>NW_023602073.1:89346287-90728549 GCF_014898055.3 Talpa occidentalis
AGAGAGGGGCGGAGCAACATGGCGGCGAGGAGACGCTGCGAGTAAGATCTCCCATTAAAAAAAGTAATAGGGAGGAAAAGCGGCAGGTCCCAGTGAGAACTGGACACGGAAGATAAACGGACGACTCCAGCAAACTGCCCGAAGAAGAAAGTTGCCATAAAAGAGGCGAGAAGGGAGGAAGCGCAGAACCTGCTCCCCTCCCCCGCCCACAGAGGCGGCACTCTCCGACCGCAGAGAGGAGGAAAACAACAAACCAAAACGGCCAACAAGAAAACGGACACAGCAAGCGGGACTGTGAGTGGAAAGGAACTATTGCAGCCACCACACCCCGTGAACGGGAGCTGAGGCGAACCCTGCAGGATCCGCCGCGGAGGTGAGCTCCAGGCGCCATTAAAGAGAGCCCCGCCCCCAGGAGGAGACCAGCACCAGCACACAGCCCCGGCCGCCCGGGTAAGCCTGCGCGGAAAGTGGCGCAGATCCAGACGGATCGCAGCTGCCAGGTCCCCGCGCCTGCGACCTAGGCTTGCGGAACGCCTAGGCTTGCGCGGAACGGCGGAGCCCTCCCTGAGTGAGCAGGAACAAGGCGCCCAGGCAGGGGAGCGGGATTCAAAAGGCGCCATTCCCGCGCCACTGATCTGGGCTACAGCCCGCGTCCTGGAACTGAGGGCTTTGGAACTGAGACCCGGGCACGAAATTAGGGGCGTGGGTTCCCCACGACGGTGGGGCACAAGCAGACACAGCACCCCAAAGCCGTTGAGGTGTACCCTACCATCCCCGCTCTGCTCCCTGTCCCACGGGGTGGAAAATCAGCTCCCCAAGGGCTCTAGGAGAGATCTCTGGCGCCACCTAGCGACTTGACCCCAGCACAGGCTACTGAAGGAGCTAGTGGCCAGCTGGGGAGTTAGCCCACACCTGGCTCCTTCCGACAAGTAGTCTGAGCCCACAGGGAGAGCGAGCACCCACAGCCGGGGCAGACCAGGCGCGCAGAGAGTGTGCCTGAGACCAGACGCGCAGGGAGTGTGTCCCACATCACCATTTTAGAACAGGGACATTTCTTCAGTAAAGACTACCTGCAGAAGGCTTCCTCAGGAGCCAGA
This sequence comes from Talpa occidentalis, assembly GCF_014898055.3. NCBI lineage: Eukaryota > Metazoa > Chordata > Mammalia > Eulipotyphla > Talpidae > Talpa > Talpa occidentalis. Next base: position 89,347,385 of record NW_023602073.1, read on the forward strand.
GGTGAGCGGGGGAAGTTCGCCCACGCCAGACCCCCTCTGGCCTGCAGTCCAAGCCCAGGGGAGCAGGAACCCACCGCCGGGGCAGACCAGGCGCACAGGGAGTGTGTCCCCACATCGGCATTTTAGAACAGGGACCTTTCTCCATTAAAGGCTGCTTGAAACTGACAGATGACTCCTGGAAGAACCAGAGGGGAACAGAGAAGCCCACCCAAGATGCCGGCCAGTCCCAACAACACAGTGTCCCAACGCATACGGCAAATTAGAAAACAGACAGTAGGGAGGAGAAGAACCACACGCAACCTAGCAACTCTCCAGAGAGAAAAAAAGCACACCACAAAAAGAAAGCCAGCCCCCAGATTGCAAAGACAATAACTTGGAAGAATTTCTGAGCCTTCCAGAAAGAGAATTTAAAATTGCCGTGATTAAAAAACTGACAGAAGTCATAAAGGAAAACAATGATAAGGGAAAAATAATCAACGATCAGAAGAATGCAATTGAGTCCCTAGAGAGGGAAAACAATGGTCAGAAGAAAGAAATTGAGTCCCTAAAGAGGGAAGTAAAAGAAATGCAGGAGATCAAAGAATTAATGGAAGAACTAAAGAATTCTGGGAAAAGCAATGAAAGCAGAATAGATGAAATGGAAGAACGAATAAGTAATCTTGAAGACACAGAAATAAAAAAAAACCAAAACAGAAAAGGAAAGAGAAGTACGAAGGAAAAAGAACGAAGAAAGACTTCGGGAACTATCTGACTCCATGAGGAAAGGAAATATAAGAGTTATAGGAATACCAGAAGGAGAGGAGAGAGATGTAGGAACAGAGAAAAATTCAAAGAGATAATTGAAGAGAACTTCCCAAATGTGAAGAAGGAGCTGAAAATTGATATACAAGAAGCAGAAGAACACCAAACTTCCACGACGAAAGGAAAAATACAGCAAGACACATAATAGTAAAGCTCCCAAGAATCCAGGACAAGGAAAAATAATGAAGCTGGCAAGAGGGAAGAAACAGATAACATTCAAAGGAAAACCAATCAGGCTGACATCAGACTTCTCCGAAGAAACACTACGGGCAAGGAGAGAGTGGAGGGACATAGTCAACAGACTCCAAGAAAACAGATGCCAACCAAGAATACTCTATCCCGCAAAGCTCTCCTTCCTCTTTGAAGAAAGAATATGGACCTTCCCAGACAAACAGAAACTCCGGAATTTCATTGCAACTAAACCCCCACTCCAAAAAATACTACAAGGAGTCCTAAAGCCAGAACCTCAGAGGGACGAATAACAATGAAAGAAGGCCAAAAAAAAAAAAAAGTTATTAAAAGAATATAAATAAAATCAAAGGAAAGACAAACACAATGGCAAATACAGATGTTAACATATCAATATTAACTCTAAATGTAAATGGACTAAACTCTTCAATAAAAAGACACAGAGTGGCAGCCTGGATTAAGAAACAAAACCCAACCTTTTGCTGTCTCCAGGAAACACATTTAGCTACAAAAGATAAAAATAGGCTCAAAGTTAAAGGATGGAAAACAATCCTACAAGCAAATGGACCAAAAAAGAAAGCAGGAACAGCTATACTTATATCAGATAAAACAGATTTCAAACTCAAAAAGATAAAAGAGACCCCAATGGTCACTACATTATGATCAAGGGACAATACTTCAAGAAGAAATAACACTCATTAACATATACTCACCAAACGAAGGAGCACCAAAATATATCAGACAACTGTTGTCCTCTCTGAAAACAGACATCAGAGAAAACACATACGTAGTGGGAGACTTCAACACACCACTATCAACAATGGATAGATCAACAAGACAAAAAATAAGTAAAGAAACCAAAGCTCTAAATAAGGACCTAGAGCAATTAGGCTTAACAGACATCTATAGAACACTAAACCCCAAAAAAAACGGAGTACACATTTTTCTCAAGCGCACACGGATCATTCTCCAGGATCGATCACATACTGGGGCACAAGACAAACATCAACAGATACACCAAGATTGAAATCATATCAACCATCTTTCTGACCATGAAGGCATCAAACTAGAAATAAACCATAAAAAGAAGGCAAGGAACTTTCCTACCTCATGGAGATTAAAAACCACACTACTGGAAGACCATTGGACTAATGAGGAGATCAAAGAAGAAATTAAAAAATTTTTTGAATTGAACGACAAGGAGGACACTAATATCCTAAATGTATGGGATGCAGCAAAAGCAGTAATAAGAGGAAAATATATAGCAATAGAAGCTCACATCAAGAAACAAGAAAGAACGCAAAGAAACAACCTATCTCGAAGCTCAAAGATCTAGAAAAAGAACAACAAAAAAACCCAAAACCAGTAGAAGAAAGAAATAATAAAAAACCAAAGCAGAAATAAATGAAATTGAAACTAAAAAAACAATCCAAAAGATCAATGAAACCAAGAGCTGGTCTTTGAAAAATCAATAAAATAGACAAACCCCTAGCCAGGCTCACAAAGGAAAAAAGGGAGAAAGCACAAATAAACAGGATCATCAATGAAAGAGGAGAAATCACAACGGACACAGCAGAAATCAAAAGAATAATCAGTAACTACTATGAACAGTTATATGGAAACAAGTTTAACAATCTAGAGGAGATGGACAAATTCCTACAACTCTACAATCACCCAAAGCTAGATAAAGAAGAAATAGAACACCTAAACAGACCAATTACAATTAGCGAAATTGAAATGGTAATAAAAACCTCCCCAAAAACAAAAGCCCAGGACCTGATGGATTTACAAATGAATTCTACCAAACATTCAGAGACGAATTAGTGCCTATCCTTCACAAACTCTTCCAAAAAATTGAGAAGGAAGGGACAATACCAAACACGTTTTATGAAGCCAACATTACACTAATACCAAAACCGAACAAGGACAACACAAAAAAGGAAAACTACAGGCCAATCTCCCTAATGAACACTGATGCAAAAATCCTCAATAAAATTTTAGCTATCAGAATCCAACAATGTATCCATAAGATAATTCACCACGACCAAGTTGGATTCATTCCAGGGGCACAAGGATGTTTAACATCCGAAAATCAATCAACGTTATCCAACACATCAACAAAAAGAAATATAAAAACCATATGATAATATCAATAGATGCTGAGAAAGCTTTCGACAAAGTGCAACACCCATTCATGATAAAAGCCCTTGAAATTCTGGGATACAAGGAACATACCTCAACATCATAAAGGCCATCTATGACAAGCCAACAGCCAGTATCATTCTCAATGGTGAAAAGCTGAAAGCAATTCCATTAAGATCTGGAACAAGACAAGGATGTCCACTCTCACCATTGCTTTTCAATATAATACTGGAAGTCCTAGCCAGGGCAATAAGACAAGAGAAAGACATCCAAGGAATCCAAATAGGAAAAGAAGAAGTCAAACTATCACTATTTGCAGACGATATGATATTATACATAGAGAACCCCAAAACTCCACAGAAAAGCTAATTCAACTCATCAATCAGTTCAGTAAAGTGGCAGGATACAAAATCAACACGCAAAAGTCAGTAGCCTTCCTATACACAAACAATAAATCTGAAGAAGAAGAAATCAAAAAGACCATCCCTTTTGTTATTGAAACAAAAAAAATCAAATATTTGGAATAAATCTAACAAAAGAGGTAAAGGACCTATACAAAGAAAACTATAAAACACTGTTAAAAGAAATAGAAGAAGACACAAGAAATGGAGAGACGTCCCCTGCTCATGGATTGGAAGAATAAACATTATTAAAATGGCCATCCTACCAAAAGCAATATACAGATTCAATGCTATTCCAATCAAAATTTCAATGTCATTCTTCAAAGAAATAGAACAATTATTGATGAAATTCATATGGAATCACCAAAAACCCCGAATAGCCAAAGCTCTCCTGAAAAAAAAAAGAAAGGAATGGAGGCATCAGACTCCCAGACTTCAAACTATACTACAAAGCCATAATCATCAAAACTGCATGGTATTGGAACAAGAACAGACATACAGACCAATGGAATCGAATAGAAAATCCAGAAATAAACCCACAGATTTATGGTCAACTAATCTTTGACAAAGGAGCAAAGAATATGCATTGGAGCAAAGAAAGTTTGTTCAATAAATGGTGCTGGGAAACTGGGTCGCTACATGCAAAAGAATGAAGCTTGACCACCACCTCACACCATACACAAAAATCAACTCAAAATGGATTAAAGAACTAGACATAAGACCTGAAACCATAAAATATATAGAAGGAAATATAGGCGAAACACTACGTGATTTGCACATCAAAGACATCTTTACAGACACATCACCCAAAGCAGTGATAGTGAAGGCAAAGATAAACAGCTGGGACTACATCAAATTAAAGAGCTTTTGCACAGCAAAAGAGACAATAACAAAAACAAAGAGAAACCCCACCAACTGGGAGAACATTTTTGCACCCAACACTAATGATAAAGGACTGATCACAAAAATCTGCAAAGAGCTGATGAGACTCAACAACAACAAAGAAATAATCCAGTCAAAAAATGGGCAGAAGAGCTTAAAAGAAACTTCTCTGAAGAGGAAATGCAAATGGCCAACAGGCATATGAAAAAATGTTCAACATCACTTGTCATCAGGGAAATGCAAATCAAACTACCATGAGATACCATCTTACACCAGTGAGAATGGCACATATTAAAAAAACTAGCAACAACAAATGTTGGCGAGGGTGTGGAGAAAAAGGAACTCTTCTGCACTGTTGGTGGAGTGCAAACTGGTCCAACCACTGTGGAAAGCTGTATGGAGATTTCTGACCTACTAAACATAGAGCTTCCATATGATCCAGCAATTCCACTCCTAGGTATTTACCCAAAGGACACAGAAACATCAATTCCAAAGAACACCTGCACCCCTATGTTTATAGCAGCACTGTTTACAATAGCTAAGCTTTGGAACAACCCAAATGCCCAAAATAGATGACTGGATCAAGAGATGTGGTACATATATACCATGGAATATTACTCAGCATTCAAAAAAGATAAAACACATGCAATTTGCAGCAACATGGATGGCGCTGGAAGAGATCATGCTCAGCGAAATAAGCCAAAAAGAAAAGAAAAATACCGGATGGTCTCACTCATAGCAGGAATCTAGAAAACTTAAATAAGGGACCAGGAAAATGAATAACTATAAGAAAGTGAAAATCAAAATCAACAAAAAACTATGAACCAGAGACACTTTTAGGGGGGCGGGGGGTGGGAGGGGAGGGATTGGGTCAGAATGGGGGGCTGCAATTGTATGGGGATATAACAATAAAATTTATTAAAAAAAAAAAAAAAAAAAAAGAATAAACAGAGAGAGAACAGTCAAGACCCATGGAGTAAAAATAAGGATAAGTACCAAGTAACATAATATCTCAATAGCCAGCACATACCCAGAAGCAAATGGTCTTTAGTAGTTGTATGAATGATGTAAATAGGCTGAACAATGTTATTTTTAATAATAAAATGGCACATATTTTAGCATTTGTTTGGAAGTCAGAGTTGATCCTTCTGCAAAGCATTAACAGAAATGATAATGAATACTAAGCCCTTGCTTTATGTTAATTATAAATCCATTAATTGATAATTGCCCTTATTAATCACTCAAATTGTCTAAGATATTCTGGGTTTATTTTGAAAAAATTTTTAAAGATTTATTTATTTATTTATACAAGTATTGGGTACAGTCAGAAGCGCAGGAGGGTGAGAGAATTCACTAGAGCCAGAGCGGGGTGCAGAACAGGTAGACCGACGAAATACACTGCTAAGGGGAGCAGCTTGCGAGACAGGAGAGCTCTGCGCGCCATGTGGGACCCTCACCGTCGGCCGGGGAATGAACCGTGCTGCAGAGGCTGCAGGCAGCTTCCCAGCCCAGCGCTCAACTGCTGCGCCACCGGGGAGGCCCTATTTTGAATTATTTTAAATAAGCACGGGGGGGGGGGGGGGGGGGGGGTCTCTACTTGTAAAAAAATTCGATTAACAATTGTAAATCCATCAACTCTAGGCCATTGATTTTTATTTCTCTTCTATTGTTTGTTCCTTTATGGATTTTTTTTTCTTTCTTTTTGATGGCCTCAGTGTGTTGCATTTGTTTTCCTTTCAGAACCGATTGAACCTGATGGACATTCCAGAAAAATGACTCCACAGACCTTTTCTGTCTGAGAGTTTACAAAAGATGAGTGACTGGCTACTCAAATGGCATTTAAGGATGGGTATTATATGAAACTTTGAGGTGCTGGTTAGTAGCACTGGCACCAACTTGAAGTGAGATCAGAAGACCAATGAACACAGAAGCGATTACAGAAATTCAGGCTGAGACGAGACACCTAAAAGATCCCTATCACTGCTCTTCTTTCTTCCACAGTCCTAGACTTTTTATCTAGGATCCAGAATCAACGGTGAAAGACCTGGACTCGATCAATTTTTAACTTTCACAGTCATTTTCTAGCCCTTTAGAAAAGATAATCCTGGGCCTCCCTGGTGGGGCAGGCGGTTGAGCACAGCGCTGTGAAGCTGTCCACAGCCTCGGCAGTGCTGGTTTGATACCTACCAGCCACAGAAAGACACACAAGGCGTGACATACCTCTCCTGTCTCGCCTGCTGCTCCCCTCAGCAGTGCATTTCAGTCAGTCTGCCTGTTCTGTTCCCCGCTCTGTCTCTGGTGAATCCTCTCACCCTCCCACATGTCTGGCCTGTATCCCTGTTCTGGTATAAAAAATAAATAAATAAATATACTTAGAGAGAGAGAGAGAGAAAAGAAAAAAAAGAAAGAAAGAAAGAAAGAAAGAAAGAGAGAGAGAGAGAGAAGGAGGGAGGGAGGGAGGGAGGGAGGGAGGGAGGGAGGGAGGGAGGGAGGGAAGGAGGGAAGGAAGGAAGGAAGGAAGGAAGGAAGGAAGGAAGGAAGGAGGAAGGAAGGAAGGAAGGAAGGAAGGAAGGAAGGAAGGAAGGAAGGAAGGAAGGAAGGAAAGAAAGAAAGAAAGAAAGACAAGACAATCCTCTTACAAAGTCCTCTCCAAGACTCTGTGGTCATAGAAGTAAGTTTCCCGGTTGCAAGATTATGTGCAGACCTTGTGGGACAGCTCGAACATGTTGTTCATGGAGCAAATGTATCTTGGTTCTGACATCAAATACTGGCAAAATAAGGTAAAACGTCTCTAACATTTTTATAATTTATATATTTATTTTTTATATAGGCAAATTTGGTTTACAATACTATATGATATAGAGGTATAGGTTTACACTTCTATAGATACATGTTACCACACTCCACCCACCAACAAAGCACCCATAATCTTCCGCCATAATCCATTAGGTCTCCTCCTCCCTTTGCTCCACACTTCCCATCCTCTAGCTCTGGTAGCCTCTATTCGACAGTAAGATTTGTAGGGTATGTTTTGGTTTGGTTTTGTCTGTTCCTTTGTTTTGTTTTCTTATATTCCTCTTACAAGTGAAACCACTCAGTATCTGTCTTTCTCTTTCTGACTTACTTTGCTCAACCTAACCTGAGAAATCTTTAGCTTATAACAAAACTAGGTGAAGAACCAACAGATTTTCTATGAAAATGTGGAACCTACTTGGAATCAAAAAGACTCCTTCTGTCACTAACTTCCTTGATGAGACTTAAACACCCTAACTCAGCAGCCTGACTCAACTCCTTATCAATGGCCATCAATATACTCCTCTCTCCTCATCAATGACTATAAACAACAGCAGCCCCTTGTTCTTATCTTGCCTGTGATTAGGAAAGAAACAAGAAGGCCATCATCTGATTGCTACAAAAGACCCCATGCTGCAACCTTCTGTTTGAAGACTCTTGTCAACCAATCCGCAGGTTTCAAACAAAAAGCCCTAAAATTTGGACTACTTCCCTGCTTGATACTTTCAAACTCCCCTATACCTTGACACTGTGACTCACAGCTTGGGACCACTCCTCTGTTGTGGGCCCAGATCATGATCCCTATTCTCCAGTAAGTGCTTTCTTGGTCCTATTATTATCTCCATTGACAACAATGGGTATGCTCTGTCATAGTGATAAACTGTACCTTTTTATATATATTTGAGGAGTCATTGATCTTGCTGGGTCCATAAAGAGTGAAAAGGGAAAAGTAATGGTTACATTTGAAGTAAAGAAACATTGCTGAAAGAAAAAAAATATTTAAAAATGTGGGATGATTGGAGAGTTTTAGTGAATAACACAAACTGAGGATCTGGTAAACCATTTTTACTTCAGTGTAAGACATGTTCTGGGAACAAATCAGGCATTTTGTTGAGAAACTGTGGGACAGTTTGATTAACTTTCTTTTCTAGAACAAAAGACTACCTTTTAATGTGAAATCCTCAAGAGACTATTGGGAATTGAATGATTCAAGCAGTAATTTTATTCCATTTGAATTCCATTTGAGTTTATTGATTTCTTCATCTGGGAAATAAACAATCAAGAAGAAACAGGGAGCAGCTGTAGCAACAGTAGCCTGCATTTTCCAGGTCTTTGCTGTAAATCTTTGGAAGGGATATGGTCTAAATTGTTCTATTTCATAAATGCTTCTATGCTGCTCCTTATGTGAGACATTACTTATCCTCTCACTCCTTTTTCTGTTATTCATTAAGCTAAGACAGAAACCTGGTGGCTAGAATAAAGAAAACATGTACTAAATAGGAAAATTCCTTTCCTAGGAGACTAACTAAATGAAAATATGTTGGTTTTTGTAACCAGAATAAGCTGAAAATGGTGTTCTTATTATCTGTAAGATGGTCTTTTGGATTATGCAGAAGTAGAATGCCAGCACTTACTGGGAATCCATAGCTGTGGGGAAGACAGCTGTGATTAATGTTTCACCAGCACCCCAGGTACATGAAACAAGAAGTTCTCTTGCATTTCCATTTGTGAAACGAAATAAACCTGGCAATAAATAATGCCTTCAACCTTGATTTTTTTCCAGACTAATCCTATTCATTAATCAAACTAAGCCGTTATTCTAAACCCCAAAGGCTGCTACAAAAAGTTCCCAGATACAGTGAGGAAGTGTTGATTTGTGATTGAGGTGGGCAAAGAAGAATGGTATTTTGTTTCCTTTGTTTCTTCCAAAGCTTGCTATTTAATACACCTCTAAAATTTACAACTTGGATCCTTCAGTTTCTTGAACAAGTAATATCTAATTGTCATTCAAATAGCTACTGAAATGCAAAAGGCCACTCCTACAGTCTGAGTGATTGTGTCTGTCCCCCCCTCCACGACTCCCAATTCATACATTGATATCCTAATTCCTAGGACTAAGATTTCCTAATCCTAACTCCTAATTTCTAGTATTAGAAAGTGGTGACTTTAAGAGGTGACTAAGTCAGATTAGGTTTTGAGGGCTTAGCCCTCATAAATAGATTAATTCCTTATATAATGGGGCATCAGAGATGTCTCTCACCCCTTTCTACCACTGAGGATATCAAGAGAATCTGTATCCCAGAAGAACCTCAACAATCATGCTGGTCCCCTGATATGGTGCATTTACTCTCCAGGACTGTCAGAAATAAACTTCTGTCCTTTATAAGCTACCTAGTCTATGGTATTTTGTCACAGCAGCCCAAACAGACTATGGTAACATTCCAGAGCATGGATAACTAAGAGGCTTACGTAGTTTAAGTGTTCAGACATTTACGTGCAATATTCCGTATAGGCAAAACCTAATGTCAGTTCTGGAAACTGTAGAATGAAGTGGTCTGTTGCTGTGTAACAAATCACCTCAACATGTAGTGTCTTAAATGAGCAATGACATTATTTCTCACAATTCTGTGGCTTGATGGAATGGTTCTAAGCTTCCTCCTGCCACTATATTCAGCTTTTGCCCTAATTGGGCTGGAAAGATCAAGATGGCCTCATACCTGGAGTCTTAAGGTCAGCTGCTCCATGTGGTCCCTTTATCCCAGAGGTCTTCGAATTCTCTAGGCACTCTTTATACACATGAACTCTCTTTTTAGCAGAATAGCCTGGACTTACTTATATGGCTGCTGAGTTCCAAAATTTTAAGTAGGACCCATCAGCTCTCTTAGGGCTTAGGTTCGGAGGTCAAAGAATATAATTTCCATCACATTCCATTGGTCTATCGAATCCCCAAAGTGGTCCAGTTTCATGGGGCAGAAAATAGACCTTCCCATGGGAAGAGTAACAATGCTATGTTGCAAAGGGATTAAAAAAATAGGGAAACATGATTTATTGGGAGGCTATTTTCACCAAGCTACCAAATCATGATATATAAGAACATAGATTAATCTCAAAAATACTTTGACTGAAAGAAGACATTCACAAGAGAACAAACAATGCATTATTTCATTTCTATGAAATTCTATGTTAGTCAAAACTAAGCTATGGGACAGAAATCCCAATATTTATTGCCTCTAGTTATGGGGATAGAGTTGAAGAGGTTGGTTGAAAATTGGGACAAAGGAGTTTTTGTAGTGATGAAAATGTGCTGTGAAACTTATGTTATCTTCACTGATAGTAGTATTTCATGTGAAATCAGCAAATCATAATTCTTCTTTGTTAAAAATAAAAATTTTTCAGGCCTCCTTGGTGGCGCAGTGGTTGAGCACTGGCTGCCTGCGAAGGTCCCACATGGCATGTAGACCTCTCCTTCCACCCGCTGCTCCCCTCAGCAGTGTATTTCTTCATCAGTCTGCCTGTTCTGTTCCCCACTCTGGTGAATTCTCTCACCCTCCTGAGCTTCTGACTGTACCCAGTGCTTGTATAAATAAATAAATAAATCTTTAAAAATAATAAATAAATAAAAATTTTTCTTTGCACATATAGTTCATTTTTTATTAAGTGGATTAGCAAATAATCAAATATCCCATCTGTTACTTCTAAAAGAATTTTATCTCTTAAAGAATTACTGCTTTTGTTGTGCTTTGAAATTTTTGGTAACAATTTATTTATCATTGCCCAAAATATGTCTATTTTATTCATGTTTCTCTTATAATTTCTCTTATAACTTTCTCTTATAACTTTTGAGTACAAAATCTATAGAAAAGTGAGAAATAACTTTCTGGATGCTTTTCCCCTTAAATTTTGATATAGCTTCTGCTAGAGGAAGTGGTCCACAATTTGAATGAACAATAGTCAGTGTTTTCCTTTTCACCATCAAAAAAAGTTCACATTTTTAATGAGGAATTTTGAATATACATGAAATTAGATAGACCAGTAAAGTGAACTCATCACCCAGTCCTAGCAAATGTGAACAGGCCAGTCTCCTTTCAGCTCTATCCCTAACCTCGGCACCATAAAGAGTGAGTCACCTTGTTGCACTTACTCTTCAAAAATAATACAAGACAGCATGTGTATGTTTAATTTATTCCATCAACTACATGAACCTGAGAAGAAAACAAATCTGTTGTAAAAATATCAAAGTAATTAATAACTTCTGGTCCTGAGAGGTAACTTTTTATCTGATGAGATGAAGAGAAGGATTAATACACATTACATATTCATACTAAAGAATTCACACAGCTCTTGGTCCTCATCACTCATAACTGCTATATTATACAACTGGTGGCACATGTTTTTCAATGACAGCTTGTTGATTGTCAAGAATGTATTTCATTGTCTAAAGAAACTCACAATAAATTATTTTCATTTGAAAAAAAGGTTTAAAACTGTTTATAGGACTTTCTTTTATAACAACTTTGCATAATTGTTACCAAGTGTTCAGAGTTTGTTGCCTCCAGTGTAGAATCTATGCTAATGGAGTGATATTTACCAGTTTGCCACTTTATTTTGTATGTATTCTCTCCATATTTCAATGATCTATCTGTAAGTCTTCAGATAAATAAGTCACTGTTTTTTTCATTTTAACATTTTTCCAGTCCTGTGCAATAGTGGATTAAATTCAATAAGTAGATGATTCCTAGAAATTATTTATTTAAGAACTTCACTTTTTATTTTAACTTCTGAAGGACAGAACTCTTTCACTTAAACTTGTCAACTATAACTACTTTTCAGCACTTCAGAGAATACTGAATTGTCTTTGTTCTTTAAAAACTGATTCAGTGTGTTTTGTTTAGTTTTCATGTGATCTACGTAAACAGTGCTTCCTTATACTCAGTACTTGGGAAAATTCTCAGCCTAAGCCCTGGTCTTAGGTCAGCTGTGTCTGTACTGTTGGAAATAATTTGCAAACAATTAAAGCAACCTTTATTGTTAATCAAGGCTAATTAAGATCTCAAAGCAATTTAACATTTTCTCAAAATATCTGATACTCATCTTTCTATCTTGTATTTTTTAGTTGTCTTTACATATTACTGGGATCACAATGTTGAAAAACACTTGTATTTATTCAAAACTGTTGAAAAAGTTATTGCCTTTTGTAATATGGTGAAAGACAACAGGATTCCTAATGAAATCAACTTATTAATCAAAATGGAGCTACTGTTGATCATCTGGAGAGTTCTACTGAATTTATAATTTCTCTCTTCTTACTTTCCCTTTCCTATACCAATTTTAGTTTCCTTCTGAAAATATCCTAATTCTCATAAACATATTTATCTTTCTATTGTAAATTATATTACTTTTTTGGTAATGTTTAATGAAGGAAATCATATAGAAAAGATAATTTATTTAACTACCATATATTTAACAGTTATATCAAATTAATTAACAATTAATTATGCAAATACATATTTTAAAATAATAAATTAATAAAAATAGTTCACACATGAATAGCACTAATAAAGTAGCAGATGGTTTCCGGAATTGTGTGATCTTCAGATCACACTATGAGGTAGGTGTACTATTAGCCTCTCTGTTTTAGAGAGGAGAAAACAGAGGAAAGAAAAAACCCGTGGCTACACGGGTTTAACAGGGAAACTAAGATAACCCGCATGAGGAATTCTAAGACAGAGATCCAATGTCATCCTGGTCAGGCAGATAAGATGGGAGAGCCCTGGGTTCAATGACAGGAGCGCATCCTTAGGGCCCTAGGAGAGGGTCTTAAATTGGCTCACGTGCATCTAAGGATTACTATTTGGATCTAGTGGGGTGTGACTGCAGAAATACTGGTCCAGACTTCATGAAATTTCAAGAGCATATAAAAAGAAGGAATTTTTTGATATGTACTCACTTCATTTTAAAATACTGAAATAGGGCCTCCCCTGGTGGCGCAGCGGTTGAGCGGTGGGCTGCGAAGCTGCCCACAGCCTCTGCAGCGCCGGTTCGATCTCCGGCCGCCGGCGAGGGTCCCACATGGCCCACAGACCTCTCCTGCTGCCCGCTGCTCCCCTCAGCAGTGTATTTCGTCACTCTGCCTGTTCTGTTCCCTGCTCTGGCTCTGGTGAGTTCTCTCACCCTCCTGCGCTTCTGACTGTACCCAGTGCTTGTATGAGTAAACAAATAAATCTTTTAAATAAATAAAATAAAATACTGAAATACTTTTAAAAGATAAATCTGAAAACATGGCTGCAGCTATGCCCTAATGCAGAACTACTCAGCCACAGTTTGTTCTTTGTAAAATCAGAGTATAGTTTGTATTTATACACTCAATTTTTCCTTTTCCATTTTCATTCAGTGTTTTGTAGTTTGTCGCTCTAGTTGGTAACACATTGCTCAACACTATGCTAGTCTCAAAGAAGGTACTTAGTAAATATCTGCGGTTGAACAAATGAGCAATGAACAAATGAACATTTGTTCTGTAATATTCCCTGAATCAGAAGCAGAGTTTGAGAGCTATAATGGGAATGTTTTAGGGACCTGAGTTAGAAAAGCTAACTACCAAGATAATTTATATGGTACAATCTATTTTCTAAAGTATATTAATTTTTGTTCCAGTTGCTCCTGTTGGTCAAGCATCAGATCTATAGCAAAGTAGGACATAAAATGCTGATCAAAAGCTGTAATTAATAGTCACAATCATTTTGAGTTCCTGATTCACCTATCCCACTTTGCGTACTCTACGAAGTACGTAATTACTTTCTAAAAGCACACATCCAGCTAATTCAGTAAGATCCCAAACAACCTTTGCTCCACTTATCTTGCAGTCCAGAAATCAGCACTGTCACCAACCAACCTGAGAAATATAACTATAATACTCATGCTATAGACAGGTGCAAATTCCTGTAGACCCAATAAACTTGTGAATTGAATGATTTTCATGAATTTCATTTTACATATTTCATTTTTTCTTAAATGTTTTCCTTTTATGTTTCATAATTCCAACAAAACAGGGATCATGTCAAATGGTTGGAAATATTTCCAGAAATGCCAGTAAACTGACCTTACTAACATCTGCCTGTTTGCATATTGTGGCTCACTGCATCTGTTCACATCACCAGAGTTCATCAATGCCATTCCTGAAACTTGCCCTTCAGACATGGAAGACAGAGGGAAGCTCCTTCTTCTGCATCCCCTCTCTCTTGTACCCAGTGGCCTCTGTTGCTACTGCTGTCTTTTGCATTTCGGTGCCTTCTTTTCCTCCAGTGTAAACATGTGATTAGGTACTTCTGGAGCCTGGCCAGACAACTCAGGAGTTTCTGGCCTCCAGTGTCTGTCCCCTAAGGCAACAAACTCAATCTATTTAGAGAGCTGTTAATTAAGTGAATTATGTTTGGTCAGGTATTTATGAGCAAAGAAAATAGGAATGGAAGTGTGCCCTATTGAAAAGACTGAGTAAGCTATATGTAAATTAAAAAAAAAAAACAAAAACAACAACCAGCACTACCAAAAGAATCTCTCTGAAAGGGTTTTTCCTCCAATCGAGTTTAGTTTTTTCCTTAACTAAATTTGAGAGAACACACTTGTTCTTTATTGTAATCATTCTCATTCCAAATATGCTTGTACGTTTGAGGAAAATGCAGAGAAGAACTGATAGGAATGTAAACACTGTAGATTTCACTACAGAACTAGTCAAGGAAATGCTATTTACTTAGAAGTAGAGCACTACAAAGCATGTCTGCCATCTGTAGTCCAGATGATGATGATTGTGGTGATGAATTAAACATTTAGAAATAAAACCTAATAGTTGTTTCTGTTTTCAAGGATAAGGCAATTGAAATATGTTTCATTCCCTGTAATGCACAAAATAGCTAGAATTCCTTTATTCATCATGTATTCATAACTTAGGCGATATATAAAGGCAGACACAGTAATTGTGGATTTTTGAGAGTGTGTTTTGGCACAATTGGCACAATGTAGGTTATGGTGCATGCTGATAATGTGTAAGACATAGGGACAAGGCCAGATGTTTGCAAGCATTCTTATCATCATTACTTACTCTTTAATGATGAATCAGGCCATAGGAGAGTTTGATCATTTCACATGCTGTCACTCACAAGCATGATTCAATACCTATCAATTAGTTCATCATGAGTATCCCCATTTCTGAAGCTATGAAAAGACATTTATGAAGCTGTTCATGACTCTTTACTGAATGAGAGGTAAAGAACACTAAATGGATTTGATCCCAGAGCACTGCCCATCAATAAATGGCTGTTCAAAATCAACATATAAAAGAATAGGGCAATAAAAATATTCAATATAATCATAGGCTATTCACAAATTCAATTCCATAGAACTGTTTTGATGTGATTTTTTTTTAAAAAAAAGAGTGAATTTGATGTGGCGTGGTGGGGGCAGTGGAAGTACTGGTGGCAAAATTATCACCTTTTATCCAAAAGTTCAGAGAGATTTCTAGTATGAAGTGAGATGTCAAAAGCTGTTTGTACAATCCAGGATGTGGAAATGGAGGTATATTATTCAGGAAATACAGCTGGAGAGAAAATGAGTGGCTGAGGTCAAGGTGGATTTTGGAGGAGGTGAAGCATAGCAATGACTTATGCAGCCAAATATGAAAAGATTAAGTTAAAGTACTCTCTTGTATTGTCCTGTAACACAAGATACTTAGTAATAGGCTCTAGGTTTTGAAGAGGTAAAGGATGCCCTAATCTCCACCCTGGTATATCTACCAATTTCTTTGTATTTCTCTGTCACTAACCAAAACAACTAGTTTTCTCATCAAGCAGAAGATATTCCTGGTTGAGAATGCTAGCAAAGAAATGGTGCAAGTGATCTTGTGTGGGTTCATGACTGAATGAAGAAGCTTTGGTTACTGAAAATTGAAGTGTCCTGTCCGGTGGAGTCAGAAGTCAGCTATGATAATATCACTATTAAATTATCAGGGAAAATTATTAAATCATCAGAAACTTTGCAAGCCAGTGTTACAATCATTATTTAAAATTATATTAAGCTTACCATTAAATAACATGTTAAAAACAAAAATAATAAATATGCAAAAATCTCTATTTCCTAGTGATTCTACCATATTTTGTTCTATCTAGGCTATTGAGATCATTTTCCTCCATTGCAGATGCATGAAGGAAATACTACACAGTTGTATTCCACTGGTCAATTCTCTCTGATGCCACACTGAGTGATAACATGCTGGTAGCTTGAACTCAGCTGTGTTGATCAACATAAACCTGCTCCTCACCACACCAGACCATCTCCACGCGTGGGCCTGCTCATGCAGCAGAGCTGATTTCAAAAGCAAAATAAAATCTCAATAGAAAACCCATGCAACAAATTGATAATTGTACAAGAGAACTCAAACTGATCTTGCTGTCTATGTTTTTGATTATTCAACCATTTATTTATTTTTTTTTTAAATTGAATACTTTCTACCACCATCCTGCACTCTCTGGATGCATACAATGAGGTTCGCCCTCAGGGAGTGCATGGCCTAATACACCCCGAAGGAGTACAGGGGTGATTGCAGTAGAGGCTGCTGCAGGAGGGAAGCATGAGGAGCATGGGTGACAGAGGCAGGGAAGTGAAGTGTTAAGGTAAGTGTGGGAATGACACCATAAATAATACAATGCTTGGTGCCGGCTAAAGTTGGCTATAGGGTAAATGCACATGAAGAGAGCATTAAAGCACGTAGGACCTCAGTTCTTCCCCGGCCTTGAAGAAGCATTGGCTGTGCCCTGGGAGGGGACCTCCAAATACCCGAAGTTGGGAGGGAGCAGATAGCACAAACCACATAGGAAGGGGAACCAAGAGGTTATCCAGCCTGAGGAATGGTCCTGCCCGTGAGAACTGCCCCCATAATAGAAGATTGCACATTAAAGTGACTACCTTGCAGTCCTTCCTTCAGCATCTTTAAGTCAGGCTACACGAGAACATCTGTTTTTTTCCATTCACCCAAACTGAGTGGGAGAGAGGAAGATGTTAGAAAAAGGAGGCCATGCCTGAGTCTTCATGGCAATAAAGATGGAAAGACAAGACAAATAGTAACTTCCAAGTGACAACCATACTGACATCATGGTTAATTTCCCCCCAAAAGAGCTATTTCTGGGTTGCTTAGAAATAAAACTGAAAGGCAAGAAGCAGAAGGAGATAAGAACGTATAGGAAGGCGGTGGGAAGTATTGTCACTGAGCTGTTGACAAGATTTTCAGTTTGTCCCTGAGACTGGGCTTGCAGCTCTGAAATGATGATTAAGTTCCCAACAATTTCTGGACAAATACTTCTAATATCAGGCAAGTGAGAAGTAAATTGAAAAGACATTATTAGAAATAAGTATCTATGTATAATAATTTGCCATCTCCTTGCCTGAAAGAAGAGATTTCATCATCTATATTCATTGCTTTTGAAAGTGCTAAACTGAATCCTATATTTCTTGATGTTAAATTGAAGTCTGTAGTTATCAAAATGCTGACAAGTTGAGTTATTGACTATTTTCAGGGCCCATGCAAAGAGTTTCCCGTTAATAACATTCACTGTGTACACGGATAGAAGAGAATTATTTGGAGCTATCAAATGTGTTATTACAACTTATCCTGTATGCCCTAAAGAAGACATTTTTGACTTACGGGGGAAAAAGGGATTTTGCAGGGAGTTGACAAATGACAAATACCATCGCCAATAATAAAAAAAAAAAAAATGTAGCAAAGCAATTCTGCAATAACTCAGTTATAATCTGTCATTTTCTCTTTGTTTTTCAATGATATTTACTATGCTCATCTCACAAAAAAAAAACAACTAAGAGGTGAAAATAGAAAAGGAAAACTCAGATGAAGAAGTCTGTTTTAAATTTTGACTTATCATGTAAGTTTAAACATTCATACCAAAAAGATTGATCATTTCCTTTATTTCCTACTAAAAACACCACAAACTACTAGATTAAGGACACAATGGTGTGTCATGTGCCTTTAAGAGAAAAAAAAGGAAAATGTTTTTTAAAGTTCTGATTTTAAATATAATTGGAATAATGCAGGGATAAATAAGAGGTTATGACCATAGGGCATGAGAATCTTTATTGGCAAATAAGAACCTCAAACTCCCTTTTCAGGATGTGATTGTCTATATAAATAGTTCTCAAACCTTTTGTATGTTTCATCCTGTGAACTATTTGACAGATTCAATATGGGCAGTTTTGGACAAATCCAAAACATGGTGCCACACAGACATAACTATGTGACACACCCCACAACACAGAAAGACACATGCACCATCCAGAATTGAATGGGGACATGATGATACTTTTGGAAGTCTTGCAACCACACTGTTGACATGTATTATACAGTCCTATAGCCCAAGTGCCATGTAGAACATGAGTAGCTCTGGTCCTCAAGAAATGTGTTGGCGCCTTACCTCGTGGCATCAGGATACTCCCCCTTTCTGTGATTGGCTGTGCTTCTTTTGGCCCAGTGCGCATGACGACCTCCGGCGCACCAAATAAGGGCATGTGCCCTTCCGGGATTAGCTTCTTTTGGCCCAGTGCGCATGACGGCTTTGGCCTGCTTCTTCCGCTTCCGGTCCCCAGCTATAAAGCCCCACCAAAACCGAAAGTAAACGAGACCTGCGATAGCCGAAGGAAGAGTGCACGTGTCTCCCTCCGGTGTACCCCTGTTCTTCAGGTCGCTGCTCTCCCCTCGAGAACCTCGTTGGACAGTCCGCGGGCTCGGACAGGTGGCGCCCAACGTGGCGCTCGAGGTATGAGAGATTTACAGTAGACCCAGACGCAGCGCGCGGCGCGAGTTACTCAGGACCCGACCCATTCGGCGGGACAGTCATTAGGTAAGTTTTGGCGTCTGAATTGTTTAAAAAAGGGACAGGCATTTAGTGAGCACCAGCTTTATGTTTCCCAGCTCAAGGAAGCTCTTAGGACACGCGGAGCTAGGGTTAAGTCTAAGGATCTCTTTTCATTTTTTGATTTCGTCCAAGAAACATGCCCGTGGTTACCTAAAGAGGGAACCATTGATGAAAAACGTTGGAAAAGGGTCGGCGACGCTTTAAACGATTTCTACCGCGTCTTTGGACCTGAAAAAGACCCTGTGATGGCCTTTTCCTATTGGAACCTCATTAATGATCTTATAGCCAAGCGAGGAAATGATCCTGGCTTACAACACACTATTTCCCATGCTGAAAATATTCTTAAAAGCGCTCCCTCCAGTATTGCTGAGGCTTCTCCTCCCGAGGCTTGTTGCGAAGACCTACTCTCCTTTCATAGTGATGATGAGACTAATCCCCAAAATAATGCACCCCCAGTGCCAGATGATGCCCCCCAACCTGCCGGCACCCCCGTAAAGGAGCCCCATCCAAATACACTTCCCCCATGCAAAAGCCTCTACCCTTCTCTGCCGCGACCCCGCCGTAGGTCCCCTCTGGCTTCCGAGGTAGACTGGGACGAGTTGGCAGAACAAGAGGGTCGCTACCGGCCTCCCCCCCTCCCCCGCCACTATTGCCAAGGACCCCATAAAAAAGCCTGTTTTAATGCAAACACTTGAGACCTTGGGAAACCAAATTAATACTCTTGTTAACCGTTTTGATAAATTGTGTGCTGCTTTCCCCGTGTCTGCTGACGGCCCTTCTGCTCCGCCCCCACAAGTTAATCCGCCGCCATTTTGTCCTTCTGTTCCCGCCTTGCCGCCATTTTGCCTTCCTTCTTCCTCCCTTGTTGCCTTGCGGCCTTTTTCTTTGACTCCTCCCACTCAGCCGCCCTCTGCGTCCCTCCCTCCTCCTTCGCGCCCTGCTCCATTACATCTCTTTCCGGTGGTTGAAACCACCAACGCCCAGGGCGTTGTTCAACGTCATCATGAGCCTCATAATTTCCGCAACGTTAAAGAACTAAAAGAGGCGGTGTCCCTTTATGGAGCCACGGCGCCCTTCACCCTCACTGTTTTGGACACCTTAGCCCAATCCTCTCTCACTCCGTCGGATTGGTACTCTCTGGCAAAGGCCACCCTTTCTGGGGGCGATCACCTCCTTTGGAAGGCTGAGTTTATTGATAATTGTAAGGTTTTTGAAAGACAAAACCCCTCATTCCTCGGCCCAGCTTGTAGAGCTTGAGGCGGTGATCACTGTTCTTTCTTCCTTTGCCCATCAACCTCTTAATTTATATACAGATAGTGCTTACATCGCCCAGTCGGTCCCCCTACTTGAAACCGCCCCATTTATCAAAACATCCTCCATGGCTGCGACCCTTTTTCAGCAGTGCCAGGCGGCCATCCGGAACCGCACCGCTCCTTTCTTCCTCGGCCATCTTCGGGCCCATTCGGGTCTTCCGGGACCCTTGACACACGGAAACAACTTGGCCGATGCAGCCACTCAGACAATTCACGTTCTTTCGGTCACCCAGGCCCAACAAGCCCATGACCTCCATCATCTCGATGCCCGGTCCCTGCGTGTGTTGTTCCGTCTCACCCGAGACCAAGCCAGGCACATTGTTCGCTCCTGCCCAACGTGTGCTACTTCCCTTCCTGTCCCTCACTTGGGTGTCAACCCTCGTGGTTTGGCCCCTCGAGACCTCTGGCAAATGGACGTCACCCATGTTTCTGAGTTTGGTAATCTCAAGTATGTCCATGTTTCCATTGATACCTTCAGTGGATTTTTAGTGGCTTCTCCCCATGCTGGGGAGGCCACCAAACATGTTATCTCCCATCTCCTTTATGCCTTCTCTGTTTTAGGCGTGCCTAAGGCCCTTAAGACTGATAATGGACCGGGCTACACTTCCAAGGCATTTTCTGAATTCTGTGCCACCCTTTCCATTACTCATACTACTGGCATACCATATAATCCCGAGGGACAGGGCATCGTTGAAAGAGCCCACCAGACACTCAAAACCGTTATTCGCCCGGTTGGCGCCCCGCAATGTCCTGTGTCATGCCTTGTTTATTTTAAATTTCCTCCGCTTGGATGATGCTGGTAAAAGTGCAGCCGACCGCTTTTGGCACTCCTCCACCTCCACTCAGTTTGCGTTGGTCAAATGGAAGGACCCACTTACCGGCTCTTGGAATGGTCCAGACCCTGTTTTGATTTGGGCTCGTGGAGCGGTTTGTGTCTACCCCCACAATGCTGACTCTCCTCGCTGGCTCCCAGAGCGCTTGGTTCGCGCTGTACCTGCGCCACCCAGCGCCACTACAAAACCTCCGGACGCCGCCGAGGCGCCCCGTCAACCCCTTCCACCCAGAGTGGCTGAGTTCCTCTGAGGCGTCTCTTTTTGTTTCCTTTTCAGGATGCCTGTGGCCACCTGGATTCTCCTGGTTTTTCAACAGTACCCTGTCGCCCGTGTCTTAGCCGGCCTCGGACCACCCGCCTCTCTCGCATCCGCGTCTTCTTCCTTGGATTCGCCCTGCAACTGCAAGGCATTACCTCTGCCCTGGCCACGGGTGCCTCCGGTTTGGCCATCTCCATTTCCAGGAACTTGCAACCAACCCCTTATGGACTTGCCTTAATGGACTTTTACTGTATTTGCTTCCCCTGTTGGGTCCCCCCTGTTATCTCTTTTATTGTTACTTGCTATAGGTCCTTGTGTTTTAAACAAAATTGTTGGGTTTGTAAGGCAACAAATACAGTCCCTTCAGGCGAGACCTATCCAGGTGCACTATCACCGCCTGGAAATGCTGGAAAGCGGGGGCGCATATACGGATCTCCGGTCGCCGTCTGCGCCTGGCCAGTAGGTAGCACAGCCTACATGCTATGGGAGTCCCACCGTCCTGACCTTTGGCAGCCTTTTAACTTCAGTCATTATCCAGCTTCCTGGCTGGGCCCCCTTGAGGATGCTGGAATGGATAGCCAATGACGGGTAAGATGGAATGCGGGACAAGACCAACCTAAGACAGCCCCCGCTCCCTTTCCATCTAGGACTGTCGGGTGATGACGGGTAAGGCTCGTCCCTGCAATTCACAACCTAAGACAGGCACATTCCTCCTCACTAATAAAGAGAAAAGGGGGATCTGTTGGCGCCTTACCTCGTGGCATCAGGATACTCCCCCTTTCTGTGATTGGCTGTGCTTCTTTTGGCCCAGTGCGCATGACGACCTCCGGCGCACCAAATAAGGGCATGTGCCCTTCCGGGATTAGCTTCTTTTGGCCCAGTGCGCATGACGGCTTTGGCCTGCTTCTTCCGCTTCCGGTCCCCAGCTATAAAGCCCCACCAAAACCGAAAGTAAACGAGACCTGCGGTAGTTGAACGAAGAGTGCACGTGTCTCCCTCCGGTGTACCCCTGTTCTTCAGGTCGCTGCTCTCCCCTCGAGAACCTCGTTGAACAGTCCGCGGGCTCGGACAGAAATGTAGCTTTTAGTAAATGGAGAGACACCAACAAGACAAGTCACATTATGACAAAGTAAGTCACTTTGTCAAAATGACGTGGAGGACAATGCTATGGAGTTACCCAGAATGGAGAGATTCACCCAATCCAGAGTCAGGGAATGCTGCACTGAAAAATTGACACTTAGAAGAGTATTTTATCAAAAAAAAGAAAAAGTCTGGAACTAATATCTTTTAGTTAATTCTAAAAAGCAAATACTACAGAAATAAAATTGAAAGTTTTCCTGAGGAACTGTGCACAGACTATATAAAAGAACTTCTGAACCATGAGGTGAACTTCTGAGGCCTGAGGTTGTTCTCACAGCACACACCATTTTGTTCTTTTTAGAACTATCATGTGTTTGTTCTGTTAGAGCCGTAGCTTCAGATTGTGGTACATGAGGTGAGAATGGGGTTTCCTCAAGTGGACAAATGCCCCCAGAAAGTCATCTTGGGAAATTATCAGGCCTGGGATTTTAAAAAAAAAAGGATTTTGTAAACAGCTTAGAAAAACATTCTTCTTTGGGGGCAAGATCTCAGGTAAAGAGACTCCTAGAGCTTTTCTGATGCTGGGGTGAGTGTAAGAGGCGCTGAGTGAAACAGGCACAGGCATAGGGGTTTCCATATGGTCAGGAGAGGGGAGAACTTAGGAGACCCTAAAACAGATTTGCTCATGGTCAGAAGTGTAACTTCCTGTCTCTCATTTCCCTTCTATTTTCCTCAACTCTCACTGAAGTGTGATTGGAAGGTACAGCTTTGTTCCTGTGCTGTGGGTGATTGGGAGAGGACCAGCACATGTGTGCAGCCCACCAACAAAGAAGAGAGTGGTGTCCCTTGCTATCACTAGGAAGGGGCCAACAGGCCAGGCTAAGGAGCAGAGGACGTGGAGTGGGAAGAAGAGTTTCAGGCAGCACCGCAGTTGATTTGCTGTCATTCTTTCCTGTCTGAAGTGTTAGTGAAACTAAGATAGTAAGCCCTGGTCACTGGCCTACCTTGCTGATCTCAGTAAGTTGCAAGGCAAAATTTTGTGGTGCAACTGGAAATTTTCCATGAGCGTTTCTTACCAGGAAACACATCATTGACTCTGTCTGTTATGGTCAGCACCTGTGCTGTAACATAATGCTGTTACATCATGCTTCAGAAACAAACAAGCCAAGAATCTCAGGAGCAGAAATCAAGATGTTTATACTAATATTTAATGCAAGTAGCCTCTGCTCAAAGTCATCCTCTTTCCTGGACTTGGGCTGAAGGAGCAGCCACCATGGGAAGTGTGGCCAGTCACTGTGGCAGAGGCAGAGTGTGGAAATTCTACTGGGTCTTACAGCTTCCACACAGAAGTGACAAGGGTGATGTCTGCTTACCTGAAGCAAATTCACACACAGGGAAAGACAAGGCAGTTAAGATGTGTGTGCTCCTCCTGATGATTCCCACACACCCTATATGTTCCCCAGATGATCCCTTGAATCCCTTGCTGAAGAGTAAGTTGTTTTAGTCTAGTACACCATGACCAAATTTAAAATGTACTGAACAGA
Organism: Talpa occidentalis; assembly: GCF_014898055.3. Classification (NCBI taxonomy): domain Eukaryota; kingdom Metazoa; phylum Chordata; class Mammalia; order Eulipotyphla; family Talpidae; genus Talpa; species Talpa occidentalis. The sequence continues at coordinate 89,371,530 of NW_023602073.1, forward strand.
CCGCGTTTGCTTTCCAGACAAGAATACTTCTGTCAGGAGGGCTTGGTTGGAGATAGAGAATAGAGGGACAAAAGATTAAGTGGAGAGTAGATGATGAGTGAAACAGAAGAAAATAGAGAAATCGGAGAGAAGGAGAATCACGACACGAAGATCCGCCATCTTGTCAATGAAATGGCTTTGGCGTAACTTGCAACTCCTTTGACTTTCCATAGGACTTTCTCTAGGTCCTGACTACTTAAATACAAGAAAGATCCCCAGGGAAGAGGAAGCAACTACCTCTCAGGTATAATTTAAGGGTTTTTTTTAAAATTTATTTTTTACATCATTGTTCATTTTTAAACAATATTTGCTTCCCCCTCCCTAGGTGGAGTCCCCAGAGAATTTCCTTCACCAATGCACCCGTGCACCATCACCACAGTCCTCTGTGCTCCGCCCACCCTCCCTCTGATCCCTCTTCATCCTCTTCAGGATCTTTAGGTATCTATTATTTCACAGACTGCTGCCTTTGCACATTTTCAGATTGCCAGAGCACAGATGCCAGCAAGGAGTGAACGGCAGGAAGGAAGCAGGGATTAGGGCACCGGAAGTTTATTTCCAGTGAGCATCAAGGGCTCAAGCTGCCTACAGTGCCATGGCACCTGACTTGTATGGTGGGGATCAGCAGTAGTTCCCTGCCCTAGGCCAACTCCTCAGGTACATGTCACTACAGCCTTGTGCCAGTCTCAGTATCTTGGTTCTGTGTGAACTATAGATGTAGCTCTGGATGAGGACTAGAGTAGAGACAGGGCGTGGTCCAGGAAATGTTCTCTGCCTTTTCAAGTATAGAGGCTTGTCCTGGGTGTTTTCACCTTTTATTAAGATCCAGGTGTTTCAACTCTGGCTAGTGAGAACATTCAATTGTCTTGATTTGGGCCATGGGTAGAGCTCAGAAGGTGTTTTGCACATCACACTCTCAGGTTGCTAAGAATAGCCCCATCTACAAGGAGACCCATGTGATCCAGCCTGGCTCTCCCTGCAGGTTAGGGCTCCATGTCTTCTAATTAGGGAGGCTTGGACTCAAACCCATAATCCTCACTCTGCAATCTCACTCCTGCAGTCTCCAGTGGCGCATCCCTTGTCCTGCACACCGACAACTCTGTGCACCCTAAAAAGGGAATTTTCATAGGTTTGTTGATAATATTAAATAATGCATGTCAATATTTAGGACAGTGCCTCATGCTCTATAAAAGTTAGACCTGATTATTATTATTATTTTCAGTGTGAGAATCATGTTTAACATAAGTACTAGCAAGTATTGCAATGGATAGAATAATCTCAGTTTAGCATTAACTTCATAACTGTGACTTTTGGGACGTCATTTCATTTCCCTTAAGCCTCAGTTTTCTCATATATAAATGGGAACAATCCTTTTGGCAGGTTAATTCAGAGACATGAAATAATGTGTGTAAACAAATTTCATGACCTCTAAAACTCAAGCCAACTACAAAAGATGAAAGATTAGAAAGATGAATCTAAGTTTGCTTCTTTTCTGGAAAACTTAAAAATCTCATTTTTTGCAATCATAGAGATTTTATATATCATTAAAACAATTTGGATGGATCTATATACAAAAAGTAAACATTTTCTATAGATATGATGCAATTTTAACACATCATGTAAAGAATGCTTTGTGGAAAACTTTTAAACTTTAATTTTTTTTTAATATGTGACCACGGAGACATATTCAAGCCTAGTGCAGACCTCATCTAGCTCCAGATATACAATTTACAATGAACCTTCAACTGTGTTGAATGTTGCTGAAAAATTAGCAATAATTTTAAAAGATCTGATGTCAGTCAAAATTGATTTTTTTTTACATCTTTTCAAAAAGATACCAAGACATCAACATTTTAACAGCTAAAAGGGAAGTGGGAATTTGAAGAATGGCATTATCCTATTAAATGTCAGAGATTGTATGTCCGAAAAATATACAATTTTCTCCTTTGGAATCAATAAAACTATTTTTATTTTGATTGGGAAACATGAGTCCTTTAAAGAATTTTATTTTTCTTGAATTAGCCCTCATGCAAAAATTTTGCTTTCCCCCTCTTGAAGACTGTCAGAATTTTTATAGTACCCCAAGCTCAGCCTGGGAAAATGGCAATTTTAAAATTACAAATCAGGTCTTGGCATGATGTTTAAAACATTAGCCTGTACACAACAAAAGAAGTCACAGATCCAACCATCTGTTTTCTTAGCATGCTAACATTTGATAAGTGGAGATTTTGAAAATAAAACTGAATACACTCATCTCCGGACTATTTCAATGAAAGAGTAGCCTGACCAAACAAAAGCTAGTGCTTTTTCTAGCAAGTTTGCAAATACTATTGTAGAAGAGGTTCAGCAGAATAAAGAATAAAAGAAAAAAAACTGAGAGATAAATGACGAGAATAGGAATGTGAACATAGCGCTACAACATCCTGTTTTTCTCTTTCAGTTTAAAGTATCGCCATCCATTCTGTCACACCCTGCTCTTCTCAAAAATTTACAAAGAAGGAATTGGACGGCACAGCAGACTGGCACGGTGTCCGGCGTAGACATTTTCAAGCCTGGTGCAGACCTGCTCAGAGAAGCTCCTCGGTGAATCCAAGGTTGGGGTAGGCACTATTGACTACCTTCTTTGCTAGCAAAATCTTCATTTTGCTCAATTCTCAATATGCCTACCCCTCTGGGGCATAACTCATGACTGGTCTCAGTCTCAGTCAACTAACTCCTTGCTAATAGAGGTGGTGGCATAACCCACTCCTGGCCACTGTGATGTAATGGGTTTTCCTGGGGACTCTGGGGAAGAATTTCCTCCCATAAAAAGAGGGAGAGGCCCTCACAGTCTGCACTTGGTGCTTCCCTCCCCTTTCCTTTGAATTTTCATGTGTGACCACACTTCACCTATCTCTGGGTAGCTTACCCAGAGGCTTCAAATGTATTGAGCATCACTGAAAAATTAACAGTAATTTTAAAAACTCCAGTGACAATCTAAGTTGATTTATTTTCCTCTTTTTTTTCCCTAAAGATTTATTTATGCATGCAAGAACTGGGTTATAGGCCAGAGGTGCGGGGGGGCTAGAGGATTCACCAGGGACAGAGTGGGGAACAGAACAGGCAGATGTACTGAAATACACTGCTGAGGAGAGCAGTGGGCGAGTCAGGAGAGGTCTGCTGCGCCATGTGGGTAGCTGTCTGGCCGGCTGGGGATGGAACTCATGCTGCAGAGGCTGCAGAGGCTTGTTGCAGAGGCTGCTGCAGAGGCTGCAGATAGCTTCATAGTGCAATGCTTAACCCCTTGTGCCACCAGAGAGGCCCCTTTCCCATAGAGTTTTACACTGTACTTTTCACTAGTTCTCTTGGACAAATGATACTACATTTACAACCATAAAACGACAGAGCTGGAATTTACCCTACATCTGCAATTAGTAGATGATAAAAAGAAATTCAGAAGTGATTATTCTTGTTTAAAGGATTGAGCCTTGTTCATGTAAACGCCTATGAGAAAGGAAAATATGCAACCTATATTTGAATTTTTCCATGAGTGACTGTAACAGAAATCATTTCCTAGGAACAGGTTTGTCTGTGGAAGAAAACATAAGGCGCTAGAAACCTGAGACAAAGAGTTTACCCATGGGAAGGAGAAAATACAGAAAGTGTACTGAGGTGCCATGATCAGTGCCTTCTTCAGTTTTCCTAAGGTCAGACCTGAAGTAAAATATTCCACAAATGTCATGTGAGGTGGAATATGTATTTTTTGAAATGTCCAATAAGCATTCCCTCCCCAAAGCATGAGAATTCCAGCCTCAGCAAGCTTTGGGCTGCCATCCCCTGTTCCAGGTAACGTAGGTGCCGGGCACTGGTAAGTGGGAGGTCACCAGGGTCGCACAACCTCATGAAAGACTTTTAAAGAGCTAAAATAAATACTATAAAGAAAATAAATTTTCAAAATAAATACTATAAATAATATCAAAGACCAGTTTCAAAAGCTGCAAATATTTTCTCAACTTCTACAGTCCAATTCTTTCATGGTCATGTAGATGCAATTGACTACTCAATTCATTTGAATAGTTGGTTTACAAGATTGTCTTAGAATTTTGACAATTCTGCCCCTACTTTCCCCCACAAACATTTATGGAAACCAAAATTATTTTGATCAGAAAGAATAAATTATTTCAACTTCATTGTAAAAATAACACATATATGTGCCCATGTCTACCCCTATATTCCATTCTCCTATCTCTAGTTAGCAAAAAGTAGAGCACAGCAGATTCTGGATAAATATTTGAGGAACAAATGCCAAAAGAAATGAAGGAAACATGGGAATGCAGAAAACCAGAATTTTAGAGTACCCCCTATTTTGTATATTCATTTGTACAGTCAAACTTGTTTCACAAATGTTTCTATGTGTATTTTAAATTGTTTCTATTTTTTTTCTACAGAAGAGAAGACAATTGTAGTGCCATTTCCTGAAAATGCTGGGTTTTCCAAAAATTTCAACTGTATTACCTATTATAATGAGGGACAGAAGAAATGTATGTTGCTCCATTTTTAACATGTGTGGTGGAAACAAGTCCAACTGTTTCACTTGCCTCCACAAACCTCTCTGCTATATAGGTCAGTCTTAGACATTTAGTAGAGTTTTATACTTCAACCAGAATAATTTCTAAGGCTGATGTAACCAAAGTAAGTAAATAATAAATGTTCTCCTTCAGTTGATATTACCTGGGGATAATGTGAGTCATGGCATAGTTTCTCTGGGCATTTGAAGTATGATTTTAACCAAGCTTGTTTCAGGGGCTCTAGGAGCTGTGCATGCAGCTCTGGGAGTAAATGAGGAGTCTGTCATTGAAACTCCCTGGAAATGTCCTCATTAGTAACATAAATTAGCAAACATAATACTGATGCTTCTGTTTCAATTCCAGGTGGGGCACACATGTCATTCCAGTAAATCATTTCATGCAGACCCTCTGCTAAGGCTTCTAGCTGGGATTTTCATTCAGAAACACTAAGGAGAAATAATTTAGTTAAGAGTCTAGTTTTTAGGTTTCCTTGGGCAGACTGTAATAAAATTTTATTACCACCATCAACACGAGCCACAGAGGATATAACAGGACTTGAGTTCAAATCACAGACTATTTCTGATTGTGGGTGCCCACATTGTGCATACTCAGGACTCCCCTCACTGTTGACAAAACTGACCTTGGGAAATAAAGAGCTTGTCTTAAGTTCTGGCTTTCCCATCTAGTGATTCATCCAACAAACACATATTAAGCACTCGTTTGATGCTAAGCATCATTCTAGATGTCAGGAACCCTGCAGACAACAAAACAGTTCCTACCTCATGGGTCTTAGTTTATTAGGCAGATATAATGCACAAACACTAAGTATATAACATGATACTGGGTAACTGTAAGTGCTATGATGAAGGATAAAAAAGGATAAAGGGGTGACACTAATATTTTCAGTAGGGTTCTCAAGGGGAGAGGTGTCTTTGAGAAAGAGGGTGGATGAATTAATGAGTCAGATTTAAACCTTGGAACCCACTCCTGTAAATAAAAGACATCAAGAGGGGAAGTCCTGGTAAGATTGTCTCATATGACTTCATGAGCCTTCTGATAAGGTCCTCAGAGACTTAGAGGTGGCTGCTACTATCACAGGTTCAGATGACTGTTAGTACTGTCATCTCATTGAGGTGCAATGAGATAGGAAGAGAAACCTGTGCTCTGTGTTCGGCAATAGTAAAATTCCCAGAAGGAGGAGATTGTGGTGAAGAGAAACAGTGATCTTTAGGCATTCTAGCCACCCAAGAAAGTCAAGTCAAGACCAAGTATACAGCTGGAGGACTGGAAAGGAAGACCAGCATAGAGAGTACCACACATTGGACCCCATCTTATTTCTCCTTAACTAAGTGTACCTTTCTCAGTCCACTATTTATATCCTCTGCAGCCTCCGAAAGCACACCTGTGGTGAGAACGCGCACTTAGACATTATTCTGGTTTGTCAACACCAGAATGTAGAGCAGAAGTGCCCCCCTAAAAGCAGGCCTTCAGGGATCTGCTCAACTGAAACCAACAGCAGATTAAGTTTCATGGAAGCAAAGAATTCTCAAATCGAAGATGAGAAGTGTATGCATCTGAATAAGGGGAAGACGGGCTGCTTATGTGGCGAGCAAAGAAGCCACTGTACAAACTGAGCCCCAAAGAAGCCACTGTACAAACTGAGCAAATTAGGTGTTTGTCTGCAGCTATGACAATGGAATAAATGGCCACAGTCAAAGTCATAATGAAGGAAAGAAAGGACCTATGATCAAAGTTGATCTAGATGATGACATAACTGCCCTAACCAGGACATTGGCATATGCTGAGGTAACTATAACCCAGAATACTATCAGTCAAGAGAGAGTCAGGGAGGGGCAGATTAGAAGCACCGTAGATTGTTGCCAAGGATATTTTTTCAATTCTTAGTCTCTAAAAGCCAGAGATGAAAAATATGTAGCCAAACAGTAGCTGGTCCCAAACACAGAAGCCATAGATCTCCTGATATGTACTAAATGACCTGCCCTTGCTGCCCTCAGCAGAGACAGTAAGGAGAGCATCAAAAGAACACAAGAAACAGAGACTTCAAAACCAACACCAAGGTACTCATGGTGGAAAGCAGACCACATCTGTCTGTAAAATTCTATCACCTGAACAGAGCCAGTTCTGAGATCAGTTTCTGAAGCACAACTTCCCTTAAACCAGGAAAAAAGATCAGAGTGCTCAGTATCCCAAGTCAAGCAGCTATCCCCTCCTTAATAAGCAGGCTTAATGGAAAAGACAGGGCCTGAAACTTTTCCATTTGGGTGAAAAGCAAAACAAGTCTGCAAAGGAGAAAATGAAGCTGTAAGTCAAAGGAAAGCAGGGCAGATGCAGTCAGAGGGCACCACAATCAGGGACCATATTCCCCTAGAATAGAACACCCTAAAGTAGAACACCCTGAGAACACGTCTGAAGACCAGGGAACAGGGTGGCAGTTTTCCTAGAGGGTCCTTTCTGGCAGTTCAAAGATTAGTCATAGCTTTTGCTATTGGATCACCAGTTGGTATAGTTGCTAAATTTAAAGACTGTCTCACATATAATCATGCTTGTCTGGATCCAAAGTTGAGAAATGGCATGGCATCAGAACTCAGCTATCACAAACATCCCTTGGATAAATCAGTCTGGGAACACTCAAAAATACATGGCTAAGTGTACATCCCACCTGAGAGTCTGAATTAGTTGGTTTATCCTTTTCCAGAAATTTGGATAAAGAAACATGGTTATACCTTGCTTTAAAGGCTGAGTCTCAGTTTTATGAATTTACCAAAACAAAGATTTACAAAGGAAGGTGACAGATTGATCTTTTTTAGTCCCTTATTTAAGACTTTGTGGGAGAACCCTGACTAATATACTTAGGTCCTGTCACTTTTACTTTTTCCAGTTGCTTCTCCCCTACTCCTGACCTTTTTATTTCCTCACCTGCCCAGAAGCCCTATTCTTCCCTTTTGTGTTCAGGGCCTGGCATGTAATAGAAGTTCCTCCCACGCCACCAAATATGTAATGCTACTGCTAATTGAGGTGCAGTTTGGAAAACAGGGTATTATTTGTTATTCTTAATCCAAGTTTTGTAATTATCACAGTTGCTATTTAGAACATGGTGGACTCACCAGTCGCCTTAAGCCTCACCTCTGAGTGATCTGTGTCTAATCACCGAATGGAGTGTCCACGTTGTAAATGTCACCCCGCTCCACTGCTCAGATATATGCCCTCATTAAGGTCAAGGAGAAGATATTTAAATATCAGGGTTGAGCTCCTGAGCAATCATGTCATTTCTATTGATCACCTAATGAAAATTTATGGCATTTAACAGTGAAGAGATATGTTTACATGGGATGCCGGTTTCCACCACTGTGCTCACACCACTTCGGGGAAGCCTTTTACCAGACTTGTTCTAAGAATGCATTTACCTTTCTCCTAATCACAGAAAGCACGCTAGGACTGAGGAGAGCTGGGGCACTTTAGAATTGCAATTGCATTTCCAAGTGATAAAAATGAAATGAGACTGCTAAGCATCATGAAAAGCTAGAAAGTTGAAATGCAGAAGTCAAAGCAAAAGGAAGAAGAAATCTTTGTTTAATCCATTTGGGTAGATCGTGCCTCTGATAATTGACCGGTGTCATACTGATGTGATATTTAACAGCAACTACAAAGCCCAAATAGAGAGGATAAATATGAGCATAGAAATAGTCACACAGTGATAAACTATTAACACCTTAACAAGAAGCAGGAAAGCATAGCACATATTTGAAATGAGTGAGAAGGATGTCACCTGCAGAATCTAATTTATAGTCACAAGAGGAAATAAAAATTCCTAAGAAGCCACAGCAACTGTTCCAGGCACAGTGATCATGGACACTGCTTCTGGCAACTGCAACCTTACATTAATTTGTTTTCCTATTCATTTTAAAATAATTGTGAGGAGGCACAGGGAAATGGTATTACATACACACACACACACACACACACCCCACTCCCCCAGAGACCTGAGAGCCCTAAAGTCCACAGAGAGCCATGCAGGCAGGTCACCTTCTCCAAAGTCTTCCCTGAACTTTCTTATCTAAATGGACAGTGCACCCCAAAGTGACTCTCCAGCCCCTTCTTCTACTTGGTTGTCCCCACAGAGTGCTGCCTCTGTCATTGACCTGTCTGCCATGACACCTGGAGCAGAACTTATTTTGTCTGCCCCAGCTTCCTCTTTTGACAAATGGATATGTTAATAGTGCTGACTTCATAGGATTGTTGGGAGGATTAAATAAGTTACTATTTGTCAAATTGCATTTTTGTGAAATAAAGTGGGTAAATAAAATGTGTTTGTTGTTTGTTGTCTCCCCCGAGAGAACATAGGCTTGACGCAGGAACGGCCTGGGTTCATATTTCATTATATCCTCCATGCCCTGCACACAGTAGGCTCGCAATAACTTGCTGAAGGTGTGGCTGATAGCTCCCTAAGCTTCTCAGGGGCTTTCCTTGTATTCTATTGTTTCACTGCCTTCTGTTTCAAATGACTTTATTTGGTTGATTTTGCTTATGTATATAATTAAGGATTCACAAATGTTTTATGTCAACAAATTCTTTGAGAATACAGTCTTATTAATATTGGTATTAGTTTACTGAGATCTTATCATTGAAAACCTATAGTTCCTCCTGGCCCAAATACATGAATATTGTTCAGCATGTATTTTAACTGTAAGATAATGAAATGAAGCACTGTAGACTAAGCTGTGAGTATGCAGACCAGTGGGGAGCAGGGATAAGGTAGATAAGGGCGTGGTGGAGATCAGGAACCAATTCAGCCATCATAAACACTTTGGAGGGAGTGGCCCATCTTCCCAACTCAGGAATGAAAACAACCCATCCAAGTGAGCAGCTTTATCCAAGAATCTTCTCTGAAACAAAGTGTCACAGAGTACTCTGCAGACAAGATCATACTCAAGGTCAGGTGGATATACTGTTATAACAAAATGGGAGGCCAGGAGTAACTCTATGAATTAAAGCAGGCCCATAGCTCTAGAGGCTGGGGGCACAGCTCAAGGCAGAAGGGCCTGGACAAGAGTTCATGTGCTATCCCACCCAGATACAAGGTCTGTGCTTTATTTTTTTAAAAAAGATTTCTTTATTTATGTATATAAGACCTCCAGAGGTGTATGTGGGGGGGGGGGTGAGAGAATTCACCAGAGACAGAGGAGGGAACAGAACAGGCAGATTGACCGAAATTCACTGCTGAGGGGAGCAATGGGCAAGTCAGGAGAGGTCTGCTGCGCCATGTGGGTAGCTCCCTGGCCAGGGATCGAACTTATGCTAAAGTGGCTGCAGATAGCTTCATAGGTTGCATCTTAACCCCTTGCACCACCAGGGAGGTCCCCAAGTTCTGTGCTTTAGATCCAATCCAGTCCCAGCAGAAAACTAAAGGACTAATCAAGGACCAGAGCACAGTTGCTGAGGGCACACTATGAAGCACAAGAGCACTGACAGGTCTGAGAAATGCTGATCTTGGGCTTTTGTCATTATTCAGGCTGAGTTCTCATGTGCACCTGACAACCAACATCCTTCAGTTTCTGAAAGTGTTTCACAACTCCTTTAATACTTTCTCTTTCCATTTTCACTTTTCTCTTTCAGGAATTCTTACTTAAACCTACCTTGTTTGCTTGATCCCCCCAGTTTTCTGATTTTAGACTTTCTTTGTTTCCATTTTGTTTTATACCCTGGTCTATTTCCTGAAATTTATCCCCTGGAATTTTCCCATTCTGTCTTTCAAATTTTAACCTTCAAGAACCAATCAGTTCTTATTTTATGGAAGCAAAGTATTCTCTTCTCTCTCTCTCTCTGAGGACATCAGTTATGTTTGGGCTTGTTTTCTTCTTCTCTCTGTCTAGCTCTTGAATCCTTTGAATCCCTTTTTAGCTTTGACTTTATTGTATCTCTTTCATGTTAGAAGCTACCCTTGACACCCTCTCATCCTCAACTATTCTTTCTCATGGAGATGAAAGGGAGGCCCTGAAGATATGAGGGAAGTTCTGGGTGTGGACTGATCTGTGTCCCGTTAAGCCTGATGGTGAGGTTTTAGCAGAGGTGGTTATTTTGTTGAGTGACCCTCAAATATTGCTGTCTGAATCTCTACTCTTCTGCCCCAGTCTCTCTCCTGACAGGATTCTCATTTTCTTGCTTGGAGAGTGTAAACCTGGTGACCAGTGTTCTGGGTAGAGCTGAGCCTGGCGTTGGGGAGGGGGCTCATCACTGGCCATGGGAACTGCACTGATTCTTCTGTTTCCAGCCTTTAGCCTTACACTCCCCACCTCCCCCATCAGGTGTTCTTGAATCTGTCCCTTTGGGAACTTTGGAATGTTAAGCAAGTCTTTCCAGAAAATTCTAAAATTCAAAATGAATAGCTAAGTCAGCAGCACTTTTTCCAAAGTTTGCAAATCAGACCTTAAGAACATTCTTTTTCATGCAACCCCTTTGGAGGACAGTGATGAAAGGGGCTATAAAGTCATTAAGAGTTTGGCTGCACACAGTTGGTCATGCAGGGTAATGTTTTAATATACATGCTCATAAGGCACTTCCCAGTGTAAAACAGAGTGTGGGGTGGGAGCAGAGGGGTAGCCCATGTACCTCCATGTGTACTCTTGTTTTGGGTGCATAGAGACAAGCTACTTGGATAAATTTCTTTACCTTCATCAGTAAAATTATGGGGTTTGAATGAGAGAGCCTTAGATCCCTTCCAGCTCAGGGATCATTGATTCTATTCCACAATAATAAATTTATTTCATTTTTATCCCTGTGGAAAGTTTGGATGAGTAGGATGAGTCACACACAGACATCATAAATCCTCCTTCAGGACATTAGGGTGATATAACATGAATACTTTGAATCATAAGCAGCAGTAACACCTCCCACCTGATGTGGTTGGGGATGACAATTGAATAAGCAGTTTATCACCTGTGCTCTGCTTTTGCAGTTATTTGGTTTTTCTTTCAAGCATGAAAAAGCATGGCTGTACAAAAATGATTTTGGGGGGGCTTGTTAAGATTGAAATTTCACATTTCAAAACCTCTTTTATATATTTAAGAAATAAGATTGTGACAAGCCTATTTGTGTAGCTGGGGATCAGTCTGAAGGATGTGTAATTATATATGTTGATGAAGGGCAGCTACAAAAAGCATGTTACACAGTGTGCTGGAAATCTGTGAGGTTTGTTGTTAATGCTTAACTTTCACACATGACGCACACACACGCGCAAGACCTTGGAATCTATCCTTGAAAATGCTTAGGAATGTACTTCAACGCTCCCTTTGTATGCAGAGAAATGTCCTTGCAATCAGTCCTATGAGGTACTGAGCGATATTTCAGCAAAAGATAAAAACATAAGCAGAATATATTACTCCTCTGAAAAACTTTTGTCCTTCAACAAGCTAAGTCCTTTCCCCAAGCCATCTTAGAATGCGACCTCTCTCAATTAGAAATGCTTTGATCTGTAATTTATAGGAAATTGGCTCTGCCATGGCTCCCTGACACCCCTGCAGGTCTCCACACAGTCCACAAGGCAGGGCTCAGCCACCTCCTGACTTGTCTTGATGAATACCCATCAGCTTCTCAAGGGCTCAGCAAGTTTTGTGAGTTGTGAAAGTTTCCACAAAGCTATTTCCAACCATTTCCCCACCTTACAGGAGGCTGCATGAGGCAGTTCCTCATCTGTTTCCATGGTTTCCATAAGGCATGGGATTTTCCACCTGTCCCCCTCCTTTGGAAACTGTTGTAGACTCTAAAATGGCTTGAGTGGAGCCTAGAGTTGGCTCCTTAACAACAGTGACCTTGTGGCCTATCATCTGGCACTCTGAGCTTGGTCTAGTCCTATGGGACAAGGCACAAAGGTACTGACACCATGCTAATTTGCTTATGCCATCTGTTTAAGTAATAGTCTAAATCCAACAGGGCTTGCTGTCACCTTACCTGTTGAATCTATAAAAGTATGACCAGCCAAACTGCTAATGTTGTGAATGACCACCAAGCTGCTGCTTAGTGACTGGTTTTTTTTTTTTTTTCTTTTAAAAAAAAGCCTGACCAACAGTAGCTTAAGAAAGAAGAATGCTTATTTTCCTCACATGCCAAAAAATCTGAACACAGCCAACTGCTATGTTAGCAACATGGTACCAGGGCAAATGTCACTGCAAAAATTCTTCAGTCTTCTTAGTCACATAAAAGTTGCTATGATTGCAGGCATCACATCTGTATTTGAGGCAGAATAAGGACATGAAGGCAGGCCCCAATTTTTGGTTTTGTTTTATTAAGAAAAGGAATAGCTTGCCCAGAAAACCCCAGCAGACTTCCCCCTGACCATCTTTGGTATAAACAGGGTCGTGCTAACCAGAATTTCAAGGGAAGCCAGATATCCAGTTTTGAAAGAAAGGAACTATATGGACATGATTGACTTAGAGTAGACCAACAAGTCACAGTACACTCCTGGGTTTGTCTCCGGGAGTCTCTGAACCAGACAGGAGTTCCACTGGTGAGACAGAAGGGAGGATAGGCAGAGAAGGCAACAACAGTGTCTGCCACTTGAACTAATGTAATGAGCACCAAATTTCCCAGCTCCCAAAGATCAGTTAGAAGATGACTCCATGATCTCCCCTTGTTTGCACATCAATTGTATCTTCTGCTTGAAGTGATCAATTAAAAGATTGTTAGAGGTTTTGTGAAGAGCATTTTCAGTTCTGCAAAAATTCTTAAGACAAACCTAAAAGAGAAAACTATTAGCATTGTCATTATCAAGGACTACAAATGTATCAACCCTTAGATTCCTTTTCTTGTCTTCATTGCAAAGGTGAAATACCAGACTTAACATCAGATGATAGAAGAGGATAACATTATGTGGACATTGAGTATTTGAAGCTATCATAATCTTATTCACCTGTGCAGAATTCCAACTGTAAGAAGTATCCTTCGGGTACAGTTACAATATCCCCTCTAATTCAAGTAAGAGAGAGTTGGGATTATTATCTGTATTTTGGCAAGCTGATAGCAGGGAAAAAAATCTATCCGGAAGGGAGAGAGTTGTTCAAATGCTAAGATTGGATGCTAATCCCTAGTCAATAAGGACATAATTTACTCTGTCCCTTTTCTTTCACCTATCAAACTCCTACACATCCCTTACAACCCTCTGTTTATGAAATAATCTCTTTATGAAATCTTTCACAAGTTTCTCAAAGTAAGCCAAACCATCTATAATCTTATAGCCCTTTTCCCTATCTCTAGAAATATTTACTTATATGACAATCACACCACTAGACTGGGAATCTTTCCAAAGGAGCAGTTTTGCCTCACCATTAGCACAAGATGGGAAGCACAGTAGTAAACTTTCAGCATAGTTTTGTTGAATAAAATCTATTTAAACTTTGAATAATTTATAACTTTGAATATTAAAGTCCTATACTAACTCAAACACATAAAAATAAAAAATGCATCCTTGCCCTCAAAAAAGATACAAGCAAAGCAAAAAGCAAACACAAACCAGGAAAAATATTTGCAACTACTATATAATGTAAATGGTTTATACATATCTGTAAGTGTGTATATACATCTGTTATACACACACACACACACACACACACGGTCTTCTAGAAATTGAGGTGAAAAAGATCAACAAGCTAAAAGACAAATGTGCAAGGACATGAACAGACAATTCACACACACACACGCACAGTGCTCAAACTTATCCATAATTTAAAAATTGTAATTAAAACTATGCAACAGTATCATCCTCATTTGTACTGGAAACATTCAAACGTCTGACAACATAATCTGTAAGTGAGACCATAGGGAAACAAGCAACCTCAAGCATTTCTGCAAGAGTACAAATGGTGGAGTCCCTAGGGATTCATGTGTGCTATTACTTTCATTCTTTAACGCAATGTGCCCACTACTGCAACTTATCCAGAAGAAATCTTCACACAGTTATGCAACAACATGCTCAAGTGATATGTTGTGATATTGTCTGTTGTTACATAAGAGGGGAAAAAAAGCCATTTCCATGAATGGAGAATTGGGTAAATAAACTAAAGTGCATCCTTGTAATGGAGTACCTTGCAGATGAAAAAGGATGAGGATTCCTTCTCTTTGTGCTCTGGGAAGGCATCTAGGACAGACGGTTCAGGGGCAAGGCAAGAAAGAACAGCGAATACAATGTTATGTTTATTGTGTCATAAAGGGAAAAAAAAGAATACATATTCATTTTAACTGTAATTTCATAAAGTACTGGAAATATATATAGTGAGGGGAAGAGGGAGATGGGAAATGGAAAGTAAAAATTATGGGTTGCATACAATATTTACTATGAATTATTACTTATTCCAAAAAAAAAAAAACATTTAAAATCTTAAATCTTTGGCATGGCTTTTAGAGCCAGATTGTGTCTTCATATATCTACCTCACCTTTTTTATCAGTGAATTTGGGTAAGAATTTGATGAGTTAGCAAAGAAATCAGGCATGAAACAGTGAGTTCTGGGAGAGTTTGGTGTGCTAATAATACTGTATTTAATGATAGTAATTTTAACGAACTCTTGTCACCCTTTAGTGATAAGGTTTCCAGAATTTTTCCAACTACCCTGGGTTATACTTACAATCTATTTCTGGTTTTGAAGATAATAAAGAGAATGCCAAGAGAAATAATGTGATCAGTGCATGAAAGCATTGATTCAGAGTCAAGTACAAATGCAGAAGCTGACACTTGCCATTGCCAGATCCTTCCACCTCACACACATGGGAACATGAAGAGACAAGTGTAATGATTTCTATTCCTTTTTAGCAAGTTCAAAAGAGCATGTGATAGATCTGATCTTGATATATTATGAAGGCACAAGCTGTTTCAAGATGTGCAAAACAGCCCCTGAATGTCATTGCCACAGTTCTTGATGAAATCAGTAGATGAAATCTTCTCACTAATTTTCTAGATGCCCAGGAAAATCAAGGTCACCATCAGGCTAGGAATTTCTGGGGAGAAAGCTCAAATACAGGCAGGCAAAAGATTCCACAGAGTGCCTGTATTTACAGTCCTGAACATGCTCACCCTGTGACTGTTTATTTCTAAAAATGAAGAATTATTGACACAGAAATGATATAATTAGCAGAGCACTTTCAGTAAATTCGCCAACTCCTTTTGGATGACTGATGCTGCCTTTTTCTGTGGAAATGAATATGCGCGTGACATTTTGGTATTTGGATTATCCGATAACACCAATTCATAAAGAAAGAGCTTAGTTGTTTTTCTTTCTAATCAGAAAGCAAAGCTTAACACTTTGTGAAGAAATTGTGCCCCCTGCTGATTTAACTTGATATTAACATCATCAGCTTACATTTTTGGAAGAAACCTCCAGGATGTCAGGATAGTGCTGTCTTCAAGGTCAGTAATTTAAATGTCCTCTCAAGGCTAAGGCAGCTTCTCCCAGCAATTAGGAACTCTGCCTGATACCAAACTTGTGGGAGGGTGTGGGAAGGGTTGGAGGGAGGAAACAGAGGAGGAAAGCTTCCTTTTGTGAGTCTTGTAAAGATATTTGTTCTGAAAAACTCAGCATTCCTCTCCTTTGTCAATGCTGAAAAGGGAAAGCCAGCAAGATGAAAAGCTCGGAAACTATGGCTGACGGTGAGCACAAGCCCCTTGCGATTACGCTTGACTTTAGCAGCATATGAAGGACATTAGAACTCTGTTCTAACTACAGAGAGAAATAAAAAGGCTCCTTGAGAGTGATTGAGTTTATTCAGTCTGAGAATGCTATTATTGTCTATGAGTGGCAGTTATGATCATGCATTCCAAGTGCTTGGAAGTCATTTTGTTAACTTGATATGAATCACCTGTTCAGATTCTAGATGCACCCTCTGAATGGGCTGCAGCCCTGGACAAAATAATTTACTAGGACTGTAGTGACTGTAAGCTGGATTACCTCCTCTGGGGTTGTCATTTCTGTCTTAATGCCTTGTTCCTGCTTTTGCTATTGTTTTTGTTTAACCTGGACTTTTTATCTACTCTATTGTTTAGTCTCATGCTGATTTCTAACAAGCTGCTAAGCAATCTTTTGGGAAGACTAAATGCTATAGACTGAATGCTCATGTCCTTCCAAAATCCATATATCCAATCCTAACCCCAATGTGATGGACTTAAGAGGTCGACCCTTGGGATACAATTAGGTTTAGATGACATGATGAGAGTGGAGCCCCCATGATGGAATCTATGCCCTTATTAGGAAATATTAGGGAATGTAGAGAACAGAACTCATTCATTCTCTCTCTCTCTCTCTCCCCCACCCCATGTAAGCATACAGAGAGGTGCCACCTACCAGGTTGGAAGAGCCCACCCCAACCAAGAGTCCCAGTATGATGGTCCCCTGACCTTGCACTTCCAGTCTTCAAAGATGTGAGAAACACCTGTTACATATTCTGCCCAGTCTACGGAACTTTGTTATGGCAGCTTGAGTTAAGACATTCTCTTAAAAAAAGATATTTACACATTAGGAGTTTCCTGAACATAGAAAGGACTTCAGTGGCCTTGGAGAAGATAATGGAGGTTTCGCAGGATGAGAACCACTCTTCACACCTCTCCTAACCAAGACCAAGAGAGGCTACATCACCACTCTTCTGCCAACTATGAAGAGAACAACTTCTTCCAGTCTTTTTTTAAAAGATTTATTTATTTATACCAGAGCTGGGGTACAGGCCAGAGGCGCAGGAGGGTGAGAGGATTCACCAGAGACAGAGTAGGGAGCAGAGCAGGCAGACTGACAGAAAGCACTGCTGAGGGGAGCAGCAGGCGAGACAGGACCGAGGTCTGCTGCGTCATGAGGGAATCTCCCTGCCAGAGCAGGAATTGAATCGGTGCTGCAGAGGCTGTGGACAGCTTCACAGTGCTGCGCTCAACCTGCTGCGCCACTGGGGGAGGCCCAATTCTTCCAGTCTTAAGGATGCAAAACTTTGTTTGAAACAGCAGTTAGGTAGTGGGAAAAAATTTCCCCATCTCATAGAAGGCCCTTCAGTCTCCCCAATGTCCCTTTGCTCCGATTTAGTAAATGAAAGTACAGGCACCCACATAAACATGAAGTTCAGATAAACAATGAATGATTTTAATTTGTATTTGTTGTCTATCTGAAACTGAAATTTAACTGGAGGTTCTGTATTTTTTTTAATGCTAAACTTTTTTTTTTTTTTTTTAGAGATTTATTTATACAAGCACTGGGTACAGTCAGAAGCGAGGGAGGGTGAGAGAATTCACCAGAGCCAGAGCGGGGAGCAGAGCAGGCAGACTGAAGAAGTACACTGCTGAGGGGAGCAGCGGGCGGCAGGAGAGGTCTGCGCGCCATGTGGGACCCTCGCTGGCGGCCGGGGATCGAACTGGCGCTGCAGAGGCTGCGGGCAGCTTCGCAACCCAGCGCTCAACCGCTGCGCCACCAGGGAAGCCCTAATGCTAAACATTTTTGTCTTGCCATTATTGCCATGGAATATGTATGGATGGCCAACTGTTACTCCAAAGCCCTTCCTGGTGGCTGGGTGACTCCTCTGAGTATTACCTCTGTTTTCCAAAACCTTTTGTGTAGTGCGCTGTTATTTTGCATGTCAAATAGCAGACATTTTTTTTCTAATAATTTTTCTAATAAATTTTCTAAAATTTTGAGAAAATAACCATTCTTTATCTGCCACTCCCTCTCCTTTCACCTCCTCCTCTCCCTACCTCCACAAAGACGCTCACTGGGTTTTGTTTTGTTTTTTTTTTTCTCTTTTTAACTACTATATTTCTGTTCTATTTCAAATATTCTATTACATGATCTAAGGAGTGTTTCAAATTTCTGCATTTAAGATTATTCAAATTTTTTAGCCACACCATCATCTCTTATAGAAGAGTCCTGTATTTTACTTACTACCCTAGCTTTCACTCCCCAGTTTTAAGACTTTCTGTTTCCCTGGGCTTTCCGAATCCACCCTGAGGGGTTAGTGAACCTCCCCCTGACTCTGGGGTGTCGGGCGCTCGTCTCCCTCTAGCGGCCTCCACGGACATCACAGTCCCTGAGGCGGCTGGTCTGGAAGGAGCAGGCATGGAGACCACGCCCTTGGGGGCGTTCTGCTGGGGAAGGGTTCTGTTGAGTTCAAAGTCTGCGGAACCTAGTTTCTTTTCTCCTGAGGCCCTTACACAAGAAGTGGCCCTGTTCCCAAGAGCAGAAAGGAAGCTACCATTGTTTCAGTTAAAAGCAGAATAGAAAAACATCTCTAGAACAGCCTAATCTGACAATGTCTAACCCTGAGCTGCACTCCATCACTGATGACCGAGAGCCATTTGTTACCTAATGCTAAAGAGAAATCCAAACCTTTCTCTCCATTGACCTTAAACAATTTGTCGGCAAGTATTTATTTAGACAACAAGCGCCAGGAGAGCAGAGATACTTGTAGGTCTTTGGTGACATATACCCTGTAAATATAGTTAAATGAATTGACATTGAAATACACAAATGAACTTGAATTGAAAATAAAGAAGCTAATTCTTGTCCTCAGAGAGTGACTACTTCATCAGGAGAGGAGATGGTGGCTGACGTGCTGACCCTCACCAATAATTGTGAGTTTGGGTCTTAGAATTTCACTTCTACTTTTAGCATAGTAAGTCCATGACTGGAGTCAGGGCCAGCACTGAGGGATTGACAAATATAAGACTGCTTTACAACATGGTGCTTACAGTGCTTTGTGGAGCAAAGGTCATAGGTAGGGTAATGGAATGGAGCTAGAACATAGATTCTAGAATCCAGAAATCTGAGGCTTCACCCTGAGTTCTTTGAAGGACAGTTTATTTAATATAAATATTCCCTGATTGTTTGTTAAATGAATGGAACTATTACATGTTGTGGGTATCACAGCCATCTCCACACCAACAATTACCTAATATGGAGTACAGTCATTGGCTTCAGTGGAGTCAAGACAAGCAAGGGAGGTACATTAATAACAGATCTCTGATGTTAGGGATCCCTATCACCAGTGACAGCACTGTGGGGTGATAAGGGCAAGGATAGATTTTAGTCTTTATTGGTCTCCCTCAAGCCACTTAAAGAGCCCAGAATCTAAGCAAAAGCCCAGAATCTAAGCAATAATCTCACTTTGAATTTTCAAGATAAATCCCCTAGAAGTTGCTGCTTTTCACCAGATTACCTTTCTTGATGACCTTTGACATAGACATGCCAAACCTCTACTACCTGATACCCATGTTAGTCCTGAGCCTTTATCTCACAGAGCAGGGTGGTAGGTGTTTGCACAGGAAATTGCAACATCGGGTACTCACCCTTTTAAGAACAACACATTAGGAAGGAAATAATAATTACTGAGCATCTAATATGGCCAGACACTATCTCTCATTATCTCATGTGCTCTTCACAGTGTATTATTCACTCAGGCAGCTACAACAAAAAGTCCATAGATTAAATAACAGACATTTATTTCTCAGTCTTGGAGGGTGCAAGTCTGAGATCTGCATGCCAGCATGGTTGGGTCCTTGGTAATAGTCTTCTCCCTGGCCTATATAGATAGCCTCTTCTCACTGTATCTTCATGGAAGAAAAAGAAAGAATTCTATATTCGTCATCCCTTTGGAAGGGGACAAATCACGTCATGGGGGCTATACTCTCACAATTTCGTGTAAACCAAATAACCTCCTGAAGCGCCTGGCTCTGATTACTATCACACTGTGAGTTAGGGCTTCACCATATGGATTTGGGTGCACACAAACATTCATTCCATAGAACAACAATAACACAGTGAGGTTGTCATTATTGCCTACATTTTTATGGGGGTGGAAATGGCAGATTAAAGAAGTGAGGTAACGTGGCCAAAGAAGGTCATACAAAGAATGCTAAAGTGCAAATCCATTTCTGCCTTCTTGTTCATCAATTCCCAACCACAGTGTGGATATTTGAGTACCTAAGAAGGCCATTTGTATGCTTCCTCAAAGGATCCAGTAGCTAGGGAATTTATGTTAGAAATCAACAAGCAGGGCCTCCCCTGGTGGCACAGGAGGTTGAGCGCCACCCTGTGAAGCTGTCCACAGTCTCTGCAGCGCTGATTCAATCCCTGCTGGCCGGCCAGGGTCCCACATGGTGTGGCAGACCTCTTCTGCTCCCCTCAGCAGTGTATTTCATCAGTCTGCCTGTTCTGTTCCCCACTCTGTCTCTGGTGAATCCTCTCACACCCCCTCTGCACATCTGGCCTGTACCCCAGTTCTTGTATAAATAAATAAATGAATCTTAAAAAAAAATAAATCAACAAGCAAGCATCAAAGCAAGATGTAGAAGAGTAAAAAGTGATAGATAGCAGACAGACAAATTGCCTTGTCCACTCTCCGCAAGAGAATAAGCTCTGAGGTCTGGATCTCATCAACTCGTCCTTCACTGCCTACCATTCTTCTAAGGAGAGGTTCAAAAACCTTTCTTAGTTTTAAATAGGGGTGTATTTTCACACATCACCTCCTGAGTATTCTGATCTAGTAGATCTAGGGAGGGGCCCATGAATCTGCATTTTCTCTAAGCAAGGAAAATTTGAAATTCATGGAATTTGATGTTCTCTAATATTCATTAACAATCTATATTCTGCAAACCAACACTTTGGCAACTGTTTTTAGAGACTCTTCTAGCATTGACTAGTATTATATGATTATTATATATATATACTATATTTATAATAATCATGTAATAATATTATATTATTATAAAATTAATTTTATATAATCATTTCACGAAAGGAAAAGTTAAGTAACACTTAGTGATTAACTACCGTAATTCCAGAAAACAATATGGATATGCAGATGTTTCAATGGTGTCTTCTATGCATTTCAGTGGCATTTGGACGGTTCTAAAATAGCCTCAATTGATACATAAACTCCTTAAATCAGTAATTCCACTTTATGTTATATTATAAAAATCATCTGGTGTAGAAATTGCGAACCTTCCACAGAACAGTTAATCTCATGAAAAGAACGATTTTGGAACTAAGATATCACAATGGTGGTTTTACCCAGATTTTCCTTCAGTCATTTAGATCCTTTATTCATTCCTTGAACATGTACTTTCAAAGTTCTTACTTGTGCTTCAGGTTATGCTAGAAGCTGTGAATAGGATTAATAAGAGTAGCTTGATTTCATTAACCTTAGTGTGTATCACACTTCTCAAGTCCTGTTAAGAAAATTTGGGTGAAATAAAGTTTATAAGAAAAATGCAATGATTTTCAGATATTTCCACTATGAACAGCTACACTGCGCACACTGGTGTTTGCAGTAATGGACACATAGATGGGGATGGTTTAGCAACACACTCTTTTGAATATCCAGAGTCTGAGAAGTCCAAAACTCTTTGAAAAGAAGTTAAAAAGGGCCTCCCCTGTTGGCACAGGCGATTGAGTGCCGCACTGTGAAGCTCTTCGCAGCCTCTGCAGCATTGGTTCCATCCCGGCCGGCCGGCGAGTGTCCCACATGGGCATGGCAGACCTCTCCTGTCTCACCAGCTGCTCCCCTCAGCTGTGTATTTCATCAGTCTGCCTGTTCTGTTCCCTGCTCTGTCTTTGGTGAATCCTCTCACCCTCCCATGCATCTGGCCTGTACCCCGGTTCTTGTATAAATAAATAAATAAATAGATAAATAGATAAATAAATAAATAAATAAATAAATAAATAAATAAATAAATCTTAAAAAAAAATGAAGACGTTAAAGAGGCTGTTATACCTTCAACTTGAAGTAACCTTCAAGGCCCATTTTGTTGAATCACATAGGCTTACAATTATTAGAGCCAAAAAAGTATAGTTAAGTTTTTTTATTAAATTTACCTTCCTCCCCTTCTTACCAACTTCTGTTTTCCTAATCTTTTAATTCATGGGTCACTCTATTCTGTCCCTCCTTGGCTATTTTGTATGGTTCATAATCTTAGATAATTACTGTTTCCTTCTTTAGTTATCAACCCACAGTACAAATACTTAATTATCTTTATCTTATCTGGGTGTAAGAAACTCATCTAAATACACCTATGTACTTCCTTAGAAGTAGACTTCAGAACATTGGTAATTTCTCTCTTTTATAATTGAATAAGTTACCTAGAACATGATTTTCTCACCTTTTTAAAATTTCTTCTCTTATAAAATCTTTGTCTATATTGCTGACGTGTCACCTGCTCAAATATCTAAGATTAAATCTTCACTGGTTGGGCAGGTGAGTAGTTGATTTGACTAACAGGCAATTTCTCCTTCAGGAAACTCAAGATGCGTAAGTATGCCTGATTCATACCTGCTGCTGCAATGCGTAATAATAGAGCAGCCATAAAGAGTGGAGATGATGAAAACCCAAACCTGGCGACTGGTTCTCTAACTCAATAAGCCAACAGGGAAATTATGACCTGGTAAAACAAATAGCTCTCAAAATCATTCCAGAAATTCCAAGGAGTGATGTGATTTTTCTTCACATGTTTTCAGTGAAGAGCTTAGGTTGATTAATTACTCCTTATCTTCAGTTAATTCCTTTGTTTCTTTATTTCCCTCCTAAGACTCTTCACTGTCATTCAATTCAGTTTCTGTTCAACAATGATTTTTCCTTTCTGTGTTCATCATTTGTTTAACTTTAATGCATTAGAGCCTCCCTGGTGGCACAGGGGTTAAATTCTCAGTGCTATCAAGCTATAACCAGCCACTATGGCCTGAGTTCGATCCCCAGCCAGGGAGATAACCTACATGGTGCAGCAGACCTCTCCTATCTCATCCTCTGCTCCCCTCAGCATTGTATTTCAGTACATCTGCCTGTTCTGCTCCCCCACTCTGTCTCACCCCATAAATAAAAATAAATCTTAAAAAAAATAAACTAACTTTAATATATTAAATTTTAGTGCCAGTACCCTCTTTATAATTTTGCAATATGCCTATGCTCTTGCATTCTAAATTGAAATGTTCAAGTTAATTTCTGATCAATAACCAACTGATGGTCATAAGAATATATAGGTCCTCTGTGTTAGTCTCATTGATTAATGCACAGAAAGGGTGCATCTGATTTGATCTAACCATCATTTAAAAACCATTATGGCTCATTTTTCTATTCAAATGTCCCTTTTTTGAATGCATAAAATGTTTAAATGGTTTATGTCTCCACAAAATTTTTTACACAAGCCATCTTAAGGCCATGAATTTTTTTCTAAATTTATTTTTAATTGAGATAACATTAGTTTACAACAGTGTATATGATTTAGAGGTATAGAATCACAGATTTCAAGTGTATGTTTCCGCACTGCACCCACTGCCCAGGCTACCATGGCTCTTTACCATAGTGCATTGTGCCCCCTCCCTACTTTGCTTTTACCTTTCCCTCCCCCTCTGGTAGCCTCAATTTAATACTCAATTTTACACCCTATGCTTTGTGATCAGAGAATATACTTGATGTGTTTTCAATGTTCATGAATTTATTACTTGTTTTGTGACACAATATATATAGTCAATTCTGGAGACTGTCCCACATGTGCTTCAGAAGAATATTTATTCAGTTTTTTTGGAGTTCAGTGCCTATTTGGCCCATAGGGTCTAATTCCTCATTTTGGGCTATTGGTTTTTTTGTTGGTTTTCTGTCTGATGTGCCCATTAGTGAAAATAGGGTGTTGAAGTCCCCTACTGTTACATTATTGCCAATGTCTACTTTCAGATTTGATTAAGAGTTGTCTTACAAATTTTGATGGTCCTAGGTTTGGTGTATATATATCAATGAGTGTTAGGTCTTCCTGATGTATTGTTCCCGAAATGTATTTTATCAGATATAAATATGGCTGTTCCTGCAGTTTTGGGGGTCCCATTTGTTTGTATGATTATTGTCCAACCATTTACTTTGACCTATGTTTATCTTTGGAGCTCAGGTGGGTGTCCCAGAGACAACAGAAATTTGGATTTTGTTTTCTGATCCAGCCAACCACTCTGTGCCTTTTGATTAGTGATTTCAGTCCTTTTGCTCTTAAGGTGATTATTATTATATGACTGCTACTGCCATCTTGTCTTTAGCTTTCTGTTTCTGCCTATATCCTTGTTCTAATTTATGTGGATTTTTCTTTCCTATAATTAGATAAGAGAACTCCTTTCAATATTTCTTTTAGTGAAGGTCTCCTATTGACAAACTCCTTCAGCTTCTGTTTGCCTGAAAGAGCTTTATTTCTCCCTTATATCTGAAGGAGTCTTCAGACTATTGCATACCTAGTTGGCAATTTTTACCTTTAAGTGTTTTTAAAACATTATTCCATTTTCTCCTTGCCTGTAGGATTTTCTCAGAGAAGACTAATGTAAGCCTAATGAGTTTTCCTTGATAGGTTACCTGGTCTTTTTCTTTAGCCACCTTCAATATTCTTTCTTTTTACTGAATTCTTGCTATTTTCACTGCTATGTCTCTGTGTGGTCTCATTACAATTAGATACCAGGTGTCCTTTTAGTTTCATGAACTTGTATATTTAATTCCTTCCCTAGTTTAGGAAAGTTTTCCTCCATTATTTTTTATTTTATTTTATTTTATTTATTTATTTATTTATTTATTTATTTATTTATTTATTTATTTTGTGGGACCCTCGCCGGCGGCCAGGGAATGAACCAGCACTGCAGAGGCTGCGGGCAGCCTCGCAGCCCAGCGCTCAACCGCTGCGCCACCAGGGGAGGCCCTCCATTATTTTTTAATAAGTTCTTTGTTTCCTTCTCTATAAGTTCTTCCCCTTCTCATGCTGCCTCTCCTAATAGAGAGGCATATAGTACTCAAAGTATCTCCTCATTTTGTTTCCCTTTGTATTTCTCTTTCTTCTTCAACTTGGATCCTTTGTGCTTTATTATTCTCAAGGTCACTAATTTGACTATCCATTTGGTCTACCTGCTTCCAGAGCTTTCTGCAGAATTTTTTAATCTTCTCTATTCATCTTTTTACATTCTGCAGCTACCTTGTTTTCTATATTCTAATTCTATTTCCTCTCCATTGATTGTATTTCTCATGACATTTATTTATTTTTCTGAATTTTGTTGTATCTCTTTGATTGGCTTTTCAGAGTTCTCTTGTATCACTTTGACTTGCTTTCCTTCATTTCCTTCCATTTCTTTGAATTTCTTTATCATGGCAATGTTGAAGTCTCTGATATGAAGATAAAAATCTTCCATATCTTTTGTGGTTGGATTCTGGAGCATTGTTCTTTCCTTGTGGTGTAATATTCCCTTGAGATCTCAAGTTGCGATGTGTTGTGGTTTTTTGGTCTGCCCATTTGCTGTTTAAAATCTTAGAGACTTAAACTACTTCTACCATCTCAGCAGGTGGCACTGTAATTGTTATACAATTTTGGAATTTTGGCCTTCCTGGGCTCCACAAACCTGAGACCTGATCTTATAGCTGCTTTGTTGGGGGCGGAGGCTTGGAGGGGTCAAGCCTCTGGTGTGAATGCTCTGGGTGGGGGATTGGGGGGAGCAGGCTCATATTTATGGCACCACCAAATAGCCCTCCTCTGTGGGGTTCCAGATCTGAGGCACTGCCATGTCTCTGCATTCTCAGTGAGCCTTACTAAGTCAGTATCAATCCAGAGGGATGGGACATGGACAGTGCAGCCCAGCACATTGTTCTTGTTCCTTTCACTGGGTACCTGGCCTGCTGGGCACAACCCAACTTCTCCACATGTATCTCCCCTCAGCAAAGGGTGTTTGTGTCTACCCTGTTCAGATCTCCTCTCCCCAAGATTGTCATCACAGTTTGAACAGCAGCTTCCCAGCCCAGCCTCCAAGCTTCTCTCTCCACTCACCTCTTGATCACTGAAGCATGAATATCCTCCATGCCTCTTTAGTGCAGACTTTTGGGTTGCTGATGTCCAAGAAGTGTTACAGTTTTGTCACAAGCCACGGAACTCTCTGGGTGTAATTCTCTACTGGTTAACTTAGAATTATCCTCTGGGGAGCAGAGTTGTTGATTCTCTCAACAACTATTTCTTAATTCCTTTTAACATGCTTGACACTGTTAGGAGTTGGGAGTATGGTTATGAATATCATTACATGGACACAGACACTTGTCTCTTCTGTTATATTCATCTATTCAGTCTTGTCACTGTTACCTGTGTGGTCATGAATGTGCTTGTACAATGGAGCCTTCATTTCCCATTTGTAAAAGAGAGGTCACTTTCCACAGAGTAAGTCTGAGAATTAAGTAAGAAAATGCTTATAAAACTACTTGACCCATTGCCTTGAATTTAACACGTGCTTAAAAAGTCAAAGCTCTTATTAATAATGTGGTTTTCAGGGCCTCCCCTGGTAGCGCAGTGGTTGAGTGCTGGGCTACGAAGCTGCTCGCAGCCTCTGCAGCGCCGGTTCGATCCCTGGCCAGCAGTTGAGCACTGGGCTGCGAAGCTGCCCGCAGCCTTGGCAGAGCCGGTTCGATCCCCCGCCGCCAGTGAGGGTCCCACATGGCGCTCAGACCTCTCCTGCCATGCCCACTGCTCCCCTCAGCAGTGTATTTCATCGGTCTGCCTGTTCTCTTCCCTACTCTAGCTCTGGTAAATTCTCTCACCCTCCCACACTCCTGACTGTACCCAGTGCTTGTATAAACAAATAAATAAATCTTTAAAAAATAATAAGACCATCCGGTATTTTTCTTTTTCTTTTTGGCTTATTTCACTGAGCATGATCCCTTCCAGCGCCATCCATGTTGCTGCAAATTGCATGTGTTTATCTTTTTTGAATGCTGAGTAATATTCCATGGTATATATGTACCACATCTTCTTGATCCAGTCATCTATTTTTGGGCATTTGGGCTGTTTCCAAAGCTTAGCTATTGTAAACAGTGCTGCTCATAGCAGGAATCTAGAATACTTAAATAAGGGACCAGGAAAATGAATAACTATAAGAAAGTGAAAATCAAAATCAACAAAAACTATGAACCAGAGACACTTTTTGGGGAGTGGGGGGCGGGAGGGGAGGGATTGGGGTCAGAATGGGGGGATTGCAATTGTATGGGGAATATAAAAATAAAATTTATTAATTAAAAATAAATAAATAAATAAAAATAAAAATAAAAAATAATAAGAATGTGGTTTTCAGACATGTACACATAGATTCAACTGGTTCTGTGCAGAAGTTGAGGGATTCCTTGAACTATAAGTTGGGCTGAGCTTAAGAAAAGCTTTTGATATAGTTGAAAATAGCATGTAACTCAATTCCTAACTGGACTGTCATTGAGTATTCAACTAGGGGAACATGAAAGTTAAGGTTTCCCCTAGCAAGGGAAATTAACAGGATAAGAACTAGTGCTTTGATCCAGATCTCCTTTTATCTTAAATATTTCCTGCAATTTTTTTCTGGAGAAAAAAATCTTGAGAGTCTGTGAAACTATGATCCTTTTGTCATACACCTTTGGAAAATGCTACATAAAATAGATTGTTCGTTGTGTATTCACAATACACATTAGAGTCCAGAGAACACTAACAGGAAAGGAATCAATTTAAATTTCCTATAATTTCTCAAATCTCATTTCTGTATAGACTTCTTTTTTGAATATTAATTAACATCTCAAGAAATATCCACTGGAAAGTGCTGCTAAGAAAAGCTAAAAAATATTTAACTCACAGTTATGAAGCAGTGAAAAGATCCATACTTGTGCAACCAGGCAAACCATTTTTTTCCATCCTGATCCTTACCAATAGTATAATCTTGGGCAAGTCATTCAATTTCTCCTCATTCAAAATGAAATAATAACACATCCTCCCTAGCTAGTCATAGATAGAAGATTCATTACAAAATTACACGTTAGCTGAGAGTAGAAATTGCCAATGAAAGTTAATATTGTTACAATGTGCAGCCCAACTTATACAAGAATAATTAAAGGAAACATTTCTTAAAGTAAAGCATTTTTATATTAGGGGGGCTAGGAAGACTTTGGATGGGCCCAGGGCATAACTATTGACTAAAACATAAGGTATGTGTAGGAAAGAAATAGGAATTAGGACTGAGATGGTAGAGAATAAAGAAAAGTAATTTGATGCTGGGGTTTTGAGGGAACAACAAAAGTGGTGGGGAAAAAAGTGGACAGGAGTGGCAAAGAAACAAAGTTCAATTCTTTTTGATATGCTGATTTTTGAAAAGCTAACAAATTATACAGTTGGCAATTTAACCTATCTAGATCTTAGGAAATAGATCAGAGCTTGGGAAACAAATTGAAGAAAGTTCAGAACAGTACTGTG
This sequence comes from Talpa occidentalis, assembly GCF_014898055.3. Taxonomy (NCBI): domain Eukaryota; kingdom Metazoa; phylum Chordata; class Mammalia; order Eulipotyphla; family Talpidae; genus Talpa; species Talpa occidentalis. Next base: position 89,400,340 of record NW_023602073.1, read on the forward strand.
AAATTTTTGAGAAAAGAAATCATGTCTTATTCAGTTCTTTATCTTCTGTGTTCAATGTAGTGCCCAGTGCATAGTAGAGTAGACATTCTTAAAATGTGTGCAAAATAAATCAATGAATGAAAAAATAAAATACAGCTTTATTTTTTAAATGGAATATTTTTAAGTCATTACAAAAAGAGTGAAATCTTGCCATTTTCAACTGAAGTAAGTCAGAGTAAAGAAAATACTATATGAGCTCATTTTTTTTAAGATTTATTTATTTATACATACAAGAGCTGGGGTACAGGCCAGAGGTGTGGGGGATGAGAGATTCATCAGAGACAGAGTGGGGAGCAGAACAGGCAGACCTACTGAAATACTCTGAGGGGAGCAGCGGGCAAGGCAGGAGAGGTCTGCTGCACCATGTGGGTAACTCCCTGGCCAGGGATTGAACTTGTGCCACAGTGGCTGAGGATAGCATCATCGTGCGGTGCTTAACCCCTTACCCCTATATGAGCTCATTTATATGTGTTATCTAAAAAAGAACTGAATTCACAGGTACAGAGAACTGATTGGTTGTTGAGAGAGGTAGAAGATAGGTAGGTGAAACAAATGAAGGAGGTGAAAATGTATAAACTTTATTTATAAATAAATCAATACAAAACCAAATACCAGATACGATCACTTATTTATAGAATAAAGGGAAACAAAACAAAGGGTCAGGCAGAACCAAGGAAATAACAAATCCTAGAAATCAATTGTAGAATTGAGGCCGTGAGAAGGAGAGAGGAAGGGAGAGAGCAAAGTGGGGAGGAGGCACAGTGGATCATGGTGGAGGACTATGGTCCCTTTGTGGTGAAGTAATGTGGTAACATATACCTGAAATGTGTGATCCTACACTTCTCTACATCATTTACTGTGTAGGAAGCTAATGCTACCTCTACAAAAGCAAAATAAAATAAAAAGGTGTGTAGAGAAAAGGGAAACCATGGACCAAATGAGGAACTACAACTAGAGAAAACAGAGGGAGTCAGAGAGGCTGAAGGAGGAATGAGTGTTTTCTGACATGACAGAAGAAAGAGAAGAAAGGTGATGGGCAGTGATATCAAATGATCTGTGAGGTCAAGTAGGAGATAAAATAGGATTCAATGCTACAAACACAAACAGAATCAAGAGGTATTAAAAAAGAGATAAGTGAGGATTTTCAAATGTGACTAACATAATTGAAAGTCTGATTAGATATTGAATTTTAAACTCTAGAGAAAATACATAATTTTGGAACTTCAAGGCAATTTTGCAAAATAATTCCAACACATAGAAATTGCTCAGACTACATTCTCTGACTACAGCACAAAAATTCATAAATTATAACAAAACATTTAACAATAATAGAAAAGCAGTCAGTCATAGAGATTTAAACTCCTTGAAATAAATTTTAGGTCAAAATAGAAATTGCCACTACAAATACATCTTGCTTAGAATATGGATGTAATTTTAAAAACCCTGAATACCATAATTTACAAGATAACAAGATAAACAAGAAAAAAGGAAACAATGATTTTTAAAGAATTAATAAGAGGGGGCCTCCCCTGGTGGTGCAGCAGTTGAGCACTGGGCTGCAAAGCTGCCCACAGCCTCTGCAGCTCTGGTTCGATCCCTGGCCACCGGCGAGTGTCCCACATAGCGCGCAGACCTCTCCTGCCACCTGCTGCTCCCCTCAGCAGTGTATTTCGTCAGTATGCCTGTTCTGTTCCCCACTCTGGCTCTGGTGAATTCTCTCAGCCTCCTGCGCTTCTGACTGTACCCAGTGCTTGTATAACTAACTAACTAAATAAATAAATAAATCTTTAAAGAAAAAAAAAAGAATTAATAAAAGGAAGTTGCACTGATGATACTAAGCATTATCTCTCTCTCTCTCTCTCTCTCTCTCTCTATATATATATATATATATATATACACATATATACATACATATGCTAAAATAATTAAATCAGCTTTTCTCCAACACCCTTAGACCAGGTATATAGTCAGATTTGATCTGGCTTATGATCCCTTTCTTCTTTTTGATTTGCATCCTCAGTAGCAACCCAGCATTCTCTATGGAATACTTAATCCTTTAAATCAGAACTGGTTTCCCCTAAAGGAAAATGAGTAATTGGTAAAAATGGTCAATTATACGCTGAAAGATGGAAACTAGATTTTTAGTGGTGAACATAATTCTGTATACATAGATGTTGATTTATAATGCTGTACATCTAAAACCTACATAACATTTTGAACCAATGTTACATCAATAAAAATTTTTTCAAATTTTTTTATTGAGGTAACATAGGTTTACAACACTGTATATGATTTTGAGCTATAGGATTACACCCATCAGGTGTATGTCACCACACCGCACCTACCACCAACGTACCAAAAGTCCTCTGACACAGTCCATTTTGCCCCCTCCCCATGAAAACTAAGTAATTGGTTTCCCCGAACAGTATTGAAGGTAATGGTGGATTAATAGAAAAAAAAAAAAAAAAAAAAAAAAGGACAGTAGAAACGCCCAATTCTTTGTAAGTTACATGCAAGTCTCAGTCATGAAGATGATTCTGTAACCACCACTACTTAAAGTGTAGTTTACTGACTGGTAGAGTCAACATCACTTGCAAATGCAAATTCGTGGGCCCACCCAGACCTACTAAATCACTCTCTGGAGGTGGAGGCCAATATATGTGTTTAACAATCTCACCAAGTAACTCTTACACATGCAAACCATTGCTCTAACCATACATTCCTTTATAACTCAACTTTATTTAATTCCTGGGTAGGATGGTTTTCCAAGAACAGGACCAATGTTCCCTTTAGATAAACAACAGGTGTGAATTTTAGACACAGAACAGGAAAGGTAGAGGTAGGGAGGAACAGGATAGAGGTCACAAGAGGTGTGAATCTTTCCAAGAGAACACTTATACTCCCTGTTTCATGTGAATGGAGAAACTAAAGATTTTTTATAAACATAATTTAAATCCAATATCAGACTTGGTAACTAGGTAAAGGGGAGAATCTCAGGTAATCATTTATCTTCTAGTTTATTTGATCTTCCCTTGCTCCTTTCTTCCTCATTCTGGCATCTAAAGATTGCTTCCATCAACAACTTTGTATTGTGGCTTGAATGTTTTTTTCCACAGAATGGCAATTTTATTACATTCCTCCTAAGCTCCGAGGAAGAGAAAAGAGTTGTCCATTACACATAGGATCCTTTATTCTTGCTTTCTCTAGGACCATAGCAGACATGTGAACCCACCTTCTTTTCTCAGCATGTTAAAATAGTCTTGTCTGAGTATGTTTGCTGCTGCATTATCACTTGTAAGCATTCCAGTCAGTAAAAAGAGCACACATCCCTTCTTTTAAATTGTGGTGGCCTAGAGATTAAGTCTCAGCGCTATTTGCTGCAGCCTGAGTTCTAACCCAACAGGGAGCTGACCCACATGGTGCAGCAGACTTCTCCTTTCTCTCCTGCTGCTCCCCTTAGCAGTGTATTTCAGTAGACCTGCCTGTTCTGTTCCCTACTCTGTCTCTGGTGAATACTCTTACCCCTGCTCCCGTACTTCTGGCCTATACCCCAGTTCTTCTACAAAAATAAATAAATGAATATTTAAAAAAAATAAATTGTGGATAGAATATGAGATTTCCATGTAGGAGAACAGATCCTAACACTTCCCTACAAATAGAATGGAATCCACCCTTTCCAGGAATGAGTAGTACCTACTAATCTGTGATAGACCAATTCATGTAGGATTCCTAATATTTTCATGACGAGTATCCAGGTTTCAGGAAATTTGACATTGCACAGATGATGTAGTCATTTTGCTAGAGGCTTGGCATAATTGCTTCAAACAGGTCACAAGGATTTCATTGGTCTTTTGGGTGGAGTGCAACAGAAACAATCTAAGTGTTTACTTAAACAGAAAACAATTTGAAGGATTTTAAGCAATGTTATAAATACTTGCAAGGAACAATGAGATTTTAGGAATGACTTAAAGAAGATGCATCTAACTTTGTTCCCTTAAAAATCATTGCTCACAGCAGTAAAATCTTTAATTCTTGAGCTATTTCTTTGTGTGCTATAGGCCATGGTTATTAAACCAAACTTCAGTTCTTTTATACTTATTGTTCATAATTTTTTTTCCATCTAAGACTCAATGAAAACTCTCTTGGTATGCCAGTAGAGCATATGTAAAAACTAACAATTAGGTTGATGAGTCAAGGATAGCAATAAGGAATTGGGTGGAGCTTAGCAAAAATTTTAGTTTCACACGAATGAAGAAATTTCAACAAGGAATTTTATTACCAAAAAAAAAAGAAAAGGATTTTCTCTTTAGTAACACAAGTAAATTCCTATTATGAGTCTTATTTTATTGTCAATATCTTTTTCAAAGTTATTTTGTTTATTTGTAAACATGAATGACTAATTCTTACATCAGGGCTTTCCTGTTTTAATCTTCACCTCTTTGTTAAACTAATATCTATGTATCACAGGCAAAACCAACCAGAATTGAAAAACCTCATCAGTCCAGTTCATTGTGGTTTGTCTGTTTGGCCACACCCAATAGTGGGAGCCTGGAAATGCCAGTTTTGCAAGTCCCAGTCAAAATTATCCATACCTCAGAAGCAGATCCTCTCCATTTCCTATCTCTTTCCTCTCTGCCTAAGAATATTTATGACTTTCCTCTTTCATGAAGGGCACAAAGATACTTCTCTTTTAGAAAGACTTGTGCTAAATCTACCCTGAATCTGATTTTTTAACATCAAAATTGGAGTACGAGGAGGAACCCAGGCACTGGTCCAGGTTCATGAGGCCTGTGTCCTGCTCCATTTCCACCACCATTTACCTGTGTGAGGTAAGTGAGAGGTGAGCAATGCATCTTCATAATCCTCACTGGCAGAATTACGACTGGTCGGAATTACAGCCAACTTTCTATGACTGATTCTTCAGGTGTTCACTTTACACCATTTCCAGCTGACATCCTCAGCAGGTACTTTATGGATTACAGAGCTCATTCAAGCCTTTACAGTTTTAAAAAATCCTTTTCCCACTCTCATTAGATCTCTATAGCAACTCTGAGGTATAAGTCAGGAAAGTTGTGTTACCTTCATTTTAGGGTTGAAGAAACCGAGGCCAGAGCATTTGAAACTTGCTCATTGACTCACAGCTTCTCAAGGGTGAAGCAGGACCAACAGCTGTTCTTTCAATAAATAGTCCCTTATACTTTGCAGCTACATTTTATGACCTTCCAGTACATGGTAGCTTAAAGGATGTTGGGCCCTTCTACTCTCTTTTCCAATAGTTAAAAACACTAATTCTGGGTTTGCTTGTTGTTTCTATCTTTCCTAGTTTTGAAGTTTCAGAACACCTAAAAATAATTCAGAGGCTAGATTGAAAAATAATCAATGTAGGTATGTTTAGCAGGGATTGTTATACTAATTGAAATAAACAAGACCAAGAGTGGTGAGGCAAGTGAGATTTGCTTCAAGCCCAAAATTTAATAGCAGGCTAAAAAAAAAAAATCAGTAATCAAGACGAATATCTTAATGAAATAAAAATCATAATAAATGCAAAAAACTCTGGATGATGAAAACATCAAAAAATAAAGATAGAATCTGTGGAGAAAAAAATAAAGATTATTTGAAGAACTATATGAGTTCTATTTCTTAACCTGCTAAAAATGATTATTGCACAGAATCTGCATTCTGTGCTTCCAAATTTCTATGTAAGAAAAAAATTAAGATATTCACTGAAACTATTGTATTTTTTGTTACTTGCATTCAAACACATTCCTACCTGGATCTGTAGTTTTGAGTCTTACTGACTGCACATGCCCAATCCCTAGAACAGCATCTAATACCAAGGACATGCACAATAAATACGTATTGACCTGAAAGAAATTTTTATTTAATTGAGGATATTTATAAACAAAAATGCTGATCAATTATGGGAATAATTTGATATTGCAGGTATAGACAGAGAGACAGTTTTGAAAAGGTCACTGAGGTATTCAATCAATAGAAGTGAAATAGCAATTAGTATTTGCCAACTATTCATCATTTTCAGGAAATATAGATATAGTTTTCAAATCTGAAGCTTTATTCTGCGATAGATATTTTTCTTTTAGACCATCGATGCAGTCCAAGTTTACCAGTTTACCACTGAATTTATATAATAAGGATTTTAGCCACTACTATAAATCACCACAGTCATTTTTAAATGCCGTTGTCAAACTCTGCGGACTTAAACATGTATTCAAAAAAAGATAGGATAGGGCCTCCCCTGGTGTCGCAGGAGGTTGAGCGCAACGCTGTGAAGCTGTCAGCAGCCTCTGCTGCACTGGCCAGCGGGCGAGGGTCCCACATGGCATGGCAGACCTCTCCTGTCTCGCCCACTGCTCCCCTCAGCAGTGTATTTCATCAGTCTGCCTGTTCTGTTCCCCGCTCTGTCTCTGGTGAATCCTCTCACCCTCCCACACATCTGACCTGTACCCTGGTTCTTGTATAAATAAATAAATAAATAAATCTTTGAAAAATAATTAAAAAAAAGATAGGGTGGTGCACCAATCCTCAAATAATTTGCCATTCAATAGAAGGCATATAAGCCCATGAGGTATTTCTCTCTCACTGACCTGTTTCCTTTCTGTTTCACCTATGAAGTCAGGTCCAATTCTAAGTTGTTAGTCCAATGTCTAGGAGCTCAGTGGGTTCCTGCTTCCATTGTGGGGAGGATATCAAGTGCGGAATGGGTACCTCAAGTTAGAATATTGAAAACCTTTTACCAGATAAATGCCATTGATTCACTTAATGGCTATGTTTCAAGTACAATTTTTTTTTTCTATTTCAAATGAATTCTCAGTGCGATAGACCCTCTGAGTAGGTCTGAGGTGTAATACCTATGTATGACATTGTTTTACCTGGTGGGTTAAATGAATGATCAAAAAAATGTATGAAACACAACCCAACAATCACTGAAACACTACTGATAGAGACGTTTAGTCCATTGTGTAATATCACTACGCCTAGGGGTCATTCCCATAGTATCAACTTAAACTTGTAGAAATGAATTCAGACTTGCTTAGCAAGGCAAACTGTCATCATCATTTATGGATAGCAAACACCTAGTGAGTTACTGTTGCATAAATTAATAATTACATCATGACTTGGCTCAATTTGGTCTCGGGTAACTCTTATTTTTAACACATTTATATTTTTCCTTAATGTCCATGAAGATTGACTACACACTCTCTTCTAGTGACAGGTTGCTATTTGGTCATTTAACCACAACTACATATTAAAGAAACGGATTAAAATTTAGTGCACTCTCTACCACCTTAATGACCATCTTATATCTGCAACACTAACTCTAGAAGTTTGTAACACATAGTAAAAATCCACTACACTTTAATGTTTTTTAAAATTGTACCATGTCCTTACTTTAAGCCATAACCTCATTTCCAATAGCCATGAAACAAGCTGACAAATTACCTACTTCTTTGAGCTTATTATTATTTAACCTACCTCTTTCACACACACACACTAATGACTTCTAATTGTTAAAGATGACAGTACAGAGCAGGAACGAGGAAACATGGATTCTAGTTCAGGCCCAGGCTCGCTGGAGGAACTTGGTCAAGTTTTTCTAGTTTGCATCGTTGTTATTTTTTACAAACATAGTCAAAATAAGGCGAATTTTAAATTAAAGATCTTCCCAAACTCATGTTTTCATAAGCATATTTCCATCCAATATATCCTTTAATCAATTTATAAAGAAGTAGTATGTTCCACTAATATTGCATCAAGAGTTCTCAAAACTCAAACCAGTTTTCAAAACAGTGTCATATTTAAGACTGCACCGGCTATCATAAAAGTTAAATACAAATCTGTGTGTGTCTAGGCAGAAAAATATACCAAAAACTGTTTACAAATTAAAAGAAAGATTTTATAGAGTAAAAGCTCTCATCTTTGTCTGGACCAGGTATAATTATTTGTTTCTTTGTCTATCTTCTCGAGTCAATGACTTATTCAAAAGTTTGGGATATATATTATTCTTTTTCTGAGGTTATAGCAATAATTGGTATGTAAATATAGTTCACTGTATATTTTTCAAATATATTCAACATCAATTTTTAATTACCATTAAAAATTGTAGGTATGGCTCCCTTTATATTATTTGGGTTCTCACATAAACACTTGATGACAAAGAAATGTCTTATTCCTACAATAATACTACTGTCCACCAAATAACTTACGGTAACAAATTGGAAACCTCTGATTTAAAATCTTAATATTGAAGGACAGCATTTGCTAAAATTCTTGCAGTTGTAATCTTTTCACAACTTTTATAAGTTGCAATTTTAATTATCACTGAGAATGTTTGAAAAAAAGTCTTTGAAAGATATTTAATTTCAGGATATAGTATAATTCCTTAGCTCTAGTTATCTTAAGAAGCACTTATATCATTATGAAAATAAGTGAAGCTTTCAGACCAAGATTTCTTTATATATAACAAAATTTTAATCATGATTAAAGCAATGGATTAATTTATGCTAAATATTTAGTAAATGTGTGAGGAAAAATATTAATGGACCTTCATATCACCCTCATTTTTTTATTCCTCTCAATATCACTCTTGTCCCTTCCCCCTTACTAGAAAATACTCATTACTCCACACCCACAATAGTACAAAGTCCCACTAGGGTATTGTGACCCACTTTCTATAATTCCATAAATAGGAAAACCAGACCTCTCTTCTAGTTGCATATGATATGCTTATTAATTGTCCCTGAGGCTACCACCTAAAATAGGCTTCTAGTCCAGTGTATAGTGCAGGCAATCCCTTTCCTGAGCTGAACTAGCCTTGTGGCTCTGTGAACCCCACAGCAGGTGAGCACAGCTTCCCAAGAGTGTTGATAAGTGTAAATCAAAATAAACAAATTGTGTGCCTCCCCTGTGGTGCAGCAGGTTGAGCGCAGCACTGTGAAGCTGTCTGGAGCTTTTGCAGCACGGGTACATTGCCGGCCGGCCAGGGAGATACCCACATGGCACGGCAGACCTCTCCTGTCTTGCCCGCTACTCTCCTCAGCAGTGTATTTCAGTCGATCTGCCTGTTCTGGTCCCCGCTCTTTCTCTGGTGAATCCTCTCACCCTCCCGCACATTTGGCCTATACTCTGGTTCTCATACACATGAATAAATCTTAAAAAAAAATTGTAAGTCAAGACAATTATTATACAAGGTTACAATTATACAACAGCAATAATAATTACACTCGTGGCAATAATATTATGGAAACACTGTGATAATGTTTTCTATTCACTGCACATTTAATTTGTTTGAAGCTATAGCCTAAAAGCTTTCCAACTGGTATCTCATTGAATCCTCACCATACCTTCACCATTAAATTATGATAGGGAAGTTTTCATAGTCACATGACGTTTAAATACAAAAATGAAATATGGACGGCATAAAGCAACCCCAATTTCTCTTTGGGAAAAAAAGAACACTTCCTTGCACTTTCCCTGTCCATATGGCACACTAATGGCATAAAAATTATGATTTAATCAAGATTATCTAAATGAACTAACTGTATAACCGAGAAACATTAGTCTGTAACTGATTGTTCCAAGAAGCAAGCGGTATTGATTTAATAATAGCCTACTATTGTTATGACAATATATTTATAAACTCACAATTTATCTCTAACAAGCAAGAATGAAACTATCTTGGAATATACTTGCTCCAATTTGCATACCCAAAAGAATGATAAATTACTTAAATCCAAAAAATATGATTTATCAAGTAAAAAGACAAGCCACAGACTGAGAAAAAAATAATTGCTAAGGGCATATCTGGCAAAGAACTGTTATCCAAAATATACAATGAATTCTTAAAACAACAATAAAAAACTGAACACTCAGTTTTTAAATGGGCAAAAGAACATGAACGTGCTCATATCTTTTCAATTGAGTGATTTTGTATTGTTTGAACAAAATCCCAGAAACTGAATAGGTGGATCACATGGTATTTCTAGTCTCAATTTTTTCAGGAATGCCCATATTGTTTTTCACGGTTTCTGTACTAATTTACTTTCCCACCACAGTATGTGAGGTTGTTTCCCAACATTCTTATCAATACTTGTTGTTTCTTTTCTTTTGCTAATAGCCATTCTAACAGATGTAAGTTAATATCTCATTGTAATTTTGATTTTCATTTCCCTCATGATTAGTGATGTTTAGCATTTTTTCACATGCCTATTGATCAACTGTGTGTCTTCTTTGATGAAATATTTATTCAGATCCTCTGCCCATTTTTAATTGGGTTGTTTGTTTTTTGTTGTTGGGTTTTATAAGTTCTTTATATATTTTGGATTATTAACCCCTTGTTGGATGTGTGAATTGCAAATAAACATATTTGCAAATAAACATCTTAATTTGCAAATTTTTCAAATCAAAAATGGGGATGGGGAATGGGTATGTTAGGTAAAGATTTTAATGTTGACATAGTGGATAGAAAATAGACTTTTGGTGGTGATCATAATGTGGTGTATATAGATGTCAAATTATAACATTGTAAATCAAGTTTATATGATATTGTAACCCAATGTACCTCAATAAAAGAAATTTATAAGCAAAACAAAACAACAATGGATGCATAATGGGTACACTGACCCACCTAAAAGCATGAGATGATAGGACTCTCTATAAAATGTGTCCTCTGTGCACCTGGAGGAAGAAAGACTTTGTCAGAGGATGACACCCCACCCACACCTTGAGTGAGTGAGATGGTATCACTGAAGCTGAGGTGAAGAGAAATCTATACAAACAAACCTTGTCAAATTAACTCATATGTTCTTAGTCATTTCTCCATGATTAACTGCCCTTGTCTAAGTCCCTTTGGCTTGCCGTATTTTCATAAATTATCACTACTTGGCCAACTTAATATATAAGCTCTAGTTCAAACTACTTCTTTGGGTCTTCATTTTCTTAATGAAGGCTTCTACATAAAGTAAAACTTACATTAAATTTTTAAGTGGGCAAGACTAAACAGACAGCTCACCAGAGAAGATAAACAGATAGCAAATAAGAACATGAACAGATGCCCCACATCATGTCATTAGGGAACTGCAAATTAAAACAATGAGATATCACTACACACCTATTATGGCCAAAATCTGAAACACTGACAACACCAAATTCTGGTAAGAATGTGGAGCAACAGGAACTCTTATTTGTTGCTGGAGGGAATGCAAAATGGTCCAGCCACTTGGGAGACAGTTTAGAGGGTTCATATAGAAGCAAACATGGTCCTACCACATATTCTAGCAGTTTCACTCCTGGGTATTTCCCCAAGTGAGTTATAAACTTGTGTCCAAACAAGAACCTACCCGTGAACAGTTATAGCAGCTTTACTTACACTTGTACTTATATTTGAACTGTAGAGATTATTGGCGTTCAGAGAGATAGTCATGGTATTAGCAATATTCCTTAATCCAGGGATCCATGCAGGCCTCTCTGGATTTAAAGTCATTAATTTCTATTATTGTCACTGTGTCTGACCATGAGCCCTTAATATGATTATTTCTCTTCTTCTTTTAACCAGAGCTATTCCAACACTGTTTTACAACAAGTACAAATTAATTCCTAATATAAAACAATAAAAACTAATATATAGCAGTTCTTTAAATGTATCATGCTAGTAAATAAACTTTGAAGTGCCTCAGTGCTTGAATAAGAAATTACACTACTTTGTTTAGTAATTTTTTGGCCTGAATTCCAATTTTAGTATATTAATTCATAATCAACAATATTAGGAGAGAAGATGTACAATTAATACTCTAATAACTCTTTGATTTAAGGGTTCCCTCTGCCCTGAAGATTCTGTTATTTGTATTTCATTATACTTTCCCAGGCCTCAAATTAGAGCATCATTGTAACAGGTTTATAATAAATCATATTACAGTAAAGATGCTCTACAAATAATCCTAAGCAGTTAATATATATAGTGTATTGGGTTATCTTAAAAATATTTAATACAATCAATTCATAAGGAAGACTTTACAGGGACTTCCTGGTGGTGCAAGGGGTTAAGACACAACCTATGAAGCTGTCTGCAGCCACTGCAGCACAAGCTCGATCCCTGCCAGGGAGTTACCCACATGGCACAGCAGACCTCTCCTGACTCAACCCCTGCTCCCCTCAGCAGTGTATTTCAGTCAATCTGCCTATTCTGTTCCCTACTCTTTCTCCAGTGAATCCTCTCACACACCCCTCAGCACTTCTGGCCTATACCCCAGTTCTTGTATGCATAAATAAATAAATCTTTAAAAAAAAAAAAAAAGGATGGTTTCAAGAATGGTTTCCTCTTTAGAAACATTAAAAAGTCCTCTGAGATTGTGGAAATATGAGCTCACCTATTTATTTTCTATCCCTTTCAAGACTCTATTTTACTTATAGTGTTAGTAAAACGTTGAGATACACAACAGTGAAACATAAAGGATTCAGGAAGTCAATTTGGGTGCTTTAATATCCATGTCAAAGTGTTTTTAGAGAAATCAGAAAGAATGGGGAAGGAATTATAAGAATAATAGAAGAGAATCTTTCTTAGTCAAAGAAAAACAAGTTTTTCAAATTAAAAAAGAATGTCCAGGTGTGTAGCAAAATATATGAGAAATACAACTTCACCTAGACAAATCGTTGTAAAATTTCAGAAACCTAAGGATAAAAAAATCCTGCCAGACAAGAGAAAAGACATCACTAGGAAAGGAATAAAAATCAGACTGGCATTTAATTTTTTCCCAACAGCAACAGTCATGTAAGAACAATGGACAAATCTCTTCCCAAATTTCTAAGGAAAAATGTTGATGTTCAACTTGGAATTCTGTACTCAGTCAAGTTATTACGCACATGTCAAGGCAGAGAAAACAACTTGAGCAATACAAGTACTGAGAAAATATACCATCCATGTAACTTGTCTTGGGAAAGGACATAATCCAGAAGGGACTCTTGCCTAGAAGCAGTGGTTTCAACCCCTGAGAACAACAAAGGAATTACTAGAATGGCAGCTACACAAAAGGTCTAGAGAATATTAGCATATTCTGTGTGCCTCAAGGTGTGAGCGATCTAGGGACAGAGGAGACTCCATAAGTTTTTACAGTATACTTGAGACACTGGAAAACAGAAATTCTAAAAAAATAAAATGGCAATCTAAAATCTAAGAAACACAGATCCAGACATCTATGACGGTCATAGAATTTACATAGTCTAAATAAAGTAAATTCCTTTTATTGATGTTTCAACTTCAGAGTAGTTTTGAAAACAAAATATACAAACTTAATTATGATAATAACATAGTGAGGCACTCAGATATTTTAGGAGCATAGCGCTACTATCATTCCTAGAATTGGAGAAGCAAGGGGAAAAAACAATGTTTCTGGAGCTTGTTGGGGGTTAAAACCACAGAGAATCTGCTCCAGCAGGAGCTGTGAGTATAGAAGGAGGTTGCTAGGCTCAAAGATGCAACACTAAAGCAGTGAGAGAGCACACAAGGGATGTCCTACCTACTCCGTCCAGCCACCTGTTGGTCTCCTATTGTTTGGACCAGATGGAGGCCCGCTGGCGTGGGAGCCAAAGTGAAGCAGCGTCCATAAGGGTCAGCATCCTGGGATACAAAACAAGACAAAATGGTTGTGAGATGTGCGCACACAATCAGCGAACATTTCATAGGCACTTTCAAAAGGTCAAACATGTGGGTTGGGGGCGAAGTGGTAATGCAGAAGGAGTGATGCAATCGTCTGAGGCACTGCTCATGCCACTTACTTGTGTCTTCATAACCTTGCATTTGGTAAAGAGTGCTGCAGTGCACACCCTAGTTGATGACATGGTATACCAGATAACACCCAGTCCATGACAGACACTCAGCTTTCATGATCATTTGATATCCCACAAATTTCTCCCATAGCCCAGAAGCAATTCAGGATATGTTTCTTAAGAGGATAGTCATTTAAAGACTGGGTCTTGGCTTTGCTCTAAAACCAGAGAGGACTGCACTATAATTCTAAGTCAAAGCTTGTCAGAGAGGATTGCTTTCTGCCAGACACTTTAAGCACCAGTTAATCTGTTGGACCTTAAACCTCAAATAGCAGAATAGCCTGCACTGCAGCCCATGGTGGTAGCAGTCCTCTCTTCCTCTGATCCCATTCAGAACTTGCAAACTTATGGATTCCTAAATAAGTGGGTCAAAATAACACCATGAAATGTATATACTGTATCTTATTTCAAAATTCCCACAAGATTTTAAGGAACTTTAATAGCAATACGTGACAAAGTTGTCTTTCACTGAGGAGAAAAAAATCTCAGCCTGCTATAGGTTTCCGGACTGTCAAAAACTTCATTGATGTCATAGCCCTTGAATTTAAATAGATTTTTTCTCTTCCCAACCTCTGGCACACATGTTCCTTACCAAGGAATCTACGGTACTTGCCTCCCACTCATCCCATCCAATCAGAAAGATGGACCAAAGCCATGTCGTATGACAGGATGAGACAACGTTCCTTGACTGTTACAGAACACTGGATAATTGACACTGTCCTCAGGCAAAGCCATACAGGCAAAATAAACTACTTCTATAATCTCTTTATTGGAAAGGGGAAAAAAACATTCAACAGGGTGATAAGAAAATATCACCAAAATTCAGATTTTAAAATTCTGTTGGTTTGCATCAGTTAAATGACAACATCTGGAATAATCATTGAACTTGTACTTATATGTTTAAGTTTATGGTAATCCACTACCATTTCCTAAGACTCTCCAATTTCTGCTTAGGTCAAACTGGAGAATTAACTGGGGGTATGATAAAAAAAAAAAATTACCCCTGAAACTTTCATGCATTTGATGGTGGTATGAACCTCAGATATTCTACCCAGAAATGTGGCATTACTTTTGGTTCACTGTTTCAGAAACAAAGGAATAGGCCTATTGACATAGAATCTCATTTCATCAGACAGAGAACCAGGGTGGAGATTCTGCCAGAGGTTCAGCCTGTCTAGTCCAATCACATATTCAGGAACTGAAAAGAATAGGCTTAGTGACCCATTGACTCCACTGTAAGATGAACTCAGGCCAAAAGTGCTTTTATCACCTACTTCCATAAGCCCCCATTTTGATTGTTATTAATTTGGGTGTCCAGTAATTAGCATCATCTCAAGACTCAGTGTCACATAATCCCCTTAAAGTCAGCTTATATCCCTTCCCAGTTGGTGAAAGTTAGAAGAATTTGTACTGTATCCTTTTGACCTCATCACAAGGAAGTTCCTCAAGGGATGCCAGTATTATCTTCCTTTAAGAAGCTCTGAGTTTATGAACTTACTCAGGTATGGCAATTGGGGAGGGGTTTATCTCTCTACTGGAATAACTTAAGCCAGGTTTGTGTTCTCTAATGTTAAAATCAGGTATACAGATGAAGTAGGACATCAGTAGGATGTCTTTTTCCTAGGAACAAGATAGCCAGCACTATAGGTATTCATGAACTAAGCCATGTTAATAACCACTCTGGCTCTTCCACACACTACTTTATCCTATCTGCCTTGTCTCTGGCATTTAAGTGCTACCAGTTGGTCTCTAGCAATATGTAATACCATCATCCCTATTGAAGTCAAGGAACTGATTTCAAAAACAGCATCTTCCTTTGCTCGTGATCCTGAAAGTTTCAGATATGCCAGCCCCAAATATGCTACTTTGACAGAATGATTATTTTTAAGTGAAAGCAATTGTCTTCAAAAAAGGCGGGGGCGGAGGGGAACATAAAAAGACCTTTCTACCCTCCATCTACCTAAGAGGAGGACATAAATTTCCCTGGTGAAGTTGTCCCCTCTCCTGTATCAGTAAAAGGAAAACTGCCCTTCTAGCTGGAAATCAATACAGCACCGAGAAGATGCTGCATAAACAAATGCTGGGAAATACTCTCATCTCCCAGGAGCTTCTCCCCTAAGCTTCCTAGTCACTTTCCCCAACTTATCATCCAAAAAAGCCCAGACTCCCTCTCCTTTGTCTAGGCATTTCTCCATGATATTGCCTTTTGTTAAGGTGGTATGTACTCCGCTGAATCTAACTATTTCTTTAGGCTTTTCCATTCTCTGTGAAGCCCCTGTGCACATAACATTTAAAGTATTAATATCAATAAAAGTTGTAAGCTTTTTCTCCTATTCATCTCTGTGGTCAAGTTTAATTTTCAGGTCTCATTCACAACCTAAGCGGGCAGAGGAAAGTTTTTCTTTCTGTAATCCCCAGTCTACAGAAAAGAACCAATACAGAATTTTTCAAAGATGCATTGCCAATGTATATTTACCAATGTATTTCTCAAACATATTGAAGTACCAAGTGGGCTGCACATGATAAATCTTCTCCAGCATTCCTAAATCCCAGGACTTTAGATTTTTCTCCTCTGTATTATTAAAATGAACTTCTAACATACTTTATTTTAATGTAGGCCACCAATGAATCCAGGTTTTAAACAGCTGCCAAATGATTAAAGCTCTTCCTCACTATATTCCTAAACTATATTTCCAAGTTAAGAATTTCTGGTAAGTGTACCTATATCAATACATTCAGTTCAACCTAAAAATGTTTCTTCCTGCAGTCATTGCTTAGCACACTTCAGATCTAGTCCTACACATTTATGTGGGTAAAAATGAGCCAAATCCTATCATTTTAAGCTCTCACTTTCCAGCATAGATTTTGTATTTATCCCTCTGTGGCATGCTGTTAACTTACAGATGTGTTAACATTGAAATTCTCCTTACAGATGGGCTAGCATTGAAAGGGTAAAAGCAGACATAAGGATTATCAGCATCCCCTTGAAAACTAACTGGTTGTGGTCATTACACAAGCTAGGCAACAAGACAAATGTCATCTGGCAAGGAAAGAGGGGCTGCTTATCTTGATCAGGGGTAATAAATGGGATTTAGAGATTCAGGTTCTCAAAGTCATCCAACTCAAACTACAACTTCCCATTCTAATTCTTTGGGTCTTGCCTCTTTCCCAATCAGTGCCACAACTTTCACTTGGGAAACTATTGAGGCTATGATTTCAGTTGCAATTCTCAATATTTCTAACATAATAAGAACACTCAAATGGTGAGTATAGCTTTGAAAAGTAATTTTTCTTTTGTGACCATATAACGTCTTTATTAAAAGTGAACTCAAAAAGTATTTGAAATCTAACTGTATGTATACCCTAATTATATAGTCTTCATATAAAAATGTAAGTGTTGTACCTGATTCCAGATTTATTGAAAAAAGAGAACATGAGTCACCTTCAAAGTTGAGGTGAAATTGTCACTAACATGAAGTTACATACCATGCAAGACTTGTAAGCTACCCAACCTCTCATTACCAAATAGCTAGGCAATCATTCTCGAAAGACTGGTTCTTAGGATAGCTACCTGACAGGGAGGAGAAACTCAGTTTAAATATAATGTATCAGGGATGACAAAGAAGGAATTCCAACTGATGCTTTTCTTTTTCTTCATGGCAAACAACAACAATTTTTTTTTTTTTTTAACTGACGTCTCTAAAATTACAGTAAAAAGATTCAGGGACACCTAGCGGCTGACAGTACAAGGAATATCCCTCTGGACTAGCAAAATAGTCTTTGAAATTCATGTTTCCTATTTAAATTTGGAAATAATTCTAAGACTCTATCTTTTTAGAAATGGCTGTATTATTTAAACCTTCCAAGATACTTAGTTTTAAAATGGCTTTTCATTTGGACACATTTTCTGCATAGATGTTCAGTTTCAATGTGACCTTCTAGTAGTTGCATTAGATTATTATAATCAGGTAGATAGAAATCAAGTGATGTGTTTCAACATGCACTTATTCTCAAAGGAGATACTACATTAAGGACAAATTCCCTGACAAAACATCATCTATGATAATGTAAAAATCCAAGTTAGTTTATATTTAAGACCAGATCTTCAAAGTACAAAAGTATGAAGTAATATATGCTCACATGTGGGCATGGAAACATGACTTTACATGGTAAGATGAAAAGACAAAGAATAAAACTAAGTTCTGAACTTTTTCTAACAATTAGAAACAGTTTAGTTTCCCTAGACCTTCAAATCTAAAATAACAAGAAGGGATAATTCAGATCAGCCCTTGTCCTAAAAGCCCTATTAATCATTTAAAGTCAGCTATTGACCACTTTCTCCACAGGTCACAATTCTCTTTTAGTTATGTATTCTAGAATCTCAGTCTTCATTTGGTAGAGGTTCTGGATGTCAGTTTTAAGTTTTAGTACAGACCTCTGAATATCCTTTAAGAATGTAGCTATACTACATTTTCCTTTCTAAAAATTTCAAAAAAAAAAAAAAAAGGCTGTACCTTTCAACTCATAGTGGAAGCTTCCACGACAATCAACTTTGAATATTTGTAAAATTTGTAATGTTTTGAAAAAGATTTTGTTTGTACTTCTTTTCTTTTCACAACTATTATTCTGATTTCAATGTCATCCGCCTAAAGTGCCTAAGATTAGATAAGATAAGCATGATTCTACATCAGTATGAAGGACTTGTTTTCCAAGATAACTCATGAATATTGCTGGCACACTAAGTGGTAGGTGACCAGTCTCACCAAGCATGTTTTAGTTACTGCTTACATGCTCCTTTGTATGTAGTTTGGCTTCACATTGCCTCTCCACTCTGCAGCCTTATTTGCCCTCAACAGGATCCTACATCTAAGTCACCTAAATCTGTACTGAGCTGTACATCCATACATCTGGAGCTGTCTTTTTCTCAGTAAAGATGGTGTTATGCATACAGTCGGCTGCTATACAGCTACAGTAAGGAGAAAGCCGAGAGTGTGAATAGTTTAGTATGTCATATCCTAATGAAGATGAAATTCAAAAGTTGTGCCCCAACAATCAACAAATAACACCTGAAGTATTATCCAATGGTTATGCAGCAGAAATCACTTCCATCTCTAGGTTCTCTTTGTTACTTATGGGGTAACTGAGTTGCTGATATGAAGCAAAACTGTAAATTAGAACATTCCTAATAAACTGCAAAATACCACTAGATTTCATGTTTTAAACTGTGAATGATTCATATATTTTTGAATGCCTAGATAGTGAAACTAGTCTTCAGGCAGGGAAAAATAGCAAAACAGAGTCAAGAGTAATACAAAAAAGTAGAAAAAGAAAAATTTGTCATTGATTCTATTGGAACACTGTTACATGGTCGAAAATCCTTGTCTTCTATGTAAGAAAATGTTATTTTGGTTAATGACAAAGATTTCCTAAAAAAAAAAAAAAAGGATGCAATCTTGATTCATTGATTTTTAGTTATGAGTCATGCAACTTAGCGTGATGATAGAGAAATTATGAAAGATAATAGTAAAGCTATGTTTATCGTATCTTAAAATCATCTTTGGTAAAGAAACTTAGTAAGGACTGAATGCTTTAAATATAATACAAGTAAATCCCCCATTTTATTTTTGGAACAAAAGAAAGCATAGGATTAAAAAAAAGTATTAAAGCCTACGTTTGAAATGACATTGTAAGAGCAACTTAGAAAAAAACGGTGTGTTTTATGTCTGGGTCCAAAGCTCTTCCAAAGGCAACTAATTTTTAAGGCAAAAATTATGCCATCATAAAAAATGAGCTTTTTACTAGAAATTTGAGACACTCAAGTTCCAGTTTCTTTTCTCCAAAGAAAGACTCAGTGGAAAAGAATTTCAAATATTAACAAGTGAATCAAATAAACATCTAATAGATAATTTACATGATAATAAATTGATTAACAAAAAATTCATTTTTTCCCATAGCAATAGTATATTTATTGTGCTGAAATCAGGTAGCAGGGAATGAATAGCCCCAGGGAACCAGTACAGAATGTTCACAAAGATTTACAATTCGCTAGTCATTACACACTGAGCAGCAAAAACAAAGGTGTTGAATCCTGTTCATCCAAACTTTTATATGTGTTGCAAACTTTTCTATAATTCTCATGACTGCATGCCTTTGGGGGTTGGGTGGGGATATGTAATTTTAATGCACAATAAATATTTTACAAAATATCCTGAAAGAGTTTGCACAAACAGCATACATCCTGCACATACAGTTTTGACATGTTGGGATACTTAGAAATAGTCATGCTTTTTGGTCACATTTTTCCTCTTTCTATAATGATCCCTGTGCATATGCCCGAGCCATTTAACCTATGTAATAAGACACTACACAAAGTCTCTCTCCTAGTGTTATTTCCAGTTGTTCATTTATATTACACGAAATACTTCATTTGTAAATAGTAATTTTCATTTTATATTCTAACTAATCTCACTTTTATTCACTTTGTGTCTTAAAAAGTAATACCTTGTAACAATCAAGCACTGATTTGACCATATTTAGCACCAAGGAGTCAGGAATATTGCACCAAAATGGGTTTACACTTCATATCTAGTTAATAAATAAGATCTTGTAACTTTGTCACAAAGAAAACATCACTTCAAAAACACATTGAAGAGAATAGTTTCACAGAAAAGTTCGGTGTATGCTATTTGTAAAAAAGCAAAAAAAAAAAATGCTAGTGGATTCGAAAGTTAATATTAAAATTTATATTAGAAGACTCCTTGATTTTTTAATTAAAATTTATTTAATTTTCAATGTTCTTTCCAACAGAAGAGGTAGGTATTATTTCCACATATGAAAAAATCAGTAACAGCCACAAATCAAAACAAGGAAAGCCTGATAAAAATCAACATATTCTCTTCTAATCGCACATAAATGTAGTTATTTTATGATGATACTAATAAAGACATGAATTGTTTCATGTTCCAGTCAGACAACAATCTTAATTCTCATAATTTATTTCCGATAGTATTAGGAATATTGAAAGGCTGCCTTTTCATCACAAAAATTGTTTCCCACAGTGATTTGTGACACGAGTCAAGGTGACCTTTGGGTCCCCAGACAGGACTTTACTGCAATTCTTTCCTATTTTCACCAACACCATCATCATCAAGCCTCTAAGAGTCTACAGAGATCAGCAAATTTTTTAATTTAATTAAAACCCAAAGGGTATATTCAAACTAGAGGTGGAGAGATTTGACTACTTCATTCAGCAAATGGATTCAAATGTGCAAATTTCCAAAGTACCCACATTTCTAGCTTTGGACCAAAAAATATAAGGTAACTGATTTTAATCAGTCGGGAATTAGTAATTTAGCCACAAAATTCATAGAGTGTGTTTCTGTGATCATCAGACTGAGGAATGACCATCTATATGATACATGAAAAATCTCATGCATTAGACAAACAGATGTGGACGGAGGGAGAGTCTCCAAAGTCACATAGTGATTACTTTGGTCTGGACAACGTCAAGGCTAATAAAAAAATGTTTAAAATACAAACTTCATAAATAAAACATCTGGGTATTATATTTAACACTTTACTCAGTCTAAAGGTTACTAATACATGGAGCACATTTGCCTTTTTCTCTCCACCCTAAACCCTCATTTGCTTGTTTTCCCTGAAATTTTATATGAAATGGGAGTATCCTCACTGTCAACAACAGTTAAGGCCCAGTTCAATTTACTCTCCTTTTGCTTTTCCATCTTTCTGCTTTTTTCCATTTTCTACCACAAGTTGCTTTTCTGATTTGTTCACACCATTTGCTGAAACACCATTCACAGCTGTTTTTCCAGTTTTTGATTTCTTTGGCTGATTGTATGTCCGAATATAGAAGTTAAGAAACAGACATATGAAGCTGACTGCATAGGCAATTAGAGCCCAGTGCATCCATTTTGGGAAGGGGCAATCAGTGTAAAGGGACAGTGCGGTGTGCCCGATGGTCACATGGAACTGAACCTGAAAAACAAAAGGCAAGATACATTAACCTTCAATATCATCAGAATCATCTATCGAAGATACACCCAAACGCTGCCAAATCATCCAAATGTAATGGTTCTCTGGCTCCCATGCCCGGTTCCTCATTCAGGTCACTTCTCAAATGCCATCCCCCTCAACAAAAGCTTCCTGATGGCCAGAACTAAAGTACTCTCCACTCAACTGGACCTCAGTCCCATTAGCCAAAGGAGCTTTTTTCTTTGGTGTAGGTTTTGTTCTTTATAAGAATTATAAGTATCTGAAATTGTCTTCTGTATTTGCTGACTTCCATTAGTATATAATTGCAGGGGGCAGGGCTATGTGTTGCCTAAGATTCTTGAGTCTTTAGCAGCGCCTGGACTCAATGAATTACTGCTGAAAAATGTTAACTGATGACAGGGAATATCAATGGTCCAAAAGAGTAAAGTAATGGTACGGTAGGCCCTTCAATTTTTGTTTCCTCCTACATTTTAGACTGGTTTCTTTCCAGAAAATTATTGGCATTTGGTGCATGTTTGTTTTTTTTTTAATGAACTTATCATAATGGCTTGTTAAATTTCTTTGAGAACAGCAGGTAAATAAGCACTTGAATTCACACTATCCTTTGAAACCTAAATCTTTTGGTAAAACTTAGTGGATATTTGAGAATAAATGCGAAAAAAAAAAGAGAGAGAGAGAGAATCACACTCAACCTGAAGATATTTTAAAAGAAAAGCCAAAATTAAAATGCTTAAGATAAACAAATAGTCTTAAATTCTGGCAAATCAGTAAGTGAATGGTTTTAGATATAAGAATTATGAATTCTGTGGTATTTTTACAAGGATTAACTTTTTATAAGATCAACTTACATGACTAACTTTTATGAGAATTTGTGGCTTGGAAATAGATAACCCTTTACAAAATTTACATCCTATTTGGAATGGGCAATTATGGCTCGTCTTCAAAGGATAGCATAATCAATATTAATTAGTAAATATTACTAAAATAATTTATTCTACATAAGCCCAAAATGT
The DNA here is from genome assembly GCF_014898055.3 of Talpa occidentalis. NCBI lineage: Eukaryota > Metazoa > Chordata > Mammalia > Eulipotyphla > Talpidae > Talpa > Talpa occidentalis. The sequence continues at coordinate 89,423,244 of NW_023602073.1, forward strand.
ATTGAGAACCTTCTATGGCAAAATTCAGATTCTAAGGACGTTTGATTTCACAATGGTTCTTTGAACCTGCATCACCGAAAAAGGGTGTGTCGACAGGTGTGACCGAGGGTGGCATCACTCAAGGAGAGTGTGGGTACAGACTCCAAAAACCAGACAGAAAGAGTTCATGTGATTCTTGTCACCTGTTCATTTTCTCGGGACCATGTACAAGTTACTGAGAGAAATAAATTACACAAATTGTATAAAACAGCTTACAGGAAAACTGGAGGAAGATTCCAGTAGCATGTTAGTTACACATTCCAGTAGCATGTTAGTTACACAATCTTTCACACCCCGCATTCCCCCAAAAGTTGTGTTTCCCGTTTGGTCGGCCAGCTGTTTAGCAACTTAAAGCAGAGATGGATGTATTTCCACATGTGATGCCACTGATAAAACTGTGTACAAGCCATTATTACAGCGAATTATCATAAATTCCAAGTGTTGAAGAGTAGTTACCAGGTTGGTTTTGGATTTCCAGTTTGATAACTGGAGTAGTACCTATTTCTGAAAGTGACATCCATGCACCCAGGTGCCACAGAAGTCCTATGAGGGTAAGTGATGAAAACTGTCTAAAGACTAGCATATGAAAATACATAGTTCTGCTCTCTCAGGGCTATGTATTAGAGTAGGAAGAGATGTTCTCTGGTCTGCATTTCCTTCATTTATCCACCCCTTCTTTGGGCTGGTGCCTTTTATACCACTTTTACATGTTAAATGTATGGTATCTCTTAGCAAGTACAAAAAAAGAAATAAAAATCAAAATTAAAGGGAAAACAGAGTGAAGAGAGGTAATAAAATTTGCTTAAGTTAAAAAAACAGTTAAGGATTTCTAATCTTTTTCTCCTTAATAAACTTTTTCTTTCAATAAACAAACAAAAAAAAAACAGCTGAGGAAAAAAATTCCAATTTTCCTAGTCACACATGAGGGACTCTGTGGTGTGCTTAGACCTCTAATCTTGTATTTCATAGATGTTTCAAAAGAATATTTCCCTTAGAGAAGCAAAAGTTGTGCTCAACCTTTTAAAAAATATTTAGAAAGTGGTTGTGGCTACCAGGTCTATGAACAGAGAACTCAGAGCCAAGCAGCCTCACCTCCCATAGCTAGAACACAGAGAAAGTCAATTTTGGAACAGAAAATTGTCAAAGATGTATTCTCACATCACAATTAACAGATTCAAATATATTCAGTGTTTTACAAGAAGAAACTTCAGACACAACTCACCAGCTGCAACATGGTCAGGTATCGTTTCCACCAAAGATACTTCTGAATCCATGGGCCAAGGGCAGTTAACCCATAGTACGAGTACATAATCACATGGATGAAGGAATTCATCTGGGCTCCGAAAAATGCTTTAGGAAAAATAAGAGGCAATTAATTATAAGATACAGAAAATTTACTAAGCAAGAAACCATTTGGATGTAACGTAAATAAATCCACATTATTTTCTAACTTTCAACCTTGAGTATACATCAGGAATAAAAGTTAAGTAGTACTAATGGAAAGGAAAAGCCTTCTTTTCCAATTATGCTAAGTATTTTTAGACTCAAGTTTTGTCATTTAAGTATCAGTGTTCTTCAAATACAAAGAACTTTCAAAGTGGCAGGTTTTCAAATGTGGGGCTCCAATGGCTTAAGTTGGCCCCAATAAAGAATTGCCTACAATACTTTTCATTCTGCTATTCTTGGGGGAGAAAGATAATGGTACATAAAAGTGCTCAATTAGACTTGCAATTATTACTGTCTTTAAAATGCCAATACACATCTACAGCAAAACAGTACTTATAATGTGAACTGTACTGTGACTTATACTCTAGGTCTCCATCAGAGGAATGGTCTGTTTCCAGCTCAATGATATGAATCATTTTCAGTCTATAGGCATCTGAAAAGCTAGAGGCATATCTTGAGCCAAAATGGGAATTCTGATCTCCTTTAATATTAACCAGGTTGTATACAATTTCCTTTGACTGAGAACCAGCAGGTTCATTTAAGGCCTATCATAGGATGGAAGAGAGCTCTGGGTTTGCGGTGAAAATGGAGCCTTCAAACTGAGATGTTGTATCTTGCCCTTTGGCTCAGAATCAGTAGAAGTGCTCCCCATCAAAATATTACTCACTATATTTAGGGTCACTTTATGCTTATCTCTAGGACAAATGCTTAGGTGTTAATGTAGTCACAAATAAAACTTTCTTCCAATTTCCTTAAAATGGTACTAACAGAAATAATTAACCATGAAAGCAAGTTAAAGTATAAACCAAGTCAAATTTCCAGGACACAACACATTGACACAATTACTTCTCACCCAACACACTGACACAATTAAATGCAAATAGGCAGGCTCCTGAAAATGCTCACCTTGTCCCCCTGCAACCCACTTAATTCCAATCCACCACAAGGTAAACATTGTACAGTGATGATACACATGAAGGAATGAGACTTGGTTGTTTTTCTTCCTCAGAATAAAAAACACTGTGTCCAAATATTCAACTCCTTTAGAAATAAAGTACCACCACAGAGCTGCAGCTATCTGTAAAAAATAAAAAAAGGAAAAACAAGCTAAAAACACTAGAATGACACAATCATATGGCTTTCTACTCATATATACATAAACCCTAAATAATCTTCACCATACAAAATGTATATGGCAAGGAATAATTTTTGTCTAAGTAGGTGTGAAGCCTAGGTATCTATTCAGAGGGAAAATGGAAAAGGTAGAGTCAAAACTACATTTACACAGTGCCAACATTTTAAAGAAAATTTCCCATCTGTTAATGTAGCTGAATATCAGGGAGCACCAAACTGCTGAATACAGAGCTAAAAATACATCCATCTCACTGTGTTTTTCAATTAGGTATAGAAATTGAGATACTTACTTTGGGAAGATATGTCAACTCTTCAGGCTTACAGATTGCCTATCTTGGGTATTCTTAGAAGTATGCTGTCTAGCAACTGGTCTCCATTAGTGTTGGCCTCTCTCATTTTAACAGACCCAATCTCAATAGTTTGTATTAGGCAGTAAAATATTTAAAATGATAAATTGAAACCAAAACAGCAAATATTTCCTAGGTCATAAATATAATCCTGCTTATATGAATAATTCTTTTCTCTTCCTGGGCTCTAATTAAGACACCAGATGGTATACAAAGATTATAATACATGCTGAGATTAGGGATCCAAGGATCTAGTGAGAGGTGACCTCTTCATGTATGTTTAAAATATTTTACAAGAGGGCCTCCCCAGTGGCGCAGCGGTTGAGCACTGGGTTGCGAAGCTGCCCGCAGCCTCTGCAGCACCAGTTCGATCCCCAGCCACCGGGAGAGGGTCCCACATGGCGCGCAGACCTCTCCTGCCGCCCGCTGCTCCCCTCAGCAGTGTACTTCGTCAGTCTGCCTGCTCTGCTCTCCGCTCTGACTCTGGTGAATTCTCTTACCCTACCTCGCTTCTGACTGTACCCAGTGCTTGTATAAATAAATAAATTTTTAAAAAATAAAATATTTTACAAGAATCCTACTATAACAGTAACCTAAACTCAACTCTTAAGTTGAGTATTTTCTATGCATCCTAGGTACAAATAACAAAGAAGGCAGTGAATAACTAAAATCTGTTTATAAACTTTTGTGTGGCAGTGTTTGATAGTTTCATCCCAAGACAGGCTTAAGTGTTTTAGAGTTGATCGATCCTCTCATTTTATATCTGCATCTGTTAGATGTCATGGGTTTGTTTACTCTGGATTTATTTTTTGCTTATGAAAAACAAAATTACAATTTTAAAGTGTGGGCAAAGAGGAGAGAGAAAATGATGTCTTGTATTCATAAGTTGATATTTATTTACTGAATTTGCTTTAGTACTATTGAGATGATCAATATGGTTGAAAATAGTTTTGAAATAGTCAACTATTCACAGCAACACCATCTTTAATCTTCACTACTATGCCAGTACTTTAATATAAAATAACTAAAACCATTTTGGCATAGCTAGAAGGTAAGATTTATTATCTTATCTCCCTCCCCCTCCATCTAGGTCTCTAAATTATACACCATTCACAAAAAATAATAAGCCCCTCTCTTAAGTCCTTAAACTGCATTGGATATCTTTGAATAGGCTACATCAAAGTGAAAAGTGATACTCCTGGCTACATAACAATGAGTGCAAAAAAGAGTGTCGTAGTGAAACACTAATTCTTTTACATGTAATATTAGAAAAAAAAGGAAAATTTCATATTTTCAAATAGATTCAACATGTTGTGAATCTTTAGTTCTTTCTCCTAGATTATAGTTCCACAATAGCTAATTTTTCCAAGAACTGATGATTTATACAAGTCAGGAGGGTAGGTTCAAAATTACCAGACTGCATGTTTTTAAACCCTTAGCCTAAAAATACTAAGTTATTTCACATAATCTGATTTTCTAAGCACACTCCTAAAAGAAAGTAAATATAATGCTTTTCCCTGCCCCTTTTCCCAAACCAAGCCGGACCACAGGAAATCAGTTCCTAACAGAGGAGCTCCGCTTGGCAACATGGTTACCAGAAGACAACGCTTTTCTAGCCAGCAAATCTTTAAAAAAGTAGCTGCCCTCATTTTCTTTCACTGACATCACAGACTTCATCTTCTTGTTAGCCTTTCATTTCACATGATCCCTCCCTTACTAGACGTCAGCTCCAGAAAGGCAGGGATCTCGTGTCTTCCCACCTGTCTCCCCAATGCCCCTTGCTCTGTCTGCTTATCGTTGGTGTTCAATACATATTTGTGAACTAAATAAAAACAAATGTCAATAAAAGAGGTGATTTTTCATCAGCTCATAAATCTAATAGGGAAATGAAGACATGGACACAAAATGGCAAGCACATTAAAGAAATTTGGTCTTGAGTCTTGATTAATACTGGTATTTATACTGTTCAACCCCAATGTCATAACTTTTTTTTCCCAAAGGAAGCTCCACATATTATGTCATTACTATATTTATCACATATAACATAAAACACATACATACTTCTATAAGTTTTATATATGTATGTACATGACATAAGCCATGTATTATATGTTTTGTGTAATATATGTAATTTTTAATAAGAACCATAGTACACAAGAGGATTTCAATAAATACTTAAAAAAATACTTGTTATTTCTTCCACTTGAGTAAAATGGTAATTTTACAAATGTAGGTGATTGAAAAATAAAATATGATAATATAATATTACTGGAAGTTTATTTTTGTGCAAAAATAAACTTACTTGATAAAAACTGAGTTTATACCTACACAAATAATGCTATACTTAACTTACCAAACATTTCATAGTTTATAAAACTTTTTTCCTTAAACTTTCTTAACAAAGGAATTACTCTTTATGAATTTCTTTTTTTGACCAATTACAACAAAAATCTAATACGTTACCTTTGCAATAAGCATTGAACTTTTTTAAGTACTGCATTCTAGTAATCCAACAGTCACTTTTACCATTAAATTAAAGAAGTTAGTGAAGTATGAAAACAGATTCTCAATTGCATACTTTAAAAGAAAAGAATAGCTTTGTTGACTCAGAACAATCCAGTATACTTCTACTACTATATTAAAGTAAGTTTTTCACAAACTGTGGCTTATAAAATTAAACCTACTTCTACCGATTTTACAGTATTTTTAATGTACTTACCCTGACTTCATTAACATCATTAGAATAATCCACACCCTGGCAAATATAGCTATATCCTGCATTATAAGATCCCATGAATAACTGGGGAGAAAAAGGAACAACATTTAGAGTCAAGTTTGGTACCTACAGTATTAAAATATTAAATATAACACGCAAACTTTCAATGATCTTAAAAAGCAATATTGGCTAAAAAACTTCAAATGTATTAAACATTTAGTGTGTTCGATTTTTAAAAATTTAATGTCAACTCATTCTAAACTTGAAATTGAAATAAAAAATAAAAGTTTTTGACTGAAGTTAATTTTATATCCTTTATAATATTAAGAGAAATTTTGATTACCACAAAATAGTTCTAAGAGTTGCAGTGATTTCCTGTCTTGATCTAGTATAGTTTGTATCTGACAAATTAGGTAAAAAGTATCCACAAAAATTAAAGTTTCTATGAAGTTGAGATTCTATAGTCTAAGATGCAAATTTAGGATAAAAAAACTTAAAGGGGAAAACTGTTTATATTCCCAGCATCAATAGTCCAGTTCTCTGGGATCATACAGAATTTTAGCGAGGAATCTCTTAGTAACCAAATTCTTATATTCTTACTACTTAAAAAATAGCCATGTCAATCTAGCCTTTAGAATTTCCTTTCAAAGTGTCATGGAACTTTGCTGGTACCTAGAAAAATACACTATAATTAATAAGAACATTTGTATAAGAGTTAACCCATTTTAGTCCCAACCGAAAATACAATGACATGTAACAGGATTTAACTTGAAAGCAGTAGTCTACATCTACATATTTGATCCGTTACATACCTGAGATCGCAGAACAAGAATTATACATAAATAGCTGTAACTATCTCCTGAATGGTTAAGAGTGCCAACCACAATGCCAAAATGATCTCACTTATCTCTGATACCCTAAGAGCTAAGTATTGATATATTCCCATTTTACAGACTCAGAGAAGTTAAATCATTTCCAATGTCCCAAAAGCTAATAAGGGATATTTTAGAATCCACTTGATTTTAAAATTCCATGTATACTTCATGTATACTTCACTTTTTTTTTAATCCAAAACCAAAAAATGCCAATCATGTAAAATTTACTGCTAGAGAAGCTAAGTTATCTTGAGGTACAATATTACAATGATGGTTTTACACATTCTCATCTTAAAATTTCTAATAACCCTGGGAATCATAATTGAAAGACTTTAAGAAAGTTACCTCTTTGAAGATAAAAAAGTTAAGCAAAACCATTCCAAAATTATAGGCGATCAGCACTAAGCGCATCTGAAAAGGTTCTCGGTCCTTCATCCATTTTGGACCCAGCCACACAAACAGGAGATAAAGCGTACTTATGCAAAGTGTGGGCCAGGGAGACTTCATCAGAGGCCAATCCTCCACCCGTTTATCTAGAGAGAAAACACAATAACATAAAATTCATTAAATGATGAATTTTTTTTAAAGATTTATTCATTTATTTATACAAGATCCGGGGTACAGGCCAGATTCGCAGGCGGGTGAGGATTCACCAGAGACAGAGCAGGGAGCAGAACAGGCAGACTGACGAAACACACTGCTGAGGGGAGCAGCGAGCTAGACAGGAGAGGTCTGCCGCGTCATGTGGGACCCTCGCCGGCAAGCCAGGATCGAACCAGCGCTGCAGAGGCTGCGGACAGCTTCACAGCGCTGCGCTCAACTGCCTGCGCCACCAGGGGAGGCCCTAAACGATGAATATTTTATAAAATGAATTTATTATGAATTATAATGTCTCCACTATAGTTTTCCTAGGTTCCTAATCTGTAGTGGATGAACTACAGACCACTATTTTTTGAGTCCCAACATAAAGACCAAAGAAATGAGACTGATTCCTGTAAGTGACTTTTCACTATGAAGTTTCATTACACAGGGAGCACATAATGTTTTGTAGAGAACAAAGGCAGGAAATGAAGCTCACTAAAAATATAGAACAAGTTTGAGATGAAAAGTTAATGAAAGATTTCAAGGAGAAGAAATTTTAGAAACTCGTCATCTACACTCAACATATCAAATTTATCAGTGCCGTTAGGAAGCTGCTCCCTTCAATGCATAAAAGAAGTAGTTAACTAAGGGGTGCGGGGTAAGGAAGTCATTCCCTGGAATGTTTCCAGTCAGTGAAGACAAGAGTACATTTATGTTTGAAGCATTAAGTGAGTGATCATTATCGTTTTACAATTTATTTAAATGGCAATCACCATATTCAAGACATTTTTTCCAACTTACTCATTGAGAACATAAGTTCATTTTTATTATCCATTAGTATAACCAATCTATGTGCTTTTCTCTAAAGCGACAAATCATTTACCTTACAAGTGTAAATACACACAGAATGCAACACTTTATTTCACTTAAAATGAGTCAACTGTCCTTACTAGAATATGCACCTCTGTGTCAATTTTATTAGCGTTTCACCACAAACAGAACATTTCTAAGAGAAGTGTGATCAAGAAAAGTGGGATTAAAAATTTAATTTTCTAATACATTATACAAAGATATTGAAATTCATTTTCATATTTCTAAAACCTAACAGCCCCACTTCAGGTCATGGAGATGCTAAGGTATCCTATTCCTACCCACAATTCTTTTCCACGAGATTGATACAAAGAGCAATGTATTTATTATTCCTTCATGTAACAAAGAAAAAAAATTCAAGTGCAAGGAGATTTTAGTTTCTAACATGATATATTTCTCACTCTTAATAATACACAAAATTGCTACTGACTTCAAAGGAAATTCTGAGCAACAAAGAGGGAAAAAAATGAAAAAAAGTGTAAAAATTTACTCCAAATTAATATTAAATAAAAAAGCTCATTCTTTTTGATATATAATGTGGGTATCCTGCACCATTCTCTCATTATAGAGAGAAGTACTGAAGACAGAAAGAAAAAGAGAGAGAAGCAGCTGGAGATCTGACAATATCAAATACTAACAGAGGTCAATGTGAGAGTAAAAGGATGGAGGTAAGAGAAATACCAGAGCACACATGCTACACTCTACCAGTAAACAGATAGGCTGAGTTTTAATACCAGCTCGCCACTGAACCTAGGAGCTTTAGTGCACAATATGAATTCATTCCCTTTATGTATGAAAGAGAGAAGGGGCACTACATTAGTGTTTTTACAACTTTAATGAGAAAACGAAGCATCTGGGAGGCACAGTCAAAACGCAGGATCTTTCTCAGTAGCTGGGATGCTGCCCAGCTAAGAAACATTTACATTTTCTAGGACACGAATTATGCCAATATTTCATAGATGACCTTTTGAGCAGCAAGAAACTAGGTGATCGCTTAGTTTGGTTTTTTTTTTTTTTTTTACTTCTTAAAATTAGTACTTTTCAAACAATATCTAAGAGGAAGAATGGAATTGAAGATGAGGAAAATGAGATCATAAAAATAGGGAAGTTTCAGTGATCTGGAGACTTAGAGGACCTCAACATGTCTATTTCATTACAGCATTCCTCATCACATCGTCCTAGGACCTTCCTCTAAAACACAGGAGCAAATGTAAGGCAGGGGCTGGGCATTCGTTTGTATTGCAAGGTCTATCAAGGTGCCTAAATAGTTATCTGATGAACAAATGAGTGGATGATTTTTTTTTCCCATGTTTGTCTTTTATTCTTTATCCCTTCACTGAAATCCAACAGTACATTTATTGCTCCTTCAGGGTCCTATGGTTCTTCTGGATCCTCCTTTACTCCATTATGTTAACATACAACTTCAGCCTGAAGTTAACAACACTTGAGGAGAGTATTTAGGGAGTACAGGTGCGCTCTATAAGGCTCAATGTTCACTTTCTCCACGAAAAATGGCAACGCCCTCACTTCTGTGGCCAACAATTTAAGTGATGTACTCATTTAGCAACCACCTAACAAAGTCCTGTCTTCAACCTATCCTTCTCAAATTAGACTTTCTAGTTCACAAGGCTCAAATAACTCTTGAAAATTCCACCTCCAATTATTATTATGGAATAGCACTAATTGCCAACAACCTGCATCACAGGATAACAACTCTCATCTTATGGTAATATTTGCCTGAAATTTCTCCATGGCTTTGCAGTTATGTCTTCCTGAATTTGTTTGCATTAATATTTCTTTTAGTATTTCTAACAAGATTCAAATATGCCATGCTTTTATGTTTGCTTTTCCATTAAAAAGGCTTGATTGCATCACAATATTGTTATGCAATGATATGAAAATTCACCACTGCCAACAAGTCCCCCGAGTCTTGAAACAAACAACAACAAATATGTATGTATGTATGTATGTATGTATGTATGTATGTATGTGAAAACTGAACAGTAAAGGATAATCATAAATACTGAAAATTTAAGTATTTTATACAACCTTAAAATAATGAATTATCTAGCTTTTCATTAACTCAAATGTTTAAATAATATCTTTTAGTCTGCTATCTTCTAAGAGAGATGTGTGCAATTTGCTTATTTTTTCCCCCAGTTTTATTTAAAAATAATTGACATACTTCAATGTCAAAGTTTAAGGTATGGGCATAATGATTGATTTACATATATTGTGAAATTATTATAATAGATTCAAGCTAACATTCACCTTCTCATGCAGATACAATAGAAAGAAAAGAAAAAAGAAAAAAATTCTTGTGATTACTCTTGTAACAACTTTCCTATATATTATACAGCAGTGTTAGCTATAGTCATCATGTTGTGTCTTATTTACTTACAACTGCAAATTTGTACCTTTTGATTACCCTCCTCAAATTTTCCCTCCCCGCACCCCAACCCTCTGGCTCTGGTAACCTCAAGTCTGGTCTCTTTTTCTATGAGTTTTTTTTTTTTAAGTAACATTTTAAAGATAAATTAAATCCTCTACTCATTTGAGCTATACTGAATCCATATGTAGATGGTGCATATTAGAGTAAAAGAAGATATATTTATAGTAGGTTGTCAATATTCTAACCCTACAGTTATGGACAGGGTTCCATAACATGAATTTATTAGGGGAAAAAATGAGAGAGAAAAAGTCTATTGAAACCTATCCCTACTGCTACCACTGAAGACAAATTTCTGGTCTGAGGAATACCAAGGTCAAATGGGTTTGATTTAACACTATTGAAAATTCTCTATTTTAAAAGCTTTGGGGAGAGGGGTGTTAATATGGCAAAATGTAGATTGACTCTAGTCTATTTGTCAAATTATCTTAATTTATATTTTATACTATTAATGTTTGTGTTATGTCATTGATTTTGGTCTTTTTTTGAGCCTATCACATTTGTTAAGGTTTTATATGGCATGCATACCTTTATCTAGAATCATATAATTTTAGAATAGAAATGATGCCTTTATCTTAAAACGCAACTGAAGGGGGGCAAGAGAATTGATAAAAAAGGTGGAACAAGAGCCACATATCTCCCAGCAGCTATTCTAGTACCACTCAGGCATCAAGTCCATTGATTGGGGGGAGAAAATTTCCCATTAGTTTCTTCCTCAATTATGAGTATAAATGATATTCTTTTCCTTCAAGGGAAGGGAAATAGGAAAAACCTACAAAACTCCCCTCAGCAGAAAGAAGAACAACAGATATACTCAAACCAAGTCTCACACTTTCTAAGGGGCTGCATCTGGCAAACCTGGTGTAGGATCATAAATGCTCTTAAAGCCATAACATGACAGAGTGATGGGAAAGGACTAAGGATGTCTAGCCTGGAAAAAGGAAAGAAGCCTCATCAAATACTAAAAACCTAGAGAGAGCAGATTTCTTTCCTCTTTCTAGAATGCAGAATTAGAACCAACGAGATATTTATAAGGGAGATAAATTACATCTAAAATTAGAAAATTTCTAAGCATAGGGTTGGTCTTTCTCTAAGTAGAAGGAACTACCTCCTTTGGTAATGAGTTCGCACTCCTGGTTAAATTTAAGCAAACCTGAAGCTAAATATTATTGCTAATCAAGTTCAGGAGCTAGAGACTTTATTTAAATAAGAATTACTAGAATGCATTATACCTTACCCGTTCCAAATCTCCAGGAACTAATTTCCATTTAGAACATTTTGACTGTTTCATAAAGTTCATGCCCCATAGAACTAATTTACAAACATTACTTTGGTCAGCAATTATAAAATTTTATCAGTATTAAAGAATATGGAGTGGTTGACAAACTGTATGTTGGTTAAAACTCACAAACTCTTCACTAAAAAAGAGCTAATTTTCATCATGTGTAAATCATGCCTTTATGAAAAGTGGGAGAGAAAAACAGTCCATCTGAATTGGGGCTCCTCGTGAATACCCTCCACCAAAAGGTTTTATTCTAAACCTGACTTGTATCACAGAATCACACAGCATGGCGGACAGATAGATAGAACAGTCTTTCAATTCAGACCTTCCACCTCTCCTGGCCTAAGTGATTTGGGACAGATTATTTGTTCCCTAGTAGACTTCTCAGAAACAACAGTTACAAAAATCTTCCCTGTGCAAATATTGGTGTTCAAAATCCAAACATCCCTTTCAGTGCCAGCAAAGATCATAAGACCTTCAAGAAAATGGTAGTAATATTTCCCTTTAGCAACAAACAAAACAGAAAAACTGAAGATACTATTAGACTGTGCATGTATTTTAGAGAATTTTGGTCTCTTGCTAACAGTTCTATAAATTGATTAGCTTCTGGGTAAAATACCATTGATTTTGAATTTATTCCTTTTCACTAATTTACAAGTTTTGAGCCCTAGTATTATGAAACTTGGCAGAAATTTTCATAATTCACTTTGAACATACTGTTTTATGGTCTCGGCTACTCTATCATATGGAAGGAAATCAACTTCATCTTCTCAGGCTAAATACCACCATAGATATAGATATATAAATTTATATAAATGAATATCACTTTTAATTTAATCTCATACAATAGCCCTTAAAGTACCTTTGAGTATTTAAGACATTTTTCTTTACATTACTTATGGTAGTATTATGAACTTTGTTCAGCTTTAATAATCTAAGTAGTGATACTATGTAAATAGGATAGCAGTAAACTAAAATAGGAGAAGATTCACAGGTCAGAGGACCAATCATTGGTCTCCTACTTAGCTGGTATGATGAAGAGACAAGGGCACTGGGCTAAGTGATAAAACAACCTACTCAGACCATTACAATATAGTGCTCATCTACAAGTTATTTAACTTGTGTGCTGCACAGGGACTTCCGAACATATGGAAACAATACTTGTCAGGCCTAACTCTTAGCAAACTATAAAACAAAATACACAGGCAAGGTTCTTTTCCTTGTTATTTGCTAATTTCTGGCCACTTGGGTGGCTGTTGATAAGGCAGCAGCTATGCATTCTCATCATAAGGTTATTTTACTATAAACTAGAAACAATAGAATAAAAGCTCGACTGCTATACCATAAAACACTGAAAAAAATTATTTCTACATGTGCCATCATTTAAATTTTGTAATATAGGAAATTCTGTTAACGCTAATAAAAAACATGCAAAATTTATCATCTTAATAACCACTTTTAAGTGTATAATTCAATAGTGTTAAGTATATGTGCACACTGGTGCTTAACCAATCTCGGGTCTTTCCATTTTACAAAACTGAAACTTTGTACCTACTAAACAACTCCCTATCTCTGTCTCCTTCAAGACCCTGGCATCCACCACTCTACTTTCTGATTCTTTGATTTTAAGTACTTTACAGACCTCATATAAAAGGAGTAACAGTATCTGCCTTTTTGTGACTAGCTTATTTTACTTAGTGTAAAGTCCTCAAGGTTCAGCCACACAGTAACATTTGTCAACATTTCTTTCCTTTTTAAGGCTGAATAATAGTCCACTATATATTCATCCAGTCATTTTGTTTATCCATTCATCCATCAATGGATATTTGGATTACTTCTACCATTTGGCTATTGTGACCACTGCTGCTATGAACAGGGGTGTGCAAAAATATATGAAATTTGCTAATGATGCATGTCTGTGTCTAAGTTTTTATTTGATAAACAAAAGTAAAAACAGAGAAATTTACTCATTTGAAATCTCCAATTCAAAAACACAAATGCCTTTATACAATTACACCTAACAGTAACGAATTTCTTCAGTGCATTAATACATTTACCTTTCAAACTCCAGGGCTTATATTCTAATTAAATGTAAACATAAGTAAAACATAATGGTAAGGTATTTTTTTCAGAATGATGATATTCCATGAAGAAAAATATGTGATAAAATTATATGTAAAATTAAAGAATAAACTTAAACACAAAATATTTAATTTCTTTTGTTTCCCTTGTATTCAAAGATCTACTTATTTGTAGTGATTTCACAAAAAATTTTAAACCATTCCTCCAAATTTAATTTTGAAATGCTTAAAGATAGACTATCTGTAATTGAAAATCTTTTGTAATGATGTACAATAAAAATTTACAATTCTTATAGAAAAAATATAAAGAGTAAATTTAGACTATGTAAACCATTGCTTTAGAAGATCTTAGATGGATTCAAGGTTGTCTTAAGATATCATGTAGTGTCCACAGTCTCTAGTACAGGCAGAAATATGAGATCCAGAGAATCTTGAATAGCTTGCCCAAGACCTGATAACAAGTCATTTTGAGAAGTTGCACATTATATAACATAATAATTGGATGTACACATATATTTTGTATAATAAATTTATTCTTTAATGTTATTCCTATCACTTTTGACAAAATATTTAACTCTTGGTTAATTAAGAAGTATCTAAATTGTTAAATGAGTACAGTTTTATAGCAATAAACAGTGTTATGCCAAAACAGGGGATTAAATATCTGTACCCTTTTGTTTTTCTATTCATTTACCCATTTGTTATGGAACATATAAAAAAAATAAAAAGGACTAAATAAGTGTACCTGTTATTTTTGACTACTGGGACAACACCTAACAGTTTATTGGAAAAAGACTGGAATACTGCACAAGATGAGGTTTTGAATTACTGACCTATATCTGTTTATTTGAAATTGTTTTACTTATTTGAAGAATTTTTAAAAGTTGCATTTATATCCAGAATGTAAGAGTTAAGTGAGATCTCAGACAGTGCTTAATTCAACAATCTCAATATATACATGAAAAAAAATTGAGACTAGAAAAGAAAGGAACTCTATAGCTACTTAGCAGAGACCCAAGACCAAAGTCTCAGTCATCTAAATTCTATCAGTGTTCCTTCCATTCTCTATATCATGATGCCCTCCCTGATTCTATTCACATTACAATGCTTCTGCAGGAGGAAGAGATTTTGTATCTCCTTAAAGTAATTGTTTTCTGTTAGTAAATAATTTACTTTGATTTTTTTGGTTTGATTAATAATTAATAATTTGGTTTGATTTTTTTCATTAATGTTACTTAACATCAGGGGCCTCCCTGGTGACACAAGGCGTTAAGTCTCAGCACTACGAAGCTATCAGCAGCAACTGCAGCATGAATTCGATCCCCAGTCAGGGAGCTACCCACGTGGCACAGCAGGCCTCTCCTGTCTTGCCCACTTCTTCCCTCAGCAGTGTATTTCAGTCAATCCGCCTGTTCTGCTCCCCACTCTGTCTCTGGTGAATCTTCTCACCCCATCCCATCCCCACACCTCTGGTTTACACCCCAGCTCTTGCATGCATAAAATAAATTTAAAAAAAGAAATCTTTAAAAAAAATTTTTATGCAACATCAATCGAACATGACTAACTTATGATAAATATATTATTTTTAAAAAAAGCTTTCTATGATCTAGTATTACTCAAAGTCTTATTAGTGTTTAGCAACTAGCATATATCATTGTTTAAAATTATGTTAGATTAAAGGGGTCATCTCTTGATGCACATCAGCTCTACAAATATATGTGGCATTTCCTCATGGTGAAGAAAACACACAAAGTGAAAAGGTAAACAACAGTGAAAATTAAACACTTCAACACAATAGTCACAGGAGAAATGATACCTGGAAGTATTTGAGTAATGACTGAAGGCCATGGGATCTGAGGAAGAAAGGAAATATCAACGGGGTTGGGATTCTGGTCAAAAAAAGACTTTTAGAAGGAGGGAAAGAGCATGGGGTTCTGGTGAAGCATACCTGGACAGGTAGACAGGGGAAATTCCAGTAAAAGCAAAAGAACAGTGTGATGAGAGGTTAAAATCAAGAAATCTACCAAAAACTACTGGCAAGGGAAAAAACAAGAATCAAACAAATCATATAAACATGTGCACATTTATTCAAGGGGGAGTTAGCCAAGTTCACTAGAGTTTCAGGTGTGTGGGCAGGGAAGTACTGACTGATGAGGCTAGAAAGGACATTTGGATGCTGTCTTTGAAGGGTCATTTCTCATTATTTCCTCCCTTTTCTAAGTCAAAACCTTCACATAGTAAAGAATATATTCTAATATATCCTCATTTTTAAAGGAAAATAAAACAATAGCCCTGCGATTTAACAGAGAAATTTCCTGATAATAGAAAGGAAAAAAAGGAGCCATCTAAAAAGAGAAAAGACAGATTTTGTTACACAACTCTTCCCCAGGTGTTAATATCTGTCTAATTTGAAATAACAAATGACTCAATCCAAAATAGTATTACATCATTTGCTAATGGCATTATCATGTAACTTGAGAAAAAAATAAATTGAATCTTAAAAGGATGATCAAAATCTTTACAGTTCTAAAAGTCACCAAAAAAAACCCCACTATCTGATAGATTGATCTGCATAATTCTTAAAACCTTCTCTTCTTAAGCCAAAGAATCTAACTGTATAAAACTGTCCTGACACCAGTTTTAGAACTTGTATTGTTTACCCTCCTGGAGTTCCATCAGTGATTGGATATTTTACTACATGTTTTTGGAGATTGAACAAGAACATCAGAGACTAAAGTTCATAAATCTATCACCAAAAACTAGTAGTGAAGGAAAAAACAAGAATCAAACAAGTCAAATGAAACAAACAAACAAAACCCACACATGGCCTGTACCTCCTAAGTGTTTTAGGAAAGTTACAAGAGAAGGAAAACTCTAGGCTCTTAGCAGGCTCCCTCTTAGAAGCTGGGTAGCTGCCTAGAACTTAGAAAGTCTTTTCTCATAGGGACATTAACAATGGTAACTGGGTTTCCTGGCTAGGCCAAATTCAACCCATCTTATGAAATAACAAGTGAAAACCATATACCAACTATAACAAATAATAAAAATAATGTAAATATTCTAGACCACACTAAGACATATGCTCCTCTGCCCCTGGACAGATATGTTTTTACCTCCGTTTACTTGAACGAAGTTAAAATGCCCTTCCACAAGTCCCAGGATGTGTCAAAGACCTATAAACACATTCCCAAAAAAAATTTCCATGGATTTGACTTTTACTCTTTGACAACCATTTTCCTACCTACCAATCCAAATAGTTTCCAAAAGTATCCACATCAATTTTATATGATGGAACAATTAAATATTTTAAAAATAGAACTTGTACATTCCTATCCCAATTCAAGACTGTAGTACAGGTAAAAGTAGATATGAGATGCATAGACAAGGACTCTTCTGACCTTGCCTGAGCTCCAACTAGATCTGACTCTGACAGATCATTCTACCTTCAGACTATGAACACCTACACTTCAAAGTGAACTTAAGCCTGGATAGGCTGGCTTCAATGCTCTAACTTCAACTCCTAAATAGATACTAATTTTTCACCAAAATATGAATTACCATATTTGTGAACAGAGCAATGTCAAGCCCTACCCCCATGTGCATGTGGATACATATTCCATGAAGAGTGGTTGTTTAAAAACATGAGGTCAAAAAGAAATATGGTGGCAAAGGAAGAATGTGGTTTTGGGAGACGGGGGTGTGCTGGCTATTAACTATCCAGCATGTTTCTATACTAAATGTCAGTGACACAAAGGACACTAATAAGCATTTATTAAAAACATTTATTAAAATAAATGCAATGGGTAATGTGGATAATTTGGGTATTTATAGATTAGAGAATAGTAAGATTCATCAGTTTTAACAATTCACATACAAATTTTCTTCATTAGATACACACTTTGAAACTAGGATCCCAGTCACAATAATTTTAACATAGTCATAAAGTAAAAACAAAGAAAAACCCACAATGGCATTGACTACCTATCCCCATTCTACCAGTGTGTACAAAGTCCTACGTCAGTCTATACTTTCCTACATAATACAAATCAGGATTAATTCACTTGTTTGAAATATCAAAAATTAGGGAAGTGAAAAATTATTTTTGCTATTTTTCTAAAAGTACAGCTCTTTCAAGTTTCAACTCCAATGTACAAAGTGTTAATCATATAATAAAAGTAAAATTTTCAATATTACTACTCTATGGGCTCCATGCAGTATTCGCTAAATATGTGCCTTTTGGGGTCTTCCTGGTAGCTCAGGTTAAAATCTCAGTGCTATCAAGCTATCGCTATCGCCAGCCACTGCAGCACAAGTTTGATCCCTGGCCAGGGAGCTAACCCACATGGCTCAACAGACCTCTCCTGTCTCACCTGCTGTCCCCTCAGCAGTGTATTTCAGTAGATCCTCCTGTTCTGCTACCCACTCTGCCTCTGGTGAATACCCTCACCCCCCCCAAACCTCTGACCTACACCCCAGTTCTTGTATGTATAAATAAAAATTAACCTATAAAATAAATAAATATGTGCCTTTTGAAAAGCCTAGATTTTACACATTGTTATAAGTATGTTTTATTAAATAGTAATATTTGATATGAAAATAAAAGGATATTTTCCATACTGTTTGCCCTAGGGCAAAGACTCTTGAATCATTAATTATACTCTACAAATCTATGACTATTCCTATTATGACAGTCCAAAGTAGATATAGTTTATTTATGACAGGTAGAAACCTCAGCGGAGAGAAATATTTAATGAACTAATAAAAAAGAAAGAAGCATATAACTACTATCCTGGGAATCAAGGCACTCAAGGCCATAGAACCCATTTCTTTCTCTCTCCAAGTAATTTACATCCTTTTATCACACTCATCACTATTTCTCAAGACTTCTTTCTCTCCGCCCATTTCTATTTCCCCCTTTCCAAATATCTGACTCATCAAATTTTTCTTCAGCTTCATCTAATAAGGTAATTTTCTTCACTTAGTTTTTCATGAAATTCTATGGAAAGGGGATTCTTTTGGAATTCGAGCAGTGTGAATTAGTCAAAGAAAAGGAACATAGGGTGGTGGGAGGAGGGAACAGGACAACATAGGGTTCAGATCTATTCAGCCTAAATCTGAAAAATATTACTTCTTATGCAGCATTAAAACAGAATAGACTACTTCCCACTAAACCTCTAAGTTGGTTAAGAAACACTGTCTACCTACACCAGGTAGCTCATGACAGAAACAAGAAAGCAGTCTCAGGTTTCGCAAGTGGATAGGATAGCCAGAGCATCAGTGAATACCTTCTCTACCTGCCCGTGAGAGGTCACCTGAGTTCCAGTGGCTACACTCACTTCTCTCGGTTGGCCCACGATATTATAAATATTATTTTATATGCTCTTCACAGGCTAGTAACAAGTTTTCACCGGGGGCAAATGCACAGGCTCCTATTTCATTTATGACACCTTTTGCACAATCATCATTAGGAAAGAATTAACTAAAGGCAGGTGTATTTTACCTTTGCTCTCAATTATTCTTTGTGAGACTCAAGAGGTGGGAAAGCACTGATAGGAAGGGAAGGACAGACAGGAATGAGAACTCCTGGGTGCGGCTATGGCTATATGGAGATGGCAGGATCTTGACAATGTCTGAACTGTAAAGTATGCAAAGTGCAACTACCTGCCAGAGAGCTTGTCTAATGTTCAGTTCTGCACAATTGTGTAAAGGGAAACCCTGATGCAATGCTTAAATAACCAAAATCACAGAAATGGAGGGAAGGACACATCTTGCCTACTTTTTTTTTAATAGGTAAAGCATAAATTCAGTTTAACAGTACAGAGAAGATTTCAAAAGAAAAGACTCCATTAAAAACTGCCTTTTAAGTATTTTCAGTTGTGGTATCTAATCAAATAGCTAATTTCTGTGTTTAACTTGAGGTCTTCTGAAAAAGAACACAATTTTATAAAGAAGTTAAAAATCACATCAACGTCAAAGAATAATTTTGTCTCACAAAAAAAATTCCAGGACACATTTTGTCCACAACATATATCCTATGTATTGTACTGCATTCATGCTACAACCACTGTCCCATTTACTCTAACAACAATCACGAAACTATAGAAATATATTTTCATTTCTAGGGAAGGAAGACAGAGTCCTAAGATGTGATATTAATCTCTGCCACTGCTGAGATGCAGGGTAGAATACTGCAAAACAACTAGGATATTTTAAATCATAAGATCATATCTAAAATTGTGTTAGCCTAATTTTTTATCTAAAAAAGTCTAAATGTTTTAAAACCAAAAGCAACTGAAGTAAATAAAGAAAATAAATTATAAGATGTAAAAATAGCACATCACAACTGCTTCCTCTGAAAATTTCAGGCTTTATAAATCAACTAAATGATGACCCCTGTCAAAGGAGCCGCAACTGCTAAAGGGAAAAGTTTGCTGATTTAAGAAAACTGCACATATGTAGGCTTCTGGGACAACCTCTAGGTGCTGCTATAGAGACCCCCTTCCTAAAGACTTTAATTCTTTCTCGGTGTTTTAGCCTCCGCCTCCCCCTGACTGCACTGCGCAAAGCCTTTGTAGACAATCCCTTCAAACACATTTGCTGTTGGAAAAGCCTCAGACACTAACATTCTTCAAAGTTCAAGGAGTCAAAATTTCATTTCAAATTACACAATCTATGGATGGGCTGTATAAAAAAAAAATATTAGATCAGCAGTTTGCATCCAAGTAATCGAGAGGCCCAAGAAGCAAAAAGACAGCTACATTGGCACCCTCTCCCCTCCCCCAGCCATCTCTCCATACGAAATATTACTAAATGTTAAAAAGCAACCCGGTGCATAAGTTAGAACTGTCAGATGAGATCGGGAAATGTGGGAGTACAGGGTGGGGCGTTTCCTGCGAGGAGCTCTTAGCAGCACAGACTCCATCTGATATGTCAGCTCCTGCATCCTAGAAGCTGCTGAGAGATGGTGGCAGCTCAGAGGAAAACTGTGCGAGCGTCAGGGGGAGGGGGAGGCCTCAACGTTCGAATGAGATTAACCAGCGCCTGTCCGCGGTCCGGGTGCCCCCGCACCTCCTCTGATCCGCAGCACCCCAACAGCCGCAGCGAGAGCACCGGGCTGCAGGGCCGGGCACCGGGCGCTCGGAGGTCACGGGGCCGGGCGCGGATGGGGACCCCAGCGGCTTACCTCTGATGGACCAGGTCCAGCGGTAGAGCTCCACGGTTTCGTTAAGCGCATTGGACACCACATTCAGGACACTGCCCGGCTCAGAGTCCAGAAGCCCCATCGCGATAGTGAGCGAGCGCTGGCAGCGGAGGGAGGAAAAAGTGGAGACCCCGGGGAGGGTCGACCTCGGAGGCGAAGATCGAGGGAGCGATGGGCAGCTGGGGACCCTCCAACAGCGGCGGCCCAGCTGCGCCTTCCTTTCCTCCTCGGGGCGCAGCGGCCACAGGGATGCTGCGGCTGCGTCTGCGGCGGCGACGAGCCGGACCGAGGAGAAGGCACGTCAAGGATCCCTGGAGGAGGAGGAGATCCCGCTGTGAGCGCCGTGCGCTGCACCACTCTGCCGCCTTGGAGCTGCGGCGACTCCAATCTCCTCGGCCCGCGTCACGTGGGCGCGCGCGGGGCGGGGGGACCGGCACGCCCCTCCTCCCGCCCGCGCGCCCCGGCTCTTGCGCAGGGATGCAGCGGTCGCGGGGTGGCGGGGCGCAGGGCCGCGCAGGCGCGCGCAGCCCAGCGCCCCGAGTCTCTCACCCCTGTCCAGGTCGCACCTGGAGCCGGACACCTGGCCATTCCTCGCCACCCTCTCTTCTCCCTAAGTCTCCCCATTGCGCCTTCCCCGCCTCTCTCCCCAGCAGCAGGCTCTGCGGAGGTGTGCGCCGCCTTCGCGGGTGACCTCGCATCCGCCTGGATACAGCTTAGGAAACAGGACGGAGAAGAATGGGCATTTTGTGGGCAGCATGAGGTAGGCGACCTGCTGTCATTCATTTCTGTCGCTCTTGGATTGTTTCCATCACCTCCACCAGAACGTGTTTGACGAAGGGAGGTGCAGAAGTTGTTTCTCTAAATGAGGGCGATTCGTATTCCATGCAACTGTGATGAAGAATAGACTTTGGGGGCTACTCAGTAACAAGTTAACATAATTTGAATGAATACTTGTATGTGTTCTGGAAACCCTTTACATGGAATAATCAGAGCAATGGAATCGTGTTAGATGGGGTCGTGAGGAGTTCAGAGAAGAGGGAGGATCTAGTTAGAGAAGACAGCTTCGACCTTGAAGGAGTTGAAGTGGCTCTGAATCACACGAAGTATTTTGTAAACCAATGTTATCTCAATAAACATTGATGCAATTTTTTAAAAATGAAAGACTCATTTGCTCAGGAGACAGACTAAGTGAAAGAGGAAGAAGTAATTTTTTATTTTAAAAAAGTGTTTCGACAGTAAGAAGTGGGAGACTACAATATAGCCCTAAAAGGTGACCCCCCTAAACAGTAGCATAAACACACTACATACAGTCAATACTTTGATAGTTTCTAATATAAACGAGACCTTTGGCCTTTGGGGATATTCCAATAACCTTTTTACCTACTTGTTATTTAAGCATGCAACCTACTTTCTGTTCAACCTTTTCTCCAATTGTTGATTTAGAATGATTTATTTAAAGGCCACTGAGTCAAATGAGTGATTGATTCTGCTCTTTGACACTGTTAAAGTAATGTGAATACCACCTTATATTTATTTGGTTTATTTTCCAATGACCCAGATATATATTATTTAACTATATTTTGTACTGGGAGCATCCTAAAGGATAAGAGCTATTTTTTGGTTCCTTGTTGCAGACCTAACCCAGTACTGTAAATAATAATTAATAAATATTTATGATGATATCAAAATTATAGCATCTTTCAGGACATAATAAAGACTATGTGTGACAGGGACCTTGGGGAGAGAAAAGGTAATTAAAAGTAATTTTTTGTTTCACTCAAGCAACCTGGGTTAAATGGTCTATTCTTGATATTAGCCTAATAAAATATAATTTATCAACTATATTTAACAGATTAAAGTTTTTGACTAAAATTATGGCTTCTCAAGTCTCAACCCCAATATATGTATATCAAATAGATTCCAGTAGCTACATTTTAAAAAGTTCAATCAATTCTCTACATTTGGAAATGAATAAAGATCAAAGATCTACTCATATACTTTGATACTCTATCAAAAATTCAGATTAGTTTGACCTTCAATTAGAAATTTGATTACTACTTCTATATAGTGAAATTGTGGATGCTTTGTAAGAAAACAGATCTCCACCCTCATCTCCATTGTCACATACAAAACCTCAGCATCTTTATTCCTTTAATACGATGTGAAACTGTTAAAACTACTTCAGATGATTTCCAGTCTCTTTTATAGTGAAGGCCAAAGTAAGTCCTTCTATTCACTAGAGGGCGCCTATCACATGCAAGAAAATCCCAGACAGGTGATGACAGTAAGTCAGAAGTGACACACCGCTTCCACAGTTACCTAGAAGAGTACTTTGAATATTTGCATTTATGAGTTGTGCAAACATACACGAGAACAGAGCCTAGAATTTACCCAGGCTGGAATCCTAGTACCTAACATGAGTCCAATACTTAATTCACAAGTGGGGTTTACAAATGCCAGTGACTGACTAAAACTGAATCCTACCTAGAGTGTGCGAAGAAAAGGAGACCTACAAGTCCACTCTCCTAGAGTGACCACCATTTAACCAAGATTTGGGGGGCATCTTGTCTAGACACAACCAAATACAAGCATCCATGGTATTTGCAAAATTTTGAGGACAGTTCTCTGTTGTGGTTTGAAAACCAATGAAAAAAACAGCTTTCTACCAAAAACTAAGGAAAAGTACGTTATTCTAATAGGAATGATTATATATAAAATCATAAAATCATTTTAAATGTGTTACAGTTCATACAGAGTTAACATAAATCATACCATTTTTTCCCCTGCCATTTCCACCTTCTCACACTGTCAAAATTGTTACCAACTTCTGATTTCAAAGAAAAGTGAACTGAGGAATCTGATGAATCAGGAGTCAAATGAAGTAGACTGATGAAAGAGCTGTAGGAAGATCCTGAATCATAGAGAAGTAAATTTTGCTAAGTGAACAATATTTTATCAAAAATAGAAAAAAATACTGGTAATACTAGTGGCTTCTTACTAGTTTCTGTCTTTTGTTTTATTCTGTAAACCACTCCTCTTTCCATATAGCTTTTTAAAATGTAGTGTCCATAATATAACACAATTTTAAAACTAATTTGGAAATATAATCTTTGACTTAAAGCATTCTTTGTTTAAAATTTTTTAAGATGTTTACATTTTTCCTTTACTTAGTACAGA
Source organism: Talpa occidentalis (assembly GCF_014898055.3). Taxonomy (NCBI): domain Eukaryota; kingdom Metazoa; phylum Chordata; class Mammalia; order Eulipotyphla; family Talpidae; genus Talpa; species Talpa occidentalis. Next base: position 89,447,443 of record NW_023602073.1, read on the forward strand.
TCTTCCTCAACATGTGATGGAGTTACATAGCAATAACCCATCCTAAATTGAAAATATTGTAAGTCAAAAATGTTGACAGGAAGCTGTACTCCCCAACCCTGAGGCTCCCTGCCGCTGCCTGGCATCAAAACAGAGTAGTGTATAGCAATTTCTATTGTACGTGTGTTGCTTTCACACCATCAAAAAAGTCAAAAAAATGTAAATCGTTGTAGGTTAGGGACCATTGGCATATGATTATTTTTGTTATATTAAAATACATATTAGGGCCTCCCTGGTGGTGCAAGGGGTTAAACACCACACTATGAAACAATCCACAGCCTCTGCAGCATGAGTTCGATCCCCGGCCACGGAGCAACCCACATGGCGCAGCAGACCTCTCCTGTCTTGCCTGCTGCTCCCCTCAGCAGTGTATTTCAGTCAGTCTGCTTGTTCTGTTCCCCACTCTGTCTCTGATGAATCCTCTCACCCCTCCCCCAGCATATCTGGCCTGCACCCCAGCTCTTGTATGCATAAATAAATAAATCTTTTAAAAAAATAAAATACATATAAAAGATAAAGATTCTCATGATAATTCATGAATATTGAATAGGTAACAAGCAATAAAACAATGTGAAAATCCCCCATCTCATCTCTCACTCTTAACAGAGATCACTTTTCTGGATTTATACATTCTTTTATAACCTCTTTTTTCTTTTCATAAATGGTTTATTATAATGCTTTTCAATAATTTTCTTAAAAAAAAACTTACTAGATTAGGAGCACATTTCAATAAAAAATACTGACTAGTTGATATTCCACTCTATGGATACATCATTATTTATTTAGTCACTACAATATATATGAGCATTTAGATTGTTTCCAATTTCAGTTATTTTATCTGTTTGACTATTATTATCCCCATATATGCCATTTTGTGAACTTGTCTAATTTTCTTAGCTTAAATTTCTACAAGGAGTCAGTGAGCTTTAATTAAATGTTTATAGTACATGATGCCTGATTACCCTCAAGAAATGTATCAGTTCACGATTCCACCAAAATCTGTGGAAGTATGCTCATTTACCTACATGTTATTCTCCTTACTAAATTTAATTTTGCTTTAGGCAAATTATGATGATAGGCAAATGATGATTCATATTGCTTAATCATGTTTGTTGACATTTTAGCTTCTTTCTTTTGAGAATTGCCTATTTTCTTGTACACTTTGTATTCGTTGTGCCTGTTTTTCTTATTAATGTATAAGAGATTTTATGTAAAAAAGTTATTAAGGACCTCCCCGGTGGCGCAACGGTTGAGCGCTGGGTTACGAAGCTGCCCGCAGCCTCTGCAGCGCCGGTTCGATCCCTGGCTGCTCCCCGGCCACCGGAGGAGGGTCCCACATGGTGTGCAGACCTCTCCCGCCGCCCGCTGCTCCCCTCAGCAGCGTACTTCGGTTCTTCTGCCTGCTCTGCTCCCCGCTCTGGCTCTGGTGAATTCTCTCACCCTCCCGCGCTTCTGGCTGTACCCAGTGCTTGTATAAATAAATAAATAAATCTTTAAAAAAAAAAGTTATTAACAGCTTATGACATACGGTGTAAATGCATAGCCCCACTTTGTCTTTTTTTTTTTAAAAAAAAAAAAAAAAAAAAGCGCGGGAGGGTGAGAGAATTCACCAGAGCCAGAGCGGGGAGCAGAGCAGGCAGAAGGACCCAAGCACACTGCTGAGGGGAGCAGCGGGCGGGGCAGGAGAGGTCTGCGCGCCATGTGGGACCCTCCTCCGGTGGTGGCCGGGGAGCAGCCGGGCATTGAGCCCCCGCGGCAGAGGCTGCGGGCAGCTTCGTAACCAAGCGCTCAACTGCTGCGCCACCGGGGAGGCCCCCACTTTGTCTTTTATTGGATTTATTATAATAATTTTTAACTGGGCATATTGGAGGCTGGAGGTAAGTTTGATTCATCCATCAACACCAGAATTATATATCCGAATGCCTCATGGTCTTTTTCAAATTATGTAACCTCCAATAGTTCTAATCCACAATTCTAGGAACATGTGCTATTCCCTTTCCAAGAATAGCTTGCATTGGTTATTCACTGTTTTGGGGTCATCCAGTTCATATACCTAGCCTATAGTTCTTGTCTTGTATAGGTCAAAGTCATTGGTATACTCTCTCATCAGTTAGCTATACTTTAATACTATGTGGCCACACATCAAGTCTTTTATTCATAGGCATAGTGATAGAAATGCCAAGTTATGGTACTTCTGCCAATTAACATCAGAAATGAAAGAATAGTCATCACTGCTGGTTTCATGGATACTAAAAGGATAATTAGTGAATACTCTGAATAAATTTATGCCCCCAAATTTGATAACTTAGATAAAATGTACCAATTTCTTAAAAGACATAAGCAACTAAAATTCATAGAAAGAGAAATAGAAAATTTGAATAGAACTATATCTATTTTAAAAAATTGAATCAATAATAATATCCTTCCAAAAAAGAAAGCACCCAGTTGTAGTTGGTTTCATTTGTAAATTTTACTAAACATTCTTTACAGTCTTCTCCAGAAAATAAAACTAGAAGGAATACTTTCTAACTCAGTCTATGTGATCATCATTACCTCTTTTATCTGGTTTTGACAGTATAATAAAGGAAAGCTTTGGATGAAAATCTCTCATAAACATAGATGTAAAATTCTTTCAACATAATATCGACAAATTGAATCCATTGGTATATAAAAATAATTAGACACCAAAATCTAGCAGTGTTTATTCTAGCATTACAAAGCTATGTCAATGTTCAAAAATCATGACGTCAACACAGGAGGACAATCATATCAGTCTTATCAACTGATATAGAAAAGGCTTATGAACAATCTGTATCATCCATTCACAATAAAAACAAACAAGGAATAAAGGGAATATCCTTCTTGCAGATTGGAAAAAAAGAAATAATACTCTCTTTATACATTATTATCTGTGTGGCATCTAAGAAAATGAAATACATAGGTAAAAACACTTAGGTTATCTAAATTATGCACAAGATCTATAATTGGATACTACAAATCCCTAAAATGAAATAAATCAAAAATATATAAACAAATGGAGATAAATGATACTTCATTTTATTTTTTTTTTTTTTTTTTTTTTTTTTTTTTTTTTTTAGAGGCATGCTTTATTTATTTGTTTGCTGGTTTGTTTGTTTGTTTTGTTTATACATGCACTGGGTACAGTCAGAAGCGCGGGAGGGTGAGAGAATTCACCAGAGCCAGAGCGGGGAGCAGAGCAGGCAGAAGGACCAAAGTACACTGCTGAGGGGAGCAGCGGGCGGCAGGAGAGGTCTGCACGCCATGTGGGACCCTCCTCCCGTGGCCGGGGAGCAGCCGGGGATCGAACCGGCGCCACAGAGGCCGCGGGCAGCTTCTCAACCCAGCGCTCAACCGCTGCGCCACCGGGGAGGCCCCATTTTATTTATTGAAAGAGTAAACATTATTAAGATGTTAGTCCCTTATTTAAAAAAAAAAAAAAAAAAAGAATGATATTAGGTCTCTGGTGAATCCTCTCACCCTCCCGCACATCTGGCCTATGCCCTGGATCTTGTCTGAATAAATAAATCGATCTTAAAAAAAATAGTAAAAATAAAAAATAATAAAAAAAAGATCTTAGTCCTTCCCAACTAGGAAGGACTATGACTATGTATTGATCTACATAGTCAATCCAATACCAATCAAAATCCCAGTAAACTATTTTGAAAATATTAACAGATTTATTGTAAAGTTTTTATGACATTCAAAGACCTAGGATAATAACACAATACTGGAAAACAAAAATTTAAGGACTTACACGACCTTATTTTAAGATTTGCTCTAGAACTTCAGTAATTGAGATGAGATCATTTGGTGTTGGGGAAAGAACATAGAACAAAGAATATAGAATGGTGAGGAACAATGGAGCCAGAAATAGACTCACACGTTTGTAAGTAATGCAGCTTTGACACATTAACAAAGACTAGTCTTTTCAACAAATGGTATGGAAAAATTATATGTCTTTATGCAAGACAAAAGAAAAAAGCAAAAAACAAATCAGATAGCTATTATCAAAATTAACTCAAATTATATCCTAGACCTAAATGCAAAATGCCTAATCATAAAATTTCTAGGTAAAAACATGGGATAAAATTTAGGTAGTCTTGGTTTTGGTGATAAATTTTTAGATGTAACACCAAAGGTATAATCCATGAAAGAAAAAAATTAATATCAATAAAATTAATAAAAACTGTTCTGTGAAAGACTGCTCAGAGAATGGAAAAATAAGCCATTGACTTGGAGAAAATATTTGCAAAACACGCTTGATAAAGGACTTGCATCTGAGTTGTACAAAGAACTTCTGAAACTCAACAACAATAAAACAATTCTATTTAAAATAAACTCAGTTTAAAAATAAACAAGTGATCTAGATACGTCATCAAAGAAAATATATAGGGTGGCAAGTAAACGTGTGAGATGTTCAATGTTATTCATCAGCAGAGAACTGCAAATTAAAACAGCAATGAGATCTCACTCCTTGCCTAATAAAATGGTTAAATTTCAAAATGAAAACCTGGTAATACCAATTTCTGGTGAGATTACAGAGCAACAGATGCTCTCATTCACTGACAGCAGAAAAACAGAATGGTACAGCCACTTTAAAAGACATATTTTGCTCCTGGGTATTACCCAACTAATTTGAAAACTGTGTTCACACAAAAAGCTTCAATATGTATGAAGCTTTATTCATAATTCCCCAAACTGAAAGCAGGTAAACTGCTCTTTCACTGATGAATGGGTACACAAACTGTGGTACACCCATACAATGGAATATTATCCGGAAATAAAGAAATAAGCTATCAAGCCATGAAAGAGATGAATGAAACTTACATGTTGCTAAGTAAATACTTATGAGTGAAAAATCTTTTCTACTATATGATTCCAATTATTTGACACTTCTAAAAAGGCAGAATATAGAGACAGTAAAAGATATGTGGTTCCCAGGGGCTCAGTGAGTTGGGAGGAAGTTGAATGTGTCTAAAACATAAGATTTTTGTAGGGCAGTGAAACTATTCTATATAATACTGCAGTGGTAAATAAATAACACTATGCATTTCTGACAATTCATAGACTTTACAGCAAAAGAACCTTAACATATGAAAAGAATTAAATCATTTAGGAGGTTTGGGAACCCCAGAATGGAATATGTACAGGTTGTAATAAAAGAATCCAATTGTATTATGAAATGCAAACTTCACTAAAAAGGGTCAGAGTCACAAGTCAACAATTCTGATTGTTACTATATATATTGGAATTGAACAATTAAGAAAATGGATGGAAATGGTGTGAGCCAGGTTTCTCATTGTTGGATTGGAAGTTTATAAATCAGCAGGAAAAGGAGGCTAGAATGATCCCTGTGGTAATAGATTAGAATTGTAGATACTAGAATAACCTGTATAATATAGATGGTTACATACTGATATATTTATAGATGCATGTACATGCAGGGTAGAATATACACATATATATTCTTTCTCCGTCAGCTGAGAGGGCTTAGAAGAATTGGACTAAGTAACAAGCACACTTAGTACCCAGATTTTGGTTTCTAATACTCTTTCCCATTAGAGTAACCAGGGATCCTTGGAAATATAACTAATTCTTGGATCCTTGGAAGGTGACTGATTCTGGGTGAGAAATTGTATAAGACGGTCACAGAACATCTTTTAGTAACAAAAAATAAAGAAGTATTTAAAGAAAAAAATCTCAAATTGATGTGAGCATGGCAAAGGGACACAGACAACCAGAAGAGCTCTCATTATTCAAAACTGGGACACTCTGAGCAATACAATAGATAAAGTAGTATTGTATTATAACCCAAAGTATAAAATAAATACACATGAGTTCATGCTGATGTAAATAAGGGATTGGAGAAATAAATTAATTAGGAAAAAGATAAATATCCCTTGCAGAATAATTCCAAATAATTATGTAGCTACTCTACCCTCAAGAAAGTGGAGCATAGGGCCTCCCTGGTGGCGCAGCGGTTGAGTGCTGGGTTGCGAGGCTGCCCGCAGCCTCTGCAGCGCCCTTTCGCTCCCCGGCCACCGGAGGAGGGTCCCACATGGCGCGCAAACCTCTCCTGCCGCCCGCTGCTCCCCTCAGCAGTGTATCTTGGTCCTTCTGCCTGCTCTGCTTCCCGCTCTGGCTCTGCTGAATTCTCTCATCCTCCCACAATTCTGACTGTACCCAGTGCTTGTATAAATAAATAAATAAATAAATAAATAAATAAATAAATAAATAAATAAATAAATCTTTAAAAAAAAAAAGAAAGTGGAGCATAACACTTCATCCCTTAAGCATAACACTTCATCCCTTAAGTAAGAGCTGAACATAGTAACTTCCTTCCAAAGATTTCCATATGGAAAAGCAGCTCTGTGTATGAGTGTGTGTGTGTGTGTGTGTGTGTGTGTGTGTGTGTGATGGGGGGAGGGTTAACTTTACAATAGGTAAATCAGACAAGGACCACTTTAACCAGGTGATCAAGATCAAGATCATCAGTGGTAAGAAATGTTGATAGTGAGCCTCCTTGGTGGCACAAGGGGTTAAGCTCCACACTATGAAGCAATCCGCAGCCTCTGCAGCATGAGTTTGATCCCCAGCTGGCCAGGGAGCAACCCACATGGCACAGCAGACCTCTTCTGACTCGCCCCTGCTCCACTCAGCAACGTACTTCGATCAATCTGCCTGTTCTGTTCCCCACTGTCTCTGGTGAATCCTCTCACCCCGCCCCTAACCTCTGGCCTGTAGCCCAGCTCTTATATGCATAAATAAATCTTTAAAAAAAAAAATGAGACATGAAAACCTAAAAGTAATGTAGACGCCTAAATAGGATTTTGGTATAGAGAAAGAACATTAGATTAAAAACTAAGGAGATCTAGATAAAGAATAGACTCAATATTGGTTCAATAGTTGTGACAAAATGTACTATACTAAGGTAAGATGTTATTGATAAGGGAAATGGTATAGAGTATATGGGAACTATGTACACTGCAATTTTCACTTAAATCCTGTTTATTTTAAAATTAAAAAAAAAAGTAAAAATGGTTATACTTTTTGCAGTAGTTTCTATTCTAGGAATCTATCTTAGAGAAATAACTATCATGAATCTTATGGTAAAATATGCTTAATAATAGTACTTACAGCATAAGCAATTTGGGAAGCTAAAAAGAGGTTAGCCATATAAAGTACTATTGAGTACTCAGTAAATGCTGGTTGCTTTTGTTCTTGTTATTAAAAACTGACTCTGGCTCAGGTACAATCAATCCTCAAAGAATGTTGCACAGAGGTAAGTAAAAAAGATGAGTATAAAAAGTATAATGAGTGATGAAAATAACTCTTGCCTTGCTATGTGACCTTGGCAAATAGCTAACTTTGTTGGCTCAAATTCTGGCACCCAATAAAGATGAGATTAAGCTCAACAAAAATATTAATGACAAATTAAAGCAGGAGTATGATGGAGTAACAGGAAATATGTATCACTCATTTAGACTGGGGATGTCAGTAGTTTGCTAGAAGTAATAGCTAAGATATATGCCATGAATGAATATTAACTAATTCATGTGTTCATTCTCAAACATTCATTGAGTTTCTACCATATATGTTAGGCACTACTCCCTTTTGAGGATCAACTCAAAGGTGATTTCCCCATCACATTACTGCCTATGATGACCTTTATCTTTTCTTTAAAATACTTGACATCAGTAATTTTCATATCTGGGGTCAATGGGTATTTGTTATTATTTATTTATTTATTTTTAAAGATTTATTTTATTTAGACAGGAGCTGGGGTACAGGCTAGATGTGCGGGAGGGTGAGAGGATTCACCAGAGACAGAGTGGGGAACAAAACAGGCAGACTGACGAAATACACTGCTGAGGGGAGCAGAGGGCGAGACAGGAGAGGTCTGCTCGCCGTGTGGGTTGCTCCGAGGCGGGGATTGAACTGGCACTGCAGAGGCTGCAGACAGCTTTATAGCGCTGTGCTCAACTGCCTGTGCCACCTGGGAGGCCCAATGAGTATTTTTTATTTTTTTAAATGACTCTGAGGGCATTTTATAAGGGACCCATGACCTAGTCCTGGAGTCTTTCTTTTTTTTTAAAAAAAAAAAAGATTTATATATTTATTTATACAAGCACTGGGTACAGTCAGAAGCGTGGGGAGGGTGAGAGAATTCACCAGAGCCAGAGCGGGGAGCAGAGCAGGCAGAAGGACTGAAGTACACTGCTGAGGGGAGCAGCGGGCAGCAGGAAAGGTCTGCGTGCCATGTGGGACCCTCCTCCGGTGCCGGGGAGCAGCTGGGGATAGAACCGGCGCTGCAGAGGCTGCGGGCAGCTTCGCAAACCAGCGCTCAACCGCTGCACCACTGGGGAGGCCCACCAATGAGTATTTTTTAAAGAAAAATTTTGTAAACTGGAAAGTGATGTCCTGTTCAGAGCCTATTAAGTTGAAGAGGTCTTACTTTGAATAATGCTTAAATAATCATAAAATTCTCCTTAGTTATAAAGTCAAAATAAGAAGTGAGAGAAATTTATGCCTTCATGCCTTACTGAGAACATTGGTAGGGCTAACTTAATTAATAAGCAAACTTGCAAATTTTAGTTGTCATTGATGAATTAGATTCAGTAATATTTTTTATAGTACCAATAAGATTTGTCCTGGAACAATGCAAAAGAGTTCCAAATTAAGGTTCACATGTGAATTACCACTGCATACAAAGTCCACAAAATTACAAAATAATTGGGATTTTGGTAAATTACTGGTGGTATGCATTTATTTACTTTCTTTTGATCTAGAAGAAATAAGGACAAGACTAAAGGAAGGCAGTATATTTTGAACACATTCTATTAGATCCTATTTCTTTTATGAATAGGATTTTCCTTTGGGAATTTGTCTGCTACAGATCATGGATTTTAAGAGCAACTAGGAAGATAGTATATTATAATGGAAAGCAACCTAGACCAGGAATCAGGTAGCTTCAGTTTATTTTGATCTCTGGCCTTAAGGTGTGTGGGCATGGGCAAGTCATTAGTCTCTTTAATGTGCTTCTTGTCTGATAAGTGAAGATAATGCATTACCTATCTACTTCATATAATTGTAATGTCGGTCAAATGGGATAATGGATGTTAAGGCATTTTTATTATTATTTTTTTAATAGAGGCATTTTTTTTTATTTATTTATTTGTTTGTTTTGTTTACACATGCACTGGGTACAGTCAGAAGCGCGGGAGGGTGAGAGAATTCACCAGAGCCAGAGCGGGGAGCAGAGCAGGCAGAAGGACCGAAGTACACTGCTGAGGGGAGCAGCGGGCGGCAGGAGAGGTCTGCGCGCCATGTGGGACCCTCCTCCGGTGGCCGGGGAGCAGCCGGGGATCGAACTGGTGCCGCAGAGGCCGCTGGCAGCTTCGCAACCCAGCGCTCAACCACTGCGCCACCGGGGAGGCCCTGTTAAGGCATTTTTAAATGCCTTTAAAACATGGCACTTTTATCACTGGCATTGTTATCAATATATTAAAAAATTCAAAAAAATAATGTGAAATATTGTTGTTCATTAGTAATTGAATTAAGTAGCTATATATAATGTTCTAAAATTTACTTTGTAAGTACAAAAAGAAAAATTATTGATAGCTATGGGAATTTCTTTCCTATGGGAAAAATTATAACCCTCTCAGTATTGTACAATATACTCTCATGTTGAAACCTTGCACAATACCAGGATAATTTAAAAGGGTTGTAGGGGTTTGGTCACCACAAATGTAATTTAGATAACTTGGAATTCTTAATTATTTTTTATTTTATGTATATACAATTATATACATATATATAGTAACATATATTATATAATCATATATAAGATCTTATATAAGATTATATTTTATATAATCTTATAAAGATTAATATAAGCTATATTTTCTAATTTTTTTATTAATACTGCACAATACTTTCGCTTTCAGGGTTGTTAAGACATCTACTAGGAATTCTATGGGGACTATACCAGATGGGGTAGAGAAAAGCAAATATTGCTTAAAAATGAACAATTATGTAAAAAATAAAAAAAAAATTTAAAAGACATTTACTGGGAAAGGAAAATACAGGTTTTCTTTAGAATTTTCATCTGTCTCCTCACAAAAAATATTTCTCTCCTATCTACTATGTCATGTTTTCCAACAGGCGAGAAAAATACACAATTCCTCTAACAAGTCTCAAAAGAAGACTCCTTGAGTCATTGCACAGCAGTTTTCAGCTTCCTGGAAGAAGCAGGCATGGATCATAGCCCTCACAAGGAGCCTGAACTGCAACAGCGTTGAGGAGGAAAGCATAAGCAGGTGCTCACGTTGTAGAGGAAACAGCAGGGAAAGAAAAGAGATAAAACCTTGAGGAAGGATTGAGAGCAGGTATAGTAAATTGATAGAAGAGTAGGTATAGTAAATTTGTATAGAAAATATAAACTAGGCATGTATCACCATCTCCTTCAAGCCTCTTAACATGGCAGAATTGTGGGTGGAGGTAGATTATATTATGGGGTGCATATTTATAAAATTTATTCAGCCTAATTGATGCTTAAGTATTTTATTCAAATTTTGTAGCATTACACATGAAAGTGAAAAGACATTTCCTCTGAGTAGGAAAATGGGCACAAAAGGGTACAACTGGACAAAGTTAGTCAAAAAGAATAAGAAGGCAAAAAAATAAAACATTGTGACAACGAATCAACTAGAACTAAGAAATGACTGCTTGAAATCTATGAATACTCTTTATATGTCTGACTGATTGTGAATATTACAGTGTCTGTTCTGCATGATATGGTGCAGGAGAAATGGCTTGTATCCTGGAAAACTGAAGGTGTAGTAAGAAAAGAAAACACTAATGCCACTACACCTACTATTCTGTATTTCCAGTGCATTGCTTTCTATTCCACAGGCTGTAAATAAAATTATTATACAATGATAGGGTATGAGTTGAAGTAGCTTACGTTAGATATAGAAAAATAAAATTCCTACAAGTCCCATAGAAGTAATTTAAGTGAGTGACATCTTTGTATCTTTTAACACAATTCTTACCCAGAGCTGCAGAAGGAATGACAGCAGTGATTCCACAAATACTAATAATTGATTCTCACTAGAATTATCAGTAAATGCTCAAAGTATTGAATGCAGGATTGTTAAAGAACAGGATAATCACATAGTCTGACATGTCATTTCATAGATCACATTAATTACATGAAGCAAAGGGAAAAGGAACTTGTGCAATGGAAAATTGGCAGAGAATACCTTCATGAAATGATCAAGTTAATATGACCAATAATGGGTCAAACTGATGCCATATGCCTCATGAAGTGAGGCACAGCACAGGAGACCACATGTCCATAAAAAGGTAAACAGAAGACTGCTGCTCTGCTCCTCTTCACAAGGCTTTCAGTGAAACTATTGGGTTGAATTAGAAATGCTGGTGAAAGTTTTGGAATTAAGTTTCAGCAAAATGTAAAAGTATTTCTAGGAAATTCTGTATTCTCTCAGAAAGCTGACATTCATATGGAACTAGTTCTTACTGCTTGAGGAGCAGAGGCATAACACACTTGTATGGGGTCCATAGTAAAATTTTCCACAGGCTCTAGAGCCAATTCAAGCATCTCTGTTCTCTCAGGCCAGAGTCAGATGCTCCAATTGCATAGTCTTCACATTTGCAATCAAGAGCTTAGTGATAATGTCCCTACCACTGCTTTGAATAAGGCACCTTTAAACCGAGACACATATACAAAGCCAGTGCTTCTCGAACTTTAATATGTACACCAGCCCCTGGAGATCTTGTTAAAATTGAAGATTCTAATTCAGTATGTCTAGCATGCTGCCCATAATTTTGCATTTCTTTTTTTTTTAAAGATTTATTTATTATGCATACAAGAACTGGGCTACAGGCCAGAGGTGTGGGGGTGGAGAGAGGGGCGGTGAGAGGATTCACCAGAAACAGAGTGGGGAACAGAACAGGCAGACTGACTAAAGACCCTGCTGAGGGGATCAAAGGGCAAGACAGGAGAGGTCTGCTGCATCATGTGGGTAGCTCCCTGGCCAGCTGGGGATCGAACTCGTGCTGCAGTGGCTGCAGTGGCTGTGGCTAGCTTCACAGTGCTGTGCTTAACCTCTTCTGCCACCAGGGAGGTCCAATTTTGCATTTCTAACAAGTTCCTAGGTAATGCTGATGTTGTTGGTCTGCAGACCATACTTTTGAGAGTCAGGGTGTTAACATATTCTATTTCTGCCTCTACAAACAAAGTGATTATCAGTAATCATAAAACGGCTGATGCAACTGACTTGTATCAATTGGTACTGAATTAAAATCACTCTGACTAAAAGACTTACATTCAAATTTTCTTAAATAGCATTTTAACTATAATTAAATTAAACCAATTTTATGTTTATTGCTGATGAATATATGTATGATCCTGTAATAATAGTCTGCTCTATGGCTAATCTTTCTACCAAATTAAATTGAGGATTTCATTTTGAAAATGGCAGATGGTGGAAAATATTAACATTCTAAATTTCCTTAAGACCTATCTGGACCACTTAACAAGGAACAAAAATTAGACTTATGCTAAAATACTAATTGTAGCACTAAATTTTACTGTGAACCAGCTTGCAAATGAATAGCTCTTGGGCCATTGCAGTCTATGGTTATGTTTTATGAGGCACATACATGTGATTGTTTGGTTTTGACTTGAGGTAATAGCTTAAACATTGAGGTAATAGTTTAAAAATAGTTTTAAAAAATTATCCTTTCCCCGATCCCTTGACATGCTTAACTTTCTTTACTAAAGAAAAAAATTTGAATTTTAAAATTAAAGCATTTGACTCACTATGTAATTGTTATGATTGCATTGGTAAATCAGTTGCTTACGTTCAGTGAAATCCAGAAGACCAATGTAAGAAAAAAGATAATGCTATTTTAAAACACTATTCATTCAATGAAACACAAAATAATATTGATAAAAATAGAATAATATTGGGGCCTCCCTGGTGGTGCAGGCAGTTGAGCGCAGTGCTGTGAGGCTGTCCGCGGCCTCTGCAGTGTCAGTTCGATCCCCGCCAGCCTTGGAGCAACCCACATGGTGAACAGACCTCTCTTGTCTTGCCCACTGCTCCCCTAAGCAGTGTATTTCGTCAGTCTGCCTGTTCTGTTTCCCGTTCTGTCTCTGGTGAATCCTCTCGCCCTCCTGCACATCTGGCCTATGCCCCAGCTCTTGTGTAAATAAAAAAATAAATCTTAAAAAAAAAAAAGAATAATATTGACAAAATAATATTGATAAAAACCCCTCTCTGGTGACACAAGAAGTTAAGTCTCAGCACTATGAAGCTATAGGCTGCCACTGTAGCACGAGTTTGATCCCAGTGCCAGGGAGCTAAACCACATGGCGCAGCAGACCTCTTCTGTCTCCCCTCAGCAGTGTATTTCAGTCAATCTACTTGTTCTGCTCCCCACTCTGTCTCTGGTGAATCCTGTCACCCCCACCCTGCAACTCTGACCTGTACCCCAACTCTTATTTGCATAAATAAATAAAATAAATGTTTTTTAAAAACAGAAAGAATAGCATTAAACACAAATGCTAAATATACAAACAGCAGTTTGATAAATGTTTGTACACTGGAGCCAATTTTCTCTTTTTTTTGGTGATAACTTAACGCAAGACCTGGAACCTGAGTGAATCCTTATGCACTGAGAAGTTTTAAGTTTCCTGATGTCTGAAAACTCTGTCCTCAAAATTGTAACTTTTACTTGTCATTCATATCTTACCATATGTTTCTTAGAACAAATGCATAAAAAGCAAACAATGTAGTATTTTCCTCTGGAGTCACTTATAGATATGTATGAGTACTAAAGGGTGTTTATGTGTGTGTGAGAGAGATTGCGAGTTGGTGAGGGATTTCAAGTGGAGTCATTATTTATATGTCTGTGTAAAGGTGACTCCCTCTCTTCCATTCTTTCTTTTTCAAATGTAATCCTGATATCAAAGCCAGTCTCAAGAAATACAACACAGGGGGAAATCTGTGCCGGCGAAATACCCTCACGCTGAGCACTTCACTAACACTCAACACTCTGAGAAATTAGTGTGATTCCAGATGCACAGTCCCTGGTCTAACAGAGTCCTAGAGACCTGACCTGTCTTTATTCCTTCCTATTCTTGTGTGGTCCTAGAAAACCTCATTAGCTGTAGGACTACCCTGATTCAGCACCTCCCTTATACCGGGACAAGAGCAGTCCCTCCTTTAGGCCCCAGACATACCAACAAATAAATTTATCAGCAAACACACTGGATCTCTGTTACTCATCTAAAGCTCAGAACTACCCCCGTGTGATCCATAACCCAAAACAGCCATCCTCATTCCTAACCCCATTCAGGCCCCAAGGAACTGTTTCATCAAACCTCCTATTCTATGACCTTTGAGACAAAAGGCACCAGCACCCATGAAAGTGTGTGGGTTTTGCCACTGCTGACACCAGATGGAAACTGCTTCAGAGGTTCAGAGTGGTAGAAATGCTTAGGCAACAAAAAGACCAACGTCAATTTTTTCCTTAACATTATTCCCAGTAGTGTAGAACATTGGTCTTCTTGCTTCTCTCTGTGCCTTAATTTGTGAAGACCCTAATCAATTGATACAGTATTTGTAACAGTGTTGAATTAAGTGCTGTAAGTATAACATAACATAAATATTCTGAGCACTCATATGAAAAGAAGAATGTGAAGGATCTCATTAATCATTATTATATTGATTACATGTTAGAAAGTATTTCAATATGTTGAATTCCTACTTCTGCCCTTTCAAGTGTTAAATCTAAGTGAGACAGATTTAAAGCAAATTCAAAGCTCCTGTAATATATACAAGTTGGTTCCAACTTTTGACAGAAACTGGGTCAATGGGTGGAGTGGGTAGAAATGATGCTTTTCAAGTGGCACACTTAGCCATTTGCCAACTAAACTATGATTGAGGAGTAAGGCTCTTGGAAAACCCATAGGAAAGTTATGAGCTGAGTTTTTTATGATGTCGATTCACATATTATTTTAACGGTACATACATGAGAAGAGACAACCAGGAAATGTATCAATTCCGTGTGGTTAAGTATACTATAAATTATACCTACCCGTGGACAAACTTTACTCCGTTTTGGAAATTAATGGCTATTTTCCTGCACCCACCTATATGGGGAAGAAACTTTACTCCGTTTTGGAAATTAATGGCTATTTTCCTGCACCCACCTATATGGGGAAGAAACTTTACTCCGTTTTGGAAATTAATGGCTATTTTCCTGCACCCACCTATATGGGGAAGATTCCTCTTGGTTTTCTCATCTGGATTGTTTTTAGAGGAAAGGGACCCTTGTTGTTTTCTTCTTTCTCCTGAGGCAAAGTGTATCTGTGTATTCTTTTAAACATGCTAAACATGTCCTGTGCAACCTTGCCCTGATGAAGCAGGGAGTGAAGAGGTACGCTGTCACTATCCTGGAGACCGTGGTACAGGTGGCTTTCTAGCCAGACCACACTTACTTGTGCAAGAAGCTGTGGGCGGGTGACTTTATCCTCACCCCAGATAAATGCACTGCCATATCTGCCGGCTCAGAGTGAGTGAAATCCTTTAGGAAATTTGATATAAAAGAGAATAGGAAAATGTCAATACATTGCTCTAAAAGATGCACATTTAATCGTGTAAGAAGCAAGCCAAAATATTAGAATAATATAATGCATTAATTTTTTTCTTAACTGAGAAAATTCTGGAACTAACATATATTCAGATAATTATTAAGTAGTTAATTCAGGTTTCTCAGAGGTGACACAAGTAGAAGATAATTTTAAATTGGATGGATGCACGGATAGAAGGATAGATAGGTAGGTGAACTAATAGGTAAGACTAATTAGTCTATGCCTTATATTTAATCTGAAGAAATTGTTTTAGAATTTCAGAATCCAGTTATGTTCATTATCAAGATGCTGTGTTGCAAAGTTACTTATAGATGCTTTAGTTGTTATAAATAGTCTCTAGGAATTCACATTAGTGGTGTTTTTGGAGTTATTCATTTAAAAAGCTGACCAGTTCCTTAGTAATTCCTTGCCTCAGAGGTAAGAATTAGCAAGACTCTTAAGAGATACTGGCTTCTTCCTGGGGTTACTCAGAAGGCCATACCTACAACACAGATGCTGTCTACCTTGCTGATTATTCCAGGGCCCTGAATGCAAACTAAAGCCACAGCTCCCCTCAAGCTTCAGCAGTAACCACTATGAGCAAATAATCAGTGACAGGGGCCCTCAAAAGTTTTAGCGTTACAGAAGACACAGGTACATCATGAGAGGATGGATCCCCAATTATAACTGAATTTCCCATCAACCTATAAGAATGGGTCATGGAGTTGGATTTCAAGTAAATTGTAAATTATAAACAGATATAGTTCTTGCACTTTTGAATTTATGAACTGAGTTTCTGCTATTCTTGTGTCACGGCTTTTAACGTACACCATCACAAACTGAACAATGGATTAAAGAGAACTATTAATCTTGGTTTGAAAAAGGTTGCTGTTATGCCGATGATCTTAGAGTAGTTAAGTCCACAGATACATTGTTAGGGGGAAAAGGCAGTCCCAAAGCAAATTCCATACAGGCTTTGTGGACTCCACCCCCACCCCAGGTCAAAGCCAAAGACACTGGGAACTCCAAATTCCATCACCACCAAAGGGAAGGTGGCTGGGACCTGAGGGTGGGGTTAAGCAGCCAGGTGGATACAAAAGGCAGACACGTGGGCTTTGGGGGCTCTCTCTACATTTTGGGGCCCTCGGCCAGCTCGCGGCGTCCGTCTAGCTCTGAGAGTGACTTTGGGGTTTCCAGGTCGTCGGATCGGGTAGGACGCATTAAAGACTTTATTTCCCTATTTTTTCCCTGAGTTGTACATTTTCCTTATTTCTTTTTCTCTTGTAAATAAACCTTTTATTAACCCTTTTGCGTGTGTCTGTAGTAGAGTATTCATAAGTCCCTTTAAAGCGCGCGGGTGAGGACCCACAGCCAGGAACCCGTTTAATATCGGGGTTGCTCTATAACAACATGACAGTATTCATTTTTATTCCTTGTCCTTTAAATTGTGAAACTAATGAAATATAAAAACTAAATTTTCTTTTGAAAAACTGTGATTATTTCATCATCCAAATAGAGCAACTATTTTAATGCTGTGTATATTCTAGTCTATATGTTACATATACAGTTATACATGTATAACTGTAACAAGTAACCTGTGTCCCCAGTTTGAGGAGTATCATGGAGGAATTTCAGTAGAAGTATTGAAAGTCCAAATTCCTTCCCATTATAGGTAGAATATCCTGTGAGGTGACTGGCTTCTGCTTTCCCTTTGGGAGCCTTGGAATTGCTCTTACTGCCATCTCATGTCTTCTGTTGCTTCTGGCTGCCTTTATTGCCACGGTGTGAGGTGTCTCTGTGTGATTTTAAGGTTTGTCCCTGCTGAGTTCAGTTGAAGATTTTCTTGTACATCAGGATAGCACAGTTCCAGCTTGAACCTGGGGTGTGGCTCCCGCAGGCTTAGGCCAGTATGAGCATGCTGGAGGAATTTGTTAAACCAAACTGTTTTCCAGGAGCCTTAAGAGTCTATGGGGAAATGCTTGAATTTCATCTCCTGCTTGCAATACTAAATATGTGGGTAAATTGTGAGATACTGTAGAAGAAATCAGGCTGAAGGGGAAATAGAGTCTCTGGGAAAAGAATTCATCCTAAGGGTGAAATGAGAGAGGCACAAGAAGTTAGTCATCTGAGAAGACAGATTATGAGGATGGCTTTGTGGCTGTTGAAAGGTCCATGCAGGAGGCCGGAATGCAGGAGCCAACCAGGAAGCCCACCTGGGGGGGCAGGAATGCGGATACCTGCCTGGAGGATTCAGGCAGTGAGCCTCCCCTCTCCCCCTACCAGTCTCTTCTCAGACAAAGAACCTCTACCTGCCACATGAACCTTTTCGCGCCCTACAAACTTTTCCCGCCATACGAGCCCAACTACCCACCTGACCTCTCCTCACCCTATAAAACCCTGCTTCCCCCTAACAACGCGCGCGACTCCACTGACCCCCGCCTTGGGTCTGTGAGGTCCGCCCGGGGCGCAATAAACTTTCCCTCCCTTTGAGAAATGTAGCCTGGCTCTCCTTTTCTTTACCGCACCGAACCTTTCAGCTGTCACATCTGTTCTGGCCCAGTCCTAACAATCTGTCTGGGTGTTAGATTACTTGAGGCTATAACTAAAAACTGGAAGAACGTTTGCTGAACACACCATAAACCATTAGGTCACACATACCTAAATCTGTTATAGGACAGGGAGAGGGGCAGCCCAAACCCCGCAAACCTGCCTATTTTAAATGGGTTCTGCCATCCGCCGCATCAACACAAAACATAGGAGACTTTAATGAAAAGGAACTTTAATAAAACTAGGAAACAATACAGGTAAGGCAAAGAATCTAGTTTCTAAATCAAGCACCCAAAGTTACCCATCCCCTCGTGGGTAAAAGTCCATCCAAATGGGATTGGCCCAGAGCAAGGCCCCAAGGCCTGCCACAAGTCTAAAGCATCTTCCAGTGGGGACCCACAGAAAAGGGTCACAAACAACCGGACAAGCCCGGAAGGAAAAGAGCAAAATCAACATCAAGATAAAAGCTGCCATTGTCACCTCCCTATGGGTCTCACCCACATCTGTGTCACCCAGTCTGTAACAGGGTGGTCCCCAGGAAAGGGAGAGGTTCCCTGCCCCACCCAAGGGAGGGTGGAGCTGAGCAGGAAGAGGAGAAGCTGCAGAAGAGACTGAGGTAGGAAGCAGGATGGAGCCAGGAGACCTGGAGGAGGCGCATTTTGCCTAGAGACACGTGAAGAAACTGCGCTTGTCTTTTGGTCGTGGACTGGGTGACACAGATGTGGGTGAGACCTGTGGGGAGGTGACAGTGGCAGCTTTTATCTTGATGTTGATTTTGCTCTTTTCCTTCCGGGCTTGTCCGGTTGTTTGTGACCCTTTTCTGTGGGTCCCCACTGGAAAATGCTTTAGACTTGTGGCAGGCTTTGGGGCCTTGTTCTGGGCCGATCCCATATGGATGGACTTTTACCCACGAGGGGACGGGTAACTTTGGGTGCTTCATTTAGAAACTAGACTCTTTGCCTTACCTGTATTGTTTCCTAGTTTTATTAAAGATCCTTCCCATTAGTCTCATGTGTTTTGTGTTGATGCGGTGGATGGCAGAACCCATGTAGAATAGGCAGGTTTGCGGGGTTTGGGCTGCCCCTCTCCCTGTACTATAACAAGTCCACGACCAAAAGACAAGCGCAGTTTCTTCACGTGTCTCTAGGCTCCATGAGCCTCCTCCAGGTCTCCTGGCTCCATCCTGCTTCCTTCCTCAGTCTCTTCTGCAGCTTCTCCTCTTCCTGCTCAGCTCCACCCTCCCTTGAGTGGGGCAGGGAACCTCCCCCTTTCCTGGGGACCACCCTGTTGCACACCCAGCACTGTTTTTGATACCTCAGATTAAATGTTACAAAGGACAGACAAGTAGCTGCAATTTGCCACAAATCAGCAAGTTTTGATGCTGCAAACTTTTAAGAACCACAGAGTGCCAAAAAGATTTGCTGGGGAGAGGCACTCGGAGGAACAGGGTCTGGGAGAGCAGTGGTAATGCAGGGTGGAGAAATGTGGTATCCAGTAAGGCTAAACTTGTTTCTGATCACAAGTTAGACACCCCCTGTGACTCTTAGAAATGTGAAAGAGAACAAGGGGCTGAAGATCAGCATTATGCAAATAGGTGATATAAGCCCTGAAATCTGAAAAGTCTTCAGGTGACCCTGAATACCTGCAGGCTAGTGAGGTCTTGGAGAATTTGCATTCCACTAGCATTTTCATGGCGCCTTCAGAGCTAAGGCAGGCTCAGTTGCAAGCCTTTGCATGGATAAAAATGGAGGGTACAGTTACAGTTAGCTACCTTCTGGTAAGATGATTTAGCTTCTTAGTTTTTTTTTTTTTTTAAGGTTTATTTATTTAGGCATATAAGAACTGGGGTAAGGCCAGAGGTGTGGGGGTGAGAGGATTGCCCAGAGACAGAGTCTGTCACCTCCCTGGCTGGGGATCAAATTCATGCTACAGAGGCTGTGAATAGCTTCATTGTGCTGCATCTTAACCCCTTGCACCACCAGAGGGGCCCCTGATTTAGCTTCTTAGGTTGTTAATGGCACCCTTTAACTTATTATTTCTTTCATTTTTATTCAGTACATATTCATTAAGTATATTAAATTTTGTGTGCGAAATATAGTAGAAGAAAAGTATTTTGATGCAGTTCTTGTAGACCTCATAACCTGGTAAGCAAGACAGACAAAGAAATTCATTCATTTATTCATTCAACAATTTTTATGAACTGGATATAATTTTTTTTTAAGATTTACTTGTTTATGCATACAAGAACTGGGGTACAGGACAGAGATGGGGGGTGAAAGGATTCATCAGAGACAGAGTGAGGAACAGAACAGGCAGACTGACTGAAATACACTGCTGAGGGGAGCAGCGGGCGAGTCAGGAGAGGTCTGCTGCGCCATGTGGGCTGCCCCCTGACCGGTAGGGATCAAATTTGTGCTACAGAGGCTACAGATTGCTTCATAGTGTGGTGCTTAACCCCTTGCGCCACCAGGGAGGACCTAGATAAAGTTTTTATGCTAGTTATCATTGAGTGTCTTTGGCATAAGAATAAATAGTAAGCAAGGAAGGATCTTCATCTTAAAATGTGTACTGGGTAGAAGGAGATAGATAATAAACACAAAGATCAATAACTAATTAGGATAGCTAAAGATAGTGACAAACACTATGAAATAAATGTTGATAGAATGAAGTTGAAAAGACCTCAGTGAAGAGGTGATACTTGAACTGGGACCTAAAAGATATGCCAAGTCAACCTTATCTGATCTGAAGATGAGTGTTCTAGGAAGTTTTTAGTGTGTTCAAGGGAACTAAGAGGTGGCAACTGAGATAGTTCTGAGAGAGAAGAATGGGTGTGATGAGATGGGCTTGTAGAATTTTAGAAAGGGTGAAATCACACAGGACCTGACAGACTTTGATGGGGGGCGTAGCTTCCTACTAGGACAGTTCTGAGTTTCATTGCAGGATATGGTCTTGATCTGAGAAACTATTGATATAATAATGTGGAGATTTGTCATTACTGTTAGGGGGAAAAGGATGTCCCAAAGCAAATTCCATATAGGCTTTGTGGACTCCACCCCCACCCCAGGTCAAAGCCAAAGACACTGGGAACTCCAAATTCCATCACCACCAAAGGGAAGGTGGCTGGGACCTGAGGGTGGGGTTAAGCAGCCAGGTGGATACAAAAGGCAGACATGTGGGCTTTGGGGGCTCTCCATTTTTGGGCTCTCAGCCAGCTCGCAGCGTCCGGCCAGCTCTGAGAGTGACTTTGGGTTTCCAGGTCGTCGGATCGGGTAGGACGCATTAAAGACTTTATTTCCCTATTTTCTCCCTGAGTTGTACATTTTCCTTATTTCTTTTTCTCTTGTAAATAAACCTTTTATTAACCCTTTTGCGTGTGTCTGTAGTAGAGTATTCATAAGTCCCTTTAAAGCGCACAGGTGAGGACCCACAGCCAGGAACCCGCTTAATATCGGGGTTGCTCTATAACATTACCACTTTTAATGAACACTCTTCCCCAATTCTCAAGAAATTTAAATATTTAGAACCGATCCTGAGAAAATATCAAGTGGAACTACTCAGAGACTTTTCACTGAAGAGTGAAAAGTTCAGTCTTCACACTACAGATTGTCCCCACATCAGTATGGTTGGATTTAGATTTTCAACTTTATGTTGATGGTGTGAAAACAATATACATTCAGTAGAGACCATGCTTTGAATTTTTATCTTTTCCTGGACCAATGAGAGGCAGTACTCTTGTGATGGTAGGGTGGCAGCGGTGAAACAATGCATATTTGATCACACCCTCTGAGATCTGAATTTATTATTGATCAGAAATTTAACTTTGCACATGTACAAGGTAAATTTGAGTATGGGTAACTGTCTCTGAAACCAAAGTTTGAGACTTAGCGAACTCATGTAACAATGACTTCAATAAATGTATAAAAAATACAATTGTATAAAAATGGTATAAAAATTTTATAAAAATAATTTATAAAAAATCTCTGTCAGCAACTGTGCCAACAGAAAATTGTCAGATTAGCAAAAGATTGATAATGATGATAACGACAAAGTTACACGGGCCAAACTCTTATTTATGTAGAAACTTATGCCAACCTTTCTATTTTAAAATAAAGACAATCTATTGATGAATGGTATTGTTTCATGGAAGGCTTACCTCTGAAAATAAACAACTGATAGGAAGATGATTTTAAAGAATAATTGTATAATGTCTTGTCTAGAACAACTTCATTTTTTTCATCCATCTTTGGAGGTGTGTCATCACTAATATCTGACTGCAGTGGCCTAGATGAGCAAAAGTGAAGGATCAAAGTCTATGTGGATAGGAAAGTCATAGGCACTGATTCTGCAAAGTAGGAGAGCTATGGCCAGTCTCATATGTAGAGATGTAAACATTGCAAGGAATCAATATGGTTTCCAATATGATACATGGCTACATATCTTCCACATATATAACCTTCATAGCATTTAACCAAGTGGAGCACATACTTTTGTTTCTCAACACTTTGTAATTATAAACTGTCAATAAATAGTTGCTTGGAGTTGTGTAGGCTACTGTACAAATTTTCTTTAAGCATTTACAAAAAAGTATAAAAGGTTAAGCTTTTCTGCCCTCAAGAAGTATACAAATCTATTAGGAAAAAAATAGGACTCTTAAAATATTCTAATGGTGGTAAATATCAATATTTGATTAACAAGCCAGGCACCATTGAATCACTAAGGATATTACATTGAAGAAAGTAGACAAAAATTCATGCTTTAAGGAGTTCACATTATATTGCGGAAGGGGTGGAGAGTTATTAACAAGATAAATAGGTGATATAAGTAAAACCATAGGATTTTATAGACTACTTTACCCAATGGAATTATTTTGAATTTTTCCCTTGAGACACATTAAAAAAAAACAGGTAAAATAAAATTGTATTGTAGTTTTTTTTATTTTGGATTAATTTTTGATTCACAGAGAAATTGCAAAGATAGTATAGAGAGTTGGTGTATACTCTTCACTAAATTTCCTTATTAAGATTTTATATTACTGTGGTCAAAATTAAGAAACCAGCACTGACATATTAGTACTAACTAAACCTGAATTATTTGTTATTTGGATTTTACTAATTTTTCTATTAAAGTTCATTTTCTGTGCTAGGATCCAACCCAGGATACCATGTTGTCTTCTTTCCTTACTTCTGGTCTGACAGGGACATTAATTTTAATAATGCATTTTATTCAGTTTAGTATATAAAACTTGTTATCAATATTTTTAAGTGACCAATAATGCATTTTACATTACTTTTTCATGCTAAGTCTTCAAAATCCTGTGCATTTAAAATTGCAGCACAGATCAAACTTATACTTTTATTGCAGTTAGATCTGCATTTAGATCTCCACAAAATTTATGGTTGAATAAGTAGATTCACGTAAACACCACATTCCAAATATATGTAAAAGTCTTCCAATAATTGCACTGAGTACTGTTTTTTTAATTTAAATTAATTAATTGATTTAAACATTATCTTCTTCGGTTGCACTAGCCATGTTTCAAGAATTCAATAGCAATATGTGGTTAATGGCTACTGTGTTGAATAGTACAGCTCTAGACAACTGTAAGGACTTTTGGCTTTTATTTCAATTGAGACAGGGAGCTCTGTGTTTTGAGCAAAGGAATCACTTCATCAGATTAAAGCTTACTTTGTTATGCTGGAGAATAAACTGAGGGGTGGCAAGGACAGAAACAAGGAAATCAGCCAGGAGGTTATTACAGTAATTCAATGTGAGTGGTGAAGATCACCTCCAGCAACAGGGGTTGTCTCAACTATCACTGCTTTGCTATGATTCTCCCCTGCTGCTCCCTGGCCGTATATTTCAGCAAATCTGCCTGTTCTGCTCCCCATACTGTCTCTTGTCAATCCTCTCTCACCCACCCCCCACCTCAGGTCTACATCCCAGTTCTACATATAAGTAAGTAAATACATCTTTTTAAAAAATGGAATAATGGGGCCTCCCTGGTGGCGCAGGCGGTTGAGCACTGCACTGTGAAGCTGTACGCAGCCTCTGCAGCGTGGGTTCGATCCCGGCCGGCCTGTGAGGGTCCCACAGGGCGAAGCAGACCTCTCCTGTCTCACCCACTACTCTCCTCAGCAGTGTATTTCGTCAATCTACCTGTTCTGCTTCCTGCTGTGTCTCTGGTGAATCCTTTCAACCACCGGTGCCTCTGGCCTGCGCCCCAGCTCTTTTATAAAAATAAATAAATCTTTTTTAAAAATTTTTAAAAAAAAGCAGGTTTGGAGGTAACAGAAAATCAGGATCTAAGTTTTGGACATTTTGAGTTTAAGATGCCTCTGAGAGAGTTAAGTGGAAATGTGAAGTAAGCAATCGATATAGTGTCTAGCGTTCAGAGAAGAGCACTCAACTGGATTTATAAATTAACATATAGATGGTATTTAAAAATTTAACTGCATGGGGGAAGCAAATATTGTTTAAAAATGAACAATGTCGTAGGGCCTCCCCGGTGGCGGTGGCGCAGCGGTTGAGCTCTGGGTTGCGAAGCTGCCTGCAGCCTCTGCAGTGCCGGTTCAATCCCTGGCAGATGGGCGAGGTTCCCACATGGCATGGCGCACAGACCTCTCCTACCACCCACTGCTCCCCTCAGCAGTGTACTTCGGTCCTTCTGTAACAGGGTGGTCCCCAGGAAAGGGGGAGGTTCCCTGCCCCACCCAAGGGAGGGTGGAGCTGAGCAGGAAGAGGAGAAGCTGCAGAAGAGACTGAGGAAGGAAGGAGCAGGATGGAGCCAGGAGACCTGGAGGAGGCGCATGGAGCCTAGAGACACGTGAAGAAACTGCGCTTGTCTTTTGGTCGTGGACTGGGTGACACAGATGTGGGTGAGACCCATGGGGAGGTGACCATGGAAGCTTTTATCTTGATTTTGATTTTGCTCTTTTCCTTCCGGGTTTGTCTGGTTGTTTCTGACCCTTTTCTAAGGGTCCCCACTGGAAGATGCCTTAGACTTGTGGCAGGCTTTGGGGCCTTGCTCTGGGCTAATCCCATTTGGATGGACTTTTACCCACGAGGGGACGGGTAACTTTGGGTGCTTCATTTAGAAACTGGACTCTGCCTTACCTGTATTGTTTCCTAGTTTTATTAAAGTTCCTAACCCCTTAAAGTCTCCTATGTTTTCTGTTGATGCGGCGGATGGCAGAACCCATTTAGAATAGGCAGGTTTGCGGGGTTTGGGCTGACCCTCTCCCTGTCCTATAACACTTCTGCCTGTTCTGCTCCCTGCTCTGGCTCTGGTGAATTCTCTCACCCTCCCGCACTTGTGATTGTGCCCAGTGCTTGTATAAACAAATAAATAAATAAATCTTTAAAAAAAAAATGAACATTGTAAAAAAAAATTAATTAAAAAACGAATAGAAAAAAATAAAAAATTAACTGCAGATCACCAAAGGAGTATACAGAGAGAAGTGTTAGGGTGAGGTTATTTAACAGTAGTTTCGGGAAAATGCACAGGCCACAGAGCTCAACCAGAATTGGTGAAATAAGTTCCAAGCAAAAGTAGTGTTAGACACTTCACTGCAAAGGCGGTAGTATAGTAAGACATGTACAGATCATTTCGCTCTGCTGAAACAAAAATGTAGCCAGCAGGTATTCAAAGATGCATTGTGGGCTTTCACGAGGGTTAGCCAGAGCCGGGAAGGTGAGTGTTCTAAGGGCAGTTTCGGGGTTAACAAGGGACAGAAATAGTTTCCTACACATGCACAAAACCAACCAATCTGTGCTACCATAGGACGAAGGTCATAATGCTTGTGCAGCAGACATTTCATGTGGCAGATGAAAAGAGAGCATTGTCTTGGGCTGAGCAGCAGCGCAGCATATACAGGGAGGCCCCTTTTCTCTGAGAGCAAGAGCACTTGAGCTCTTTAAAAAAAAATTCTTTTTCTCACATCCTTATTAATTTTTGTACAGTATTTGACTTCAGGGTACTTGAGCTCTTATGTGGGGCAGGCTTGCGGGAGGTGAGAAGGTGAATTCCGGCCTGGCAGTCGTTCTGAGCAGCTGACTTTCACGCAGACTCCAGCAAAGGGGCGAAAGGGCTTGGCTGGAAGACCAACCATGGAGTCACTTAGGGACTCTGTTAAAGTTCTTAAGTAGTCGCTCGGGCCTAAAAAACTCTGAGCTCCTCGAGCTGCCGGCAGGGCTGAACGTAGCTCTGTGCAAGATCCTTTCTTGCCACATCCTCCCTTAGTGGAGTGAGGCCTGACAGTGAAGGTCGAAGGAGGCGCAGGGCGGGGAGAAGGGTCCACTCAAAAGGGCACCTTTCGGGTCTGGGCGCGGGGAGCTCCATCCCTCCCCTTATTTCCCTCTCGCGAGGTAGCCCCGCCCAGCTGCAGCTCCCTCCCGGGCAAACATTTGGGTTGGGTAAACTGGCCCACTCTACAAAGCCGGCAGAGCGTCGCCGTGGCAACGCCCGCCGAATGCTTGCGCGCCAAAATGCGTGGGTGGACTCAGAGCGGAAGACCCGCCCCCACGCCGGAGTCACGGGTTGCGGGGAATGGGGCGGGGCCTACGCAAGGATCCAATCACGGCAGGCGCTTTCACGTGACTACCCCCGGCCAATAGGCGGCCACGGCGAAAGCAGCGGGGCAATTCAAACGAACGTGTTTACGGAGGGGACTAGGATTCGGTCTTTTCTCAACTCCGTTTTCGGGCCGCTGCTTCCGGCTCGCCGACTGGCGCAGGGACGGCCGCGGCCGGTGTGTGTGGGCTCCTCGGCTACTAGGGTCGGTGAGTGGTGGGGGAGAAGCAGGGAGGGCTCGAAGCCGGGTGGAAGACGAGGGGCGCGGCTGAACGAGCTGGGGGGGGGAGGGGAAGTCTCTCGCCTCCGCCAGTCCCCTGGGTGTTGCGTTAGGTTTTGTTGAAAACCCCGGAAGCAGGTGGTGGGTGTGGTCCTCGCTGGAAAGTGGGCCCGGAGGGTTTCCTGCGGGCTGGAGGGGAGTTGGGGAACGAAAGATCGTCGTCTTTTTCTTGGCTGGTGTTTTAGAACAAGGAGAGGAGATGGCGGCGGCGTTCTAACAGTTACCTTTCCAACCTGACTTCAAGGGAAGCTCTCTGGCTGCCCATTTTATCATTTCTTTTCATTGTTGGACTCCAGGTCAGGGATTGCATTGGTATCAGAACTCAGCTGGACAAATTGAAAAGACCTGCGGGGTGTGTGTGTGTGTGTGTGTGTGTGTACACTACATAGTTTCATAAGTATACTATTTTTATAATATCTGTGTTTAGATGTGTTCGTACAACTAATGCTATAGTCTTCTGGCTTCTAAAAGGCGAGTTGCAGCATTTTTTTTCTTTTAATGCTAGTAGAATTAGATGGTTGAGAAATCACAAGGACGTTGACAGAAGAAAGGCTGCAGATCAAACATCCCAACTTGCAGACGAATAGGTATTCAGTAGCAATACAGCTGATTCTCGGTAGTGTGCTTACTGTGGCAAATCACGATCCTGCTAGATCTGTACGAGAACAAGCCTGATGATATTCCAGTTATCAGTAATGGACCATATGTTTGAAAGCACTTGCAATGTGTACTTTTACTTACATAAAGCAGGTCAATAAAGGAATGGTTATTCTCATTACTCAGAGGATTCTTTTTGTCTGTATGCCACTACCAGATTCCAAGCACAATTCCTTCGCATTTGAGAAAACACTGTATTTGCAGATGGTCCAAAGGATATCTGGAAAAAGAGTGAAAGGGAGGTGTAGAGGAAAAATGGAAAGTTTAAAGGGGGGTGGGGAGGGACATTCAGGAGCAGCATTTTCTCTTTTGTGCAGTGGCTTCATTTGGTGTACTTGGTCGATTGGCAATTTTGCTGGATAAGTTAGATCTGTGGATTTCTTGTGTACATATTTTCATAAATACTACTTATATCTGTATTTAGTTGTATTTAGACATAGAACTGATGCTTTAGCTTTCTGGGTTCTGAAAGGCTAGTTGCAGCATGTTTTTCTTTAAATGATAGTAAAATTAGAAATTATGACCAGTTCATTTCTTTTTCTTAGAAATGGAGGCTGAAGATTTAGGTGGCAGAGAATTGACAATTGATTCCATAATGAACAAAGTGAGAGATATTAAAAATAAATTTAAAAATGAAGACCTTACTGATGAACTAAGCTTGAGTAAAGTCTCTGCTGATACAACAGGTGAGTTCCCTTTGAAGTGCACTTTTAGGCATAAAAGGAATAAAATGTTAAACATTATGTGTTCACATATGTAAATTTCTCAGTATTGATCTTGTTTGATCGGCTTAAAAATGAGTTTGAAGTATATGGAGATAATGTTGGATTACTCAATGGTAATGGGAAAGGCTTACATTTTCTTTGCATATATAGTATGCTAGAATAAAATTATTCCACTACAGCATAAAATTCTCTTAGGCTACATAGAGTTTTTAAAAGTATTAATTTTTCTGATTTTTTCTCTTTCCTTTTAAATAATGTAGTTTAGGGAGTAAAATATACCCTCACAAAAGATATATAAGCAATAAGTTCCTCATATTTACATGAATTGTTAAGCTTTTTAAAAAATATTTTAAAGAGTTAATGTACATTCATGCTGGGAATATAAATGATCGTAATTTGAAGTAAAAGTGCAATTTGGCACTCATTTTATTTTTCTTCTGCTTTACATTTTGTTCCTCTTGTTTAGATAACTCGGGAACTGTTAACCAAATTATGATGATGGCAAACAACCCAGAAGACTGGTTAAATTTGTTGCTCAAACTAGAGAAAAACAGTGTTCCCCTAAATGATGCCCTTTTAAATAAATTGATCGGTCGTTACAGTCAAGCAATTGAAGCACTTCCTCCAGATAAATATGGCCAAAATGAGAGTTTTGCTCGAATTCAAGTGAGATTTGCTGAATTAAAAGCGTAAGTATTAGTATCTTAACTTCATCTAACTATGTTAACTTCATCTAACTAGTATCTTAATTTCATCTAATATGTTAATTACATTACATAAAGTAAAATGAAAACGTGTCAGGATTATTTACAACAACTAGTGCGTTTTTTTTTTTTCTTAAATTTTTTTTTTCCTTAAGAAATTTTTTTTTAATTTTTAAAAATTTTTTTTTAGTTGTAACATCTAAATTTTATTTTTATATTCCCTATACAATTGCAACCCCCTTATTTTGACCCCAATCCCTCCTTTCCCCGCCCCCCATTCCCCATAGTGTTGTCTCTGGTTCATAGTTGTTTGTTGATTTTGATTTTTTCTTTCTTATAGTTATTCTTTTTCCTGGTCCCTTATTTAGGTTTTCTAGATTCCTTCTATGAGTGAGACCATCCGGTATTTTTCTTTTTCTTTCTGGCTTATTTCGCTGAGCATGATCCCTTCTAGCTCCATCCATGTTGCTGCAAATGGCATGTGTTTATCTTTTTTGAATGCTGAGTAATATTCCATGGTGTATATGTACCACATCTTCTTGATCCAGTCATCTGTTTTTGGGCATTTGGGTTGTTTCCAAAGCTTAGCTATTGTAAATAGTGCTGCTATAAACATAGGGGTGCGGGTGCTCTTTGGAATTGATGTTTCTGTGTCCTTTGGGTAAATACCTAGGAGTGGAATTGCTGGATCATATGGGAGCTTTATCTTTAGTAGGTTGAGGAATCTCCACTCAGCTTTCCATAGTGGTTGGACCAGTTTGCACTCCTACCAGCAGTGCAGGAGAGTTCCTTTTTCTCCACATCCTCGCCAACATTTGTTGTTGCTAGTTTTCTTAATATATGCCTTTCTCACTGATGTGAGATGGTATCTCATTGTAGTTTTGATTTGCATTTCCCTGATTGCAAGTGATGTTGAACATTTTTTCATATGCCTGTTGGCCATTTGTATTTCCTCTTTGGAGAAGTTTCTAGCTCTTCCAGTCCATTTTTTGACTGGATTATTTTCTTTGTTTTTGTTGAGTCTCATCAGCTCTTTGTAGATTTTTGTGATCAGTCCTTTATCATTAGTGTTGTGTGCAAAAATGTTCTCCCAGTCGGTGGGGTTTCTCTTTTGTTTTTGTTATTGTCTCTTTTGCTGTGCAGAAGCTCTTTAATTTGATGTAGTCCCAGCTGTTTATCTTTGCCTTCACTATCACTGCTTTGGGTGATGTGTCTGTAAAGATGTCTTTGAGGTGCATGTCATTTAGTGTTTTGCCTATATTTCCTTCTATATATTCTATGGTTTCAAGTCTTATGTCTAGTTCTTTAATCCATTTTGAGTTGGTTTTTGTGCATGGTGTGAGGTAGTAGTCAAGTTTCATTCTTTTGCATGTAGTGACCCAGTTTTCCCAACATATTCTTTGCTCCTTTGTCAAAGATTAGTTGACCATAAATCTGTGGGTTTATTTCTGGGTTTTCTATTCAGTTCCATTGGTCCTTGTGTCTGTTCTGGTTCCAATACCATGCAGTTTTGATTATTATGGCTTTGTAGTATTGTTTGAATTCTGGGAGAGTGATGCCTCCATTCCCTTCTTTTTTTTCAGGAGGGTTTTGGCTATTCAGGGGTTTTGGTGGCTCCATATGAATTTCATCAATATTTTTTCTATTTATTTGAAGAATGACATTGAAATTTTAATTGGAATAGCGTTGAATCTGTAGATTGCTTTTGGTAGGATGGCCATTTTGATAATGTTAATTCTTCTGATCCATGAGCAGGGGATGCCTTTCCATTTCTATGTGTCGTCTTTATTTCTTTTAATAGTGTTTTATAGTTTTCTTTGTATAGGTCCTTTACTTCTTTTGTTAGGTTTATTCCCAAGTATTTGATTTTTTTTGTTTCAATAGTAAAAGGAATGGTTTTCTTGATTTCTTCTTCAGATTTATTGTTTGTGTATAGGAAAGCTACTGATTTTTGTGTGTTGATTTTGTATCCTGCCACTTTACTAATCTGATTGATTAGTTTAATTAGTTTTTCTGTGGAATTTTTTGGGTTCTCTATGTATATTATCATATCGTCCGCAAATAGTGATAGTTTGACTTCTTCCTTGCCTATTTGGATTCCTTGTATGTCTTTCTCTTGTCTTATTGCTCTGGCTAGGACTTTCCAGTATTATGTTGAAAAGCAGTGGTGAGAGTGGACATCCTTGTCTTGTTCGATCTTAATGGGAATGCTTTCAGCTTTTCACCATTGAGAATGATATTGGCTATGGGCTTGTCATAGATGGCCTTTATGATGTTGAGGTATGTTCCTTGTGTCCCGAGAATTTCAAGGGCCTTTATCATAAATGGGTGTTGTACTTTGTCGAATGCTTTCTCAACATCTATGGATATTATCATATGGTTTTTATATTTCTTTTTGTTGATGTGTTGGATAACGTTGATTGATTTTTGGATGTTGAACCATCATTGTGTCCCTGGAATAAATTCTACTTGGTCGTGGTAAATTATCTTATGGATGCATTGTTGGATTCTGTTGGCAAGGATTTTGCATCAGTGTTCATTAGGGAGATTGGCCTGTAATTTTTTTTTGTGTGTGTGTGTGCCGTCTTTGAACAACTAGTGCGTTTTGACCTAATACTTTTGTTTATAGTTACTAGGTGAATAATGGTAGACTCTCTTTACTAGGCACATTATTGCCATAAAAGTTACATATTCTGAGTCTTCCTGAATAGAAGATGATTTGAGAAAACAATTTACTAGCATTTAATTTTACACTAAAAGAAAAACCCCTATCTTTTGGAAAATACAAAACTTAGGTCATTGTGTCTTTTTTCCTTAAAATTTGACTCTGAAATCTCTATTACAGTATTCAAGAACCAGATGATGCACGTGACTACTTTCAGATGGCCAGGGCAAACTGCAAGAAATTTGCTTTTGTGCATGTATCTTTTGCACAGTTTGAACTATCACAAGGTAATCTGAAAAATTCAAGTCCAAATTTTAAGTAAAAGGTAACTTCCTGATGTAAGTCACATATGTAAACCACATATATGAAAGTAGAAATATGAAGCAATTGACATGAAAGCTGATTGTATGGGAATATGAGGGAAGAATGCCACCTAAATATAAATGCAGGGAATATTTATTCTAACTTCCAATTGTGGAGAGTAATCCAGGAAAATAAAAATGAACGTGGTGTTTGTGTTGTTAGATTCCAGAAACATCTGAAGGACTGTGGCTTTTTCACTGAGAGTTGTGGAATAAAGGCTATGAGATATTTAAACTAGACTTTTTTTTTTTACTTATTTTTAATTAATTTATTTTTTACATCGTTCATTTTTAAACAATGTTTGCTTCCCCCCACCCCCCACAGGTGTAGTCCCCACAGAATTTCCTTCACCAATGCACCCATGCACCATCACCACAGTCCCCTGTGTTCCTCCCTCCCTCTGATCCCTTTCCCTCCTCCTCCCCTGCAGGATGTCTCTGGTTTATAACTATCTTAAACTAGACTTTTTAGATAAGCTTTTTATGTTATGGCTTCATAGCATCAAAATACACAACAGAACATAGCTATAGTATTGTTAGGTCTTTTTTAATTAAAAAAAAAAACTATACTGCTGCAGAAGTTTTTATTACTTGTTCACTTAGTTCTTTATAATCTGGACTTTTTAGATGGAACCAGGACAGTTTCTCTTTAGCAAGAAATATGTATAATGTTCAGTACATGAAATGCCACTATTCTGAATATTAACCGCTATTGAATGTTTATATTTGTAAAGTTTGCAAACTGTTAGAAGCTAGAGACCATCTCTTAACTTGTCCCTAAGTGCCAATTTGCACAGGTTTGTGGTTCTTATAACTGTGCATAGTCAATAAATTCTACAGTAAATATATTGGGCAAGTTTACAGTTGTAAGAAAATTGCTAATTTTTCTGTAATCTCTTATTTTCATTTGTAGTCAAAAATGTAACTAAAGTTGTCCGTTATTTTGAAATTTTGGGGTGGTGTAGCTAAGTCTGATAGCCAGAAATTAAACTCCCATTACTTTTCATTAACATGAATCCTTGAGATAGACAGTTCTTTAGCAAAAGATATCAACCTTTTCTTACTAACTTCTGTTCTAAATGATAATTATAGATTAATGCTATTACTATTGTAACATGTAGGGCTTAGTTTTTTCTTTTTCCCACATTCTCTTAGGTTTCTGTTTTAGTGGACCTTTGCTGTCTGCACTTTATAACTGCTTTGTTACATTTCTTCTCTTCTGAAAATGGACAATGGTGAATAAACTAATGCATAATGACATTAATTACCTGTTACACAAATAACTATTTAACATCAGTTATCAGAGATGAGAGAATATGTGCTTATGAAATAAAGTACATGAGCCTTAGAATAATTATTTTTGCCTAAACCTTTTTAATTTTTCCCTAGGTACTGATAAATATGTATATGGAGAGTAAAGACTACTTAAAATGATGTTTTTATATTGTTAGGTAATTTCAAAAAAAGTAAACAGCTTCTTCATAAAGCTGTAGAATGTGGGTCAGCGCCACGAGAAATGCTGGAAATTGCCATTCGAAATTTAAACCTTCAGAAAAAGCAGCTGCTTTCAGAGGAGGAAAAAAGTTTATCTGGTAAATGTATTGATGTGTGTTAATACTTTTCTGTGGTAAATTGTCCTGCAAAAATGGATTCAGGATGTATTACAGAAAAACACTTATGTAGGATGATTAAATTCTAAGGTTAATTTTTAGATGTACAGGAGATAAGATTTTTTTATTGAAAGATATATTTATTTATGCATACAACAACTGGGGTACAGGCCAGAGGTGTGGGAAGTGAGAGGATTCACCAGAGATGGAATGGGGAACATAACAGGCAGATTGACTGAAATACGCTGCTGAGGGGAGCAGCAGGTGAGTCAGGAGAGGTCTGCTGCGCGCTGTGGGTGTAGCTCCCTGGCCGGGTTTCAAACCCATGCTCCACTGGCTGCGGACAGCCTCATAGGTTGCGTCTTAACCCCTTGCACCACCAGAGAGGCCCAGGAGGTAAGATTTTAGAAGCAGAAAGGTCTTCAGTGTACCCTGTGAGAATTTTTTTTCCTAATCAAGCTCATTGGTAACACAAAACATGTAAACACAACTTCATGTAAGCAAGAGAATGGCTTTGCCTTTAGAGATAAGGAATGTGCTTTGAGTCAGGAAACAGTTACAGAATTATAAAAATTATGAAATATAGTTAAAGAATTACCTTCATGACTTCTTAATGTCTATATATCTTATTTGATGTCAGATATTTGCTATGAATTAACTTTTTAAATGTTCTTATTTGTAAGATTAGATTTTGTATATTCTTTTTATCTTTATAAATTTAATTACAGTTTCAAAATTTTTACAGCATTTACAGTATTAACTGGCCAAGAATCACTCCCCAATTCATTTGGACATTTACAAAATAGAAACATCAATTGTGATTCTAGAGCACAGACTACTAAAGGCAGGTTTTTATACGGGTAAGGAAATAATCCATTTTTTAATGCTTATCATACATATCTATTATTAATACATTATATATGTTTCCTCGTTATCGCTATAATATGTTTAGTAGTTAAAGAAAACACGTGTCAATATTCTTTTGAAAATTGGGGGTATTTTCTTTCTGTTTAGAGAGAACATGCCTCCACAAGATTCAGAGATAGTTCATCGAAATCCCTTAAAACAAACAAGCAAACGGGTAAGTTATCTTTATTTATTTTGATTAAAATGATAGTAGTGAGGTCTATGTTCATTTCCTACTTGGTTACATAATCTTTCAAAACATTTTTAGTCATGTCCATTTGGAAGAGTCCCAGTTAACCTTCTAAGTAGCCCGGATTATCATGGGAAGACAGAGGGTTCAGTTGTACCAACTTTTACAAAAAGGTATGTTTGGGTTTTAATTTTACAATTTGTTTTCCATACGTGAAGACTAAAATTCTTTAACTGTGAAATAATAATCATGGTCTCTAAATGCTATCAGGGATAAAGGAATGAGTGGGAGATAATGACTTTATTTTGCTTTTTCACTCATTAAAAAATTCATTAAAGGGGGCCTCCCTGGTGGCACAGGGGGTTGAGCACAGCATTGTGGGGCTATCTGCAGCCTTTGCAGCACAAGTTCGATCCTTGGCTGGCCAAAAGCAACCCATGTGGTGCTGCAGACCTCTCCTGTCTCGCCCACTGCTCCCCTCAGCTGTGTATTTCAGTTGGTCTGCCTGTTCTGTTTCCCGCTCTGTCTCTGGTGAATCCTTTCATCCCCCTGCACCTCTGGCCTGTGCCCCAGCTCTTATATGCATAAATGAATGAATCCTTCATTAAAGGAACTATTAAAAAATTAGGAAACATAGAGGAAAAAATATTAAGTCAACACATAACTTAAAACACTATGCAGACATTCCTATTCTGTAAACTTTTGATGTTTGAACATGTCTCATTTATGAGTAGCCTCACTAGCGAAAATCTCTTCTAATGTGTATGGAAATCTTCTATACTAAGGATGGAAGGAAGTCTGAGAATAGATTTTTTTTCTCACTTATTTCAAGGAGAGAGCACTATCTGAATGATACTTAATTCTTTAGAGCTCAGAACATCAAAAATAGGGCAGGTAGAGAGAGATGAAATACTGTTCATGAATCCAGTGTTTTCTCCTTCCTTCAAATTGGATATTTATTTCCTAAAATTGGGAACCTAACAGCTCTTCAGAACATATTTATTGGAAAAGAGTCTTTAGATTCCAGAAAATCATTTTATTATTATTATTTTTTAAAGATTTATTTATTCATTTATTTATATAAGCACTGGGTACAATCAGAAGCACGGGAGGGTGAGAGATTTCACCAGAGCCAGAGCGGGGAACAGAACAAGGAAGTACACTGCTGAGGGGAGCAGCGGGCGGCAGGAGAGGTCTGCGTGCCATGTGGGGCCCTCGCCCGGTGGCCTGGGATTGAACTGGCGCTGCAGAGGCTACGGGCAGCTTCGCAACCCAGTGCTTAACCACTGTGCCACCGGGGAAGCCCCCAGAAAATCATTTTAAAAGTAAACTTTGAAGATACAACTGACTATTTTTAGTTGGTGTTTTTAACCCTAAATATATACTATACTTAAGACTTGATTAAATATTGATGTTGAAAGTAGATTTGGTTAATACACAAAATCTTGTAACTATTATCTTGTCATCTTCATTGAAATACCTAGCTATAGAGTGATGATTTTCTCCCACTCCAGAAAAATAAAAACATAAAACTCAGCCATTTTTATTTTTGTGTTATGACTGATTATATGGTAGGCACTGCGGAGGTCCACAGAAGGGGCTTATCCTTAAGCTCTTTGCTATCTGAAGTTTTACCTATACACTGCTCTTCTTTCCTGCATTTATACCTTAACTCCTGTCATTACTAATTACATAAGAAAGTAGGCAATTACCATTCATCTCTTAACTTTTGTCATTGCCTGGCACCTTAATCACATTTGTACTAGAATCGGTTTTTGTTTTTGTTTTTTTAATTATATTTATTAAGGTAACTATACATTTTAGGGGTATAGGTTCATACCCCTTCAAATGTAAGGTATACCTTGACTACTACCAATACCCTGATAATCCTCTATGATAGTCCATTGTGCCCTGTCCCCTCATTCTGTTTTCCCTTCACCTGCTGGATGTTTCAGTTCTACAGTTAAATTTCAAGATTTTGGTTTTGTCCATTTGTTTGCATGTGGCTGAAATCATCCAGTATTTGTCTTTTGCTTCTAATTTATTTTGCTTTGCATAATTCCCTCCAGTTCCATTCGTATCATTGCAAATGGCAAGATTTCATTTTTTTTTTTAAATGCAATGTCTTTTTTTTTTTTTTTAAGATTTATTTCTTTATTTATACAAGCACTGGGTACAGTCAGAAGCACAGGAGGGTGAGAGAATTCACCAGAGCCAGAGCGGGGAGCAGAGCAGGCAGAAGGACCGAAGTACACTGCTGAGGGGAGCAGTGGGCGGCAGGAGAGGTCTGCGTGCCATGTGGGACCCTCCTCCGGTGGCCGGGGAGCAGCCGGGGATCGAACCGGCACTGCAGAGGCTGCGGGCAGCTTCGCAACCCAGCGCTCAACCGCTGTGCCACTGGGGAGACCCGATTTCATTTTTTTTTTTTTTTTAATAGCTTAGTCATATTCAATTGTGTACACAGGTCACATCTTTTTAATCTGCTTATCTGTTGTTGGGCATTTAGGTTATTTCCATAACTTGACTATTGTAAAGGATGTTGCAGTGGACATATGAGAGCATGTAGTGTTTTTGTATTCTTTAGATACTTAGGAGTGGAATTGCTGAATCAAATTATAGACTTATTTTTAATGTTTTGAGTGATGTCTATACTGTTTTCCACAGAGGCTGAATTCGTCAAACTTCCCACAAACATCACACTAGGGTTCCTTATTCTCCAGGCCCTCACCAGCACTTGTTTCCGGCCTTTGTGATAAGGGGCATTCTCACAGGTGTGAGGTAGTATCTTGTAGTGGTTTTGATATGCATTTCCCTAGTGATACATGATGATGAGCATTTTTTCATTTGCCTATTAACCATCCGTATATCTTCTTTGGAGAAGTGCCTCTTCAGCTCTTCTGGCCATCTTTTGATTGGATTATTTCCCCCCCCCTCCCTTTTTGTTGAATTCCATGAGTTCTTTTACGATCTTGGATATTAGCTCTTCTTTAGATATATGCTAAAATTTTCTCCCATTTGGTTGGGTGTCTTTTTGTTTTAATAGCATTTTCTTTCACTGAGTAGAAACCAGGTTTATTCTTTTTCTAGTTTTACTATTTTGCAAGTAATTGTCCAATTTTCCCAATATCATTTATTAAATAAACTTTCTTTTTCTATTTTATCTTCTTGACTCCTTTATTTTAAATTAACTGTCCATGTAAGTGTGCTTTTGTTTCTGGGTTCTGAATTCTATTCCATTGATCTGTGTCTTTTCTATTCCAATATCATATTGTTGATTACTATTTTTTTGTAGTATAATTCCAAGTCTGGGATTCTAATACATCTGTATTTATTTTTTGTCAGAGTTGCTTTGACTATTCAAAAATAATATATTGAAAAGAAATTAAACATTAAAATCATTTTGTTTTATGGATAATAGACAGACCTCTGGATCAGAATGCCGAGATAGAATTGTGCCTGGATGTAAATCAAGTGTAAATGATTCCAGTGAATTGAGAAATTTAAAGGTATTTCAATTTTTACATCTTTATGTGGAGCAAGGGTTGCTGATCCAGAGTCCATGGATTTTTTTCCTGGGGGAAGGCATCTAAAGTTTGTGTATTTCCAAAAGTGTTCCTGAAGCCCTAGAGATGGAGGACCTCAAATGGGAAGTGGTAGAGAAGTGCTAAATTGTTTCTCAATGATTGTGGTGATAGAGCAAAGACCAACAATTTCTTGGGATTACTATGAAGCAGCAATTACTATGCATGTGCTTAATATATTAGTTGGTCTGGGTAGTAGCCAGGGGAGCCATTCCCCTCCACCCGAGCTTTTCTTTCTTGGTATGTTTAATCATATGATCTGTCAGGGCATCTTAGACAAAAATGAAAGAGTAAATTATGGAGCAGAGGTGACAACTTAGATAATCTCAATGTCCTGACATAGCAGAGCAACTTTTGTTGAACTTCTAAGATAGGACACAGTTTTAGTCCCTGGTATACTGACAGTTTTAGTGACATTACAATATGGATCTTTTAAATTTTATATTCTGTGTAATTCCATTTCATGGTAATTTTTAGAATAATAATTTTCACTAATCTCAACTAAGAGAATAGCACTTAGTTGTTTCAAAAGTTTACTTTCACTTTCTGGATTTAGAATAACAGCTGTCTTAGACCTGTAAAAATTTTAATTTTGGCTAATGCTGTTATTTCTGGTGATAAATACAATCACAGTAACAAAATGTAGAGGCATGTTTTATGTTGGGTTCAAATTTTCTAACCTCTCTTTTTAAGTGAATATTCTAGCAATTGAATAATATGGCCTCTGAAAACAAATCAGCCAAATTAACCATTTCCATTGTTCCAGTCAATAATGCAAGAAGTTAATCTTTGCTTGAAGTTTGTGAGTCTACATATAATATAGCAGATAATTTTCCCAGCAGTCTTTTCACATAGATGACACTTTGGCATATTGAACACTAAATAAATTATTTCTTTTACTGTTTATGGGATTTTATTTTACTTGATCTCTTTTTCCTTTCCTGTAGACTGTTCAAAATATCCATTCCAAGGAACCTCTCATGTCAGATGAGAAGAGTTCTGAATTAATTACTGATTCAGTAACCCTGAAGAATAAAACTGAGTCAAGAATTATGACAAAATTAGAAGGTAAGAGTGACAAAAGAGATTTACTTCTTTAATTTTGAATACCACTTTGTTGCTTGTGAAGCCGACTAGCCACCTAAGAATTGCATTAAGATTGTCTATGCCTCTTTATTTTGTATTCCAGTTGAATTACATAATGTATGCAAAGTATTGAATCTGTAGTGAAGTGAAGCTGAGTTTTGTTGTTGTTGTTGTGGGTTTTTTTTTTTTTTTTTTTTTTTTAGTTTGCTTGGTAAGTACTTTCTAGAATGGACAATTCTCTTTTATCAAACATTTGATTTTACAGTATGGGAGATATACAGATAAATACATTGCTGGCTAGAAGGTAAAGAGTGTCACAAGAGCCATATAAATAAAATAAATATCCTTACCTTTTGGTAATAGCAACAAATAAAATTTCAGAGACTAAAGAAAACGAAGAACCAAAGGTTCTAGAAAGTAACCAGAAGCATTGGCAGTCTAAGAAGAAGTCAGAATGTGTAAACCAGAATCCTGCTGCGTCTTTAAATCAGTGGCAGATTCCAGAGGCAACCCGAAAACTTGATTCAGAGGTAACAAATGTAACACTGTCATTGTTTATAATGTGCTAAAATAGTTTACCTAAGTGATGTTTTTTAATATTCACAAAACACTGATCAGTGGTGTCATAGCTTCAGAAGAATAAATGTCAAGCTGAATTTTTTTCTGTTTTCAGTTGTGTTTCTAGATTGATTATCAATGGCCGTTTTCTAAGTTTAACAACAAAGTTGAGTAGTTGCAACAGAGACTGTCTGGCCTAAAAACCCTAAATGTTTGCTGTCTTGCTTTTTACAGAAAACAATATGCTCACCTCTGAGCTACTGCAATGTTGTACCAAATCATTTAATAATTTCCTATTCACATCCTTATGGATAAAATAAAGAAATGTAGGCTAGACATGGCTATGAATTTATAATTGGTTGAATGATTATTCCTTGCGACTAAGGACCATTTCAGAAGGAATGAATCTGGTAGACTACTAAAGCGGCATACCTATATGTATATATGTGTAGTCCATAGCCGAGCTCTTCTCTCTCTCTTTTTTTTTTTTTTTTTTTTACTTTTAAAGATTTATTTATTTATGCATACTAGAACCGGGGTACAGGCCAGAGGTGTGGGGGATGAGAGGATTCAGCAGAGACAGAGAGGGGAACGGAACAGGCAGACTGACTGAAATACACTGCTGAGGGGAGCAGCGGGCGAGATAGGAGAGGTCTGCTGTGCCATGTGGGTAGCTCCCTGGCCGGGGATGGAACTTGTGCTGCAGTGGCTGTGGATAGCTTCGTAGGTTGCGTCTTAACCCCTTGGAACCCCACCCACCTTTTACATTCTTAATTTCCAAGGCCCCAGTGTAGGTTAAGTATATCACTATTTACTGTATTAGAAAGTAAATCCAAGAAATGTTTTAAAATACTAATTTATTAAAAATAATAAACCTAAAACATGAACATAGATACACTTATAAAAATAAATATTTTTTGTTTAATTGATGTGTAATTGACATGTTTTATTAGTTTCAGGTGTGCAACATGATTTAATATCTGTATATTGTGAAATGATAACTACAATAAGTCTACTTAACATTCATCTGTGTATATAGCTGTAAGATTTTCTTGTAGTGAGAACTTTTAACATCTACTCTTTTAGTAATTTTAAAATATGCAAAATAGTATTATTAACTATAATCACCATGCTATCCATCTCATCCACATGACTTACTTATTTTGTAACTGGGAGTTTATATCCCCTTAATCCATTTTGCCATACCTGTCTTTGGTAACCACCAGTCTATTCTCTGTATCTATGAGCTTACTGGATTTTTTGGTAAGATTCCACAAATAAGTGAAAATATGCAGTATTTGTCTTTCAGTATCTGGTTTATTTCCTCATGTCCATCCATTCAACAAATGGCAAAATTTTTGTTTTTTATGGCTGAATACTATCCCATTGTGTATTTATGTATATTTTCTACATCATTGGATACTCAAGTTGTTTCTATATTTTAACTCTTGTAAATAATGGCAGCTGTTGTAAATAATGCTGAACATGGGGTAAATACGTCTTTTTAAGTTAGTGTTTTTGTTTTCTTTAGGTAGGAAGTAGAAAGACTGGATCATATGGTAGTTCTATTTTTTAATCTTTTGAGCAAAATCTATACTGTTTTTCATGGTGGCTGCCTGATTTACACACCAATGGTACATAAGGGTTCTTTTTTCTCTACATTATTGCCAACACTTCTTTTTAATAATAGTTCTAACAGGTGTGAGGTGATATCTCAGGTGGTTTTGATTTGCATTGCCCAGAGCATCTTTACATGTGCCAGGTGGCCATCTGTATGTCTTTAGAAGAATGTTTATTCAGGTCTTCTGTCAGTTATTTCTTTTCAATATACCATTGTTTTACATTCTTGTTAGTGTTTTGACAGTATGTACACCCTCAGGTGCAGTCACTGTAGCACTCCTACCACCAAAGCACCCATAGTCCTCCATCATAGCTCACTGTGCTAGTTCCCTGGCCTCCTCCTCCTCCTCAACTGCCTCTTCCTCCTCCTCTGAATATCTCAGATGTGTGGCCTGCTTTCAAGGGTTGATTTTAATGTTTGTCTTTGTCTGGCCCTTTGTTTGGTGTCTCTATATTCCACATATAAGTGACACCATCTAGTATTTGTTTTTCTCCTTTGTCCCATTGTTTAATCTACTTTTCTTTTTAATGTTATGTAAGTTTTATAAAATTTTTAATATTAACCCTTTGTCTTCTGTACGGATGTACATTTATCTTTCATTCAGTAGGTTGCCTTTTCATTTTGTGAGTCTCTTATGTGCAGTATCTTTTTCAGTTTGATGTAGCCCCCCTTTATTTTTGCTGCCATTGCTAATTGATTCTATTGATATCAATTTTTTGATATCAGATCCAAAAAATTCACGAAGTTAAATATCAAGAAGTTAAACCTCTGTTTTCTTCTATGAGATTTGTAGTTTCAGTCTTTAACTCTTTAAACCATTTTGAGTCTATTTTTGTGTATATTGTAAGGTAGTCTAATTTGGTTACTTTGTATGTGGCTAATGATTAATTCCATTTATTGAAGATGCTGTCCTCCGTTCTTGGTTCCTTTGTCATTAAATTAATTGAATATATATGTCTAGGCTTATCTATTCTGTTTTCTTGAGCGATGTTTTTGTTTTTCTCCTGGTACCATTTTGTTTTGACTACTGTTGTTTTTGTAATACAATTTGAAATCATGAAACCTGCTGCCCCAGGTTTAACTGTTTCTTATCTTTTACATGTTCCATGCAAATTTTAAGGTTTTTTCTACTTCTATAAAATTCTTCTGTACTGTTGACATTTTAACAACATTTTTCTAGTATATAAACATTTGTGTCTACTATTTGTGTCTTCACTTTTTCAGTGTCTTATAGTGAGTATATACCTCTTTTACTACCTTACTTAACTTATTCCTAGGTATGCTATTCTTTTTGATGTGATTGTTACTATAAATGTTTTCTTAATTTTTCTTTTTGGCAGTTTATTCTTGGTGTGTAAGTACACCAAATTTTTGTATATTGATTTTGTTTCCTGCAATTACTAAATCTGTTTACTAGTTTTAACTTGTATTTAGTGAAGTCTTTAGGATTTCCCATGTATATTATCATGTTAAATCCATGTAGTGACAGTTTTATTTCTTATTTTCCAATTTTGCGTGCCTAATATTTTTTTCTTGTGGCTGATTGCTCTGGCTACAACTTCTAATACTGTGTTGAATGAGAGTGGTGAGAGTGGCATTCTCTATGAATAAAAAGTTGCAAAAAAATAATTTCAGTAAGAAGATTGTCATTGATTTTTAATTTTACAAATCTTTAATGGTTGGCTTAACTGAAAAGTGTGCTTTATTTTATTTTTGGTCTGCTTTTTTTTTTTTTTGCTGTTGTTGTTAAAGATTTATTTATTTATTTATACAAGAACCAGGGCACAGGCCAGATACACGGGAGGGTGAGAGGATTCACCAGAGACAGAGCTGGTGAACAGGCAGAATGATGAAATACACTGCTGAGGGGAGCAGCAGGCAAGACAGGAGGGGGCTGCTGCGCCATGTGGGCTCCTTGCCCGCTGGCCAGGAATCGAACCTGTGCTGCAGAGGCTGCGGACAGCTTCACATTGCGGCGGTCAACTGCCTGCGCAACCGGGGAGGCCCTGTTTTTGGTCTGCTTTTATGTTTAGTCTATTTCATTGTGTCTTCACGTCTTAGGGAAACTCCATTATATACTCATGAAAGAAAACAAAAAAGGCAATGTTTTTCAGTCTATGAATAGTTTTGACCACTCAGACTCCCTGAAAGTATCTTGGGGAGCCTTGTCTCCCTGCTCTTCCTGGATTTTTCTTTGCGAACCACTGATCTAAGTAGTAAAATAGATAAACAAATGTTAGAAGAATATTTCCTGACAGATTGAATAGTGGATCACACTAAGCAACATCTCTTGAAACCTGTAAACCAATAGGATAATAAGGAGACTCAGTATTTTTTTCATTAGGAAAAATGCAAATCAAACCGTAATGAGCTATCACTTCAAATCGACTAAGGTGGCCCTAATTAAAAAGAGACAATAGCAAGTGTTGGTGTGGGTGTGGATAAATTGCAGTCTTTAACACACTCTTGGTGAGAACATAAACGGTGCTGTCATTTGGAAAATGTATGACAATTCCTTAAAAGGAACATGAGTTAACATAGAGTTAATGTCTGATCCAACAATACTTTTCCCAGGTATATACTTAAGAAAATTATATATCCAGGGCCTCCCCGGTGGCGCAGTGGTTGAGCGCTAGGTTGCGAAGCTGCCCGCGGCCTCTGCGGCGCCGGTTCGATCCCCAGCTGCTCCCCGGCCACCGGAGGAGGGTCCCACATGGCGCGCAGACCTCTCCTGCAGCCCGCTGCTCCCCTCAGCAGTGTACTTCGGTCCTTCTGCCTGCTCTGCTCCCCGCTCTGACTCTGGTGAATTCTCTCACCCTCCCGCGCTTCTGACTGTACCCAGTGCATGTATAAACAAAACAAACAAAACAAACCAGCAAACAAATAAATAAAGCATGCCTCTATTAAAAAAAAAAAAAGAAAAGAAAAAAAAGAAAATTATATATCC
Organism: Talpa occidentalis; assembly: GCF_014898055.3. Lineage (NCBI taxonomy): Eukaryota > Metazoa > Chordata > Mammalia > Eulipotyphla > Talpidae > Talpa > Talpa occidentalis. The sequence goes on from NW_023602073.1 coordinate 89,492,175, forward strand.
ACACAAAAACTTGTACAAGAATATTCATAGGAAAGTATTAATAATTGCCAAAGTATAGACGTAACCCAAATAACCATCAGCTGTTGGGTGAACAAAATGTAGACTAATTTCATTATTTCATTTTATTACTCAACAATATAAAGTACTAATGAATGCTACAATGTGAATGAACCTTGAAAATATGTTAAGTTAAAAAAAGCCTGTCACAAAAGGCCATGTATTAAAGTGATCTGTTCTTAAGAAATGACAGAATAAGCAAATACACAGAGACAGAAAGTAATTTAGTGGTTACCAGAGCTAGAAGTACTGGGGAATAGGGAGTGAACACAGAATTTCTTTTTAGAATGGTGAAAATGTTCTGTAATTAATTGGTGGCAGTGGTAGTGCACTCTTGGGAATATACCAAAACCATGAATAGTATGCTTAAGAAAAACAGAATGAGGAATAAACTAGGTGGTTTCCTGAAGTCCCTGCTTCTCCAGCAGCTCTCTCAAGTGGAGGTTGTTTTTGTCTCATATCTCTCCTTAAAGCTGCAAGGGCCCCATTGCTATAATCAGACCATTCTTCTCTTACAAAAGAGAAGACATATTCTTTATGGATAGATCATTCTGTTCCTTGCGCATTGCTATCATCTCAGAAGATCCTAGTGATTTCCCATCATTCCTTAAAGATAATAGGCTCTGGATCACTTCTTTTTACTTTAACCCAACAACTGTTTTTTTGTTGACTTCTACACCCCTATATATCAGTAGTCCTATATCTGTTCTCCAAATTCCTAACTTCTTCCTCCTTTATTTCCTTCTTTTTACCTTAGCCACTCATTCCTACAATGTCAGTTGTGATCTCTCAAATTTCACATACAAGCATGCCATTTCCCCTCTTCTTGCTTAAAAATAATCATACTACAATAGTTTGTCAGTGCCATCCTGACCACTAATCCAAAATTAGACATGAAGAAATCTTTAAAGATGAAAAATTTATCTAGGAAACAAGATGTAATACTTAGTGGTCTTCAAAAACTTACAACACTGAAATGTAGAAATTAGATTTGTCCACTGTGGTTCTTGAGAGCATAATGTGAGCCAGTGGGTTGAAATTACAACAGAGAAACTGATAAAACCTGAAAGCCTGCAAATATTTCCTAATGACTTAAGCTACCCCCAAATTGAAATAAGCCTCCTTAGACAATAGTGAGTGCTCAGTAACTAACAGAATTAAAAAGCAAAATGTGATTCTCTATTTGGTTGAGATGCTGCACAGCAAGTGTTGGCAAACTTTCTGTAAAAGATTAGTGGACTTTGCAGGTCAGATGGTCCCTGTTGCAACTACTCACCTCTACCAATATTTATAGAAGCACCTGTAGACAGTAGGTAAATAAATGGACATGGCTTTGTTCCATTAAAACTTTATTTACAGGTAAAAACAAGTAGCAGGCAGGATTCATTCAGCAGGCTATAATCTGTAGGAGACTGTTCCTTCATCATTCGTTAGCATTTGTATGAGATAAATTCTACGAGTTCTGTGTCTCTCATTAAGGAGAACACTGGATAGGTATTTGCCATTTTAAATTTTGCTAAATAATTTGTAGTTAGCCATTTCCCCCAACTTAAAAATGGGAAATGTGATTTTACTAATTAAAGAAAGACTAGTTTTCAGAAGTACAGATTACTTCTTTAGATTGTAAAAGTTCAATATTAGTAATAATATCCCTGATGGGAGAGGACATTAGATCCTGTGTACCTTCTCTCTAGTTGTAATCCTTTGAGCAAAGTATAATGCTCTTCAGAATTTAGAGTAAAAGACCTATGCTTATAAGTTAATTGAAAGTCTGCAATACTCTGCCTTATTGTCACATGTTTTTGTATTTCATATCTTTATTGTCTGGTGAATTTATATTGTTGTAAACCATTGATCAAGTGGCAACTGCTGTTTTTTATTTTGATTTAGCAAAAACAAACCACTTTTGAGCAACCTGCCTTTTCAGTGTCAAAGCAGTCACCACCAGTAACAGCACCTAAATGGATTGACCCAAAATCTATTTGTAAGACACCCAGCAGCAGTGCCTTAGATGATTACATGAGCTGGTAATTACTTTTAGTTGTTCACATGGATTTTGGTGGGAGGGGTGATGGATTATATAAATCTGAAGATGAATCCGCCTCTGTCACTTTAAAGATTTTCCAAATTCTTACTATTTTCCTTAGCATAAGCTTTTTTTTTTTTAAATCTGTAGAAGAGGAACAGAAGGAGGCAACGATATATTCTCACTGTAAAAGTCTGTCATATTATAATCTCTACCTATAATCTGTAAATACTGTAAGCATGTAAAACTTGCATTGCCACGTGGATACCTCTGAAATTGAGAGATATTTTAAAGGTTAGCATTCTTAGAGCAAATGTAGTGTAGATACTTTTTATAGCAAAGTTGCTGTTAATTGGAAAGTGAGAATTTTTCAAAAAGATTGCTTGTCACAAAGTTCTGTGAATTTTTAAGACTTGAGTGGATGAGTGAAGAAATTGTTTAATTGATGCTGATTGATAGGAAACAAAGGAGATATTGCAAAAGCAAATTAGTGACATTTCAAAGAAAGGAAATAAAGGGATGTGGCACATCATATTCTTTAGCTAGTGATTTATTTTCAGTATATTCTTGTCTTACAGGATAACTTTAGTTGATAATATTTTTTGCTTTTTTATTTTCCCAATTGTAAGCCTTAATCTTAATTAAAACTGGCTGTAGAGGTTGTATAATCTAGTCTCACCACTAATTAATGGAATTTTGCTATATATTATCCCATTTCATTATACTTAGAAAAGTTTAAAAAAAAAATTTTTTTTTACTTCTGCATACAAGAACTGGGATGTAGGGCCAGAGGTTGGGAGGTGGGGGAGATGAGAGAATTCACTAGAGACAGAGTGGGTAGCAAGCAGAACAGGCGGATTTACTGAAATGCACTGCTGAGGGAAGCAACGGGCAAGTCAGGAGAGGTCTGCTGTGCTGTTTGGCTGGGGATCTAACTTATGCAGCAGTGGCTGGCAGTAGCGGTAGCTTGATAGCGCTGAGACTTTAACCCCTGCACCACCAAGTTAGAAAAGTTTAAAGGGTGACTGCTAACTGAATAGTGATGTAATTATTTCTTCTGAAATTAGGTTATTTATTGTCAGTAAGCAGTTGTGAAACTCCTTGATAGGTATTGAGAATAAAATAGGAAATAAACAAAGCAATGCACAGATGTGGACTAAATAGCTTTTAGGTCAAAAACCAAACTCCTCTGATTTAATTTTCTTTCAGATACTGTTAGCATGCTGACATAGAACATTATTTGTACAAAGTACTAATAAAATCTATTATAATCAGCTGTAAGCTGACTTTGGCTAAATTCTTATAAAATAACCCCATCTTCATATATTAAATGTCATCTTATTTATTAAGGACTTATTGTCTAGAGACAAAAGTTTATTTTCAGAAAAAATTCCCCCACTTTCCCCACATGAAATTTCTTGTGATAGCGTATCTAGAATAAATAATTCAGTATATTCTTAAAACTAACTTTGATTCTGTTTGACACATTTTTTATTCTCCTTTTAAAATCACATAAAAACTGAATTAGATTCCTGTTTCTTAAATTTTAATGTTTTAAGTTAAAAATAATCTTTTCCTAGTTTTAGAACTCCTGTTGTAAAGAATGAGTTTCCACCTGCTTGTCAGTTATCTACACCTTATAGCCAACTTGCCTATTTCCAGCAGCAGCAGCAAATATTCACTACTCCACTTCAAAATTTACAGGTTTGTAATATTTATAATGATATATGTTATCAGTTTTAAAGATTTTATTTTTCTAGGAAAGATTTTAAGGACTTGTACATTCTTAGTCCTATTAAGCAAAACTCTTGTTTCAATGTCATCGTAAGGATGCCTTGTGATTTTAAGAGGTTAGTTCTTAAATTCTGGTGATTTCTTACAGAAAATATATTTCATGACTCAACAGTATCTTTCAACCTAGAGATTAAAGGAATTAGAATCCTTACCTTTTTATATAAGGTAGAAGATTGCATAAGAGATTCTATCATTTGGGATCTTAAATTGATGTTTAGTTAGACCTTGTTTCAGCCTGGTATTAATTAGGTAATCAGGTGCTCTTTGTGTCTTCAGGTTCTTTCATAGTTCAGGATAAGCCCTCTTACAGCATTCCATCTTCAAAGGAGTTATAAGTCTAGAGAAAACTCCAGCATAAGAGAAAGGAAGAAGGGATCATAGTATATCACTTGAAAATTGGCTATGAAAGATGCTGAAGTAACTTGTTGACCATCATCCAGCATTTGTCTAATTGGCTCTGGAGCTCATAGCACATTAGCACACTTTTTTCTTTGTAGTGTAATACTAAATGAGAAAAAAGAATATAGATATAGTTGTGTGTTTATATATTAATGTATGTAAGTAAAGAGGTTTGTGTAAGAAAAAAGAATAAGAAAGGAGAAAAGTGATAGCTTATGAGTTTGTATACATAAGTGGGTTTTTTTGCCTTAAATTTTCTATTTATATGTTAAGTAAAGGTGAGTTGCAAGGGTTATCTATTTATTAAATTTATTTCTTTGACCAAAGCATACAATTTAAAGATTTAAGATAATTTCAAAATTAGAAATGTTTCACTATACTAGTTTCTCAGGCACGTTCTTTTAATCTTTGAATTTCTATATATTTTAGATTTCAACATCTTCAACAAATGAGTGCATTTCAGTTAAAGGAAGAATTTACTCCATACTGAAGCAGATAGGAAGTGGAGGTTCAAGTAAGGTAAGTGTATAAAATATGAAAGAAATATTTTTCTCTTTTCTCTCTTTGTTTTTTTACCTTTTCAGGGTCCTTTTTCTTAACTTCTAGGGACCCATACTGGGTGTAAAGGGAAAAATCCTTCTCATTCCCTGCTCCCATCTCTTCCCACCTAATGACATCTCTCTTTCTCTCTCTCTCTCTCTCTCTCTCTCTCTCTCTCTCTTTTTTAATGCATACAACAACTGGGGTACATGCCAGAGGTATAGGGGTGAGAGGATTCGCCAGAGACACAGTAGGGAACAGAACAGGAGGATTGACTGAAACACACTGCTGAGGGGAGCAGTGGGCGAGTCAGGAGAGGTCTGCTGGGCCATGTGGGTCGTTCCCTGGCCAGGAATTGAACTCATGCTGCAGTGGCTGCAGATAGTTTCACAATGCTGCATCTTAACCCCTTGCGCCACCGGTGACGGCCCCAGGACATATCTCTTTAGACCAGTCTCTTAATTCCAGTTTCTTCCTCTTCCCTCCAAATTCCTATTTTTCCAGATTTCTTCTCTAACATTAACATTGACTTGAGGGTGGCAAATAATAGCCATGTATTACCATAAATGAATGTTACTAAAAGTCATACCCTGATGCAAATAATATAACTAATATGCTTTGGATGATTCAACAAAATTTTTGAATAGTGGATTTTGGTTTGCATTTTTCAAAACCTAGTAATAAGTTAATTTTTGGAATTGGAATAAATCATTTCCTAAATTTGTCTAATTCTAGCCCTTTGCACTCCGAACCATTCTGGACATTGGCTACCAGGTACTCGACGCTACTTTGTGGCGGAAACGTGCATTTACAGACCCTCGTATTATTTAGCCCTTTGCACTCTGCTGTCCCCTCTCAGAGGACATTGGAATTCTAGCATATCACTCGGATGTCCCCTCTCAGGGGACATTGCAATTTATTAGTGATTACGGGGAATTGAGGTTATTTCAACGCAACTTTTTGAAACATGCATGTTTCCCTGAAGTTTTATCTTGAAATGGCACAAGAAATTAAATCAAAATATCGTAAAATGGTTCGGAGTGCAAAGGGTTAGTATAATTTTGGAACCAAGTAACGTATTATAATGATATTGGACTTAAATGAATTGGGTGACATTGAGGAATGTATATTTGCAAAAAAAAACCAATATTTTATTATTTATAATTTTGTACAGTATGATAAGTTTTGTAACACTCCCCAATATGCATTGCAGGCTGATTAGTGCATGTTTGACATGGCTGTATAGAGGTCTATCTGGAGCTCATCTTCACTACTACTTGTGTCATGAGACTCATTCGTTGTTGGACGCTTTGCCATTGTTCTAATAAAAAATATGAATAAATGCATGGGTTGAAAATTTCTAATTGTTATTACTAACTGACTGACAAGATGATATTTACCAAAATAGCTTTCACCAAACAATTTATTCACTAAGAAAAGAATCACTTACCTGATTTTCTCCTCGTTAGATCTATGTGCACTGCTCGAAGCTTCAAACCAAAATGAGCTCAGCTTTGAAAATCTTTTCCTCCAGATGTAGACTTGTTTATTTGTAATTACATATCACACTATACAGTGCACACTATGTTCGAAAACCGACCTTTCTTCTACAAACTCCCCTTATCGCTCTTTTCAAGTGGCCTCGCGAAGTGCTCGGACCGTCGTGAGCACGCATCTCACGTTCTCGTCCGACACAAAACCCGCTGACATTTCTTGTATATATCTTAGTAATTTTACGATACTTTGATTTAATTTCTTGTGCCATTTCAAGATAAAACTTCAGGAAAACATGCATGTCTCAAAAAGTTGCGTTGAAATAACTCAATTCCCTGTAATCACTAATAAATTGCAATGTCCCCTGAGAGGGGACAGCGGAGTGCAAAGGTCTAGTTTTAAATGGTTGTCGTTTTCTGCATGGAAGATACCTCAAAAGAAATCCTATTCTGTTTTCTTAATCCACTTAAATCAGATTTTTACCTTTATTGTTCAACAAAACATTGTTATCAAGATTACCAGTGACCTCCGTGTTTTTGTAATATCTAATTCTTAGCTTCAATTTTGGGTTATTTAGCATTTAGGACACTTAATTATCCTTTTTTCATTGAAAAATTCCCCCCCCCCCCCATTTAGCTTTTCTCAATTTTTTACTATCCAACTGTCTTTTCAGTATTCTAATATGTCCCTGACCTCACTGTTTTAAGACCACAGGGCTCATACTTGACCTTTTCTCTCTGAACTTACTCTTAGTGTTTTTTTCAGTCTCATGATTTTAAATACCATGTATATGCTGACAGTGTTCAAGCATATGCTCCAGCTCAGAACTCTTCCTTGAATTTTAGGCTTGTATACTTAGGCTTGCATATTTGACTGCTCAGCATCTCTTCTTGGGTGTCTACCAGATACTTAAAATTTATTATATGCCAAATGTGTCTTTTTGCTCTATAGTCTTTCCCATTTCAGTAAATGGCAGCTCCATTCTCCAGTTGTTAGCCCAAAAACCCTGGAGTCATCATTGATGCAATTTACTCCTACACATTCAGCTAATCAGCAAATCTTGTTGGTTCTACTTCAGAGTTTGTCCAGAATCTTAACTATTTCTCCACCTCCACTATTACCACTTTGGTTAAAACATTATTTTCTTTTCACCTAGATTATTACAGTAGCCTTCTAAGTAGTCTCATTGACTCAATCTTTGCTCTCCTGGTCTGCTTTAACATAATATTTAGTTTTCAACCAGATAGCCTCACATCTTTGCCCAAGCCTTTTTCTTGACCACTCTTTAAAACTGCAACTCCCACTTTTGCTTGCTGATGCACTCCAGTCTACCTTACATGCTTTGTTTTTCTCCTTTGCTCACCTTCTAGTATGTTCTATAATTGACTTACTTGATTTCTTGTTTGTGTCCCCCTGCAGCTGAATGTAGTTCCATCAGGATTTTTGCTGCATTATCTAGAATGGTGCCTAGGACATGACAAAGACTGAAATATATGTTAATTAATGAACTGTCCCTTCTCAGCTGTTTTGCTATATTATATATTGTCAAGGGTGATACATGAAGCAAAGCTTGATGGACTCATTTTAAGTTTTATTACAATTTCTTAACCAGTTAACAAATACTAGACTTTCTTAAGACTAGCTTGTTAACTTATTATAAATATGTTATGTACCTTACCATGTGTAGCAGTTGTTCAATACTATTAATTTGTTTTCTGCATGCATTTTTGTTCTTTTTCTTGCTTCAAATTTCAGACATGGAAATAAGGGGACAAAATAAATTTATTTTTTATCAATATATTAGAAGAATTACCTGATTTTATTGCTTAAAAGAAATTTTTTGGTAAATGTATTGCTTATTAGTTATTTAGTTTAAGGTGAGATATTTAGTGGCATATTTTCAGTGGATATAAAATAATCTTTTTTTTTTCCCTTTATTTTTAACTGAGGTAATATTGGGGTAACCCTATCAGGGATTATCATAGTGCACCATCACTAACAAAACCATACTCCCCAAATATAGATTATTGTGCTTTCTTCCCTCTTTGTTCTTCCCTCTCCTTTCTCCCTCCTCCCTTGATGTTTCAGTTCTATAGTCAGCTATCAACTGACTATTAATTTACTTTATAGTCCACGTATTAGTTCTACCATCTAGTATTTATCTTTCTATTTTGGACTTATTTTGTTTAGCATTATCCTTTCAAGCTCCATCCATGTTGCTGCAAATGGCACGAGTTTATCTTTTTTGTTTGCTGAGTAGTATTCCACTGTGTATATAACCACATCATCTTCATTCACTCATTTGTACTGGAGCACTTAGGTTGTTTCCATAGTTTAGCTATAGAATATGTAGTGCCACAATAGTGGAAGTGCAAGTTTCCTTTCAAATTAGTGTTTTTGAACTTTTTTGGTAGATGCCTAGAATTGGAATTACTGGGTCAAATGGCAGGTCCGTATTTAATGTTTTGAAATATCTTTGTACTGCTTTCCACAACGGTCAGACCAGCTTGCTTTCTTCCCACCAGCAGTGTAGAAGGGTTCCTTTTTCTCTGAATGTAGAAAAATCTTACAGAGTAAAAATTACACAATTTTTCTTTGGAGTGTAATGAAGGTGTAAGCTTACTTAAGTCAAGGGCCAAGTGATAAAGCTGGAACTAACCTATATTTTCTTAATGCAGAGGGTAATATGCTTTATGAAACTAACACTACATTCTGTCTATTCTAGTGTTTAAACAATGATTAACTTACACTGTTTTTCGAGCATTTAGAAGAGTCATGGGGCTAATAGATATGGTGAAGAAACTGATCTTCTTAGTTCTTTCACTAACATGCTAAAACTGAGAGATTATGAATCTGACACTTACTGTGTGAAATGGAAATAAGGGCTGCCTAATGCAGCTCATCATGTGCTGCAAGAGTATTACCCAGAGCAGAGACAATAAGAAGTAAAAATAGATACATGCAAAAAGTTGATTTAAAAGTTTTCATTTGCTCAGAAGTTTTGAGTTTGTATTATTTTGTTTAAATATGCTGTAAATCGTTTTTCTGAAATGCCTGAGAATTTTAATATGTTTGAAGATATATACCTTATTCTGTCCCAATTGTCTTTAAGCATAGTAGCTAGCGTTTTCAGCATTCCAAACAATCTCAGTCATCTTTCCAACCCTGTGTGGTAGGTACTACTAACAACATTTTAATTGTATTAAAATGAAATAGTGGATCCTTTCAGTTCTCTAAAATTGGTAAGGTATTTTTCACTTATATAAAATGGTTTTATGCTATATTAAAATTTCGTCTCTTTCCTTGATATTTTCTGCTGCCTCCTGCCCTATCACTATTTTACACCCTTCCTCCTCCAATTTGCTGTGTGTACAAGTAAATGCAATAATTCCTTGTTAGAGCTTTGTATTTAAAATTTTTAAAGTAGGGCCTCCCTGGTTGTGCAAGGAATTAAGACGCAACCTATGAGGCTATCCACAGCCACTGCAGCATGAGTTCGATCCCTGGCCAGGGAGCAACCCACATGGCGCAGCAGACCTTTCCTGACTCGCCTGCTGCTCCCCACAGCAGCATACTTTGGTCAGTCTGCCTGTCTGTACTCTGTCTCTGGTAAATCTTCTCATCCCCCCACACCTCTGGCCTGTACTCCAGCTCTTGTATACATAAATAAATAAATCTTTAAAAATAAAATAAAATAAAATAAAATTTTTAAAGTAACTAATACTGTACCTAACAACCTGATAGATTCTCCTTAGATCATTTGCAATGCATAAACCTTTCATTCTCCTTGGCTCTTTCTTATTCCTTGCCAGTATCTGCTGGGTAGTCAAGACCAAATGGCTTTTAAATAAATGGTGTTTTATTTCAGTGTGTCAAAAAAAATAAGTGCATATAATTTGGCTTTGAAATCTTGCATTTTTGAAGCCCTATCCTATTGCATGTTTGCTAAAAGTTAGATACATTAGCCGTGTTTTCCACTTTTTTGTATGTATTATTTTCCCTATCATTGCTTAGAAGTTAACTATCATAATTTGACCTGGACCATAGAGATCCTGACAATATGCTTATAGGAACATCTTGCTATCAACTTGACTTTGAAAATTGGACCTAGTCTACTTGATACAACTGAATATACTGGTAGCTTATAATTAGAACATTTTTTTTAAATATTTTTCACCACATGAATCAGGCAATATGAAAAACACATATCTGTAAAATGAATTCTTTTTTTTTTTTTTTTTTTTTTTTAACAGCCCTTAGTCTTCCTTAACTCTTTTTAGTATCTTTTTCTTTAGGTATTTCTCGGGTTAAGGCATCCAACAGAGTGCTGTGAATGCGCATGAAATTTAAATTACCTTTCTTATATATTGACATAGAAACATTTTAAATTTAATGCCCTTGAGTTATTGAATGCCTGTTGTCATAGGTAGTTGAAAATGAACTATATACTCTAAAGTATGTTTTTTTCTTCTATACTCAGATACTTAACTATTCAAAACAGTATTCCTTAGCCTAATACTCTTGTCTAATAAATTAGAAGTATTGTGATAATCTGTGTGTGTGTGTGTGTGTGTGTGTGGAGAGAGAGAGGGAGAGAAAATATATATAGCATTCTAAACTTTGTCCTTTGTTTTACCATTATAGGTGTATCAGGTCTTGAATGAAAAGAAACAGATACATGCTATAAAGTATGTGAACTTAGAAGAAGCAGATAATCAAACAATTGACAGTTACCGAAATGAAATTGCTTATTTGAATAAACTACAACAACATAGTGATAAGATCATCCGACTTTATGATTAGTAAGTATTTTTCTTTAATTTACAAAACCTTTCTTTTGTTATAATTAATTAGATAGTTAGTAAATCTCAACAGTAACCTAACCATTTATTGTTCCATTGGTTTTACTTGTTTTTAATGGCAGTGAAATCACAGACCAGTACATCTACATGGTAATGGAGTGTGGAAATATTGATCTTAATAGTTGGCTTAAAAAGAAAAAATCCATCAATCCATGGGAACGTAAGAGTTACTGGAAAAACATGTTGGAGGCAGTTTACACAATTCATCAGCATGGTATTTTAAAGTCTTTATATGAAAGTTACAATATTTATTAAGTGTCATCTTAGAGAAATACACTTATAATTTTAAGGTAATAGTTATTGGTACCTTTAGGCTAAATAAACTAAATACTTGGAAGCTTATTTTAAGATGAAGGAACAAAACCATTTCTTTATAACACTGTTAACCAAGGATATAGGGTATGAACTCAAGTCCCCACATCCATAATACATCCATAATGCAAACTTTATCTTTCTCATTATTAACATATATTCCTTAATCCTGGGTCTCCAAATACTTATCATTATAGCAGATCTGACTTTGTATTTCACAAATCCTAAAATCTGAGATGTTGATTTCATTCATTCTGCTAGTTATTTTGTATTATGTGCCTTGTATGGGAGTTTGGTATACATTTTTAACTATGAACCCTATCTTCTGGGTGGGTTTTTTACTTAAACATGGGGTGGGGAGTGTTCTTTTTAGGACTTCTCTGCCTTTATCTTATTCTTAACTAACTTAACCTCTATCGTTGTGATTTGTCTTGTAATGTCTTCCTCCCAAGATCATAGCTGTAGGATTGTAGGTGTCAGAAGCATTAGGGTCTTACCATCTGGTAGTATAATTTACAGTGCACTTTAGTGGGTATTGAATCTCAGTGGTTATGAGTATAAGCTCTGCAACCAGACTGCCTGGGTTGAATTCATGGCACTGTTGCTTACACCATATGAACTTGAATAAATTGCTTAAGTTCTTTGCCTTCATATCCTCACATTAAATGGGAATAATAATACCTTGGCACTAGTATGAAGATTAAATGATTCAATACAAACAACAGGCATTTAGAATAGTGCCTGACACACAGCAAGTCCTTTATGTTTGTAGAATATATTAAAAATGAGTAATTTTATCAACTAATTAACAGGAATCAACTTGGCAGTAGATTGTGAAATTTTTTGTAATTAGACAGTTTCATGTTGTTAATATTATGATGGACTTTTATTTTGAAGGCATTGTTCACAGTGATCTGAAACCTGCCAACTTTCTGATAGTTGATGGAATGCTAAAGCTAATTGATTTTGGGATTGCAAACCAAATGCAACCAGATACAACCAGTATTGTTAAAGACTCCCAGGTAAGACTTAATGAATGGTTTCTTTCCACAGAGTTCAATTCCTTTTCTTTTTTTGCTATTGGGAATTTCATTTTTACTTACCACGTTTTTAAAGGATTTAGTGCCTTTTTATAAGAATAGTTACTATAATTACAAAAACAGCAAAGTATACTTAGAATAATTTAGTGTAGAAAGCCAAGATTAGGTAGAAATATACCCAACAATTTTCAGTGATTTTCCTATAGCTTAGGTAGTGAGACAGTAGTACCTGCCTTGGAAATCATCTTGGTCATGATCTAAAATTCACCTGCAACTTTGTCTCATAATTCCCTGATAGCAAGTAAAGAGGGAATTGCAGCTATTGTTTTTCATTGTCTCTGAGGCAATATTATTTCATTCTTTTAGAGAAATAAATCTTTTTCTACCACTTAAATTGGAAAAAAAGATTTTTAATTGGCCCTTTATATTGTAGGCCCACATAATAAAGATTTTAATCTTTGCATTTTTATGATAGAATATGGATAGCAAACTGAATGAAGTTGTCCCCTAAAATCTGAGGTAATGACACCAAAAAATAACTAAAAGTCCTGCTAGTAACCAAAATGATGTAATCCATGTATACAGATACCTTATGTAAGTCTGCCTTTATCCTGGGAATAAAACTAGACTTTTGAGGAGTTGGTGAAAAGTGGGCCCTTCTAACAATTCTCCTTGACATTCCCTTTTCTTTATGTCAAAAAATATAACTTAAATTTAGTTGTAAATCAGCTTGAAGATAACTTCTGTGGCAATATCTTTAAGTACATGTGTTCTGTGTTTGAAAGCAAAACTATTTATTTTAGAATAAAATGAATGCATTGTAAGGTTGGCATAACCCTTCTGTTGAAACTCTTTCATGAGTTAGATACCCATCCCATCACTTTGGGCACCAGGGAATACTTGGAAACAAAGTTAGATGATTGGTTTATTTTTAAAAAGCATTCTGAATCTGTTTCAACACAGAAATGAGTGCTTGATCAATTCCTTCAAAGTTTATGGCCATTAATTAATTTTTTTTAAAGATTTATTTATTTATGCATGCAAGAACTGGGGTACAGGCCAGAGTTGTGTGGGGCGTGGTGGGTGAGAGGATTCACCAGAGACACAGTGGGGAACAGAACAGGCAGATTGACTAAAATACACTGCTAAGGGGAACAGTGGTCAAGTCAGGAGAGGTCTGCTGCGCCATGTGGGTAGCTCCCCGGCCACGGATCGAACTCGTACTGCAGTGGCTGCCTGCGGACAGCTTTATAGTTCTGTGGCTTAATCCCTTGCACCACCAGGGAGGCCGGGCTTTAATTAATTTTAACCTGGACAGTTTTATGATGGTTGCCCATGATAATCCAAACTCAGCATTCTTAGAATAGTCCAAGTTCGTGATTTTGAACCAAATTTCTCTTAAGTTGTGGAGAAATTTATGTCTTAATATTGTCAGTTATTTGAGTTTTTCAAATTGGCTATTGAAATTGAATTTATCCATGTTTCCAAGAATCTGGCATTTGTGTTTAAAAAATACCTAATGCTGGTTATTGATGTTGCGATTTGTTCGATGCTTGCCAAGGAGGATCCCACATGCGCAGACCTCTCTGCTTCAGCAGTGTACTTGTCCTGCCTGTCTGCTCCCCGCTCTGGCTCTGTTGAATTCTCTCATGCTTCTGACTGTACCAGTGCATGTATCAAACAAACCAGCAAACAATAAATAAGCATGCCTCTATTAAAAAAAAAATAAAAATACTAATGCTGAATGAAATATTTTCACTAATTTGTGTTTTCTGTGACTTGACAAATAGGTTGGTACAGTTAATTATATGCCACCAGAAGCAATCAAAGATATGTCTTCCTCAAGAGAAAATGGGAAATCCAAATCAAAGGTACTCTATAAGTTATTTACATTCCATTTATCTGATATCAGTAGGAATTGGACTATAATGGACTTTCAGGGCAGCATTTGTGTTAGAAATGCAACTGTGATGTTTTTTGAGTTTTAAAATTAAAAAAATTAAGATCTAACGACTCTGATTTGCACACCTTTAAATAACAGAATTTATAATCTATTGATTATAAATCTATTTTTGTTCTCTATTTTTCAAATCTATTTTTGTTCTCTCTCTGACTCTTACATTTTATTTCTTAACATTTATTCAGTTGTGAATTCAGTATTTCCAAACACAACTTAATGTGTAATTTTTCCTGGCCTGCCACTGGCGACTTGTCTTATTTCACCACCTCAAAGTGACCTTTGTGTTAGCCTCATTGGTGCCATTTGTTAGGTCTACTTTGCCTGCCATGTCGCCTGCTTCCAGCTCCCAGGCAATGTAACCAAGCAGGTGTGAGAACATCTTGTCCATTTGTGACTTAACTTGCCCGGTTTCTATATCTGTAAATTAGGCTAACAAATAGTACCTATTTTAAAAGTAATTGAACATTAAATGAGAAAATATGAAACCCATAATACCTTATCTAGCTCAAAATAATTGCTTGATAAATGTGCTTTTATTTACTAAATTATATATTTCTTCCTAGAAAAATATGACTTCTATTTCAAATGACTGGCTTAAAATTATGCCAAATAGTTATCGGTTTAACGTCCCCATTTCTAATACTTAGATTTGTCCTCTTTTTTTTTCTTTTTCTTCATTAGACTTGCATGGCTTCATTAATTTTAAAGAACCAGACCTTGATTTCATTTCTTAATTATATTTTCTATTCTCTAATTTTTGCTATTTGTATTTCCTTTATCTTTATTTTTTTCCTCTATTTTCTGGATTTAAATAATTGCTAATTTAATTTTAGTATTCTTATAATTTAAATTGCATTTAGCTTACTTTAGCTTATAGGTTTACTGTAGTGTTTTTTATTTTTATTAATGCTTAATATTTGTAATTTCAGTTTTAAAATTTTTTTGTTTTCTCTTACTTTAAGATACTTATTTTTAATTATATGTGGAGCTCAAAGTTGTTCAATTGTCAACTTAGTGATTTAGTATGTATTGATAAATCTCCAGCTATCGAATGGCCTTGGTAATTCTGAATAGAAGGCATTTTTATCCTGCCATGTGAGGTAATACCTCCACTATTACAGAGCTCAAATCCCCTCTCAATCTAGCCTCAAATTGTTTTCACCTAGTGAACACTATTTGTTGACTCTTCCGACTTTTTGGATTTCTTTTGTGAGATCTGTTAGACACCTTCTTTACTTCCCTCTGCTGTATCCTTCAAATGCCTCTACAGAAGACTTGTGGCTATTGGTGGTGTGACTCCACTTGCATTCTGAGTTCATGGGTATAGTTTTTCACCTGGTTTTGTTGTAATATTTTCCATATGTTTATGGTTTTGCTACCACATTACTTACCTTATCTGGCGATATGGAAAGTTTGAAAAGTTATACTTCTACAACCACTGCCATTTCCCCAGAATCTCAAACCCTTTTTAATCCATGATTTATTTAGAAATTGACTGACTTTCCAGATGTTTAAACTGGTAGATGGTATGGATTTTTTAAGATTATTACCAATTTTCAGTTTTCTTTGTGTTCAGATATTAGTATCTATTTTATGTCATTTCCTAAAAGGCATGCTAAGATCTATTCCCCCAAAAGAATTTAATATAGTGTTTGCTTAGTATAATCAAATGTAATGTAGTTTCATTGCATAGAAGTTCGTGTCTGTCATTTCTTGCTTGATTGTATCTTTTATCACTACAATGTGACTTTCTGTCTTCTCTTAAGATTTAGCCTCCTAGCCTGGCTCTATACTTTGTTTTCTTGGGTTAAGGATAGCTCAGAAAACCTTTTAAAATTTGATACATACTTATTAACTTATAAAATATTATTATCCAGTAATTTGGGTGAAAACAGGTAAATTTAATATTTTTAGTTTTGTATTTTCATAAGCTGACAAAATGTATTAATTTGTTTCAGTTGAAGTATTTTAATTATGAATTTGTTGAAAAATTAAGTGTGATTTATTCATTTATTTTAGATCAGCCCCAAAAGTGATGTCTGGTCTTTAGGATGCATTTTGTACTATATGACTTATGGGAAAACACCATTTCAGCATATAATTAATCAGATTTCTAAATTACATGCCATAATTGATCCTAATCATGAAATCGAATTTCCTGATATTCCAGAGAAAGATCTTCAAGATGTATTAAAGGTAATATTAATAACATATGAATATAGAACAGGATTTCATATACTTGTTTGCTCAAAAGAAAGCTGAAACTAGAAATGTAACTGGGATACATATATATGACTTATTCTTTTTAAAGTCAAAAGGGTCATTTTCAATTGTATATTGAAAGGAATTGCTGACTGAATTACCTTTTTTATTTTTCCAGATAATGTTTATTGACGTAAAGTGTTTTACATCATTGTATCTGCTTTGGTGGTTATAGGTTTAAACGTCTACAAATATATATTTTCACACCATGCCCACCACCAATGCCCCAGTAATCCTCTACTCTGTTCCATTGGGCCCCTCCCCTCCTTTCCCCTATTCCCACCCCGCTACCCTTCCCTCTGGTTGCCCCAGTTTTGCATTCAGATATCAAAATTTTGTTAGTGATTTGCTTCTGACTGGCCCTTGTTATGTTTCCCATGTTATATTCCACATGTAAGTGATGCCATCAGTATTTGTCTCTTTCCATCTGCCTTATTTGAGTTAACTTTTTTTTTTTAAAGATTTATTTATTTATGCATACAAGAGCCAGGGTACAGCCAGAGGTGTGGGGGGTGAGAGGATTCACCATAGACAAGGTGGGGAACAGAACAGGCACATTGACTGAAATGCACTGCTGAGGGGAGCAGCGGGCGAGTCAGGAGAGGTCTGCTGCACCATGTGGGTTGCTCCCTGGCCAGCCAGGGATCGAACTTGTGCTGCGGGGCTGCGGATAGCTTCATAGGTTGCATCTTAAACCCTTGCACCACCAAGGAGGCCCCTGAGTTAACTTTTTAAGGCATGTGAAGTTGACGCTGAAGAAATTTTAAAGCTTATGGATAGTTTCAGGTATTGCAAAAATGATTTGTGAAATGATCTTTTCATTTCTGAGTGGAATATCGAGATAACTTGTGCAATCTGATGCAATCTGGAAAAATACCAATATTGCATAAGAATATTTGCTTTGTCTTTAAAAAAAAATAATATTTATTTTTATAGTGCTGTTTAATAAGGGACCCTAAACAGAGGATATCCATTCCTGAGCTTCTGGCACATCCATATGTTCAAATTCAAGCTCATCCAGGTACTTCTTTAAAATCAGTTTATTACCAGGTTACTAATAAAGTCTAAACTGTTACCAAAAAAAACAATTTGTATTGGCTACTCTTTTCCAGCTTGTCTCCTTCCTTAAGGAAATCCTTTTATGCCAAATACTAAAATAAATTAAATCATCTTTTTTTAAACTTGTTGGCAGTTATTGTTTCTTATCCTAAATAAGGGCTATGATCAGTGAATACAAGAATGGCAGTTATAGTGCTGTTAAACGGAAGCACCTATATTTTTCTTATTGCTACCCATGTGTTACTGAGTGTATATTTATTCATATTTTATAGGTAACCAGATGGCTAAGGGAACCACTGAAGAAATGAAACATGTTCTGGGCCAACTTGTTGGTCTGAATTCTCCTAACTCCATTTTGAAAGCTGCTAAAGTAAGTATGTCTATTGTCCGTTGACATGAATTTTAATTGTTTTGTATAGTTAAGTGAGTTAAGACACTTAAACAGGTAATCTAAAGAAAAGTTGTTCACTCATTAGATCAATGAAAATTAAAATTAAATTAAATTTAAAATTATATTTAAAATTAAATTATTATTAACAATTTAAAATTAAATTATGAAGTGCATTCAGAAGATCTGAATGCTGTTAGATCTTGATTGTAAGTTTTATTAGGAATCTCTTAACACCATTCTTTTTTTTTTTTTTAAAGATTTATTTATTTATTTATACAAGCACTGGGTACATTCAGAAGCGCGGGAGGGTGAGAGAATTCACCAGAGCCAGAGCGGAGAGCAGAGCAGGCAGACACTGCTGAGGGGAGCAGTGGGCGGCAGGAGAGGTCTGCACGCCATGTGGGACCCTTGCCCGGCGGCCGGGGATTGAACTGGCGCTGCAGAGGCTGCAGGCAGCTTCGCAGCCCAGCGCTCAACCGCTGCGCCACCGGGGAAGCCCCAATTAACACCATTCTTAACACAGTTTTTGAACTCATT
This sequence comes from Talpa occidentalis, assembly GCF_014898055.3. NCBI lineage: Eukaryota > Metazoa > Chordata > Mammalia > Eulipotyphla > Talpidae > Talpa > Talpa occidentalis. Next base: position 89,510,908 of record NW_023602073.1, read on the forward strand.
TCTTCTAGCCAATTTTTCTCTTAACCAGCCTAGAGAAATCATAGCGTTTATCACTGTACTGACTTCTGTGAAGCTGTATGTAACAGTCAGTACATTTCTCGAAGCAAATGTTTTAAACCTTTCAGCTTCCCAGTGCCCATTTATGTCTGTACCATTACTTTTGTATCACACAGCCATCAAACACCTGGTCATTTCTAGAAACCTGAGTATACTTAGTGACCTATTTGTTTAGTACCAAGCAGTTAATAATTTATTTCAGTTGAAACGTTACAATATAATTAAACTAAAAACTGTTAATTTTCTGAGTGTGGTTAAGCCAATCTAAGATGTTGGTTACATTTCTGGAGGAATTTTCTATATATAGTCATTTAAATTTTCTCAAGTGAAGGTTACTAAATCAATGGCTTTGGCAATTAAAATTGGACAAAATAATCTTTTAAAAAATTGAGGTGGATTACATACTTATCACTAAAGTTAGGTGTTCCTTGATGGCAAAGATGTCATTCATAATTTAGGTATTGACTTAGTCTTAAATTTTTTTAAATATGTGAATTATAGCTAATTATACTTATTCATATAACAATTTGATTTTTAAATGTCTTCTTTTCATTAGTTTAAATAACATCTGAATGTGTATTTCCAGATAAGTGTATTTTACTTTTAGTCATTTATCTAAGGCCAGCTTTATTTAAGAAAAATTAAGATAAGGTCACAAAACCTTGAAGGTACAGATAAATGCACATTTATTAGCTCTGTTACATTTCTTTACAGAAAAATTGAGTTGTACCTCATTCATGATAACTGAGATATTTAATATTAAGTTAGGTGTTTAATATTCTTTATTATCTCTAATAGTTTATAAAATATTTCCTAATTATAAGAACAAAAGAACAGCTTATTGCATTAGCATATTTGGAGTTATATTAATCTGCTAATACATAGAGTTTAAAAATTACAAAACATGTATGTTTTCAATTTCAGACTTTATATGAACACTATAGTAGTGGTGAAAGTCATGATTCCTCCTCATTATCCAAGACTTTTGAAAAAAAATGGGGAAAAAAATGATTTCATCATCTTATAAACTGTCAAATACCACCTGTAAAATATATTGGATTATTACACTCTTGACTTCTTATGGAAATCTTCTCTTGAAGACAACTTAATTCTGAAATGTCATTTTCAGAAACATTCAGTGGATTATCGTCAAAGAAAACTGTAAAAATAATAACCACTAATGACACTGTATATATTACTTTGTAGATTTATTTTCTCTTTTTTGTGCTTTCCTGCAAATCTAATCTATTTAATATTTCACAGTTGGAATAGTGGGTGGACAACTGAAATATATTCTTAAGAACTATGTAAATAAAGCATAAAATGACATTAAAGTGTTGTAAAATTATTTTCTTCAAGGAAATAAATGTGTTGTTAATATGGGAGCAAAATTTTTAATAAAAATTGTATTAGAGGAGGTTATAAAAATAGAACTTATTGAATGAATATTGGAGAAAAGAAATCTAAAGGATTTGATTGCTAAAATAGATTTCCTATTGCTTTATAGCACTGAAATATTCCAGAGTTTAGGGCTGCACTTGGCTCTCTTAATTCTCCCTTTAATTTTAGTAGTATCTATTATTCTTTGTATTGAAAGTATCATGCTGGATTCTGTGGCGTAATTTGTGTAGTACTGGCCCTCCTTGTATGACTTCATAATGGGTAACTACAAATGTAGCCTCAGCATCTTTAGAACTGAATCTAATAAGTTAATCAAAGATATCATATAATTATACTTTTCCCCAGTTTTTTTCAAGATTTTAATAAACTTATAAAAATTAAGATTTTTTTTTAGAAGTTCTAGTCACATCAAAATTGAGGGAAAGTGCAAACATTGCCACCACACATGCATAACCTCCCTATTATCAACATCCTCACCAGAGTAGTATGTTTGTTACAATTAATGAACGCTGCACTTAGGCATCATCGTAATTACTCTTGGTTGTGTACATTGTTTGGACAAATGTACAATGAGATATATGCATCATTATACTATTAAAGAGTGTTTTCACTGCCCTAAAAATTCTCTGCTCTGCCTATTTATCCTTTCTTTATTCCCCGCCTATAGGCAACCATTGATCTTTTTGTTATCTCCCTAGTTTTGCCTTTTCCATGTCACATAGCTGAAATTAAACAGTTTGTCACCTTTCACATTGGCTTCTTTCACTTAGTATTGGCATTCAGGGTTCCTCAGTGTATTTTCATAGCTTGACAGCTCATTTATCTATAGTCTAATATTTTTATATCTAATAATATTCCATTGTGTGGATATACCACAGTTTTTCCAACTGAAGATCACTTTGGTTGCTTCCAAATTTGGCAATTATGAAAAAAGCAGCTATAAACATTTGTATACAGGTTTTTGTGTGGATGTTAAGTTTTCAACTCCTTTGGGTAAATGCTAAGGAGTATTAATGCTGAATCATATGGGAAGAGTATTTTTACTTTTGTAAGAAACTGCCAGACTCTCTGCCAATGAGGCTTCCATTTTGCAATCCTATCAGCTAAGTTAGAAAACCCAGCACCCTGGGTTTTTATTGGGGGCTAGCTATGCACTTACTCTTTTCCTAGCATATATTAAAATTTTAGATTCCTGGGAGGAAAGCAGATGTTTTATAAAACCACATTGCACCTCTCAAGCACAAGGAGCCACTCTTATTATTCAGGCAATAGTGGGAAGTTCCCAGACTCCAACAAAGAGCTGCCTTGACACACAGGGTAGGAAATTTCTCTCAACAGAGGCATCACGTGGTCCTAGATAAGGTATTCCTATGTTTAAATAAATGAAGTAAATTGAAGTCGCTGCCCTACAGGTGCTCATTTCTGTGTTTCTTTTCCTGTGATATGAGGACTAACAATTTTTTGTTGGGATGTAATCCAAATGTCTTGACATTGACTGACTAGTTCTCACTGATGCATCGAACAGATGCATGGAAATACTGACAAGACACCAGGGGCAAACAGTATGCCTGTGTGTGTCCACAGCTCTGGGAGCTTGGTGAGGATGGTATGCAAGGACTGCTGTCCTTCCCCACCTGTTTATGTCCCTGAGGGGGATTCCTGGCATCCTTCTCTGGTGGTAACTCCTCAAGGGCTGATTCTTTATCCTCACTAGATATTCTCTGCACCCCAGGCTAGAGACTCCTTTCCATTCACACTCTAGGTTGACTCATTATCCCTAAAACTGGAAAGGGCCCCCTTGTGATCAAAGTACCAAGGGCACTGCCCATCCCCCAAATTTGGAAATTTGTGGCCCAGTGAGTCAAGGTTCACAGTTCTCAGGTGGGTGTGGAGTGGCAATGACAACAGTTGTGGTTCTGGTCCCAAACAGGAATTTCTGGTTTGGGTGTGGGTCTGCACAAATGAAACAATACTACTGGACTCAGCCTGCAACAGGCTGGCTAAGTGGGTCAGGTCAGGTTAGAAGACATTGTCAAACACTGGTTACCCAATCTATCCAGTGAGTGGCCAGCACACTTCTTTGACTCTACTGCAAATTATTACCTTATTGTCCTTAACAGCTGGTCTTTGCTTTTTTTTTTTTTTTTTTTTTGTAAGATTTATTTTATTTTTTTTGCATACAAGAACTGGGATCTGCCTAGGCCAGAGGTGCAGGAGGTGAGAGGATTCACCAGAGACAGTGGACCTACTGAAATCCACTGCTGAGAGGAGCAGCAGGTGAGACAGGAGAGGAGTACTGCGCCATGAGGGTCAGCTTCCTTGCGGGGGATCAAACTCATGCCACATAGCTTGATAGCGCTGAGATTTTAACCCCTGCACCACGAGGGAGCCCCTGGTCTTTGCTGCTTAATCCTCTATGACCAGTGGCAACCTGGAAGAAGACCAAAATATATAACTCAAGCAGCAACTCATGATCAAGACTGAATTTTTCATCTTTCTAATAATCCACATGGCCTTATATTCACCATTTCCCATTTACTTCCTTGCCATTTTGATCAGTAAGTTTGAACTCCAAATAATATTGTTTCCCTTTTTTGGTTGCTCTTTCCGTTCCTATCCAGGTACACACCAACTCCTGTCAGTGGTTCCTTCCTTCTCCTTTACTTCCGTTTTTAAGACCATCACCCTATCCTGGTCCTCAGCTGTCCCCACTTCATCTTGTCTCCAACCTATCAGTACAACAGCGGTTGTCAAGGTGAGCTTTGTGGGCCTCTAAAGCTCAAATCTTAAATGATTTCCATTCCCTACCATATTAAGCTCAAACTTACCAACTGCATTTCTTTAGCTCTAGCTGTGTCCTTGTCACATTTATGCCATTCCATGCCACTCCTCTTCATGCTTGCAGACTTACTCATATCCTCTGCATCTTCATCCACATAAACCAAGTTTTACTCCTGAATCAAGTCCAGAGCTTTATCCTTCCCCTGAACTTACTGGGTTTTTTATGCACTTACATGATCTAATGCATTCATTTAGTACTTATTTGTCCCATGTATATGAATTGTTTCCCCAAGTAGATAATAAGCTTCTTAAGGTTTTACAGTATTAAACTTCCTAGCACCACACAATGCCTTGTTATTTCCTTATACTTTCAGTCATTCTAAAACTGACCTGATAAAAACACCAGGTACATTTGTGGAAAACAGGGATTCTCAAGACCCTTCTATTGACCTTCTCAATTGAACTCTTCACAGGACAGCCCTAAATCCATAGTTTGAATAAGTATCAAAAGGGTTTTCCATCATCAAGCGCGTTTGGGAAACACCACTGAAAACACTATGTGCTTAGATATGTTGAGGTTTTTTAATAGTGAGTTTTTGACAAAAGAAACAGGCAAAAAGAAAAGCCTTTCTTTATTCGCTCCACCCTGTGAGCACATGGTCAGTACTTTCTGTGTGTGGAAAATGTGAAGCAAGGTGAGGAAGAACAACCAATGAAGTCAAATAAAGGTCAGACACCGAGGGCACAGCACAGGAACTGGACAAATGGACAGTCTGATTTAAATGATTTCCTGTTTGGCTTGGGAGGGGCATGCCAACCTAATGCCACTTAATGAGTGAGAAAACAGGTAGTAGCAACAGTCCTTCTGCCCACCTGCGACTATGCAGGTGCTTCCTTCTCCAACTCTCCCTCTGCAGGACAGCAGCCTCCTGCCTGCCCGTGACCTGCACCATGCCGGAACTTCTCTTCACTGACCTCCCTCAGTGGAGGTAGCTCTCAAGGCCGCCTGCCTGCAACCATGCAGGCCTCTCTCAGCCAACCTGTCCCTTTTGGAGCAGCTCTTTCTGCCTGCTTGTGTCTATGAAAGTGTCTTTTACTCCTCTGTCCCTTTGCCTAATAAACCTGCTCTTTAAATAAAAAAAAGAAAGAAAGAAAGAAAAAGAAAACAAGTAGTGAGGTGGGCATATGCATGGGGAACCAAGAGACATGATAAAATAAAAGTACATTTTATTGTGTCTCACTCTGAGCTGATTGGTTTTGACATGCATGAAGTACCAAGAGCCAGGGAATTGTCTTCTCTCTGAATCATACTTTGCAGAAATCCCAAGGAGGGCAGTCTTGTTTAAAGAATGTTATCATTCAGGCTAATTTCTGTCACTTTGTAGATGAAGAAACTGAACCCCGAAAGTTAACTTACTGGGCAATGCTTTTCAGTTTATTTCCAGGTCTTCTGATTCAACCATCTTATGCCTCTTCTTTTTTCAATCTCTGCAGCTTTCTAAAAAAATATTTCTTGAGTTCATATTTTACAAAGTTTTATTTTATCTGGACAAGAATAATTAATACCTAACGATCCCAAATTTTCAGAAGTTAGACCTAATCTCAAAAAAATGTTAATAACTGAGATGAACTAAAGTAATGATGCAAAACAACTAACCGAATAACTGGTAAATACTTGACCTTTAATGCCTGTCTATTCTTTTGGTCTGTATGAATTCATATCTTCACCTGAAAGTTAATCCATTTCCTCTGCATAATTAAGGAATTCACTCTGGTGTCATTCAGATCTGAATTTGAAGTCTGGCTATGTCATGTACTGTGTAATTTTGTTCGTAACTGTTTAAGTCTTGTTTTTTTTTTTTAATCTACAAATGCCTACAAAATACCTTGCATGATTGCCATTAAATGTAATGATTCTTGAAAATTGCAGCACAATGCCAGACATACGATAAGTATGTTATAAATGAATTACATTTATTATTGGTTTACAACAAAACTTTAACCTAATTAGTCTCATAAAGACACAATGGAAAGAGAGTGGTGTCTGAGTTAACTACCTGGGTTTAAATCTCAAACCCACTACTACTTGTGTGATATTGGAAATATTATTTAAGTTCTGTGTCTCGGTTATTATTACCATTGTACAATGAAGACCCCCTACTTAATTCATGGGGTCGTTGTGGGGACTGATTGAGTCATCATATGAAATGTGCTCAATACAGTGCTTGGCTTAGCAGAAACACTCGATAAATTATTGAATGTCTTCACGCATTTAATAACCAAAGAAAGCAATCAGCACAAAAGTAACTAAATAATTTTTAGATTCTGAAGAATGTGGATGGTTACCAGGGGGCCAGGAGAAGGGGGTTGGAGGGGATAATGTGATAGTGCATTGGGCCTGAAGCTTTGGTGGAAGGTGAATGAAGCATGGGCACATATTGAGATGTGAAGCCGTACTTGTGAATGATGTAAATCAATAAAATTTGATTTTAAAAAGCAAAGGAAAGCAAAAATATCTTGCAGCATAATTTTGAGGAGTAAAGAGAGCAATATTGCCCAGAACATAGTGGACACACAATAACAGCATGTATAATATAGTAATAATAATAATAATAATGTGTATTGAGATATACAAGTTTACATTAATTTTTTTGTGATTGTTGAAGAAGAAAATTTGTGCAAAGAAGGGTGTCAGAGAAATGCCAAAATCAATGGATAAAGGTCAGAGGAGAGGCTTGTTGATGCTAAGCAGAGGCTTGTTGGGCAATGGAAAAAGTGGAGAACTAGAAGACATTTAGATTTTATGTAACTAATCTTCACCTCTTATAGTGAGGAAATGGAAGCCCGGGAATGTTCCAAAACTTGTGCAAAAACTTACTGCTTTTTGGTGCATTTTAATGTACTGAAATGAACTTACTGCCCTGGAACATTTGGTTCTGAAGATTAGGATACATTTACTCCTCCCAATTTGTGTCTACTGTTTGCATGGAAACTTGAATCAGGTGACAAAGAGAAAGACATCAATTTGAAATGCTACAAGACCAGGCTATATGGAATTGAGAATCTAAAAAACACGATTAGCTTTCCTCAGCTGTCGCTAAGGTGCTCGGTCCTTCCGAGGAAGCTAAGGCCGCGTTGGGGTGAGCCCCTCACTTCATCCGGCCGACTAGCACCGCGCCCGGCAGCGTCTGTCCAGCCCTCGCCCGCACCATGGCTTCGGTCTCGGAGCTCGCCTGCATCTACTCGGCTCTCATCTTGCAGGACGACGAGGTGACGGTCACGGAGGATAAGATCAATGCGCTCATTAAAGCAGCGGGTGTAAATGTTGAACCTTTCTGGCCTGGCTTGTTTGCAAAGGCCCTGGCCAATGTCAACATTGAAAGTCTCATCTGCAATGTAGGGGCTGGTGGGCCTGCCCCAGCTGCAGGGGCTGCCCCTGCGGGTGGTCCTGCTCCTTCCACTGCTGCTGCTCCAGCTGAGGAGAAGAAAGTAGAGGCAAAGAAAGAAGAATCTGAGGAGTCTGATGATGACATGGGCTTTGGTCTTTTTGACTAAAGGTCTTTTGTAACACGTTCAATAAAAATTTGAACTCTTATCTTAAAATAAGTAAGTAAGTAAGTAAATAAATAAATAAATAAATAAATAAATAAATAAATAAAAACCACGATTATGGGCCTCCCCAGTGGCGCAGCGGTTGAGCGCTGGGTTGCAAAGCTGCCCGCAGCCTCTGCAGCGCCGGTTCCATCCCCGGCTGCTCCCCGGCCCCGGAGGAGGGTCCCACATGGCGCGCAGACCTCTCCTGCCGCCCGCTGCTCCCTCAGCAGTGTACCTGGGTCCTTCTGCCTGCTCTGCTCCCCGCTCTGACTCTGGTGAATTCTCTCACCCTCCCGCGCTTCTGACTGTACCCAGTGCTTGTATAAACCAAGCAAACAAACCAACCAACAAACAAACAAATAAATAAAACATGCCTCTATAAAAAAATTAAAAAATATATATAATTTAAACAATTTTAAACTTAATCATGTAAATACTTTCCTTTATCTCACTTTTTTCCTTTACTCATTTCTTCCTGTCTTAGCAGAGTTCATACTTCAACTATTTTATAATGATGAGAATTTCTCATTTAAATTGTTTCTCAGTAAATTTAATTAGTATTGTTAAGCTTATCTGAGACAGAAAAACATGAGTGTTTATCCCAATACATTTATGGGAAAGAAATTGGAGGCAACCTGGATGCCTGTGATGGGAGGCGTGGAGAAGGAAATGGAGGGAATGCTATCTGCAGTGGACTGCAGGTCCATGGCCACCATCCACAGATATTAAAAACTGCTAAGAAAGTAAGAAACAATGAACTCTATAGCACATAGCATTTAGACTAATTTTTATTTTTTTAAGATTTATTTGTGCATACAAGAATTGGGGTGCAGGCCAGGGTGTAGGGGCTGGAGAGTGAGAGGATTCACCAGAGACAGAGTGGGGAACAGAACAGGCAAATCTACTGAAACACTGCTGAGGGGAGCAGTGGGCAAGACAGGAGAGGTCTGCTGCCCCATGTGGGTTAGTTCCCTGAGCAGGGGCAGGGATCGAACTCACTCCGCTGAAAACTTGATAGCACTGTGATTTAATCCCTGCACCAACAAAGAGGCCCTAGACTAATATTTAAAGACACACATGAGAAAAGGAAATATAGCAATAAAATAAAATGTCAAATGTTGAAATAGGTGCATATTTGGGGGGTGCAACAATGGTGGTGGAGAAAGGGGGAAAGGAATAAATTGACATAAAAATCAAGAGAAGATACTTGGATGTAGCAGTGTTGATAATGTGCCATGAACGGGACTCATCAATAATGTAATAGGTATGAATTAATTCAGCTGTTTGTGCTTGAGGTTCCAAATAAATATATAGCAAAGGAGGGGATTATCGACAGTGGGAGTCATTTATTGGGCAAATAGATTATCATACTGGCAGAGATGCATCATTATAGACAGAGCCATGCAATTGCATCATTGTAGATAGATATCAAATATGTCTAAGGTATTTTTTCACCATTGTGTTAGAAAAAATAATACCTTAAATTTGCATGACAGCTTGTTATTTAAAGCACTGCTATGTTTACAATTCCATTTAAATCTCCTGAAAGAGTTAAGTGAGATATTATTAAACATTCTATAGACGAGTACACTGAAATGAGTGGCTCAGTGAGTTGCAAGGTGACATAAGTTAGAAGACCTGATCTAGAGCCCTTGTCTCCTGAGCCACTTATATGCTTCTGTTCTTTCTTCTAATGAGAATTACAGCTGACTGGGACATAACTCTTTTTGCCCTGATTTCCAGAAAGCTTGGAATCAGCTTTGAAGCTCTATGAAAGAACTATTTTTGTTCTTATTCCCTGCATATCAATGTTCTTTTTTCCCTAATCTTGAGCTCTTTTTTATTGTTTTGTAGTCATATAATTCTTCATCTCTATTCATAATTTACCTTTATTCTATAGTCACTATCAATTGCATTAAATCATTTGTTGTAAAATTAGGAGTATTGACAAATACGTAAATGTAAAAAGGGAGAACCCTATAACCATAAAATAAAATATTTTCCTGGAAAGATCAACTCTCATGAACCTGACCACATTTAGAAAATCCTCCTGTTTGGACATTATGGCTTATGAGAAGATAACATCTACAACATTGAATAAAAAGCATTGTTCCGGATTTGTAAATTTAATTAAAAATAACTCTAGTTCAGTCATTGGATAAAGAATCACTATCCCATGAAATGATACCACTGTGGTTTCTGAGCACCAGATACTGGTTTGTGATGTCTGTCCTCTGTTCAATAATTAGATTTCCTTTAACACTGCACCATCTGTCCTCAACCTACCTGCCCAGCTTCATTTCTTTCATTTCCCTCACTTTCCATCTGAAGTCTTATTTTCCAGGGATTCACAAACATCTGTGCTGATACAGAGACCTCTAGTGAATCCCCCTTTGTTATTTCTCAAAAGGCTCAATTCATGTCACCTCAAAAGTGAGCTCCTCATTGTTTCCGTCACTCAACCAGAAGCTCCTCTGTGTTTTAAAGTATTTTGAATATGCCACCCTAATCAGTGCCTTATTTGTCTCTCTGCTAGATTTTGAGCTCCTTAAGTCAAGATCTATTTCGTGAGCACCTACCTCTGCTCAGTTTAGTGAGTGCAGCTGATGGAAATCACTGTCATGAGTTGACACATCATAAATCCACAAAGACACTCTACCATGTCACAACCATACCTTGCTGAGGTGTGCTGTACATGGGCCTCATCTCTACTCCTTAGGCCATTAATTACAATAGTACCCTGCTTTCTTTTTGGTCCTCTTTATTGTCCATTTTTCTTATTTGTTCTTTTTTTTCTCTCTTTTTTAAATTTTTTAAAATAAAAACACAATCCCTTGTGTCGAGGGCTGACTTTCAATAGATCGCAGCGAGGGAGCTGCTCTGCTATGTACGAAACCCCGACCCAGAAGCAGGTCGTCTACGAATGGTTTAGCTCCAGGTGCGTGGCGGGCGAGGGGTGACTACCTTTCGGCTGCGCCCAGTGTCCCGGGAGGAGCAGCTCTCCGCACCCGGGTTCCGACCCGCGGCGGGCGGGGGTTGGATACCGGCGCCTGTGGGGAACGGTGGGGCGCTGTTCTCCATTTTTCTAATGTTGAAACTTATCTCAAAGACTAACTAGCAACAACAAATGTTGGCGAGGTTGTGGAGACAAAGGAACTCTCCTGCACTGTTGGTGGGAGTGCAGACTGGTCCAACCACTATGGAGAGCTGTGTGGAGATTTCTTAACCTACTAAACATAGAGCTTCCATATGATCCAGCAATTCCACTCCTAGGTATTTACCCAAAGGACACAGAAACATCAATTCCAAAGAGCACCTGCACCCCTATGTTTATAGCAGCACTATTTACAATAGCTAAGCTTTGGAAACAGCCCAAATGCCCAAAAATAGATGACTGGATCAAGAAGATGTGGTACATATACACCATGGAATATTACTCAGCATTCAAAAAAGATAAACACATGCAATTTGCAGCAACATGGATGGCACTGGAAGGGATCATGCTCAGCGAAATAAGCCAGAAAGAAAAAAGAAAAATACCGGATGGTCTCACTCATAGCAGGAATCTAGAAAACTTAAATAAGGGACCAGGAAAAAGAATAACTATAAGAAAGAAAATATCAAAATCAACGAACAACTATGAATCAGAGACACTCTATGGGGGTGGGGGTGGGGAAAGGAGGGCGTGGGGTCAAAATAAGGGGTTGTAATTGTGTGGGGAATATAAAATAAAATTTAAATAAATAAATAAATAATAAAAAAGAAAAAAAGAAAAGGCACATCACTTATTATTAGGGAAATGAAAATCAAAACTATGATGAGACATCAATGTAGCTGTGTGAGAACGGTCTATATAAATCTGGAAACAACAAATGTTGGCTTGGATACAAGAAGGAATACTCACCATTGAGGCAAATATTATTTGGTGCATCCTCTATGAAAAATGGCATGGAGATTCCTTTTAAAAAATGGAAACACCATGTGATACAGTTATACTACTGCAAAATATGAAAGCACTAATACAAAAAGATTTATGCACTCCCATATTCATAGCAGCATCGTTCGCTATAACCAAGACAGAAGCAATGTAAATATCCATCAATAGGTGACAAGTGACTAGATAACAAAAACTGTGGACTATATTCTCAATGTAATATTACTCAGTTATTAAAAAAAGAAGAAATAGTACCTTTTGGAACATAATGGATAGATTTTGATATGATTATGCTAAATGAAATAAGTCAGAAAATGAAACCACTACTAGATGTTCTCAGTGCATTATACATTCATTTACTGAAAGAACTGTTTGGAAAGTTATTTTTGTAAAATACAAAATATTTTGTTAGAAAAAAAAGTTATTTCTTAATTGATACTATCTAATCAAACTCATCTCATTTTTTACCTAGAAAAAAGATGAAAAGGTCAACCCTTTTACTTGGTAAAAGGTGTGCAGACTTTTAGATAATAAAAACCTTTACAATATATACACGTGAACATATATTTTACAAAGTATTTTTTATGGTATTCTTACATGTCCAAATTGGGCTTTAGGTGGATTCTAATCAGAAATAAGTTTGAGTAGATATTTATAGAAATAGAAATTGATAGAAAACCTACAACTAAAAGCTTTCATTTATTTTTTTATTTATGCATACAGTCTAGCGGTGCGGTGGGGGGGTGGGGATGGGGTGGATGGGGGTGGGGGGCGATGATCAGGGGGGCGGTGTGAGGATTCACCAGAGACACAGTGGGGAGCAGTACAGGCGGATTTGTTGCAGTGACTGGGGATAGCTTCATGGTGCTGTGACTTAACCCCTTGTGCCACCAGGGAGGCACATAAAAACTCTTTTAAAGTTAGCACTTGTTAATGTACCTGCAGGCATTCCTTCATTATGCAAATATTTATTGAATTCAAGCCTGGAATAAGTACTAGAGGTGGAGGAAAAAATGGCCCATTATCTATCATGCCCAAAAGCTGGTGGAGGCAGTGGGAGCTGGAGTGGGGAGTAAGGGCCACAAGGATAGTGTGCACCTTGCAAAGGGCTTGGTTCCTTACTGCCACCAACGGGGAATGGTTGAAGACTTTAAAGCAGGATAGAGACATAATCCTGTCCGTATTTGCTCTTCAAAATGTCTCTGATTTTCTAAGAAAAATGGGAAAGCTAGGGCATAAGTAAATAGATTATCTCTAAAGATTAGGAATGAGATAGTGAAGGCTTAACCTATGACATATATGACATACTGTTGCCCATAACTTATACATAAATATTATAAAATGTGTTTTTAATGGCCAATTCCAATGTGTCCAAGCTGAGCTTTAGCTAGGCTTTGACCTTTTCACTCTCCCCTCTGAGATAAATTAGAGATGGAGAAAGAAGATGGATTCAGTAAATAAGAAGTGAAGTAAACTCAGTAAGACTATCACTTAATTGGGACAAGTGGAAAATGATAATATCTAGGGCAATTGTGGGTTTCCAGCTTGGGCATTTGTGGCAGTGGCATTTGTGGGCATAAGGGACCCAGAAAACCAAAATGAAATGAGAATCAACATGCAAAGTTACCTCTCAGAAATAGCTGTATTTACAAGTGAAAGTAAAGTCACATTAATGATTATTTCAAGGTCAAGATCCTGCACATAACATTTGAAAATAGTAGTTTTTAATTGGACTGTAGGGGAATATAGAATATTTTTTTGGTTGGGCTGTATTTTTCACCTCTGGATTCTTGGATAACCCACATTGCTTGAGTGAGAAGCTGAGTTCTGCTACTTTGAGGCCTGTGCTGGTGACCGAAGTAATCACCTGAGACTAGTAATAAACCAAACTGCTAAAAACTACTTGGATTCTGATAGCTAAAATTTTATTGAGGATTTTTGCATCAGTGTTCATTAGGGAGATTGGCCTGTAGTTTTCCTTTTTTGTGTTGTCCTTGTTTGGTTTTGGTATTAGTGTAATATTGGCTTCATAGAATGTGTTTGGTATTGTCCCTTCCTTCTCAATTTTTTGGAAGAGTTTGTGAAGGATAGGCACTAATTCGTCTCTGAATGTTTGGTAGAATTCATTTGTAAATCCATCAGGTCCTGGGCTTTTGTTTTTGGGGAGGTTTTTGATTACCGTTTCAATTTCGCTGCTTGTAATTGGTCTGTTTAGGTGTTCTATTTCTTCTTTATCTAGCTTTGGGTGATTGTAGAGTTGTAGGAATTTGTCCATCTCCTCTAGATTGTTGAACTTGTTTCCATATAACTGTTCATAGTAGTTACTGATTATTCTTTTGATTTCTGCTGTGTCCGTTGTGATTTCTCCTCTTTCATTTATGATCCTGTGTATTTGTGCTTTCTCCCTTTTTTCCTTTGTGAGCCTGGCTAGGGGTTTGTCTATTTTATTTATTTTTTCAAAGAACCAGCTCACGACCAAGTTGGATTCATTCCAGGGGCACAAGGATGGTTTAACATCCGAAAATCAATCAACGTTATCCAACACATCAACAAAAAGAAATATAAAAACCATATGATAATATCAATAGATGCTGAGAAAGCTTTCGACAAAGTGCAACACCCATTCATGATAAAAGCCCTTGAAATTCTTGGGATACAAGGAACATACCTCAACATCATAAAGGCCATCTATGACAAGCCAACAGCCAGTATCATTCTCAATGGTGAAAAGCTGAAAGCAATTCCATTAAGATCTGGAACAAGACAAGGATGTCCACTCTCACCACTGCTTTTCAATATAATACTGGAAGTCCTAGCCAGAGCAATAAGACAAGAGAAAGACATCCAAGGAATCCAAATAGGAAAAGAAGAAGTCAAACTATCACTATTTGCAGATGATATGATAATATACATAGAGAACCCCAAAATCTCCACAGAAAAACTAATTCAACTCATCAATCAATTCAGTAAAGTGGCAGGATACAAAATCAACACGCAAAAGTCAGTAGCCTTCCTATACACAAACAATAAATCTGAAGAAGAAGAAATCAAAAAAACCACCCCTTTTATTATCGAAACAAAAAAAATCAAATATTTGGGAATAAATCTAACAAAAGAGGTAAAGGACCTATACAAAGAAAACTATAAAACACTGTTAAAAGAAATAGAAAACTATAAAACACTGTTAAAAGAAATAGAAGAAGACACAAATAAATGGAAAGACATCCCCTGCTCATGGATTGGAAGAATAAACATTATTAAAATGGCCATCCTACCAAAAGCAATATACAGATTCAATGCTATTCCAATCAAAATCTCAATGGCATTCTTCAAAGAAATAGAACAATTATTGATGAAATTCATATGGAATCATCAAAAACCCCAAATAGCCAAAGCTCTACTGAAAAAAAAAAGAAGGAAATGGAGGCATCACACTCCCAGACTTCAAACTATACTACAAAGCCATAATCATCAAAACTGCATGGTATTGGCACAAGAACAGACATACAGACCAATGGAATCGAATAGAAAATCCAGAAATAAACCCACAGATTTATGGTCAACTAATCTTTGACAAAGGAGCAAAGACTATGCATTGGAGCAAAGAAAGATTGTTCAATAAATGGTGCTGGGAAAACTGGGTCGCTACATGCAAAAGAATGAAGCTTGACCACTACCTCACACCATACACAAAAATCAACTCAAAATGGATTAAAGAACTAGACATAAGACCTGAAACCATAAAATACATAGAAGGAAATATAGGAGAAACACTATGTGATTTGCACATCAAAGACATCTTTACAGATACATCACCCAGATGTTCGCTATTAATTCTGTCCTCAGGAATGTTCAGAGTAAGTCAAAGATGGACAGAACACAACCTCTTTAATGAATCAAAGTTTTGCCAGTCTCTCAAAATAATCCTGTTATTTGTATTAGAGAACATATTCATTGTTTAATTATGACAAGATAGAAAAACTAAGGGTCATTCATTGTATCTGTAGTTATTATGTAATGGAAATTTTAAGGGGCAAGTGAAAACATTGAATTCTGGTATTAGTGATGATAACCTCTTGGCACCCCCTGGGTCATCTTCTCTTACACTGGGGAGACCAGTTTGAGTGCAAATCTTTGCAGCCAGTAATAAGTAATTTGTGACTTTAAAATATTGGGAAGGTAGTCTTTCATAAACATACTTTAAATATATGTGTAATCTCCTTATCTGGGAACTGCAGAAAAGCAATGTTATTAGTGGGATAATGAGAAAATTTGAATGAGCTCTGCATGCTAGATAATAGATTTTCTCAATATTAATTCTCTATTTTTGTTCTAGAGAAGTAGTTTTGTTCACTGTACTATGGTTATGTGAGATGCTAGCATTTTAAGAATTTGAGTAGTATATTGGGATTCTTTGTACAATTTTTTATAACTGTGTAAGTCTGAAATTATTTTGAAAAAACACATTGATTAAACTAAAACAACAAAAACCCCACAATCTTTGTGTTTAAGCTTAATATTTTACAGGTAATCCGGTTGAAACCTGGGCTATGAATGAATATCACATAACAAGGTTTGACCTATGGATCAAAAATTGGTTTAAACTTCTACAGAGAGGGAATAAAATGCTAGAGGTATTCTTTCTGAGTTTAGAAGGGGAAACAAAAAGGCTGATACCCAATTGACCTCTCAACTGAACACTGTGTCAGGAAATAATGCTTGTCATGACCTTTCTTGGGCAAAACAGCACTTGACTGTCTCATAATAAGCATTCTCTATATTGATATTTGTACTACTGTCACTACTATTGTCCTTGATTTCATTGTGATGAAATCCTCAGATTCCTGTGACAGTTGGGTGTTTGTAAGGTCCAAAGAGACACTGTTTGGGATCCACATTAGGCTGTGTCTAACTGGGGAATTGAGTAGCAAGCTGATCAGGAGAGGGAACAGTTCTAGCTTTGAAGACACCCTCTCTTTAACTTGGTGCTGTACTCCTTTCCCTCCTGTCCTTATAGATGGCAAAAAGGAATTTATTCCAGTGTCCCCTTCTCTCCTACCCTGAGCCTTGTTACATCATCACCTGTTTTTTTCCCCTGAGAACAAAACAATTCAGTCATTTATCCATACTAAGCATACACTTCAACAATTTCTATGCTCATGCAAGTTTTAAAATAATATGTAATTTTAAAAGAAATGGGGAAGAGTGCGATTTTTTTTTCCTGCATTTTTGGCATTTAGTTTCCCTTAAGAACTGCTCCACTCACGGATCTGGCCCGGTAGGTAGGCAGGCCTGTGTCAGACACCGAGCTCAAGAAAAAGCTTCTCTGAGTGAAACTGGAGCTCTTGCCCTGCTGCCATTTGCTCCCTGTTCATTATCATGCTTTATGGGTGACCCAAGTGGTAAAATTTTGTGACCAGTGGTAGAGAAGAAAGGGCATAAGTCACACCTTCTCCAAAGTGGGATCACAGAGATAAGTCTGAGCACCCTGGGAAAATCTTTAGAAGCATAATCCACCCACTGCAAACTTGTCCCTTGAGGACAATTTCTGCTGAGCCTGGTGTGCACATTTTCTCTAATCCTTGTTACACTAAAACTGATGGCAGTCAGGCATCAGTATCTCCATCTCCTAGATTAGGAAACCAGAGCTTGGACCTTGGATCAGAACAATGATATTTGTTGGTCAATGAGCAAAATTTGAAAGAGGTCTACATACTAAGAAATAGATTTATCAATATTAACTCTCTGGTTTTGATCTCTGTACAGTGGCTCTGTTTACTTGGGATGAATGATTTGCTTAGGAATACATAGTCTGCAAGTCACAGCTTGCCCATGTTAGCTTTTGTTGTTTACTTATCCAAGATTATTAGGGAGCTAGGAGCACTGTAATGGATACCAAACTAGGTGTCTGACCCACACCTTCAAGCATGTGATTTTCAGTCATCTCCTGCTGATTTCTTGTTTTTTTAAAATTGATTTATTTATGCATACAAGAACTGGGGTACAGGCCAGAGGCGTTGGGGGGGGGGTGAGAGGATTCACCAGAGACAGAGTGGGAAACAGAATAGGCAGATCGACTGAAATACACTGCTGAGGGGAGCAGCAGGCGACTCAGGAGAGGTCTGCTGCACCATGTGGGTAGTAGCTCCCTGACTGGGGATTGAACTCATGCTGCAGTGGCTGCAGACAGCTTCACAGGTTGCGTGTTTACCATTTCCGCCACTAGGGAGGCCCATCTCCTGCTGCTTTTTCTTTCTTTTTTTTTTTTAAACTTCTTTTTTTTTTTTTTAAGTAGAGGTATGTTTTATTTATTTATTTGTTTGTTTGTTTGTTTGTTTATATATGCACTGGGTACAGTCAGAAGCGCGGGAGGGTGAGAGAATTCACCAGAGCCAGAGCGGGGAGCAGAGCAGGCAGAAGGACCGAAGTACATTGCTGAGGGGAGCAGCGGGAGGCAGGAGAGGTCTGCGCGCCATGTGGGACCCTCCTCCGGTGGTCGGGGAGCAGCCGAGGATAGAACCGGCGCCGCAGAGGCCGCGGAGCAGCCGAGGATAGAACCGGCGCCGCAGAGGCCGCGGGGAGGTAGGCCACGGGGAGCTTCGCAACCCAGCGCTCAACCGCTGCGCCACCGGAGAGGCCCCTCCTGCTGCTTTTTCTCTTTTGGTTTCCTACTGATTTCTAAACCCCTTTCCCACAGAAATGAAATACTTATAATCATACACCAAAATCCACATACAATAGCAAACACTGTTATCAGTAAGTGACACCAGCACCAGCTCCTCCACCCTTCACAGATTTGGAGAAAGTCTAGTTTTCAGAAATCTCATTCCACACCTTCTCTATGGCAGCCTCATTCATATCCAGTGTCTTTGGAACAAAAACCGTCCTGACATTTGACTAAGGGAAGAGGCTTCATTGGAGAGGTGTGGAGATCATCCTTTATTTTGGGAATGGACACTTTTGTCTGGAGGAAAAACTTGCTGACTTACTGCCTCATGTACCCATCACATGGTGATACTTGCAAGCCCTGAAATCTGTCCAGGACATCAAGCAGTTGTAACCTCTGTTTTGTTGGAATCAAGGGCATCTTCAGATTTTGCAAGAGGATACCATGTTGAGTTTCAAAATAAATTCCCCAGCAAAATTAATTTTCCCTGTTAATTTTAATGTTAAAAAGGAAGTGTAGGAATTAAAAAATATTACTGTGCAATAATGGCAATGTGGTTATGTAAGAAAAATGAATATTTAAAATTTAAAAATTAAATATAGCAAGTGGGCAAAATCTTGATAATTCTTAACTTGGGTCATGGATAAGTAGGGATTCATTAGACCATTAAGTTTTACTTTTGAGCATTAAGAATTCTTGAAATTTTTCATAGTAAAAATTGGAAGGAACAGGAGGAGTGATTCTTGAGGATGTGTATAGGAGGCAAAAGTTTCCTTTCCAAGGCTATTCCCTGGGCTATTTCCCAAATAAAACTGTTTCATTCTGGAAGCCATAAGTCACCTCAGCTCAGCCGTGTGAACCTAGGGAGGTTACTTCAGCTCTTCGAACCTCAGTTTTATTCATTACTTCTTACATGTTAAGGTAGCGGTGAATATGTCACAAAATCCGACAAACCATGAGAAGGAATGCAATTCCTAAAACATCAGAGCTCTCTATTTGTTTCTGATCTATTGCTTAGAGCAAAAATTCATTTATATTGGGGCCTCCCATTTGTGCAGGTGTTAAAGTCTCAGTTATCAAGCTATCATCAGCCACAGTGGCATGAATTCAATCCCCAGCCAGGGAGATAAGCCACATGGTGCAGCAGACCTCTCTTGTCTCACCTGCTGCCCCTCTCAGCAGTGTCTTTCGGTAGATCTGCCTGTTCTGCTCCCCATCCTGTCTCTGGTGAGTCCTCTCACCCCCTGCACTCTGGCCTACACTCCAGTTCTTGTATGTATAAATAAATAAAAATAAATCTTAAAAAATCAGTTATATATTTTATGCATCAAATAAGAAGTAGAATTTTAGGTAAAAACAATTAAAATATGTATAAAAACACCTTTGGTGTGCATTATGAACAATCCAATAACAAATATTGTAATATGTGTGATATACAATGTAATATATATAAGCTAGCATGTAATCATAAATAATACCATTATAAGTATCTATTGTATTGATAGATTATAATTATTTTACAAAATATTACAATTGTTGATTATAAATGGGTATAATAAATATTGATACCTCACTACCATGGTCTATTGATATTTCTGTGCACTATTGAAGAGGTAGCAATTGTCCATGTGACCCTAGGCTTTTTTCAGATGGTGTGTTTGAACAGACTGAGCTATGCTGTAGTAATAAATATCACTTGCTTCATCAAATTATCTTCCATAAAATTCATGCCACAGGATCTTATGAAATGGATATCTAAATAAATAGTTGCAGATTGCCACAACAGGGTTAAGGAGAACTGGAAGACCATTTGGTTCAGATATAGGATGTATGTCTTACACATTCATCATTACCTAGAATTATTTGAAGTTCCATTTTGCTACAAGGATAGTGGGAGTGAGGCACAGCCATTCAATGAGTAGCAAATAACTCTGACACAGGTGAGTACATAAATTACCTTCACCTAGATCTGAATATGGGATCATGTATGCTTGGGAAAGTCCAAAAAGGCTTGGGGGAATGTATTGTTTTTGTTGGATCTTTTAGAATAAACAGTCTCTGAGAAGCAATTTTGGGAGTGAGGAGGTAGCCTGCAGATAAAAAGACAATATAGAAATAATAAAGTATGAAGAGTTTTAGAGATCTGTTTTGCTAGAAACTATTGGAAGTTCCGGGAATGAAGTCTGGAAGTCATTAGTTATACAGAGACATAGTCCATTCTAAGGGTTTTGAAACATAGACAACTTCATTAAAAGTTTTTGAAATGTGTTTGATATTAAGGAACAGGAATGGATAGTCTAAACCATGCCTTTCTATGGATGAGAATTCCCAAACCCAAAAAAGTAAAGTTACTTGTACAGGGTTGTGTGACTATTTAGTAAAAGAACCAGGACTAAAATCCATATTTCCAGATTTCAAGTGCGAATTTTGTGTCATTATCTTATCATATCAACTATCAGGTTAATCTGTCAATGGCACATTGAATAGATGAAATGATAGGGAGGCCAGAACTGGAGAGACCAGTTTAGAGAATATTGTATATATATGGGAGAGAGGACTGAAATAGGCCATTTATCATGGTAAGAAGAAATTTGTGGTTGGAGTTAGAGTGAGAGAAATAACTCCCAGTGGAGCCAATACTTTCCTATTCCTTCATTTCCATTCTTTCATTACGTCCCGCTACTTTATTTCTATCTCTTCATTCGTAAACCAGGACTTCAGCTAAGTTTATATTTTTTCCTCTGATGAGGGTGGGGGCAGGAAATGAGCAAGTTGATTCAATCATACTTTCTCCCCTTACTTTCTTCCTGCGCCACATAGCGGGGTGGGACTGTGGTCATCAAATTTGGCCTTTGTGGATGAGTCTAATTATGTGTGTGGGGAAAGAATGCCAGCTCATGTGGCCATAGGTTCAGGCATATTTTCAAACTCAACACTTTTGGTAAGAAAATTATTCCCTCCCCTGGTGGCGCAGGTGGTTTAGCGCAGCGCTGTGAAGACATCCACAGCCTCTGCAGAGCCAGTTCGATGCCGGCCCGTGAGAATCCCACATGGTGTGGCAGACCTCTCCTGTCTTGCCCGCTGCTCCCCTCAGCATTGTGTTTCAGTCAGTCTGTCTGTTCTGCTCCCCACTCTGTCTCTGGTGAATCCCCTCACCCTCCTGCGCATCTGGCCTGTACCCCAGTTCTTGTATGCATGAATAAATAAATCTTTAAAGAAAAAAAGAAAATTATTCCCTTGGTTACCATTTGTCTTTCTTCTCTATTTTACTTCTCAGGAAAAGAAACAGTTATTAGTGATTATATTTTTCAAACTTCGACAGAGGAAATAGTGGTTGTCAAAAGAGAATCATTATTTTATAACGGAAAAGATCTCAGAAATTCTCCAGGTCAACACTTTCTATAAGAAAAGGAACTGAGTTCCTGAAAGTTTGACATTCCTAGGGTCACAGTGTCCCAGCCCTCTGGGTCCCAGTGACCCAGAGTCCCAGATGTCCACGTTGGAGATCTTTCTTCTACTTGATTATGAACAGGTCAGTGTTGGGGGAAGTCAGAAAACTATAAATAGATATAGGAAGCCAGCAGTGTGGCTAGGGAAGTGGAAATAAAAGTCCTGAGCTATAGACAGGCGTAAGAGATTTTTTTTCCCATGTGGAAGTTTTGTTTTTGGTAACCAAGTCTCTCACTAACTCTTGTATGCTTTCCACCTTTAGTGGTCCATATTGAAAGTCCTTCTGCAACTTCAGTTTATCTAAACATTTCCCTA
This sequence comes from Talpa occidentalis, assembly GCF_014898055.3. Taxonomy (NCBI): domain Eukaryota; kingdom Metazoa; phylum Chordata; class Mammalia; order Eulipotyphla; family Talpidae; genus Talpa; species Talpa occidentalis. The sequence continues at coordinate 89,533,107 of NW_023602073.1, forward strand.
GAAAATACAAGTAAACACAGAAGCCATGAGTAAACATGCATGTCATATAGCAAGAATATAGGTAAACAGTTATGTTTTTCCATTTAAATTTTAATACAATTGAAATTTTGATATATGGTATGGGGTAGGTGTTTAATTTAAATTTTGATGCAATATATAATTTGTAGGCAATCTACCCTTTCCTCATTGATTCAAAATAACACCTGTGTCAGATATTACCTCTTACAGATGCCTGGGACTGTGTCTGAACTTTCTTTTCTATCCATTAAGCTGTCTGGCTCTATCTTTGCCACTTTCAGCCTGTTGCAGGTATTCTTGGACTTCATCTGAGAATTATCATGGGTTTGAATCCCAAGTATCACTCGCAGATGTGTGTCCATAAGTGCAGGGATTAACTCTCTGAGCCTCAGTGTATTCATGGAAGAGGTGAGGCATAGGGTAAGCAGAGAGCCCTTAGGGTCAGAATAGAATAGGAAAAGCCTGGGCCTCCCTAGTGGCTCAAGGGGTTAAGTCTCCCCACCAGGAAGCTGACCCACATGGCACAGCAGACATCTCCTGTCTCACCCTCTGCGCCCCTCAGCAGTGTATTTCAGTCAGTCTGCCTGTTCTATTCCCTGCTCTGTCTCTGGTGAATCCTCTCACTCCCAAACTTTTGGCCTAGACCCCTTCTTGTATACATAAAGAAATAAAATAAATCTTAAAAAAAAAAAGATGAGATCTTAAAAAAAAAGAATAGGAAAAGCCTTGGAGGAATAAGGAGGGCTCCAGAGAGAAGGGCAACAAATTCCAAAGGGGACAAATTGCATACCCCCGGAATAGGGGCAACAGGACATTCCTGAATGACAAAGAGACTGGAGGAGCTTTAGAATAATTAGGGAAAGAAGGTGTATATTCCCTGAGACATGACTCCACTTCGGCTCCCTTGCCTCTCCCTGGCCATCTACCACCGGCCTGGGAGTCCCACTTTATTCTGTTCCTTTTCTCCTTAATAAACTTTTTCTTTCTCTAAACAAATCTGCCTCTTCTTGCTTGCTTGCCTGAGCGTCATTGAAGTTCCTACTGCGGCTTCGTGAGACCCCCAACCTGTGGTGGTCTAGTGGCTGGGACTCGGCACTGCCACTGCAGCCTGGGATCCTTTCCTGCCTGGGAGACTAGGCCTGAAATTACGTTATCAGAATGACAAAAATGTCCCTAACTGACAGAATTTCTCTGAAGGTCGAAAAATATATGTAAAGCACTGATGACTCTGGTCCACAGTTGGCCTTCCAGGAGGAGAGAGCTGTTGTTATCACTGGCTTGTAAGTGACAGTAGAAAGAGGAGACAGCAATGAGAGATACGGAGAAGTAGAAGTCCTAGATCAGGGCTTTGAAGGATTTAGAGGAGCGAGAGGAACAAGGTACCCCTCTGGAGGAAATGAAAAAGTGGGAGGGGCAAGAGAAGTGACAGACAGAAAAGAGAAAAAAATGGCTTGCCCATGTTTCTATGTCAGTATAGAAAGAGGAGTTCTGAGAGAAGGCAGAAGTCCACTACACAGGAGGAAGGTGTCATCATGGCTGGCTGCCTTTGCTTGTTCTTATTGACGTGCTTCTTTTAAATAACCCTGTGCCACATTTTGACCTGCTGTAAATACTAGTGAGAAGCCAAGGTCAATTCAGGGTCAGCAGTCATCAACTTGAGAGTCTTCTTGCCTTGTTAACCAGGACGGCTTTGAATCCTTTGGTTTGAATAAACAGCTTTATAAATATTTTTTAAACTATATAATTGCAAATATAACTGCATGCTATTTTCTAATATTTTAAAAATTATTTTGCATATTAATACCACTGATCTATTTCTAATTGGATTTACCAAAAGTGAGTTTCTTTGTTTATTGACATCTATTGAGTACTTTATTACTCTAAAGAAAAAGAGATCCTCTTCAAAATAATTCATTCCACTAGGCAACCTCCTAAAGGCAAGGCTAACAATATAGTCATTGAACGGTAATTTGCCAGCCTCATTTACACCCTCATCATTTTATGTGCTGTTTTACCTGTGGATTAACAGCCCTGAGGGGGAAATAGGCTGGAGAGTTCTCTGCTTTGGCCTAGTTTTCTTTGAAGAATGAGATTTTAGACAAAGCTTAAAGTCTCCTGAGGTGTTGGGTAGTATGAGATGCAGTCTGCAAGAGGGTCTTGGGCCTCCTTGGTGGCGCAGGGGTTAAAGACAGTGCTATCAGGCTATTGCCAGCCATTGCAACACTAGTTTGATTCCTGGCTGGCCAGGAAGCAGCCCACATGGCGCAGCAGACCTCTCCTGACTCACCCGCTGCTCCCCTCAGCAGCATATTTTAGTAGATCCGCCTGTTCTGCTCCCCACTCTCTCTGATGAATCCTCTCACCCAGCACCTCCCGCTTACATCCCAGTTTTTGTAAGCATAAATAAATAAATCTCAATTTATTTATGTAGGGGATCTTATGTAGAATTTATCAGTGAAAAAAAAAAGAGTTATACACAATTAAAATTAAAGATCCGGTCACAGTAAAAACAGTGAAAGATTCCATCACTTGCAGCCAGGGCCGAAGTCCCTTTCCCTTTGAGGGCTAGCATATTTGAAGCTTATGGTTAAAGTTCAAGCCCTGAGGTTAAACTCTAGTAAAATGAAGGCCCCTCCTGATGGCCTGCAACATGCCCCCAGGTTTTACAAAGCTTAGTTTGAAAACTAAGCCTATTTGATGTTTCTTTTTTCCCTCTCTAAAATTTTATAATGCTTTTAAACAAAAGAATCCCCTTCTTTGTGATGTCATTTTTGGAGTTCTTGGGTTCAGAGAGTGGGGTCCTTGGGTTCACTCTGGGAAAGGTTTCATCAGAGCTCCCCTGTCAGCGGCACTGGTGAGTTTCCCAGTTGAGTTTCTCCACGACACAGAAACGTTAGTTATAGCTAAAAGGGCAGGTTTATAATGAAAGGGAGAGAAGAATGAAGGACACTTGTGAGACACAGGGCAAGCTAGGAATTATGCAGTTTTAGGGACAGTGCAGGAGGGGACCTCTGAAGAATTTAGGGAGGCTTCAGAGATAAGGACAACCAAGGGAATGTAACCAATTCCACTAGGAAAAACAAACATCTCAGGACCAAGGACAATATTGTTAACGATGGTAACCTGGTTTTCTTCAGGTGATAAAGGGAGGTAGAGACTAGAGAAATGGAGAGTGGTTTAATTTATGGACAACTTAGAAGGGCAGCTGTTTAACTTCAATGTAGAGATGCTCACCCGGAGGAGGACTAGGCCATAAAGATAAAGCAATAAGCATAACAAATGGGGAAAGACAAACCTGTTAAATAAGGAATGTGAAGATCCCCCACTCAGTAGCAAATTAAGTGAGACAGCCGAGAACTAACCAATCACAAAGAGACTGGTGGAGTTTTAGAATAATGAGGGAAAAAAGGTATATATTCCCTGAGACACAATTCCACTTTGGCTTCCTTGCCCTTCCCAAGCCTGGTTCCCTGGCCTGGGAGTCCCACTTTATTTCTGCTCTTTTCCTCCTCAATAAACTTTTTCTTTTTCAAAACAAACCTGCCTCTTCTCGCTTGCTTGCCTGAGAGTCTGCGAAGTTCCCGCTGCGGCTTCGTGAGACACCAACCTGTGGGGGTCTAGTGGCTGGGGCTCAGTGCTGCCCCTGCAGCCTGGGATCCATTCCTGGCTGGGAGACTAGGCCTGACAATTCCGGTATCACTTGCATAGACAAAAGGGGCAGAAAGGCCTTCCCCAAAAGGGACAGGTTTGTTAAGATAGACCTGCATGGTTGCAGGCAGGCGGCCTTGAGGAGAGCTGAATCTGCTGAGGGAGGTGAGTGAAGAGAAGTACCTGCAAGATCTCAGGTCACTTACAGGCAGGAAGCTGCTGCCCTGAGGAGGGAGAGTTGTTGAAAAGAAGCACCTGCATAGGCCCAGGCAGTCGGAAGGACTGCTGCCGCATGCCAGAGCAGAGATTGCACTGATACAGTCTTCTTCTCTTTGGGAGGGCATCACTCCTTCATGGAGTGGTTTGTTTGTTGTTTTGTATAACTATGTAGAATTTGAACGGGGCCAGATTTAATGGCCCTTAATCTCTGTGTCTTCATCTTCAGGTCTGCGCTCCTGACACTCCCTACAGCAGTCTGATACCTGCTTGGGCATTGTGCTTTGTGATCTAGGCATTGGTGCCTGAGGATCTTAGTTCTTGTAGCTGGATTTATGGCTGTGTTAATCCCTTCTACCCCCACTGCCAGCTCTTGCCATTGTATGAAAAAGTTTCTGATGTTGTGGTGCCTCCTTTCCAGTTTTTCTATCCTTATCCTCCATTATTTGCACTATGAACGTTTGAGAGAATTGTGAAGACAGGAAATATGTCAATGGGTGGAATCATAGCAGACCTTATCCTGCCTGGCTCAGGTCATGAGGCTTTTTGTTGGGATTATTGATGTCATCTCCCAACGAAGCAAAGCTGAGACTCCCTGTGGACCATTCTGGATTTATTTCTTATTACGTATTGCCCCATTCCAAAGGTCCCTCCTCTGCTCACACTCTGCCTTCGCTCAAGTTATTTATTGCTTACCTGTCTGGAATGTTCTCTTCATATACACAAGGCCTTTGTCCAGTGCTATTCTGTTCATATAGCCCTCCGGGATTCTCCTGGCTAAAAGAAATTTCCAATATCTAATTTTCAAATTTTACATCACAATCACCTAAGGAGCCTGTTAAAATACAGTGTAAATTCCCAGTCCTTTTCCCAGGAGGTACTGCTAACTTGATAGGTCTGGGGTTGTATCTAGAACTCCATGTGTTGACTTGCATTCTGATGATAATAACACAATAGTCAAGGACCACATGAAGAAACACTGTCATTCTTTTAGGATGTTATATATTGTTGCTTTGTATTACACACTATGTGGGGTACAGAATTGTCTCTGGGCTGGTTCGCCTATATTGGTCATAGCTTACACATGTTAACAACGGATGGCTGTTTTGTGCACCAAGGGTCTCTTGTTTTGTTTTCATTCACACATTTAATCAAGAGGGTCTTGGTAGCTGCAAGACTGATGGTCTTCCCATCCATGCTCTCCCCTGGAAGCTGAGCCTTGCTGTATCATGCAGAGGCAGCATCATCTATCAAGAGTTTCAGTCCTATATACAGGTAGGTTTTCCTTGCTGCTGTGGTTTAGCCCACAGTACTCTCTCCAAGGCATATTTGGGCCCAGCTTATCTTAATTTCTGTCTGGGGTTTGGATTGTGCCCTGTCTAGTCATAGAGCTTTACTGGCGATATCCTGGGCTCTCTGATGAGTGGGATTCCATGCTGGATACAGTGCCCAGGATGACTGATTAATGCCAAGGGCAGCACTGATCACAGATGGGAAAGCAGGCAGACTGACCCAGTCTGGTGTATGGTTCACCCACTTAGGCCCCTCTGGTTAGTGGTGGCCCCTATACCAAAAATTTTTAAGTTAGAAAGGAGGTCTGTATTGTTTGGTGAACCATATCTAAAGAAGGAAAGAGCAGTAAATATTTGTCTTCTTTTTAAATAATTTATTTATTTTTCATGGAGGTATATTGAGGAGCCCCCATGATATTATAAAAGAAACTAAGTGCCCCAGAACAGAGGAATGCATCAAGATGTGGTATATACACACAATGGAATACTACTCAACAATCAAAAAGATAAACTCAGGCCTTTTGCAGCAACATGGATGGAAATATTTATCTTCTTATCCTCCCATTCCAAATCCTATGACAGGGTCTTGTCAAGGTTCGGGGATGTTTCTCCCTCAGCATGGTAGATATGGGGCTATTGGCAGATATTGGTACAACTCTGGAGCCACACAATTGAGTCCTGGCATCATCTGAATGGGAGAGCCAGTTATAGTGGGAGTGAATGGAGGATGGTCTTGAGGGTGGGTCAGGCAGTCAGCAACTATTCTAGTTGTCACCTCAGAGATGAAAACTTTTGTTGGGAAAATCTGTGTATGGTTTATATTAGTCTCCACACAAGGTTTGATAAGTGTTTGTTAAGTGAAAGAGAGAGTAAATAAATGTGACATCCGTCGGGAAAACCAAGCACATTGAGTATGCTGAACCAACTTAAGATGGGTTTGGAGGGACGTGACATTCATTAAATGACTTATCCTGATATACACTGTGTTATTTTGTTTATAAAAGGAAAATTATGATGTTTGTTTAAGACGTATTAATCACTTTAACCACAAAGTATTTTAAAAATGTTGGACCTGGAAATTATAAAATATTTGCATTATTGATAAACTTTCACTTAAAATTGCTTTGTAGTATGTCTGTTAAATTCAATACTGTACATCTGTAACAGGGTGGTCCCCAGGAAAGGGGAAGTTCCAGGTTCCCTGCCCCACCCAAGGGAGGGTGGAGCTGAGCAGGGAGAGAAGAAGCTGCAGAAGAGACTGAGGAAGGAAGCAGGATGGAGCCAAGAGACCTGGAGGAGGCGCATTTTGCCTAGAGACACGTGAAGAAACTGCGCTTGTCTTTTGGTCGTGGACTGGGTGACACAGATGTGGGTGAGACCCGTGGGAAGGTGACAATGGCAGCTTTTATCTTGATGTTGATTTTGCTCTTTTCCTTCCGGGCTTGTCCGGTTATTTCTGACCCTTTTCTGTGGGTCCCCACTGGAAGATGCTTTAGACTTGTGGCAGGCTTTGGGGCCTTGTTCTGGGCCGATCCCATTTGGATGGAGTTTTACCCACAAGGGGATGGGTAACTTTGGGTGTTTCATTTAGAAACTAGATTATTTGCTTTTCCTGTATTGTTTCCTAATTGTATTAAAGTTCCTTCCCATTAAAGTCTCATATGTTTTGTGTTGATGCGGCGGATGGCAGAACCCATTTAGAATAGGCAGGTTTGCGGGGTTTTGGGCTGCCCCTCTCCCTGTCCTATAACACATCTACATCTAAGATTATAAAACATAATAAACTTGGAGGTTGTATTGTTATAGAGCAGTCCCGATATTGAACGGGGTTCCTGGCTGTGGGTTCTCACCCGTGCGCTTAAAAAAGGGGCTTATTAATACTCCACTACAGGCATACACAAAAGGTTAATAAAAGGTTTATTTACAAGGGAAAAGGAAATAAGGAAAATGTACAACTCAGGGAGAAAATAGGGAAATAAAGTCTTTAATCCTACCCAATCTGCCGACCTGGAAACCCAAAGTCACTCTCAGAGCTGGCTGGACTGCTTCGAGCTGGCCGAGAGCCAAAATGGGGGATTTCCCCAAAGCCCACGAGTCTGCCTTTATACCAACCTGGCTGCTTAACCCCACCCTCAGGTCCCAGCTACCTTCCCTTTGGTGGTGATGGGATTTGGAGTTCCCAGTGTCTTTGGCTTTGGCCTGGGGTGGGGGTGGAGTCCACAAAGCCCGTATGGAATTAGCTTTAGGATATCCTTTTCCCCCTAACAGTATCATATTTTACTGAAAAAGGTTACATTAAGTATTTCTCTATTCATACTCTGAAGGTAATTAAGGACCACAGGAGACCATGGAACATAACTTTAAAAGATATTTCTGGGCCTCCCCGGTGGCGCAGTGGTTTAGCGCTGGGTTGTGAAGCTGTCCGCGGCCTCTGTGGCGCCGGTTCGATCCCAGGCTGCTCCCGGGCCACCGGAGGAGGGTCCCACATGGCGCGCAGACCTCTCCTGCCGCCCGCTGCTCCCCTCAGCAGTGTACTTCGGTCCTTCTGCCTGCTCTGCTCCCGGCTCTGGCTCTGGTGAATTCTCTCACCCTCCCGCGCTTCTGACTGTACCCAGTGCATGTATAAACAAAACAAACAAATATATAAATAAAAAACATGCCTCTATAATAAAATAAAATAAAATAAAAAATAAAAGATATTTCTGTTAAGCCTTGGTTTGAGTTTTATTTTTGTTCTGAGTCTCAGTTTTCTCATCTATAACCTGGGGTTAACCTACTTGTGTGAAGAATTGAGGATAAAATAATATCTGTAATGTATGGGGCTTTGTCTGATATTCCCTCATAAGAGACAAAGGCAAGTACACAGAGATGGTGAAATGAAATTGTTACTTGGACGCTCAACCTCTTATGAACACATGTATGCAATTGTACAATTGTATTCTGAAGAACACTATATAAAGCGGTGATAATTTTTATAATCTCATGCCACCTGGTGTCTTGACAAGGTTACTACAACTCATAATTGTGAGTTAATAATCACAGCTAATTATCTATTAAATACTTTTCTGGGCCAGGCACTGTATAGGACCTTTTATGTATGTTAACTAATTATTAAATTAATTAAAAATACGTAAATGCTATGCAGCAGTAACTATTATGTGAATTTATCATTATGACATGTGTCTGGGTAAGATTTTAACGTTTTCCGCATGAGACTCAGAGTAAGTACCGCTATGCACACAGTCATACAGCCAGAGATGGAAGAACTGGCATATTAAGTCAATTACTTCTCTCACAGCCTCGATAGTTAATCTACTACAATTAATTCAGTCATTTTCTTTCATGAAAAGATTAACTTTTATCATCATTACTCAGATTTAATCTTATCGCTTCATGTAAGAACCTTGAGCAATACACCATATACATGCTCATCCTTTGTGCTATTGTCATATATTTTACATCTAAATGCATGTAAACTCCATGATACAATGTTGTAACTTTTACTTTGAACAATCAGTTTTTCTTTTGATAGAATTAAGAAATGAAAGAGTTGTATATTTATTCATGTATTTACTGATTTTTGATCCTTTTCATTCCTTAATCTGATATTATTTATTTCTTTCCTTTCTGATTCTAGTAATTTGATTCTTCTTTTTTTTGGTCACTGTCTAAAGATTTGTCAATTTTTTTAATCATTTCAAAGAACCAGCTTTTGGTTTCATTGATTTTTCCCTCTATAATTCTTTATAGCCTCCATTTCATTAATTTCTACTCCAGTCTTTATTATTTCCCTTTTCTCCTTGCTTTAGGTTTAGTTTATTCTCTCTTCCTTAGTGAGTCAGGTGGGAGTTTAGGTAGTTGATTTAAAATATGAAAATACAGATTTCCCTCCAAACACTGCTTTAATTGTATCTTATATTTTGATATATTTTATTTAATTTTCATTCTTCTTAATATATTTTCTAATTTTCTATTTTTTTGATCCAACTATAAGAGTGTGTTATTCAATTTTATTTACTGTGAGTGCCACATTTCTTTGTATAATTGACTTCTAATTTTATTTCATTATGGTCAGAGGATATATTTTGTGTTCTTTCTATTCTTTTAAAGACATTGAAGTTTATTTTATGGCTTAAATTGTTGTATTCTGGAGAATGTTCCAGGTGCGCTTGAGAAGACTGTTGAGTTTGCTGTTGTGGATCAAGTGTCTTATAGATGTATGTAGGTCTAGCTGGTTTAGAGAATGTTCAAGTCATCTCTTTTTTTGCTTACCATCTGCCTAGCTTTCCTGTCCATTATTAAAGTAGGGTATTGACAGCTTCTATTGTTATTGTTGAATTGTCTATTTATCCCTATATTTCAACCAGTTTTTCCTTTGTGTATTTTAGTGTTCTGTTGTTTGCTTATATTTATGTTTATATACTTGCTGTATCTTCCTGATGGATGGGCCCTTTTATAATATAATATATTTATAATATGTTACTCATGTCTTGTAACTTCTTGTTTTGAAGTTTATTTCATCTGGCCTTAGTATATCATTCCACCTTGCTTATGGTTGTTGTTTGCATGATCTTTTATTTTTCCTATCTACTTACTTTCATATCTTTCAAGTTAAATTGTGTCTCTTTTAAGAAAATATTTAGTTGGATTTTATTTTTTAAATTCAGTCTGAAATTTTCTGCCTTTTGATTGTCTATGCTTTTTCAGCCACGATTGAAATAACCACATGCAGAAATCTGTTGACAAATAGAACACAACTATTTTTTTGACTAGCTTTATATTCGAATGAGAGACTAGTCCCATGAAATAATCAACTCAACTTTTAAATTGTGGAACTTTTTGATAAATTCCAAATGTGGGACTGTATGGTAGCAAAAATCTGCCACCCCAAAATAGATCTTTTTAACAAAGTGTGATTTTATGAGAGGGCCTCTGGAGGCTGGATTGAGTTTGATTTTGATGTTTTTATGTAAATTTGTCTCTGTAGGTCCTTTCCCAGGAAGACCAACTTTCCTTATCTTTTTTTTATTGGCGAAGAAAGAAGTTTAATCTGCACATCTTTGTCTAATGTACTTTTCCTGATAAATTCCATAACGGAAATTATCATTTTCCCCTCTAACCTCCTATGTCTTAGCTAAGCTATCTATCTATGAGGGCCTCTAAAGCCATGTGGGTAAGTTACTCAGTCATGCTGGGCTTCTCCCATTGTATGTATGTGAGGTACACATATTAGTATTAAAAAATTCTTTTTAATTTTTTATCTTTACAAAAAACAAAAATAAAAATTTTGCTGATATGGTAAATTGCCTTTATTGATTTTCAAATATTAGAATAGCTGAATACTATGTAAAGTAGTTGACTTTTACTTGGAACTATGTTCTATGAAGAAAAAAATCCACACACACATTACATTCTAAAATTATTTCTACTTTTAGTTAAAGAAGTTAAGTCCAGTGGTTTGGGAAGAAACTGTAATACCTATTGGATATTCATATTGTATTAAGCAAGAGGTAGATGGAGAGAATACCTGAAGGTTACCATCTTAGATGGGAGGCTGCCTTACAAACCATGGCTCTGCCGCCTGGCTGGTGGCCCTGAGAAGGGGAGAGATATCAGTGATGAGGAGGTATACAGCATTGACTGAAGGGAGATAAGTGTGGAGAAGCTATGGCGCTCCAGAGGGCCAGGTTCCCAGTGAGAGGAATAAGGACAGTATAGTGGGCTATGTCTCCCTCCCCCATTGCTCAGGGATGGCAGTGAACTTGTGGGCTCACTGACAGTGTGTACTGTGTAGAGACTTGTGTCCATAACCCCAGGTAGGAGGGCTGCTGGTAGTGCCATAGGCTCCTGCTCCTACTCCCACCAGCATCTGGGACCTTCCAAACCTCTCCCTCATTTCCTCAATCAGGAATGGCAAGATCAGGTCTCTGGCTCTATGGAAGCCCAGAAAAGCCAAACATCAAAAATCACTTAAAACTGGAAAAATCTTAAAAATAAAAAGGTCCACAGTGCCATCTTCTGGAAAAATAGAAGTATTGCAAATCTCTAAATTAACGAAGGAAAGTAAGTCTCTTTAACAAGTGGTGCTAGGATGGCCACGTGAAAAAGAATGATACTGGACCAGTATCTTATACCACATACAAAGATTAACTCAAATGGATTAAATACATGGATGTAAAATCTGAAATCATAAGATAAATAGGAAAAAAAATAGACAAAACAGTCCATAATGTTGGCCTCAGTGATCTAGGGACTAGACTCCCATGGCAAGGGAAATAAAAGCAAAAGTAAACAAATGAGACTATGAAGTCTCTGCAATAGTGAAAGAAACTATCAATAAAATTAAAAGACTCCACACTGAATAGGAGGAAATATTTGCAACACAAGATCTAGAATGAACTCATATAACTGCATCTGTCTGTGTTCTTAGAAGCAGATGGAATATTTGTGAAATATTTGTGAATATCACTCATATCTCCCACCTGGGGCCTGTCCATCAGCATGTTCTGAAAGTTCCTCAAGGGATTCTAACTTGAAATCAAGGCTGAGTCCCACGGACCCCAAGCTTATACTCTGATTGGAAGGGAGGGACTTACTCACTCTCATTTGATTTGTGCAGTAAAATGTGTGACTGATGTGACATATGTGGACTTCTATTTATGCTATGTGTAGTAGGGGGAAACAAATTGTCAATGGTCATTCCTGGTGAACACTCCTCACTTGCTCTCTTCCTTCCTTTATTACACTGGTCATCATCCGGTGTTTCCAACATCCTCACAAAGTCTCTGAAGCTTCCAGCAGTGCCAGTTTTGGGAATGAGATAGTTTGATAAAAATCACAACAGAAAAAACATGGAAATAGAATAAGATGAGTCTCAAAAATTTCGTTTGGTCCAATAATTAAGATCATCAATCATAACTTTTATCACACTAAAAAAACCTAGTAATATGTGGTGGGAATGTAAACTGGCCCAACCACTATGGAAAGATGTGTGGAGGTTCCTCAAACTGCTGAAAATGGAGTTTCTATATGACCCAGCAATTCCACTCCTAGGGATCTACCCAAAGGACACAAAAACATTAATTCAAAAGGGCACCTGCACCCCTATGTTTATTGCAGCACTATTTACAATAGCTAAGCTATGGAAACAACCCAAATGCCCAAAAATATATGACTGGATCAAGAAGATGTGGTACATATACACAAGGAAACATTACTCAGCAGTCAGGAAAGAAACTAATGCCATTTGCAGCAACATGGATGGACCTAGAAGGGATCATGCTCAGTGAAATAAGCCAGAAGGAAAAAGAAAAATAACAGATGGTTTCACTTATAGGAGGAATGTAGAGGATCCAAATAAGAGATCAGGGCAAAAACAGGTAATTATAATAAAGTGAAAATCAAAATGAACAAGCGACTATAAACCAGAGACATTCTGCAGGGCGGGGGAGAAGAGCGAATCAAAATAGGGGTGGGAAGAGCACAAGGGACTATTTGATGGTACACGGATGAATTGGTGGTGGGAATTTCAGAGGGACTATAACCGAGATGAGAAAGCATACATTACACAAAAATGAGGAGCGATGTAAAAAATATAAAGAATAAAAAGATGAGGAAAAAAAAAACTCGTAGCAATACTAACAATTTTTCCTGGGAATTTAAAAAAAGACCACCACAAGACTAGCGTCTATTTATATTTACAGATAACTCACTCTATTAAACATTCTTGTACATATAGGCAGACATGAGGATTTGGAGCAGCATTCTGGGCCATCCTTTCATATCCACACCCTCCCACCAGATCACAAATGCCAGATGACCTCACATGGAAGGATGTCCTTTCTGAAGTTACTGCTCACAGGGTTTCTGTCCACACAGAATGGTTCAGTTTCTTGCAAGATTGACTACAGTGTGTCTCAAGCCTCTATAGGAGATAAGAAGCCAGAGAGAAATCACCTGAATGCTTGGCAAGGAGGAAAATTTAATTCTTTTTCTCTAAGAAAGCCCATCAAATACCTAAGCAGAATTGGGAATGTGCCCCCTCCTGTCTTGCCTGCTGCTCCTCTATTAGTGCATTTCAATAAATAACCCCATTTCTGTTAAAAAAAAACACACGTAAGGAGAATTAATATATTTATTTTAAAATCTTATCTTGATCAATTATCTTGTTTCTTTAACTTTCCAAACTGAAGAAATATTTTAAATGCTTTATAAAGTTCTAAAAATGCAGTATCTCCAGGGCCTCCCTGGTGGCGCAAGGGGTTAAGCACAGCAGCACAGCACAGCATTATGAAGCTACCCTCAGCCTCTGCAGCACCAATTCTATCCCTGGCCTGCCAGGGAGCTACCCACATGGCACAGCAGACCTCTCCTGCCTTGCCTGCTGCTCCCCTTGGCAGTGTATTTTAGTCAATCTACCTGTTCTGTTCCCCACTCTGTCTCTGGTGAATCCTCTCACCCCCCGCACCTCTGGCCTGTACCCCAGTTCTTGTATGCATAAATAAATATTTTTTTAAAATGCAGTATCTCCAGAAAGTTCATCAAAAGCATCCATCTGTTCAGTTTCTATTCTGCCACCAAGTCTCTGGCTATTCTGGGTTGAATTGTGTGCATCACCTGAAAGATATCTTGGCTCTAACTCCTAGTTCCTAGCACCTAGCATGTGACCTGGTGTAGGGTGAACTCCTAATCCATTATGACTGGTGCTCTTATATGATGACCAGGTAAAGATGCCAGGGACAAGAAGGTAAGAAGAGTGAGAATAACATGTGGCTACAAAAGGTGAAAACTCTTTTGCGAAATCAGTTAAATTTATGCATCTGCAAACTGAAGAATTCCAGAAATTTCTTGCAAATCACCAAAAGCTGAAACAGGCAAGGAGGGATTACTGTATAGACTTTGTGGCAACTATGACTCTGCCAACACCTTGGATTTCTAGCCTCCAAAACTTGAGACAATAAATTTCTATACCCAATTTGTGCTCCTTTGTTACAGCATTGTAGCACACGTTGGTTTTGACTATGTTTTGGATTTCCTTTTGGAATGAGGAATCATTCCAAATTAATCACTGATTAGCAAATAAAAGTTACAGGGCCGCACTGGTGTCACAGGGGGTTGAGCACGATACTCCCCACAGCTGTATATTTCTGCCTGTTCTGTTTCCCACTCTGTCTCCAGTAAATCCTCTTGCCCCATGTGCCTCTGGCCTATACCTCAATTATATAAAGAATTTATTCATGCAAAGTTAAAAAAGAGATTTATTTATTATGCATACAAGAACTGGAGTATAGGCCAGAGGTGTGGGGGTGAGAGGATTCACCAGAGACAGAGCGGGGAACAGAACAGGCAGACTGACTGAAATACATGGCTGAGGGGAGCAGCAGGTGAGTCAGGAGAGGTCTGCTGTGCCATGTGGGTAACTCCCTGCCCGGGGATTGAACTTGTGCTGCAGTGGCTACAGATAGCTTCATAGTTTGTATCTTAGCCCCTTGCACCACCAGGGTGGCCAAGCTTCCCAGTTTTTGATATTATGAATAAAGCTGCCATAACATTTGTGTACAGGTTTTTGTGTGGGCATAAGTTTTCAATTTCTTTGGGCAAATGATGAGAAACATGCATACTGGATAAAACAGTATGTTTAGTTTTGCAAGAAACTGCCAAACTGCCTTTCAAAGTGTCTGTACCACTTTGTATTCCCATTAACAATGAATGAGAGTTATTTGCCTATTTTTAATTAGCATTTTTTTCTTTTCATTGTTAGTTTAACTGGGTACAAGTGCCTTATCAATCTGATTGCTGGCCTCCTTAAATTCTCTGGACCTTAATGTCATATCTGCATCTCACTTGGCCATATGGGCAGAGCATTGTGCCATGCCATGTGGGTGAGACACTCCTCAGGTACATCTGCAAAGTAAGACACTTTCCTGGCTCTTCCTCCATGGACAGTGTCTTTGGCTGGGACATAGCAGAGGCTTAATACATTCTCAGTGTACCTTTTATTAGTTCTCCCCTCTCCCAGACTTAAATCATTTCAGCATCCCAGGTCCCCAGACTATCAGCAAACTGAGAAAATGCAGTTTGATTAATATTTATCCCCCGTGGTTGTGGTCTTTTTTTTTTTTTTTTTAGTAAAATTTGACTAAGCAATTCTATTTTTTTTTTATTTTCCACTAAAATGAAACAGAAAAGACTCTTCACTCACATAAAAATGAAAAAATACAACACAGAGACTCACACACGATACCATTATAGAGTTGAACATAAAAGCTAAGATTAAAAATCCAGTAAGTGTTGTGTTTTGGGGCTTGGTGTAGGAGTAAGGATGATGAAGAAATAATTCTGATTCTCCTTTGAGCAGTTTTTAATTTCTGTCTCTTAATCTCAACCAGAAAGCAGTCAGTGGGTGCAGCTATTTGTCCTCTCCTCCACTTCATCTTTCCTTTCCCTGATCTTCTTTGAAGAACCAAGGGTTAGGGGGCCAGAAATAACAGAAGAGGAATAGTCTTCTGCCCTCTTTCCCCTTCAGATTATCTTTTGGGCCTGCTTTTTCCCACTCTCCCATCTTCATCTGATAGAAACACTTTCACCCTTGTCTCTGTCATAGTTCACCGTGATTTAGGCCAGAGGTGTGTGTGGGTGGGGTGGGGTGGGGATGGGGATGGGGGTGTGTGAGAGGGTTTACCAGAGACAGAGTGGGGAGCAGAACAGGCAGATCTAATGAAATACACTCCCCAAGGTGAGCAGCAGGTGAGACAGGAGAGATATGCTGCGCCGTGTGCGTTGCTCCACGGCCTGGCAGGGGCTCGAACTCATGTTGCAGTGGCTGATGATAGCTTGATAGTGTTGAGACTTAACCCCCTGTGCCACCACGGAGGCCCTGACATCTGGATTTTTGAAAAGAAAACTTGCAAAGTATATGATTACAAATGCAAATTAATGGTTCAAATTCTCCCTGTTAATATGCTAACCAGACCCAGCTAATCAGGTCATCTTCACTGAACGTGAGCAAAAACCGCATCTGAGTGACTGGATGAAATATAATTTATCTCTCATTCACACTAAATTCAGAAAAAAAAAATCAATAAAAAACTTAAGCGTTCTAGAAGGGTTTGGACAAGAGGAGGTGCTTTTAGCCGCGATTCCCAGTTACTAAAACCCAAAACCAATAACCAATGCCAACCAGCAACCTTTTTACATCCATTCCTTACATATATATATATATATATATATATATAGGATAATGAAGATAAATGATAGAAGAGGATAAAAAAAGTTTACACTTTAAAAGAAAAGTACAAGTTAAAAAATGAAAAAGTCATCGGAAGCGACAGTGCGAATGACATTGGAAAAGAACCAATGCAGGAGAGGCGCAGAACACTGCAGAACGGCTCTGACCCACACTACTGACTTGGGGAGGCTCCACCTCCAGAAACAATCCCACTGGGCCTCACCTGCCGGCTTAAGCGGGCCGCAGCCCGTCTCCCGCAGGCGCGCCACTGACTCACCCGGGTCAGCGGGTCTGGTCGCCTTCCCCGCCCCCGAATCGCGAGCTCCGACTGGTGCGCTTCCCGGGACCGCCCCTTGCACCCGACCAATGTGGAGAGCATCTCGGGGCTCCGCCTCCCCTGCGGGCCGTGTGCTGCAGCGCAGCCGGCGAACCCCGGCGGCGAGCGGGGATGGCGGCTGTAGCTGCGGCTGCGGGCCGGCTGCTGGGGCTCGGCGGGGCCCGCGCGGAGGGGCGCTGGCGGCGGCTGCACGGCGCGGGGCTGCGGGCCGCCTTCCTGCAGCCGGTCTCGGGCGGCCGGGGTGCGGCGCAGAGGCGTCTGGTGGCTCACTTCACTTTCCAGCCGGATCCCGAGCCCCAAGAATACGGTGAGCGGGGGCCGCCTCGTCCTCTTCCGCTGCAGCCCAGACACCCCGGCCGCGGGGCTCTCGAGGAGCGCTGCCTCGCCTGTGGGCGCTGGGGCCGAGGGTGGGGCGCAGGCTGAATTTGCATCTCCTCGCAATCCCTACCCCGCTCCCCGGGTCCTCCCTGTCTTAGGGAGTGGCTTAGAGACTGTGCTCTCCTCCGGGTTGCATTTTTGTGGGTGTTCAGTCCCCGAGGGGCCGCCCCAAGTCACCTTCCAGATGGGTGAGAGGGCGCAAGGCTGTTTGGAAGGGCCTGAGACTGGAGGGTGGTGCCTAGGGCAGCCGCCTTTTCTCGGTTCTCTCTTTCTGCTTTTCCTGGCCTTCGGCGTTGTCCCAGCTTGCCCCGGCTGGGGCACTAACTACAGGCAGCGATATTTAAAAGAAAGAGTCCTCTTCCTCTCCCCATTACCCCCCATTGGCAGGTAAGAAGCATCGGAGGGAACAGTAACAATTGATTTTCCCAAGGTCACAGAACAGATTCTTCTAGAGGAGGGAGAGTCCAGATTTCTCTCTGAGCCTAGTGGGGAGCTGGGCTGCCGCTTCGCCAGTGAGAGGTAATCAATGAAGGTGACAGGAGAAACTCATCTAATGCTTCCACGGTGAGGAAGGGCGTGCAGCAAAGTCCTCACAGAATGAGTTACATCACTTTTACCATGTCTTCTGAAAGCTTTGTGTAACCTATGAAAGATCCAGGGCCTGTCATTGGAACATCAGAAACAATAAGAAAACAATCACCTTTTCTTTTTTGTATACTAAATTCTTAAAGACAGAGCACACGTATTTGGAAATATGTCTTGTGGAAAATAAGAATGAACATTTATTGAGAGCTTACCAGGGCAGGCGGTGTATGGGGAAATTTACTTTCATCTTATTTGATAATTAGAACAACCTTAAGGGATAGGTGGTGTTTTTATGGATAAATCACACAATTATAAGGACAAAACACATTGAAAGTAGGACTAGGTTTGTGTAAGAGAGAAAATATATTTCTTTTCAACCTTCAATAAAAGAGGTAGCTAGTGTTTTTATTCTTGTTTTTGTTACTTTAACTGAGTTCTTGAGATAGTTTGTCCAGGGTTACCCAGGTAAGTTAGCAGTAGTCAGCTTTAGAATCTAATGATTCAGACTCTAGGGCTTTCATTCTAAACTGATAACTAACATGCATGTAGAAATTATTTACTATGAGTGTTCCAGTTTTGTGAAACATTCAGTAGGTGCTGTAAAGAGGAAGAGCAATTTTTTTTTTTTCTTTCCAACAAGATGAACTTCTCAAGCAAAGAAACTGCAACCCATTACTTGAGAAATATAACACAGGTGTCCTTTAACCTTCTGCAACTGTGAAATTGCTAAAATCTGAGTCAAGTGATAATCACTTCTTTATATGTATTCTTATATAAGTAATAAAAACACATTGCAAATAATTTGGATAATAGAAGTGAAATAAAGTAATCATACCACCCACTACTACTGTAAATATTGCTATTATTTTGGACTGTATCCTGCCAGTTATTTCTTTCCTTTCAAGGTATTTTCCACAATAATAATTTTATGCAAATGCAATCTTCATTACTTAATCAGAAACATTTTGCCATATTGTGATGTAGTTTTTATAAACTTCATTAAAAGAATACATGTTATTTGAAGTAGAAACACTTGAATTCAGTGATTAAAATATTGGATCTGGGATCAGTTTATCTGAGTTGACCCTGGGCTCTGAGTTGACCCTGCTATCAATGACTTTGGACTCATCAGTTACCGTGGATAAGACTCAGTTTCTACATAAGGAATTAATACTTAGCAAGGTTGTTTTGAGGGCTAAAATAAAGATAATGTATATAGTGTATTTCATCCAGTGTTGATTAATAAGAAGCACTCAATAAATGGAAAATTTTAATAGTTACCATTATGCTTTTGTTGTTACAGATAGAATCATTTCATGTATCTTTTATGTATCTGAGATTATTTCTTTAGGAGTAATTCCCAGGTATATGTACTTTTTAAGAAACATTTATTGGGCCTTTCCTGGTGGCGCAGCTGTTGAGCGCTGGGTTGCGAAGGTGCCTGCAGTGCAGGTTTGATCCCTGGCCCACATGGCTGACAGACCTCTCCTGCCGTGCCTGCTGCCTGTTCTTTTCCCCGCTCTGGCTCTGGTGAATTTTCTCACCCTCCCGCGCTTCTGGCTGTACCCAGTGCTTGTATAAATAAATAAATAAATCTTAAAAAAATAAAACATTTATTTATGTATAGAAGAACTGGGGTGTAGTCCAGAGAGGTGCAGGGGGTGAGAAGATTCACCAGAGACAAGTGGGGAGCAGAACAGGTGGATCCACTGAAATGCACTACTGAGGGGAGCAGTGGGCGATACAAGAGAGCTCTGCTGCACCATTGGGGTCAGCACCCTGGCAGGAGATTGAACTCAGATGGCAGGGGTGATAGGGTGATAGTGTTGAGGCTTAACCCCTACTCCATGAGAGAGGCCCCCCCAAACCCCAGTATATGGTTTTTGACTTGAAGATATGAAATGGATTTTTAATGTATAGTTGGGTATCTTGCTAGAATCACAGATATTGTGATTCTGTACAAATACACAGAATCATCCATAGGTATTGGCAGGGGATTGGTTGTAGCGTCTCCTAAGATGGCAAAATCTGAGGGTGCTAAATCTTTCCATATGTGGTGGTATAATATTTGCATATGTCCTCTGCACATCCTCCTATACCCTTTAAATCATCTGTATATCACCTGTGGCTGATAATCTTTTTTGATCACACCTTAGATTCCTAGAAACTTCCATAGCCAGGCTCAGTCCAAGATTATTGATCATCCCTACCCCCACCTCTGGTGTCTGTCCTTGTGAGACTGTCCATCTAAACTTTTCTACTCTAAGATTCTATCATTATGGTAGATATCAGTCTATAATCCTCACAGTAATCTTGTGAGAGAGTATTAGCTCATTTTACAAATGAGAAAATGGAGACTCAGATATGTTAATGGGCTGCCCAAATCTGGCAAGTAGTGGGCCAGAATTTGTCTAACTCTATAACCTCCTGTACTTTTGTATTATTGTTTTGTGTATTAAAAGTTTTAATGAAGATATTAATATCTTGCCTTTCATATGCATTACAAATCATTTTCATTTGATTATTTTGACACATGGAATGTACCAGTTAAATAAAGTAGTGGTCAGGGTTGACTCAGTAATGGTGATATTTAAGCTGCACAGTAAAGAATGACAAAGGAATTGTTACAAGGCAGGCAGAGGGGCCCAGAACCCCCAAACCTGCTTGCTCTAAATAGGTTCTTCCATCCATCACATCAAGACAAAATAAATAGACCTTTAATGGAAAGTAACTTTACTACAATTTGTGTGCAATACAGAAAAAACAAAGAATATAGGTTCCAAATCAAGCACCCAAAGTTATCCATCCCCTCATGGGTAAAAGTTCACCCAAACAGGATTGGCCCAAAGCAAGGCCCGAGAGACTGCCACAAGTCTAAAGCACCTTCTGGCAGGAACCCATAGAAAAGAGTCAGAAGCAGTCAAACAAGTCTGGAAGGAAAAGAGCAAAATCAAAATCAAGATAAAATCTGCAATTGTTAATCTCACCATGGGTCTCTCACCCACATTCCTTTCACCCAGTCCAGGACCAAGAAGCAAGCACAGCTTCCTTATATGTCTCTCTGCTCTGTGTGCCTCCTCCAGGTCTTCTTCTTGCTCTCCATCCTGCTTCCATCTTTCCCCAACTCCTCTCCAGTTTCTTCTCCCTGCTCAGCTCCACCCTCCCTTGGGTGAAGCAGGGAACCTGGAACCTCCCCTTTTCCTGGGGACCACCCTGTCACAGAATCATCTATACCAGGGAGAAACAGTTGTTTTCCAGTGAGAAATAAGGATGAATAAGGGTAAAGGGTCTGAGGTGGGGTGAGCTTGCACTGTAGGGCCATTGTAGTTGGGGTGTTCTGAGGAGGGGAGATAGGTAGCTCTCTCAACATCAAAGGTAGATTGAAAAAGTTCTTTTTTGTGGGAGGAATGTCTTTCCAGTATTAGGGTGTTTAGACACAGGACAACATGAGTAAAGAGAGCTTAGAAAGCATGGAGTTTATATGGGGTAGAAGTAGTAAGTTTGTTTTAAAGAAAAAGAGGAGGGGTAGAAAATAAGTTTGGAGTGGTAAATGGAGCCTTGAAAGTCAGCATGAAGGTTTCAAGAAAGAAAAGAAAAGCTTGAGTATCTAGTCCGCTGTGCTGTGCTGGGTGCATTCCATTCAGGTTCAGAGTTTGTTCTGTGCTTGTGGAGCACAGTGGGTGGCTTTTAAGGCAAGAAAGTCAGTGATAAGCTCATGTTGTAGTTGTAGTCCTGGGAAAGTTTATAGAATGGATTAATGAAGAGCAAGTAAGGAGGCAGAGAGATCTGTCAGGAATATTGTACTTGTCTATATGAGAGAATATAATTGTTTGAATTTGGAGAGTGTCAGTGGAAATGGTGGTATATTTTGGAGAATTGATGAGATTTCACACTGTTTTGTCACAGGGGGCTAAGGAGAAGGGGTATCACACGTCCTCAGACATTTTCTATTTGGGAGGTCAAGAGGATCTAGAGTGGTGGTCTCCCTGAGGCAAATGAGAAATCCTGCGGGAGAAGCATATTTTTTTCCAGAAAAGATAGCTTTCTGAAAGTTGATTTGGGGTGGCTTATAAACTAGAGAAATTTCTTACAGTTCAAGATCAAGACACAGGCATATTTGGTGTCTGGTGAGCCCCCCTCCTTTGTTCATTGATATCCATCTTCTCTCTGTGTGCTCATACAGAGGAATGGGCAAGAGAGCCCCTGAGGTCTCCTTCATAATCCCACTGATGTCACCCAAAGGCCCCACCTCCAAGTACCATCTTATGGGGGATTAGGTTTCAACATACGAATTCTGGAGAGACACAAACATTCAGTCTATAGTATTGGAAGTGTTGGCAGAACCTAGCACTGTGAGGCAAGTTAGCTGAATCTAATCTGGCACCAAGACAGCTGTGTCAAGGTTCAAAACACTTGACACTAGATAATTCTCTCCATGTCTCTTTTATTCATCTTAATCAGAATTGCGCCAAATATGTCTTTCTCTTCTCTCTTCCTACTCTCTGTTTCTGACTCACTTTAGCCCTGCTCATCCAAACCTTTCCATGGTTGCCCACAGAATGATAACAATGATGACAGCAGATATTTTTATCAGTGCTTACTGATAAATAGTGTCTGCCAGACACTATTCTGAATCCTTTATATGGACTCATTCATTCAGTCCTTATATAACAATGTGGTGATAGCAATTTTATTACTTACACTTTATGGATGAAGAACTGAGATGCAGATTAATCTACATTTTCACCTTAAACTATCACCATATCACACCACTTGTAAGAAGGGGAGCCAGGCTCCATTTTTAAATCATCCAACTCAGTCTGGCTTGTAACAACTCTCCTATGATTCTCTAGCATTATTCACATATGCTTCAGTTTCTTCACAAAACATTTTGCTTCCTCTTAATCCTACTTCAAGGCTGGCTTTCCCCCCAAGTATGCTGCTTCGCTTTTCCCCAAATATGCTGCTGCTTTTGCATCTCATTTGAGCAGACTACTGTCCTTCTCTATCATTGTAATTTAACAACCTCATTTCTAATCTGCTACCTGGGTACTTGTTTCATAGTTTTCTTCCTTATTCCTTTTCAGCTATCATTGTGGAAGTCTGTAATATTCTAGAGGCAGCATTGCAAAGCAGTTAAGAGCTGCATTTTTTTTTAAGTTTTTTTTTTAAATTTTTATTTATTTATACAAGCACTGGGCACAGTCAGAACAGTCAGAAGCATGGGAGAGTGAGAGAATCCACCAGAGCCAGAGTGGAGAGCAGAGCAGGCAGACTGACGAAGTACACTGCTGAGGGGAGCAGTGGGCGGCAGGAGAGGTCTGCGCGCCATGTGGGACCCTCACCTAGCGGCTGGGGATCGAACTGGCGCTGCAGTGGCTGCGGGCAGCTTCGCAGCCCAGCGCTCAACCGCTGCGCCACCGAGGAGGCCCAAGAGCTGGGGTTTTTGGATCAAACATAACTGAATTTTTTTTTAAAAGATCTATTTATTTATTTATTTATTTATTTAATTTATGCATAGAAGAACTGGGGTGCAGGCCAAGCTTGCCTTACATCAGTGTGTTTGCTCTCTTCATTATACTGTGTTGTTTCAAGAACAGCATATCCAGTCCTCACCCTACCCCTGATTTCAGGTAATGTGTAATTGTGTGGGTTTGTTTATTCATTCATTCTCATCATTTCCTCCTTGATGCCAAATTGTGCTAGCTTTGGGCTAAGGAGATGGACCTGACCTTAAAGAATTTGAAGTCTGGTGGAGGAGATGGACAAAAATTAACAAGCATATCCATATTTAAATCTATCCCAAGCTCAATAAATATCCATGAGGAATGTCCAAGTTCCAGGAAAGAATAATAGAGACCTGGCAAGGCTCCTAAGAAAAGACAATATTTAACCAAATTCTGAGAGTTCATAAAGGAGTATTTGAGGAACTGTGAATCATTGGCAAGCACCAGGTTCGGTGGAACTGAGAGAGGTGATGAGTTTGGGACAGTGGTGCAAAATGGCTGAGGTGGGCAGGGATGAGCTCACATAGCCTTGTGGACTTGCTGAGGAGTGCAGGGCTTTATGCTAAGTGCACTCACAGAGCTTTGAAGACTTTGAACAGAGAAGTAAACATATAGTTTTCCTCATTATAGAGGCTCCGATGAATAATTTAGAGGGGTGAAAGAGGAGGCAGTACTGTGGACTGAGTGTATGTGCCCCACTCTCCCTGGCCCCTTGTGGAAGCCCTAGTGTACCCAGTGTGATGATATTTGGAGGTGGGGTTATTGGGTGGTAATTACATCATGAAGACTGAATCTTCATGAATGGGATTAGTGCCTTTATGAGAACAGACACAAGAAAAATTCTCTCTCTTCACACTATGAGGATACATCAAGAAGAGGTCTTCTGCAAACTAGTAAGAGTGTCCTCACCAGGACCTCACCTTCACCTTGAATTTCCAACCTTCAGAATGGTGAGAAATAAATTTCTGTTGATTAAATCACCCAATTTTCGGTGATTTGTTATAGCATCATGAACCATCTAAGACAGATGGTTAGGAGGCGGTTTCCTCCAACAGGAAAGAAATGACGAATTTTGGAAATAGGACCTGCTAATGTTATATTTTAAGCTATATTTTGGAAATGTATTTGGAAATAGGAGTTGATGGACTGGATGTGCAATGAATAAAGAAAGACGAAGGATACGTCCTTGGTTTCTGTCATGGATAGTGCTGTTTGCTAACGTTGTAAAAACTGGTTTTGGGAGCAGATATTATGAGTTCACTTTTGTGCTTATTAGGTTAGAAAAGCCCAAATACCCAAGTAGAGAACTGATGACTGTTGTGTAAAAATACCAGGAGTTTAGAGGAGATTCCCATTTGGGAATCACCAGCATGTTAAGAGAAGTTGAGAAACCATGCAGAGATGGAGTAGAAAAAGAGCAAGCAGAAGAAAGGGAAGCACTGTAGCTTGTCAGGCCATGACAGAAATTTCCAGGGTCCCTAAGGGTGAACCCAGGGATCTGAGCCACAGTTTCTTCCAATTTAAGGATCTTTTTGTATCTCCCTATTTTGGCCTCATGTGGCTCCCTTGCCCCCTGCCTTAAATACTATTTCCTTTCTTCCCATTCATGGATTTGCAGTATACACTGGCACCTTTGAGACTTTTGTTTTTATAGCATCTTCATTTATATTTTAATGTAAAATATTCTGCCCCCAGATTCTCCCTGAAGCTCACTTTATGGGATAAAGAATCTGGCACATCCTTTACTAGGGATCGGAGTTGGGTAGAGGTATTTACTGGCATATGGAAAGGGATTCCTGGAGAAAAGGATATCTGGTGGGATGGAAGTTCTTGTTGGGGGAAAATAAGTAGTTTCTTGGGTATCCACCCATTGTTCATCATGCTTCAACAGACATATAACGATCATGTGCATGTTAGGCACTGTGCTAAATGCTGAGATTTCTAAGGGAAACATAACAAGGAAATGCTATTAATACACAGGCTTCCAGCAAGTACCAGGCAGCTCAGAGGAGGGCCGGTGCCATTTTCTGAAAGTAGACCCTAATTTTCCACATCATAGCTGCGTGTTTTTATTTGTTTGGGGTCTAACTACAAATTTGTGGGAGTTCGGATGATGGGCTTCAGTGCATGGGGATCTTGGGTCCCTCTGAGAAAGGACTTGGCAGTTGTGCCATTCATCAGCACACAGCAAGTTTATTGAGAAAAGGAGAACAAGGAAAGAGAGATGCCTGCATAGACACAGGCTGGCAGTCTTCAAGAATATGGCATGCATTTTGCCAGGGCAAGGGGTGTTCTTTTATAATGTTTTTTGATGGAATGATTGTGGAAATTATCATCACCTAGGGGGTCAGATTGGATTGGTCTTCTAAGATTGATAATCCTCTCTACCTCCACTTCTGGCTGATAATCTTTTCTACCCCACCTTAGATTCCTGGAATCTTTCATAACTGCTTTAGTTAAGATTTATTAATTGTCCCTATCCCAAACTCTGGTGTTGTCCTTGTGAGACCTTCCATCTTAGATTTTTCTACTCCAAGTTTCCATCCCACTTGCTGTTAACAGGTCTTGATCTTGACCTTATTTATTTCTGAAGATTGCTCCTTGGGCATCCATATGTTCCCCCAACCCCGTACTGTTTTCTCAGATGCTCTATCTCTGTGGAAGTCTTTTCTCCCTTCAGTGCCACTGCATATTGACTGTTTAGAATAACTGAATTTTCCAAAAGACCACATTACAGTATCACCTTTCTCTTGCCTCCCTTCTTCTACAATCTGTTTTACAGTTGTGAAATTGGTAGATATTTTTTTCATTCTCTTTAAGTGGTTGATTAACAGTTTGCTTTGCATATTTTATCTTTACTTGAAGACATAGCTTCATGTGTTGTTCATTGATTTTTTGCTTGACATAGTATATTTCATTATAACATTTTATAAGTTTCAGACGTGCATCATTGAAAACTAACATGTTTGTATACCACATTGCATTCCCCAGTAAACCTTCAACTCTTTCACTATACATTTCACCCCTCCTTTTACCTGATTTGCCAACCACCACCCCCTCATTCAATAAATATTTGTTGAGCACTGCATGTCAGCATTGTTGTAAGTGATGAACATATAGGTCTGATCAAAGGCAGATAAAAAACCCTATGCTGGGAACCTTTTTCATGAAGATGGTATCTCTAGAAAAGAAGGAAGCCCTTGCCCCTGCCCGAGCCCATGCCAAAGCCAAAGCTTTGAGGAAAGCAGCGCTACAAAGCCACAAAAGGAAGATCCCTACCCACCTTCTATGTGCCCCAACAATGTGACTCTGAAGGTAAACCAGATATCCTTGGAAGAGTACCCCTGGCAGAAACAAGCTTAACTCCTACTAAGTCCTCCTGATCACAGAGTCAGCAGTGAAGAAGACAACAATACACTTGTGTTCATTTTGGATGTCAAAGCTAACTGGTACCAGATCAACCAGGCTCTGAAGAAGCTCTGTGATGTTGACATGGCCAAGGCCAACACCCTGGCCAGCCCTGACGGAGAGAAGAAGGCATATGTTTCTGGCTCCTGACTATGATACTTTGGATGTTGCTGACAAAATTGGGATCACCTAGATTGAATCCAGCAGGCTAATTCTAAATATAATTTTTTTCACCATTAAAAAAAAGACCATATGGAGCTTATGTTCTGTTTGTGTCCCTTAACTTCTGCTGACATGCTACTTTGTTTTTGCAGTAATGATGATGACCCAATTATTCATGATGTTCTATAGAAGAATTTGAGTGAGTGGTGCTGTTCCAACCATAAAGCCCCATTTTACCAATGGGTACCCATTAGCTTGCTTCTTGACTTGGAAATTGCCCTAATATGTATATTTTATGTTTGTTTTAACTTTTTATCTTGGAAGATTTGTCAGTTTCATTTTGAAATTTAGCAGTTTTTATTACTACTGGTAATTGTATGATGTGGCATCTGTAGCTGATAATTTTTTAGTGTTCATCAATCACCCTTTCCCTGCTTTTTATACAGGTGTGCTTATAAGGGAACATAGGCAGGTCTTATCAATGGTCTTTGGTGTAACCTACAGGAGAATAAGTAATTTTAAGGAAACTATATATCTGAAATGATCTTACCTTTGAATAACTTTTGAGTTCTTCCTGGCCCATCCACAAAGTGTACTATACTGTAACTTTAAAAGGAATCAAAAGTAGATGTTCTATTATAAATTGTCATTTAAAACTTAAAAGCTAGTTAATCCAAAATCTTAAAATTTGAAAAAAAGTATTTAGGAGTGAACATTTCTGTGCTTACATGTAAATATAACTTTTAAATACTTTTACTTTTAAATACTGCTAAAATACCATTTTAAATACTTTTAAAAACTTTTAAATACTGTTATTTGTAAAAGAAAATAATACAAGATGGTAATTTTTTTGTGGTTATCAAATAATACTTTCCAGATTTTGTATGATTTTATATTATTAAAGCTTTTGCTTTCTTCCTACTGAAAACTCACTAAGCTGCAATATGATGAGATGAAGATGGCATCTCAGTATTAATTTGACTTGAAATTACAGCTTTAATATTTATACATTTTCATTCATCCTAGGTTCTTAACTATGAAAATCCTAGTAGACAAATAAAAATATTTCTTAGAAATATATGAAGTGGGAAAAGTATGAATGCTATGATGGTTTGGGAAAAAAGTTTTTTCCAAACCATTATCTTCTGATGCTAGGTACCAGAAACACTTTAAAGAATTTTTATAGAATGGAGACTTTTAGGAAAGTAGTTATTAAATGGCATTTCCTTTATATGAAGAAAGACAAATTATAAAGTAATCATGGACATGTGATTTTGTATTCTTTGACATGGGTGATATAACGATACACTCTTGAATAAATTCCTATTATCTCTACCAGAAATAAGAGTAGAGAAACTGGCCTTTATGTTGAACACAGAGGATAACACAACATGGCTGATGGGTCATTGCCAAACCTAAAGCCAGGTTGTTCCGCAGTGCTGAAGTGGTCAGAGAGATGGCTGGGGCAGAGCGGACAGAGATTCGAAAAGTCCTGTGCCCGCAGATAATGGAAGATGCAAGTTGTCATAGGTCAGAGCTTGCAATGGAAGAAGGCCAAGCTTTGGGTCTTCAGGAAAGAAGGGGTGACCGTTTGACTTTGGGCTAGAGGATTGAAGGCAACAGTTGTAGCTATTGTGACCTATCTTGGGAATTAGACTTTGGCTTTGGGGACTCTCCAGTCTGACAGTGTTCGGCTAAGAGCAGGTGGTGAAGTGTTTGATATCAGTATGGCTTTAGGTTGAAGTTTATCTAATAGTGCATAGAAAAAGTAGTGAAGACTGGGCTACTGGATGAAAAGATTCAGGCAGAAGCCTTTCTATGCTCTGAATCGTGCTTTTGGAGAGGAGTTGACCTAAAGCCTGGGATGCCTGTGGGCAGTAAGCAGCACCAGGGCTTAAATCGAAGCTCTAAAGTCACGATGTTTCTGAATTCTAACATTTGGAATTTTATCAAATAAAGCTTTATACCATTCAGAATAATGCCAAGGTCAAGATGGACATGGGCAGAGTCCAGAATTTAATAATTAATAGCTGACATTTAGTTAGCATTTACTGCATAAGTACTTTATATGTAATGTTCCATTTAACCCTCCCAATAACTTATGGAGGGAGAGAGGTTGGCTTGCAGATTCTACCCGAGCAGTAAGACAGTAGAAAGGCACAATACTGATGTGTTTCAGCACCAGTTGTACTATTCTCCACACACAAGCATTTCTGGGTACTGTTGTTTATCTTTAACTTTCCTCGTTGTTTTATGGCCCATGACCATTTGCTCTTACTGGCATATTTAACACATGCCACCGGTCATGTGCATTTGTTACAGATTATGTTCCTAACCTCCATCCAGGGTATTTTGCCAGACCACTCTCACACTGACTGATTCCCTTTTCCAACTTTCCATAACTTTTATTTTCTCCACACAACTGGTCACTCGATATCTTCCGTCTTCCTTTTTTTGTACTTATTTTAAAATTGTTTAAAATATGCATAAATTGCACTTCATCAACAAGTGTTTTGAAGTCTGCATTGCTTTTGTATATTCCACAGAGCCAGCATCATTACAAATAATTCAATAAATTCAGAGTACGTTCTATACCTTCCTTGCTACCTTGATTTAATAAAGTTGTAGCTACCTGTTAAGAAATTGCATAATTTTAATATGTTTTACAATGCATGGAATGTTACTTTTTTTTCCTTCCATTTTTCGCAGGGCAAACTCAGAAAATGAATCTTTTCCAGGCAGTAACAAGTGCCTTGGACAACTCATTGGCCAGAGATCCCACCGCAGGTAAACTCCTTTGTGCTTGATTATGGTAGCCATGTTAATTCAGAATTGAAGATTTGTTGGAAATATTTGTCTGGGGCTCAGTGGATAGCATTATATCTATCTGAATTCTTTAAAAGACCCAATCAAATGCTGAAGGTCAAATAATCGAATTTTGATATTCATGAATTATTCATCACCCCATTATGAGTTAGTTCTTACATCTGACATCATTAACTTTTCTCCCATACTCTGTATGGTCTTGATAGTACACTAATACCTTTTGTGTACTCCTGTTTCACTAGCAGGTAGAAAACATGGTAAATGCCACTTTGTTCAGATAGCTATAAATGAAGATTTGATTCTGTTTTCCTTTCCTTTATATTATCATTTAACTTGTAAGTTTTTTTTTGGAAATAATTTTAATATTTATAAGTGACTTTAAGAAAGTTAATATTTATTGAAATAATTTATTGATAAAAAACATTATATTGTGCTGTGTATTTTTAAAATTTGATTGGTTTTACTTCATATATTTTTAATATACTTTGGGCTTCTACTTGAGAATCCCTATTTTTTTAATTGTTTAATTTTTTAAATTTTTAATACTTTTTTTTTTACATCATTGTTCATTTTTAAACAATATTTGCTTCCCCCACCCCCTCAGGTGTAGTCCCCATGGAGTTCTCTTCACCAATGCACCCGTGCACCATCACCTCAGTCCCCTGTGCTCCTCACTCTCTCCCTCCAATCCCTCTCCCTCTTCCTCCCCTGCAGTATGTTGAGAATCCCTATTTTTAAGGCAAATGAGAAAGAGGTTATTTTTTTAGGAGAAAGTATTAGACTAGTGGATGATTAGACGTTATTTGAGTCATTTTCTGAGATCTAGAAAACTGGTTAGGTACATTAGGGACTAGAATTCAATATTGTAAATACTCATTCTTTTATTTTCTTTGCCTTACTACAAAGCTCCTTGTAATTTCTTCCTTTTCCATTATTTGCCTTACTCATTAAAACCTACCATACTTGTCTCCTTTGTTTCAAATGATCTAATCACCTTTCTTTCAGCTTGAAATACTTTTTCAACTTTTCAGATTGTTAACTCTTATCATGCATAAAAAAACTTTGGCAAGTTACTTTACTAAGTCTCTGGCCTTATTTTCTTCATGGGTAATAACAAAATGACATTCTAGGTCACTGGTTCTTTCTCTCTGGGGTGATTTTAATTCTTTCCTGCAATGAAAGAATCATCCAGTCCAGAGTGTCAATAATGTTGACATTGAGAGACTTTGATTCATATCTGTGATTCATTCTATTTTCAGGTTTAAACATGTTAATATTTAAATTACTTATTTCTCATTGTTAGTATCACTTAGGAATTATTAAATAAAATATGTTATGTAAACATTGTTTTTCAGTAATATTTGGTGAAGATGTTGCCTTTGGTGGAGTTTTTAGATGTACTGTTGGCTTGCGAGACAAATATGGTAAGTTAATATCTTTATGTATTAACATTATTTTGTAGAATTTTTACTTAAAGATCTTGAAAATACAAAATATTCTTGTTAAATTATTTGCTTGTCCTTGTTCTGTGGATAGTTCTTTTATGTTTTCACAACCACCCACAGAATCTTTTGGCCTATATTTTTCCAGATGCATCCTAACTGTAACATTTCTCAGCTCTAGGTTGTATTACACATATTATGGATTCCAAAATCATCTTCATAAAATATGTTGTTTATCCTGTCACTCATGTTCAGAAATCTTTGATCTCACTGCCTGCATTAGTCCACGTCAAGTCCATTTCCTTTAGTTCAAGATTCTGCCTTATTCTGCTTCAACCTGCATTAGTCAGGGTTTTCCAGAGAAAGAGAAGCAATAGGATATATTTTTATATCTACATTTATGTGTATCTAAATGTTTTCATGTCTGCATCTGTACCTATAAATCTGTATCTATATTTATAGCTATATGTTTTGAGAGACAAGGTAAGAGAGACTTACTTTTTAAAGAGTTGACTCACATGATTGCGGGGGCTGCCGAGTCTGTAATGTGTAAGGGCAAGCCAGCAGGCTGGACATCCAGGTAGGGTTTCTATGTTGGAATCTTGAGGTGGAATTTCTTCTTTGGAAACTTCAATTTTATCTCATATAACCTTCAAGTGATTGAATGAGGACCACCCACATTATGAATGATAATCTGCTTTACTTAAAAGTTCATTAATGTAAATGCTCATCATACCTAAAAAAATACCGTCAATATCTAGACTAGTACTTGACTAAACAACTGGGTTCTACAACCTTGTCTCATTGACACATTAAGTTAACCATCACATTATCTTTTTATATGTTTCACCCCAGCTAATTTGTGTTTTTTGCCTGGTGAGTGATGGACTTTTGCCTGCTGCTTTCACTGATTTCATTTAACTCAGACGTGAAACCATGACTTGCCGTGTAAGAAATGTGTGTCAATCTTTTACTGGTAGGGATATTCTGGAGGTGCTTTTGACTTTTCATTTCTTTACTTAGTCTTATCTCCTTCAGAAGTCAGCAAAACTGTTAAATTTAGGGGGAAGAGTTGACAGATAGTTACCTTTCTTCTTACGTCTGCCATTGCCCTGTAGAGCTCATTCTTGCATGCAGTGCAAGGAATGAGGGTCTTCCAAGATTTTTTTTAAAGATTTATTTATGCATATAAGAACTGTGGTATAATAGTTTAGGGGGTAAGAGAACTGGAGTTTAGCGGGTGAGAGGATTCACCAGAGACAGAATGGGGAGCAGAGCAGGCAGATCTACTGAAATACACTGCTGAGGGGAGCAGCGGGCAAGATAGGAGAGGTCTGCTGTGCCATGTGGGTTAGTTCCCTGGCAGCTGATTGAACTCATGCTGCAGTGGCTGGCAATAGCTTGATAGCACTGTGTCTTTAACCCCTGCACCACATTTTTTTTTTTCCTGATTATTGTTCCCACTTGTTTACTCTTCCCTGAGGTTGTTATACATGAACCCAGGGAACCATAGCAGCTTTCATGTCGCTTATCAAAAACTCCCAGGTAGTTCTTCTCTCTTCCCCAGATAGTAGGTAGGCTTTCTGGCTCATGTCCCTCTGCTTGCTCCTGGCCCTCTAACAACTGTTTAGCATTTGAGGTCACTGGGCCAGTCTGAAATAGCTTAGACTATATTGATTCCAGCTAATTCAAATCCTATAAACTTTAGATTTTTCTTATTATTTAAATAGTTGCAAGTGTGAGATTCTTTTTTTTTCTTAATACAGGTAACATTAGTTTACAACACTAAGGTTTAGGTGTGTACAGCTTCATACTGCGATGCCTGTAGATACCACTGTATGACTGTCACCAAAGGTCTAGTTTTCATCTATTATGATCCAGTTGCCCCTTTGTTCCACCCTCCTCATGTTTCCCTCCTCTCTGGTAACCACCCTGTTGTCAGAATCTAAGGATTTGTTCTTGTTTTCAAAGTTTACATCTTTTACAGTTTAAAAACCTTTATACATTTGATTTCATAAGTAATTCATACACATTGTAGAAAATCATAAAGGAGAAAATAAAAATTACACATACTTCCAGATGTGAACCTAGAGAAAAATCAAATCTGTGTTTTCCGCTTTGAGGTTAGCAATTTTCCCCATGTTCTCCTTGTCTGTGGTTCCGAGAAGAGTTGCTGATTTTTCATTTGCTTCAGCTTTTTACTTGTTAGGATGGAATGGTGACTTTCAAAGTCCTGACACATAGAACCAGAAACCAGAAGTTGAATTACACTTTTGTAACGTTTCTGTACCTGGTCTAGCTATACTGCTGAGCAGTTTCTAGCCTTCATCATTGCATCTGCCTGAACCGATGTGGAAGCATGCCAGGTGCTTATTCAAGCGGGAGATTCTTCTGTTGGCTGTCTGCCCAGCTACTCCTCTGAGGTGCTCTCCTCACTGTACCCTTTTTGAGGCATTTCATCCCCAGTTGAGCCCACACTAGTGACTGCTGAATTTCTATCTCCAGCCTAGGCATTGGCCTGCACTTCAGCTCTGTATATTCAGCATACCACTACACATCTTCACCTTGATGTTCCAGTCACTTCAAACTCAGCATTTCCAAAGCTGGCTTTCATGATGTCCACCCAGCAAAACCGTGCCTCCCACTACATTTCCTATCTTGGTGAATAACCATTGTCCGTGCAGTTACCTAAGCCACAAACTGTGGAGATCCTAGTGTTCTTCTTTCTCATTCCTCATATCTGGTCAGGCCCTACAATTTTGTCTTTGACATGATGACCCCTCTGTAGGGAAAACAGGCACAATTTGGACAGGTTCGTTGTGGATTTGTGCAGATGGATAAGGGATCTCAGAGCTCTTGGTAGATTTGGCAGGTCTTTAATGCCGAACCAGGGTACACAGGCATACCAGCAGGTAGTGAAGCAGGCAGGCAAACAGGGAGTCTGGGAGGCTGGCGGCAACCGAGCCTCCCAGCTTCCTCATGATCTCTGCTCTCTCCCTTTTCTCTGGTGTTTTCTCTTGGTCTCCCTCTCTCCTTATGATCTCCACCTGGGCATCTGTACTTACAGGTATGCGTGCCCTATGTGCTCTGGCTTCTGGTATCCGTAATCATAGGTATTCATGCCCCGTGCTTGTGCTCCGAAGTGCTTTTTGCAAGTAACACAATACCACATGCTGGTAATGCAACCTGGAAGGAAAGTAAGGCCGCAGGTAGCAGCCATAGCGGCTGGTGGAGGGTGGTGGAAAAAAAACCTAAGAAACTCCATTTTCCCTACATTTTTACTTTCCATTTTTACTTTTTCAATTTTATTCCGTGATTCTTCATATCTTTGGTCATCTCTGTTTTGACCAGTCATCACTTCCTTAGTCTTCAAACTCCCTACCTTGTTGCCACTGTGATCATTATAAAATGTGTATTTCCTGGCAGAAGATATGCAAGCCTTTGAGATCTGGCCCTTACCTACCTGATCTCATTCACTTTATTTTTTATTGATAGTTGTAGGATAAGGTAAAAAAGTATCAGGTTTTTCTGCCCTCCCACCATTAGGATTGATGATGGATCCCTGCGGTCCTGAATGCATGCCTGATGGCGGGCACCTGGAGTGGGGTGTGGGCATGCATAAGTGGGTACACCTGGGCTGAAAGACAGCTTATGAGGGTGGTGTCACGGGGACACCAGCAGAACCATGAGAAGCAGAGAGAACGAGAGCAAAAGAGAAGCAGAGACCACCAGAGAATGCCGGAGAGCCCAGAAAGAGTGAAGATTTGCTGGAAGGCCTGCCAGCCTCTCGGCCCCCCGGTACCTCTGCCTGCCGTGTACCTGGTAAATCCCAATAAAAGCTTGAAAAGCCACTGAGGGCCCTAGGACTTCTTCTTTACCCCGTCTGCTCAAATCATAGAACCTGCCCTGTGTCCTGCCGTTAAAATAGTGAATTACTCAGTGTTTTTCCAAAGCCCCTGTTTTTTCTCTCTTCCTTTGCACATACCAGCTGACTACCTGGTAAATACCTATTTATTCTTCCTCTATAAAGCTCTTCCTGACTTTCCAAGCCAACTCAGTCATAACTTTATCACTCTTCAGATTGCATCATTTACGCCTTGCTAATTGTATTGTAATGTCTCCCTACCAGATCACTGCAGCAGACAGGGACTGGAAGGCTGTAGAGGACAGGACAGGACACAGTGCAGGTTCTCTGATCCCATGCAGACCGGGTAAAGAAGGAGTCAGAGTCCTCAGTGGTTGTGCAGGTTTTTTATTGGGGTTCACCAGGCATATGGCAGACAGGGGTGCTGGGGGGCTGGGAGGCTGGCAGTCCCCCCAGCCCCCAGCAAATCTTCACTCTAGCTGGACTCTCTGGCGTTCTCTGCTTCTGCTTCGGGCTTCTTCTCTTTCGGCTTCTGCTTCTACTGCTGCTGCTGGCGTCCCCGTGATGCCGCCCTTAAAAAGCACAGTCTTAGCTCAGCTGAATCCCATCTACCTATGCCCACAACTTAGTCCAGGTGCCCACCATCAGGCATGCATTCAGGACAAGGATCCATCATCTATCCTGATGGCGGAAGGGCAGAAAAGCCTGATATTTTCTTTACCCTACAAAGGCAAAGGAGCTATTAGGTCTCCACTCCTATCCCCTAAAGAAGTGTCAGGCACTATTTATTAAATGAATATTGAGCAAATGTACCCTTTACTTTCATCAAGACAGTGGTCAACTGCCTCAAAAAGGGGATGTCTTTATCTTCCTTTAATAATGATTTATTTTCTCAAAAATAGATTAAAATAAGGAGAAATTTAATTGAAAAAGTTCACT
This sequence comes from Talpa occidentalis, assembly GCF_014898055.3. Taxonomy (NCBI): domain Eukaryota; kingdom Metazoa; phylum Chordata; class Mammalia; order Eulipotyphla; family Talpidae; genus Talpa; species Talpa occidentalis. The sequence goes on from NW_023602073.1 coordinate 89,568,957, forward strand.
ATTCTTAGGGGGCACCTTCAGATTTCTATTTACATGACAGGGAGTTGAGCTAATTAATGACTGATTAAATCTTAGCTTTATTGTTAGCAGCTGCTGTGAATTTTTGCAGTAGCCTTTAGGGCTGTAAATTCAAAATTTGAATATTCCATCCAGGTTGATCAATGTAAACAATTAAATCATCACTACTTCCTAGTGAGTGAGCTTCAGTTTTCAGGAGTAAAGTGTAAAGGAAATAGTGAAGAGAAATATTAAAATAGAGCTTGCTCATATTAAAAAATAGCACACGCCTTTAAAAAAAATTCTGTTCTTTTGTGAACAGGCTAAAATTTTTAGCTATCCAGAACATGTGTGCTTAGTATGTCTTTTGGAGTTAAAAGCTTGAAAAGTTAAAAGTTGAAAAGCATTAAAAGTTGAAAAGTTAAAAGTTGAAAAGCATTAAAAGATTGTATTGAAATAGTGGCGTATGTTGCATCAAAGCAAAGAGAACTGCTGCGGAGGGAATTGAGTCCTTTCCTGGGAAGAGCTGAGGGTTGAGTGTGAAGGGAGCACCGTCAGTAGGTGGCAGCCTAAACTTTGAAATGAGCCCATCCCTATTCACATTATACCAATACTCTGGAACTACTAAGATGCATTTTAAATTCCCTCGGAAGAGAGAATATGAAGGATTGCAGGTTACTGAAATAATAGTAAGTTAAATATTACTTAATATTAAAAAGGAGTATTTGCATAATTAGAGGCAATGCTATCATCAAAGGAAGGGAGATTAGAGCTATTTTGCATTCCATATAATCCAGATGGGAAGGTTTAGGGTGACTATACTTTTCTCCTCCTTCCTTGTTCTTTGATACAACAAAATAATGTGAGTGCTTTGAAAATTGACAAGAAATTTATCAGTTGTTAAAAAAAAATTATCAATGTATTTCATAACGAAAGGGCGGCTTTGGAAATCCATTGATCAGGAGGAATAAGTGGAACTAAGGCAATCCCAGGGTGTTTGTTTTTAGGGTGTATGTGATTTTATTTGAATCCCACCTGTCCCTTTATATAAACAGTGTAACAGATTCCACATGGTCTCACTATTGTCACTACCTGAATGTTAGTGTTTGTGTGTGTTTTAGTCAATAAGATTTTGGTATGTAAAGTTCTGGATATGTTTTTATTTAACACTGTTCTGTCCTAAAATGAATGTTGCTGGGCTGTGGTTTACAGACTATGTTTTAGTCTACTCATTGGAGGAAGTTTAGGTGAGAGAAGGAGTAGTAAAGGTGTTGCTGAAGCATGTACAGGCTGAAACATCTGTCTTTTCACTAGAGTAGATGTTTCCCATTATTGTATTCATTCTTCTACACCACGGCTGTGGCCTGTTGTAGCAATTCGGGAAAATAACCAGGCATTATTTTCTTATGTGAACATCATAGAAATTTATGACCAGATACATTGAAACACTAAATTGAGGGAGGAAAACTAGGACAGGCATGTGGAGATGAATTTTCATTTATAATGTGCTAGTATTTGGGAGCGACTATGAGTAATGTGTCTTTATCAGTAAAGTGAAAGGAAAAGACCAGCTGGTTCTCATGGATACACACTTAGGTATTCTTGTGCTTTTAATTTTTGCTTTATTTATTTATTTGCTTTTTATTTTCTGTTAAGAAAAGGAACAGATTTACTTTATGCCTAGGTTTCCTTTACATTTAAAGGCTTTCTGAATTAACAATTATTTATCTGTTTAGAACCATCAGCTTCCTTAGTCACTGAATTTAATTTTCTCTTCATAAGTCCCTTTTCCAGGGTAAATTTTAAATTTGGAGACTGGTAGCAAATCTTTTGACAAGTATCTTATACTTTCACATCAATTATGAAATTAATTTCTTGAACAGAAAGAAAATGTGCTTCTACTACAAAGAAAGGGTAAATTGGGTGATAATCATGGTCATGGATGATGTCTGGGTCCCATTGCAGAATGGCAGTCTTTGGTGTCTGGGCAATTGAAACTGGGATCAACTTTGTAAATTCATGATAAGTATCCAGGAAAATATATATGATTTATTAGAATAGAATACATGGTTTATTTCTCCTACCGACATATATATACATATAGATGTATATAGATAGATAGATAGATAGATAGATACACATTTAACTTCTGGACAGATAGAATACTAGCTATGAACTTTTTTTTTCCTCTCTGAAAGTTATTTTTAAAGGATTGTTAGTAGCTTTAAGTATTTTTCTTCCTAAAAGTCATGCACTTTAAATTGCTCCTAGTATTACAAAGCTCCTTTGCTTTCTAAAAGCGCACATGTGGTAAAGTAGATAAGGAATATGTTTAATATACTTGTTTAATCTCTTTTTTATCCAGTTGAAGTAGTTACCCTAGAAAGTGGGACGAAAATATTGAAATATACTTCATTTACATTAGTTTCCCTTATATATTGCTTTCATGATCTTCTGTAGTTTTTCATTTCAAAAAATGTAAAATTTAATAAAACTAGAATTGTTACAAATGTATTTCAATTTCTCTAAAAATCAAACTGTGTACTCGCACAGTTGGCATATTTGCCAGTGACTTAGCAAATTAACATTTAGGAAAAAATTTTTTTTTAAAGATTTATATATTTATTTATACAAGCACTGGGTACAGTCAGAAGCGTGGGAGGGTGAGAGAATTCACCAGAGCCAGAGCGGGGAACAGGACAGGCAGACTGACGAAATACACTGCTGAGGGGAGCAGTGCGTGCAGCAGGAGAGGTCTGCTGAGCCATGTGGGTTAACTACCTGGCTGGGGATTGAACTCATGCTTCAGTGGCTGCAGATAGCTTGATAATGCTGAGACTTTTAACACCCGCGCCACCAGGGAGGGCCCCTAAGAATATATTTAATATATTTTGTAGGATATCACAACTGGAAGGAATATAAGGACACATGTAGTCTAGTGGTTTTTAACTGGGGGTGATTTTGCTCACCCAGAAACATTTAGACACATTTGGAGATGTTTTTGATTGTCACAACTGGTTGTTGCCAGAGATGCTGCTAAACTTCCTTCAATGCACAGGGCAGCACTCGTTCACTAAATGAAGGATTATCTGGCCTTGAATGCCAGTAGCCCCAAGGTAGAAATACCCTGATCTAGTCCATCTCCACATATTATAGAAACTGAAGTCCTGAGAGGTTAAATGTTACTAAGCTGCCCAGTGGCAAATAGGTGAGCCAGATTGTAAAACCATTCTAAAACCCAGTCCTGAGCTTTCTGTACTACACGGATTTGACTTATTTATAAATGAGTAATTTAGATATATATAAAAACATAAGAAGGAATAAAAGAAATTAAGCTCCAGGGTTTTGATTATTCATGGAGTAAGAAGCAGCTAGTCATTAGTAACATATTAAAAAGATTTTTAAAATGGGCCTCCCCGGTGGCGCAGCGGTTGAGCGCTGGGTTGCGAGGCTGCCCGCGGCCTCTGCGGCACCGGTTCAATCCCCGGCTGCTCCCCGGCCACCGGAGGAGGGTCCCACATGGCGCGCAGACCTCTCCTGCCGCCCGCTGCTCCCCTCAGCAGTGTACTTCGGTCCCTCTGCCTGCTCTGCTCCCCGCTCTGGCTCTGGTGAATTCTCTCACCCTCCCGCACTTCTGACTGTACCCAGTGCATGTATAAACAAAACAAACAAACAAACAAAATAAATAAATAAAACATGCCTCTATAAAAAAAAAAATAAAAAGATTTTTAAAAATTGTTTTTTGTGTTTCTTTTGTGAATGAGTTTTTTTTGGTTAGTTCATTAAGTTGTTCCAGGGTGGCAAATGCTGCTTTGACTTTTTATTTTTTTTCCTTAGTTGATTAAACAATAAATTTTAGAGCTGCCAACAGGTGTTCTCTTTAACATTTTATGCATCAGAGCATCATGCCCTTAAGCCAGTTTTTCTCAACATTATTTGACAATATGTGGCAGACTTCTAATATTATGAAATGTGAGCACCAAGTTAGGAGATAGGCTTGGGCTAAAGAAGACTGGAAAAAAATGGAATTACAGGTCATTGTCGGAAAGTATAAAATTGATTCATATAGCTTTTGAAACAACATAATTAAAAAATAGAAAATAAAACTATTCAGAATAATGCAAGCAGTAAAAGATCTTTGCTTTTTTTTTACATTTTATTGTCAAATATAACATATATGTGCATTTAATTTCAGGGATGGTGGTGCTAAGTTAGCTTCCCAAACTTGGTAGCAAATCTTATGAAAAATCTTGTCTTTAGAGTCATACTTCTAATGGGGAAGAGCACAAACTCCTTATTTAGCCTTTAGTATTTCTTGAACTAGGTGCAATAGACATTTTTAATTCTTTTGTTTTGAACTGCTCACTTTCTGATATTTACACATTGAAGACAGTCATTTTTTTAAAAAAAATTACTTTTTTATTTATTCTGAATTGCTACTTCTTTGATTCAGGTATCATTTTTAATGGTAAGACTTTTCTTTTTAGATCCCAGAAGTTACCATGGTTGAAAGGGGATCAGTATAATAAATTTTATATAGACAGTTGAGATTGCTCAATATCTGAGAATCCCTGGATTCTCTCACAACTCCCCCCCCACTCCTTTGTCTTGAGGAAACTGGTCACAAAGATCATTAAATTTCAACTGAGAGTGCTTTTCCTTCTAGATGTTACATGACTGAAGTCTATGGCTTGTGTATGGCAACTTCACATTGATGTTGCACCCAGATATCGAATCAGTGTTGTAACTTGAACCAACGTTGTTACTTATCTGTCTCAGAAAATTCAAACCTAAATGTTTTGATATTAAATAGTTGACATTCTGTGCTTCAGTTGTAACTTGGAATTCCACTTTCATCACCTTCAGTTCAACTATAAAATCACATAATAATAATTCCCCAGGAAAAATAATTTTCCAGTCAAATTGGGGACTTGTAAAAACAGCTCTGTATGGGGGATAGCATTAATATAATTTGCCAGATATTTGTTGAGTGAGACTTTCTGTGTAAAGTCTTAAAGGGCTGGAGCATAGTGCTTTGTTTTCTGTTCCTGTTTAGTGTAGATGAGATTTCTCAGTTGCTTTGATTGGCAAAGGGGCTGAAGGATCAGTTAGGTCAAGGCTGGCAAGTGACATGTGCTAAGGAATCACTTGGGAAACCTGTTAGGCAAGAAATTTTCATTTTCCTAGTGAGCAGCTACACCCAAAGGCGCTTTAGCAAAAGTGCTTGACCTTCTTTAGTGGCGTCATGCCATCCACTTCCCAAGGTCCTCTGGTCACCAGCCAGAAGTTTTGGCATCTGGCCAACCTTAAATTAGCCAAAAGATTTTTTTTTTTTTTTTAATTTTGGCTCCTAAACACTCAAGCTTCATTGATAGTAAGGGATTTCTCATTTCAACTTCTGGGCAGGCTGCTCATTTAACCCTCTTTACTCTTTGCCAATTTGGAGTCCAGAAGAAACCAACTTGTTTCTAAACCAAAATGGAACACACACACACAAACATATTATTACATTTTTAATTAATAAAGATCCTGTACATAGAAGTTGAGCATTTTGCTCTTAAAAAGTTGAGATTTCTCAAAACTCAAAAGGGAGCTTTCAAATCACTTTGGAACCATGTTTTAATTCTCTAATCAAAGGAAGAAAGAACATTATTAAATGCATAAACCCACTCTAACTATTCAAAATAAATTAAATACTGTTAGCGTAGATATTAAAGAAGGTAGTTCCACTACATTCTCAACAAATTCACAAGTCTCAACAAATTTGTAAGGGCAACTGATCATTTGCCTGAAAAAGACATGCTTTCTTGTCAAATATTCTGTGAAATTTCTGCTGAAGAGCATTTTAGCCATTTTGCTTTTGATTATTTTGTGGGTATAGATCAAAGGTTACAACTCTGTTTATAACATTTAAATCTTTATATAAAGAAATATGTTAGATTTTGACATATAATTTTGCACCATGTTCTACTTAAAGGTTCCATTTATCACACAATTTGGTGAAAGTGAATCAAAAGGGCGCGAGATCTGTTTTGTGTCTCTAAACTACCCAGCCTCCCTTGATTTCTTTGATCTTATAAGTCAAATTGAGCCAAGTAGTCTCAATGCAGCATTCCTTTCATTCAGTTCTTGCCATATTTCCTTTATTTGCCTTATTATCTAGTTCTTGCTGTTTAAGATACGGACAGAAGACATTGCACTATTCAGCCTTTAGCTCCTATTACCCTTAAATATTTTAGTGAAGTAAAAGCTGAATAACATTTGTTTCTAATTCTTTTAATGCCATCACTATTCATGGTCATAGTGGACTGATTTCTACTCTATTTGAAGAACAGTTAAAAAAAGGAAATGAAAAGGTGAGGTGCAGTGACATATGGACCCGTGGTCCCTGCCTTTGCTAATTGGTGTGGCATTAGGTGCTTGAGTTGACTTTAATCTCCATCAGTTCCCCCAAACCACGGATATAAAATGTAAGTAAAAACAATGGGCTAGCTATGAAAATTTAAGATTAAGACAAGCCATTTGGCTTTAATCTTCAACTAAAATGCTTCTGCTAAACTCCTGCATAGATACTTTGGAGCCTCTGCTGTCTGGTAACTCCATCAGTTTCTTTGTTCAATTGAGTTTTATAGTTTCTGCAGAACTGGAAGCTGGCCATTCAAAATAGTCCCATGTCCATTAAGTACGTGGTGTGAGTGCTAGGCCAGTTGCTTGCAACGAATTAAGGGATTATGAAGGCAGTGATAGACCAAAGTACATTCATTAGAGAAAGATTGATATTGACTTATCCTTGCACACTGGCCAGTGGACACAGGGCATAGGTAGTTAATATTAAACTATCATCTGACAAGTAGAAAACATCCCCAAGCTTTTTTTTAACCTGAGGCACTTCTTTAGTATGTCCTGGTAGTATTCAGGTTATTTCCTGTTTATAGAGACTAGTTTATTAGTCCTAAGAACTTGTTGGAAAAGCCATGCTAGGAAGGTAGAGAGGCCTTTCAGTCGCATGTGTGTACATATGTGGAATAAATCTTTATAGTTGGTCTCCAGATAGTGACACCACCATTCATTACATAGCACTGCTTCTCAGCCTTGCTGTTTATTGCAATACTGATGTTTAGGTCTCAGCTGAGAGACTGAGTTCTGGTCTGGGGTGTGGTCAGGGTGTTGGGGTTTTAAGGGTTTCTGGGTGATTCAAATTGCAGTCAATTTTGAGAACTGCTCTAGAAGGTACTAAAAATTTAAAGATGTGGTTGCTGCCTTTAAGGAAATCCCAGTACACTTGAAATGCCAAAGCATAATTACATGAAAAGTAAAATAACAGTATAAGGGAAAATAGCAATACAAAACTGTTAGAACTGTCCAGTAACATTGTTTATTTTATTTAGTCCAGAGTTTAAGTGACAAAGGATGAGTTAAATTGTGCACTGAAAATTTTGATAGAAAATGGTAGAGATTTCTAGGGCCTCCCCGGTGGCGCAGCGGTTGAGCGCTGGGTTGCGAACCTGCCCGCGGCCTCTGCAGCGCTGGTTCGATCCCCGGCTGCTCCCCGGCCACCGGAGGAGGGTCCCACATGGCGCGCAGACCTCTCCTGCCGCCCGCTGCTCCCCTCAGCAGTGTACTCCTGCTCTGCCTGCTCTGCTCCCCGCTCTGGCTCTGGTGAATTCTCTCACCCTCCCACGCTTCTGACTGTACCCAGTGCATGTGTAAAACAAAAACAAACAAACAAACAAATAAATAAATAGAAAATGGTAGAGATTTCTAGATGAAGAGACAAACTTGGGTATCTGCATTTGTTCCTTCCTAAAACCCTACTAAAATGTTAAAAGATCTTCCTTTGCAAAGACCTAAGTACTTAGGACAGGAAGAATGGGATAGGAAAAAACATGAGCAAAATGTTGGAAGCTGGAAGGTAAAGGACTTAGTAGGTTTGGAAAAACAGAATCCAGAGGAATGGGCAGTGGGGTAGCCAAAACCAGCCTAGTTTACATCACAGAATCATTCAAAGGCTCAGAAATTGGCAAAACCAGGTTCTACTGGAATAAGGAGAAGGGGAAGTGGGGGGGGATATCTGGAATAAGGAAAATTGAGTCTTTAGAAAGCCCTCAGATTTCCAGCTTCCTGCCACCACCTGGCAGAATCTTAGAGGTTAATTCTTCATGGAGAGCTATTTTTGAGGTAAGGGAGGCCAGGAAATTGTTTTTATTTTGCTTGGATACATGCTCAGCCAAAACTCTGGGTTCTGTTACTGTAGAAGAAAGGAAGAATGAATATTGAGAGGTAATTAGCAGTTAGTACTATGCTTATATGCACATGTATTTGCTACATTAATATATAATAGTAATGATAATGATGGTGACAATAGTAGCAGTGAACTCTTTCAGTACTGCCTACACACGCATTGTTCTGAGGCCTTTCCACATACTGATTACTTCACAATTCTGTGAAGTTCTTTTATTATCCCATTGTGTAGATGTAGAAACGCATCTAAATACACAGAAAGGTTATGTAACTTCTTTTAAGTTTCACAGGTAGACCCAGACCTAAGACCTTATCTTTCTGTGATTAAACCTCACATTGTAAGTTTTAGAAAAACCTGATTTCTAATGAATGTTGTTTAATGTTTTGGTTTGTGTGTTCTTTGGAAAAAATGATTATACTGGCATTTATACTTGATGGATATAAGGAATTGCAAGTTTAATAAAATGATTCTATGTTTGTATTAATTCAAGTAATTTAACACTTTAAGTCTGCTAAGATCTTTGTTAAAAATGACCATTGAGAACCATTGTATCTAAATTGAGAAACTCTGGCAGGCATTGGATGCAAAATGACTCAAGAAGGGGTTAATGAAGAGTCAGTCAGGGACACCGATAGAACTTGTGATTCTTTGGAAAATCAAGACAAGTGGAAAGGAAAGGATCTATGTAGACAATTGTCAGGGGTTAAGTCTGTATGAAACAAAATTTCCCTTCCCTGAGCGTGGCAATTAAAGAGACAGATAATGACTTGCTAACCTAAATAAAATCAATTTTCATGTAAAAGTGGTTCAGAAGTAGATGAGAAGACTGAGCCTCTGAGGTGATATAATTATCCTGTCATGTAGCATCCATATCAATTTCTTTAATTTTGAAATACTAGATTACCATTTCTTTAGCTGGCCATCTGATTTGGACCAAACTATCAAGTTATGCTTTGTGATTCTTTCTGGCTTTTCTCTGACCTTTTCTTTAAAAATTTGATCTAACATTAAAAGAAAAAAAGTTTATATTAAGTTCATTTCAAGTAAATCTCATCCTTCTGCATATATGTGTATTAGTTTTCAATGAATGTAGAACACGATTTCCTTGCATTTCTGCTGTGGGTCCTCAAAACACCTCAGATTTAATATTTTAAACCTATCAAGTTCTTTTCCTTTGAGTTTCTCTCTCCTGTTCCTACTGTCACTATCATAGTTCATGCCCTCGTTACTTTGGATCTGAATGATTATATTTGTTGTGAGTCTGAGATCTCATTCTCTTTTCTAGTCTAGTTTATATTACATTGGTGAGATTATTTTTTCCAGAAAACAGCACTGATCACAATTATTTCCCTGCTTAAACCTCCCACATATTTAATAATAAAATTCAGCTTTCTAAACTCAGATATTAAGTGATCTGGTTTTGACTTTTCTTTCTAACTTTGGCCTCCCCGCAATCAACCCCCTATTCCCATACCCTTGGCTATGTCCATTCTACTGACCAGTTGTACTCATGCTTCTCTGCTCCTCTGCCTTTTTAATACTGTTTTGCCCCTCACAAAGTCCTCCCTCTGCTTCAAATCTGAACTGCACCTCCAAACATAGCACATCTTCCTCACCACAGCCTTTGCTACTAGAAGTAATTTCTCTCAACTGTTCTTGTCATTTCCACCTAGCATTGCCTCTATAATGCCATTATTTTTAATTTTTATTATTATATATGTTTTACATCATTGTTCATTTTTGTACAATGTTTGCTTTCTTTTCTCAGGTGTAGTCCCCATAGAATTTCCACCACCAATTCACTTGTGCATCATCACCATGGTCCCTTGTGCTCTTCCCACCCTCATTTTGATCCCTTTCCCTCCCCTGCAGAATGCCTCTGATTTATAGTTTGCTATTGTTTATTTTTGTTTTGTTTTGTATTGTTATTATTTTTTCCCCCTGATGTCTTATTTGGTTCCCCTATATTCCTCCTATAAGTGAAACCACTATTTTTCTTTTTCCTTCTGACTTATTTCACTGAGCATAATTCCTTCTAGCTCCATCCATGTTGCTGCAAATGTTTTAGTTTATCTTTTTTGATTGCTGCATAGTATTCCATTGTGTATATATACCACATCTTCTTGATCCAGTCGTCTATTTTTGGGCATTTGGGCTGTTTCCAAGTCTTAGCTATTATAAATAGTACTGCAATAACCATGGGGGTGCAGGTATCTTTTTGATAGGTGCTTTATGTCCTTTGGGTAGATTCCTAGAAGTGGAATTGCTGGGTCATATGGTAACTCCATTTTTAGCAGTTTGAGGAAACTCCACGTAGCTTTCCATAGTGGTTGGACCAGTTTGCACTCCCACCAGTAGTGCAGGAGAGTTCCTTTTCATCACATCCTCGCCAACATTTGTTGTTGCTAGTTTTTCTTAATATGTGCCATTCAAGGTGGTTTCTCATTGTGGTTTTGATTTGCATTTCCCTTATTATGAGGGATGTTGAACATTTTTTCATATGCCTGTTGGCCAATTAATCTTTGACAAAGGAGCAAAAGATATGCAATGGAACAAGGACAGTTTGTTCAAAAAATGGTGCTGGAAAACTGAATCACCATAAGCAAAAGAATGAAAACTAGACCACTACTTCGCACCATGCACAAAAATGTCATTATTTTTATTTTGTCCCATACTGTATTTTATACACAGTTCATCTTTACATCTTCCAGGAGGCTAAAAAGGTACTAAACATGGAAATTGGTTGAATGAATGGAGTGGTCACAGTAGTAATGGTTCCATGATTTAGTGCAAATAAAATGATTTAAGTCTTTAAGATTTTTAAGTGACACAGTAAGTATTTCATATCAGGAGGTGACTTTTTTTTCATTTTTTTTTATTTTAACATTTATCATTTTTTACATGTTTTTAGACAATATTTGCTTCCCCCCACCACCTCAGATTGAGTCCCCATAGAATCTCCTTCCCCAAGGCACCCTTGCACCATCAAGGAGTTGACTTCTAATGAAAATTTTTTTAAAGCAGTTGTGAGAGTTTAAGGGACCTTTTTTAAGTATAGTCTATCCATTTTGTCCTGTCTTTATTTCATTGTGCAGAAATCTTTTTTTAACTTCTTAGTTTATGATCATGTCTTAGGTATTTCAGTGAGCAGAATATTATCCATATTGTGTGTGAGATGTCGCTTTGTCATGCTGTCTTAGTGAGCTTGTCAAGTATCACCTGGATGACACACGTATACTCACACACACATGAATTCACACATATTTTACCTGAAATTAGTATGTTGGCTGACCATGTTTTCCAACACATGGATATTAGTTAAATGGATTAATGACTTCAGTAGCTTGATTAAGGATCAATGCCAGTTCTTTTCTGTCCTTTGGTAAATTTCATTGATGTGTTTTCTGTTTCTGTTTACTTATTGAAGTGTGAAGTAGAAAGGTGCTGTAAACAAGTAACTAGATTGTAGGAATGATGTGAAGGATCCATGGAGTAAATTGATTTTAAAGGAAGAAAAATCTAGAGCTAGCAGAAGTAATTATAATGCTCTAAAACCATTCACATTTCAGATTTAGAATAGAATGATACAAATGAATTTTCAAAATAATTTTTTTTGGAGGGGGCAGGTAGCAATCTCCTGGGCTTTGAAACTGTCTTACTTATGAAACCATTTTAAAGATCATGCTCTGCTTGTCTATGAGCCTTGCATTAGTTCCTATAAGCAGTGGGATTCAGATATTTTGAAAAGAGTAGATACAATTAGTGAATGTTTATTTTCTGGTTAAAACTGGTTCTTCATTCTCTTGAGCTTTATTTTATTAATAGCTCTTCAATTTGGACTTCGAATTGGTTTAATGTCAACTTTTTTCTGTTTACAAAGGGGAAAGCTCATTTATTTTTCATGCATCTTTGTCATGTTGTTCCTTTGCTTCTGAGAAAAGGGCACCAACCTATTTAGATAGGGAAGTTTAGGCTATTTATAAAGCTAGGCAGGTTAATTGAAATTGACAGCTTGGTAATGTCCTTGTTGGTGAATGACGCACATGGGTTTTAGATGATGTTGGCATGCTGTTTTCACTTACAGTCAGGAATCAGCTGGAGGGATTTGTGCGCTTTGAGCTTTACTGTTGACGTAGGTACTGAGTACAGATATGTTTTAGGAAACATCTCATTTCCATATAAATGAAGGAAGATTAAAAAAAAATTAGATGGCATGCCCTTAAATTCCAGCTGGTATCACAGGATGATGAAAATCTTTTGACTTTCTGGAAAAACATCTTTGGTTGTATTTAAGTACAGGGAAGTCATTACAGGTTTATTCAGAAATACTTTTTGTATTCATTTTTTGCAATCTTTTTTTAGCATCATTTATATATTCATTTATTTGAAAAATTACATTTTTAGTGTGCGTTTCTCTAAATTGCAACTTTAATCTCTCAATATGTTTTAGATAACTTCATGTAAGAAATTTATATAGTTAGAGCAATAAACATATCAATGTGACTTTAATAATTAAAGGTAGAACAACCAAAGAGTTTGTCTATTTTGTTCTCCCAGCAAAACTGATTCTTTTTTTGAGACATAGTATATATCAGTTTGACTGAAATGGTGTTTGTGTTTTTCTTTGTGAATGTTACTTAAAAGAGAGTCTAACTTAAATAGCTGTGTACATCCTTCTTAAAACCTGAACATTCAGATTCTGAACATTTATTTGTTTAAATTCACTTTTATTTTAGATAAATTTCCCATTTATGGAATCTCCTTGATTGAAAGATTATGTATAGAAACAAAATTTTACCTTAGGTACAAGTGTCAAAGCGTTACTATTTGAATTTACTAGTTATATCTTCTGAGATTAAGTATCCCTTATCTCAGCCAGTGCTGGGCAATTCCTGAAGATGTCTGGGGCTCTGGGAATGCTATGTTGGTTTTGTATTGTCAAGGTCATGCTATTACATTTGCATTTGCAGATTACCCTGTCATAAAGCCCTAACACAAACGTATGGCGAGTAGCACTCAGCACATGTTTCATTTTGTTTGCTCATATACCCTTGAAGATGTGAATAGTGTGGAGCCACTGCTTCCATGCAGACATCTACTTGAATAGAACTGCCATCTATTGGAATCCAGTATTTCTCTTTTCCAAGTAGTACGTTGGAAGGCTTTGAGTCCTTTGGGTTCAATCTTTGATATGCCTAGTCTCCAAGCCTCTGCATACACAGCATATGTTCCTTAATCCAGGAGTTGTCTTTGGTCATCAACTCTTCATTTCCACTCCTGGGCTATGTCTTTTCGAAGGTTAGCAATCGCTTAGTCACCTGTTTATAATCCCTTTGTCCAGTGGTAAATTTCAGGGTCTTTGGCTGCAGGTACGCATGTTATCCTCTTATTGAGTCTATTCCTGGTTTTGCTAATCAAACAGGATTTTTGTTCATTTAGAATTGCTTGTCATAACTCTCCCACCATGACCTGCCTTCCCTACTCCCACCTTCACCCCGGATGGAGAGAGTGTGCTTATTATGGAGTGACTCAGAGTACCATATAAATTTTCTAACTGTAATACATTGAGATTGAGGATAAGCAGTACTGGGCGGGCTTCTCCAGCTGAGATTGGGATCTCAAAGACCACATATGGTCCCAGTACTTCTCAGTGCCAGCCCTCAGGGGGTTCATTTCTTGAACATTCCTCTCAACTAACACCTATTAAACCATGTTGATTCTCATTATTTTCCTCACTACTAACCTAATAATAATACTTAACATTATTATATTGCTTTATGGATTACAGAGCATTTGTGCATACCTTAGTTAATCTTGAGATCAACCTTGGTTGGTCAACAGGTTACTTTTATTCTAACTTTATGAATAAAGATCACACAACCAGAAAGTGGTAGAGCTACATCTTAACCCAGTGTTTCTCACCAAAGCACACACTTTTAACCAAACGTCTACCTTTAATTCCCACTATTATTCCAATTACTTTGTATTTCACCTTCCTTGGTTCACTTCCCAGATCTGACCTTGCACTTCTTTTTTTGTCTTCATCCTGTTGGTCAAGCAGTCCCCTATTCTACATATGCCTTTTAAAATTCTGCCCATGCTTTACTGCCCATTTCAAGTGTTTTCTCTTTAATGAAACTGCATGATTCCTACACCTGAATCTCTCCTTCCCTTCTCTTCTTATTTTTTATATCACTTTCTCATAGTTATTTATATTTGTTATGTGATTACATTATAAGTTGTTTTAATATTTAGAAGTTTAAACTTAGTGGTGTCTCATTTATCTTGTCATCATTTGCGCATCCAACTATAGTGACTTGTACATGGACAAGTACATGCTGAATTAATGCATATTCCCTTGTTAAAACAAATTATACCAAATTGTATTTTTCACTGGGTCTAAATCAAAGCCTTTGGTGTCAGAAGGTGATCTGGGAGGGCTTGATATTCATCCCCTGCCACATCCATACAAAGAGCTTAGGAAGAATGTATACTTGAGGGCCTCCCCGGTGGCGCAGCGGTTGAGCGCTGGGTTGCCCGCGGCCTCTGCGGCGCCGGTTCGATCCCCGGCTGCTCCCCGGCCACCGGAGGAGGGTCCCACATGGCGTGCGGACTTCTCCTGCCGCCCGCTGCTCCCCTCAGCAGTGTACTTCGGTCCTTCTGCCTGCTCTGCTCCCCGCTCTGGCTCTGGTGAGTTCTCTCATCCTCCCGCGCTTCTGACTGTACCCAGTGCATGTATAACCAAACAAACAAACCAGCAAACAAATAAATAAAGCATGCCTCTATAAAAAAAAAAAAAAAAAAAAGAATGTATACTTGATATCTTATTTTTGTGTTATATACTCCATTTATTCCACCCCTTGGGATACAACTCATTTCTTAAAGACCTAAGTTGTGCCAAATTGAGTACTTTGTTCCATTTTTTTAATGTAGTATCCAATAGTAAGTTTATTAGTATGTTAACACTCACTGAAGAATTTTCTGCACCTGATTCTGGTAATAATTGGATATCATTTAACACATATTTCGATATGGTTGTAATACCAAGTTTACCTTGAAGTAATGTTTTTAAAACCAGCATTCAAGGAATGTTTGTAGGTGGTTTTACTTAGTATGAAGTCTGAGTATATACAATTAATAAAGACAGAAGGCTATCCATAATATTTTGTACAAGGGAATGAATCGAAAAGTCCATTTTTTCCATTAAAATCATTAAAGGAAAAAAAAATCAGAAGTGGACCTGAAGCTAAATTGGAGCTGTCATTTCAGTGGAAAAACATTGTTTGTTATCGTCTATTTTTAGAATTTAATTGGCTATATAATTATAAATTATTTTTGCTTTTGTCCTGGTAAATCAGGTCATTAAGTTTAACTTTGTATTAAAATAGCATATATTAAAGCTGGTTGACATTAGAAGTGTAAGAGTACATATTGCCTTTAAAAGTTGTGTATCTAGGGCCTCCCCGGTGGCGCAGTGGTTGAGGGCTGGGTTGCGAAGCTGCCCGCAGCCTCTGCAGCGCCGGTTCGATCCCCAGCCGCCAGGTGAGGGTCCCACATGGCACACAGGCCTCTCCTGCCACCTGCTGCTCCCCTCAGCAGTGTATTTCATCAGTCTGCCTGTTCTGGTCTCCCCTCTGACTCTGGTGAATTCTCTTATCCTCCCATGCTTCTGACTGTACCCGGTGCTTGTATAAATCAATCAATCAATCAATCAATCAATCTTTAAAAAAAAAAGTTGTGTATCTATTGGAACTGGAGGGGGAAATGCTATTGAAATTAAGTCAGAAGAGGGAAGACAGTTACCACATGGTGTCACTTACATGTGAAATATAGAGAAATAAAACAAAGATTCGCTAAAACCAATCCAATAACAAACTCTAGAAATATGACTGTAGAATTAAGGTTACCAGAAGGGGAAGGGTAGGTTAGAGAGCAACATGGGGAGGGATCAGATTGGATGATGGTACAGGACTTTGTGTGCCTTGGTGATGGGTATGTTGTGGTAACATCTGAAGGATATGACCCTATACCTCTAAGTCATATACAGTGTTGTAAACTAAATTTACTTCAGTAAAGCAAATACATATATACATATATAAAAATTGTGTACTTGGTTTGAGAATCCCTGGCTTATGATATTAGACATTATTTTATCATAATTACAGTGGCTAATCTTCAAACATATCTTCCCTATTTCAGTTTCTATGACTTGCTTAAAATTGATTCTTTTCCTTTTAGTCTTTTCAAAATTTCTTTTTTTTCCTCTGCCCCTAACCTGACCATACCTGTGTGGATGTTTCTGGAGTCTCTATTCTCTATTTGCACATTGTCCTCATGTGCAAATACTGTACTGTTTTGGTGACTATAGCTTTACAATAGTGTTACTGACCAATTGAATTCTTTTATACCCAGGAAAGGCATTTGAAACAGGATTTAGGCAGTAGAGGGTTTGATTCCTTAGCCAAGAAATGGAAAAGTAGGGACTTATATGGGGGAGTCCATGCAAATGGATTTTTAAAAATAAGACATGTTAATGTATTTTCTAAAATTTCTATAAGATGTGATCACCTAAAATATAGCCGTCAAGTAAATAATCCACTGATTTGTGTTTGAATGTATTTTCAAGATGTGATCTAGCTTTATTTTCTAATTTATCATGATTTCTGTTGTCATTTCTATTTTAATGTAATTATTTTGGTCACTCATTTTGTTTCACTTATGCATTAAACCAATATTTTAAATATTTAAAAAATCTTACTATGTGCCAACAACTATCCTAGGTGTTAAAGACATAGTAACTGTACATAGTTCTTATCTTTGTGCTTGGGTGAGTCTGTGGTCTCTCTTTGTTTTTATATTTTCCCATTATTTAAATGAGTATTTTCATGTAAATATTGTATCTATATCAAGTCCTGTCTGCCTTGCTGTCACAGCTATATCTTGAGTACTTGGTGGGACATTACCACATCTCAATTGCCATAGATTATTGCTCTTTCAGCCAAGCAAAATGGATCTTTCAAATCTGTTCACTTGAATAATATTATTAAATGACTACTCAATTGAAGACATTATACTAGGTACTATGAGTGTCCAAAGATAAATGAGGCACATTCTATGCTCTTATTAGAGGAGCTTACAAATTTTAATCTAGTCAATGAATACTTGGGCATTATTGGATCTGCACCCAGAATTGTAGACTCAATTACAGTGGTGCTTTTGTACTTTGTCCTTCTAATGTTTACTAAACATATTTACTGCTGGTTGATTTTTCTCTTCGTTAATTTTCCTGTCTTATTCAATAGAATGACTCAGATCTCTCTTCTCAGGAGTTTTCAGAACAACAGAGGATAAGGCTCAGAAGTAACCCTTTCTAGCCATTGTTGCCCAGAAGCTACAGTTTGGAGAGTGTTGTTGTAAGATAATTGTAAATACAGGTAAACTTCCTAGATCTGAAAACCTTGGAACCCAGTAACTTCTGGAACCATAAATACAGTGCTGCTTTTAGTGAAAGCAGGATGGGCAGAGGGAGAGTCTAGGCCCAAGGGCAACCTTGGCCAACCCTGTGGGATCTTTAGTTATTAATGATCCTGTTTCTAGTTGGACTGAAGTGACCAGGCCTTTATATTCTTACACTGATCAGTCCTTGGATGTTGGCCACCAACCATGATCTTCTTGAGCTAGGAAGTTCACTGGAGTTGAGGTAGTCCCTGAGGGGGCTGCCAAGTGATGTCAGCTGGCAGACAGTACTCTCTGCAACTGGGGCAACACAGTCTTTGCAACTGGGGGATGTGGGCTGCATGCATGCCTGTGCCCACCATAGGCATTAAACTATGACTACTACCTTGGTCGTAAGGTGTTTTTTTCATATCACTTTTTCATTCTTTAGCTCTAGATATGAGTCACCTTATTTAAAAAAAAATTCATTTATTTATGTATATTTTACATCATTGTTCATTTTTAAACAATGTTTGCTTTTTTCCCCCCACCTCAGATGTAGTCCCCATAGAATTTCCTCCACCAATTCACCCATGCACCATCACCTCAGTCCCCTGTGCTCCTCCCTTCCAAGTGTTCATTTTAGGCATAAGTATTGTACTTGTGGCTAAGATGAACACTTGGTTTATATTATTCCTTAATACTTTTCACTTAGGTATTAATATTATTTAATTGTTTGATTTAGTAACTGTAAGTCTTGATTTACCAAGACTGGTCTGTTTTCCTGGGACTACTTAGTTTAGGCCTGATGATAATGTTAATTATTCTTAGTTAATATTATTGTTAATTATTAGCATTATTCATTGTATTAAGTATTATTAAGTATTAAGTATGTTAATTATTCTTAGTATTGTTAATACTTCTAGACATTTCAGTTTGGAAGATAATTTGTAATGGTCATCCTACTTGGTATTTAAAACATTGCTTGCATACTTACTCTTTAAATGAGTTTCTAACCTATTTAGCTAATGAATGGAGTGGTCTATTCTTTTCTACTTGTTTTAAAAGGCAGAAGTGATCTTCTGGATTAATTTTGTGTTTTTAATTTATTTGACCTTTAACAAAAGCTTTCACCTCTATCAGTAAACTTTTAATTGTGAAATCACAACATATTCCTGAAAATCTGTTACTAAAATTAGTGGGATTTATTACCCCTGTCTACCCTTGCTAAAATTGTCTATAGTGACATTTATTCTCCCCGGTTTACTTTGGAGATTAGTCATAAATGTTTATGTCCTTATTTATCTTTCTGTTCAGGGACTCTGGGACTTGAGCTGGTTCCCTGATGGAGTTGATTTACCCCCCTGGATTTGTGTCCTAAGGGAGTGACCAGTTGCTTAACGATAGGCAGTTTGAAGCTGACTTTTCAAAACATTTTTATAGGGAAAACCAAAATTTAATTCTATAGAAGGTAGACATAATAACTTGCAGGACCACTTTGTTCACAAGAGAAACTCTAAAACTAAAATTAGTTATAGTCTCTGAAAAATGGCTAGGACAAGAAAAGTTGAAATGATTTATTTTTAACCTATCAAGAAGTAATTTGTTACCTTTAAATTATGGCTATTTCTTTTCCTGTTTCTTTGTATTCCTTTTTTTTTTTTTTTTTGCCTTTTTATATATTTTTTTATTTTATATATTTTTTACATCATTTTTCATTTTTGCACAATGTATGCATTTTCATCTTGGTTATAGTCCCCATACAATTCCCACCACCCTTGTTTTGATACTACTTCCTTCCCCCTCGCTCCCCAGTGTGTTTCTGGTTTATAGTTGCTTGTTGATTTTGATTTTTACTTTATTATAATTAGTTTTTTTCCTAGTCCCTTATTTAAGTTTTCTGAAGTCCTGCTACGAGTGAGACCATCCAGTATTTTCCTTTTTCTTTCTGGCTTATTTCTCTGAGCATGAGCCCTTCCACCTCCATTCTTTTCAGAGTTTCTGGTCTACAGTTGTGGCCTATATGTTGTGATAGGGAATGGGACTAACTGGTGGTCTCATTTGTTCCCATCTGTGATCTTTGGTCAGAGAAGTTAACTGCTAGTTTTATTTTGATATTTGGCATTTTATTATGGACAATATCATAGATATCATGCTGCCAGTAATGTAAAATGTCTTAATTATGTTCCCTTTAGGGAAGAAGAAAACTATTATAAAGTGGTGATATGACTTTATGCTTGATCTTCAACAATGAGAAATGAACAAGTCAGTTAACTTAATGATCTGGCTTTCTATACATGTTTTAATTGACATAAAATCATGGAGCTAAATACAGTCCTAATAAAATTTAAGCAAAGTTAAAATTAAGCAAGATATAGGAAAATGGCATATTATATGAATTTTTTTTTAAAGATTTATTTATTTATTTATACAAGAACTGGGGTATAGGCCAGAAGCGTAGTAGGGTGAGAAACCCACCAGAGACAGAGCAGGGAGCAGAACAGGCAGAAGAATCAAAATACACTGCTGAGGGGAGCAGCGGGTGAGACAGGAGAGGTCTGCCATGCCATGTGAGAATCTCTCCGGCCAGTTGGGATTTGAACTGGTGCTGCAGAGGCTGCGGACAGCGCAGCGAGGCACTCAACCTGCTGGGACACCAGGGAGGCCCTGTATGAATCTTTTATTCTAGTTGTCTGTATTATCAAAAGCAATTTTATCTAAAATGTTAATTTATCTTTATTCAGTTTTCTAAAAGAAGTAATTCAGATGGTATTTAATTTTTTTTTCTGACTCAATCAATATTGTTGGTCATTGAAGAACTGTTTCAGAGGAGGCGTGTTTACTTCCTTTACTTGAAATCAAAGCCACAAAATACCTCACTGAACTCTTTCAGGGCTTGACCTCAGCACTTTCATACCAGCTCCTCCTCTTTGCAATTCTCTTTCAACCTCAGAAATTTATTATTAGTATACAACTCAACTGCCTTTGAAAGATATGAATTGGACCTAATCTTAGATTTTATTTATCATCTGGATAAATGTTATAATTTGTCTTATGTGCCACCTGAACTAAAGGACGTGACCTGTGTGAGATTATTATGTGAACACATAATAGTACCTTATGTAAATTTGAGAAATTGGGTTTCATATATTAAAAAGCTGAGTGCAGTTATTTCAAAAAGTTTAAAAAAGAGACTTATAAATTTGATTTTTAAATGAAAAGAAACCTATCTTTCATTCATGAAGTTATCCTTTCAAAATAGTCATTGAATGATTTCAATTTTCCAGGCGAGTACTAAGCACTAATACTGTCCTTCCTTGTCATCTGTTGTCACCAGGCAATCTTTTCTCATCTGCCCTGGCTCTGTCAGTCACTCTATTAGTACTCCTGTCATATCCACATGGATGGTCTCAGTACTCTGGCTTCTTGTTTCTTTTTCTCTTGCTCTAATGATCTTGTCCTCCATCCTGCCTCAGCCTCTTTGGACGTACCCCAGACCTCGTCATTATCAGTAACTGCTGCACCTCCATGACTTCAATCTGAAGCATCCACAATGCTGACTGTCACCTGCACCTCCGCAGCACTCTGTTTCTGGTCCTTCACTCCAGCAATCCTTTAGCCTTGTTGATTGTTAAAATTGATGAATTCCACTGACCCTCATGGTCTATCATTCACTTGTTGGCCTTCCCTTTATAGTCCATTAATTCATGTCATTTTTTGCTTGGAAAAATCCAATTTTACTTAAATCTATCTTGATCTAAATTTCAGAGCTAATCTTTGCTGGAGCAAAACATCTTGCTAGCTGATCTCACTTCAAGAACACGCATGTCTAGGAGCTGCCTTCCTCCATGCTGCATGTTCCTGGTCCACTCACTCTTCCATTTTCCTAGATGACTGTTCATACCATCATTTCTTGCCTCATCTCTTTCGATGTTTGGTCTCACTGCTGCATAGATCTCTTTACTTGCATCTATGTCATTATGCTCTCTTCTTCTGCACTCTGAATGGGTGTAAGGGTTTCTGTCACCCTGCCCACACTAGACCCCTTCCTTCTCTAGCACCTTCTCGTAGATATGGTTCCAGCGTTCTCTGCATTTTCTCAAAATTATCAATATCCCCTTCTTTACAGATCATTCCCATCGGCCTGCTATTATTTCTTCTATCTTAAAAAAAATCCTTCTATATATGAAGGTATGAAATTGCAATTGCAGTTATGTAGTTGTATAAATTATTGGCAATTAATTTTAAAAAGTTAAAAATTCCTCCTATTAATTCCATATTCCTATCCAGCTAGTTGCTGCTCCTTTCTTTTTCCTTCTTTATTTTTTAAAAAAGATTTATTTATTTATTTTATACAACAACTGGGGTACAGGCCAGGTGTGTGGGAGGGTGAGAGGATCCACCAGAGACAGAGCAGGGAGCAGAACAGGCAGACTGACTGAAATACACTGCTGAGGGGAGCAGCAGACAAGGCAAGAGAGGTCTGCTGAGCCATGTGGGTTGCTCCCTGGCCCACTGGGGATGGAACTCATGCTGCAGAGGCTGTGGATTGCTTCATAGTGCAGTGTTTAACCCCTTGTGTCACCGGGGAGGCCCTCTAATCTCTTCTTAAAGATATAGTAGTCCCATTTCCCCCAATCACTTGCTCCCTGCCTTACTATTCTCCACTATCATCTAACACTATGTATTTTACACACTTAAGTCATCTGTTTTCCTGATTAGAAAGTAAGCTCCATTAGGATAAATTTGTTTTGTTTACTACAATATCTTCTGCATCTAGAATAATGCCTATATAGTATTAGAAACCTTATAAATACTTGTGGAATTAATATATGCATTATTTTAGTCTTTTAAGTATCATTATGTTTTTGCTACAGATAAGAAATTGACTCTTAGGAAGTTTAGAGATTTGTGGAATTGGTACAAACCCAAGTCTGTATTGGCTTGTGATGTAGTCACTCCCTGTGGGTATTAATCCACCCATTGAGATTCTGTGTATCTTATAAGACAGAGGAAGTCATCAGTATTGTGTATCTTATTTGTTCTCATACCCTCAGTCATAACCTGTTTTGGGGAAAATAGAAACAGGTTTTAAGCCTTTTGTTCATGTTGAAGCAATTTCTTCTTGATCATAGAAACTTATTGGAGAGAGTAGTTATTTTCCCAAAGCAAGTATATTTTAGAGTACAGTCCTGAGAAACCCAACTTTTGCGCTATCAACAAAAAAGGCTATGCTTAATGAGATTAAAAAGGTCTGAATTCAGGGAACTTGAAGCAGCAATGAATAAATAAGAATAATCTTACCTGGTTAAGGTATATGAATCCCATGGGGATAGCTGGAATCTATGTTCATTTTCTACCAATGAATTATTCTTAGTACTATGAAATCATAGATTTCCAGAAATTATTGAGCTACTTGATATAGGAACTGATGAAAGATAGGAACTGAAGAAGGCTAGAGGTCACAATTTTAGAAGATAGTCATAGATCCTGATGAGTATGAATCATGCTTTAAGTTTTTGCAGCTGCTTTTAAGAGTGCAAACTACAGGATGTCTAGTTGGCATTTTCTGGCACCTGTCCCATTTGTGGTTCACATTCAAAGGGAATGATTGAGCTGAAAATGAATTCTATGTATGAAGAACTGATAACCTTAGATCATGGATTATGGAACTGAAATATGAATCTCAGATCTGCCCAAAACTTTTGATCGTCTAGCCAGAGTATGGCCATTGCTTGTGTCTGTCTAGCTCCAGAACAGAATTTTTAATGAAATTCTGATACAGGCTGAGAGGTGGTGAAACCTCAGTGAGAATTGAGTTGCACAGTGTTAATATGATACCTTTGTTTTCAATGGAAAAACCTAAGGTGTTGATCAAGCTCCTCTAATCTGAAGAGTCTCAAACTCTAAATTGGGTCTCTTGTAGCCTTTAGTGGGCAGAACTGAAATATCTGTTCAGCTCTTCAAAATTTCCCCCTGTTTTTATCTGTTTGGCTCTTGGAATCTCCTGGCAGGCACAGGGGTCAGTTTAAGATTTGCACAGATTTTGGGGTGCCTCCATGTAACTTCCATCTTTGAGAGACTTAATCTCTCAATTTTCAGCCACTGGCAGCTCTAGATTCCATTTTCTGACAACTCAAGCCAGTGAGTCTGAATTCTAGCTGATTCATACTAAGAAACTGGGGATTTCCTTAGGGGACAAGCCTTAGAAATGTCATGCTGCTCTACTGCACTTCCTTCATTTAAGAATCAAGTCTACTTCAGTTTAGACCTGTGTTTTGGCTCCTCAGTGCCTTTAAGTAGTTGGTGGTTCTATTTGTCTAAAGTTCATAATCATTAGCCATGGGAGGATTGATTTAAAAAAAACAAAAAACAAAAAACAAAACGAAACTACTATTGTGCCATTAGTGAAATCAGAACCTTACTAATTTTGATTAGTTTTTCATTATCATTGAGCTCAAAATACTTTCCAGTTTTCATTATAACTTGTTCTAAGCCATGAATTATTTAGATATATTTATGATTTTTTCTGACATAAGAATTTTCTAATTTTCTACTGTTACTGATTTCTAGCTTAATTCCTTCATGGAGAGAGAATATACTTGCTATGATTATAATCCTTTGAAATTTGTCGAGATTAGGCTTATAGCACAGTCTGTGGTCATTTAATATCAGTGGTCTGTTTACTTGAAAAGGATTAGTGTTCTTAGCTGTTGGGTGCCATGTCCTGTGTATATCATTTAGGTCTGTTTATTAACTATTTCAAATCTTCTATAGTTTTTACCATTCTATATTAGTATGCTTTTTCTGTCAGTCACTGAGCCTGGTACATTAAAATCTTAAACTCTACTGGAAATTCTTCCACTTGTCCCTTTAATTCTGTTAAATTTTTCCTGTTTGTTTGGAGGCCATGTTATTAGAGGCATATAAGCTTAGAATTGCTTTATCTTCCTTGTGAAATGGAACCCTTTAGCTGTATAAATTTTTCTTCTTGATCTTTGGTTGTACCTTTTCCCTTAAGGTCTACTTTGTCTGTTATTAATGTAGTAGCATTAGTTTTTGTTTCATTTGTTTTTTATTGTGAATTTTCCCCCCTTTTTCTCAAAACTTCTGTTAATTGGGTGTTTCATTTAGATACTGGACCTTTTATTCTAGTGTGATAACCTTTCTTTTAATTGGAACTTTGATTATTTACAGTTCATAGAATTACTTTGTTTACTTTTAACCAACCATTATATGATTTTTATCCCACTTCCTTTACCTGTTCTATGCTTTTCCCATCTCACCATTAACAACTCATTGAATTTTCAGTTGTATTATATTATGCATCATGTTACTCTCATTTGTTGAATAAAGATGACCTCATTTTCTTCTTTTTAGGAAAAGATAGAGTCTTTAATACTCCATTGTGTGAACAAGGGATTGTTGGATTTGGAATTGGGATTGCAGTGACTGGTGCTACTGCCATTGCAGAAATTCAATTTGCAGATTATATTTTCCCTGCTTTTGATCAGGTAAAAAGATTACATTTACTATATAATTGAGCATTTCTACAGTTAAGTCCATGAAGTATTGAATTGTTTGCTCTACTCTTCCACCCAAATTTTAGGAACTTTTTGTTACCTTTAACTATTTTGTTAAGTGCGTATATTCAAACAGCAAATAAAATGGCTTATGAAAATGAATGGAATTGAAACACTCACTGTGACATATGCTTTCTATTTTTCCTCAGATTGTTAATGAAGCTGCCAAGTATCGCTATCGCTCTGGGGATCTTTTTAATTGTGGAAGCCTCACCATCCGGTCCCCTTGGGGGTGTGTTGGCCATGGGGCTCTCTATCACTCTCAAAGTCCTGAAGCTTTTTTTGCCCACTGCCCAGGAATCAAGGTATCCTCATTTATGTACTTTAATTGATTCTCATTTGATGTTTCCATTTTGGTTATACTTACCTAGAGAAAATGGAAGTTTTGGAATTTATGTGAATTTAATTGTGAGGAGGAGAGCTCAATGTTTCCTTTAGAAGAACTGTCTAGTGCCCAGGCTTACAGAATATTCTTCTGAAGCAACTTGGGTTGAATAATTCATAGATTTCGAAGAATAAGACCAAGATTGTAACTGGTTTAGCTCCCCTCTTTCAAAGGTCTGTTTCTTTCCTAAGCCTTTATCACTGAACTGATTCTGGGGTAATTTTAATAAATTTGCTATCTAGTCCATGTTTACATCAAAGTCAGAGGGATAAAATGTTTGCTTTTAGTCTTATTTCTTACCTTTAAATAGACTAATAGAAGATTTTGTTACCTCGGTATATTTTCTAGTTTAAGATTAGACAGTATTTGCTCAATTAAGTACCTCTCCTTTATAGCCTTCCATGGTAATAATTGGTTTTGCACAATAGCTTAGGTCTCAGATTAAAAAAATTTTTTGTGTGCATTTTATGTCTTAATTTTTTATATTTTTGAAGAATTTTCCAGGGAATCTTTATGGAAACTCAGGTATGTCTACCGAGGGCTATAGGTTTGTTTTTTTTTTTTTTACAAAATGAATTGGTCATGAACATGTGTCATTTATATACTTGTTTTTTCTACCAGATCAAAATCATAAAGTTTTCTTTACTTGAGTAGAAGCTACATAATTTTCAGTGTAAACTAAAAATGGGATTGAGACTAAAGCCATGTTTGAAATAAAAATTATTTTTGTGTCTGAGCTTCACATTAATTTACAATTAACGTTTATGATATTACCCAGTATTTTTAAAAGCAGATCTTTTCTTTCAATCCCCTACCTTTTCCCCCTCTGTTTTATCTCCAAATGTCAAAATATATATAGTATAAAAGTCTAAAAATAAATACAAAATAAATGAAGAAAGCAGATGAAGAGACTCTCAAAGTCAGGACCATAAGTTAAAAACATTGTGGATGGTAAGAATGGGTTCAGCAGTCAGTTTACAAAGAATGAAATAGTGAGCTATCTGCAGCTATTTTATGTTGTATATAAAAGTCTTGCAATAAAAATGGTATCAGAATGATTTTGAAAACCAAATGTATTCTATATAAGAAAGGAATCTTTCTTATATGTGTCTTTGTGATAAATTCAGGCTTATTTTAATGTAACACTTGTCTTTCTGCAACTACTTAACAGTCGTTAAAAAATAAACACTGGTTTATGTTTGGAAGCAAAATGGTGTAGATGTTAAGAGCTTGGATTCTCGTGTCAGTCAGAACTGGGTGAGAATCCCTATTTTATCAAGAGTTGTAATCTTGGTGAGTTACTTGATCTCATTAAACCTTAACCTGTCCTTCTAAATTGGGAAATAGTGGGTACCTCACAGAGTTGCTATGACTAGTAGATGAATCAATGCACATAGTGCTTAGCCCAGTTAAGACTGCTGCCACCTGTTATGCTATGGTTATCTTCTTCCTCATGATCAGCTTTATCTCAGGAAGATCCTGGAGCCCTTCCCTTTCCTCTGGAAGTGTGCAGTACCCACACTTTTTCTTTTAGTTTTGCAATAACGGCCACAATAGTGGTTGGATGGTAAAGCTTAGTGGATTACTTTTCCACTTAGGAAATGAAGACCATATTTTTTATGGGGAAGGAAGAAATTTTGGAGCAGAGAAAAATTCAGTGAAAAAGGAGCAAAATCAGGCAAGAAAGTTAAATGGCTTTTGAAAGAAGTAAGAGTATGAGTAAAAAAATTTATAGGTAAATTTTGGAAGATAGGGATAACCTCTTAGTTTTGATGTACTTTGTGGATTCCTTTTATTGTTTATAGATAGGCAAGTTTATTTCCTTAAGAAAAGAGCAGTATCTTCGTTACTGCTCTAGTTACTAGAATATGGTAGGCATCTGATACATATTTGTTGAGCAAATGGAATTTTGGGGGATATTATGTAAATTTTATAATGGTAATTAGATTAAAATACCAGATTTTTACTTTTAATTAGTAACAATTGGTTTAAATATCAATCCTTCTTGTAAGTGAGTTTACTAGGATACATTTTCACTAAAATTATCTTTAAAAAAATCTGTTTTTACAGGTGGTTGTACCCAGAAGCCCTTTCCAGGCCAAGGGACTTCTTTTGTCATGCATAGAGGATAAAAATCCTTGTATATTTTTTGAGCCTAAAATACTTTACAGGGCAGCAGGTAAAGGTTTCTTTTATTTTACAATTGTGAATATTTTTATATATTTTGTTTTTCACAGCTCAAAAAAAGTGTAGCTTTTCCCCCCATTAGCTTGATTTATATTTACCTTGTAGGAAAAAAATTCTGATTTGTTTTATAGTTTGTCCCCAGGTGTATATTTTATGTCAAGTTCAGAGAAAATTTATCTAATTGCTTTATATTTTGATTGTGGAAACAAGAAGCCATGTGAAGTGGTAGTAAAACATAGGGTCTATGTTTAGTCATACTGTAGATCCTTAGTAAGTGTGGGGTGAATGAAAAAGTGAAGGAGCTCATTTTGCTAATTGGTATCAAATGCCCTTTTAGCTATAGTATTTATATAGGACTTCATTTAAATTAGGAGACTTTTTGATAGTGAAGGAGGCCCAATTAATGCTCTGATATCGGTCTAAACTGGGATGTCTGTCTAATGCATCATGAGATGTTGGTCATTTTTCTATTAACCCAAAACCATAATTCTATACACTCATCTGTATCTATTTATTAGCTGTGATGGAAATTTTAAATTGCAAAATATTTATTATGTTTAAAGTACATTTTATTTTGAATTCAGGAAGCATTTCTTTGGCAAATCATTTTTTTTCTTAAATATTTAAGATTAAAAACACTTTATAATGAAGTATTTTACATATAATGAAATGCAGATATTAAGTGTTCAATTTGATAGCTATGACAGTTCTATATAAAAAACAAGATCTACCATATTTTTATCACTCTAGGAAGCTGCTTCCTGGCTCTTTCTTGCCAATCAGTGCTGCCTACCCCAATCTTTGCCACTGATTGCCCTTATTGCATATGTTTTTGGGCTTCACATAATATAAATGTTTGTGTTTAGTTTTTTTGCTCAACTAATGTTTTTCAGATTCATTCATATTGTTACTTATATCAGTCTAATATTTTTCAGATGCATTCATGTTGTTACATGCATCAGTAATGCTTTTTCATTACTGAGAACATTCCACTATATGAATATATCATAATTTATACATTCCTTTGAACAAATATTCTTCATTATTTTCAGTTTTTGCCTATTTTGTATAAGTTGCTATGGACATTCTTATACAAGTGTTTTTTGTGATTCTATTTTAAAGTTCCCTTTGAATAAGAAATATCCAGGAGTGGAACTGGTGTGTCACAGAGTAAATGTAGTTTTAACTTTATAAGTGTCTGATACAATTTCACCATTCTTTTGGAAACTTATCAGTTCCTGTTGTGCTTAAGTTAAAAAACACTTAAATGTTTTTTATTGTGATCTATATTCCATTATGGAATCCAAAAATAACAAAAAGCCTTGAGGTGGATGGGAAAACACTGATGGTATACACTGAGTAGCTCTTTGATTTCTGATACTTTGGATATTTGATGGCTATTCTATTTGTAAAGTCAACCAGCTGTTAAAGGAAATCAGTTAATGAAGATTTCCCCTCCAGTCACTTAATTCTTCATATTAGTGTTTTCTAGGTAGTTATCAAATTTGGTCACTGTGTAGCAGCAAAAGCATCACCTGGGAGCATTTTAGAGAAATCTAAGTTGTCAGACCTCATTCAAGGCCTACTGAATTAGAACTATTGAGAGCAGTATGCAGGTCTCTAATTTTGAAAACCAGTGCTTGACATCAGTTTTGAAGCAATGACTGATGTTGCCTGTTTTCATTTATCTACCTTTAATTTTAGTTCTTATATAGAAAACCGTGGTTTTCTTTATACTTGGCCTCTGGTTCAAATTAGTTTCTTGTGCATGACCACATTTTGATTTCTGCTTTTGTTGGGGATAGGGGCTCTGTTTTGACACCATTACTTCAGCCCACTCTTCCCTAGCCCTATCTGTTATTCTCTTAGATCTACTTCACACTGGTGGAGCAATCACTAAATTTACAGTGTTAGGAGTACTACATAAAGAAATGGAGCATTTTGATTGAATAATAGCAGATGCCTTGTAGAAGACATTACTGTATTGACAGAGTCAAATAGCAAGATAAAAGAAGGTCTTTTGAGTTGTTTCAAAGACCAGAGTAACCTGATCCAATCTCTAAGTGATACTATTAAGAAGATTTGTCATTTCCATTAATAATAATTTATTTAATAGATTGCCTTTTCCCTATATTCTTCTCAAATCAATCTATTTGGGAATAATTAAGATAGGGTATACTAAAGACATTAGTTATATATAAAGTTTTAAAGAGGAGTTCACATTGGGAAGTTTCATTGAGTAATAAACATGAATGTATACTATCTCTATAAGTAATAGTTGATAATTCTTTGTAAAAATAATTGGGAGTTAATTGGTTATTGTGTTGATTACATAACTCATTTAGATTGTCCAGTACTTGCAGTTAATGGAAAATAGCAATGTAAGTAAGGATACAGAGAGAAAACTTCTGTGTAATAAGGCAATATTTATGAAATCTATGCATTTAAGTCTTTATATTTCATTTATGAAATGGTATCTTAAGCCATAGATATATTCATGAATTAGACATTTACAAAAATCTAGGTATATTATTTAGCTAACAATAAAACCAACGAGGCCTTAAGTAATGAAAGTTGAATTTTCCTCTCCCATAAATATCCTTGTTGGCAGACAAGGGATGTTGTGGCAACTCCTCAGTCATCAAGGTACTGGAGCCCTTCTGTCTGGTTTCTGTTTTCAATATGTGACTTCCAGCTCCTGCTCCCACATGGCTACCCTGCTCTCAGCTTCACAGACATTTTTTTTCATCCAGAAAGGGGAAAGGAGTAGAGGGAAAGGAATTCTTGTTCTCTTTAAAGAATGTCTTGGATGCTGTGCATATTAAATTTACTCACATCCCACAAGGGAGGCTGAAAAAAGCATTTTTTAGCTTAGTGCCCAACTGAAAATTATATTACACAATGAGCGGAGACATGTACTGACAACTCCCAATCTCTGCCACAGCTGCATGCATGATTTCCAAATAAAGTTATAAATTTTAAGGAAGGAGTAGAATGATTAGAACCAATATGGTTATTTAACCTTTGATTCATAGTCTACTGCTGCTTCAGAGACATACTGATACAAATCTGAAAGAAACATTGCTGTTCATTGCAGCACCATTTATAATAACAAGGACTGGAAATGATCCATTTCCTTTCAGTAGGAGATACTGGATTGGTTGAGTAAACTAAGCTACACACATTTAATGGGTTATACTGGAGCTGTTTAAAGGAACAAAACAGATCACTATATATTGTTATATTAGTCAAGATTTGATCAGAGAAGCAAAACCCTAGAAGATGTAACAAGGAATTTTATAGGCATTAAAATATATGCAAATTTTAATATTTAAATAAAAAATAAAATATGCAGTATAGACACTTAGCAGTCTATGAAATGTTGTTGCTTCCATGTTGGTGTTGTATATGAAGTTATGCAGACTCAGGAAGAGAAGAACAATATGAAGTAGGGTAAGTAAGGATGAACTGGAACCTGTACAAATGAATTGGACCCCAAGGACAGTCAAGAACTTATGCCTGTCTAGATTGATAGTTAGGGATTGTGCATGGAGGCTGTTTGAATAGCTTATCTAAGAAATGGTGAGGGCTTGCATTGATGGAAGGAGATAGGTTAGAAATTTCTTAGATTGCACAAAATCTTGGCATCTAAATGAATTTAAGGAAGGGAAAGAAGAGGGAAGTCTGAAGGGTAAGTGTAGGGTAAGATTTGCTTGTCTATAGCATTGGGGAATGATAGATTAGTAACCAGGAATAAATACCCTGTATATTTGTGTATGTTTTAAATATATACTGAGCTGGCATGAAGGTTAGAACGTTGGAGTCCTGAAATGAAGTTCAATACCCTGGGAGGTAAGTGAATACCAGACTCTCCCGAAGGTATTTTCTTGGTCTTACAGATTTTGAGCTTCTGCTTTGATGACTCCATGGGACACAAGAAAGAAAGTTCAGGGCCCACTTATGGTAGAGAATATATTAGGAGCCCTTACTTGAAACTAAGACTTCACATGAGATGCAAGGGTAATGGTAAAGAGAATTTCTTCTCTTGACTCTGTACTTGTAGTGAGAAAAAAAATTCTGAGAAATTTTATCACAAGATAACTTTTACACAGGATTATGATTTAAACATATACTAGCAGTATGGTATTAAAACTCTGAAATAGATAGTTTAACTTAAAGAGCTGTCAGAGCAGACACAATTCTCTCTGGAGTCACTTCATCCCAGCCCTCAGAAGAGTCCCACAGAAAAAGTTTCAAGGGCAAAATGGGCAGACACAGACTCATTAAGACTTGATCTATTAGAACTATCTATTAGAACTATTAGATCTATTAGAACTTGTATTAGAGAATACAAGAAAGAAGGTTTTATGTTTTAAAAAGAAGATACTTGAGAATACAAGCAGGAGACAAGAAAACTTGAAAAGCAGGATAGAATGTCTATAAAAGGAAAATATAACAAATGAAAGAAAAAAGATCTCCGGAGGAATGAGGTCTAAATATATCTAAGGAATAGAAATGAGTGTGCTTTCTAATAATGCTCATTGGTAGAATTTTGCTGACAAGGTCAGTAAAAAGTGGCATATTTTTGCCACTTTGCACCATTGACACTAGACAGATGCAGGGATAAGTACCACAGGAAAGTGTGGTACTTGCTGCTTACCTGCTTTCCCCTGCATTTTCTTTCTTGCTGATTTCCCAAATTTGGAACAGCATTCTATACATAATTCTTAAAATATAGAATTCTTAAAATATAGAATTCTTAAATAATTCT
Organism: Talpa occidentalis; assembly: GCF_014898055.3. Lineage (NCBI taxonomy): Eukaryota > Metazoa > Chordata > Mammalia > Eulipotyphla > Talpidae > Talpa > Talpa occidentalis. Next base: position 89,601,557 of record NW_023602073.1, read on the forward strand.
TAAAATATAGAATTTAGTGGATACAGGGTAAAGAGTTTCTTTGGAGGTAAAATATCAGGTATCTAAAGTAAACTTGCTAACTCAAAGACAAATTTCCCCCTGGTAGGTAATTTTCATCTGTATATCATTTATATCACTCAATCCTGTTCAAGAATGATTTGGTTATAGAGATAAGCTATTGCAGATTTTAGTTTTTAGTTGTAGTCCATAGCTCTCTTATTAGTTAATATTTTAGTGTCTATTTTCCCTTAATTTCCTTGTCAGACATATTCTTCCATGACCACTCCTCTTACCCTACTCTTATCTGGTTGTGAAGAGCCTGCCAGTCATAATATCTCACCTCCATGGTCTCAGGTGATGGACAGGTAGCTCAAACCAAGCTTTTCTGACTCCTTCAGGGAGTTCATATGTGGCAACAGAGCTGCACTTTCTCTGGGTGCTTTGCCTGTAATAATGTGGGACTTGGGCCATGTCTCCACTTAGTGAATGATGGTCTCTAGTAGAAGAATATGTGGCCAGACTGACATGTTCACTAGGGGTAAGAAGGACATAATAAATAGAAGTCAAAATGAATATTCTTACTGTTTCAGTTCATTTGGGTAGTTCCTAAGTTCCCTGAGTTACTTATTCCTTTCATCTTCCTTTGATTAATATATTTCCCCCAGATTCTTCCATATGTCACCTTTCAGGTTTAAGTTCCTTTGAGTTTTACCCCTTTTAGTCCCCTTAGACTTTACTAATATCATAGGTAATCTTCACTTATGCGATATGTCATCTTGGCTCGAGAAAAGGTACTTCCATTTTAAGACGAAAACGTCACCAGTTGGGTTAGCACAATAAATTGCAGCCTTTCTTAACTTAATATAAATGCTACTTTTGTCCAAATGACTGAAGTGGGAGCCCCATCTATTTATATATAATGTACTTACTTCATAAGGTTATTGAGAAGATTAAGTGAGATAAGCTATGTGTGTATCCACCTAGTCTTTAAGCACTTATTAAGCACTTACATGCTACACTAAGGGCTTTATTAAGAAGACAATGTGCTATCTCATTTAATCCTCACAACAACCTTAACAGACATTTTGTCATTATCATCACTTTATAGATGAGGAAGCTGTCATTAGGGAAATTAAGCAACTTGCCCCAAACCACAGGCAGGATTGAACTCCAGGCATTGTCTCTAGAATCAGATATTGGACATATATGGCATAGATGGTTCCAGTTAATCCTCACAAAAGTTATGGGGTATTATTATTCTTAACTGGAGTTAAGAGAACATAAGAAATTTACTATCAGAGATAAAAGTGATAGTTAGGTTTCAAACCCAGATCTTCTTATCCTAGAGGCCACCATGTTTTTAGTATTATCCTATTTGGCATCCTATTTAAACATCTGTTGGAGGGTATAAATGAAACAATTTGCTTCTGGGCCCCAGGTTCATGCCAAAAAATGGGCTCTATCTAAAAAAATTTCCACAGAATTAAAATAAGCTTAAAATTTTTTTTTTATTTTTGTATAGAAGAGCTGGGATGTCGGCTAGAGTTGGGGTGAGAGGATTCAACAGAGACAGAGTGGGGAACAGAGCAGGCAGATGTACTGAAATTCACTGATAAGGGGAGCAGCAGGTAACACAGGAGAGATCTGCTGTGCCTTATGTGTGTTAGCTCCCTGGCCGGGCATGGAGGTCAGGCCATAACAGTGACAGTGCTGAGACTGAACCCCTAGGCCACTAGGGAGGCCCAAAATGATCAGCTTTTTAATTGAATGGAAATATATACTATCAATCGTCATGCATTAAGGCAATACATCCATTTATATAGTATGTAGTCCATGGTTTGGCTATAACTGGAATAATTTCTCCTCTGGCATAGGATTAATTTGCTCCTTTGAAAGTTATAATACCTGCACATGTCACAATTCAGTGTGGTCACTGCATCAGGCCAACAGATAGGGATTGGGAGCCTCTGCTTCATGTAGTCATTAAGGGACCTAGTCACATGTCCCCAACTAGAAGCAAGGGCGGCTGAGAAATGTGTTCTTACTATGTCTTGGGGGAAGGGAAGAAAGCCTGGTGAATATACAGTATTGTCTCTGTCACTCTTCTTGACCTCTCTGACCCCCTTCTTTTGGGATCTGGTCCCTATATATTGTTATGCATTCAAGTATGTTTGGTGTGGTTGGTGGCTCTCTCACAGTTTTGTTGACAGCATTTAGAAATGATTTCTGTCAAACTAGCCAATAACTTTATAAACTAAAAAAAGAAAGTAAAAGTAGTTACATAACGTATTCTTTTACATTGCAAGAATGCAGCAATTTTCTTGAATTTTGTTCCTATTTTGAATACATAGTAGGTATAAGACTGTGTCTTCTATATTTGGAAGAAAAAGGTAGCTAAATATTTCTGCATTTCTAGATTGTTTATTGTAATTATGACATTTATTTATTTTTAAACAGTTCTTTTTAAGGATTTATTTTATTTATGCATACAAGCACTGAGGTACAAGCCAGAGGTGTGGGGGTGAGAGGATTCACCAGAGACAGAGTGGGGAACAGAACAGGCAGATTGACTGAAATACACTTCTGAAGGGAGCAGAGGGCGAGTCAGGAGAGGTCTGCTGTGCCATGTGGGTTGCTCCCTGGCTGGGGATTGAACTCATGCTGCAGAGGCTGTGGATAGCTTCATAGGTTGCATCTTAACCCCTTGCGCCACCAGGGAGGCCCTGTAATTATGACATTTAAATGCACTTGAACTTTTAAAAAAGGTAGAGGGATATTTCAAAAAGGTGGATAAGGAAGAACAATCTAGACACTGTCAAAAATATACAAAATAGTTAAGATTCAAAGAGTCACTGTGACCTTATCAGATATAGGCATCTTGTGAAGAAGCTGTTCTTGAATGTCTTTGGAACTTTCTGGTTCTGTTATTTAATTGAATGATTCATGATTTTAGTGATGCTGACTTTCATCTTATGGTTTTTCTAGCGAGATAAAAGAAACTAAAGGTCTTAAGCCACTTTGTTTCAGGATTCAGATTACCCTTTCAGGCAAAAAATAGGTCAGAATGATATTGAGGATTTTTAAAATAAATATACCAATTATATATGAATTCATACATTCTGACAAGAAAATTGTCTTAAGTAGCTTTTGAATGGTAGAGACATTAAAACTACTTTTTGCCAAATATCAGTGTATACAGAAGAGAGGAATTAGTATTTTGTATTTTAAATTTGTTTTGGTTGGATTCATTAAGCAGATTATTTTTGTGCATGCTCGTAGCATTTAATACTAGATACACTCACTGACTAGAATTAAGTTCAATTCAGTATGGAAAATTTAATTCATTTGTTAGTTTTGAATTAGTCTCTAAATTGAAATAATACTTGTGCAGAATTTAAAAAGCCAAAAAATGTCTTGTACCCAAAAATAGCTCTTCCTTACTTCAGCTTTCACTAAATTCATGTCTCTCTCCCCACAGGCAATCATTTTCAGCTTTTTTAGGATTTTTTTTTCCAGTAACTTATAACTATACTTGTAAATAATGTGCTTATCCTGCTTTTTAATTTTTTGGCCATTCTTATTTTAACTTCATGCTAGAATTTAGCCATTTTGTTGCACCTCATTTTTTCCAGCGTCTTCCTCCCTCAACATATACAAACTTTCCCCAACATCTTTATGAGTTATTGTGTAATTTTTTTATCCAATCACTATATAATGTTTACATTTCTCTGACAATATTAATATGATTCACAACTGAGAAGTGCATTCTTTATTTCCTCTTTGGTGGACAAGTTTTCATTTTCTGTAAACACATTTTTCCTTTTTATTTGCTTAATTTCTCATGTTTCTAATGTAGTACCTAACTCCTCAATGTAATCCTTTTTTATTATATTAGGACACATTAGGCAGGCAGTCAGGTTTCTTTTTCTTTTTTATTTAAGATTTATTTATTTATACAAGAACTGGGTACAGGTCAGAGGCGCATGGGAGGGTGAGAGAATTCATCAGAGACGGAGAGGGAGCAGAACAGGCAGACGGACCAAAGATACTGCTGAGAGGAGCAATGGGCAAGGCAGGAGAGGTTTGCTGCACCATGTGGGTATCTCCCTGGCTGGCTGGGAATCGAACCCTCACTGCAGAGGCTGCGGACAGCTTCATAGTGCAGCACTCATCCCGCTGTGCCACCAGGGAGGCCCTCTTTTTTTTTTGTCTGTAAGCAACACTCTGTCCTTGAGCAGTCTGAGAAAATGGTTAAGAGTCTAGATTTTGAAACTGGACTGCCTGAGGTTGAGATCCTGTTCTGCTACTTACTAGGTGGGTGACACTGGTGAGCTCTCAGTGTTCCTACATTTCAGTTTCCTCATCTGCACAATGAATACAATGATAATACTCATTTCATCAAGTTACTTTAATGATGAAAGGATAAACAGATTTAAAGGTATTTATCCTCCAACCTGACACAGTGACAATTTTCAGTGCTGGTGGTGGTTGATGTGATTGTGCTCTCCTGGACTGACATCATTCTGTCATTAGTCCTTTGTAATATCTGCTGTTATTTTATCGATGTATCTGTATAAGGGCAGTGATAAGAGTTGCTAAATGTCAACGTGGAAACTTATCTACAAAGAAGTAGCTTGATTACCCTATTGAATTAATTTTCATTTTTCAATTAAAAAGAGCTACTAAAAGAAATCTTACTATTTTGATATAAATACGATGTTATAATTAGTTGTTACAATGCCATACATTATTTTTCAAGAAATTTTATTTTTCTTATAAAAGTGATGCTTGCTCTATTAGTAATTGTTGATGTTCCATAAGGTACTCCTGAACTTCATTGGCCTAGATCAACAGTTTTTTTGTAGAGTTCAAGTGTGGGCCAGCGTTTAGGCTAAGCTCAACGGAGCAGTTCTGGTTTCTACTTTTAATTGAGGTCAGGTGTGCATATTGGATGTGCTTATCTTAGTTGGACCTACTCAGATCACTGGGACTGTGCCTGTGGTAGCCTTTGGTCTGCCTCTCATCCTCTAACTTGGATTTGTTCACATGGTGTAGTCAGAGGTATCAAGGGAGGACAGAAGCGTGCAGGGCTTGTGAAGCGTAGGCTAGAAATTGGCTGACACACAATAATTACTGCTATAGTTTGTGGGCCAAAATGTCGCAAGGTCAGACAAGTTTCAGAAGAGGGCAAATAGACTCCGTTTCTTCATGGGAAAGTTACAGTGCAAAGGGTATGGATATAGAGAGATTGAAGGGGTTGTTGCTATTTTTCAATCTTTCTTATGTGCTTATTGAAGCTCTTGAAAAGTGCAAAAGAGAAGGTCAAAGCATTTTATATATCTGTCCTCTAACTACCATTGACTTTTTTCTTGTATATATCACCAAACTTGTTAGCCTACATTTTTAAACATTACTGCAAATTTATTTGTTTTCAGTTATTTCACTGCAAGTGACCTTTTACATTCTAAATTTATTTGTTTCATATTTGTTCTTTTATGAATTGTTCACATCGATTGCTGTCTTAACCTCAGAGGAATAACATTTATTGTAAATCTAAAATAGTCAGGGAATGAAGCTAGTTGTCTATTTTGTGATAAGATCTCCATCTAGCATTGAGTAGCAAGAAGAATCAAAAGATTTTCAATTAACTTAAAGTGCAGAATTACCTTTGAACTTGTTTATATATTCTCGTTGATTGACTTGGTAAGCTGAAATATTCATGAAATAGGACCCAGTGGAATTTTCTTATACTCTGGCATATTTTTTATATTATTCACATTCACTTTCAAGCTTATTTTGGACATTGAACAGACAGCTATTTTTGATCATTGGTCTAGTCCAACTGAATGCATTCCAATGACTACTCTTAAACTACCTATTAAAGGGTGATATTTGTGTTTTTAACAAAATTTAAAGTTATGAATTATATATAGTTTTTGTAAAGTATCAAGCATCATAGTTATATAGAATAAAAAGTGAAAGTTCCTTTCCCTGCCCTTCAATTCCTTTCCTCAGATCTTTGTGTATGTACTTATATACATATACATATAAACAATTATATAAGATCATGCTATACAACTTTTGCTGATATAACTTGTAAATCGTTCCTGATGTGTTTACATTATGCAAATATATGGATGTATAGAATACATATAGCAAATAAGAGCACGTTATAACTGTTCTGTAACTTGATTTTCTTTGCAGTTTATTTTGAATATATTTCAAGGTTAGTTTACAAAGATTTTTAATTCCTAAATTTTTTTGGGGTGTGCCATAATTTATACTTGTTCCTATTATGGAACTTGGAGTTGTTTCTAAATTCTGCTTATTCTAAACAATGTTAAAAATAAACATCCTGTGTATATGTATTTGGGCATGTAGAAAAAAAGTTAGAAGCCTATGTTCTTTATAGTATAAACTATAAAACCTATATTTCTTAATTCTGTTGTTATTCATATATATATTTATTATAAAGCCTTGTATATCCTTTAAATTCTGAGTAATAACTGATTGATGAAGTTAGATACTACAAGTCTCTGAAAAGCTGTTAGTAAAAAACTAGAAGGATAAGGAACTGTTGATACAGGTATTGTGGGAATATAGGACTCAACTCACTATTTATGGCCTGAAAGCTAAGAATGAATGAAAACTGGCAATATTTGTAAGTCATTTTACTTAGAACTAATAAAAAAAATGCCTTGCACTTTTATTTTCTTATGTATCAGAATCTTGCCTGTTCTTGTAATTTTTAAAAGTTTTCCCCTAATTTTATCATGAAAAGTATTTTTGTTAGTCTGTTTATTAGAAGTTCACCTTGAAATAACCAGATCCTAACACTTCACTGTGACTTTCTGGGAAAGAATGTCACTATTTATATCTCTGCTCACCAACTGGCAATCACTGAACAACAGGGGATGGATTACTAATCTACCTCTTTATAGCTAATAACTAGAGACATGTATATTCGTATATGTAATATGTTTATATGTATAGTTTTCAAAGTGGGCAGAAAACATTAGAACAGTTTTTTTATTCTTTGTATCTCACTGTAATGACTTTTTTCCAGTAATATGGTTGTCTCCATTTATTCAAATATCTTTTACATCCATTAAAAAATTGTCTAGATATTTTCATTTAGTTTTATCATATTTGTTAGTGTTATTACTAGATGTTTTATGTTTCTTTCGGCATTGTAAATAGCATATATGTTTTTCAGTACATCCTAATTGGTTATTACTGGTATATAGGAAAACTACTGATTTTTGCATGTTAATAATTACATTTGGTGGCCTTGCTGAGTTCTGTAATAATGTTAATTACCTTAGATTTTTTTTAGGTGAACATGTTATTGTTTATGGCTAATGGTAGTTACTACTCTTTTTCCAGTAATTAGTGAGAGAAGGCATTTTTATCTTTTATCTTTATTAGAAATGTGTCTCATTCTTTCTTAACTGAGGCCCTGGTCTGTAATTCTTTGTTAAGTTATGGAAACTTATCTATATTTTAATTTAGTCAGAGACCCCTTCCTCCCACCTCATCTAAGGTGTGGAATTTTATCATTCATTTAAGGTGTCTGATAAGATGATATGGAGGAGATTCTTCTTTTCTCTGGATGAGGTGGTTTCATTAACATGTTTACATTTGTTAAATAATTCTTATATTTCTGGGATAACTGCCCTTTTACAGTTGGATAGCCTTATGAATATCATTTTCTCTAAATGTACTAACATTTCCTAAAACAGCTTGTTTTACAAACTTCATAGCAGTATCAATCTACAGTGCCCCTTCATGCCTTGTATTAAACACAATTTCTCATAGTTGATTTTCAAGGAGATTTATAATTTGGTGTATTTCACTATCGTACATACTTTATTTTCCCCCAAATGTGTTGGGGAGCATTATGGTGGGAGTCAGCTTCCTTTAATAATTTTATTTACAAAGTTAAATGCTTCATTTTGAGGTAAGTTCAAAAATTTCAAAAATAGTACAAAGAATTTATATATATTCCTTATTCAGCTTCCCCCTATGTTAACTTCATACAGTAATAATGATCAAAATCAGGAAAATAACAGTGATATAATACTGTTAACTCTTCTACAAACTTAATTTAAATTTCATTACTAGTCCCACTGTTGTCCTTTTCAGGGTCAGGATCCAATCCAGGATCTTTATTGTTATCTCCCCTTAATCTCCTTTGTTTAACGAGAGATAGTTCCTTTGTTTTTGTTTTTTTTTTAATCTCTGTCATAATTTTTACATACTGCCCACTGTTTTGTAGAATGTCCCTCAATGTACTTCTTCACAATTAAATCCATATGTATTTTTCTTCGCAATTAAATCCATATGTATATGTATTTTTGCAAGAATGCCATAAAAGTGACACATTGTGCTTCTCAGCACATTGTGCAAAGTGGTGATTGCCATTTGTTTGACTTTTTTGGTATTCACATATACCACTGCTTAGAATGGAATACTGTGGCACAAAGGTAATGTAATGCTAAGTTAGAGATCTCCAAATTAACCAGATGCAGTGATAGGGTTGAGAGTAGGCTCTTGGGTGGGTGGATTTGCTCATCCTCTCCTGATAGACTATAAATTCTGACAAACGAGTTGATAGGCTTTCTTAGGTGTGGAGACTTAGAATGTGCTGTTAGTAACCACGCAGCCATCAAATAACATATATTTTAGAAATATGTTCCTTTTTAAAAAGAACATTTATGTTTTATCACTGCATCATGTATAATGCAAATTGAATAAAACCCTAGAGAGTTTCACATTTGTGAGAATATTAGCATTACTGTAGATTAGTGCCATGGCAAAAAAATGACCCTATTATCTTTGTAATGGTAATACTGTGCCTCACAGGGAGACTTGAATCTGTAAGAGTGAGTTGTTATTTTCTAGCAGATGCTTTCTACATGAGTATTACTATGTTAAATCAGAAAGAATTTTAAAGTTCTCTCTAGGGGCTCGGGAATATAACGTAAAGGTTTCAGTACTTACCTTTTCCTTAAACAGCTTGTAACTTGTGTTTTGCATGTGTTTGTAGATGTGTATACACACACATACACACACACAGAGTTTTGCTCCTCTACTTCTTTGTATGCATCTTTTCTTTCTACATGGAATGCCCTCTTTTTATTTTTTATTTTTTCTGTTTATCAGTTGTGTCTTCCTTGGTGATGAAATTCCCTTGATCCTTATGATTGTCGCTGCTCTGTACTCCTGGAACAGTTTGTCCTCACTGCTGCATTTTGATTTGTTTGCTCATTACCACTTTCCATTTTTATAATTTCCTTGTTTAGTGTGTGCTTCTTAAGTCCTGGGACTGCCTTTTTCAATTTTATATTCCAGCATCTTAGATGATGTCTGCAAATACTGGGTACACAATAGCTATTAAATGAATACATGTATATGGTGCATAGTATATGTATTATTTATACATTCTGCCTTATTTAAAATGTGTTTTCTTAAACTTAAAAGCAATATACAAAGTAGAAGAAAATTGAAAGGAAAAGGGGAATGATAGGAAATAAAGTGGGGCAAAGCATGAATTAATTCACATCATGAGTAGAAGATGTATATATAATATGAATATAATGTACACTATATTGATTACACTTAAAAATCTGTCTTATCTGCAATTTGGGCAAAAAAACTGCATTATAAAAATGTTGACCTTGGAAAGATTTATTATTTTTTGAAGTTGTTTTTTTTTTGCTAACATATATCTGATGCTAAAATGTTTCTCTGTGGACTGCTCATTAGTGCTAAATTGAGACTGTAATCAGAAAGTGGTAAAATAGAGGCCTTAGTTAGCCCATTGCTATGGGACTAATGAAAATGTGACTCCTGTCTATACATTGTGCTTTTCAATTCCTGAAGTTTCTTTCTCTAATTTTTCTTATCCACTCTGTCAAAGAGCACATAACCATGTGATAGGAATGCAAGAATATTGATTTGCAATAATAAACTTCTTTTGAAATAAAAACTTTTTTATATCAATGTAACTAAAAAGGACCTGTGAATTATAGCTTGCTCTGCAGGTCACCTATTTGCCAAGTTTAAATAAATGAACATATTAAATTTGTATTCTTAATCTCCTGCTGTCAGGATTAAATTTATGCAAACCTAAGAGGAGATTTTATGGTTCTTTTTAATATATGACTCTTTTACTTAAAAAATTTTAATATAAGACTTCTTGAATCTAATTCTCTGCATGATATTTTTAAATGGAGGATTAAGTTTGCTGTTCTGTTGCTTAATTTTTAAAATAATGAGGCCTTATTACTCTGGGTAATTTATTTAGTACAATGAAGTAGTTAATCACTCAGTGGAAACTTTTCAAAGGTAGCGTGGGTCAAGATGCCAACCTATTTCTTTCAGTATGCCAACCCTTAGAGTTAGGTATTTCAGGGATTTGCTAATCACCACCTGGCAACTGATGTGTAAGGTGGGAAAGATAGGACTCTTGAATGGTGGCCACTTGCAAAAGCAAGTGTGTATTGCCTTCAAGCATTTTCTGTTGCCGTTCAGATCTTGCTGCCAGGGCAAAGAGCTCTAAATAACACGCTTTTAGAGCTCTTTGGCATGTTTGCTGGATGCCATCAACATCCTTCTTGATCCTCACTTGATTTGGTAGCTGAGAACTGAGGGGAACACTCTGCTCCAGTTGAATGTCTGTACCCCTGTTTATCTGTTCCTTTGTCTATGTCCATCTGATACTGAACTTAAGCCATTGATGATTAGACTGGAATTAACTGCTGAACATATAATCTGTAATGGAGGTTGGTAAACTTTTTCTGTGAAGGGACTGAAAGTCAATATTTTAGGATTGTAGACTCTGCTGTTTCATGAAATTACACAACTCTGCTGTTGGAGAGCAAAACCAGCCCTATTCAGTATGTAAATGAATAGGCCTGGCTGTGCTTTAATAAAAATTTGTTTATAAAAACTTGACAATATGAAGGTTGCCTGCCCCTGGTTTAAACAGTGAAAGTAACTGATTCAACACATTTGTGAAAGTAACTGATTCAACACATTTGTATGCTATATAAAAAAATCTAAAAAGTGTTTTCAATGCTTCTAAGTTTTCTAATGCAACTGTCTCAGGCTTATCAACTTAAGTATCTGTTTTGATATTTAGTCACAAAAGTAGTTTTTATAGATATGGCCATTTTATTTAAAATATTTAAAAAGTATTCATCTTTCCCTGGCACTATTATAGTAATATCAATGGATTGGAGTATACAAAAATCAAAACATAGCATTATCTACCACATTACTGTTAATAGTGCCATTAAACTTAATGGTTTATCCTTAAAAATATGATTTAAGAAACTATTTTTGACCTGAAAAACATGACCAAGATATGTTTCTAAGTGAGAAAAGGAGATTGTACATGCTATTTAGAACTCTTCTACAATGTCACTCTATTTGTAAAAATATAAAAGCAGGTTTACATGTCTGTGTATGTGTACACTTACATATAAAAAATATCTGAAAAGATACTGACTTTGTGTTCTTAATTTTCAAAGAGATGAGATCAACTCTGGTCAATATAAGCAGGAAAGATTTATTGAATACATAGCTCAGAAATCTCTGGAGTGCTTAAGAACTAGGTTTAGAGGCCATATACTTTGAGCATTGCCCACAGTTCCACAGTAAACCAGCGGCCGTCAGTGAACATGGAACTGCAGCCTGAACCATTGCACCACTGAGCCTGGTAGCTGAATCTGCCTCCTTTGTTAGTGCTCTGAAATGGATCCAGGATACCTGCTGCTCTTGTGTCATCAGCTTCTAATGTAGAATCTGGTGTGTATGCATTGATTGGCAGATTTCACGTTTTGAACTCTAGTTGCATGGGAACCCAAGAAAGTGAATATAGGAATTTACTTCTATGTGCTCAAAGGGCATTTATAAAGCGGAGCATTTCCCAGTGTTGGAAAGGAGTACTCAACTTGGGATCAGGAAAGAATGATAGCTGTCCATTGCAGATACCCAGGGAATTGTTAGCACTGATTAATTCTGGGGAATAAAGTTAGAAAGGCTGACTAGGGAGCATAAGCATAGACTAACTTTTAATTTTATTGTTTTGTGTTCTTTGAATTAAAAAACAGACCATGGGAAAAATAAACAAAAGGGAACAACAATTTTTTCCCACCACTCCATTGTTACCTCCTCTCAAATAGTAATTCAGAGACTTATAATGGCACTTCTTTAACATATACCTAATTTCTTAATACTAAATTGACCTTGTGATTTCCTCTTCGATTCAATCAACCTTATGTTTATTGAATATACTTGGTTGGGCAGACAAGTCATGAAATATTTTTCTCTGGAATGCCAGTGTCTTGTTCTTCCTTTTGTCCTGGTGAAGCGGATTAGTTTATCTCTTTGAGGTGTACAGAACTCAGCTTTGAAAAATAAAATGTTGATGGTTTTACTTAAATCTGGAATATAAAGAAACACAACAAAGTGTCAGATAAAACCAAACTGTTTAACAAATTTTAGAGATCTGACTGCAGAACTGAAGCTACCAGAGAGAGAGAGAGGGATGGTTGAGAAAAAAGTGGGGAAGGGGCACAGTGGACTAAGGTGCCTTGGGTGTGGTGTAGTAACATACATCTGAAAGTTGTGATACTATATCAAAATCATATACAGCATTGTAAGCCAGTATTTACTCAATTAAAATTTATTTTAAAAAGAATAAAGGTGACTGTTAATTGCTATGATTGATGAAGTGTTCAGATACAGGGTTTAAAAATAAAATGTACTTAAGTATTTGGGCATACATTTTTTTTTTTAAATTTCTCAAGCCTCCCTAATTTTCTCCTTTATAGAAAATTTTTCTGAGAACTTAATTCAGTCCAATAAAGTTTTAGCAGATGCATTAAATTTTTTTTCTTAACATATTTTACAACAGCTTTAGATTTACAGGTAAAGTTTGACAACAGTATCCTGCTCCAGTTTTCCCTATTATTAACATTTTACATTAGTCTGAATGTAAATGACCACATTGAATGACCACATTAAGCCCATCTTAATCAAGCCCATCTTTATTGAGATTTCCTTATTTTTTAACCAAAAATATTTTTCTATGCCAGGATAACTGATAGATATAATACATTTATATTGTGCTTTATTATCTGTCTAATAATATCATGGAATCATTTAACAAATGCTATTTCTGTTATAAATAACTTATAGCATTTGGGGGAAGAATAAGTAAAAACTTTACTACAATGAGTTCTTATATTCTTTTATGCACAAATATCATGTTAGAAAACAATTAACCCTTCCTTTTTTCCTTTGTCATCTTTTTAGTGGAACAAGTTCCTGTAGAACCATACAAAATCCCACTGTCCCAGGCTGAAATCATACAGGAAGGGAGTGATGTCACTCTGGTTGCCTGGGGCACGCAGGTCAGTCAAACTTATACCAACTGGTGATGTCCACGTTGTGCTTAGAAAATTTAATTTTTAACAGTGATAATATGAAGAATTGCAAATTTTGTTTTCCTGTTTATACATCAGAATTAAGTCATATTTGGTGCTACATCTATGTCTCGTACCAAGATAGTGTGCCTATTTATTCAAATTTACATATGAGTGTGTGTGCATGTGTGTATGTGTGTGTGTGTGTATATATATATATATATATATGCATATGGTGAGGCCATTCAAAATACACTGAGAGTTTACAAAAATGTAGTCATTAAAAACAGTTTCCTTTGAAGCACACACTAGACATCCTCACTGCATGTTGCTGTCCTTCACTTACCATAGTCTCCCTTTTCATCCTGTTTGCTGCCATCTCTGGTGATGGCTTTGTCGGCTGTGTGGTCCATCCAGGGACCCAGACCCAGTGATTCCATACCTTTATTTTTTTCAGTGAATCTTACCTTTGGCACTTGTCACATTGCTCTGCATTCTTACGCTCAGGATTCTTTTCTTCTTTTTCTTGATTATCTACTCCTCTTATATATCAATCTCTCCTTCTTTAAAAGAAGTGGTCAGCTTTTCTTTTTTCTGAGTAAATTATTGACCTGATTGCTTTAGAAAAGGTTAATATAGCATAATATAAAGGAGATAATGAAAATCATTGGCAATACCACACCCTTTTACTTTGTCGTCCACTTGATTTTTGGCTTGGAGAGATACACCTCCTCATGGTTCCTCAACTCCCATGGGTAAAACTTTTTTATTCATACTGTGCCCACCCTAGCTTCTTACTTTTTTTTTTTTAAAGATTTATTTATTCATGCATACAAGAACTGGGGAACAAGCCAGAGTTGCCAGGGGTGAGAGGATTCATCAGAGACAGAGGCGGGTGCAGAACAGGCAGATCCACTGAAATACACTGCTGAGGGGAGCTGTGGGCAAGTCAGGAGAGGTCTGCTGTGCCATGTGGGTAGCTCCCTGTCCAGGGATCCAACTTGTGCTGCAGAGGCTGCAGACAGCTTCATAAGTTGCGTCTTAACCCCTTGCGCCACCAGGGAGGCCCGCTAACTCCTCACTTTAAAAGGGAAAGTTAGAATGTGTTTGATGCTTGCTCTCACTGTGTAGTTTCCTCTCACACCCAGAACTTCCTCTGCTACCCCATTTCTCATTTACTTTTATTCTCAAAGAACAGAGGTCTAGTTTCCATAGCTACCTTTGCAAATCTGTTTTAGACTGCACGCCACTATCTTCTCCCGAATGGTACTACATCAGTTGTTCCACCTCTCTACTGCACCTTCATTTTCTACTTTCCATATTCCTTTTATTTAAAAAATGTGTATCTTTTCACTATCTAAAAAGTGCTTTTTCCCTGCCCGACATTTTCCTTAAATACCTGTGTGTTTTTCTCCTTTTATCACCAAACTAGAATGATTGTCCACTCGTCCTTAATTCCTTATCCTCCTTTTGTTTTTATACCCTATGAATTCTGTTCCTACTAATTTAGTAAAACTTTCTAACATCCCATAATCCTTTAATTGTTAAATCCAACCCTTATTCCATATTGCTATAGTAAATGACACTGGCTACTCTAACAGATATTTTCTTTCTTAGCATCTGTGATATACTGTCTCCTGATCCAGATATTTGTTTTCATTTTTTTTAACTATTCTTTTTTGGATGTTGTTTAGTGAGCTCTTCAACTGTTCTCCCCTTAAGTGTTGCTCATCTACCAAGTTCCATGATTTCTGTGCTTTACTTCTCCCCCTACATGTTTTCCCAAGAGATCACACCTACTTCTATGACTTTATTTACTTTTTTTGTGCTAATATCTTTAATATCAGTATCTCTAAGCAATCATTGCTCTCATGAGTTCTAAGAATAGCTTTCTAAGTGTTCTCTAGACATCTCGATTTGATAAAATGTCTAAAAAAATCATTATTTCTCCAGATAAAGCCTCTAATTTTAAATACAATTTCTATTAATCTTGTCAGAATTCAAGTGATTTTTTAGGTCTGAATCTCTGCCTGTTTTTCTCCTTGTTTCAGGTACATGTGATCCGAGAGGTGGCTTCCATGGCTCAAGAAAAGCTTGGAGTGTCTTGTGAAGTCATTGATCTGAGGACTATACTACCTTGGGATGTGGATACAGTTTGCAAGGTATGAATATAATCTTGAGAGAATGTTGCATCTTCAAAATCTTGGACCAAATTTATTGGATATATGCAAATACTTTTTGGCTATGTTATCCTCAATTAATTAAAAATTTTAATATTTATGCTTGAATGAAATGTGTGCTGTATAATCAACTTAATGCTCAAGGAAATAAATCACTTTAGGGTTTTTTCTTCCTATAGTTCTTATATGTTTTAAATATTGCAGAGTTGTGTCCCTCATGCAGCTAGCGTGGACTGAGCTTTGTTGAGTAAGGACAAGTGCAAATAAAGAGCTTTTCAGGGTTATTGAAGTTCCTGCACTTTCAACTTCTGATTAGTTATGGTTCGATAAGTCAAGTTTGATATCGTTAGATAATTGGTTTGGCTGATTTTCATTTGTCTCCTTTTTTTTTTTTTAAAAAGCTTGATGGCACTGGGGTATAGGTCAGAGTGGGGTGGGGTGAGAGGATTCATCCAAGACAGAGTGGGGAGCAGAACAAGAAGATCTACTGAAATACACTGCTGAGGGGAGCAACAGATGAGACAGAAGAGGTCTTCTGCTCCATATGTGGGTTTGCTCCCTGGTGGGAGCAATAGTGCTGAGACTTAACCCCTAGGCCACCAGACACTATGTGTCTCCTTTTCAAAATAGCTGGTGATGGGTTATTAAAAAAGGATAAATCCCCCTTGTATGATTTTAATACTGTGGATGACAGTTCAAATGTTATGGAATTTTGGCTGCTCTGGTACAGTTTTTGAAACAGTCTCTTAAACTTTGTCCTGACTAGGCAGATGTTGTTCTTACTACTAATAGGATCTACATTGTTCCCTCTTAAGAATATAGTTTAGTTCTCACTTCCTTGTCTGTAACCATTCTTTTATATTAATGTCTAGATAAAATGAAAGTATATATTTTCCAACATTAATATACAAGGAGAGTTAAGACCCCTCACCTTTTTTTTTGGTGATGGTTTTTATTCTAAAACTTTGGTAACTTTGCATTTATTTTTTTTTCTTGATTTATTGTCATAGCAAATGAGTCCCAAGACCTAGTTTATTTTACATTTACTACTTCTAAGAACTTTGGCATTCTTACAGATTTTGTGGGGCTGTTTCTTAGGTTAGTTACATGAAAATTATCTGCATCTACTATTGCTGTAAAAGTGTGGATAGAGTGTTTGTAGGTGAAGATTGTTTTATAATTTAGTGGAAATTTGATTTGTTGTGGTAAATGTTCTGAGACTCATTTGACTCTGTCTAAACACTTGATGCAATTACAGGTGGTTTCAACAATATTCTAAGCTGTTATGCTTGTAGATTATATAATTAAGAGCAGTATTTCAGATTAACTTTTTCTAATCATGAAAATAATGCTTTTTAACAGATAGTTTCAAATCATATCAGACACTGAGTTTTCTTTCAAATAGTCAAATGTTCCAAAGTATGTTTAAAGTGGAACTTCATAGCCTTTGCTCCATAGCATTCTTCTTGTTTGCAACCTGTATCCCCCACTTATCTTGGGGTTTGTATTTGTAGTGTAAATGTTAATTCTGTGAGGATGAAGCTTTGCTACAGTGCTGGAGGGAGTACTAATACACAGTCAGGATTAGACCTTTATTTATGTATTTATATGCTTGTGTATCCAAAAAGAATTTGTAAGAGCTTACGGTGAAAGACATAAATATGTGTGTTTCTATGTTTACACAATAATTAAAATAACATTCCAATTCAGTAACCATGGTAACAAATTAAGGAGACCTAGAGGAAGAAAGATGGGAGATTGTTTATGTCAATTTGCTTGTGCGGAGCCCCCCTTTATTAAATCTACTGATTGCAGCTTTATATGATTCTGGAATGTGGAGCCTATTTCCTTAGGGCTCTATACTACTGGGAAAGATGAAAGAAGAGTCTAGAGTATACTATTAAATGAGAAAGTGATGCATCAAACTTCTGACTTGTTAGCATCATTACTTTAGTTTTGTGTTGGGATGCTTTCATCATGTTATTTTTCTACTTGATGATCCTCTAGTTATGGCAGTGAAAGCTAGCTTGTCATTTTTTTATTATTTTGGTTCTATTTGTGACTCTTTTCATTGAGCATCATGGTATATCTCCTGTTTTCCTTTCATGTATCAAAAAAGAAAGTTTTTTATTTTCAACTTATTTTTTGAAGATTTAGAGATGATTTTGAAGAGGATGCCAGAGCCAAGTATTCATTTAAAATGAGGGTTTTTTTTTTGTTGTTTGTTTTGTTTGCTTAACTACAGATAAGCTTTTCTCCTTCATCTTTTGAATTCTACTAAAACAAATTTATTATCTTTCTCAGTTAATAAGTGCTATGTTTTATCACTTGCTTTTGTCTTAGAACAAAATTAGCTACCTTAGCTTTATTCATTAAATGTTAAGTTTAACACCAATATGGGTCTCTTAGACTAATCAAAACCTATTAAGGTAAAAGTGATTTCTGAACATATACAATGGCATGTTCTGCTTAATAAAATGACTCTGAGATAGTTGAGGAATTGCTTAAATTCTTTTTTTTAAAGATTTATTTATTTGTACAAGAACTGGGGTACAGTCAGAGGCGTGGGAGGGTGAGAGAATTCACCAGAGACAGAGTGGGGAGCAGAACAGGCAGACCAACCCAAGACACTGCGGAGGGGAGCAGCAGGCTCGCCATGTGGATTTCTCCCTGGCCAGCTGGGAATCAAACCTGCACTGCAGAGGCTGCAGAGCGCTTCACAATGCAGCGTTCAACCCCCTGTGGCACTGGGGAGGCCCAATGAGATCTGAATTTAAATATGTCTTTAAAACACAATCATGTTTTTTGCTTTTGCTTAAAGCATTATTTTGAAATTATAAACCCAATGCTTGGGGACAGAGAATGTAACAGAATTTTTGAATATTGCTTGGGGGCTAAAAATCATAGCTAGTTTTATCACTCAATTCTGAGCTTGATATTAAAGAGCTAGGTGAAAGGCTTTTTAAAGCAGAATAGAAATTCTTGAGTTTTGAGGTGCTTTGGACACAGGCCTTCCTGAGGCCTACGGGTCTGGGTGGAAGCAGAGTGGCTTATGAGCCCCAGTGATGAGAGATTAAATCTCTGAAATGAGTGGGAAATAGATACTAGTGATTTGCCACTGCTTTTTATTTAGGGGTGGTGGGGAGGATGAGGTTCTAGTGTAATCTCAAATAGAAGCTGAAAATTTGGATATGTAGGACACATGCTTCATAAACTGTAATGATAAAATTGGAAACTTGAAGGGTCTTAAACACAGTCAATCTCCTCTCAAGATATTTCCCAAGCTCTAGAGTGTATGGTAGCAACTAAGCAGAAAATATCTGAAATCCCAAGCCATAACTTGAGGCTGAAGCATAAAGGCAAATCATAGTGTTAATTGAAAGCTGTGGAGACTCTGTTCTTATGATTAGAGGCAATTCAGAAGTAGATCAAATCTTCCTAAACCCACAAGGTAGTCTCTATCCCTGTCAGTTCCTATGGATGAATGCAGTTTACCTTCTGTTCTATTGCTCAGCAGAACAAGGAGTTAGTCTTCCCATCATCTGGAACCTTTTTAAAGCAGCATTTAATAAGAAATAACCAAGTATATGATAAGACAGGATCATTGATCAAAAGCCAAGAAAAAAAACAATAGAAAGCAGAAACACAGGTGACACATACATCGGAGTGAGCAGACAAGGACTTTATGATTATCGTGCTTAGGAACAGGAGAGAAAAAGGAACTGAAGAGGTAATCTAGTAGCCTTTGTCTGTAAACTACCTGATTGTGCTTCAACCAGAGAATGGAAAAAGAAATAGAATATTCAGCAATGAGAAATGAACTAAAAATTTAATGGAACATGTTTTCATCTCACAAACACAATCTGACTTAAGCCAGACTTAAATGAGTGCATGCCATATGATTATATAAAGTTCAGAAATAGACAATCCATGATGGTAGAAGTCACGTCAGTGATTAGCATTATGGTTAATAAGTGGAGAAGCTTATGAGGGGTGTGGGTTGCTGGTAAGAGTTTGTTTTGAGTAATGATTGATACACAGGTTCCATTTTTGAAAGCTAAACACTTGTTTTGTGCACTTTTTAGTGTATATGTTACATTTAAATGGAAAGTGGAAAGGGGAAAAAGCACTGTGCTCCCATTGATTACTGTTGATTAATTTTCTTCAATTTGTATTGTAGTGAACCTTTTCATACCCTCAGGGAGAGGCTTGGTGTATTCTAGCCAGGGGGAGTTTCTCTTCATGCAACTCTTTCCACACCCTTCATTTAATTTCTCCTCACAACCCAGCTCAGCTGTCACATTGATGCAAACCAGGAGCTTCTAAGTAGAGCTGCTCTTCCCAAACTTTCCCAGGAGTAAGTAAGTGTAGTGGGTTTTAATCGATTTTTCTGCTGAGAGTCAGACCACGTTCAGCATGAGTTAAAAAGTGAGCTATAATCTTTTTTTTTTTGTCGTATGTACATTCAGAATTTTTATTTCAAAACAAAGAACCACAGTAACATTAATAGAAATATCCATTTGGAAATATTCACAATGGGAAAACTTCCATAATGCATTACTACCAACCACCGTTTTTTGAGGAGCCCGAAGCAAAGGTGCAGTTAGAGGAACCTCAACTGTTCCAGAAAAGCCCCATTTCATATTTATAAGGCTTACTACGACCAGAGGGAATGAGAACTAAAATACTGTCATAGGCAAGGATTTGGTTAATTGATCTGAAATATGTGAGTACCAAGGAGGGAAGGAGATCAAGTAAACTATGGAAAAGACAAAAGAGGGTAAGTATCTTCAGGTACTAATCTCCATTTATACAAACTCAGGAAAACTAGATGATCATGGAGGTGTCCTGTTGAGCTGTGGCAGGCCTTAACGCCTCCATCTCATCCACTTCTCTGAGATGCTCCAGTGCTAGAGGTCTTCAGCTTATTTCTCCCCCCCTAATAGAATGCCTCCCTCTCTCCTAAGACTCCTCCACTGCACCCCCAGAAGGTGACATATCCCAAGCTCACTCTTCCCTACTCCCATTACCTGAGTCTAGAGTGAGGTGGAGTCCTCCACCTTAATCTCAAGATTTAGGGAGCTCCTCCCTCCCACTCTCCAACAAGGAAAGGCAGCCAGATGAGATAAAACTGTACAGTTCAGAAGAAAACCAGATGCAAATTCCACCCAACAGAGGCAGTGTTATTTCTATACAGAGGGCAGAGTTTTAACACAATCAATCCAAACAGGGCTATAGGAACACAGAGGAAGCAAGTTACCAATACTTCCACCCAGAACAAAGTGACAGTGCACATACACTCATACTCAAGTGTGGGCCCACACTGCACATTACTCACACTAGCTTAAATGTGGTCTGTAGGTGACTCAAGTCCTCTAAGGGCACTTGACATAACACTATAGTAACATGGTAACAAGGGTAACTTGACATGGCAAGCCATCAACAAGCCTGCGATGACCCTAAAGTAACATACAAACTAGTAATAACTTTTATTACCTAATAACCAGAGCTGAGGTTTCAAATCCCAGGTTTGCTTGAACATTCTCCTCTGAATTTTTTTAAAGCTATAGGTTAAAACAAAATAACCAACTAAAATCTCCTAAAAAAAAATGGAGAAATATTGAATACTTAAAAAAAAAAAAAAGAGTCCTCTACAAGAGAAAGTAGTTGTTTGGTCCAGTGAGGGGAACAGAGGATTTCTTTCGACCACTATTACCTTCAATGCCCATCTTGGTAATAATCCCAGATTTCAAGTTATAACTACATATAATCTCAAAGAGAAAAGTCCCAAAGGAAACCAGTAGCTTCTTTATATAGGCACATGATTTTTCTGAGAAATTACTCTTCATAGTTTCCATCCGAAATTGTTAAGAGGCCTTGTGTAAACTTCCCACACCCTTTCCAATGCACATTCCATTTCTCGATCTTCCCGTATTGCACGGTAACCTCTCCAGCAATCTCCCATCCTATAACCTCTCTTTAAACACCTCCTTCTAACACCTCCCTCTATACCAGACAGATTTAGCCTGGAGGTGCTGTCCAGCTTGAAAGGAAGATTTACTTTTTAATGAGTAGAAATACAGAGAAACTGCCTATGGAAAATAAGAACTTGATTTTGGCAGGCAAATGACAGACTGAAAGACTAGGAATTTCAAGAATCACATGGTCATTTAACTTACTACATACAACATGGCAGAAAAAAGACAAGACAAACAATTTGCAAGGTGTAGGTGATTTCCATGTGTTTATATAGAAAACCGACACATTCTGACATTCTTATACGGTAAGTGAAGATTAAATTATGCTAATTTTTAAAGAGTAGTTTGCCTTCTTTTTTGGGAATCTTTAATTTCTCTCCTCTTCTTGGATTCTTCCTCCCCACATTCAATTCCAATGCAAATTCAGCTGGTTGTGCCTACACAATTATGCCTAAAATTTGACCACTGCCTCTACTGCTGTTACCTTTGATTCTGAGCCAAACCACTAGCTTTTCTCACCTGGGATTTGTTAAAGTCTTCAGATTGTTCTCTCTGCTTCTGACTGTTCCTTGCCATTAGCAGAGTCAATATTTTCAAACTTGAGTCATATCAGATCTTAGTCTCCAAAGGCTTCAATGGCTTGCCGTTAAATTCAATGGGGAAGTCAAATCCTTACCAAGGTCTACAGGGATTTAGCTGATCTCACTTCCCATCCCCTGCCAGATGTCATTTTCTTTTTTTTTTTGATAATTATTTTTTAATTAATTAATATATGTTTTACATCATTGTTCATTTTTTTTAATTTTTATATTCCCCATACAATTTCAACTCCCTTATTTTGACCCCAATCCCTCCTTTCCCTGCCTCCCCTCCCCCATAGTGTGTCTCTGGTTCATAGTTGTTTGTTGATTTTGATTTTTTCTTTCTTATAGTTGTTTTTTTTCCTGGTCCCTTATTTAGGTTTTCTAGATTCCTGCTATGAGTGAGACCATCCGGTATTTTTCTTTTTCTTTCTGGCTTATTTCGCTGAGCATGATTCCTTCCAGCTCCATCCATGTTGCTGCAAACTGCATGTGTTTATCTTTTTTGCTTGCTGAGTAGTATTCCATGGTGTATATGTACCACATGTCATTTTCTCTTTAGGGCCTTCCCTATTGAATCCCGTCAGCCCTACCAAGACTCCATTTTACCTCTACTTTCTCTTTCTTTAGAGAGATTAATACCATTTAATATACAATTTTATTATTTATATTGTTGACCGATCTTTTCTCTCTAGGAGTTAAGTTCTCTTAAGTTAGGGATTTTTGTCTGTTGTTCATTACTGAAACAATGCCTGGCATAGGATCAGTGCTCAATAAATACTTGCTGAAAAATTATTATGACTACCAATAAGAGAAAGTTTGACAACATACTATGAAAACTGTTAAAATGTTGAAATGCCTTGAATTTGGTGATTTTTCCTATTTTTCATACTTTAAACAAAACATGTTTTAAAAATAATTCTAGTATATTGTTCTTGAATACATCCGTTAATTTATTCTATGTTGAAACATTGAGAAGACTTAAGTTTTAGTTTGACCTTGTGCTTTGTTTTATTTTTCTTAACAGTTTTCCATTCTTAATACAGTCATGTGGAAGTTACTCATGTGATACTCATTAGAACAGGGTCAATTTTTGTATTCTGAAAAGCAAAGTAATATTGAACACAGTAAACATCAGCTTCCTGTAACTTCTTGGAAATGAGTCCTTATAACTGTATTTTCTACATAGAGAAAAACTGTTATGCAGAATAATGATTTTTCTGCATAGCCGTTTTTAAATCTTCTTAAGCTTTTGGATGCAATATTTTCAAAACTTTACTTCTATTTTCTCAAGAAAAATATAGTGTGTATTTTTTCATCTTTTAAAAATAATTCAGTCCAAAAAACTTGTATTGTTATACCATTTTAAGGCATTTACATTTATTGAGGTCTATGGCTGCTTGCTTCCTTGATATGTTTCCATGCTTAATTTTCATGGTTTTAAGCTGTTTAAAATTTTATCTTATATTTTTCTGTCACATTATCACTGGCTCTGCATGGGACCCAGATGGCCCAACTTTATAACCAAGGCCTGTGTGTTGGCCAGACAAGGCCTGTCATGTCTTCGCGTGAATCAATAACACATGCTCTTCAAACCTTATAATATCCATTGGGACTCTTCAGAATCTTTCTCTTCATTTCCTTGCCTGCATTCCAGGTGGGTTATTGTCATAGAATTTAGAGCTGGAGGAGGTCAGATTGGGGCTGTTCCTTTGTTCTTCCTGCTGGTCCCAGGAATGATATGCAACTTATACTTTTATCAAAAGTGATATGTACAGCTCTGATCAGGGTATTTATTTCCTCTGTTCGAGCACACTACAGCACAACATATTGTTCCACGGTTCATTCCCAGTTCCTGTCTACAGCCATCAAAAATAACTTTTTCTTGAGGTACTTGGGTGGGAGGTAAGGTTTTTAAAAATATTTTAACAAAACTAGGAAATGGTATAGAAAGGATCTTCCTCTCAACCCTCTCTAGTCTCCTCCTACCTCTTTCTCTTGTGTGTCCTTGCCTTTCTCTTTTAAACCTAAATTATGTAGCAGAAGATGGTGATGTGCCTATAGATGCATATGATTGTTCTTTGGCTATATATTGAGGTTATATACTCAGTACTTTGGATGTAAGTTACAATAAGAGCAGGGCAAAGCCTCTGGGTTACTACATAAGAAGGAAGTAATTCAACCTTGGAAGTAATTCAGTAATTCAGGAGTGACTGTAGTTAAGGGAGCATTCTGTGTTCCTATATTTAACATACTTTCCTCCTGTCTTTGACCCTCCAACTCTTTCTATTTTTGCTACAAAAAACTTCACTGGGACCTTGGGTAAAAGAGAGGCAGGTGGGGTGGTTCTGGAAGCAGAGAGTTTTTCACTTTAAAAGAAAGGGACTGTTGTAGGAGTGAAATTGAAGGAGTTAAATTTTGGTCATCTGGGTGTGGGTGATCATTTCTACCTAAGAAACCAAGTGTGCTTAGTCTTTGTATTTGTATCTGGTGTTAGTGTATTTGTGAATAGTGCAAAACATGTTAGAAGAACATGCTTAGTAACACTGAAGATACAAATAAAAACAGATGAGTTGTATCTTATGATTTTAATCCTAATTTTTTTGCCTTTAACTTTGTTTTTATTTTTATAGATTTGATTTAGACTCATAGATTTCATTTCTGTTAAAATTGTTAACACTGGCAAGGTGATATTAGAGACTCCAGTGGTTTAGCATTACCAGTTACATATTTTTGGGGGGGGGTTAATTTCTTAGACTTAATTGAATAATCCATTGATTCAATTCTAACTGTTTTGCCTGAGGCTTTTAATTTCTGAGGGAGAGGGCAGAGAATGTGAGGATGAATCAGAATTAGAACAGAGTGGGAGTTGGGGGTGTGAAGAGGATCTAGTAACTATTAATAACCACTAGAGGCCTCTCTTCAGCCAGATTTCGTGATTAATAACACCAGGTTTCCATAGCGGGGCCTGGCTCTGTCACTGTAGATTAAGCATATTTTATGTTATAGTTCTAAATAAATAGCATAACAGCATGTTGATGATAGACCATGTATTATAATGTAACCCAAATATTTTCTTTAATGTATACACCAGAGCCACTGGTGATGTCTTAGACTGAAAACAAATTGGGAATTTTTCCTTTCTGTTTTTGTCTTTTCCTCTCTAAATAAGCTTTTACTAAAAGCTTGTAATCAAAGAGTATGGTCAGATGAAAATTAAAAACTATGAACCAGAGACACTTTTTGAGGGGTGAGGGGCGGAAGGGGAGGGATTGGGGTCAGAATGGGGGGGTTGCAATTGTATGGGGAATATAAAAATAAAATTTATTATTTAAAAAAATAAAAGTAGAAGGATATTTAGGTTTAAAATTATTACTGATCTAACATGTTATATTTAATCTTTGAGAGTAGTTATATTTTTCTGGTGGTAGAGTCTAAGTAAAGTTATTTTAAGTTTATGTTAGTTTTGTGTATTTCTTTCACAATTATGCTAAGCTCCTACTATCCTCTTTTTAGTGACCCACAGTCAATTGCTGTGCATTCCATAAAGAGAGTTTCTATGTTTTGTTTATTGTTCTATCCCTTAGAGTCTTGAGGAGTATTGGCTATTTAGTAGATACTCAGTAAATATATATTAGTAGATCTTGTTGAATTTCAAGAAAATAATTAGTAATATTTGACTTTTTACTGTAACAGAAATTAAAAGAGAAACTGGTAATTCCTGTAGGAAAAAATACACTGAGAATATCAGTCCCGCCACCTGGTCTGTTTTGGTATGACTAATGTTTTAGGTATGTTTTGAAGATTAAAATAATAACGGGGTTCTGGTTTAAGTCTTCATAATATTTCATATAACAAATCTTCACGCAGTGCCTGGTGAATGGTAAATGAAAAAAGTTCAAATGACACATTCTACGTGCATTTCCTTTCATATCCACCATGGTTTTTCTAATTAGACACCAGGATCTTTGTCTTCTAGGTGAGAAAACTGAGGTTTACAGAAGGTAGAGTAACTTGCCCCAGACCATGCAGCTAGTGATGGGCAGGGTTGATACTACCCAGATGACTGCATTTCAGATCCCGTGCTTTTTATTATGGCATGCAGCTTCTCACACAGCGTTTGAGTAGAATTTGTAAATATTATTTAGGTGTGGTGATAAAATTATTATTTGTGATGTGACCTGAATATAGCTTGAAAATATAAAAGATATTGGTAATAGAAATGCATTTATTGGGAGGATCATACATTTTAGTTTCTATTTATTTTGTTCTGGGCTTTCTGTCAGAATTGTATATGTTCTGCTTTAATCACATCAGTTGTCCTGAATACTAAGAATTATTACTCCCATTTTAGAGATCACAAAGCCAAGTCTCAGAAAGATCAGAAACTTCCCTAAGTTGCTCAACTAATAATTGGTAGAACTGCAGTTCAATCTCAAGCTCTTAAACCCTGATATTTTCATGGTACAAGAATGCCTTGCGTTAGAATATTATTTTGCAGTTAACTAATTTCATGCTTTCAAAGTTATTTGAGTTTTACTGATGAAATGCTTCTAAATGTGAGCTTGCAACATATTTTATAACATTTCATGAATTTTCTTTCACATATGCCCACCTGTACAGCACTTTTTAAAAAAATCACTTTCCTAAATACTGTATACACCTTGTAAATCACACTACCACATTTTATTTCATTAGTTTTTTTTTTTTTCTTGTGCATGGACCTGGAGAAAGCAAAATTAAATTATATTACTATATATTTCTATTTCTAATCTTCTTGGTGTATCCCCCTTATGTACTTAAATTATTTGACTTCACTCAAGATTTTCATTTCATTTAACAATTTTCTTTTACTATTCGTAGCAGCAGTGAAAAAAATACATTACCTCATTTCACAGTGAAAAAATATCATAGGTACAATGTGTTCTTAGTTTAACATTTTAGGTGTAATGTAAGAAATTCACATTTGTTGACATGGTATTCTTTTCTTTGATGGCTATTTAACTTTCTCAGTTTACCGAGAAAGTTTTTCGGTAAACTGAGAAAGTTTAAAGTACATTGTAGCCTTCATGTAATAATTGATAAGATTTTCTTGTATTTCTATTACCCTGGTTTTTGTGGTGTTTATTATAATTTAACTTAAGTTATCGAATATTGAATATTTAATATTGAAACCTTCACAAAGGTTTTAAAACCCCCGAAATTGTGTTTACCTTTCTAGTTTATATAAACCAAAACGGAGACTACTCTATCAGTCATGGATAATCAACCTTTTAAACTAAATACTTCCTATTGCCACTTCTGTGGCTTTTTTTAATGAGAAATTTTTTCCAGCTTATTTATACTTTCTTTAATAAATTTAATGACGTTGCATAGCTGTTCCACATCTTAAGTTTATTTTTTCAGTGTTCTGTATATTTTTGTTGATATTGTGAATAGTGTTAATAGTTTTTCCTGCTCTCCTACACCCCATCTTTTTCCTTTTTTGAATGTGGCAATAGAAGAAATAAGAAAAATATTAAAAGGATACATTAACATGTCAACAACACATGTAGTATAGCAGAACTTATAATTCAAAGCAACATTTTCCATCCCTGTCCCTGGGCCCACTCCCTAAACTGAGCCACTTTTAACCATTTCGCTATTCTGTTCTGGTAATGACTTGCTTGTCTCCAAGGAATACTTTGTACAAGTGTTTTGGCTGTAATGCAATGTATTATGCTAAGTCCTGGGTTCTGTACAGCTACTCACTGAAAATACAGGGTTTACAGAGAAGGTAGGTAGCATAGACCACATTAACTTTATAACTAGAGAAGGAAGGGGGGAAGGGTTTGTAACTAGTCAGGAAGGGGGTGAACCTGCCTAATTAGGAAGTTAAGGGCAAAATGCATAAAAGTTGGGGAGAACCATGTAATAAACACTTCTAAAACAGGGTAGATGGGCCAGACTGAGCCAGGAAGCATAGTGCCTGCAGCAATGTGATTATGCTTTGCCTTTTTCTGGGCTTCTTAGTGCTGTAAAGCAATGTGCTGGGCCGATGGCATGTATGTTAACTTGACTAGGTCAGTTGATGCCTCTAATTTAAAAATACATTCATACCTTGTGCCAGAAAAGTGGACTCCTCTTGATGGGTGAATTCCCTCAGATGTCTCAGGGCTGAATTAGGTTTGTTTGTCTAGATCTCATCTTTATCATAGGAATGAAGGGAATTGGAAAAGAATTTTTTTACATTCTACCTTATAAAAATGGGAAACTATCCAAATGGGGAGAATATGTTCCAGAGTTTTAGATTAAGCTAAGAATATGAGACGTTCAACAAACATATGCATGTGTGTGTAGATGTATCCTGTATATATCAGTATATGTTTACCTTCAATCACTTTTAAACTTTATTACTCACTGTGGTACATAAAGATTCATTGTGCTTGCATTACCTGTTATCCTCACCTCATATCCCCAATTTTGAGTTATTTCTTCTACCATTACATTTTGATTTATGTTATTTATTTAAATCTCTATTATCTTGTTCTGTTACCTTTTCTCAGTATCTTTTGACCTTTCCCTGTGTCAGGAGGTGACATTAATACCCTCTATCTCTATCTCTATTCCAGTTCCCATTTTTTTGTCAGGTATTTATTCCTATATTGTCAAAACTGATTACATTAAATTCTGTTCTAGAACCATAATTAAAATTTCTAATCTTATATCTGCAGTTTATTTTATTTTATTTTTTAAAGATTAATTTATTTATGCATACATGAGCTGGGGTACAGGCCAGAGATGGGGGTGGTGAGAGGATTCACCAGAGACAGAGTAGGGACCAGAACAGGCAGATGGACTGGAACACACTGCTGAAGGGAGTAGCGGCGACACAGGAGAGGTCTGCCTCGCTATGTGAGTTGCTCCCTGGCTGGCCGGGGATCAAACTTGTGCTGCAGAGGCTATGGATCTCTTCATAGTGTGGTGCTTAACCCTTTGTGCCATCAGGGATGCCCCTGTAGTTTGATTTTAAAAGTTAAAAACCATTAAGTGTTATTGATGTTATTATGGTAGCATAAATATTTTTCATCACCAAGCTGGCTAGGTGGTAAGATTATTCTTTTTACTTCAGACTCAGCTCTGCCCCTGAACCTCTATAAAGAGGTCTTTTGGCATCTGAATCAAGTGGTTTGCCCCTTCCTGTTGTGCATTAATTCTTCAAAATTCATCATATTTTAGAAGCATCATTTTTGGGCCATGGCTTTCTTTTAGAACATTTTGGACTTTTTAGGTTTCTGTGGCCTTTCCTGTTCTTGTTGGGAAAAAAAACATAATACGCCTTTAACTTATCATGAAGATCACTACTGTCATTTGGAATTCACATTTTTATTTTTTTTTACCTCCAGGAGCTCTCTGATCTGTTTAGTCTTGACTACCCTTCTTTAAATTGCTGCACTACTTGTCTTCAGGGATCTCTATCTTGAACACCTTAATTGTGGGTCCTTTATTTGTTTTATGGTTCTCGCACTTATTTTGTTGAGGGGTATACATATATATATAATTAACTTCTTCTGGCAAATGTTAATAGGGCAAGAGAGGCTTTTGACACTTGTGTTTGAAAAAAATGTATTTTACATTCACACTTGATTTCAGTATTTGACTGGATATATAATTCTGGTTCAATTTTTGCTCAGGACTTTCTAAAGATAATGCTTCGTTATATACTTTGTCACATTGTGGCAAGGAAGTTTAATGCCAGCCTGGCTCTCACTCTCTTGTAAGTGATGTATCTGTATGTTTTTCTCCAAAATTTTATGACTTTTCATCATTTTATACTGAAATGCCACAGGTAGGAGTGGAAATGTGAATCTGTTTTACTCATTTTATTTCCCTTTCTTTCCTGTAGGAACTTCTTACTTACAGATTGTTCTTTTCTTTGTCTTTCATGTATTTTCTTTTCAAAAAAATTCTTGCTACTAGTTAGATAGTAGAATTTTTAGGTTCATCTTTGTAGCTCTCATCTTTTCTGTCCTGGTTTTTTTTCCCATTGTGTTTTTTTTTTTTTTTCCCCAAGGTTTTGGACATTTCTTCTGTTTTTTCTTTTTAAAATTCTCATTTAGAATATTTTAATTTTAGCAAGTGAACATTTTTGCCTTATGATTAGTTCTTTTTGTAGCATTCTATTTTATGCTGTGTCTTCTTCTGAGTATATAAAATAATAGTGGCTTTATATATGTTCTATAAATTATCTGTCTCTTCAATAATTTTTTTTTGTGATTGCTCGTTGTGTAGTGGATAGTTGGTGTGAAAATTTCCAGTAGGTGCCTGTTCTTAGTGACATCTCCCCTGTGGTAGAAGTTGTGTGGATTTGTGCACAGGGTTTTGCTTTAAGGTAACGGATACAAAGCATACCCTTACACAGAAGCACTGCCTCTAGATGCACAAATGAACTACAGACTGCTCTTAAGCAACTTTGGAATAGGCCTAAGTTTGCAGGCAACTTAAATGGTTTTATCAGACTAGCTGCTTTGCCTGAGTTTTCTCTGGGGTGAAGGATGGGAAAGATATGTTTTATTTGGGAAGTGTGGTTCAATTGGTATAGCTGTTTTATTTAATTCTCTGTTTTCATTTCAAATTCATACGCCCACCTTCCACACCTGCTGATGAACCCATCATTAGTCTCTGGGGGAGATTAATTTCCTCTTCCCTTGTATACACCCTTCCCTGCCCCACACACATGTGTGTGTGAGCTTTAGCTTTCCCTATTCTTGGTTTACATTTTCACTACACATCCACAAGAGGTTTCTTTTGTCAAACTCCGTAACTTTGTTGTATTTGCAGTTAAAGGTTTTTTTCCTTCTATATTCATTTCCTGTCTTGGGAGAGAAGGGAAACTTACATTCCATCCATCATCTGACCTGGAATGTTATTCTATTCTATTTTTCTCATTTTTTAACAGGAAGCATGATTTGTGTATTTCAGTCTATACATGGTCATTTCAGCAAAATCTTACTCACGTCAGTGGTTTCTTAGTTGCTTTTCTTGCATTTTCTAGTTGGTAATCTTATTCTGCAAAGACTAAATTTGTTTCTTCTTTTTTAAATATATATACTTATTTTTTTCCTCATTTGACTGGAACCACTGTACAATGTTGAATGACAGAGATAATGACAGATATTAAATGTGATATTTTTTATTTTTTTAAGAGTTATTTATTTATACATACGAGGACTGGGGTACAGGCCAGAGTTGTGGGGGGTGAGAGGATTCACCAGAGACAAAGTGGGGAACCGAGCAGGCAGATTGACCAAAGTACACTGCTGAGGGGAGCAGCTGGCGAGTCAGGAGAGGCCTGCTGCGTCATGTGGGTAGCTCCCTGGCCAGCGATTGAACTCTTGCTGCAGTGGCTGCAGTGAGCTTCATAGGTTATGTCTTAACCCCTTGTGCTACCAGGGGGGCCCCACATGTGATATTTTTAAAGCCCAATCTTGAACTGATTGAATGGATAACTAGAAAATGAAAAGTATCAATTTCATTATATAGTTTTTTCTGACTTATTGAGAATGAAATTTCCTGTACAGGCAGTGTTTTTGGGTGAATAGATTCGGCACTTACACCCTGAGTATTTCTTCTGTTTGTTTTACCAATGAACATAATTCAAAATTGGAGATGAAGGGAGAGGGAAAGTTTGTGTTTTAAAACAATAAATCCTACCAATAGAATTTACCAAATTTTACATTACAAAGATGGTAAATCATTAGTAAGGAGCAAAATTAATATTTCTAAAGAGTAAATCAAGAGAAGCAAGTCATTTTACAAGTCATGGATCTTTACTTTTTAAGGATTCTTTAGGAATCACCACTTGCAGACTATGGTGGTGGACTATGGGTGATTTGGTGGTAGGAGTGCTATGGTGACTACACCTGAGTGGGGAATCATATACTGACAAAACATTAAGAAAGGTGTAAAACAATGGTACTTCCATTAAAAAAAAAAAAAGAATTACCATGGCATACTAAAACAGATTTATGACGTAAAAGTCCAGAATGTAGAATTGGAAATATTTGGTGGAAGTTGCTCAGAAGCAACTCAAAATAGAAAAAAACTGATTTCAATTTTATATGTAAAGGGACTTTAAAATCAGTTGAAACTGTCATAAATGAAATGAGTTGCCTCTTGTCATGCGACACTCATTAATGGGAGACACTTTATGATAATCATCTGGCAGAGAGGCTAAGAGAGTATTGGGGAGGATGACTGAAGTAATCTCTTCTGTGTCTAAGATTGTATGAAATTAAGGAGAACTATCATTTAGCATTTTCGAATATGATGATTATATTTTAGTATTAAATAACATAATAAAAGTACAGTTATTTTAAGAAGGTATCACTTATCTTTTATATTTTACACAGAAGTTTTCTTTCATATTTTTAGTAAATACCTTTGTGTCTTTGGACTTTTCTTTTCCTAGCTTTGTTCTTTTTCTTTTTACCGTAATAAAATGCATTTTATTTCCCTGTTTTATAAGTAGACCAGACATTTACCAGACACGTTTTATCATGATTTTTAAAAAATTTTATATATTTTGTACATGATTCTTCATTTTTTTAATCACATCACTGGCACCTGCCTTTTTAATTTTACACAGTTGCTAGTGTCACCAATATCTTCCCCCCCAGCTCCTTGCCCTCCCCCACCCCAGTGCCCCAAGTCACTGGCTGTACCTCTCGATCCATGGGCTCCTTTCCTTTTGCTTTATTCCACCCTTCATGGTTTCTCTCTGGGACATAATGTCCTCTTTCTACTTTGAAGCCCTTCCTTTCTGCCAGGGTAAGTTCTCTAAACTGAGGAACTGCTTGTATTGCTACCCCTATAGTTCATTTCTGTTGGTGGTTTCAGGTTGCCTCAAGACAAAATATAAAATCTTAGTATGACATACATGGTTTTCCCTGATTTATCCCTCCCTGACATTTTCTAAACTTTTCTTTAGCTGGATTATCCCAGGTGTGCTGTCTTACATCATTTTCTACCATCTTAACCCCCATGCATATGTGATATAGTCCAGTGAAACCAAATTGTTGCTCCCCGAAAACATCCTGTTCTTTCTTACCACAGTCCTGTGGCATGTGCTATTTCCTCTGTCCTTTTTTTCCTTGATTGGATCTGAAGTCTGATTACCCTTCCTAATTCTTCCTAGAAGAATTTCCTCTTCTGGGAAGCTTTTTCTGACTTATTTTTCCATTGTCCTTTAGATCTGCATTAGAGTTGTTCCATGGTGTTCACAGGAAGCCTAACAACTGTCTCCCACAGAGCAGATTCCCCTCTGTGTTGTAGGGTTTAATGTTCTTATTTGCTTCTCTCATAGACTCTACCTTTTATATTTGTATCTTTCACATCTACTCAAGGCATAGCAGCATATGGTAGATGTGAAGTAAGAATTAGTCGTTCCATTATATTTAAACTTTTCACTTAAGCAGAGATTAGGTTTTAGTTTTCTTAATCTTAAATTTCTTTTTTTTATTTTAACATTTATCATTTTTTACATTTTTTAGACAATATTTGCTTCCCTCCACCCTCTCAGATTGAGTCCTCATAGAATTTCCTTCCCCAATGCACCCGTGCACCATCACCACAGTCCCCTGTGCTCCTCCCTTCCTCCCTCTCACCCCTCTCCCTCCTCCTCCCCTGCAGGATGTCTCTGGTTTATAATTGTCTGTTTTTGCTTTGTTGTGTTTTGTACTCATTATTTTTTTTACACTGATGTCTTACTTCGTTCTCCTATATTCCTGTTATAAGTGAAACCATCCGATATTTTTCTTTTTCCTTCTAACTTATTTCAATGAGCATAATTCCTTCTAGCTCCATCCATGTTGCTGTAAATGGCATGAGTTAATCTTTTTTGATTGCTGAATAATATTCCATGTTATATATGTACCACATCTTCTTGATCCAGTCATCTATTTTTGGGCATTTGGGTAGTTTCCAGGTTTTGCCTATTGTAAATAGTGCTGCAATAAACATAGGCATATGGGTGCTCTTTTGAATCACTGTTTTTGTGTCCTTTGGGTAAATCCCTAGTAGTGGAATTGCCAGATCATATGGTAGCTCCATTTTTAGTAGACTGAGGAACTTCCAGACAGCTTTCCACAATGGTTGGACCAGTTTGCACTCCACCAGCAATGTAGGAGAGTTCCTTTTTCACCGCATCCTCACCAACATTTGTTGTTGCTTGTTTTTTTTGATATGTGCCATTCTTACTGGTGTAAGGTAGTTTCTCAATGTGGTTTTGATTTGCATTTCTCTGATTATACGAGATGTTGAACATTTTTTCATATGCCTGTTGGCCTTTTGCATTTCCACCACTGCTCTTCAATATAATACTGGAGATCCTAGCCAGGGCAATAAGACAAGAGAAAGACATACAAGGAATCCAGATAGGGAAAGAAGAAGTAAATCTATTACTATTTGCAGACGATATGATAATATACTTAGAGAACCCTAAAAACTCCACAGAAAAACTACTCAAAATAATCAACCAGCTCAGTAAAGTAGCAGGATACAAAATCAATACACAAAAATTGGTAGCCTTCCTATACACAGTCAGTTGGAAGAAGAAATCAAAAAAAACATCCCTTTTATAATTGAAACCAAAAAAATCAAATACTTGGGAATAAACCTAACAAAAGAGGTGAAAGACCTATATGAAGAAAATTGCAAAACACTGTCAAAAGAAATTGAAGAAGACACAAAGAAATTGAAAGACATCCCCTGTTCATGGATTGGAAGAATCAACATTATTAAAATGGCCATCCTCCCAAAAGCAATATACAGCTTCAATGCTATTCCAATAAAAATCCCAGTGACATTCTTCAAAGAAATAGAACAAATACTGATGAAACTCATATGGAAACACAAAAAACCATGAATAGCCAAAGCCCTACTGATGAAAACAAAGGAGAAAGGAGGTATCACACTTCCAAACTTCAAGCAATACTACAAAGCCATAATAATTAAAACAGTTTGGTATTGGAACAAAAACAGACACACAGACCAATGGAACCAAATGGAGAGCCCAGAAAAAAACCACACTTATATGACCAACTAATCTTTGACAAAGGAGCAAAGAATATGCAGTGGAACACGGACAGTTTGTTCAATAAATGGTGTTGGGAAAACTGGACCTCCACATGCAAAAAAATGAAACTAGACCACTACCTCTTACCATGCACAAAAATCAACTCAAAATGGATAAAAGAACTGGACATGAGTCCTGAAACCATAAAATATATAGAAGAAAATATAGGTAAAACACTACAAGACATACATCTCAAAAACATCTTTAAAGACTCATTACCCAAAGCAGTGATAGTGAAGACAAAGATAAACACTTGGGATTACATCAAACTGAAACGCTTCTGCACAGCAAAAGAGACGTTAACCAAAACAGAGAGATACCCCACTGATTGGGAAAAAGTCTTTGCACTCCATCCAACTGATAAGGGACTGATCATAATGATATACAAAGAACTCACATGGCTCAACAAAAACAAAAGAAACAATCCAGTCAAGAAAGGGGCAGAAGAACTCAAAAGACATTTCCCCAAATCTTAAATTTCTTAATCTTAAACTGACAACGATGTCAGTTTAAGTGTTCATGATGTCGCTAAGAATCTTGAAGTAGGTAGAAAAAGATTTCTAAGTAGCTTTAAGTTTGTCCATAAAAGTGCACGTGCGCGCGCGCACGCGCACACACACACACACACACGCACACACACACACACTATAGGTGAGGCCAGGGGTCCCTTCATAATATCCCTTCAGCTTTTATTTACATAGAATTCTAAGTAACTTGTTTACTTAGTATCATAACTTACATTAAATTAGAAGCCACACATTAGAAGATGGTATATACTGATAGCCTGAAAACAAAGTACTTTACAGAAACGGAAAATAAAAAGTACATAAGAATATTTTTTAAATATCACAGAAGTTTGTAGTCATTTAATGTAGAAACAAGGTAGACATTTACCTTGTTAGCATGGTGTTATAAATTCTGTATTCTGAATTCTTTTTTTTTTTTTAATAGAGGCATGTTTTTATTTATTTATTTATTATATTTGTTTGTTTGTTTTGTTTATACATGCACTGGGTACAGTCAGAAGCGCGGGAGGGGGAGAGAATTCACCAGAGCCAGAGCGGGGAGCAGAGCAGGCAGAAGGACAGAAGTACACTGCTGAGGGGAGCAGCGGGCGGCAGGAGAGGTCTGCGCGCCATGTGGGACCCTCCTCCGGTGGCTGGGGAGCAGCCGGGGATCGAACCGTCGCCGCAGAGGCCGCAGGCAGCTTCGCAACCCAGCGCTCAACCGCTGCGCCACCGGGGAGGCCCCTGCATTCTGAATTCTATCTGTCATCACGAAGAGATTAATTTCTCTTCTATATGCTGTGTTTGAAATACAATATTATTGCTTAAAGGTATGAGTGTGGTGAAGGCTCCAGTATGTTGAGTAACTCAGCCCCCTGCAGTGCTAGATAAATGAGTTCTTGCTGAGTTTCTTTCTAAAAGCTGCAGGGTGCTAGTGCTTTGCTTCTAATCATTAATTTCCCTCTGGTTATATTCACATTACTAATAATGTTGTATAGTGATCTGCCGTTAGGGCATTTTTCTATTAATTTCTGATTTCCCATGACACATTTGGAAAATAAAAAAATGACCCTTTTCCCTTGGCTTTATTGCTTTTTCTTTCGTTCTTTTAAACATGAAATTGCTTATGAATTTCTGATGGAATGCTCTGTATATCATTAATTATGATACTATTTTGCTTTAACTCCCTCTGACATTTTCTCAACTTTCCTTTAGCTGGATTGGTGGGGAGGTTGGGGGGAGACATTAACTGTCCATTTCTGTAGATTAAGATGTTGAGGTGTGACAGATACCATGTGTAGTAACACTACTACAGGTCCTTGTGCTGGGGCTTGGAGCTATTCATCTTTTTGGTGTGAATCACTTGAGACATGTTTCTTATGTTTCTCAGTGTGGTTAAACTCCTCCACGGGAGGTTGGGCTGGTGGTGCCAAAGGGTGGAGGGGGTTGACTAATCTGTAAAGTAGCCTTTTA
The DNA here is from genome assembly GCF_014898055.3 of Talpa occidentalis. Taxonomy (NCBI): domain Eukaryota; kingdom Metazoa; phylum Chordata; class Mammalia; order Eulipotyphla; family Talpidae; genus Talpa; species Talpa occidentalis. Next base: position 89,638,825 of record NW_023602073.1, read on the forward strand.
TCTGAGAATCTAGTTTCTCATTAGTATTTTTGACCAAGAGGATAAATGGTTGGAAATATGGATTTTTGTTTTTAATTAGTCTCTCTAGGGATGACAGGCTTATTTTTGAAGAATGGAATTTTAAGGAAGCCTGACAACTTCAGTTTCCATGTGACTGAAAAATTTTGGCAGATGAAAAACATTTCACAACCAGGAGCACAAGCCAGACTTTCCAGTGGCTAAGCCGCTCTTTGGGAGTTAGACTCATGGGTAACCTGTACTTGGTACTTGGAGCACAGCAGTTCCCTTTGGAACTGCTTTGGGGTTCTGCTTATGAGAATCTGATGTTTCTTCCTCCTTAATGGCTCCAAAGCCTCACAGGATTTCATCAACCCATCATGTGCATTCTAGAAGCTTCAACATTCCAACCCATGTGTATGCATTTTAATCAGGTCAGTTGATCTCCACTACGAGCATAGGGTTACATAACACTTCATTATCTCTACAAGAAAGATCCCTTCCTCTTCTCTTTTACCATAATAAAATCACAGTGCTACAGTATTAGCACAGTTTTACAGCTTGGAAGTCAGACATTGGGTGTTTTTCCTCAGGATCCTGTACAAAAATAGAGAAGTAGGCAGAAGTGAGTAGACTTTGGAAACCTCCCAGGTGAGCTCCTTGTACACTTCACTGTCATGTTCTGACAGGCGCTCATGAAGCTCCTACTGGACTCTTCCCAGGATGAAATGAGCAACCAGTTCTGTCTTCTGCAGTTCTAGTAGTTAGAGGGTTTTCAGCTGAAATTTGCTTTCTGTAACTTACACCTATTCTTATTCTACTCTGTTGTAAGGCCACCTTTGTAATTACTTGTATAATACTTGTCTTAAAATATCTAGATAGCAAAAAAACCCAAAAAACAAACAACAACAACAACAAAATATCTGGAGAGCTTCTAATCCCTCCCTGTAGCTTTCTTATCTCTAGGGCAAATACCCTGTCCATCCCATTTCAGCTGTTACTTAAGTCTTCTGATTTCCAAATTCCTTATTATACTGACTGATGTTCTCTGGATTTTACTCTCAGTGCTCAGTAGCCTTTCTAATTTCAAATAACTTAAAAACTGTATTTCAGATATTGTTTGTCTAACTAAATGCCTAATAGAACTTGTTGTCTCCTGAGGCCTCAGCTTTGTTGGACCTGGAAGAAGATCTGTGCTTTTTTTGCCTCTGCTTTGAATACCTGGGAAGGTAGTGGGTTCCATGTCTTTGAATTTGTTAGGCATCTGCATATACCAGAAGAGTGTGATATATAAAAACTGTATCCTTACAAAAAGAAATTTTAATGGCTATTTTTGAAAACACCTTTATGAAAGACCAACTATGAAATATAGGGTGTGTTAGAGTGTTTAATATTGTGGATAAATCTTGGATGAATAGTCTTCTCTTCGAAGGGCGTTTAGATGACCTTGTTCTTTGACCACTCACCAAATAATCTTGCAGTAATATTTTGCATCAGTGAATGACTGCATCTTTTGTCAAATTTTTTTAAGTTTACAAAAATTCCATTAACATATTTTCCCTTCATGTAAATGTGATAATTTTCATATTTTCCACATTTGCCCACATTGTATAGTTATTCTTTATAGAGTAATTATTTGGGACAATACAACTAGGTTGTTACAAATTAAAAAAACAAAACCTTATTAACGCCAGTATTGTTATTAGCATTATTTTGTCTATTACAGCTACTCATCCATTTCCCTTCCTAGAGTAATGTTAATTATGCTTTTTTAAATGACCCCAACATTTATCAATGACATTTTGGTAAATGGAATATTGTTTATTCCTCCTCCTAAAATCATTATTAAAATAAATATAGCCTTAATATATATTTGGAGCTTTATAGTAGATGGATTTTGCCAAATTATGGCACTGAAAGTTTTTGTGGTGTCTAATTTTAAGACAAGTAATTCTTTGTGATTATGTAAACAACTTTCCACCTAATGTATAGAATCTTATTATTTTCCATGAGTTAATTTTTGAAATGTGTGGCTTTTATGAGATAGTTAGCCCAATAATAAGTTGTACATAAGGACATTCAATGAGAGGTTCTTGTGTTACAAGGAAAAGATGTTAAAAAACCAAAATTTTTCAAATAAATTGTGGTCTGTAACAGTTCCACCCTTGGGGAAGGAAGGCTCGTTGAAACTTCCATGACTATTAATTTTGAGAAAAAGCATTTATGGTCTTTTGGATTAAAGCCTTTAGCCATCTTATCAAGTCAGATCTTCAAAAGTAGGATCAATTTGCATCCCTTTTTGGCCCACTATTCAAAATGAAGATGGTGGGAGTACATAGAAGGTATGTTGGGTCCTTTGACCATTAAGTATAAGGTATGAGTCATGAATATTTCTCATTTCTTGATTTTATCAGTGTCTCCCCCAAAGTCACTCACTAGAAATATACAATAAGAAGTTGAATTCGCTTTGATCGCTTAGCTTGTTTTGGAGAAGGGGTAAAAAAGGCTTCCAGCTGGAACTGTCAGATTTTTTTTTACATCAGACTCCTGCCTTTAGACTTTTGTGAGAATAACTTGATATACTCCTTTCTTTTGCTACTATTAGGCATACTACTTCCTGGCTTTTGTAGGCCCGAGGCTAGAAAGCTGACTTCATGGTCTGGTTCTTGGGCACAGAGTTCTTGGGTGGGGAGAGGGATCTCAGCCCTGGTTGTTGGATGACATTGGGCTAGTGAGTCAACCTCTTCTCTGTTTACTTTACTACTTTATAAAACTGACACTTTTTTTTTTTACCTTTAAAATATGTTTGCAACAAATAAAGAAAAGTAATTGGTTTCTTGAGTGAGTTATCACCCATCTAGATAGTCTAGTTATTGGTATGGTGACTTGTCAGAGAATAAATGAGACAAAATGTCTTAAATGGGGCCACTATATTCTGGATTGTCAATGTAAAATGAAAGATGTAAGTCTGGTCTAATTTGTATAAATTATTTCAGTCTCTTTTGAAGAAAAGCAATGTAGTCATTTGTTTTATGCATGTAAATTGTATTTAGTATTGGAGAACTTTATGGGACATGGAAGGTTTGTTTACTCACTTAAATCTTAAACTCCCTTCAGGGATTCTAGTTGATTCCTATCTGATCATCCACAGTTATCCATTTTCCAAATTTTTAAATTGCATCAGGGTTATTTCATCTCTTTAGGGCTCTCACTTTTTAATTTAATTTTGCTATGTTTAAAAATAGTAGATGAATTCTGCTCATCTTGGAAAAGCATTTGGGTTCAGGTTTACATAATTTAATTCTAGTTTTTATACCCCAGATGCATTTCAACTATGCCCTGAAAATCTCACTAGCTCATTAACACTCTGTTTCTCATATTTGAGTACCCTGTAAACCTATAGTAACCTGAGATGCAATCTGAAGTTAATAATGCAATCTATTCTTGAGTGTATGACCATAAAACCCCTTAAAAGGAATTCTCTGTTTATGGATCTAAAAGTGTTATACTTGAAGTATTAAAGTCTTATGTGAGATAGTTTTGAAACTCTTATCTAATAAGTCTATGACTCATTGTAGTTCTCTTGCTCTCTACTCCCATGAGCCATAGAAAGAACCCACTGTGAGGGGTTGGAAATATTCTTTCTTATGACAGTGGTTGATTTTTCCAACCACCATATGTGGTAATTAGGCTCTTTGGAATGGCATTGCTGTACTTTCTAAACAAACAGCAAACAGCCTTCCAAATAAATTATAATAAAGCATGTAAGATTCCCTTCCCCCTCCCCAGCCAGATGTAATGTTCAAATAGTTGAGGAATAAATTTAAAGTGAGCTCCTATAGGAAAATTTTAGGCATGCCTACATGGACTAAGAAAGCAGTCATGCTATTAGAAATAAACAAATTTCTTTCCTGTTTTTAGGTGAGAATGTTTTATTTTTGTTTTCATGAGTTCTGACACTTAGAGAATTCATTAGCTGATAAAATCTAAATGTTTCAGTGGACTATTGGTCTGTTTGAGCTATTACAAAATCTTTGTTTCCTATACTTAAACATTTAAGCAGATAGTGTACTGTGATTGATTTTACTGAATGTTTAGTAATCAGTCTAACTTTGCCTATTAAATTTTATTTCAAATATAGCAGAGTAAAATCTGATTCCTGGGGGATTGCTAGAAAGGTAGCATCTAAACTTGTGTGTTTGTTTTCCCTTTAAACCACCTAAAAACAGAAGCTTTAGACTTTCCAGGAGTACATATATCCTTTCAAATTACTACTTGTGCATTCTTCAGGTAGATACCTAGTAGTTGAACGTCTAGATCATAGTATAGATCCATTTTTAATATTTTGAAAACTTCCATACCGTTTTCCATTGGGCCAGAAACAGTCTACAGTGTACTAGGGTTCTGTTTTCTCCACATCCTTGCCAACACTTGTTGCTTGTGGTCTTTTTTATTGGACTGTTGTCATAAGTGTGAGGTGGTGTCTCATTGTGATTATGATTTGTACTCTCCTGGTGATAAATTATTATGAGCATTTTTTCATGTGCCTCTTTAGTATAGAACAGCCAAGCTATGGAAACAACTAAGTGCCCAAAGACAGATGACAACTAAGTGCCCAAAGACAGATGAGTGGTTTAGGAAGATGTGGGTTATATAACGATGGAATATTACTCAGCTTAAAAAAAAAATAAATTCTTGCCACAACATGGTAGAATTGGGGGACTATGCTAAATGAAATGTCAGAAGGAGAAAGACAGAAACCAGATGGTTTCACCTATATGTGGGATGTGGAGAAACAAAACAAAGGGTCAAATAAAGTCAAACTTATAACAAACCCTAGAAAACTGACTAGACCTGAGGCTACCAGAGAGGGAAGGGGAGGGAGGAGAGCAGAGTGGGGAGCACAGTGAACTACAGTGGGAACTATGACTGTCTTGGTGGAGAGTGTGGTATGGTCACAATACCTGAAAGGTGTGATCTTATACCTCTAAATCATATGCAGTCTTGTAAACAATGTTGTCTCAATTTAAAAAAAAAAAAAAGGATCTCTAGGAGAAGGAACTTGGGGGATTGATTGGTGGTTGGTGTTTAGACGATTTGCTCTGAAAAAATGTTGTTTTCAAACACAGTGATTTTACCTGGATTACATGTTTATCTAGGTGTGCCTAGGATATAAGGTTTCATATGTGTCATTGCTAGCCTTTGGTGCTCTTCTGCTCTTCAAATCAGATCCGAGCTAGACAGGCATGTGTGTACTCCTGATGAGTATTCTCACCTCCCTGGGCTCCCAGAAGGCTTTGGAACATTTCCCTGCTCTCTGCAAGATGGTAGGGGGAAAATAAGTGTCACAGAATAAGTCAGTGTGAGAACCTGAACCGCAAAGTTGTCTGGAAGCTTGAGAATTCCTCAGAGGTCTGGCACCTACCCAGTAGTTCTAGTTAAGGCCTCTTCACTACAATTCCATAGTAGATATCCTGTCAAATTTGGATATGCTACAGGTATTCTTTTGAAAAATATGTTTTCATTCAATTTTTTCTTGAATAGTCACCGATTATCTTCTAAAATAGGTGTTCTAGAAATGGTGACTGTAACAACAAAAAGAACAGAAAATATTTTTCCTTTACAATTCTTATATTCTGCTGGGAGAGATTACAAGAGAGAGTGTAGGGGTGGGGGAGAGAAAGAGAATTTCTTTCCTTACATCAAATATCTGCTTCAAAGGCACCTGAGAGTTCTCATCCCTGACCAACTGTCAAAACAGCACCTCCTTCCACTTCATTATCCCTTTAAAATTCATTGTTCTTCATAAAGTTTACCATGTTCTGACTTAAATAAAGATATTTTGTTTATGGTTAAGTTACAAAACTTTATAACTAATAAAAATCATAACATATACCATTTAAACAAAGAAATAAAAATGGAAGTCTGTGAAAAATATTTGTAATACATGTGGAGAAAAGGGCTGATATTGGTAATATGCTTGGCCACTAGCATCAGGGCCAAGAAAGAGTTCTTGAAAAGAGATATCCTATGGACAGTGGTGATAGACAAGATACTCATCATCACCAGAAGCTATATTCTTCCTTAATAAAAGGGACAATAATAACACCCACATCATAGTGGTCTTCAAAGGATTAAATCAGGTAATACAACTAAGGTATATACTCCACAAATATTAATTTATTACTGGGTAGAGAAGAAAGCATGAGTAGGCAAGGATTGCAGGGAAAGAATTTGATAAATTTTGTATACTACTAGAGTTTTATGCAGTTAAATAATTCGTTACCTATAGGTTTAGGAGGTGATTTATGCTATAATGTTCAGGAAAAAAGTAAATTTTATAGTAATATAGACAGTATGATTTCAGTGGCCTAGAATTATATATGACAAATACTTTGATATGTTTTTATATGACACTGAAATGTTTCTATATGTAACAATCATTGTTTTGATGTAGAACATTCTAAAAATGAACTCTAGTTCATTGTAGCCTTCTACTCTACCATCTGATGTTTAGTCTTAAGGTCTTTTTTTTTTAATAGTCAATCCATTCATTATTCACACATATGTACAAACATACACTCATAAGCATTATACGGTGTGTGATATTAAGAGTTGTTTAACATTTATATGATAAACATAATATTCTGAAATTTGTGTATTCAGTCTATACTTTTGTTTTTATGTTCTATCTATTGATGAATAAAGGTCTTATTGATTCTTTTAAAATGCTGTAGATTAGTCCCTAGTAGTAGACATTTAGTTTTCAGAGAATTCTTTATGTAATTGTCATTTTGCAGTCGAATCTTACATCTAGAAAAAAAGTTTTCTAAGCCAGTCAATCTTAAAATTGCTAGAAATACTTTAAAGTTGAAATTTCACTTTTAAATAGTGGTTTTATTTTAAAATGTAAACCTTTGGTAATTCAAGTCCCATAAAAATATCTAGATACTGAAAATACTATGAATTTCTGAGAAGGGAAAGTAAATAACATTTTAAATGAGAAAGTAAATTTCTAGTTAAGGTGAATATACAATCAAAACATATTGAAAAGAAGGTAGATGCAGAAAGCTGTTTTGCTACAACCACCTTTTTCTGAAAACCACACTGACTGGGCAGAAAACACCAAGTATTTGAGTAACTTGATAAAGAAAGTTTTTCTCGGGAATGCTTTGTTCTGTGTTCAGAAGATAATTCAAGGCACGACCTTATGGAAAAGTAACCAAAGTTTTCTTTAAAATAAAAGGGTTGGGAAGTACCTACTATATGTCAGAGACAATGTTTAATAAAGTAGACAAAACAATGAGATGTCTGGCTTTTGATCTTGAAGTGGTTAGATCTGTAAACGGTGTGACTACATACTATAATCTTTTTACATTAATGAAAATTTTTAGCTCACGTTCATGGTAACAAGGTTTACTAGCAAGTAAACTGAAGTCAGGTCTACTGATGTGTGAAGACCCAATTATGAGATTCCTATATTTAACTTTACTTCCTATAAAGAGGAAATCTGAGAGCTCCTCTAAAGGCAGATTTTAAAAAATATGGGTAACTAGTTGCTAATGAATGCATTGTTTACACTATAAAATAGCCTACTTTAGAAAATACAAAGGGAAATTCAAAGAAGGGCATTTCTCTTTGAGGGAAAGAGAGACAAAAGTTTCTTCTTACAGATGTCTAAAGTATGTACTATCTCCAAAAAAAGTAAATAAGAAAAAAAATGGGTTTCTAAGAAAAGAAGTAACATGACATACTGGAGGTTACAATGGAGTTGTACTATTTCACCCCATTTTCACAAACAACTAGCTAAATGTTTTAGTACATTTCCAAGAAAAATCTAAGAGATAAGCACTAGCCAGGCTTACAAAGAAAAAAATGGGAGAAAACCTAAATAAATAGAATCAAATGAGAAGTGAGAAATGACAACAGACACAGCGGAAAACCAGAAGATAATCAGTTACTATGAACATTTATATGCAAATAAGTTCAATAATCTAGAAGAGATGGAAAAGTTCCTACAAATATACAAACAAACATCCAAAACTAGATAAAGAAGAAATAGAAAACCTATACAAACCAATTATAAGCAATGAAATTGAAACAGTAGTCAAAATCCTCCCCAAAAGCAAAAGTCTAGGACCAGATGGTTTCACAAATGAATTCTACCAAATGTTCAAAGATGAACTGGTGTCTATCTTACAAAAACTCTTTCAAAAAATTGAGAAAGATTCCATAGCTTACCTATTGTAAATAGTGCTGCTATAAACATAGGGGTGCAGGTGCCCTTTTGAATTAATTTTTCTGTGTCCTTTGGGTAAATACCTAGGAGTGGAATTGCTAGATCCCAAATGTCCCAAAATAGATGACTGGATCAAGAAGATGTGGTACATATACACAATGGAATATTACTCAACAATCAAAAAGGATAAACCCACTGTAATTTGCAGCAACATAGATGGAGCTGGAAGGGATCATGCTCAGTGAAATAAGCCAGAAAGAAAAAGAAAAATAGCAGATGGCATGACTTATAGGAGGAATAAAAGGGAACCAAGCAAGACATCAGGAAAAAACAAAACTAGCAGCAAAAGATAAATTTGAGACATTCAGCAGAGAGAGGGGAAGGGAGAGCACAAGAAATTATAGGTAATAGTTCTTTGGTGACTTGGTGGTGGGAATTGTATGGGGACTACACCTGAGAGGAACAATAATGTAAAAAAAAAATATATATATATATATATATGTGAAATAAGAGATAATAAAATATATTGCAAAAGAATAAAAGAAAAAAAGTGTCACTGATTGTTGCCTACTATTAACACTTATTAACACATAACAGTGATGTATATACTTAAGGCAGCCACAGGAATTTCACATCATAATGGTGACTGACTAGTTCCATTGCACAGTCAACAGAGATTGAAAAGTAGGCATTCCTTAAAATTAAAAAGTAACTATGATTCTGTATTGATCTGTTTTATAGATCTACAATAGACATTTGTTTATCAGGGTTTCCCCTGGGGCTCCTTTAAATAAAAATAAATGTTTTCATTCTCTCATTTTATGACAAGCACATTAAAAAAAACTAACAGCAGAAATTGGAGACAGAAAGTGCCCAGGAGACTAGCATTAGGGAATATGGTAGTGAACTATGGGTGCTTTGATGGTGGGAGAACTACAGAGATCACACCTGACTGGAGAAATCATATTGTCTAAATTTTAACAACAATGTAAGAAAAAAATACTTAAAAATTATAACAAAAATTATCCAGGTGTGTAACCCTTAATCTGGATGTTATCATCGTCTGTTTATATCACTCTATGAATGTGTAATTTGCATATTAGTATATACCAACCTCATAGGTAAAATTTAATATATCACATTTCATCTAATGCATTTCTATCCTATTTTGCTTTGAAAATTATTCCCCTTTCCTCACCACCCACCCCCACCAATATGTCCAATGGTAATATAGCTTAATGTGTATATTTTTAAGCACTAAGTGATTTCTTAGATTTAATCATTATTTCCATTTTCACACAACCTTTGCTCTTATCTCAATAGCAAGTCTAAGATGTCCTAATTCCAGTAACAAATCAAAATTCCATCCTGTTTTATTTTCAGTTCTGATTTCCTCTTTAATCTGATTCTTTAGATGGCTCATAGTATTTATTAACCTAGTTGTCTCCAGGGCAAAGGCCTTTTTCAAATTATTTTGGTATGACTTTTACAAAATGGAATCCTATAATTGTACAATGAAATCTACTTGATTTCACTTCCACTGGGGAATCAAAATTAGTGACCTTCATTTAAACATTTACATTCTTTTGTATCTTGGAGGAGACCATTATACTTTTTACTGGACTCTGAGTTATTTTTCTCTAGATGGGTAATTTCCAGCTATTTGCAGAAGAAAATGCTTATTACTCAGAACATATTCATAATAAGCTTCCCTAGCTCAAGGGTTTCTTTAGAATTTCCTTAGTCAAGTGCCTTATCTGTAGTTCTTGATCTCTTCATTTTATCTACTTTGTTTGCCAAATAACCAGTGAAATACCTACAGTACTGTAGGTCTCAGTTTGTTTGGTATTCTCTTTCATATTCTAAATGTATATAAGGTTTGCTTCAGAAGCCCTAAAAAGAGTTATGTTATTTGTTTCCTGAAATTCTGACTTCAATAATGCAAACAAAACCTATATTACAATAGTTGTATAGAGGGCTTAGCATTAGTAACCACAGCCTCCTGCCTTATTATTCTATGAAGAAACTAAGAAAATAATTTTCAAGAACATTATAGTTATTAAGTTGGATATTACTAGTTGAGCACTTAACCTTTTGTTGGTTGTTGTTAGAGGTAGTATAGTGTACTTCATTGGAGGGGGTATGGGTGTATATCTGTGTGTAAATTCAGAGCTGGGGTGAAGATTTTGAATATTTCAGTAACTTGATAACAAGTGATATCTTAAATCTATATTGTTCTTTAATTTTCAGAATATAGCAGTAACAATAATAATAGCTAATACTTCTGGTATGAGGCATTCAAAACACATATAATTACATTCTACTATTGTCACAATTTTAAGGCAAAATAGTTGATTTCATTATTTCCCTTTTACTTTTGAGGACACAAATGCTTGAACAAGTTGGTAACCTGTTAATTGCTAAATATATAAATGTCAGTTCCTAAAATGATGTCTTCTACAAAATTGAGGAGATTATTTTGAATAGGTGTCTTAACTGGTACTTGAGGTTAATATGGTACCAAAGCCCATGTTCTTTGTCATTAAGGTATATTTCTTATTACTTGGCTTGTCACATTTATTCTGTCCAAAGGCCAATGTCAGTTAGTGGGTTTTATAATATTAATTATGTGGAATGAAACTGGGTCCTAGCAGTTCTCCTTGCATTGCTTGAGTAGTAAGTAGGATAACCTAGAATACTCTGCTTCTTGATTGATCTTTTGTCATCTTTGAGCTTTCATACAGCATCAGATGGCAACAAAACAAAAGTCAGATTGTTTTCTAGAGCAATGAAACTATGTTGGAAATGAACATGTCTGAGCTGACATTGGGAACCACTGCACTGCAGATGCAAATGGCTCTGTTTAGCTTTGGGAACTCTCTCAATGGTCAGGATGTATTGGTGAGACAGGCAGTTAACCCGTTCTCTGTGTGGAGGGATTGTATTTTGCAGCCCTTCAGATTTGATATGAGATATACACTAATCTATTGATACACTTTTATTCAAAATAAGATTCAAAGCAATTGTTCTTTAGAAATTTAGATGTTCTGATATTTCTTAATAAAACATCAGGCTGGGAATTATTGCTCCATAACTTTAATGTTGGTTGCCATTTTCACAGCACTTAATACAAATAATGCATTTCCCGTATTATGATAATATATTTGTATGCATATTCATAGCTTAGTCATGAACTGTTTGAAAGAAAGACTTTTATACAATTGTGTGTTTTTACAGTGAGAGACTTTTAGGTGGTTGGTTAATATTGAACTGATTAGAGCTGTAAAATCTAAGTCCGTTGTTTTGACTCTATTATTCAGAATGTACATATGTATTCATTTAAATTTAACCCAAATTATAGATCTTAGTTTAACTAGAAAAATGAAAGTTTTGTCTATTAATATTAATGTAACTTTAGGTCTCATGGTCTTATATATTTCCATATATAGACCAAGATTGTCTGTTGTTTATATTGGAAAAAAGCTAGCACCATCACTGTATGACCATTTCAAGCATTTTTGCATATATTGGGTCATTTATTCCTTATCCCATTAGCATGAGGTAACTTCAGTGAAAATACTGAGGTTTAGAGTGATTAAATAAGTAGCATCCCATCCCCTAACCCCAAGTCACAAGAAAGGTCGAACAAGGTTTTGAACCCAAGCAATTCAGCTCCAGAGTCTGTGCTGGTAACCAGTGCTGCCTCATTTATCTGTATGTGTTGAATGCATGTTTACCAATAGAGACACTAGAGGGAAAAAGAAAGTAGGTTAGGCTAAGGTGGCTCAACACATATTAAAAGTGGAAGTGATGGTGGTTTGTAATTCCAAAAAAAAAAAAAAAACTGATTAGGGTAGAACTCATTAAATGGGGGAACTGAGCAGATTTTGAATCATGTGAGAGAAATAGCTGTACAGTTTTCTGGGGAAAAGTGTTCCAGAGAGAGGGAATGGTCACTGCCAGAGCTACAAGGCAAAAGTTTGCTGGTGTATTTGGAAAATATCACGGAAGTTCTGTGTTGGGAGTTTTGATAATAAAGCATGCATGATCAGCGAGGAGGTGGGAGAGGTTGGAGAGTAGAGCTTTACTACATTGCCTTATTCTCTAAGTGAAATAGAGACGATTATGAAGTGAGATGATGAAACATACTGCAAAAGACTTGGTCAGGTTGTGCTGGAATATACAGAGTAGGTTCAGGGAGACCCATTAGAAGCCTATCATAGTAATTTGCAAGAAAGATGATGGTGGCTTGGGCCAAGGTGGGGTAGTAGTAGAGGTGATGAAAGACGTGGTTCTATTCTGGTTGCTTTTGAAAGCAGAGACAATAGCATTTAGTGCAGATTCAATGCAGAGATGGTAGGAGGAGTTAAGGGTGACTCAAATTTCTGACCACAACCATGGGAAAGGTGGAATTACTACTGGCTGAAATAATATGACTGTTAGGATACACTTTGTGGAGGGAAGATCAAGAATTGATTTTTGGGGCCTCCCTGGTGCCGCAAGGGTTTAAGACACAGCCTATGAAGCTGTCTACAACCACTGCGGCACAAGTTCCATCCCTGGGTGGCCAGGGAGCAACCCACATGGTGCAGCAGACCTCTCCCGACTCACCCTCTGCTCCCCTCAGCATTGTACTTCAGTCAATCTGCCTGTTCTGTTCCCCACTCTGTCTCTGGTGAGTCCTCTCACCCCCTGCACTTCTGGCTTGTACCCCAGTTCTTGTATGCATAAATAAATAAATTAAAAAAAAAAGAATTGATTTTTGGCAGTGTTGTGTTTCATGTAAGAAATACATAAGTACTGATATTTGGGGGAGACTATGGTGTTTGATGACTGATGGAAGTGAAAGCGTGGAAAGGTATGGAGAGGGAAGGTCAAAGCTGTAAGATCATTTTGCCTGTGATAGGTGTGTATCTTGAGCCATAAAATAAAATAGAAATGTGTGTCATAGTAGAAGTAATATCTAGACAATTAAGCTTCCTTTGGAAGTAATATCCCATAGAAATTCTGAAAGGAGTTGCTCATAAATGAAATCCTGAAGGCTTCCAATGTATGTATGTATGTATGTATGTATGTATGTATGTATATGTGTATATATATATATCTGTTAAAAATTACCATAAAAGAATTAGGCAATTTTATTGCTATTATGTAAATGGAGAACAGAATTGTCCTTTTTTCTGAGGGAAAAATGGGTAACAGTTCTTTTTTTGTGGTTTAGACTTGATGTACAAGTACTGTAACAATAATAGATAATATCTTTTAGCAGCTTATGGAAAGAATTAGTTTCTTCTCTACCAAAGAAGCTAGCCTTATGGAAGCTGACAAAAGTCATTATATTATTATGATTTTTGGCTCAAGAAAATAATGATATCTTGGAAAAAGTGAAGGAGTATGGCAATGAAAGAAAGATGTCTGTAATACAACAGACAAATTATTTAGACAAAAGATATAGTGTTTCTTTAATTGGATTCTCATGGACTATTGGTTTTAAATATGCTTACCAAAAGCAGTGTCTGGGAGAAAAGAACTTTGGACTTCTCTGAATCATAGTTTTTCCAATGTGGGTTCAATTTGACTCAGTGGACTTTTATTGAGCATCTACTTTGGAGCCAGACAGCCTGAGTCTGATTCTTAGCTCTGTTTTGCTACCTCTCTGTACATCTATTTCCTCATCTGTAAAATGTGGATGATAATAGCAGTCCTTCACTCTGATTATTTTGAAAGTGATTTAAATTTTAATGTATGTAAAGTAGTTGAAATCATGCTAATCACTTTGACACAGAAAATCATCTGAATTAGAGACTGGGGATTTTAAAGATATTCTCATGGAAGAGACAGGTAAGTAATCCAGAAATTTCAATATTTTCTGATAATGCTAGGAAAATGTTTATGAAAAGGTTCCTGTGGGTATATAGATTTGGAAAAATAACATCTTACTTAAGTAGACTTCCAGAGTATAATTCAAGAAAGATTTTCTGCAGGAAAAATGAAAAAAATTCCTTCCCAAAGTCTAGCAAACAAATGTAGATGAAGATTGTGAGGGGAAAGATCGTCCAAGTTTAGATAATACTTTCATTTGTACTCTTAGTTATAGTCTATTTAAAAATAGCAAATGACTTTTCCTAAGCATAGTTTTTCACATTGTTAGGCAAAGTGTTGACATCTGGCTTGCGTTTGAGAGTGTCATGGAGAATGAGCAGTGCTTTTATGTCTTAGTTCTTTTACTTCTTGTTCTAATGAATTAAGAAAAGAGGTGAATATTAGATTATTAAGTATAAAAGAGAAAGATTTTAAGACCACTTTGTGGGAATCATGTTCTAAACAAATCTTGAATCTGTAATGATCTTTAACTTTCTAAGATGTGAAAACTATGAACTGTTAACATATAAAATTTATATATTTGTGGATGTGTAGAAATGTGACTTTCTCTATAACTGAACTCAGCTTAGCTCTGGAAGCTCCTTTTCTCCTGGTAGTGAGAAATATGCAATATTGTTACATTATGCTAATATTTCCTTAGTACTTGGGATAAGCGTTCTGTCAAACATTCAATATGTAATGTATTCTGCAAAACTGATAGTCATTTTTAGGGCTGTTTTCCCATTCTGCAGCTCTTCCTCTCCCCTTACTCCATACCACCCCAACATACTCCAGGTGGAGTCTCCGTGTGGGGTTAGCATTGGAAGAAAGAAGGCGTCTACCCAGTCCACAGGCCTCTGGGCCTCCCTGTACTTTCCTGTGGGTGTCATCCAGCTTGGGTTTTTTTTTTTTTTAATTGAATATTGCTATTTTATTTCATGCTTATCCTTGGGGCTGTGCAGATTCAAAAAGACATTATTCTTGCCTTAAGCATTTACAAAGCACAGTTTGATTTGAAATATCTTCCTGGATCCAAATGTTTGAATGTCACAATTCTCTTACCCCTCTTTGCTTTTTCCCCATTTTAAATTAGCAAATAACCCAAAGCAGTGATAGTGAAGGCAAAGATAAACAGGTGGGACTACATCAAATTAAAGAGCTTCTGCATAGCAAAAGAGACAATAACAAAAACAAAGAGAAACCTCACCAACTGGGTGAACATTTTTGCACACAACACTAATGATAAAGGACTGATCACAAAAATCTACAAAGAGCTGATGAGACTCAACAAAAACAAAGAAAATAATCCAGTCAAAAAATGGGCAGAAGAGCTAAAAAGAAACTTCTCTGAAGAGGAAATGCAAATGGCCAACATATGAAAAAATGTTCAACATCACTTGTAATCAGGGAAATGCAAATCAAAACTACAATGAGATACCATCTTACACCAGTGAGAATGGCACATATTAAAAAAACTAGCAACAACAAATGTTGGCGAGGGTGTGGAGAAAAAGGAACTCTTCTGCACTGCTGGTGAGAGTGCAAACTGGTCCAACCACTATGGAGAGCTGTGTGGAGATTTCTGGACCTACTAAACATAGAGCTTCCATATGATCCAGCAATTCCACTCCTAGGTATTTACCCAAAGGACACAGAAACATCCATTCCAAAGAGCACCTGCACCCCTATGTTTTTTTTTTTTTTTTAAGAACAGGGATATCTCATCTTTTATTTATTTATTTATTCATTTATTCATTTATTCATTTATTTATTTATACATACATACATACAAACAAGCACTGGGTACAGTCAGAAGCACGGGAGGGTGAGAGAATTCACCAGAGCCAGAGTAGGGAGCAGAGCAGGCAGACTGATGGAAGTACACTGCTGAGGGGAGCAGCGGGTGGCAGGAGAGATCTGCGTGCCATGTGGGACTCTTGCCCTGTGGGCGGGGATCGAACCGGCGCTGCAGAGGCTACGGGCAGATTCGCAACCCCACGCTCAACTGCTGTACCACCGGCGAGGCCTATCCAGCTTGGGTTTTGCCCTGTTTTTATGTTATACTCTATTGCTGAAGCTGGGTCATCTTTTGGTTGATGATATCTCCACCAAAAGCTCTGCCACACTCTCTTGAAGGAACCAAGGGAATGTTTTCAGATCTCTTTGACAGTCACTGTGACCAGGTGAACAGGGATGCTCAAAATAGTCAAACTCATTCTAATCCAGTAAACTTTGCCACCATTGCTGCTCTGTGGTATTTATAGAAAACTGGCTTGGAAGGTCTATCAAAATGATTCTCCCGGAGAATCATATGGAAGATGTGCACAAGCCCTTAATGTGTGTGGTAACCCCCTGCCCACCCCAAGAGTGTATCTGAAAATTTTGCCATGTAACCACCCCATCTTCTGTTCATCCGCCTCTGGGCACACACTTGCACATATGTAAGTTGGACCAAGACAGTGTCTAAACTATAGTTAGATACTTCGGTCCTTACCTTTTGCTACCAGCCAATCAAACTTTTGTCTCTTTTCCGAGTCAGGCAATGTAGTACATTATGCTATTGCCGTACATTATGTTTGAAGTGAAATGCTTTTGGAGCATCAAAACACACCATTTCTCTGTCAAGCTTTTACAATAGAAAATGTAGATTTCAATTCAATTGTTTCTGCTGATCTCTTTTTAAAAAATTCTATTTGGAAATTTGGGATTGAACAATATCAACTTTGCTGTATCTGCTAGCTCCCTGAAACTGAGCTGTCTCTGCTCTGCTGAGTAGGTCAGCAAAATCTCTAAGAGTTAATAACACATAATACTTCAAAAATACTATCCTGTTAAATTGTAGTGCCTGGATCTGAGTTGTTATACCACACGAGAGGAATATTCAATCCTTCTACAGCCCTAACTTAGTGATAATAAGCCAGGTTGATGATACTCATGCTTATTTATAAATGGAATTGCTTGTTTGTCAAAGATATGTCAGGTGAGCTAATGTTAGATGTAGAGGGGAATCTATTGGTCAAAGTTTAAATTCTGACTCCTGTCTAATTCACTCACACGTCTTTGCAATTTATTTAAACCTTCCAGAATCTTATCTCCAAAGCAGGCATAATGACTCATTGATGACAATAAAGCACATTATCTGTGCTTTTGGAGACTTTTGGAAGGATGTCAATAGCCGAGCAAATTCTATTATCAGAGACATAAAATGAATGGAAATGGTTCTTCAAGTGACCCCTGCTCAGTTCCTGAAATATAGGCTCTTTAAACAATCACCATTGTGAATTGCTGCTGATGACTGTGTAGTTCCAGGCCCTGGTGCAAGGAGGGCCACTTGAATGCTGGCTGTGGCAGGGTGATTTTGATGCTTCCTGCCGCTTAGCATTCAGAAAGATCCATGGCTTTTCCTAAATTGCTATTAAAATCCTCAGTGTCTTATAAATGAGAGTTCCAAATATCATTGCCCAATAATTATAAGGCCTGTTTTGCTTCAGAGTTTTTGGAAGAATAAAAAGAAATAATATATGTGAATGTTGCAAACTTCAACTCTGTGCAAGTATTGGTGGTTGTTATTATTAATTTCTACTAATGTTCCTACTCTATTCTTTTTTCCCTTTATATATATATCATTCTTTTCAATGCTTTGGGATATTCATGCCTGGAAAACTTGCTTTTTTCAAGAAAGTGTTTTTTTCCTTTAGAGTCAGCTCCTTAGCTGGTTAGCATGATTTCCTATCTCAGCATCTTTCTCACCATTTTATCCATGTCCTGGGGTTTCTTTGGTTCTTTTTGGGTCTGTAACTCTTCTTGTGTCTTTTAAACATAGACTGTGTTTCCAAATGTGCTACTGGTTTATACTGGACCACATAAACTACTATCTGGTTCTGTTTATTTTTGACTCTCATTTATGTACTTATCATTGAAAAAAGATGAACTTAAATTCAATATTTGAATTAAGTTAGCAGATTATGTGTATAAGGCAGTGGTAGTAGTGGGGATTTCCTGTACTGGTCAGTGATGGTGCCATTTACCAAGGCTGGGGATACAAGCAATTGAGTGAAAAGGAGGGGAGAAATGGGGTACAGTGGAGAGAGTGACAAGAGATTGTTATTGACTGTGGATATAGGGAAAGTGTGAATGCCCAGGTTATGGTACTTGGAAGTGATTGTGACTCCAAGTGGCAGATCTGGGAGTCATTAGTATAAAGTGACTGAAGCCAAGGGAGTAAATGACAGCAGAAAAAGATGAATTCCCTGGTGAGTTACTATCAGATCTGCCATGATTATTCTTCTTTAAACAGGCATCCATGGGGATGGCAGTAGAAATTCCTCAAAATTGTTCAAGAGATGCTGAGGTATTTTTAAGTATCTCCGATAGACTTTATGGAAACCACATTATTGAAAGCCAAAAATAAACAGACTAGAATTCTCAACCATGGCACTATTTATATTTATTTCAGATAATCTTTTGTTTTGGGGGTCTGTCCTGTGCTTTGGAGGATATTTAACATCATTCTTAGTGTCTACTCATTAGATGCTAAAAGTTTCCATTCCCTGCCCTACCCTAGCTACCCACAGTTAGGCAACCAGAAAAATATCCAAAATGTCCATGGGTTAGATAATGCCACCTGCGTAAGTTCTTCTCAAAGTTTTTATGAAGCATTTTTAGAAGAACTTTACAGTTCTAGGAGAGTTGAAAAATTGCATTGTCTTAGGACAGTTGAAAAATACATTCTCTTTTGTAATTACCCCATCCCTTCCTCTCCATTTAGGAAGCCACTCACTCACTGTGGAGGATCCAGTCATGTTAGTTTTTTTTTTTTTTTTTCCAGTTAAATCTTGTTTTTCTCCATGTGTATCATATATAATGAAAGGGGATGAGTGGGAGATGCTATATTTTAAATATGAAATAGTTTATAGTTATGACTCAGTCTTTTTAAAGGAATTGTCATCAGTTCTTTAAGTATCCAATATTTATGGCAGCAGCCACCCAATATTAAGACCTTTTACTTAATTTTTTTAAGACTTATATCTGTTGATAGTTCATAAAGAAACACAATATAAGAAAGTAACTTAATAAATTACCTGCCATGGTAGCTGAATTAGTTCATAGCTTGAAACTCCTCTTAGAATGATGCAAGTTTACAGAAATATTATATTGACTGTGAGCACTTGCTTGTGTATTTGTGGCTCTGTTATGATGCCATTAATTATTCTGTTAGAGGGTATATTATGTGGGGTTGGGATTTTGTCCTACTGGTTCACTTTTCTTCATGTCCCATAGGTCTTCCATGTCACAGCTCATGTGGTGCAGAGTTTGTACCTAGGACCAGTCTCAGAGACTACTGAGCATCTTTTTTCAGCTTAGTGTTGCTTAGTACTCTTGATAATTGACTTAGTACTTTTGATAATCCAGTTGGGTAAGAGTTGAAGCCAGGTAGGAGTTTTTTTTTTTTCTTTCTTTCTTCCCCAGTGATGAATCTTCCAGCATTTATTTCCTAAACTCAAAATTGTGGCTATTGTATATTTTAGATCTCTTATAGAATTGTGTCTGTCGATTTCCAGACTCACTCTTAATTTCAGTCTAATGGAGAGAGAAAGAAATGGATTTCTAGCCTTTCAACTTATATTCAGTCCACACTCAGAGGCCCATGCACATCTTTGCACAATCTGACCAGAGCCCTAATTTGATAAAAATAGAAAAAAGAGGGAGATAAAGAGGGAATATCAGTGTGGGGGCCTTCATACTACTTTATACTCTGAGGACAGATAGAGTGGTATCTGGATATCTGAGGTAGGGGAGGGACTTTTCTATCTACTTTTGCTATCCCTTGATTTGACTAAGGGCATGTTGGAATCAGCACCTGTAGTCTATCATTTAACACAAAATAGGCTTGGGGTCACCTAGTCTTGTATAGTATAGGGAACGTGGAGTGTATATAATATGGTAGCCATGAGTCTCATTCCACAGTGTCTTTGTTATTCAGCAGATAGCATTTGCCAATCCACGCTGGAATACTGGTACCCTGTGTGCACTTGGGTAAATTACTTAACCTCTCTAATCCTGTCCACTCAGAATTGTACTTAGTAGTTATAGCAGCAGTTTTTGTGTTTTAAATTGTGAATGCATAAATTGTTTATTTGCTTAGGAGTATCAGATAATTACTTAAGGATTGCTATGACTGTTCAGGGAGGTTAGGATTCTTGTTTTGACTTTACCACTCACTGTTGTTAAGTTACTTAGTTTTCTTGACCCTAGATCTCTTGATCCAAGCTGTGGATATCAGTGAGCTTTCATTCTCTAAGCTCTGAAATTGTATTTTTTCCTTTTTATTGTTAAAAAACTTAGGTCAATTTTTGTTAAAAATACCTATATTAACTAATTGGAATTTGACTCACCTACTATGTCTAAGTAGCCAGAGCAGCTGTGAAGTCTGTTATAAATAATCCTATCATTTAAGGTATATGTGCTCATTATGTATTAAAAGTGTTTTATTCAAGGCTGGAGGATAGTGTAAGCTTATTT
The DNA here is from genome assembly GCF_014898055.3 of Talpa occidentalis. Taxonomy (NCBI): domain Eukaryota; kingdom Metazoa; phylum Chordata; class Mammalia; order Eulipotyphla; family Talpidae; genus Talpa; species Talpa occidentalis. The sequence continues at coordinate 89,659,445 of NW_023602073.1, forward strand.
TAAATATCTCTAGATCACTCAGCCTAACACAGGAATATGTGAGAAAGAAAAAAATTCTATTAAGATGGTATTGGTAGCCAAATGCTCTTAATTTCCAAACAATCTGTTGTTGTAGTGAGGTGAGTCATGTATCCTTGCTGTGTTTAGATTTTTCTCCTTCTGCCATATGTTTATTATATAAACCAGGGAGATTATGTACAATGAAAAGAGAACAGCTCTTACTCTAGGCCTCGATTTTCAAGTATCACTCACTCTATATTCTCATGGAAAACAGTTCTTAGTGTTTTAAACACCATCTTTCTCTTTTATGAATTTCTGTTTACAATGTTGCAACATCAGCAGATGCTTAGTTCTCTCATATATAATTTTTTAAGGTTATAATAGGGAGTTGTCGTTAAATCTCAGCTCTAACCCACAAAATCACTTTGAACAGAAGCTGCAGACAGATTATTGATTAAGTTATTGAACACTTTGCTGATAAATAAAAATCAGTGGTAATTTTATCATATGAATATTTTAAAGCTAATAAAGGCAGAGAGATTATGAATTGACACAGAGTAGCCACTCCATTTTATTCCACAGTAATAGCTAAGTTCTAGAATGCTCACTTAATGCTGGTATTATGTTAGTTTTACATAATTACTAAATTTAAGCATCCTGACAATACTTAGGTGAGTAATATTACTACTTGCATTTTATAGAAGAAGATGAAGCTCAAGGTAAGCAACTTGTTCATGTTCATGGAATTAGTGCGCAGCAGAGCAGTAGAGCTAGAGTTGATCTGAGCCATCCAAGTCCACAGTCTGAGCTGAAGCTGCATTTTTAAATAACCAGAACTACCCTCCAATACCACTGGAGCATTCTTGTCTATAACAAATGAAGTGGTAAATTGAGTGGCTTCTGGAGAAGTTGAAATCCAATGTTATTAACATCATTAAAAATTTTTTTTCTCAATAGCATTTACTGAATAAGACTGTGTCATGCCTTGAATGTGATTACAAAAAATTAGGAATGTCCCTTAATTCTCTAATCACAGACATTTTGCTTGTAAAACCACATATTGACAGGGCTACGGGTCACAAGTTATTTGAGCAACTTTTCTAAACTTAAATTTTCTGAAAGGAAACTGAGAAAAAATTTAAATTGTTTCTTAAAAAGCATTGAATGACTGAAGCTAAAAGAGAGCTATGTGCTTTGTATAAAACGAGGGTAGTCGGTGATCATCTTTGATGGTTGCTTATCCTGAGAGAATGCTTAATATTTGAAATATTCTCAATCTAATTTGTTAACATTGAAACTTTTGCAAAGAATAGTAATATGTAAATCTAAGAGACACTAAAAGAATAAGAGGTACTGAAAGTAAAATAAATATTAGGTATAAAAAATGTAATCATGCAGTTAAAACCTGTCACACTATTTAAACCAAAGCCATTTAGATATGTTTGTAAAGTCCCTTAGTGTCTAGACTTTCTTGTCCTTTTTCTTCCTCACCTTCCACATGTCAGAATTGTGAACATCACCAGGACCATTGTCATCCTCATCGCTGTTCTTTCCATCCATTTCCTCCTGACATCAGTACTGCAGCATATCAGTACTTTAAATGCAAACAGAAAAAACTTACTCAGGCATTGTTAAGCAAAGGAGCAGTGTATTTGGAGGATGTTGTATAGTTTTTAATCTGAGTACAAGCTGAAGCATCAGGCCTTTTAAAACTGTGCCAAGACACTCTGATGCACTTAGAGTGGTTTTGGATGGGAGTAGAGACTGACTCCTCAGTACAAGGTCAGTGGGGTGGGTCTTGGGACCATTACTTTCAAACCTGAGCAGTCTAGTACATAACACCATAGATCTTATTTGTGTGTGAGACTTAAAAATGGCTGGGAAGTACCATAATAGAACAGGAGAGAGAGAGAGAGCAAACCCAGGCATGGAGGAAGATTATAGGAAGTAGTGGGTGGAAGTAGTGTCACCTTTTAGGTGAATGAAATTTTGACCTTGTGCAAATGCTGTTTATTGTACATCAGCTTTTAGGGGTTTTATTAGCTTTACTATGGGGCTCATTTCTTGGACAAAAGAATGCGGGGTGGCTCTGAGTGATAGCACCTCCAGCATGTCATCTTGTGGGGAATGATAAACTTCCAAAGAGGAGGATAGTACCATAAATAGCAACATGTCATGCATGTTACTTTACTCTGCATAAGAATAATCTTTCTCTTGATAGTTTTATCATGGGTGATCTTTGGCCTAAAATCTATGGCTAAGTGTCCAGTGTTTTTTTTTTTTTTCTGAATATTATCTAATTTATATAATGAACCTTGATGAAAGAAGATTTTCAACCATAGTTTATTTTTTAGCCCTGGAGGAAAATATAGTAAGTTTTAGCTTTCATAGATTACTAATTCTCTGAAATATATTTTTAAAATATGAATTAAGTTGATTAAGTTATCCTTAGGTAACAATTCTTAAGTAATTTTTGTGCTGAAATAGTTATTACAGCATAGTTCTCTAGGTCGTTGTGTCAGTGTTAGTGGTTTAGATTCAGACATTTGCAACGTGCTTATAGGGCCATTGAGTACAGGCCACTAGAACACTTTTTAGCTTTTTATAATTAACTCTAAGAATGAAAACTTCTCTGATATTATAATATTGAATATGGTATATTTTTTATCTGTTACTGTTTTATCCTAATATATCTCCACTCTTTTATTGCACCTGTTATTCTTTTCTCACATGTCTCATGTCTTTTTAAATTAGATTCTTTTTGAGAATTGATTTTTCTCTTCCGATTCTATTATAAAGTGTAATTGCAAAGTAATGTGATTGGTTTTTATTTTTTATCAATTAATTGTAAAGATAATTCCAAAAGAAAAGTTCTAAAAAATGTGTTAACCCAAAAGCATTATAGTTAGAATAACAGTATCTTTAGGTAAGAATTTTGAAAAGCAACGTTTAAAAATGAATCTGGTTATATTATATTGCAGGTTATATATATATATATATATATATATATATATATATATATACACACACACACACACACATATATATGTATTTTTTTCTCTATGATTTTAAATTGCATTCAATACTTTTAGTTTCAAGACTGAGCCCCAGTGCTGTTTGTATTGATTTTGTAACTTACTATTTTTGCTGACTATTCCTTGCATCTCCATTACCTGCAGCATGGAAAAGAGAAAAATGCCATGTATAATTCTTTATGAGAACTATATCATTGTAATTGTTATTATTTTTCTCAATCTATTAAGTCACCACCTGCAGTTTTCCAAAAACTAATCTTCCTTGTGATGATTTCATATTTCATATTTCTTTTCTTTCAATTGACCATGACTTCTATATTTCTGCATTTAGAAACCATTTGGTACTAATTTCTCAAATACTTTAATTTCTAGAAAATAAAGGGTAAAAGTTCAGATCACAAAGAGTTCATCACTAAAGACCCTGATGTTACTGCATAGCATGCAGTGGGTAGAAACTAAATATGGAGAAATCAGTTAGTTTTCCTTGTTGTAGGATTGTATAACAAGAAGTATTTTACCACTGTCTTATAGCACACAGGCCAAATATTAGAACAAAAGATTCTCCTACTGCTATTATCACTTAGATATTACAAAGATTTCAAGCACTCTGTGCCAGAAGTTAATGGAAGAGACCAATATATATTTTCTATTACTTCACACCCACAAAGTTTGGAAATTTCTATAACCTACCTGTCTTTAATCGAGAAACTATTCATTTCCCTTTGGGCCATTAGATTGCCAGCACATAAAGAGCTTAAGTCAATAAAATTCAAAGTTGGCAGAAATGATTATTAGTCTTGAACTTCCTCCTTTAATGTCACTTTCATATATGTTTCTATACATTTGTAATGTGCATGTGTGTACGTATATGTATATAAACCTATATTTATGTGTGTGTGTGTGTGTAAAGGTGTTTTATTAAGGAAACTTTGATTTAAATATACAAAATCACCAATTTTTGTAAAGAGTTTTTACAGTTTAGTTTTTTACTTGTAAGAAAACAGTCTTGTGATAGTTTCTTCCCATGTTTGACTGAATAGCACTTTTTTTTTCTGTGCTCTCCAGCACTGTGCTCACTACACTGATTTCTCTGGGAAATCAGGGAGCTCCTTATTTTTGGCTTCAGTTGTTCTTTCTAAATTAAATTCACTGTGGTTGGCATCTTTTGTTGGCTTAAACTTTTCAGATAGTATATATAACTGTTAATAATATTTAGCCATGATAAATGTAGTTGTTTAATAGAACATTTTTGTGTTTACAGCAATATGGTTTGAAACAGAGACTTCTAATTAGACAATTACTGACTGGCAGGAGAGGATGTTTTCAAATTCGTGTTCTTATGGTGGACAATTTTTAGCCTAAAATCTAGTAGTTTCTTGATGCAATTTTTACTTCTATAGTTATTTACAAATGTGAATACTGATATCCTTAAGAATAAATTTCAGAGAAAGAAGGATCAATAATGTGTAATCTTATACATGAACTCTAAAAACTCAACTCAGGAAAGAGTATATTGTTTGTTGCCAAGGGTGGGAAGCCACTGTAAGTGTTGGCTGAGTGGATGAAGGTGGTCACAGGGTACAAACTCCCAGTTATAAGGTTATATGATGGAGATGTAGTGAAACTTGTAATATTTTATACTAGGGTTACTTCAAAAAATTAAAAAGAAGCAACCAAAACCAAAGTTTCTACTGTCTTGAGGCTTATATTCTTACCCTAGGACTGGTAGAGTGCTTTGGTTTAAAATCCTAGTTTCTTGTCAATTTTTTTTTTTGTTTGTATAAAAGGTATAAAGGTTGGCTGAGTGGGTCACTTTCCTGATTTTCTAAGTTCCAAATCACTGGAAATCCTCATTCCCACTCACCCCTTACATATCGAATCATATTGTTGTTTTTTTTTCCTGTCTCTCTATTTTGTGTCAATTTAATTATCTTTAGACAAGCTAAAGAACCTACATGAAAAAGAAAAGATTTTCTCTCTCACTATAAGCTTTTATGAGTATCTCCTTTCATTTTATTAAGTATAAATTCCTAGCTTTTATGAATTTACTCAATCTTTGCTCTGATTTGAAAAAAGGCCATTAAAAGAATACTGTGCTTACGTTAGATGTTATGAATATAAATGAATGAAAAGCTAGGGTGCTGGGAAAAGAAGAGCTATGCTGGACTGCTAGGTAAGCTACACTGTGATAAGGATGGAAACATGGACACAGGACAATCTCACTACTTCATCCTTAAAACATAAGCTGGTCTGCACTATATAGGGTTTTAAGAGATGAGCTGGGCTATGCCACACTCTGTAAAGGAATGACAAAAGACATTTGGTTTGAGATGGGAATGTCTCTCTGCATGTCTGAAGAAGTCTGCCTGGACAAGAAGGAACAGGTTATCTGAATAGAAAACACTGCAGGTCTATAGAGAAGGTGTCTGCCGGTGTCAGATAAGAAAAGGGAGTATTAAATAATGTTAGTGATAGCTCTAGTTTCAAATAAATAATCATGAGTTTGTGTTAAAAAGAAAAAATCCTAGTTTCTCTTTAATCTCTCTCTCTCCTCTTCCCCCCCTCCCCCTCTTCCTCTCCCTCTCTCTCCCCTCCCTGTCCTCCCTGATACAAACCTGCATACCCACCATCAAAATATATATATGATGTGTGCACACACAGTACTTTGTGTGTGTGTGTGTTTACACACATAGATGTTTTTATAATAAAATCTTTAAATCTAGGAATTCTTTATATACAACAAAATGCACATTTTAAGGATTTGAATTTGCCTTTAAATTTTTGCTTAATGTTCTGGTTTTATACTATGTCTGTCCTCCACAGTAATTTGCTAACAGACTTTTTTGCCTTTGTCTTATTTGAATGAAACAAACCAGACGGGCTGATGAGGCAGTATTTCTGCCTAGTAGTCCAGAAGTGTTCATAGATATGAGGCAGGCTCACTTTGCCTCAGCGCTTTGTCAGCTTTATCTAGTCCAGTAGCCTGAGGAGAAAAGGTCACCAAACTAAACTAGGGATTCATAATTTCAGGGACTTTTGGAGCTTGAAGTCATTTTAACATTCATTTTTTTAACTCAGAGATAATCAATAGAGTTCTGATTACAAGAAGAGAATGCACATTGACTTGACACTTCCTTCCTTGGTTAGTAGGATACCAGAGAAAATATTCAACAAAAATTTGTTGTCTTTCTTTAAAAAAGTCAACCTTGTAAACATATTTTTATCACTATACTGTAGTTCTTTGGAATAAAAAAGTTCAGAGACAACAAACAATGATTTCTGTCTACCACTTTTACGCTATTTAGCACATGCTGACAACATGTTATGCCTTGCTTTTTGGGTGGGATTTAAAGATAGGTCTGGGGTGCAGCACAAGGGGCAGATGACTTGGATCCTCAACAAGAACTAGCAGAGAGTGAGGATCTGCCTTTTCCCAGCCCAGTGTTCCTGGTTTGAACGTTATCCCTACCTAGCTCTCCTCATAAGTAGAGTAGACAACCTGGGGTAGTGTGAATGTTTATTCCATGATGAGGAGCAACTGTTTTCAGCATTAGTACATCTATCACTGAAGTTCAATTTGACACATGAAACTGTAAACCATGTTCTTCAACTTCCTGCTATAACTGTTTGGGTCATGATTCTCTTCCACATGACACTTCAGAACTTTCTCCCAAGTTAGAACTAATCAGATGGATGTCATTATGCTTCCAGTTTTGGCTCAGTTTATTGAATGTGCTTTTTTTCCAATATATCAGCATTGCTGTAAGATGTCCTAGGAATGCTAGCTTATGATCAGAGTAACTAGAACTGTATTACAAGAACGAAGATCTTTAACCTTTGTTAGGTCAGATCCTCTTCTATTTTTGGCAACCTTTCTCTTGTGGCCTCCTGAGCACAAAACTTTGCTTATTATATGGTGCCTATGAAAACACAAGCAAAATGAGTGCCTTCTAGGGGCCAGGCCTGTCATATATGGAATCAGATTTTCTCATCGTACCCTTGGAAGTAGGTTATATGATACCCAAATCTCATATAAAATCCTAGGCTCAGAGAAGTTACTTAAATTAAATAGAAATGGTAAATAGAAAGGATAGATTTTATTTTCAATCAGAGCCTTTTTTGCCAGCCCCCCCCCAGGCTGAAGCCCATGTGCATTTTATGGATTACAATGCCTATATTTCAGAACAGATGCATATTTTTCAAAAGATGGGAATGTATGCTAGACATACATTCAAATACTATGTTATTTGAGAACTGGAGAGATCATTGCATAAAAATGTTTTTTTCAAAATAGATGCCAGCTCCCTGACATTGTGTTCTGCCTGAGTTCTTGTGATTTTAAAAAGTGATTCCTTAATCATTTGGTATTTAAGATAGTACACATATATCTATTAGTATTATTAATCTCACTGCTTAATTTTATTCAAAGAACTGGTCTTTGACATTTTTGCAATGGAATACTGGACCCTTAATGGCTTCAGCTGCTGAGAATCTGCGGATTTATGTCTTCAATGCCCTTCTCCAGCCACCCCTTCCTCCCCAGTGCCTTGTCAGTGATCAGGGTAGCTCTTTGTTCCAGGCCAGTTACAATATTATGGCTTCAGTTTCAGTCATGCAGAGCCAGCCATGTTTCAATTTCAGAATTATGGTTGGCTGCCTGGTGTAAGGTGATATGCTCTGGCATTGTGAAGCTGTGGGGCCGGGAAGCAATAACATTGACGGTTACATTAATATTGCACCCTTATGTAGGTTTCCTGGTTTCATTAGAAGCTGTGGTTTAAAATACATGAGCTTCCAATAGTGTAGATTAAAAAAAGTGTGAAAACAGGTATGTCTGTAAACTAAAGCACATATTTTATGCCATGCTTTTTTTTATAGTAAATGTGAGATGATTGTTTTTCTTAAGATAGAGATCTATCAACAATTTCCTATATGTTTTTCAGGACTATAGGTTGTCAAAAAAATAACAAAACCCTAGCTCGTTTCCCTTAATTTATTGGAAATAATCATAAATTAATCTCCTTCAGAACTAACAGCAAAGTATATAATAGATTAAACATCAAACTATGTACTTAATGGAAATGTACTTATAGTAAAGGCCAAAACCAATGGTAATAATTTTTATTATAATAAACATTAATTTTTAATCTAGTTAATATGTGCTAAGCAGGGGGTTGAAAACTTCTAAGCGGGTGGCCATAGTGGTGGTGAAGTGATAAATACCCACCTTCTGTGCCCATATTGTCACTCTGAGGAGAACCACATAGGCTTATCCCCATGAGTTTGATCTTTGGATTTCCCAGCACTTCTCCAGTGTGGATCCTGAAATAAGCCTAATTATTTCCATTGTGCTGCTTTCATTTTCTTCCTCTACTTTAAAATGTTCATCATGGCTTCTGTTCTTCCTCTTCACCTGTTCCCTGTGGCTCAGACAGATACACTAGCTTCCCGTATCTCTGTCTGCTGAGGTCTGGCACACTCACAAAAATGTTGGTGAAAATTGGCAATTTGCATTTTCAAAACTGGTGATGGTGGAGGTGGCGTGTGAAAGATAGTGGGGGTTATGAAAAATTCTATAGGTTTTCTTTTATGTAAAGGAATCTTCTAGAAATTTATAGTTTTCTATAATTACTTTGACTTCCTTTAATCAATAAAAAAATATATCTCATCTAGGAGGTATCCTGGTGAGGACTTGAAGGTAAGTTACCATTAGGCTTCGGGAATACAGCATGTTACCAAGTATGTTGTGGGAAGGGCTTCAGAGCTACTTTTTTTCTGGTACATTTAAATTTTCAAATGCTGGAATTGTCTACTTGTGATGTCATTTTGGAACATAGGCAGAAATACTGAAAACCTACACATTATCTTGGATAGCTTGTTGTTTTTCTGGGTTTTAAAAACATGTAGCGAAGAAACAGCTTGAATGTCTTTCTTTTGAAAATATGGATCTGCTCTGCTAAATGTACTATTCAATGAAATGATGTTTATGGTGGTAAATATCCGCAAAATGTTTGGGAAGGCCAGAATGGAAGGTTGCCTAATTCAGTGTATAATTTTGTGGGTAAAGATAACATGGCAGAAAGTGCATTTTAACATTTGAAAAAAAAAAAAAAGTATCATTTCATCAGAAGGATGTTTCCTTAAAGTATAGGTTGCAAGCTCTTCGGTAGATTCCTGCCTGGAGACATATTTTGCTTGACTTTCACTGTTAAAAAAGTTTTGCCTACCTAAGTCAGCAGACACTGTATTCTCTGGTTGTCTGTGTTAACCTGCCCTTGCTGCCTTGGTTGCTTTCTTTGTTTTTTTTTTAAGATTTATTTATTTATGCATGCAAGAACTGGGGTACAGACCAGAGGTGTGAGGGGTGAGAGGATTCACCAGGGACAGAGTGGGGAACAGAACAGACAGATTGACTGAAATACACTGCTGAGTGGAGCAGCAGGCGAGTCAGGAGAGGTCTGCTGCACCATGTGGGTAGCTCCCCAGCTGGGGATCAAACTGGTGCTGTAGTGGCTGTGGATAGCTTCATAGGTTGTGTCTTAACCCCTTGCACCTCCAAGGAGGCCCTGCCTTGGTTACTTTCTTTCATTTTCGGGGCCCCAAAATTTTGATCTTGTGCCCCTTTCTAGAGGAAAGCTATTTGTAGAGACAGTCTCTGATTTTTGTGCCTTATCTTTTAAGTTGTCAGACTGGAAAGAGGAAGCTCCTGTCTTCCTTTCACCTTCTTGGGTCTTCTTGGTTGCAGCCCCATTTCTGGGACCAGCAGGCCTCAAGTTGTTGGGTGTCTAAGGGGAGATGACAGCTCAGGGGAAACTTCCTCACTGCCATGCTGTATCCAGGGAAAGAGATGCCTTGCTTTTCTGTCTGCTTGTTTCTTGACCCTGCATATATATATTTTTTGGCACTCAGGGTAGAGGCCATTTTTTCCACTCTTAAGTCTGCTTAATATATTGGGTTGGTGGAAGTATTAGGGGAAGGTACCCAGACATCTGGATCTGTTACCACTGTGAGTATTAGTTTTATTAAGATAGTTTTAGTTCCATGTGAGATTTTTAGGTCTCATTGTATACTTTTTCATCTAGCCCTATAGTGTCCTAAGAATTTTTGTCCTGTGTCTTTTAGGCTCCTTCTGTATTCTCCTGAGAATGAATAGCAATTGTTTTAACACTTTCTTCTGAATCTTTAGCTGCTCATTTTCAGAAGAATGCTTTTCCTTTGAATGATCAGGATGATTTTCAGCATTCCCCCAATAGGTTCTGTATTTTACTCTGTTTTGTTTACTCATTTTAACTTTCTTATTTACCATATACATTATTTTAGGTAAGTCCCATTTTTTGTTGTTTAATGGGCCCAACTTTATTTTTTTTCTCCTTGTCAATAAAAAAATTACAGGCTAGAGAATTGTAAATCAAGCAGGAATGAGTTATTGATATTGTGTGTGTTTACAAGGAAAACAAAATTTTGTTCCCTGAAAAAAGATAGTACAGAAATCTAATAGATTTTTTTACTATTGAATTTATTTTGGGGCAGTTATAATTGTGTCTTCTCACTAATTTTCTGTTAGCAATGCACATTTTTAGTATAATTTTTGACCTTGAGATTTTTATATCTCTTTGTTGCTTTACCTTTTCTATCAAAATAATCAATGAATATTTTGTAGACAAATATTACTATTTCTCCTAAAGGTATTCTTTTCTTGAATTCACCTGTGACATAATAGCTTTTAACCATCATCTTGATTTTATGAGAGCATGAAATACATATACTTTATTTCTCTCTTATGCCATCTTGGAGATATATATATACATATATATATATGTATATATATATATACTCAAAAATATGTGTATAATTTTCATTAAAATGTTATTTCTATAACGCTTTTTTTGAGTCATACCAATAAGATTTTAAACCTTACCCATGTCTATGAGTTTTGTTTCATAATGAACTAAAAATCCATTTACTCCAACAGAATTGGATCATTCTTTAGAAAATAAAAGCATTTATCCATGGTGATGCACAAATGTAGCAGTGTTTATATTTTTGATCATCCCTTAGAGAAAAATATTACCTTGGTAGACAACCAGCTGGCTTTAAGGAAAATTGTACTCCATATATGTGCTTAAAACAACAGTGTAAAATGTAGCTGGCTGACAAACTTGGTTTTCACTACGGTCGCTCTCTTATTACTCATGCTATGCTGGGAGCATTAGAGATGATGTCAGCTTCTACCCTTTAGAACCCTTATGAGGGCCAGACGTAGTATTTCCCTCTGTTGTCAACACTTGAGAAAAATTTGCCAAATGGAGACCTATGAGTAGAAAAAAAAAGAGTAGTTGTTGTTAGTTTTAAGAAGAGAAAAATTCATCTTTTTTTCAAGGCTATTTAAGAAAATACTTCTGGAGTTGGATTTTAATGCTACTTTTTTGCTTTTCCTTGTTATTTATTATAATTTAAAGCAATCTTTAATTCTTTCTTGTGTATGCTTTGTCCTAGGATATCATGTCAGTCTATATCACCATCCTTTACAAACCTGAGTTAACTCATCTTTGTTTCCCCAGTATTGGCACATGTGAATAGCTCAAGAAATTGTTTTTGACATGAACTGGTGCCCTTTGGAACTTATACAACATGAAAAGTCAGTTGGGGAATTGTATATAAAAATAGGATGATAATGATTTTCTGCTGGGTACCAATGATCCAAGCTTCCTATGGCATCATTCTGTCTCTTAATGACTGGCAGAATATGAAGCAAAAATGTGAGAGGAGGCTCACAGAATTCTACATGCGTAACTAGACTCCTTTGTTTATTTGGGAAGCTATTACCATTAATAATTCTGAATTATTAATTAATGATAAATTATTCTTTGGATTAATAATTGCATTAATTCTTTGTAATTCTGATGAGCTGGTTTATCTTTGAAAGTTTTTCAGGGAGAAATGCTGCCTTGGCTAATGAATCTGGTAAAGGATCTGTGTGACATTAGTGATTGTAGGAAAAAGTGTCTTTGTGTCAATTTCAGATTAGAGGGTGGTGAGGAAATACCCAATGTGATGCTGTTTCAGGACAGAGAATGTGGGAAACAGTTATTTTGTTATATATTTTTCCATGTAGAATATCACATTCTGAGAAGATTTAAATTCTAACTAAAAAAAGGGAACTTAAGAAATTAGATATATTTTTAAAACACTATTTTGTGTTAACAAGAAAAATCAAACAACCTGGCTAAAATCCTTAAGCAAGAGATTAAAATATTATTTATCATTCAACATCACTAAATTATTAGAGAACTACAAATCAAAGCCACCGTGAAATACTGCTACACATTCATGAAGAGGTCTTCTAAAAACAAAACAAAAATGAACAACCCAAACAAGTATTGGTGAGGTAAGGATGGATGTAAAGAAATTAGAAGCCCTGTTGTGGAAACCAGGTATGGCTCCTCCTCAAGAAATTAAACATAGGAGTACCACCTGATCCAGCAATTTCAATTCCGGATGCATATCCAAAAGCTGTGAAAAAAGAAGCTGAAGCAGATATTTGGACACCTGCATTCATAGCAGCATTATTCCACCAAAATGTGAAAGTAACCCGTGGCCTAGAGATGAATAGATTAACATGTGATGCATTCACAAAATGGACTATTATTTAGCCTTAAGAAAGGAAATTTTGACATGCTATGACATAATGATTCTTGATGACATTATGCTAAGGGAAATAAATCAGTCACCAAAAGACAAATATTGTATGATTCTACTTTGATTTTCCTAGAGACAGAAAGTAGCATGATGGTTGTCAGGGATGGGGGTGGTAGTGGAAAGGATGAGGAGTTACTATTTAATGAAAAAAGAGTTAAGTTAAAGAAGATGGAAAAGTTCTGGAGGTATATGGTAGTGATGGTTGTATGACTTTGTAAACGTGCTACAGAAATGTGCACTGAAAAATGGTAAAACAAACCAGTGAAGCTCTGTATGGATTTTTCAGGCAGCCTATAATATAACCGACATGCAATCTAAGTAAGAGTTATCTGTGATCTGTCAGCCCCTTCCCCAAACACACACTATGTATCTAACACCATGGTAACTAGAATGAAGGTAAACTGACTGAATTAATGAATAATAAATTTGTGGAATTGTACTGCTAGTGGCCTTCACTGTTGGGTCTGTTTCTAGATTTGCCAAGTCTTGTGTAGTACCTGTTGTACTCGTGCATTTTCTTTTATGAGGAGAACAGAAGCACAATTATAGTAGGGTTTTATGACATCCTTCTGAATGCTTCCTGCCATTGGAAACTCCAAAGAAGAAGCCTGGAGGAGCTCAGAATGGTTCTCAAAGTAGTAGATGTACAAGATACAACACCCTGAATGTATTTCTACAACATAATTTAGATTTCTAAAAGTCCCTCTTAAGAGATATCTAAAATTATGTATCAAGGAGAATAACAGTGTGAATACACAAATGGCATGTTGTTATTTATTCCTTTCATAAAAATATGGATAGAGTTGAAGTGGTGCTTGGGTACAAGCTTATGGAAATGTTTCAAACCTTCCCTAAAAATGATAGAACAGTGATAAAGAAACAAAAACAATCTGAGAAGTCACATCAATCTTTGAAAAATTGTTGATGCCTAGAGTCATTAGCTTGGTATAGTGTTTAAGCTAACAGGGAAAATGAGAAAAAGAAAGTTAAGACAGCTTTATTCACTATTTATCCATGTTTAACTAAATACTTAATAAATGTCCATCAGTTCAGTACAGTACTTTTATCATCATAGTGCTGTACCTTTTGTCAATAGAAAAGTGTATATTCACTACAAAGCAAAGGAAAGGAAGTATTCTTTGTGCTTCTGTATTTGTTACAATAACACATTTTAAAATGATGTATATAAGAACAGGAACATGTTTGGTGCTGTTAACATCTCATACTAAAATTAATTTGAAATAGAGAAAATAGGGGCAGAGAGTTGGTTTGTTAGTTCTTTATCATAATTAAAATAATGATTAGAGATTAGTTTGGGGGACTTACCTTTCAATGTCTTTGATAGCATCATTAGTTACTCCTAAGAGCTTAAAGGCATCAGAAAATTGGAGGCTTGTTAGTGATTCATTTAAAACACTGTGTCTACATGTTTTTAAAATAAAATCAACATTAAGAACATTTATTGAATATTCACACTCACAACCATATGTTAAGTATTGTGGTTAGGTACATAATACTTGATACTATCTGAGTTTTGTTTAGAATATGCTGGGAAAGATAGTATAGAAATATACAAACTCCTATGAAAATGGATATTCCCCAAAACAGACACTGAAAGACATTTAGATACTTTCGTACTGTTTTAATAATATATGCGTGCCCCCAAATACTAAAGCAAGCATAATTTGTTTATTTAAATGCATATACTGTGTTCTAAAGTAGACACAAATATAAGTGACACAGATTCCGCATCTTCAAATTTTTAATGTTGGGTGTGGTTGCAAAGGGTTGGATTCTAAGCAGTAACATAGAGTTATCCTATGAGCAGAATTTTCAGTGTTCCTAAGAGGGTCAGCAGTGAGTGCTGTCTTGACCCTAGTACTTGACTCTTGCCCTTGCACCCTGGTTTTAGATTTCATAGAATATTGGTGCTTTGTTGGCTGCTCAAACTCTACTAGGAAATGGATGCTAGCAGGTATCTTATAAGAAAAAGGAGGAAAATGGTACCATGGGATTTAAAATAAGGGAAACCTAGCTCACTGGGGGGTTTTGGGAGGAGGGTTGTATCAAATGAGTCTTTAGGGATTGATAGAGTGCCTGCTAGTTTGGAGAAGGAAATCAGAGAAGGCAAAGCACGGGACACATTCACAGAGTGAATGTAGCCAGTGTCCTGATCTGACTGGAGACTCCAGGGAAAGAAGCTGGGAAGGCAAGGTTGCTGAACAGAAACATGTTGGTCTGGCATGTTTTGAAGTAACTTTCAGAAAGATCTTCACTTTTAATTTTTGCAAAAGTGATTTTTCCTAAGCTCCTCAAGTGTTTCAGCTCTGACGATATAAATAATTTAGACAAGAATGAACCAATGACCGCTTCTACGATTTTCCCAACCAGTTCATGCCTGTGTTGGTAATATTTGCTCAATCTTGTCCTGTCGACTCTGTTTAATTCTCTTTGTACTCTGCTTGCTTGCTGCCTTACCTCTTTTTTCCACTTGGGTGATAAAGCTCTGAGAATTTAGTTTTGCTCAGTTTACACTATTTTCCTACAATACCAAAATATGTGTAACCCCATCACTGATAGCTTTGCCAAAAGGGACTTTTCCAAACTTTCTCTGGAGTTCATGACTGATCTTTCTCTTTCAACATTGGTATTTCTCTAGCGAATATCAGCCTGTGGTCTGATTGTGTTGAAGGTCATCCTAATTAATAATCGTTGCTAGGCATATATTAATGTGTTTGTTAGTTTGTGATTCACTGTGGTGTTATTCTGGCTAAGTTTTCAAATGGACTACTAGACAAGAAAACATTTTGAAAATTTACTTCATTTGCAGTGAAATTTGAAGCTAATTAAAACTTTGCTCTTAATGGTATTAGATTGTGCAAGTATTGATTAATATGTTCTTGATTAGCAAAAGACAAGTATATGATTTTGTCATGAGTTCTGCTTATATGTATTTATATATAGATGAGGGTCTTTTGATTTTGAAAGAAAATAATAAAGTGCAACCTTGATGTTGCTTCTGTTTTTCATTAGCTTTAAATTCAAGTAGAAAATGTTAAAAGGGCTATAAAATGCCTATTGAAAGTGTTATTCTCCTTATCTTATCAGAAAAGGCTGCTGAAGTTCCTGTTGGTCAGGTTGAATTGCTCCATAGGGAGAAAATCTTGCTATAGATTTTGAGTAAGAAATAAAATATATGTACTTTTTTTGCTTTTTGAATGTCAGTGTCGTATGTTCAGGCATATGGAAGCTTAATGGTCTAGCTGTCTGTTTCATTTTCTCTTGGAATGACAGCTTAACAGTTTTCCCGGTTGGGTTGTGTTAAAATCTTTAAACACTAGATTCACTAAAACATATGTCCAATGTTTAGGCAGCCAAAGTCTCCGCAGTCATTTTAATGGACTATAACTTAGCAGCTCCATTACCACAGATAACTTGTTCTTAAAGCTACATTAAAATATCCTCAATTTGGAGTCTGTTATTTTATATTTAAATTGTTCTGGGACTCGCTGAATGTGTTTTCTTTCACTATCTTAAAAGTGGATTTTGCTAAGAAAGCAATAGCTAAAAAAACAAGGACATGCTTAAGACAGCTAGATTATTTAACTTAAATAAGAACATATTTAATTTTCTAATGAACTTTTCTTGAGTGCCTTTCATATTCAGAGTATTGTGCTAGGCATCCTGCATAGGTAATCGAATTTGTGGCCCTGGCTAATGATGTGTGGGTAGAAGGTAGACAATGGGGAAAAGTCACCGAGTGGCTAAAGCAGGAGCTAAGTATCTTCAGAGTACCCTTGGAACAGGGCTGTTGTGACCTCTCTGTTTGCAGTGTCCTGTGTTTAGTGTTGATATTTCCATAGTTCTCTTGTGATACAATGTTGCTGATGCTTTGGACAGGAGGATGACTAATTGAAATAGTGGCAAAGTGAGATTACGTAAGAGAAATCCAGGGTAAACCAGTGTCAACTAACTCTGCAGCCACAGTTTTACTCCTAGTCTTTTGGCATTGTCTAAGTTCTCTTGACCAATTTTCTGGCACCCTTGAAGGGATAGTGCTTTTGTTGTGGTAGAAGGCACAGTCCTCATCTCCCATTGCTCAGCTTTTTCTGCTGCCATTCATCATCACTAACTCACTGGTGCTCCATTTGCCTTAAGCCAGAATCCCGGAGCAGGACATAATGGTGAAAAGATGAAGAAGCAGATACTGGAAAAGTCCAGTATCTTTGAAAAAGATCAGATCTTTCCTAGCTTTGATAGGTTCAGCTTTCATATTAAAAAGTTGCTTAAACTATAATTATTTTTCAAGTGGAGAATAACCTTTATCTCAGAAGACTTGAAAACCTAAAAAATATTTCTCTGAAAGTTAACAACATTCAAAACATTATTAACATATTTATCTATTTACTTTAAAAGGGTTAACAGCTGTGGAACAGTAACATGGAAAACATGTTACTTTTTACCCTGTATGCTAAAATGCTAAATTTTCCTAGAGAAATTTTATCATTGCACCTAAATATTTGAAAATTAAATGCTTATTACAGTTGACAAAAATATGTAATTTAATCAGAAAATCTTATTAAATCATGAAGTAACACTTCCAATTGTGTAGACCTGAAACTATCTCCTTAAAATATTAACTAAGTGTAAGTGATTTTCAAAAGTGTAAGAAAGAACAAATCTTCAGAAATTTTATTAAATTAAAATATGAATGATTAAAAGCACATTCTAAGTTGGTTTGTAATATAACTTAGAAAATCATGAAGCTACATTTAAAAACTCAATCTTTAATAGTGTATGCTGATTCTTTGATGATATGACTTTGAAAATACCAGTATTATAAATTGTGGCATTTTTTGAAGTTTTGATGTAAGTTTATGTTATACATTTTAATAAATTTCATATATCAGAGATGATTTTAAGAAGCAAAATGAAAGTTAGATGATTTATAATTTTTTTGAGATTATGATTGCACCATAATATGTATTTGTTACCTTCAGCACTAACCTGAGGTCTTTCCTTTTATTTTTTATTGTTTAGACTACTCTCAATAATATAAAAGTAGTTTTTAATTACAATGGAAAACAAAATTCACCTCCTCACAATTTCACTGTCACTCCTCAGAAGGAACAAGTTTTGATAGTTTGGAAGGAATCCTTCGAGATTATTATTACATGCTGGAGATATATATATATATATATACACACACACACACACACACACACACACATATATATATATCTGTTTATTGGTGGTTATTTTTCATGAAATGAAATTATATTGTTTAGCAATTTCTTATTTTACCACTTAACTTTCATGGGCATTATTTCATGTCCTCAGTGTTTTACACAGCTGCATAATACTTTTCTGTGTTGATGTACTTTGGTTTATTAGGAATTTCTCCTGTTGAAGTACACTCAAGTCTCTTTCATCTGCTTACAAATCATGTTGCATGTACTACAAGGATTGGAAGTATTTCACCTGGGCACCTCTGTGCTTAATTTCCCTACTATACTCTGCAGGTGACAGGAAGCCTAGACAGTCTGCCTTGGTTGCTTGCTGGCCTTCAGGGATCATTCCAAAGTTTTCATTTTAATTTGGATAGACCTCAACTCAGATAAAGGCACCAATTCTGTTGTGTGGGATTTTAGGTAATGGCAGCATTTTTATAGAGGTCTCTCATTTCTACATAGTAGTGAATTAATTTGGATGGATTTCGGTTATGTCAACCTTAGACACTTAAGTTGGCTGAGTTCTGGATTTCAGAGCTCTAAGAAAGGTCTGATTGTCAAATTTGTTGTTTTAATTGGTGATCCTTAAAATCAGCACATCTTTTAGAGAATGTTTTGAAAATGCATTTGTTTCTGAATGATGGTGGGATATTTTTGTCTCTTTATATTCTAACAACTTGCATTGAATTTGAATTGTGACTTTGATAAGTCACATAATTAATCAGTTATAAAATCTAACTATCAATATCCCACAGTCAGCATTTATTGGGGGTATGAATGGTATTTATAAAGGTGTTCATAAAATTTTATGTTTTTCCATCACTATTTACATAGCAGATTCAGTAACTTATTTTTGTCATGGCTACAGGCAATATCTTGGAGTTAAATGTCTGCTAACTAAAACTGCTACATACTTTTAAAATTCTAAACTCTAATTGCTTAGAGTGAAAAGATCTTAATTTATATGCATATTTTTGTTTCAAAGAGTTTATTTTACATTTGTGAAAAAGTAATATAGAATTTAAGGAAGGCAATATCAAAATATTAGAGATACTGAGAAGAAATTGCCTGTTTGGTAATATGGTAGTTGTTCAACATAGTTTGTGTAGTTATTCGTTGTTGATTTTAATTTTTTTTTTACCTCCAAACACAGCTGGTGTCCTACTGTGATATCATAGCTATACTTTTTTTGATTTTGATTTATTATTGTACATATATCATGTAAAATGTAAACCATCACACTGAGACAGTATTGAGAATACATCCTTATGGTATATAATGTTTTCTGTGTCAGAATATAATTGCTAGCTAGATTTCAGTGCATGTGAATTGATCAATGACAGTTAAATTCCATTTATTTTTACAATGATTTCTTACTAATAGGTTTCCTTGAATATGTGGTAGCTTGAGCTTTTTCTTTCCTGGCAATGTTACATGCTGTTTATGTGTTTCCTTTCTCTACAAATCAATATTTCTAAGACTGCTCATTTATATGTAGATATACCCTAAAGTGAAGCCAAAAAGCAGTTATTCAAGTAACATGAAGAAAGACAATTAAAATATAACATACAATAATCTAGTTTAAAACCCAAAGACATTTTATAATGGAAATGTGGTTTTAAAGATATACGTAGAAATACAAATCTCATTTTTCTTTTATATTAGAATTATAAGATACATTGAAAAAAAAATTTACAGTGCAAAAGTCAAGTCGATGCTAGTTGAAAGGGAATTGTAACTTTTTTGGCATAAAATAGAATCACTAATTTTTATATTAGGAATTGAATTTAAATAATTTTTATTTGATCAAAGCTGCCATCATATACTCTAAATATGTATTCTCTCCAACATCATGCTTCCTTTTCTTTTTTAGTCTGTGATCAAAACAGGGCGACTCCTAATCAGTCACGAGGCTCCCTTGACAGGCGGCTTTGCATCGGAGATCAGCTCTACAGTTCAGGTAGAGTAACATTTTGGCACTGATTTTAGCATTTGTGCAATTGCAAATATTTATTCCATGATGAAAATCGTTTATCACAATATATGAAAATATGCACTTTTTGAAAATGCATATTTTCCATTTGACTCCAATGCCCTTCAGTCAGTGATCTAAATTATATTTTCTAACAAAGAAATCCTAAAATTATAAAAACTGAGAAATTATTTATAGAAAGAAGAAAATTTTCAATGGGTTAATAAATTACTGTTATATTTGCTGGATAACAGGAAAAGAAAATTTTTTTAAAATTGAATTTGATTTTTCTATTTTAATAAAATTGTTATGAAATTGGTTACAAAATTGTTTGATCTTTGGTTTTTATGACTTTCACCTTATAAAAAATAATGCTGCCAAAATTCTAATTTAAATTCAATATAATTTATAAATAACCTCAGTTTTATTAGTTGAACTCATAATTATATTGTGTTGTGCTATTGGCAATACTTTAGAAATGGCTTAAAAATTTGTTTTTTAAGGTATTAAGTAAGAAGATGTGTCTCAGGAGAAAAATCCTTTCAACCTCTTTATGAAAGTTAATGTTAATACTGAATTAGCACTTTTATCAGAGATATGAATAAGATGATTTTAAATGAGTTTCATTTCTCTTAATTTCTAAAATTAAACATTAACTATTTTTAAAGTAACTGAATTTTAAAATCAGAATATCTTTGTAGTTTGCAAATATTTACTTCTTTTTACTTGTGTTAAAATCCATTGTTAAGGTATGTAAGTTGAGAATTCCTTTGAGTATATGGTTTAAAAAGTTGATATAACCTCATGGAATGAATAATGATAAGTTTTAATATTTAAGCTTTAACCAATAAACAACAATTTCTTTCAATAAAATGTCTTGAAGTGTGAATTGACTTTATAATTTTAAATTAGATGAAACAAATTCTGTCTGCTGTCTGAGAAAAACCTGACCTATACCAAAAGTGTACCTTTTTTTATAGAGCAGTGTTTTGTCATCCTGAGTGATTGTGATTTAATTTACCCAGTTTAAAAAAAGTTCGTGGAAGGTCCAAGACTGAGATGGGAGTCTTGAGTAAGCATTGAGTGTGTACATAAGTATTCTTTACTTAAAGCCCCATGAGGGGAAGATAGAAATTTGGTTCATTATAAAATGCTCTGTTTTTTCATGTTAAAATCGTTCAACCAACTAACCACCAAAATGAAAAAAAGGCTATAATGTAAAATTTGTAGAGGGATCTCCATTTGATATTTTGGGGAATTAGAATTTGGATTTATTAATATGAGATTAAACTTGAAAATGTTCATGTTTTGCTTAATTCAGATTTTATTTGTACACGTGTAAAATGTGGGACTTTAATTTTAATAAAATATAATCAAGTATCCCCAAATATTTACCTTTCCCCTTTTATGTATTGGTAAGGGAGGGAACATAAAAAAGAAAGCTAGACACGTTGAGAGTTTCTTTCTTTCTTTGGGTGTGGGAGTAATATTTGCATATAAATTAGGATACTCTGAGTAATACAATCTACTTTTCAGTAATTGTTTCATGTATATGTTCAACTAAATGTAATTACTATACAGGGCATTTTATTTAGGACGGCTTCTTTCCCTGTGATAAGTGAAACCTATATCAATTACCACTTCCTTAAGTAGGGGGTGAAGTTGTTTTCACCAGGTGAAATAACTCCTATTTCTTTATGTGATTTTGTTATGTATACTTTGTAAGGTTAAAAAACATAAAATAGGGTTTAGATGTTGAAAACCAGTTTTCTGTAATGTCAGAAAAAGGTGCACAGAGAACTTTCCATTGTTGTCTCAGAAAAGAAGTTTGAAATTATGGATGGCAATGATTGGTGTCTGAGAATTGCTGATTAAAATTTGAGTTAGTCTTACTGTATCAACGAAGGAAAATTTTATGAGAAAGTGAAGGTAACATACAAAAATCTGCTTTACAAATACTGTTTTGTGAAGGTAACTGGTAACTCTAAAAATCGTGGTTAAACTTAAAAAAAAAGACTTTAAAATAATATTTTAAGAAAATGATTAGCAACAAAACTGCTGTTTCTTAAATACATTCGAATCTGAGAGCATCATTTTCTGTATTCCTAAAATTTTAAATTATTACCCATATTAAAATACTAATGAGAATACATTACTATAAAGAGTATTTTAAGTTTGTGTTGGTATTATTAGATAGAAAAATTATATCATGTTATATAAAATATTAAGTAAAGGAATATCAAGTAAAGGAATTTAGTTTTGCTAAGTTTGGGAAGTATTTCCAGCATTCCTTTTAAGGTTATTTTTAGTTACATGTATAAAATATAAAAAGAATGCATGTAAAATGTATTTACATTTTATGTATATAACTTCCTGGTGCTTGGCAGATGACTCTTTCATCATACAAGAAGTTTAGTGTCCACATTTTAAGTTTGTGCATGACTACTGCTTGTATTTCATAAAGTCATTTACTTTTTTAAAAAAATATTCACTGTTACAGTTATTTTGAAGTAATGTTAAACTCACAAAAGTGATTATGAGGCTACTTCATAGTGATTAAGCATCATTTTTTTTTTACTAATATTTATCAATAATTTCTTTGTAATGTTTATACAAATACTTAACAGAAATAAAAACTGATGTATGAATGTGAGAACTGCTTTGCATTCCTATTGGATTTAATTTGGAAGTTAATTGGGGAGCAGGAAAAATCGAGGTCTCCCTATGGGGAGATTTCTTGGTCGGTCATCCAAAGCTTCACTGTCTCTTCTCATCTAATTTTACATTCTCATCTGTTCTCACTTTGGGGTGAGGGAACTGTTTCCTTCTTTTATTTAACATAAACCCCAAACTTGGAGGTGGGCTTCTTTAAGGGAGTTACACATTCCATTGTGTACCCCATTGTGGAAAAGTGCAGACAACACAGTTTAGGGAATTCATGACCTCATGTGTAGTTTAAGCAGATTTCATTGCTTCAAAAAGTCATGTGAATTAATTTTATGTGATATTTGTATTTCTTAGTTCCATGAAACCATGGCTTAAAAAGAAAAATCTTTACTGTGCAAAAAATGTCTTAACTTCATCCATTTTAATATTTCCCCAAATTAATTTATACATGCAATATTTAAAATCGGCATTGCTCATTTAAATATTAAGACCAAATAATTTGTGGCATTTTAGGAGCTTTAAATAGCATATTTTTGTAAATGAACCTTTATTATTAATTTCTAACACATTCTCATAATGATGAAATAAAATAAATCTTGACTGTGATAGATTGGTGATAATAAAAATGTGGCTTTTTTTTTCTGGATTCAGTGCTTAATAAGAGGGCCAAAAATTTTAGGGATTGTGGTTGGCTTAAAGATTTGATTTTTTTTTTTTAACATATGGAAGCAATAAATCTGCAACAAAGAGTCCAACTGGAGAGGATGGTTAAGTTTCCACACCATTGTTCCATCCTTTCTGTGCGGTCTGTTTTCCTAGAATAAGAATTCAGAAATTGTGCATACCTATATATATATATATATATTAAGATAATCAGATTCTAATAATTTGAGAGGATTTTTATAGGGTTTACACAAATTATTGTGTGGAAGAAAACTTTCATAATTTTTAAATAAAGGATTTCAAGTAATGGATGTAGAAAGCTTTAAACAGAAGGATTCTTTTCTTATAAACTTATTACTAGCAAATTTTCAAGTTCTGTTTAAAAACATCAATCTGAAGAAGAGAGAAAAGGTCCTAAGTAGTCGAGTTTTCACTATTGTTGAAAATATGTGTAATTAAAATTATCTTGTTGATAAATTAAGAATCATCAGAGAAAACTATCAGGGTAGTAATTTGATGAATAGTTTACTGCATTTGTATTATCTTTTTTTTTTAACCATGATGAAGAGCATTTGTTGATAACAACAGATATGGCAATCAGGAAAAGTGTACTTTGTGCTAAAATCTACTTTAATAGAGCTAGAGCATCAGAAAAGCCATTTAACATGTGTTCTTAGATAGAATAGCCTTTATAAAACAGAATTTTGCTCTGAATCCATTTAGCATGTTCAGTAAAAAACTTCTGTGGTTATAGATAAAAATCAAAGACTGAATCTTTCCAAGCATGCATCATGGGTGAATCCATTGGTTTGTAGTTAAACCCACATTACCCATCCTCCTCCTTGCCTCACCATACCTTGTTGCCTTCAGCCCTTCAGCACCTCCCCTCCCCTCCCTTCCCCTCCCCTCCCCTCCCCTCCTCCTCCCCCTCTCCTCCCCCACCCCTCCCCCCTCCCCTCCCCTCCCCTCCTCCTCCCCCTCCCCTCCCCTCCTCCTCCTCCCCCTCCCCCCCTTAATGTAAATGTGGCCAACCTACAACCATCAGCCTCCTGGTCTACCTTCCACTTTTCCTGTGCAGTCTCAACCATTTACATTTGTATTCTTCAAATCTTCAAAGTTTGCTCTGCCTTTTAAGCATCAAACTCAAAATTACTACTTCATGCTAATTTTGGTAGTGATAAGAAATTTATATGACCAAAAGTTTATGTGGAAGGATTTTAACATGAGCTGCTGAGAAAGGTAGCATCAGCATGTGGACATCTGCCAGTTTATAGAAATCAGTTTAATCTCAAAGTGAACTTTCTCCTCAATTCTTTCTGGACCTTTTATTTTCTGACTTTTCTAGCCTCTCATAGCTTATTATCATTATCCATTATTTTCTTAAAACACACATCACATTTTGTCCCTCCTCTGTTTGAAAACCCTCATTAGATCTTTTATCTATTGAAGTAAAATCTTTGTCAGTATTCAAGATCCTTATCTGCTCAAAACAATGATCCTAGTGTTATTTCTTACCTCATTTTATGATTCCAAGATGCAGACCACACTGACCTACTGATCATTTCCTGAATGATAGTTAATTAACTATTGCAATCAACTTTTTTTGAGTATTGTAAGGACAGCCTTAATTAGGGTATTTTATTTTTAAAAATAGAGTTGTAGGTTCTTGTTTAAGAGTTTAGTAGAAGAAATAAATGCATTGGAAGATAAATATTCAGATCACTATGGAATTATAAAATATTTGCTCACTTAGATGGGATAGCTGAGTTAGCATTTTTAGAGTGAGTATGAACCTAGGGGTGAAGATTGGTAGGAATTCCAGGCAAAAGAACAAAATAAATGAGGAATTTGAAAAGACATTTGCTATTCTATGGGTTAAAGTGCTTGGTATGGTTGAAGAGTTGCATGTGAAGATCAACACAGAAAAGTATTAGGTCTGAAAGTATCTTATATTCTATACATATGCATATGAATTTACACATGATTCATATGCTGATATGCTATGTAAATTAGTTTTTGTATAGAGAAAATAGATATGAACTTAGAGTTGACTCACATTCTAGTTCTCCTATGTTTTAAAAATATGTCTTATAATACTCTTAATAAATAGGAAGTAGGGCTTCCCTCATGGTGCAAGGGGTTAAGACCCAATCTATGAAACTATCTGCAGCCACTGCAGCACAAGTTCGATCCCCTGGCCGACCAGGGAGCAACCCACATGGTGCAGCAGACCTCTCCCGACTTACCCAAGGCTCCCCTTAGCAGTGTATTTCAATCGATCTGCCTGTCCTGCTCCCCACTCTGTCTCTGGTGAATTCTCTCACCCCCTACACCTCTGGCCTGTACCCCAGTTCTTGTATACATAAATAAATAAATCTTAAAAAAAGGAAGTAGAAGCACAAACTACAGTGGTTACAGTTATTATTTAAGACAAAAAAAGTATAATTGAATGGATTTTTAAGTAAGAGATCAACACAGAGAGGTTTACAATTTAGAAAAAAATCTGTTTGCAATGGAGAAAAATGGGGTAGGAAGTCAAAAAGATTAATTAAGAAACTATTGAGTAACTTAGATGAGAGATTTAGGATCTTCTCAATCCAGGTCTTGGGTGTAGAGTTGCAGGGAGAGATGAATTTTAGAGCGAAAGGACAAAGCATCAGGAAGAAAGATTTCCTATTGACTAGGTGGAGTGGGGCAGGGATTGAATTGGATAATGGAGAGCAGAAAGGGGTCCAAGAATAAGACTTAGTTTGGTTTCTAGGTTGGCTGAGTTTTGAATGAATGAATACATTTTTGACTTGGGGAATATCACTGGAAGACCAGCTAAACACATCTTTTGTGGAAGATGATGAATTCATTTTAGACTTATAGAATTTGATGGGGGGGGGAGGATGAAAGTGTATATCTGCAATTCAGAAAAAGCTACAGTGTGGGAAAAGATTAAGGAATCATCATCTTAGGGTGATGACTGAGGTCATGGGTATGGTTATGATCCCACACACGAAAAGGTAGTCAGAAGAGGGGAATATTTCTATAGAAGTAGCCACTGGGTAAACCAACATTTAAGAGTTAAAGTAGGAGAGCTGTAAACGAGGCTGAGATAGAGTCACCAGTGAGAAGAAGCAAGAAGGAGAGATCCCAACAGAATACAAGTAAGAGTTTCACCATAGCATATATGACCAACATCCAACAATATGAAATGTTTTCAGAGTTTCAGTCACTTAAGAACTAATGGTTGTGACTTGACTATAGCAGCCAAAAGACATTGATGACTGGTGAATGCAGAGGTGTCCAGGATGGGAACTTCATTGTTTTGGGGCTGGTGAGTAACTGAGTGGTGAAGATTTGAAAAAAGGAATATAGGCTACTATGTCAAGAAACACGGCTTACAGACTGGAGAACAATAAAGTCATTTAGAAATTAGTTCAAGCTCTTAATGTTCAGCTTAGCAGGGAATGCCAATTTTTCAATGTGAGCCTCTCCGTGGCATCCTCTTAAGTTTCTCCCTCCCCCTCACCACTGCCTTCCTATTTCCCTCCTCTCCTTTTTCCCTCCAGCCCATATAACCATCAGGTTATAAATATCTCTCAGATCTGTTTTTGTTTTCTATTACTCTAATAAACTCAAACTGAACTAAAAACAAACAAATAACAAATACAAAATCTAAAAGAAAAATTTGGAAAATAATTGATATTGAGGTGGTTAAGAAAATTATGAGCAAGATAAAAAAGTCAACAAGAGCAATCATAGTACAGATTTGTGATACAAACAAACATAATTGAAAGGTAAATGACAATTGCGAAAAAGTTGGAACACATGACAAAAGATTAATATGTATGCTAGTTTCAACATATTAAACATCAATAAGGAAATTAAAAGAACCCCTTTATTTAAAAGATTAGAAACAAACATTTTTTAGGACTATTAATGATTTCATTATGCATGAAAATATGCTACCTGTGATTTAATCACTTTGTGATTAAAAATGCAAATTTAACAGATAATACAATATCATTTGTGCCATAACAGTGGCATCATTTACAATTGAATTATATTTACTGTTGAAATAATGCAAGGTGATAGTACAAATTGATTTAGCTTTTGAGTAAATCAGTTTAGGAATGTACCAAGACTCTTGCAAGTGTGTACTGCCTCTGACTTAGAGATTCTAGGAATACCACTTTGGAGTTATACACAAAAATGAGTAAGGGCATTTTCTTCCCATTGGTATTCATTTGGTAAGAAAATATTAAAAACAGTATTAAAAAGAATAATAGGAATTTAGTTGAATACATTGGTTATCCATGCAAAAATTTTAGTTTATTAAAATCATTAAAATAGTCAACATCATAACATTTCTATGGATATAATTTAAGTGACACATTCACTGTGTAACCTGCAGCTATTTTATTCTTCCTATTTTGTGAAAAGAAAAAAAATCATATACATGTATCTACGGAATTGTATAACAAAATAAGACTGATTTATATTTTCTTAATTTCCGTGTACATACTGTGATTTGTGGTCATTAAAGGCTTATTATAATTAGATATTTCTTCTATATGACATGGTAAGCCTTCCAATTCTTCCTAAGTTGTTTTATTTATTTTTATTTAAAGATTTATTTATTCATATAAGAGCTGGGGTATAGGCCAGAGGTATGGGGCGGGGTGGGTGTGTGTGTGTGTGTGTGTGTGTGTGTATTCACCAGAGTCAGAGTGGGGAGCAGAACAAGCAGATCTACTGAAATATACTGCTGAGGGGAGCAGCGGGCGAGGCAGGAGAGGTCTGCTGTACCATGTGTGGTAGTCCCCAGTTGGAGATCAAACTCCTGCTGCAGTGTCTGTGGATAGCTTCATAGTGCTGAGACTCAACCCCTTGTGTCACCAGGGAGGCCTCTGAAGTTGTTTTAAATAAAAATACCCATTTTGCTCATAAAGTTGATTTTTAACATTGCACAATTTATTTTGGTCGGCTTCTTAATTATGTACATTTAGCTTGTGTGAACTGTCACTCATAGTGATAGTGGTTACTTAGATTTGTGATATGGAGTAGTTTTAAAACCAGTTAACTTGAGAGACCCCTGTATGGAGATTTGGTTATTCTGCAGGGTAGTTTTGTCCTAGCATGCACGCGATATTTGATTCATTCTATCATCATGAAGTTGAAAGTAGCATTATATTGAAATATTTAGATCATTTAATTCTTGTACTAACTGGTCAAATATTAGGACTAACATTACTGACATGTAATGATAGTAACTTTGGATCTACTACTTATTTTTCCTTCATTCTTTTGGTATCAGCTTCTTGATGAATTGCCATTGTTCTGTCTGAAATCTTTCTGAATGTAAGCCGGTCAGAAAAAGATAATCCACATTATCTCCCTCTGGCTAATGATAAAGAACTGCAGCTTCTCTCACATAATCCTTAATATTTTTCTAGTCAGAAATAAGCAATTTGAATTCAAAGGCATTTTTTTCTCCCTTTATAATTTCTGGTTAATGTTTTTGTGTTCTTTTTGTGATGTCCCAAGATCATTCCTGTCCACACTTTAAGACTTAACTGATTGATCTGCCAATTGGATGGGAAAAATGAACTATGCTGGAATGGTTGAAAGGAAATGTGCTCAACTGAAGGGCTACATTATAAAAGTATAATCCTTAATCATGAGGAAGAAATTCTTTAAAGGAATATGTGGATTCTCCAGTCTCCTCAGTTTTGATATAATGCCTCCTTAGAAAAGCCCTATTTATAGTAGCATCCCCATTCCAGACTCCTCCTCCCTCTTATTACTCTGTCTTCGGATTCCTTGAAATGTATATGGATGTCTTGTTTGTTTAGTGTCCTTTTCCCACATTAGAAGACAACCGTCATGAGTTTGAGGACTGCATCTGGCTTGTTTACTCCTGGCCTGACGGTACGCAGGTACTCAATAAATAATTGAAATGAATTGTTCACCCCAAAGCTTTACTGTTGGCCAATTCTTTGAAGGAGAGTGATATTCTTATTGGTTTATTTTGTATATGCAAATTCCTAGTCACAGAACCTGCTAGATTGTACTGGTGTCCTTTATACACCACCATTTCAATTTGTTGACCACCCCCTACTGCCCTCCCCCAAAGAAGCTATGTCTAGTGTTTCTCAAATTAACTGGTTTTAAAACTACTTCATATCACAAATCTTTTTTTTTTTTCCCCAAAGATATATTTATTTATTTATACAAGCACTGGGTACAGTCAGAAGCGTGGGAGGGTGAGAGAATTCACCCGAGTCAGAGCAGGGAACAGAACAGGCAGAGTGACGAAATACACTGTTGAGGGGAGCAGCGGGCGGCAGGAGAGGTCTGCGCGCCATGTGGGACCCTCGCCCAGGGGCTGGGGTTCGAACCAGCGCTGCAGAGGCTGTGGGCAGGCTTGCAACCCAGCTCTCAACCGCTGCACCACCGGGGAGGCCC
The DNA here is from genome assembly GCF_014898055.3 of Talpa occidentalis. Classification (NCBI taxonomy): domain Eukaryota; kingdom Metazoa; phylum Chordata; class Mammalia; order Eulipotyphla; family Talpidae; genus Talpa; species Talpa occidentalis. The sequence goes on from NW_023602073.1 coordinate 89,689,168, forward strand.
TCATATCACAAATCTAAGTAACCACTATCACTATAAGTGACAGTTCACAAAAGCTAAATAATTAAGAAGTAGACATAAATTAATAATTTATGTACATAATTAAGTAGTACATAATTAAGTACATAATTAAGTACATAATTAAGAAGTAGACCAAAATAAATTGTGCAATGTTAAAAATCAACTTTATGAGCAAAATGGGTATTTTTATTTAAAACAACTTCAGGGGCCTCCCTGGTGATGCACTGATATTGCATGCTGTTATCCTTTACATTTCTACTTTATATCTTTTCTGCAAATTGTTATTACTTGTGAATAAGCTGATGGTACTTTTTCATCCACCTCATAATCCTCCTGTCATGTTAAAGACGTTTAGATTTATTTATATCGTTGCCAATGAAGTTTCATAGAATGAATAGACTAATTATTAAAAATACTTCACAGGTATAAAGTGGTATTTTCTTTAGAAAGTTACAGTGGTTTCTATGATTTGGTACCTTTAAATTATATTTTATCACCTAAGCAGTTGTAGTTTCCTTTCAGGAAAATAATTCTTGGACATCTATTTGTATCCTCAAAATAGTTATAATTGGATTTAAAATATTTCATTCCTTTAAACTATTTTTAAAATAGTTTCTCATATTTCAAAAAATTTTTACTGTGTACAACTTTATCTTAAAGTGTTTCAAACTATAATAAAGTTATTTAAATTTTTGTTCATGAGACTAGAGAGCATCTATATATGAGCTGTGAGCACTCTTGGCCATCTTGTACAATATCCTCAGCAAATATGTACAGGTGTAAAAGATTTGTCAGGAAATATTGGTTATTTTTTGTCAGCATTGCTTTACCAATCATGAAGGGACTATGCCTGCCTCCTGGAGATAGAACTAAATTTATCAGCAAACTTGTCATGCCTCTTGGTGGGCAGAAAGTTGCTGCTGAAAGCTCATTTATTTTGATAATTTAGTGTAATGAAATTTATAGCTCATTTCAGATATATTTTGTTGCAAGGGCCAGAGTCTCTTTTTGTGAATTAGTTTACAGATCACTAAAACATGGTTGAGTTTAAAATAGACATTAAAATAGAGATTAACTAGTGTTAATGAATTTTCTGCTCAATTTGAATTTAAATATGAAAATTTAGACAAGTTATAATCAACACTTATTGCAAAAACAAGCAGTTGAGATGAAAGCTATATGTGAAATCATCGTTTATAATTGTTTTGATTTTAAAATATATCAATATTAATGAAAGTTCAAGATGTTTTTTTTAATTTGCAAAAATGTCTGAAAATCAGATTGCATTTGATTAAGAAAGTATTACATATTTGATTATTTTCTTTCAAGTTATGTTAAAGAAGGGACTTTATTTTTAATTCTTGATCTACTAGCAAAGACATACTTCTATGTTTTATTCACTTAGAGGCTAATATAATACTACTTACTATTTAAGATAGTTTTATAGTACCGATGGCACCAAACATCTATTTGTCTTTAATCAAAATTATTAGACTAAAAGTATATTTCATGATTTTTCTTTTAAGAGGATTTAAATATATGTGTTTATATGTGTTTATAGAAGTGCCTTGGGATGACTAACATTTCAAAATCCACATTTATGTGATTGTTTAAATCTAGTCCTGATTATTTCCTATCATTTGTTATGCTTTCTCACCCTTTTTAAAATAGCTACATTTCTGCATTTCTTTCCTGGCATTGGAACAGAATACAGCTTAGAATACAGAGTAGTGTAAAATAGCATGCCTATATTGTTGGATGCTTTCTGAACTAGCCAGATGGAATCTACGTTTTCCCTGAAGTGGCTTATGTTTTTCAGTGCTCTAGTAGCAATTTTTTCATTTTTTCTACAAGCATTTAAAAATATCTTTGGTTAACTCTATATTATCAGTTGAACACATGAAACCCAGTCTCCCCTTTGCAATTGTCAGTGATGACTCTCCAGCCTCTGTGCCCTGACAATAAATTTACACTTTATTTTTTTAACCATGAACTTTTCTGGACATAGCTTTCTACCTACGTTTGCATAGCACACTAAATTGAATATATTTTGTGAATTATATTCTAACATCATCCAATTCTGTATTAAAACCAGGTTTCTTGTGACAGTTCCAAAAACATAGTCCAGGTATATTAACACAAATGTTGATAAAGCAGTTTTTTAAAATCATGGAGTAGCATTTTTTAATATAATATGCTATGTATGTAGCTATCAATTTACCTAATAAATTAAATGTCGTATCCTTTTCAATAAAACCCATGTACATAACAAAGCTAGGGTCTTGACTCACCTGTATACAGAATCACGTGAGCCGCAGCAGTGTAAGTGAAACTAAATCTTCCTTGTTAGTAAATGTGCCACTTGGGATACCTTTTTAGACCGCAGAAAAATATGAGCCCTTTTTTCATCCTCTTCTTCCTTTCCTTTTAGCTTTCCTGATGGTTTTTTTTTTTTCTATGTCAGCTTCAGCAAACATGCATGTCTTTGAAGTGAAATTGTAATTCTTCTCTCACTAGTGACAAACTAAGCATTTTTCCAGGTAGGCTGTGTAGGTTAAAGACTTTGCCAACCTACTAGGCAAGAACTAGAAGTTCTCTATACTAGTAGATGAAGGTAAAGGATTGAGTTTGGATGTAAGCGGATATTTTCTTTTTTAATGGTTGATCAAAGGTGGTATAAAAATTATATAATTAGTTGATACCATTTAAGTAGCATTTTAAAAGTAGATCGTCTCTCAGTATGCAGTGTGTGCATAAATAAGGTTAATTTTCCCTACATTGTATTTTCCCTCTAAAGAACATACAAATTAACTTCTTTACTGATTTTTTTTAAAATGGTGTAATAAAGTGGGGTGTTGTGGGTTATACATGAAACTTATGCCTGTATGTTAATTTGCTCTAAAGATCTCATGGCTAACAGTTTTAATGATGCTGTTTGAAGGTAATTTGCTAAAGTTGAAACTAGAAGGATCATTATGTCACATAAAGACATTTTCTCCAAATCTGAAATGAAGAAAAACACAAGTGGGAATTCATAAAATGTTTAATAGTGCCTTTTCCCAAAGAGTAAGCCCATTTTTATTTTCCCTTCAGAAAAAATGTTATTAAAAAAAAAAGTCCCAGTCTGAAATGTTGGTGATATTATTTAAAGAAACTTGCTTGGTACTTGAGAAGTTCATTCTATGTGACCTTTCTTATAACTTGCCTTGTTACTCAAATTTGAGACAAATATTATTTTCTCACGGATGAAAAGCATTTTAGTTAATAATTCAAAGCAGAGTTATTGCTAGCATCATCATTGTGTTACCTTTATTAAAAAGGTTCTTTTAGCACCAAGACTTGACTGACTTGCTACCAGCTAATGAGTTTGTTTCCTCTGGAATACTTAGTCGTAATGTTTTCTGAGGGGATAGAATCCCGTGTTACGCAATCGCAGATGCTGCCTTTGATATTGGGAAGGTGAGGTGGGATTATCAGGTGAACACTGGTTCATTGGATGTTTTTTGTCTTACAACTGTAGCTCCAGCAGTCTATTTTCTGTACATTTTAAAATTGATAACTATTTCATAAATAAAATCTAAAGTCATTTGTTAATCAGTTTTTATCCGTGAAAGTTTAATTTTGTCCTAGATTGGAGTATGATCATCTGTAATAATTATCTTTTTGTGTCATATGCAAGGCAAGCATCTTAAATGCATTGGTTTTCATGAAGCCTTTGATCTTCTGTGTTTCAAATAGAAGAGCTGACATCTATCTTAACATACAAATAGAGTAGAGTTTCAACTTTCATATCAGGCTATGGAGAGATAAACTGGTAAAAAGTAAGGAAGTGCTAAAAAATGTGTTCCCATTTCCATTTAACACTCAATGTGTGCTCCCAACCCCTACCCCTAAGCTTCCCAATGCTATGTTTTACTTCTGGTACTTCATATATGAACAAAGACCAGGCAGTGAAAACCACAGGATAATGTGTGAAAAGGCTTGGCAGTTTCATAAGCATTTTGTCCAGATTTAAGGAAAACAAACTATATAGCATATTGTATGTTTGTGTGTATAACAAGTTACAATGCAATGAAAGTTAGTTTAAAATCCATGAGATGAAGTATATTTTGCATTACACAAAACTTGTGGGAGAATGTTCTTGATGGCATATATAGTTCAGCATCATTTTATGAACATTTTATCTGGCAGGTAGAATGTATCAGGAAACGATTGTTTCTGGCTGTAGAATACAAAATACTTTCAGCCATGTAAAAAATGAAAGTTAGTGAAGTAACTTATAACATTATGTAACTTTTAGCTGTGATCTTTGTAAGTCATTGACTATATACGTATTTAGTTCACCACTAAAAGCCCAGTTTTATCTTTCAATATACACGTGACCCTTTTTATTCAATTGACCCACTTCCCCAAGTATATTTTTATAATTATTCTTTTTTTAGTCAGATTAAGCTATAATTAATATTTAAGCATTTACCTTAGAAGATGAATTAATAGTGGTTCAGTGATTCTTTTCTGAAATATGTATGTGAAGCTCATGTTGAAAACTATAGGAGAAAAGTATCTTTGCAGACATTTAAATGTTTTTTATATTAATTATATAATTAAACTGTTATACCAAATTATTTTGGAGAACAAATCATGGAGTTTTTCTTACAAGTTTTTGTAAATGATCTCATGAATTCTTGAATGTCAAAAGTTTATTAGATAGCTTATTATTTTGCACAATGTTTAGCTCTATAATCATGATATAATTGGCAGTAGATGTGTTAGAGGACTGGATGTTTGGATTGCTGGCTTTTCAGGCAAAGCCATATATTGTCGAGTAGGTGATAGAAGCATTTTCTAACATAGCTAGCACAACGTGTGTTTGTTATATGCCAGCATAAGCCAGAGGAACTGGAATTTTCTAGCTAGTAAGACTTCAGAACAACTTTTTCTATCATTAAGCAAACTTTTATATTTGTTTAGCTTTAAACTATATTTTGAATTGGTTGGGTTTTTTGTTACATTGTTAAAGAGAAAATATTACATGCAGTTGTGCTGAAACAAAATTCTGGAATAAGATGACATATGATCTATACTTGGGAAACAAATATTTTATGTGAGCATGTGGAATGTAGCAGCATTTATTAGAAAACTAAGATCTGTCAGGCAATGCTACTTTTGTTTGAGATTCACAATATCAGTGTTAGCTTAAGTGGGATGATAATGCTTTTTGAAAAAGGCAGAATTTCCAGTGTGTATGGTAAGAAGTGAACATAGGACTTTATTTTATTAAAAGTAGAAAGTGAAATAAAATCAGACAGAAAAAAGCTTTTACATGATATTACTTGAAGATAAAGGATTTTTCTGTTGTATCTTATGACTTCAGTTAGTGGGATTTACATGGTCCTGTATCAAGATCCTACAGTGTTGAGGTACAGTGCTGCTGTAACAAATCTTCCAGACTTCATGTAGAAAAGAAAGTATTATCAAAGCTAGTTAAATCCACTTAGGAGTTATAGCTTAAAAAGTCTGACAAAAAAATAGAAAGACAAAATAAACTAAAAATTATGTCAGAATTTATGAAATTAAAGTCAAAAGAATTTTAGAGATTGCCCAATCTAAATTTCTATCTTCTCTCCCTGCTTTTTTTGATCCCCCTTGTAAGTTCTTTACATGTCTGCTAGTATGCTCATGGAATCTACCTTTGGGCAGACACAGGCATCTACCTAAGAATCAGGAAGAGCCTTCAGACCTGAAAAAGTTAAGAAATTAAATGCTTTTCTTGAGGAAAGAGTTTACAGAATCAACTTTGCCTGTGCTCAGATCTCTTTTTCAAAAATGAATGTAGAATAAAATAAGAGCAGTAAGAAAAAAATGATAACCAAAGAAATTGGCAGGCAACTATAAATCAGAGACATTCTGCAGGGGAAGAGGAAAGAGAGGGATCAAAACTGGGGAAGGAAGAGCATGAGGGACTATGGCGATGGTGCACTGGGGAATTGATGGTGGGAATTCTATTGGGACTACACCTGAGAGGAGAAAGCAAACGTACAAAAATGAACAATGATATAAAATATATATATATAAATATATTAAAAGATAAATAAAAACATTAAATAAAAAAAGAGCAGTAAGAGGGTTATCTCCCTTTTTCCCTCTCCCTGCCCTCTTGTGTTTCATGGAAATAGAAGCATTTGAGACATCCACATCTTTCCCTGAGAAGACAAACCTTTATTTTGTGATTTTTGCTCATTTTTTATTTCTATTACATTTTTTATTTTTATTATGTTTTTCAGTTATCAATTGATGGTATTGTTTTAATGTTTTGTTATTAAGTCAACTTGATATTCATTATTCTTCTTTTCATTTTGCAAACTATAATGATTTATAATAAGGTGTTACAGACCAATTTTTTAATTATTATCATGTAGACATTTAAGAACCTTAGAACTATGTCTCTATTTTATTGTTGCTTTTTATTACACAACTAAAAGGTTCACTTCAGATGGGTCTCCAAGAAAATATTAATAGGAACAGCCTGTCCTAAAAGAAATGTTCCAAGACTGTTCAAATTTTTTCAGTAATTAAATTTTTTTTTTTTTACATATTTCAACGTTTTAAAAAGGTTTGAACTAAGTAACAAAGGAATTTAATGACAGGTAACATTGGGCCATTGATGTCTGAACTAGGTAATTTGAAAGTGATACATTTTTTTCTGAAGGTTTTTTTTCCCTCATTAGTTCATTTTTTGAGCATTTGTTATTGTTTTGCTGGTGTTCTATTTAAGGAAAGTAGGAAACATGAAAAGTAAAAATAAAGGCTGTACAGCCAACATTTCTCTAGCCTCTATTCCCTGGATCATTCTCAGCTTTTACCTGGGTTATTTCATTTACAATACTATTATTTCATTACAGTACTATTAAAACCAAATCAAAAATTACTATAAAATAGTAATGAAAGGACTGAGGCCCAGGGAAGTTTTAACAATCTGATCTAGGTCACATAGCTAGCAGCTTAGCAGATTTGAATTCTGGTCATCTGATTCTTGACTGTTAAATTTCCCTAAAATTTGTCACTGGTAGAAAACCAGATAGATTGTCTCTAGTAAAAGTTAAGTAACACTTTATTAAATATTTGTGAGCATGTTTATGAGGAATTGGAACCACTGGGATTACTCTTATAATAGTTTTTCAGTCTGTTTTAATATATGGCTGATAAAAATTTTATTGATAGGAAAACAATTATTATAATTAATCCCCAGTTGAATCATCTTTTTGAAATTTATTTTTGTAGATTTTTTTGTCATTAATGATGCATCATTATTTTACATCCTTGTTGGTTTTTTACAACGTAGCATTTCTCCCCTCAGGTGCTGCAGACCAGTGCTGGTCTGCGGCACTCAGGTGTCATCTTCTTTTAATTAAATGCAAGATTTTTTTCAAGCATTACAAAATCATTAATTGTGTAATAATTTATATCATATATTTTGGCCATTTTTAAAAAACACATGTAGGCATTATTTATAACATCACATTTATGCTACTATTATATGTTTTTTTTCCTCATGGACTAGAAGGTATCATTTTATATAGTTTTAAAATGTTGCAGGTAATCTAAGTTTTCATATACTAGTCAACTTCCATATTACTACTAGGTGAAATGTGGTAGGCAAAGTTTCTGAAGTTTACAGCTCTTCATAGAAAATATAAATAACTATTAGATGGTATATCTTATGTTGTGAGTACTGAGTGTGGTCTTTGATGTTCTATTTGTAATGTTATTTCCCAACAGTGGTTAATAACCTTATTTTGTGAGCTGACCAGATCCTTAGCTGAAAAATAGAAGCATAATCTCAGTAATCTTTCAAAAAATACCCTTTAAAACTTTTGCTTCACTCTGCTGTGGAAGAATGACAAACTAATTTAAAAATGTAAAATGTAAAAGTGAAATATTTAACAAGTTAGTTATGTACTACCTTTTTAAAAAATTATTTTTGCTCTATGAACAAACAAAAAAGGTATTTACTGATAAGATTCATTGTGGTGATACAGATTCTTTGAAAGGAATATAGGTTTTTAATTTTTGTTACCTAGTTATTTCAGTTAAAAGTATTCCATTCAAAAAATCAGCATCAAGAAAGCACAATTGACTCTTCCTTGCCATGTAGTTTGTCATTGATTTCTCTGGACTCATTATGTGTCTGATATTTAGTTTTACTAGTGATTGTTTTATTTGAATTAATTATGAACGTAATCGAAGTGTTTAGAATACCTTAAGGGAAACACTTTACCCTTATTTTGGGGCGTTGAGTATTTTGGGATGTTGAAACCATTTGGGTATTATATGCTGATGCAGAATTCACCACTTGAGCCCTCAGAAGAGACTGCTGTTACATCCTTGAGCTGTACCTTTCCCTATAAACATGCAAGAAGGAAATAAGCTTCTCATATTGGGTTTGTTTTACTTTCAACTTTATTTTTAACTACCTATTGCCATGCCGCTTTTGTTAATGGGCTATCTTTATATTTCCTATTAATTGTGCTTACTTCAGTGCCAAGAAAAGGTAATAAAATAGTGGTTCTTTGATTAGGTTCTTGATATTTTTGGGAAATCAGCTAACTCTATTTTCAACCTAAACTATGTTGATGGAGATTGCAGGATCTCCTAAAATATCAGAATAAGAAAATTGGACGTGACCCCTTAACAATTCAAGAAAATTGGATGCAGTTTAACACCATCTGTGAGTGCTTTTGAGAACGTCACATATTCTTTCTTTACTATTCTTCCTCGTTCCTCTCAATTAAAGATTTTTTTGGTCTTTTTTAAATGCATGATTTTCTTACTTTTGACCTTCTAGACTTTCATTTTTTCTCTATATGCCTTTAAAACAATAATTAGTTTATAGGCCATTTAAGTGTTATGTTGAGGGATTTTTAGGTGTAATTGAACTTCCCTTCTGTTTTGGGGAACTAAGTTGCTTGATAGAATTTTGGGCACAGTGTGACTATTGATTGAATGTATCATGATCTGAAAGATGAACACATGTCATTTTGTTTAAAGAATGACAATGTTATCTGAAAATCTTGAGTGCTTTTTAGAAAATATGTTTTATATTCCAAATCCCTTATGTGGTGTGTAGAAAATATAGCATGCAGTACCTTTTTCTTCCAGGATTCTGAAGCACTCTTTAAGTTAATAGGTCAGTTCTCTAGTGTGAAAATTTGATTGGAAAGGGAGTGAATTGAAAGTGATGCTATGTAAAATTTTAATTCAATAAGTTCCTTAAATGTATTTGCTATACTCCACTTCTTTTCATAAATTTGAATGAAGAAACGATATGTTGTTGAAGCAAATCAGATACACACAACTACACAGAGATTTATAATCTTATTACTGACTGACCTATATATATATATAAAAGAACCTTATGCTCAATTTCAGTTTAGAGTTAGGCATGACTTAATATCATAATTTTCCTTCATTATATCTGTCTTAAGATGCTACTTTAATGGGGAAAAGTAAAAAATGGAACCAAACCAAAAGATTGTTTTATGTGAACATAAAGGAATAGTGGAGATAATTAAAATTTATAAAATAGTCTATAATTTCCTAAACATAGGAGGGCTATAGTAATAGTAAGTGGTATATCCAAAAGTAATTACCACCCTAAGATCAAATATCTAAGTTGCATTTGTGAAGCTGTCAGAAGACTACAACAAAGTAGAAATCTTAGCAGTGTTAATGGTATTTCCATAGGTTCTTCATTTTTAAGGGGATTTTGGCAGATAGGGTTGACATTGTTATTTTCAGTGGGTGGAGATTGTTGATATCTTTTACCATTGCTGCATTTTGCACTTTGGATTGCTAGATCTGATTTAGTGGGTTTGCTATAAATTTTTATTTGTTCTCTAATGTTTTCCCCAAACTTCTATATTTAATTTTGTAAATATCAATTAATTGTGTAGTTCTAACTTTCCTAGAAAAATTAAAATTGTCTAATTGACTCAAGAATAAAAAGAAAATTCAAATCTTCCTATAGTTTGAAAAATATTGAAGCAATAGCTTATCTTGCCTTAAAGGGTACATCAGGCCCAATTAATTTCAAAGACAAGTTTTACTGGTGTTTAATTTTTATATATACTCTTTTCTAGAAAATTGAAGAGTGAATCTGGCTCATCTTATTTTATGAAATTCATATAACTACAATACCAGCAAGGACAATTCAAGAACAGAATAGTGCAGTGCAATCTTAATCATACATTTATAGGCATAGTTCTTAGTCGGTATTTCTGAATCAGAAATATTCAAAACCAGATTGCATTTGTCCTGGGATTGGCACATTGGTTTAACTTTAGAGCAACAACTCCAGAGCCACACTATGAAATTCTATTCCCAGCTTTACCCCTTTCTACTACGATCTGATTGGTTATTCAATCTTCCTTTGCTTTCCATTTCCTCATTTGGAAAATGGGAGAAATAGCAGTTATTTTTGCATAATATTATTAGTTAGAGTGAATATAGATATTCTTGAGGCATAGCTATTACTGTTTTTATTTCATTGTACTCTTGTGTTTCTTCAGGATGCTTTCATCCTTGTTGAGTCTTTTATCAGTATTTTGCACTGGGTTAAATTCAGTAAAATTCCTGTTATTCAAACAAAATGTACCTTAAGTCAAAAGCCAGTGACTTGCTGAATGGAAAATAGACTAAAATAGTTTAACAATGAATACTGAGCATCTAAACTTTTTATTTTCAAATAATTATGGGTACACAGAAAATTACAAAAGTAGTGCAGAAGTCTTATGTACCCTACCTATTAGCTGCTTCCCCCAGTGGTTATATATATGTAACTGTAATGCAATATCAAAGTCATGAAATTGATGTGATTTGCCATGTGTATAGTTCTATGTCACGTTATCACATGTGGTGGTTTATATAGTAATCCCCACAGTGATCAAGATACACTACTATCCATCATCACCAAGATCTCTCTAGGTACACTCACTTTCTTTCCCTCCTCTACCTCTAACTCTTGGCAACCATTAGTGTGTTTTTCAGCTCTGTAATTTTAATATTTCCAGAATGTTATAAAGTCAGACTCTCGACATACTGTACTGCTTATGAGATACAGCCACATGGTGTATTGGTAGTATGGTCTTTTTTAACTACTGGACACTATTCTATGGGAAAGCTGTACCACCTGGACTGCTGGGTACATCCTATTTGGGGTTGTGAATAAAGCTGCTATAAACTATACATTTAAAAGGCCTTTTAAACCCCACATTTTTATACAATTTTTTTCCTGTGAATATAAATTCCCATTTCTCTGGGATAAATGCCTAGGAATCCAGTTGCTGTGGCGTGTAGTAAAAACATGTCAGTTTTGAAGAAACTGCCAAACACTGTCATGGTGGTTGTGTCATTTTACATCCCCACCAGCAATGTGCAAGTGATCCATTTTCTCCAAATCTTTACCAGCATCGATAGTTAGTATTTTTTAGCCATTCTGATAATTATTAAGTGCCAACTCATTGTGAGTTGAGTTTGCACTTCCCTAATAGCTAAAGATGTTGAACATTTGTATTTGTGCTTACCTGCCACCCATATGTCCTCTTTGGTGAAATGTCTCTTCACATCTTTTGCCCATTGTGTTTTTCTTTTTTAAAGTGTTGAATCTTGGGAACTTATATACTTTTATGTATGAGGCCTTTTTCATCTATATGGTTTGCAAATATTTTCTCCCAGTTTTCACTTTGTTTATCTTTTTAACAGTCACAAAGGAAAAATTTAAGGAAGTTCAATTTATTGATTGTTTATCATTTTAAAGACTGGGGGATTTGTACCATTTCTAAGAACTCTTCAATAAGCTGTAGGATCTGAGTTTATATTTTAAAAGTTATTTTATACTTTCAATTTTGAAGCTTATTGTTGATTTTGGATTTAAATTTTTTTTTAAGATTTATTTATTTATGCATACAAGAGCTGGGGTACAGGCCAGAGATGCTGGGGGCGGGGGTGAGGAGGATTCACCAGAGACAGAGTGGGGAACAGAACAGGCAGACTGATCAAATTACACTGCTGAGGGGAGCAGTGGGCAAGTCAGGAAAGGTCTGCCTCGCCATGTGGGTTGCTCCCTGGCCGGCGAGGGATCGAACTTGTGCTGCAGAGACTGCGGATTGCTTCATGATGCGGTGCTTAACCCCTTGTACCACCAGGGAGGCCCTGGATTTAAATTTTGAACTGAGATGTAAGGTTTAGACTGAATTTCATTTGGGGGAATGGAGGAGGCAGAGCTATGGATCATTCCAGCACAAGTTCTGTAAAACAGTACTTCCATTGAATTATTTTTGCACCTTTGTAAAAAATCACTTCGCTGTATCTGGTTGAGACTATTTCTGTGTTCTCTATTTCATTTCATTGATCTATATTTCTATTCATCCATTAATCCCACACATTTCATATTAATGTAGCCATACAAATGCCTTGAAATTGGTTAGTATTTTATTCTCTTTCAGAAGTATTTTATCTATTATTCTAGTTCTTTTGTTTTTCCACATATTTTGTAATAATCTGTATCTATGAAACATTATTTTATCTCATCTGAGAATGTTTTAGGCATTTCTTTTTTGGTTTTATTGGTTGTTTTAAAATTTTTGATATGTACTTTTTAGTTACCATAGTTTAACTTTTATTACTTTAAGAATAACATAGCAAACTTGAAATATTTCATCCACTTACCTCTGCTTCAATTTTTGTGCAGTATAGATTTGGTCTTCTTCTATAAGTAAGTGCCAATTCTCTCTGGTACCTATTAAGATTTTTTATTTCTGCATTTAGCATTGAGGAATTTTTCAGTTCTTTTTCTCTTCTTCCATGACTTAAATAACACCTATAGTTGAACCTTTTTTAATAGCCCAATATGTGCCTGGAGGGAGGTACATTTTTGTTTTCCAGTCTTTTCTCTGTTGGTCAGATTGGATAATTCCTATCCTTCTCGATTCAGGTTCACTGTTTGATTCTTCTGTCACCTTATTCTGCTATTGAACTCATCTATTGAGGTTCTTTTGGATTTTTCAGTTCTTAAATTTCCTTTTGATTCCTCCTTATGTCTTCTAATTCTTTTGTAAAATTTCTGTTTCTTTGCTGGGACTTTCTATTTTTTCATTTGCTCTGGGATGTTCACTATTTCTCACTGAAATATTTTTATATTGACTATTTAAAAATCCTTGTCATATGATTTTAATGTCTGTGTCATCCTGGTGTTTACGTGTGCTGCTTCTCTTTTTCCCAATTAGAATTTGTGGTTATAGTTCTTGATATGACAAATTTTTTTTATTGAATCCTGGAAGTTTTACATATTTAATATTATGAGAATTTAGATCTTATTTAAATGTTTTGCTTTAACACATATGTGTGAAAACCACATCCCCACTAAACCTCTGGTGACACCTGAGAGGACTGCTTCCTGGGAGTTCATTTGATCATTTGAGGTGAAAACCATGACAAAGAAATAGGCTTCACTTTTAAGGACTCTTAGGTCAAAGATAATCATTTTTATGGGAAGTGAGATTTTCATTTAACAATCTGCTTAATGAGATACCAGAACAATGGGGATATGTACACACTACTATTGAGAAAGGATTCCTGAATAAACCTAAGAAATTCAATCCAGTAGACTCATAATGGATATAGGATTTTCTCTGAGGTTTGAAGAGTGAGTAAGTGTCCTGGGCATGTATGCAGATAAGCCAGCCACTGCTGATATGACTGTAATTCAGTTCATAAGAAGTCACTATTAAATAACCTTTGCAACATTGTGGAAAGACACCATCAAACACAGATAAAAGATATCAGTTTCATTAATGGAGAATGATACAGAAACTTAAGGAAACAAATCAGGTGGATGACACAGCATGCTCTCAAATGAAAGTATAACTTTGCATTTTCCCATGGGGTCATGCAGCTGTGGCTTGATATTAGCAACTTATTCTGAGACTTGCTCCTCAGTCCTTAAACTAATCATCACTAATTTTTCTTACCAAACAGCCATAATGGTATCAGAGAAAAAGACTTTAATTAAACTAAAGTTAGAAACTGCTTGGTAAAATTAGTGTTTTCTTGAGAAATTATTTTTCCTTTATAAACCCCAGTTTCTTTGTCTATAAAATGGGAATGTTAAATCTAACATAGAGTATATGAGATCATGTATGCAAAGTGCTTAGTGCTTCACCAAATGCATAATAGGAGTAAAGTAAGTTGTTTATATTTTCTCTTCCTTACATATTCTGAAAGTGGACTATATCCAATATTAAGTGTCTGTATCCCTTCTCTGTCACTGTTCTTGCTTCACCATGCTAATAATTTCCTTTACATTTTTAAACATGTATCCCCATGAAAGAACTTGCCTTTCTTTTAAATTTAGTATGGTAAATTGAAACTTAGAAGACTATAGATATGTCCATCAATACCTTTTGGTGAAAAATATAAGTATTTTATTGAAAGTGTAAAAAAACCTACAAAGTATGCAGACACTTTTAAAATATCTATAAATTATTTGTATTTGCATTAGGTATTTTTTATTTTAATAGAGTATGATCTAAATTTCCAAATTGACATCTGTTTTCATTGTTTCATTCTTTTTAACAAAATATAAAGTACACACTTTACAATGAAGTAGAATTTTTTATTAGGATATAAAACCATTTAAAGGGAAAATTTACTGGAATTATAGGTAATCCATTCAAATGGAATTGAATCCAGATGTGTTTGGACTACTTAACACTGTAAATGTGACTTCAAATAGAAACTAACTTAAAAAATATAGCAGCTACTCCCAAAGTAAAATTATAAACTACCTTAGGTTTCATTCAATTTAACCTAGCAAAAAATTTTAATGCCATTTAGGGTACACTAAAAAGCTACAATTGCAACTAAAAAGTTTACAGTTAAGGGAGAGATGAAGTAAATATACAAATGAATTAGAACACAAAATAGAAAATAATGAAAAGCTAAATTGAAAAAGCAGAAAAACTTATAGTAAACTGTAAGATTCATGGAGCAGTGGCCATTTATTACCGTATTTGATCCTGTGTACATAGTGTATGTGTATATTATTTTAATTTTACACTTTTGGTATTATACTGTGTATGAGGTTTGTTTCTTGCTTTTTTGTCATTTGGTTTTATTATCATGAACATTGTTCCATATCCTTAATTATGCTCAAAAATACTGTTTAATTTTTTTTTAGGTATTCGATTGTCTGAGTATAGTTTAAACATTCATCTATTGTTGATCTTTTAGTTTGCTATTCACCACTTCATGCCTAAACAGAAATGAAAGAACAGGATATCAGTAGCACTGATTTGTAACATTAAGTCTACTCAAATATATCCATATATCCTATGTCCATCAGAAAAGGTTATTACCAATTCATTACATTGTACTCTTTAACATTATACCTATCATTATTAAACAGAAGTATCCAGATTAAATGACAAAAAAAATCCATAAGTAGATTTCCTTATTTACCAATTTAGCTTGCCATTCACATATGTATACACTCAACAATTTTCACAAATTTACCCAAATTAAATAATACAGTTTATCATGTACCTATTATTTAATATTTATTAAAATATTTCTTTTTTTAAAAGATTTATTTATGCATGCAAGAGCTGAGGTATAGGCCAGAGGTGTGGGGGGTGAGAGTACTTCAGAGACAGAGTGGAGAAAAGAACAGGCAGATTGACTGAAATACACTGCTGAGGGGAGCAGTGGACGAGTCAGGAGAGGTCTGCTGTGCCATATGGGTTGCTCCCTGGCTGGTTGGGGATCGAACTCATGCTGCAGAGGCTGCGGATTGCTTCACAGTGTGGTACTTAATCCCTTGCGCCAGCAGGGAGGCCCTATTAAAATATTTCTTAATAAAAAACACATTGGTTATTTTTGGTCTCCTATTAAAAATATAGATTATTGACAATAAATTGGGTTATTGGGAGGTTGGTGGAGAAGCATTTTCCTTAATATTTTCATCTCAGATTTCTATAGTCTCATCATTAATATTAAAATATTTCTCATTGAGATATTTGTTTGTTGCATAACTGATTTTTAGTTAGAGAGTAAATAGTGGCAAATTGTATTTTAGCCTATTATTGTTTTCATCTATAGGATTTAGCTATCTTTACTGTCTTACTGGAAAGACATGAAATGTACATTTTATAAAAATATGCAACATGCTTGCCACTACAGATGGTTTACACAGGATAAATGACCACATCTTCCTTCTCTTCTTTCCTATTTGCATCATTAGTTAGAACATAAACTGATCTGAAGAAAGTTCTGTAAGGAAAAGTGCTTTATCAACGGGAGCCTTTTAAACAGTGAAAACATTTATCTGGGATATTGCTCTCCCCAGGAAAGCTGGACTGGGATGACTTCTAAGATTTCATGCATGCTATGATTTTAGGATTCTGAAACAGTGACAGTAATTGGTAGGTAGTCTTCGTTGGGTAATACAGTCTCTTAAACTTAACAGTTAAATCATAAAACAGATGTTAAAACATTTACAAACCTCAATGAGTTGTTTTTTAATTGAGTCCAATTAACCTTAAAAACTTAAGCAATACTTGATTCTGTTAGATTTTCCTTGAATAAGTATGTAGTTTGTATATATGAAGTAATTCCAGTTCTGTATCATTATGCCACAAAATATTCAGTGACACTCAAACACAGACCTTATATTTTTTTTTTTTCATTTTGCATCCATCTTTTTTCCATATTACATGGACATTACTCTAATTCTTGCAAGGAAAGAAGTATGGTCCTTTCCATTAGAACTTTCCTTCTCCACATGCACTGGTTCCTATTAGATGACAGTGTGATGGTAACAGCATAAGCCAATGTTTATGGCATCCAGTCTTCCTTCAGTTGACTTCGTTCCTAATGAATGGAGAAAATTATGAATTCAAGATACTTTCCACTAAGAGTTCAAAAAATAAAGTGCTTCATATCACTGACTTTTTTGTCTTGTGATTTTTGCTTTCTTTGCCTAGGAATCCTGGAGGAAAGGATCCTATTTGTGTTAATACCTCAGTGATTAGCTTATTGTTTACCTGCAGCCTGTACTTGGCCTTTGTTACAGAATGCTTTGTAGGCCCCTTCCTGGTCTCTCTCTGACTGCTCTGACCTTGGATTGCTGTGAAGGGCAGAAACCATTTAGGATCACCAAACAGTGTGGCTTCTTTTCTGTTTGTTTTTCACTGTTCTGACTTGGCTTGAATCGGGCTTCCCAGAAGAGAATCCGGGAAGGGAGGTGGGGGGTGGGGCATGTGTGTTTAGATTACAGCAGTATTTTTCCAAAGGCAGAAAAAAAATTACCCTATTAAGGTTTTTTTTTTTGTTTTTTTTTTTTTTTTTTACATTAGGTATTCTCACTGGGCTTGCTTAAATTCTTTAAAATGTTATCCATCTAGTTCCTTTCAGCCTCTCAGAGCTGTCAGATTCCGATTTGGTCTTCCTCTCTGCCTGTGCTTCTGACACTCTTGGGAACTCTGCGATTTCTCCCCACCACCTCCCAAGAAGCAAACTTGATATAGAAAGTGAAGATTCCTGTTTTCGTTTTCTGTAGTTGCCATAACAAATTACCACAAGTTCAGTGCTTTAAAACAGCACATTTATTATTTGACAGTTCTATAGGTCCAGAGTCCCACACACTTCAGATTTGGCCAAAATCAAGGTATCAGAAGTGCTGTGTTCTTTCTGGAAGATTCTCTAGAGGATCATTCTTGCCTTTCTCAGCTATTAAAGGCACCTTACATTTCCTGGTATATGACACTTTCTCCGTCTTCATCGCCAGCAATGTTGCAGCTCCTTGTCTACTTCTGTAGTCATTGCTCCCTCCTCTGACCACAGCTAGGGCAAACTTTCCAAATGTCAGGATTCATGTCATAGATTGGGTCCTCCTGGATAATCCTGGATAGGTCCTCTTCCCATCTCATTAATCACATCTACAGAATTCCATTTGCATGAAATTACCAAATTAAGTTTCTAGGGATTAGGATATGGATATTTTTTCAGGGCAATTGTTTTTCCTACTATAATTTCTCTCTCTTTTTAAAATGGGTTACACTGGTCTAGAAACTTGAGTATACTAACACCCCTTATCTCCCTCCCTACTGTGGACCCAGGATTGAGTTTTTAAAGCATAATCCAATAAAAAAGATATGGCCCCTTCCCTAAAGCAGTTATCAGCCTAATAAAAGATAGACTTGAATTTGATCATTGTTATATACTCAGTGTGTGTTTGTGGGAGGGTGTGTGTGTGTGTGGAATGGAACCTTAGGAAATGTGAACCCAGAAGTCTCAGGGGATTCAAGAAAAGTTGTCTAGAAGTGGCTGTGGTGTGGCAGCAGGTTGTAGGACCATGCTAACCAGAGAAGTCAATTCATATGGAAAAAGCTATAGCTGTGGAATTTTTGATTTGGAAAATAATTATATGTCACAACCATATTTTTCTTCTCACTCCATACTTTCAAAGGGAGCCAATAGGAATCAGAACTCTGGCTGACTTCATACTAAGTGTGGGCTTGTTCAAATTTCTTATCTCTTTGACCTCAATTTTTCCATTGATAGTATCCTACACCCTGAATTTTGTGAAAGTTGAAAGAATCGACAATATTAAACTTTTAGAATGGCATACAGAAAACATTCGATAATATATGTCTTTGTCATCATTTATCATCATAATCTCTGCTTGAATTACTCATCACTTTTCTTCCATCATCAGATGAAACAAATGCATTGATTCAAGCCAGCTTTTCTCTTTTATATGTTGTTTAGGGGTTGACTCTAGATGTCTGAAGTATCTTGTAGTTCTCCAGTTGTATTGCTTAAGTAGGTGTGGAGTGAAGTCATGCGGATGCATGGGAATGCATTTATTTAGATAGGATTTATCAGTTTCCTACCAGAAAGTTTTATAATGCTTAATTTATATTATGGCAATATCACTTGTTCATTTTTAGAATTATGTTTTTATTTTCAGTCTAATGAGATAATATGGAGAATATTTGCAAAACTATTTTTTTATTCTGACTATGTTACATAATTATAACCTTAAATAAAAGTGACCTTCAAAGGAGCTTCTTTTAAAATATTTACAGACAGAGTTGGAAGGTCATTTCCTTTGAGGATGCTGTTGTAAGCCACATATTTCCATATAAATCTTTAATAGAAAACATTGTATAAATGCTGCTCAATAAATTTATTACTAAATTTAATATGTACTAAATATAAGCACTTTCTCCATAGTCTCAGATCAGCAAATTGAGACATGAGCCATATTAAATGGGTACGTGCTTGTGTTTATTCATTTATGTACATACATGGGGACATCTGGGAAGATAAGTTCTCCAGTCTTCCTAGGTGGTTCAAGAGAAGTTGTCCAGAGGTGGCTGTGAGTTGGGCCACAGATTGAGTAAAGCTCTAATTAACAAATAATAGATGTGGTCTATTTAATGAGAATGAGAATGTTATTATTCAGTATCCCAAAGCAGTTTCTTCTCTTGTGAGTGAACAGAAAACCACTTGTTACTTTATCAAAGATTAAATTGCCACATTTTATTATTTTTTTTCAAAGACATTTATTTTATTTATGCATCCAAGAACTGGAGTACAGGGCAAAGGTGCGAGGGGGTGAGAGGATTTACCAGAGACAGAGTGGGGAACAGAACAGGCAGATCTACTGAAATACACTGCTGAGGGGAGCAGTGGGCAAGACAAAAGAGGTCTGCTGCGCCATGTGTGTTGCTCCCTGGCGGGGAATGGAGCTTGTGCTGCAGTGGCTGGCAACAGCTTGACAGTGCTGCTTCTTTAACCCCTGCACCACCAGGGGGCACACACACTGTGTGTGTTTAGTCATATGCTTGAATTTGAAGTTAAAGTTTAGGATTAAAAATACTTGAGTAATAAAAACCTTATATATCCAATCCAATCATGAGAGAATCATCAGACAAATCTTAATCCAGGAACATTCAGCAGAATACCCGACCAGGATTCCTTAATACTGCCACGGTCATTGAAAACAAGGGAAGTCTGAGAAACTGTCACAGTCAAGGAAATCTTAAGGAAACAAGAGGATTAAATTTATTGTAGGCTCCTGGATGGGGTCCTGGAATAGAGAAAAAAGACATTGGGGGGAAACTGAGGAAATCCAAATAAAGGATATAATTCAGTTAATAATAATTGATTCATTAATTTGGTGACATATGTATCACATTATTGTGAAATTTTAATCATGAAAACTGGGTGTGGGGCATTTGAGAATTCACTCTACTACATTCACAATTTTTCTGTATATCAGAAACTATCTTAATTTTTTTAATTTAAGAGTAAATTTTGCCTAAATGAAGGAGTTTGTGCCACAAGGTAACTGGAGCAGACCCTCAATGCAACTTAGCTACCCTCAATGCTTGACTAAAACCAAAAGTTCTGTGGTTTTGGGGGCCCTCTCTGGAACACACCTTAGATTTGGAGTATTGCATCATTGTACTGCGTCCCTGACCTCCTCTTCTTTGTCTCGGTTTCACTGTCAATTACCATAGGTTAAAACCTGGAAAACTAAAGTTCAAGATGTTCCAAAGCATTATTTGATTTCATTAAAATTAACACATCCAGTTTTTAGAAGCTATGGGATAAGCCAACTATTTCTACAAATGAGAAAAACTGACACACGGAGAAGTTTTGTTAACTTGCCCAGAGCCATTGAGATGTTTACTGACAGACTGTACATGAGAACCTGGTGATTATCTCAGTTCCAGGACTTTCTGCCTCCGTAAATCTAGGCCTTCTTTGAGAAAAAAGCACTTCAGCAAGATATGCTTTTTAATGTGTACCTACTTTTATTTTTTTTAAGTTAAAAAATATTTGAAGTAATGACAGCAACTCAGGAAGTTTTTGCAACTCAGGAAGTTGCAAAAAATAATACTACTGTGAACTCTTCACCCACCTTCCCTCAATAGTGTCCTCTTATATAACTCCAGGGTAATATCGAAACCAGGCAACGGACGGTGGTATAATACTACATGGTATAATACTATAATATAAGACTATAGAACTTACTCAGTTTTCACCATTTATTTAACAGTTGTGTGTGTGCTTCTATGCTGTTTTATCCCATGTAGCCACCACCACAATCAAGATTCTCAAAATACAGAACTTTCCATCATGATATTCTTTTGTTGCATCCTCTCCCTCTCCCAATATGTTGGCAATCATCTCTAGAGAGAGGGAGAAATGTTAATAGAGATGGAATCATACAGTGCGTTATCTTTTGAGACTTGAGTTTTTCCCTGAGCATAATTTGCTCTTGAACTGCATGCAGGTGGTCTTGTCTATCAGTAGTTCTTTTTACTGTTGATGAGCTTTTCATGATACATATGGGGGATAATCCAGTTTTTTAAAGATTCCCCCCATGGATGAACATTTGAATTTTTGCAATTAAGAAAAATCAATTGTTAATATTTTTGTACATGTTTGTGTGTGGATGTAAGTTTTCATTTCTGTGGAATTAATGCCTGAAAGTGCAATTACTAGGTGATAGATAAAAAGTAAGCTCCTGTTTAGTTTTTATAAGAAATTGCCAAACTGTTTTCCAGAGTAGCTGTACCTTTTTCTTTCTTGCCACTGAAGAAATAAAAATGATCGCCATACCCTCCCCAGTGTTGCTGTTGTCACTCTGTTATCTTTCTCTCCTAATGGGTGAGTAGTGAGATCTCGTTGTAGTTTTAATTTTAATTTCCCCAATAGCCAATCGTGTTGAACATCCTTTCATGTTCTTGTCCTCTATTACCTCTCTGGTAAAATGTGTATTCCTGTCAGTTGCCCATTTTCTACTTGAACTGCTCTTTTTTGTTGTTGTTTTTGAGTTTTGAGCATTGTTTACAAATGCTGTAAGATCTTCAGATATGTGCTTTGTAATTTTCTTGTCTTCAGTCTTTTCTGAGCTTAATTTTTAGTAAACCTGTAACATCTTACCATTTCTTAGAAGGTCTGATCTTACCTTGGGGAGAAAGTTTCTACTTTTGAAACTCGGAAGTCCAAGTTTCTGGGGTTTTATTACAAAAGAAAATAGTTTTCCTACCCTCCTTGAACTCCCTAGTGGGGAGATTCTGACGCTTCCTTCTGGGGATGTCTGTACTGACCCATTTTGTTTATAGATGATAAGATTATTTTTACCAATATGGCTAGTTCGTTCTCATGTTCTCCCTTCCCTTCCCTTCCCTTCCCTTCCCTTCCCTTCCCTTCCCTTCCCTTCCCTTCCCTTTCCTTCCCTTCCCTTCCCTTCCCTTCCCTTCCCTTCCCTTCCCTTCCCTTCCCTTCCCCCTTCCCTTCCCTTCCCTTCCCTTCCCTTCCCTTCCCTTCCCTTCCCTTCCCTTCCCTTCCCTTCCCTTCCCTTCCCTTCCCTTCCCTTCCCTTCCCTTCCCTTCCCTTCCCTTCCTTCTCTCTCTCTCTCTCTCAGTTTGGCTCTATGGCTATCTATATTTTGTCATTTTTCATGCCATTAGAACATCAAATGATCACATGACATCCTTCTAAGTCTAAGCTATGTCAAGATTTCAGAGGTAAGGGTTCTTTTTGTTCAAACTTTTTTTTTTTAAGATTTATTTTATTTTATGAATACAAGAGCTGAGGCACAGGCCAGAGGTGTGGGGGGGTGTTAGAGGATTCACCAGAGACAGAGCGGGGAACAGAATAGGCAGATCGGCCAAAGTACACTGCTGAGGGGAGCAGCAGGCAAGTCAGGAGAGGTCTGCTGTGCCATGTGGGTAGCTCCCTGGCTGGCTGGGGATTGAACTCATGCTGCAGTGCGCCATCATGGGGGCCCTGTTCAAACCTTTTTGGCTTCTGTTATCAATATTAAAGAACTGAGGCCAATATTAAAGGCAAGAAAGCTCTTACTTTTCTTCTAGCCTGAGAGATGTGAAGATAATTGAAAACTGGGATTTTTCAGATAAACCTCTACTTACTGAATATCCACTGTGTGCCAGCATTGAATTGTGCGTCTTGTGTGCACAGACGACTATTAAAGGGGTTCAAGAAGGCCATTTACTCTTTCAGCAACTGAAGTTTGATTTCATTTATTATCTTGTTGCTCACTGTTACACAGGGAGTGTGGATGATTGTGTGGAAAGGTGAGAACTCTGCTGTCTTGTCATGTACTTTGTTGATTAGAGATTCAGGACAAGGGCCCAAGTCTGCTTTCTAGTATAGGACTGGACTAAAACCTAAAGAAGCTGAGGTGTTTATCATTATTGACGTTTTCACAAGAGGAACATTTTTTTTCACAGCATAAAAAGATAACTAAGTCAGAATGAAAATAAATGACTCTGTATATGTGTTTATGTATATAGCCTTCTGAATTTTATATAATTGACTTCATAGAAAACTTCCTTATATTTTATCTTCATTCTTGGTTATATATTGTCTTCATTTTTGGTTATGTTTTATTTTGTTCATTTCACTTTACCTCAGCATCACCCTAAGTTGCCTGGTAGCAAAATTATTATGGGACTAGCTCAGAATTTGCTATGCTGTAGTGAGTCTTGATGAATGAAAACCCAGAGAGTACGTGAATGAAGAGAAGAGCTTTTCTCTGCTGCTTCCTGAGGAAGCATGTGAAAAATCTGTTTCTATCTTGTGGTGGTTTCGTACTCCTTGCCAAAGGAACAATAGATAACATTTACAAAAATATGATCTTTGTGAATGTTGCTAGGTTACTCAATTTTGAGCCTTTTTCTTGACAATACAGAATCCCAAAAAATCACTAAAAAATGTAGAGATAGGAAATAGGGAGAGAATATCAGTAGTGTGAATAAATGGGAAATTGATATTATTATTAAGGCACCAGATGTGATAATAAATATATTAGATTACTAGAAATGAGTTGAATACTAGCCAGGAAAGGATTTCAGTTAACCATAAGTTATAATAATAAGTTATAATATAATAAGTTATAAACAATCTCTCAATTGTAATCCCCCCCCATTTTTATTTTCCTAACTCCCTCAGCAATAGGCATTTTACCATAGATACTTAAAATTTTTTCTACTGGTTGAAGTAATTTTCTCCAAATTACACACAAAAAATTATCTGTTCGTATTGCACCCTCACCCCTGTATCAATTTATGTCTCACTCAGATCCCTAGCAACTCTGGTATTTATTTCTAATGATATTTCTGATCTATTAATGAACACTGAGTTTACCTGAAGAACCTTCTATATGCTCTGTGAAATACAGATATGTTAAATATCAAAACCATCTGTGACTGTCTTCCTGCCAGGGCTGGTCTGTGGGCCATCTGGCCTTTCTTCCTTCCATTGCTCCCTTGTCCTGCCTTTGGTGTGCACGCTTCCCCGCCTCCCTGTGCTGCAGCCCTGGGGGCCTTCTCCCAATTTCTCTCCATCACATCAGGCTCTTTTCTACCTCTGTGCCTTTGTGCTGTGTCATCGAGCAAGAAGGTTCCTTCTGGGTTGTTGGCAGAGCTGCTTCTTCACAGTTTGCAAAGGAACCTCCTTCCTTGCAGGTACCTCTCCCTGAGCCCCCTCTTCATCTTAGAAGCCTCCTGTCATCATCTATTCCAGGCCCCTCCTTTCTTCTCTCCTTATGTATTTCCCCCATTAGAGCATCAATCTCTCTGAAATAGGAGTATTATGGGCTCTGAAATATTTGATTGATGAATGATTGAATCAATCAATTAAAGAAATCAACACCTAGGACTCAAAGGCTTCCTGGAGGGGAGGGTATGTCAGCTGAGTTTGAAAAGTGGACAGTGTAAAGTGAAGATAGGGGTTAGAAAAATCAGAGTTCAGCGAGAGAGAGACTTTTGTAAAGGTGTACTTAAAATGCTAAAATTTGGAATGGAGCTGGGCCTGTGCATGTCTGTACTGAGATGGACAGGAAATAAGGCTAAAGAAAGATCAAGCTTTGGGGAGTCAGGAAGAGTTTTTAACTAGGGGACAGATATGATCATGATGACAACAGTGTGGCATCTGAGAGATGAGTAAGACAGTGTTCGGTAATTGGTAAGGAGTAAAAATCTCCAGACTCCACTTCCTGTTTTGCTGAATTTTTTTGCCTCATCAGTGACTAAGCTTATTAATGCCCCAGAGTGAAGCAGAATATAAGAAAAACTGGCACTGTTTGTTTAGCAAATACTTCCTGATGTGTAGTCTGTCAGGCATTTCACCTCTAATATAGCGGCTGTGACAACCAATGGTATACTTTGCAGTGTTGCTTTTACACACCGTACTGGAGACACAACTGGAAGATCTAGTTATTGATACTTGAACCAAAAGGCAAAGCTGGCAAATGTCTCTCTTAACAGGAGGGAGATAGATTTCATAAATGAAACCTACCTATTAACATATAATAATTATAAATCTGGGAACAACTATATATCAGTAATATATTTATTGAAACATGTTCTTCTTTAGGAAACTTTAAGAGCTGCATGGAAGCATATGTAGGTTTCCTGTTGACAGTTTTGCTTTTGATATGTCATTTGCTCTCTGTAGATTGGCTTTTCTTTTTTTGCCTGGACCTGTACCATGATCCATTCCAGCTGTAACATTCCTAGATTACTAGGTCACAAATCTTACCTTGTTTTGAAACTAGAGTGCAGTGGCTGATTTTGGTGTTTTTGCATTTATTTACAAAGCTGGGTTCTACGGGAAAGATTTCAGTCAGCAAAGATAATTGTTTTGCACAAAAAGTGGTATATTTCACTCTTGAAATTAGTTCATACTGTTATCACCACAGAAAAGGAAACTTTTCCCCCCTCCAGAATATTAGTGTTCAGAGCTGTTGCTTATTGATAGGGCAAGGGTAGTTGCCATGGAGATCCGGCAGCCTCTGGAGGGAATGCGGTCATGGCCTTCAGCATCCGGCAGCCCAATCAGTTCGGAAAGCCCCTCTGAAAAGAATTTCCTTCCATGGAAATTATTCGAGTTACTGAAATAAAAACAGTTCAGTTTCTGTAGCTCAAATATGTCCAAGGTTATTTTGTACACTTATCTACTATAGTGAAAATCATTTATAACAGACCACTATATATGTGATTTCCTTCAGAGGTGAGGTTAAATATATTGCTTGATAATTATTCCATAAATGTGTTCCTAAACACACAAAGTATAACCTTTAGTCTCTTTTCAGCCAAGCTACAGAATTTAACAACTAACTCAATACAATACTGATCAAATGTATTTCTCAATATTTGGAGTGTTGAGAGTTTCAGTGAATGTTTTTAGGTGGGGAAAGCTTGCATGGCTTATAGAAATCTGCTCAAGCCAGGTTGGGCGAGACAAGTGACTTAGTACACATACATACTACTCAAAAATAACAGTAACTTGAGCCTGAAATCAGTAGTTCCGAATCCAGGATTGCTCGCAGCGCAGATTGATGTGTGAACACTGTATTTACAGGACCACGACCGCACATTTGCTCTGCAGCTGTGTTTAACGGTTATCAGTTTGGCGTGCTGCATGATTGTTTTGGAGGGAGAATAGTCACTTTAGATCCCTTTTGGCAGTTCTGCAGTAACTGAAGTACCTACTGCTGAAGTGAGTCATATGAACTTAATTAGATTTGTTACATAATTAGCATTTGAGGGAACCTAAGGAAAATCCTTGTGGGTTAGTTATTTGTTATGTCAAATATAAGTATGCTCATTTAGGGGGCTAGGAATTGAAAATGATGAAATTCCAATGCATTGTAAACCCAGATACATATATATTGTGTGTGTGTATATATGTGTGTGTGTGTGTGTATTTTTAATTGCATTTTTAAAAGTGATACTTTGCCAGGGATAACCAAAATGTTTGTGCCGGACAACTGGAACCCGTGTGCTTTCATGCCACGGGGTAGACCCTTCAACAGCCAGCCGCGTGTACCTAATGGCACTCTGTGTGTGCAGCTAGCTTTACACCTATCAGGAGAGCCTACAGGCATTTAATAAACAGCCCAGTGCCAGCAGTGGACTCAGTGCCAGTAATCACTAATTAAAGTCAGTGAATACAGTCTGAAACAAGGAGACACTGCATCACACTTAAACGTGTATTTAACATGAATTTAAGTCTAATGTCCTTACTATGTTTTAATTGCAAAAAAATTCATTTTATTAAAAAAATTCTTTAAATAATCCAGAAATTTTCTTCAGTAGTATTGGATTTGTGCCAACTGAGTTAACCATGGAGAATAGCTATAAAATATTTGCTATGAGGACAGGATTAAAATTCAGATTATAGTTTAAGTTAAGGCTAGGATAAAATTTATAATCTGTTTATTTAAAATATTTTTCTAATCTATCAAAAGCTGTCATATTCTTGTCAGTTACTTAGCTACCTAAATTTGTATAGATTTTAGGGAAATAAACGGAAGCAAACTATGATGAAGCACTTCAATTATTTTCTTATTTTTATAGTAGAAGAAACTTTAATCTTACAGTCTACCACAAGGTGAACATGTTCTTGGGAATGTCAACTTCATAAATCAAAGCGGCAACTCATGCCCTTCTCCTAAGTAAACTACTAGTAATTTACTAGAAACAAGTTACACTCACATTCATCGCTACCTTATCTCCCCAGCAAGTATCTAAAAGAAATAAAACATTCAAATCCAAGTTTAACTTACTGTAAACCCTGATGAAAGAGACCCATCTATCCCCGCCTGACCAAGTAAAAGGGAACTATACTTTTCTTGCTACACTTTTATTAGTTTTTTTAAAAATTCTTGATTGGGTTTGACATAAACACGTAGGCAACTCCTCCAGTTTCTCCCTCACAGCCATGATGATAGCACTACATACAAATTTTACCTTGTATCCAAGCCAGACTCTTTTGCCCACGTTTAAGTCATAAATCCTTTGCAGTACACCCAAGATTAACCAGGAAAGCTGGTGCAAATCCGAACAAAATTGTACACCTGCGTGACCTTGATCACCTCATTTAACCTTTGCCGGCCTTGGCGCCACACTTGTGGCTACCACATAGAGTTGTTGAAAGGATTTTGTGAAACTATACAAATAGTTATACTTCATCACTTAATAAGATCATCGCTTTGGTTACCGTGTAGTAAATGATTTTTCCGCACTTTGTATGCATGTACATAGTCCTTTCGAATGAAGTTGTAGACGTATGAACCAATAAATCTTTCTTTCTGGATATATCCGTTTGTTTCATGGGCTGTTCCCCAGGATGTGTTGATTAAATATAGGACTATTGGCTGTGTGCTTATGTATAGTGTTATCTGTGGTATATGACAAGTAGGGAAACTCTTGTGATCTCTTTTGGGGAATCAGTGCTATAGGTCTGACCCTCTGATTCCAAATTCAGAGAGGTGATTGAAGATATTGCATCCAGTCTCAAGTAAAGAAATAGCAAATAGTATTTAAATGCTGTGGTACAAATAAATAAGCAGTCTTTTACACAAACTAGATTTAGTTCATCTGAATTTATTAATAATTAAAATCTTTTGGATGTTTCTATTATTTTCATACTAAATGATAAAATTAGCCAGACTAGTCTTAGTCACTAGCCATTCCTTTGCTAGTGCATTTATGGTTTTATCAGGCTATTAGAAATTTTCTACTCTGACATGCAACATAGATTTTGAGAGAA
Organism: Talpa occidentalis; assembly: GCF_014898055.3. Taxonomy (NCBI): domain Eukaryota; kingdom Metazoa; phylum Chordata; class Mammalia; order Eulipotyphla; family Talpidae; genus Talpa; species Talpa occidentalis. Next base: position 89,717,842 of record NW_023602073.1, read on the forward strand.
TATGTACCTAATGGATTTATCTTATTAGCATAGAGTTTTACAAGTTTTTCCTTTCTTAGGTCAAATATTCCTGACAGAAACTTTTCGCTTTGTTAATCATTTAAATTATTAAACCTTGGGAATGTTACTGTTACTAAGATGCAATCAACAAGTTTTTGACCACATCTCCCTAATAAATTTATAGCAAAGGACATTTATTTTTGCTGTGCTTTTCTTGGTAAAATTGCAGTGATATAGTGACCAGAATTAAACTGCTGAAAAATAATTTGGTCTGATTTATTAGTTCAGCAAAACTGCATTTACAGGCTGTCATGCTGTAACACCCAGGATTGACTTTCAAAAAAAAATTAATTTCAGTAAAAACATTGGCACATTTCTTTTTTACATTATGTAGATGAAGTTGATCCCCCACCCCCGCCTTTTGTTTTTTACATTTAGCAAATTGTTTTATCATTCTTTTAAACATAAACGTAAAAGTAGAAATTTAACCTATTTAAAGAGAAGGAAAAAGCAGTAAAAAAAAAAATAAAACAATACCTTACACTGTAACAAGAGTATAATTTATAAAACAGCTAATATTTAAATTGTCATTTTTTATCCAGTTTCTCAGATTTTTCAGGAACAGTATCAGACTAGCAGAATCAGTCTATTCTACTAGTTTCATTTTGTTAATTAGTCTTGAAATTTACAAACAGGTTGTAAAATCGGGGCAGTGATGAGTGCTAATGGAAATTTTCTTAGTGCAGTTTCAATTCCCCACATTCTAAAAGAACATATTTTCTATGTCATGAGACAAAGAAATCGTGAGGCTCCTTTGGCCAGGATTGATTTCTGCCTTCCATCCACCGTTAGAATGCTACATGAAGAATTCTATAGAAAAACAAGCAGAAAAATCGAATGCTTCATAAGATCATCAAAAATTTTTACAGGATTATTTTAAATTTCCTCGTGCCAAGCAAAGCAAAAATCCTACCTTACAGAGAGCGATTTTTCATGAGATGACGCCCGGCTGCACGTCGCTTATGTTTATCATTATGCATCCACATTATACGGAAATTCCACTTTCAAACTTTGCTGCCGCTGATGCTTTCGTCTATAGGAAGAATTTTGTACTATAAAATTTGAGAAGCTTCAGCGTCTGTGGAAATTTGAGAGCCGTTGCCTCCCCCCCCTTATTGAATAAAAATGTTTTAACAAAAGCATTGTAGCCACAGTACATTTTAAATGTCAAATTTGCACATAATATATTTCCAAGTTTTAGACTTTGTATTTTTAAAAGGCTTATAACATCTTAGGTGACTGATTGCAGCAAATAAACAGGAAGATTTAATGAAGAAAAGATTATTTTAGCCATTGTTTTCACAGTGCTCTTCAGGTGAATATGGGTTTGGGTCATAGCACAAGAGTGTATCTAGGGGAAAGTTTGAAAGCAGTACTTTATAGGTTTTATGTGCAAAACAACAGTAATTTGGATAGGTGCTAATTTTATTTTTGTGATCACTGATTTAGTTTTTGTGAAAATTAAAATGAATTACTATTTAGTACAGTCACTGGATCATAATAAGCATATGTACTTTTAAAAAGTGATTTCAGATAAGATTATAAAGTATAGTTATATGACTTATCACTTGCTTTCATTATTTTTTATATTAAAATAGGGAAATATAAAACTATCATTTTAAGAAAAAGCAATATTATATATAAAGCATTTTAATGTTAAATTTTGGTTTTAAAATTTTATTGTTCAGTTTCTACTGTTAATATATTGAAATTCATGGGTCATTTTATGTTAACATTGAATTTGAACTATGAGTCATTTCTATGCACATTTTAGTATTATTTTATTCTCCACCTTTGTTTTAGGTAGCTAAACTGTATCCATTATCCAGGAAAACTCATTTATATAGGAAATAATATTTCTGTCTGAAATAGAAAAATAAGCTTCCGTTTTAAAAATAGAATTTGAATTTATATGAAAATCCTAATTTAAAATTCTGTTTTTTTCTTTAATTAAAAGAAAATCTTAGAAAACAAAAACTGTATCAGGCTTCCAGTAATTTGCATTAAAGAGGAAAGAATGAATTTTTTTTAAATTAGCAAGCATTGAAGATGTTCTAGCAAAGTAAGAGATCATTGTTTTAAATTTAGTAAAAGTTATGATTTTTACATAGAAGTTCTTCTGAAATAGTCGTGCTTGGTTCTAATGTCTAAGGTTTTATACAAAACTGCATAATATTATATTTTTGATATACTATTTTAATTAGGTACATTGATTCAACTGTTTCAAAAGTGAGAGGCTCATGTCAGCAAGTGTTTTTTCAGCACATCTCATGTGCACACTATTAGAAATAAACAATTCATGTTTGGGAGACCAACCTATTATTTTAGGTGTAAATTTAGGGACCCTGCTGTCTGAAGAATTAATTTCATAGATCTGTACTATATAGACAGAAAAATATATATTTTAAGCTTTTAAAAACAATACTACTATTCAAAACATTAGCTTAGATGAAAAGTATTTTATATTAGTAAAGTTGTTTTTATTTAATTCAGTGTTGAAATTAATTTGGAGTTGCTGGCATGGTGCCTTTACAGGTTTCTGTGACTCATTTACTGAGAAAGTGTGATTCAAGACACCAGAATCATTTTTTCTCATCTGAAAACTCATGTTTTGGCCTTGGGCAAGTTTTCATGGCACATTAAAAGCAGATATTCTCTGATAATATTTGGAATCTAGATGCTGTCTAATCTTACATAAATAACTAGGACTAACCAAAATATGTGTCTATATTTATGGATTCTAATCTATCAAATATACATTGTTTTGTTATAATAGTTTAGGTTTTTCTCATTGTTGCATTGGTTTAATTTTTACAGTGTTCATTATGACCTTTTCACATAGAGCAAAAGCTGTGTTATTTTATTGTTAAGAAAAATGAATGAGGACTAAATGATACTGGAATTTAGGTGTGAAGCTAATCACATTCACAAATCACTTAAGCTAGTATTTCTCTTAAAATTGTTTCCTAGAGAAGAAAAGATATCTATGTATCTTGGTCATCCTTCATTATATTTATAGCTTACCCCCTTCTTGGAAACAAAATATATCCTCATAATTTAAATGTGTTATAGTAGTTTAATAATGATCATTATAATCTGGACCTATCTTTTCCAAACTAGTTTGAAAATCAGTTTTCTTAGTTGTTATTTTGAAATTAAGTCATGGACTGATGTTTCTCATTTTTCAGTGGAGAAATATACACTGATTTATCAGCTAATCATGTAAGCAACATATGCCATTTAAACTTGTGATGTGTTTCTCATTACAAAGCCTTGCTTTTCTGACTTTCCATTAAATGTTCAGAAAAATTAGTCAAATGGTTTCTCAGGAAAATGAAAGTGATTTTATCAGTCCAGATCAGCTATAAGAAAGTGGGAACTAAATGAGACATAGTCTTGCATAATGGAGTATATCCGACTTTCTAAAGAACTGAAAAAAATTATTTCAAAATTGTTTATAGAAAGAAATATGAGCCTTGAATTATCTTGAATTAATAAAATACCAAAATGATTGCTTTAAAAATATATTCAATGCTGTTGTATGCCCTTTATTCTTGACTTTATTTTTCAAAATGTGTACGTCTTGATTACATTCAGTTATTTATTAGGCTCTTTTACTTGTGACCTTCTAGATTCAGACTGACAGTTTACTTTTCTAGGTAGCAATGCTTGCAAATTATATCCTTCTTCATTCTTTGGGGTAGGGACTTCAGCCATTTCTGGAGCTCCTGGACTTAGCTCTGTAACCACACTTGATGTACCCTTCTAGTCCACGAACTTGCAATTAGTGTCCAGGCTCCGTGTTGTCCACGAGGGGGCAGCACTGGACCCTGCTGTTCCTTGAAGCCTGTGTGCAACCCTGGCTGCTTCTTCGTGCAGTGGTCTCCACCCTCCTTCCTTGTACAGCATTTAGCTATTTTTGATATTATCTTACATTTTGTAAGGCTAAGTAAGTTTAATAAGTGATAGCGCTCCCAGCACAGTGCTATAAGGGTATTACTTCTCCGTGTTGATTGTTCTATGCACCAAAATCTTGTCTTCAGTGATGGTTTGGTCTATCATTTCAAATACTTTGTGTTTATTATGACTTGGAGAATCTTAATAGGAAATCAAAAAACTAGCCATTATTGAACACTATGGTATGTGAAGCCCAGCACATCAGGTACTTTTGATATGCACTGCACAATGTGGAGCCCCAAATAGGCAAGGATAGCGTAGTTACAAAACCATCAGATAAGACAATAGCATAATTTTTAATAACTTTTGCTATTATGTAAACAAAAATCCAGAGAGTTTAAGTCATAGATCAGATTCCGTCCAGACAGAATTCCATGCTGTATCAATCGCCTTGTAGAGCCTTGCCTTAACATAGATTTATTAAGGGTGAACCAAGTTGCAGTGTGGAATGCCTGAGACTGATTTCAAGGACTCCCATGACATGGTGAAAGGAGAATTTATGGTTGATCTACTTGGAACTTTATTGAGGAAATGAGGTTAAGTGTTGAGAGATATTGAGCGACTTCACGAAAGTCCCTATATCTGTATTTACATACACATACATAGAATATACACCCTATATTGCAATCATCAAAATATAGGAATAAATGCAGAATACTTAACTTTAAAAACCTGTAAGTACTATTTTATTCTAAAACAATAATGGATCCTATTCCATTCATTATTACTTAGCCTCTCTTACATACTAGAAAATTTATAGGATCTCTATCCTTCACAATTTCACCAAGATCCTTAGAAATTTGGTTTGTTACCATGAATAGACAGATGATTTATTTTGCCCACGTCTATGGTTTTTCCAATTATGAAACTGTTATTTCCCATCCTCTGCTTTCTTTTCTGGTTATAGTATGCACAGCAACAACCCAGATGGCTAATATAGAAACAATTTGAGTCATTCTTATTTAAATCATTTAGGATAACCTAGGAGTTTCCTAATTCTGAGGGCCATCTGTTTACTCCTCTGCATTACCTTATGCTTAAGTGTGTAATCTCAGCTTCATCATGTCTTCACTCTATTTTCCTTATTTACATACAATAGGCTACTGAGATTGAATTTAATCCATTATGCCCCTGGAAGTTCTGTTATCTAACCTTACATACATAACCTTAAAAAACCCCATTCTGCCTTTTATTTTACCAATATTTGTTTTTATTCCTATCTTATTTTTTGTTATACTATCCTCAATAGTGGTACCTCAGTATTTACAGAAAAGTGCCTAAGAACATGGACATTGGAATCAGATTTGAATTTTAGTTGCCTGTGAAATTGCCCAAGGAACTTGAGCACCTTGGTTTCCTCAACTGCAAAATGGAATATATACCTACCTCATAGATTTGTTAAAATCATTAAGGGGTGTAAAATATCAGTCATCCCTGCTACATCTCTTGTTACTATTGTGTTATTAGCATTAGCAAAAGAAAATTCTCATAATTACAAAGATACTCAGAAGTAAGTTCATGGCAGATGTTAGACTTATTGCAGTGATTATTTCACAGTATGTACAAAAGTGCTATCATAATGTTCACTGAAGTGGATATAGAGCTATATGTCATTTATACTTAAATATAAAAAAGAAGTAAATTCAAATGCCATGTACTAGAATCTTACACAAGGACTTTTTGAAAGGCATATTTACTTTTCTTTAAGCATGTGGTTGCTTTTGTGAAATCACACACCACAATGAAATATATGTAGGCATGGCTACAGGATTATTTTAGGTTTCACTTTCAGTCTTTTTCACTAGATCCAGAGTAGAAAAGACTTTGGGCTATAAGTAACTGGAGAAAAGTTTCTCTTTGGCACCTGTTTGGCTCTCTTCTATTGCTCTTGGTTACTTGTGCTTTGGAACCTCACAGTCACATTTGCCATTGTTCCATGTGGACTGAGGCAGTCCACATATGAGCTCTCTAGAGAGAGAAAGACCAGACACTGACATTCCCTATCTTAGCCCATGTTCTGACTGTCATCCTTACAACAACCCTGCAGGCTAGCCAATTATTTCTTCCTAATTTCATGTGGATTATTATTACTGAGCCAAAAATCATCAAACACTTAAAAAACTTAATGCCCTTATATTGACAATGAAAAGAAGAATGTGATTCATCTGGAGTGCCTTGAAATTCAGGGCCCATGGTTTTGATAATTATGGTATTCTATGGTATATAATAAAGAGATATATGCTTTGTGGAAGACTGATCAGGTACATTACCCTACAAATCTGCCAATGAAGTCCAAATATTTCTTTTTAAGTGTGTGTATGTTCATGTATGTGTGTGTGTACAGCTTCTGTATGGAAAAAAAATTTGAGGCTGAATGATGCCTGTTTTGATAGTTGGCCAAAGAAACATAAACTCACACATAAATCATGTGAAATATTTCATTGGGAAGTAATGTTCCACAGCTGCTTGTCCCAAACATTTCCAATTGCTTTAAAAGAAGTTTTGACATAGTGCAAGGGAGAAATAAGAATCTTTAATACACTTAAGTTAGCCAAGCATTAATATTTCAAACTGTTCGTTGAATCATAGTTTTCTATTACATATCCTTGATCTTATAATAAATGTATTTGTATATTGAGAGATAGTACTTTACAATAATTTGATACATCATAATTTATTCCAAATTAAGGAAATGCTACATAAAAATACAAATTTATATAACACAGAAAAAGAACTTCATGTAAGAAGTTGATTCTTCACTTTACTCTTTTCCTTTATTTCAGTGCCATTTCATTACAAAAGTAATGCTGTTTCATAAAAACTTAAAACAGTATTATAAAGTATGCAGTGGAGTTCTTTGTCACCTCCTTGCCATTCCTGGCCTCAAAGGGGGTAATAATCATTGTTTACAGTTCAAGAGTGACCTCACAGACCTTTTTCTAGGTCCTTCCAAATATAGATGTATTCCTGTAAAGAGTGATTTTCATGTTCTTGAGGAGTTAGAAACATTGCTATCTGAAAGAAAAAAATCACTGGGATAATGTTAGTAATTATGTTAAAAACTGATTTTCACAAACACTGACAGATTATTTTGTTGGGCTAGCTCTCCAAGGTGCTAGTTCAAAAGAGCAGTATTTTATAGCAGGTATGAACTCAAAGGCATTTAGTGAAATATTTTGCTCCTCATTCTCTGTATTTTGCAGTGTCCATGGATCATTAGTTTACAAAGAGTGCAATATTCAGAGAAGATGGAAAAACATCCCGTGTCAACTAAAGTAATAAAACTGAGTTAATCCCAACTTGGCTATTTAAATCCCTTTAAAATTACTTGTTGCAATCAAGCAACAATCCACCCAAACTGTCATCTCTTGAATTTATTAGTAGTGGCATTTCTTAGGTGACTCTTTAAATCTTTTTTGTGCGAAGTTCTGAAGTTGTTAACGAAGATTTCCTGTTGCCAGGATAAGTTAACACTTATTTGGTGTTTGATCCTGTAAATCACTGTGGTTTGGGGGGAGAGAGAGAGAGAGATCTATAAATGGTCAGCTGGCTCTCTTTGGATCTAATTTGTTCTGTTCCTGTGCCCTTTTTGCCCTGGTACACTTGTCACTGGAAGAAAATACACAGAGGACAGGAATTTTATATAAGGCATCAGGATTTCTTCATGTAAAAATTTCTGCTCAATTGAAAATTTTAAAATAGAATATGGTAAAATATATAAGAAATGGTGGATCTCCTCAAATCTTTTATGATGTAAGGCAGTGAAGAAAGTGGATATAAAAAACCCAAAGGTCTTATTTCACTTAAAAACTATGAGTGGTAAAATTAATACCATTTTTCTAAGGATATTTAATCAACATCCCTCTCTTTTTAGATTTCTTTTTCATTTTCTAAAAAGATTTATTTACAAATTTGAATTTGTCATGGGAATAGCTTTTAGTTTTTCTGAAGGTAATTTCTTATGGGGATCTATAGTTGAATTTTACATTTTAAAACAGATCTCTAGCCTCATGAAATTCATATCCTCTCACAGGAGACAGATCATTTGGCAACTATAGGGGATAATGCTGAGTTCATTGTGAGAGCACAGGACAAAAGTCCTCCCCTCCTTGGTGGTGCAGGATTGGGAAGGTGCCACCAAGGCGGACTTCCTGGTAGAGGTGACTCCTAATTTGATATCTGACAGACTTACACATCATTAGGCAAACATCAGTGGACTTGGACTGTAAATGGCCAGGACTTACAAAAAACTGGTCATAAAAGACATTAGGACACTGTTTCAGTAATTTGTTGAAGTTCACTCTGGCTAAATGGAATAACTACACACATTTATGAGGAAAGTAATACATGCTTATTGCATATACAACTTATCCCATTACTAACTTCAAGCTGCAGAAGTTTAATGTGAAAGTTTTGTTATGATTTTGTCATGCCTTACATTTGTATTTGCAGAACAGCATATTTGGTGTGATCCCAGTTAGACTTTCACAACGGATACTTACATAGGCATAAAATACATACTCATATATGAAAATATTTTAAGTTAGAATCTTGCCAAGCATGCTGTTTTTTGCTTTTTTTAAAACCTGCTTTCCCCCAACATTACAATGTACTTAATTATTTTAATGCTTTTTTGATGCAATTATATTTTAGCTGAAATATTTCATCTCTGTGACCAAAAAAAAAAGTTCTTGAAGTTGACCATCTGTTTTCTTCTTTGCAGGAAGAATGTTTCCTGAACCTCGAGGCTCCTATATCAAGAGTATGTGGGTATGACACACCATTTCCTCACATATTTGAGCCATTCTACATCCCAGACAAATGGAAGTGCTATGATGCACTAAGAAAAATGATTAACTATTGACCACATAGGTAAGCATCCTTGCATTTCGAGAAAGCTGGCATGCATTCTTGACCTTAATGTGGTGTTTCCTGAAGAGCAGTCATCATCAGTATGTTGTGTTTTGGTACATGGCAACTTCTAAAACATAATGTGCTTTTCAGAAAAAAAATGAAAATTTCTATCAGTATATTTACATATACCAGTATATGTGTTATATAGTTTCTATAAAACAGATGGTGCTTATGTTGATATTTAACAATCACAAGATGTAAGTGCTCTCTGCCTTGGTTTGATTGCAAATATACCTTATTCTGTTGTTCCAACTTTTACCTTCATTTCAATATATTTTTGAACTATTTGAACTGTCTGTAAGTAGGGGGTGATTTCTGTTATTAAAAAGTAGCCCTAATTCATTTCTGTTATTAAAAAGATTAGTCATGCTTATCTGCCCCTTCAGCCCTGCTATTCAAGCAGAAATGAATACCACTGGAAACTATTAAGCTAGTTTTTAGGATTTTAATATAGAAGTTAATCATGGATTTATTTTGTCTTTGGCATTTTTGAAATGGTTCAAAAAGCATAGAAAGGGTTTAAATGCTTGCATTGTATACAAGGTTGTCTAAAAAAAATAAAATTTGAGAACCATGTCTTTTAGAGAAAAGGGAGAATAGACCATATACACAGATCATACTTTTTAAAGTTAAAAAATACTCTAAATCTTGAATTCTCTGTGTGGACAGTAATGCTAGATCAGTTAAAATCAGAGAGATATCTTAGACATGCAAAAGTAGACAGCACATTCTGAATTTCTCTTAAATGTCTGTGAAAGTAACTTGTTTCTATGATAAATCACACTCACACCTGATTATTTTCTATCTTTTTTATTGTCAATCTTGTTTCCATCCATGGGCCATCCATAATGCAGTCATAGCCACAGTGGTGACCATATACCTTGTTGCTATTTTATTTTATTATTTTTTTAAGATTTATTTATTTATTTATTTATACAAGAACCAGGGTACAGGCCAGATGTGTGGGAGGGTGAGAGGATTCACCAGAGACAGCAGGGAACAGAACAGGCAGACCAACGAAATACACTGCTGAGGGGAGCAGCGGGCGAGACATGAGAGGTCTGCTGCACCATGTGGGATCCTCGCAGGCTGACCGCTGGGATCAAACCAGCGGTGCAGGGGCTGCGGACAGCTTGGGGAGGCCCATCCTTGTTGCTATTTTAAAAGTAATATTTATATGCTGGTTTTAAATTTGGATGTTTTTCTTCCTAAACAATAAAAAAATATAAAAAACATAAAAAAAATATGTTAAACCTCTCACAGAAATATGAAAGAATATCCCTTATATGCTAAAGCTTAAATATGACATTAAAGTTGTACAGTTGAGACTGTCTATAATCGTTAATTGATTTCTTTTACAGAAAAATGGAAGATTATGACTAGACATGGAAATATTTTTCTGAATTTTTTTATATTTCCTCCCACTTATCTCTTCTTGAAAAGAGTTTTTATGAAGTGAAACATCTTGGATATTGGCTGGAAAATTATGAATTAGTTATTGTATTTACACATGAATTATTGATTTCCATTGTTTCAGATTAACTTTTTAAAATGTTCTACGTCACAGTCCTATAAATTCCACTTAATTATATCTGTAAATACTGGGTATGGGCAATAAAGTAAAATTAGATTGTCTTCATGTTGTGTGTCTTTTTTTTAGTGTAAGATTTTTTGTCACAGAGTTAATTAAATCTGAGTTAAGGCAAAATATTTAAATGCTGCTTTCTCAACTTTATTATATTTTGTTTAACTTTTTATGGCTCACATGGTTGTATGTAAGTAAAACCTCTGAAATACTTTTTCCTGTTCTTTGTTCTTGTCTCAACAAGGTGCCCTGTTCATATAGTTACTCTTTCTCCAGAGCTGTGGGGCAGGATTGTCCTCACTGCCTCTCTTGTTCATTTTGGAAGGTGGAAAACATGAGCCTGTCTTTTTCCTGTAGTTGTTTTGGTCATGATGTTGCAAATCAAATATTTTTTTCCCAGAAGTTCTTTAAAGTTCTAAGTGACTAAAAAGAAAAACAGTATCCAGCAACAACGAAAGATTCTGATAGGAAGAAGCTTCCTGATGGGGATATTGCCAGGGCCTCTAGTTATTTCTTCCTCTGCCTCTTCTTCCTTTTCCCAGAGCTGGCCCACAACTGGGGCCTTTGCTCTGAGATGGCGCTATTGGACCTGCCTCCCCTCTCATAGATTCTGGAAGAGTTTCTTCTCACCAGGTCTCAGAGCAGAAATATCCACCCTCTGCACCCCCCTGTCCCCCCCCCCAAAAAAAAAAACAAATCAGAGTCACAGTGTTTTCATTCATCTATAAACACTGACAAAATAGACATTTTCTCATGATTACAGATGCATGATTATATTTACAACTATGTGATTACAAATTTACTTTAAAAGTGCAATTTAAAAAGTTGTGCCTCTTTTTATTTTTATCAGGTAAAGTATGAAGGAAGATAAAATAGCATATATAGATCGGCAAAAACATGGAGGGAAATAAAGGCACTTTATCACAGATCGTAGGTAGGTATAGACTGAAGTTAAGAACTAAATTGTTTGTTAGGGGCATTTTTTGGGTTTAAAATGAAAAATTCCTGTGTAGTATAAGATGAGGAAAGATAAAGTTTGTTAACAAGTTCAGAAAAGATTTAAGGAATCCTTTTTTAAGATTTATTTATTTATGCATAGAAGAACTCCCGGGATATAGGCCAGAGGTGTGGAGGTTAGAGGATTCACCAGAGACAGAGTGAAGTAGAACAGGCAGATCTACTGAAATACACTGCTGAGGGGAGCGGCAGGTGAGACAGGAGGGGTCTGCTGAAACATGTCAGTTAGCTCCCTAGCCTGGGATCGAACTCAGGGTACAACCAGTGATAATAATGTGATAGAGCTGAGACTTAACCCCTATGCCACCAGGGAGGCCCTGAACTTACTTGTTTAATTGATATTATTTATGAATTTAGTTGGTGTTACTTGTTTTAAGTAATATTGGTCAGTGATAGCTTTTTAATGCTATGTTTTCTACTCGTTTGGCATTGTATGAATTTTCCCTTAGGCTTTTTAATTTTATTTTCTTAACTGTGTTTTTGCTGTTGTGAGCCTAAGGTCAGCTGTGGCGATAACCTGCACACAGAGCCTGAGTTTGAAGGCATTTCCTCTTTTGGTTAGGCTGTGATCCCTGCCAGTAAGTACTCCCTTTCTTTAAAACTAAACAAGTCACAGTTAAAACTAGGCTCAGTCTTATGGATGTATGACACAAAGTGTTTTTATACATTCAGTCATTGTCTTACATCTATTTCTTACAGGAAACTAATGTTCCATGTTGTGAAATAAGGAAATAGTGATGAGAAGATACAAAGGGTTGTTAAATGAGCACTGAATTTAAAATCCCCCACTACTCTCAGTCTAGTACCTTTTAGGAACATAACCCATGTTTCATACACTTGATAGATATCATCTAAGCTACAGAAGAAGATCAGTCTACAGTAGAAAAAGAAATGAGTTTCAGGACCCAGAAAATTACTTCAATGTCTTTCCTTGAGTTTAATGCACATAATCTCAAACTCTTGGTGAGACTTCTGAGAAGACGGCCGTTACAGGGGCCACACTCAGTTTATTTAAATCTCTTTCCCATCAGCTGGCCTGTAAGGACACAGTGGTTTCTGGCTGCCTGGCACCCCTGCCCCCACCTTCTAGTAACAGCATTGCCCTTTGTTTAGAGAACTCCCTCTCCCCGCCACACGCTGCTCTGGAAGGATTGCCAATCCCAGTGCTGTCCAGTGCCGGCCACAGGCAGACATGGCTCTGACCCAGGCCTGTCACATACCTCAGAATAGAATGTCAGGTTATAGGACAGAATTTGCTTAGCCTTGGCCTTGTCTGACATTACATTCTAGAAGGCTGGTTCTCAAACTTTTACCTGTTTCTAGTACACCCAGATTGTAGGTAGCAGGTGTTAACCTACTGTGCACACAATGCTTCTTACCTTTAACAGAAATATTCAACTGAGGGTTGAGGAACATGGCATCAAAACTGCCATCAAGTTGGAATTTCTAGAGAGCTGTGAGGTTTGGATACTCTGATATGCACCCTTAAGTCATCTAGTTTGGAAAGAAATAGAAAATATTCACTTATGAGCAAAGATTTAGAATTTCTCATTAATACCTATTACCTTCTCGAATGTTGTGATTAAGGGTATTTGCCAGGAAAAAAAAATAGGAACAAAAATGAGGATATCCTAGCTAGAAAGAACTGCAAGCAAAAATGGATACAAGTTAAGTAAGATAATCCAAATAATCTCTTATATGTGCTTTTTGTGTGAAGCAAATGTTCCATATTTGATAAAAAGAATACATCAAAGTAAATATATCACAATTCATTTATGCTCTAAATGTACAGTATAAAAATGTAAGCAAAACTTGTAAATACAAAAGGTATGGAGAGAACGTTGTACAAGACCTTGTCATCCCACTTGCAATTTGACAGGTGAAATAGGCAAGAATAAGCAATAGGGTTGGTTCAATAGAAATATATTTAAACTTTTGTTTCTCTATTAGGAGAGAATATCACTTTTTAAAGTATACGCAAGTGGTTATGATATTGATCACATAGACTGAAGGAACAATAAATTCCACAAAGAATATTAAAAGGCACCATATCTTTTGACCACATCCCAAATTAATAACAAATATTCTAACTTATTTCACTGAGCATAATACCTTTTAGCTCCATCCATGTTGCTGCTAATTACATGTGTTTATCTTTTTTGATTGCTGAATAGTATTCCAATGCGTATATATACCACATCTTTTTTTTTTTTAAGATTGATTTATTTATTTATACAAGCACTGGGTACAGTCAGAAGCATGGGAGGGTGAGAGAATTCATCAGAGTCAGAGGGGAGAGCAGAGCAGGCAGACTGACGAAGTACACTGCTGAGGGGAGTAGCAGGTGGCAGGAGAGGTCTGCTCCCATTGTGGGACCGATCCCGGTGGCCGGGGAATGAACCGGGGGAGGACCTATACCACATCTTCTTTATCCATTCATCTAAATCAGAAGGAAAAAGAAAAATATCGGATGGTTTCACTTATAGGAGGAATATAGGGGAACCAAATAAGACATCAGGGGAAAAAAATAATAACAACACAAAACACAACAAAACAAAAACAAACAGAGAGTTATAAATCAGAGACATCCTGCAGGGGAGGAGGAGGGAGGGAGCAGCACAGGGGACTGTGGTGATGGTGCATGGGTGCCTTGGTGAAGGGAATTCTATGGGGACTACACCTGCAGTGGAGGGGAAAGCAAACATTGTTTAAAAATCAACAATGATGTAAAACATATATAAATAATTTTTTTTAAATAAAAAATATTCTAACTACTTAGAAATAATGAAAAAGAAACATCCAGCTAAATAAGTAACTATGGAACCAAGGAGAAAATGTAAAATAATTGAAAAATTATTTAGAAAAAAATATCTAGAGAAAAAGATCATTGGTATGTTTCAAGATTTTAATTCAGAGGTAGATATGCAGAATTTAAATCTTTTTAAGAAAATCTAAAAATACAAGAACGCAAGAATAAAGGAGGAAGAAGCACAAGAATGATGTAAAAACAAAAGAAGGAAGCTGCAAATGGGGAAATGCAACTGTAAAATTGAAAATATGTTATTTCATAACAATAAAAGTTTCCCTTTAATGTTTGTGCCATGTGAGGGTGGAGGTCCATTGCTATGTAATATTATATCAACAAATAAAAGCAATGTGGTAATTGTGCCTGCCACTGCAGGTGTTGACTGTTGGAAGGGAAGAAACTTGAGCAAAACCTAATCATTTATCATAATATTGATTAGCAGAGGTCCTTGTTATTAGGATATTTTATTCAAAAATTTGAAAAAATAATTACAAATTTCCAAGGTCTTGATTTACTAAAGGGTCTCAGTTTCTTGCTGAGTCCTATTTGGTGATTATAAGTAATTTATTTACTGTGTATTTCCATAACTGCAGTGGCTTTATATGAAGAATTAAAATAATTTAGGCCTCCCCTGGTGGCGCAGCGGTTGAGCGCTGGGCTGTGAGGCTGCCCGCAGCCTCCGCAGTGCCGGTTCGTTCCTGGGCCGCTGGTGAGGGTCCCACCAAAAAAAAAAAAAAAAAAAAAAAAAGAATTAAAATAATTTCAAAATGTTTTCCTGATCATTTGGAGCATCTCTCTCCTTATTATCACAGGATTTTTTTTTTTTTTCTGCATCAATATTGTTTTACTGGCTCCAAAGGCAGGGGGCTTTTTTTGTTTGTTTCCATTTTGGAAGATATTGCCTGATCTACAGAAGACTCAATATGTGGCTGAAATGAAAAGCAATACAACTCTATGCTTGAATCATACATGAACCTAAGATGCACTTAGGTGAGCCCTCTGTGGGTAGATGACACATGTAAAGTCATATTTTGGTAACCGGTATTTTTTTTTTACCAATTGATACACTACTAGAGATAAAATTCTACTTCATTTCATAAAGGGTTTCAGGAACAGAACGGTTCTTCATGTAAGGCTAAACATCAGCCATCCTCAGAGATGAACATTGTTTCTGTATTTTTAGACCTGCTTCTTCAGATAGATTTCAAAACCATCTCATTTTTGGTGGTTCTATTGTACCTTCAAATGTTTGTGCAAATGAACAGCTAGAATGATCATTCAAAACTTTATTCTGGGTTTGATTGAATTATTCTTGCAGTCCCAAATGGAGAGTCAGACTGCCTCAGAGTTATCCTCCAGTGACCATCTATGTTTCCCCTTGTGGTTGGTAGCATCCATGGACTTGTGACTGTGCCAGTGTTAGGATACCTTATCTTTGGCCACATGTTTGGTCAGGGACATGGAGGTGACCAAGACCAAATTTGGGCCAATCAGAATCCTACTTCAGGATTTTTCCAGTCAAATACATCTGCATAGATGTTTTCTGGAGGTATCTAGGGTTACCTTCCCTATGGAGGAAGGCCATCTTTATCTGAAAAGGAACAGAATTCACATGCTGTGGAAAGTGCAGTGCAAGATGGACTGAGTCCCAGCAAGGTTCAGACTCTAGGAGCCAGTCACCCCCAAGGTTATTCCACTGCTGCCACAGGCAACCTTGACTAATACATTCTTTCATTCTGTGAAGAATTACCTTGATCCTTCCATCATTTTTTTTAGTTCAATATGGATTTCTGTTGCTTGCAACCAAAAGCATCCTAACTCAATGACTAATGCATTGTGATATATTTAAGTTGGAAGGTAAAAAAGCCCCTAATAAAATTTACTAAGGGAAAAACCTCTACCTTTGGAATTAGTTTATGTATCATGCTTTGTTTTATTTTGGTTTTTTCTTACTTAATACATACAAAGTAGCTGCAGATGCTGAGTTAATGCCAGGTGTCTTAGCCGTTTAAAAAAAGTTCACTTTCAACCTGAAATTTGAATCCTAGCAACCTTCTCTTAAGTCAGGAACATAACAAGCTCCGCAGCAGCATTTGTCTTAGAAACATTACTATCTGGACGTTTATTCATAAAATGTATTTTTTACTGAAGTCATGAAATCTTACAACTGTTGCTAAACTTACCCATATAGTCAAAAAACAGCCCTTGCAAGTCTTCTTTTTCAAAGAATCGTAATATGCCTATCATCAGTGTAAGAGCAAATTTTTCTTTGAGAATACTTTGCATTAATTCCCCATATTTGCTCTCCCATTAAAGCATACATTTAACTTCATCCTTTTTTCATCTCTTATGTGAAGTGTTTCAAAGGAGTGAGAACACTATCATGAATGTTTGCATACCTTCCACCTGACGTAGAAGCTATAAAGTGCAATTCATCTTTCCTAATGTGCCCTACGCCAGAGGAAACATTAAAGTCATTAATAGAAACAAGCAGTATTTAAAAAAAAAAATGTTCCAACTGCCTGACAGCCTCATAAGCATTTTCCAAATTATTTCTGGGAATTGCTAGATGATTGCTTTTGAACAGCAATTTGAAAACATGTGTGTTCCGTGCACCTACATCTCTGACTCAGCAACCTGCAGAAAAGCTGCTGCCATAGGGCCATCAGCAGCTGGCACCCACTGCCCTGGAGCTCACCTGGGAGACTCCACAGGACTAGGTATTAGTGTGGCTGCAGTTGATGCTCTTCCTTGGACTTCTGGAGCAGTGGCGGTGTCTGTGTTCTCCCTGGAAGCAGAAAATCTCCCACCTCCCATTGATGTCAACACATTGTGTTGTGTGTTCCCTGCATCTCGTGGTTATTTGGTGAAACAAACTGCTTGTTGTTCTTGGAACCTCTGTCCATCTCTGGGGTGCAGGCATTGTTATGGGTCTGTGTGTATCCCCAACTCTCTTCTTTAAGCTTGAGCTTCGGTTTCTCAGTACATGTAGCTAGACCACTGACTGACTTGCCAGTTAGGTCTTCCAGCAAGTACACTTTATGTCCCCATGTGGCTTAGTCTTCAATGGAAAGACCTCATGTTTATAAGATTTATTTGGTGGTGTCATGTGCACAGTAACAATTTTCATATAGATTATGGGAAAATTGCCTAGGAGAAAATGGAATAGCAGTGGTTTGTGATTGATGGTACTTTGTATGATTAGATACAATGTAGAATTTGCAAGTAATGATTATGAAAATTATGTAGTAACATGGAAACATGCTCATTATATACTTTTAAGTGGAAAAATCAGGATACAAAATTATATGTATATTATGATTACAAGTATTATTACTTATGATTAAAACTATTATTCTGATTTTACTTGCACAGGAATAGAGAGCATATCAGCAGTGTTAGAGTGAAGACCACAAGTTATAATAAAAGATTTTATTTTTTAGCATGTTCATTATACAAAATAATACGGTACTGAACATACATTTTAAACTGTTAGGGAGTATAAGCATCTTATAACCTTCCTATTCTTTAAAACTTAGTCCCTAAGAACCAGTACTAAATAACTTTGTATTTATCTGATTGACCTAAGACCTAAATTGAATTGAGTTTAATGGGTTGTTTACAAAGGTATGGGCAGATTGGGGAATTGGGAAGAGTGAAAAATCTGGGAACTGGCAACTGTGACTGTGGGAAGTCATCAGCAGCCCTCACCTGAAAGAAAAGGGGAAGGTGTGGTCCTGGAGTCTGGCTAGAGCTGTAGCCATGGCCTGCCAGACCAGAGATGTGGCCACAGAGAAACAGAACAGCTGCGGAAGCACCTTCGGTTGCGGCAGGGGAGGGTGTCCTACGTATCTTGGCTTCCTTCCCCTCCTACACCTGGGGCCTACCTATTGTCAAATGTAATTGCAAGCCAAGGAGTCCTTAGAATTCATCCTTTCAAGTAACAAACAGCAGAGCAAAAGACAGTTGAGAATGGATATAGAGGCAAATGGAGAATAACCAGCATTAGAAGTGTCTGCTATTTCATGACATAGTGGATAGCAAGTAGATACCTGTTGAACTACTAATTTACTGTTTAGGAAACCAGTAAAAATGTAGATTTATTTATTTATTTATTTATTTAGGCAGACCTGGACTTTTAATGACTGCTTTCTGCTGGTGGAAATTTGTAGCAGAATATCTATACCCTGTGTTTGCCATGATTCTCCGGGAGTCCTGAGTCTTCTTGCTGATGTCTGACCTGGTTGCACACTCAGCCTGGGGCACAGTGGCCATGCTGAAGATCTGTGCCGCTTGCCAGCAGCTTATGTCTGCTGTTTCCTGGGCCCAGACTTTACTCATCCTTCATTTTTTTGGAGCACGTTCTCCAGAAGACTTCTAGAAAGTCTTCATGGGAAGCTAATTTTGTGACACTCTTCATGTCAGAAAATGGCCTTACTCTTAACAAATAACTAGGCTGAGTGTAAAATTTTACATTAAGAAACACTTTAGTCTCAGAATAGTTAAGGCATTATTGAAATTTCTTCTTACAATTAAGTCTCTAATTTTTTTTTTAAAGATTTATTTATACAAGAACCAGGGTACAGGCCAGAAGGGTGAAAGGATTCACCAGAGACAGAGCAGGGAACAGAACAGGCAGACTGACTGAAATATACTGCGAAGGGGAACAGCGGGCGAGATAGGAGAGGTCTATCACGCCATGTGTGTTGCTCCGCGGCCTGTGGGAATTGAACCAGTGCTGCAGAGGCTGCGGACAGCTTCACAGTGCTGCGCTCAACCGCCTGCGCTGCCAGGGAGGCCCCAAGTCTCTAATTTTTTTCTGTCACAATTTGTCTCTGTCAGACTTCTTTGGATACTTTCTTAGTTTTGTCTCCACTATATTATATTTATTCTGGCCACTTTCTTTTTAACCTTTGTTCCTGCCTCAAAATATCCTCTTACTTTAAGGTTGCCATTTGTGGTACATGTGTGCGAGTGTGTTTACATATACATACACAAATGGCAATACATATGTGTATGTATATGTGCACACGTGTGTGTGTTTTAATCTATCAAGTTATTTATTAGAGCTATTGCTCATTTAGAAGTTTTATTGTGTTCTCTGAATTGTTTCCATTTTCTTGTTTATTTTGCTTTCTCTTTTGTCTATGTACAGTGATTCCCAATTGTTTATGTTCAAGACTAAGTCATCGGAAGCTGAGTTGGATTGTAATATATTCCTATGATAACATATTAGTCAATCATAAAAATGAAGTCTTGTAAGACCTGAAACCATAAAATATATAGAGGAAAACATAAGCAAACCATTTTACGACACATGCTTCAGGAACTTCTTTGGGGATTCATCTCCAGCAGTAAGGAAAACAAAGGAGAACATAAACAAATAGGACTACATAAAACTAAAAAGCTTCTGCACAACAAAAGAAACTAACAAAAAGATATCCCACCGAATGGGAAAAATATAGTTGCATACCATACATCTGACAAAGGACTGATAACAAAGATTTACAAAGAACTAAAAAATGTCTACAAAAAGAAAACAAATAACACAACTAAGAAATGGACAGAAGAACTAAGTAGGCACTTCTCCAAAGAAGACCTACCCAAGACCAACAGGCACATGAAAAAAAATGTCCATTATCACTATCGTCAGAGAAATGCAAATTAAAACTACGGTGAGACACCACCTCACACCTGTGAGAATGGCCTACATCAAAAAATCAGAAACAATAAATGCTGGTGAGAATGTGGAGGAAAAGGAATCCTACTCTACTAATGGTGGGAAGAAAACTGCCCCAACCCTTATGGAAAACAGAATGGAGATTTCTCAAAAGACTACAAATGGATCTGCCATATGGCCCAGCAATTCTACTCCTAGGTATCTACCTGAAGAACACAAAAGCACTAATTCTAAAGGAAACTTGCACTCCCATGTTCATTGCAGCACAGTTTACAATAGCCAAGATAAAGAAACAGCCTAAATGTGCAAAAACTAATGAATAGATCCAGAAGATAAAGTATTTATACACAATGAATAGAATACTACTCGACTATTAAGAAAGATAAATTCTTGACATTGATGGCAACGTGCATGGAACTGGAAGAAATATTGCCATGCGAAATCAGACAGAAGGAGAAAACAAATACTGGATTGTGTCACTTACATGTAGAACATAGAAACAAAAAAAGTGTCAGATGAAGCCAAACTAAAAAAACCAACCCTTGAAAGCTGACTGTAGAATGTGGACAATAAGAGGGGGAGGAGGACAAAGCAGGGAAGGAGCAGGGATCTGGGGTGCTGCCCTCTGGGTTCTTTCGTGGGGGGAACACCATGGCAGTGGTGCCTGCAGTGGGGGACCCTACACTTGGAAACAGCAATAAACCAAAACTAACTCAAAAGAAAAAGCTCAATAAAAAAATGAAATCTTGCTACTTGCTGCAACGTGAATGAACCTCTAAAAACACACACAAAAAGAGAAACCAGACACAAAAGTCACGTATTGTATGATTCCATTTATAGGAAATATCCAGAATAGAAAAAATTCTTTTTTTTAAAAGATTTATTTATTTATACAAGAACTGGGGTACAGACCAGAGGCTGGAGAGGGTGAGAGAATTCACCAGAGATAGAGTGGGGAGCAGAACAGGCAGACGGACCAAAGACATTGCTCAGGGGAGCACTGGGCAAGGCAGGAGAGGTCTGCTGCGTCATGTGGATAGTTCCCTGGCTGGCAGGGATTGAACCCACTCTGCAGAGACTGTGGACAGCTTCACAGCATGGCACTCAACCCACCGTGCCACCGGGGAGGCCCCCAGAACAGATAATTTCATAAGACAGAACACAGATTGGTGGTCGCCAGAGGACTCCTCTTAATGGGCAAGCAGTTTTACTTTGAAGTGATGGAATTGTTTAGGAATAGATGGAGGTGATGGTTGCATGGTGTTACCAATGCACTGAATGTCACTGAATTTTTTGATTTTTTAAATTTTTCTTAAAGATTTATTTATGCATACAAGAACTGGGGTATAGGCCCGATGCGCGGGAGGGTAAGAGAATTCACCAGAGACAGAGTGGGGAGCAGAACAGGCAGATCTACTGAAATACGCTGCTGAGGGGAGCAGCGCGAGAGACAGGATAGATATGCCCCACCATGTGGGATTCTCGCCACGCTGGCCTGGATCGAACCCGTGCTGCAGATGCTGCAGACAGCTTCACAGTGCTGTGCCCGTGCCACCAGGGGAGGCCCAGAATTGTTTGGTTTAAAAACTATTTATTTTATGTTACATGAATATCACCTCAATAAATTATTAATCTTTAAAACTGGGAGCTTTGTGGATGAATGTGTGAGACACAAGAAGCCTTCCTTTCTGAATCACCGGGCAAAGAAATCACTACATTGAGAGGTCCCCAATCTTCTGGGTACTTACAAAGATTTCCTCTGGACATTTTTCCCAAGAAAAATATACTTATCGCCTGTCTAAAGTGTAGCAGCCTAGTTCATTAAGTGCTGTCTGGATCTGGGACCTTTATATAATACTAATTTCCCTGTTTTTGACCTGGGGCATTTTTCATTCTTGCTCTGAGCTAGATTTTCTTTCTTTCTTTTTTTTTTTAAAGATTTATTTATTTATACAAGAACCGGGGTACAGACCAGATGCGCGGGAGGGTGAGAGGGGAACAGAACAGGCAGACTGATGAAATACACTGCTGAGGAGAGCAGCGGGCGAGACAGGAGAGTTCTGCCACACCATGAGGGACCCTCACCGGCTGGCTGGGATCCAACTGGTGCTGCAGAGGCTGTGGACAGCTTCACAGCAATGCGCTCAATCGCTGCGCCACCAAGGGAGGCCCTGAGCTAGATTTTCTTGATGCCAAAATGCTCTCCCTCTCAACTTTTCCAGAGGATAAACTTCTGGTTTCCATGGGGCAGGTAGATACTTGGCTGTCCTCATGGGCCAAGACAAGGGAAACCTGCTTGTCTCAACCCGCTGTGTTCCACACCAGGGCCTTGGAGCCTGTTCCAGTGATCATTCCCTCTTCCACGCCTTGCTCTACTGGCCTGGAGCTTCCTCTCTTGGTAAGTTTCTCTCACTTACTCTCCTGATAATGTGCTGACACCTCTCTTCCATTTTTCTTGTCATTGAGTTCTATATTTAAATTTTTTCTTCATTATTTTAATGTCATCTCAGGAAGGAGAGGAGGTAAACTTTTTGTTGTTTAATCGACTGGTTTAACTTAAGATCCGCCATTTCTTTTGAAAACTTGTCAGGGGAAATTTCACCCAGAATGAAAA
Source organism: Talpa occidentalis (assembly GCF_014898055.3). NCBI lineage: Eukaryota > Metazoa > Chordata > Mammalia > Eulipotyphla > Talpidae > Talpa > Talpa occidentalis. The sequence continues at coordinate 89,740,475 of NW_023602073.1, forward strand.
GAATACTGCCCAGGGATCATCTCTAAAGTAAGCTGTGATCTCAGTTTACAAATTACCTGCTCTATTCTTGTGCCTAATTGTTAAAACATTGGAAGGCCATAAGACACGGCAGGACATGAAAAAACAGGCAGCTTTTTATTAAATGGCAGCCATGTGTCAAGAGAACAACACTTTGCTGCCTCAGGCTTCAAGTGCAAATTCCAGAAATTGATAATTACCAGTCTTGTGTGATTGTTTTTACAAAGTATCAGTTCTTATAACTCTCTTTGAAGTAGGTGAAAATTAAACAAGATCGCGTCTTCTGAATCTCAGGACTGCCTCTATTGTAAATAGCACAGGGGACGTTGTCATGATTTGTTTATACCTTTCACCTGCCCAGCCTCGGCAGGAAGAAATTCTGCATTATTCATCACATGCACAAAGTAGTTCAATTAAAGATTGTACCATATATGGCACTCCCGCTATAGGAAGTCATAATAATTTAAATGGAAGAAAATAGGTTACTAAATGTAAAGTGATCTTTAGAATTCCGTATCAGCTGCAATTAAAATTATGAACTTTCTGTTCACAGCTTGCTACTTATTGAGACTATTTTATGTTTTCAGAAATCCTCTGGTATTTGTGCATTTCATTGTAGTAACCATAGATCTACTCATATTGGATTATGCAAGTGGAATTTATTCTATAGAAGCAAATTGCAGGAAGAGCTTCAGGACTAATAAGGATTAGAAAGTTACCACACAGTATTTTCAGAAAATCTCCCACTATCCTTTCTATCTCTTCCTGGGACCTCTTTTCTCATCTCCATTCTCCTACATGCCAGGTTCATTTTTCTCTTTCTGACCGTCTCAATTTACTCTACCTAAAAATGACCGCCTCTCTCTGACATTCTGGCTTGGCTACATATCATTCATAAAGTCAATATTTGTTAATTCTAATTCCAGGTTCCCGGGCATATAAGTGGCCCATTTGGGCATATGTACCCTCCCAGTGCACAGCTGGGACAGGGTGTGTGGGCATATTTCTCATGGAGGGCTGGGGAGGTGGCATCTCTAATATGGAGCCCTGGGCAGGTCCCCTCTTTCTGAAGGAGTTGATTATTTTTTTTTTAAAGATTATTTATACAAGAACTGGGTACAGTCAGAAGTGCGGGATGGTGAGAGAATTCACCAGAGCCAGAGCCGAGAACAGAATAGGCAGACTGACGAAATACACTGCTGAGGGGAGCAGGGGGAAAAGCAGGAGAGGTCTGCGCGCCTTGTGGGACCCTCACCGGTGGTTGGATCCAACCGGCGCTGCAGAGGCTGCGGGCAGCTTCTCAGCCCAGCATTCAACCGCTGTGCCACCAGGGGAGGCCCAAGAAGGAGTTGATTATTATTGTTGTAGTTGTTATTTCTTATTAAGTGAGATACTTCATCCAGAGTACCTAAGTACCAACTTTGTAGATGAAGGTTAAAATGAAGTATGAACAAATGTGTTTTCCTCTAGAGTACTTTGTGTAGCAGAGTAGCCCCTGGGAGTGGGGATCAGGTAGGTTCCTTTCAGGTAGTCCTGTCTGGTGCTGCTCTCTCTGTGATCAAATAGGAGCACTCACCCCACAAGAAATAATACTTTTTTTCTCTGCTTCATCCAAATTTCTCAGGTGGTTCACGCAGATGTGAACAGCTAGTAAAGGAATTGCCAAGAGAAGTTTTGGAAAACGGAGCCTCTGTTGCCCTAAGTCATGGTGGGACTGGCAAGTTCCCAAATTTTTGATTCGGTGCTTGCCAACTTTGCACACAGAGGTCACATGCTGTGGAAAGAGACTAGAAGAGGAAGCAGAGTCTAAGAAAGGAAACCAGAGTGGCAGAGAGCTAGAAAGGAGCCCCAAGTTGCAGACATCAAGTTTTGCAGAAAATGAAAGATGCACAATGAAAGCTCATTTATTTACTGTATCACTATTTAGGTGTACCGTCAGTGTCCTAGGCGCTTTCTGAGTTGAGCCTCTGACTGTAGCTTAAGACAGAGGAGGAATGATGAATTGCAAGAATAGGCACAGACTGAAACTGGCAGACTGTCAGGGGTCCGAAACAGCACTAGGAAACTGATTCCTATTTCTCCTCTATGATGACTCATTCAATCCTTCTTTCCTGCTCTTTGGTTATTACCTCTCTTACTTTCAATCTCCCAGAACAGAGGAATCTGATCCCATTTTGAATCAGAGTGGCAGTCTTGAGCTCCCAGTCCTTCCTTCAATCAATTTCCTATATTTAAGGTAGAAGGAAGTTTTATGGAAGATAGACAGATGCTTTCAATATTTGTTAATTCTGTAAGGGGCTATAAGGTCACGATAAATAATAGGCGTGATGATGTTTAATGGCTTCCTGGTGTAATCAGAGGTCAATAGTGGTTTTTTCAGTCTTCTAGCTGGCCAGTAAGCTTCCCAGAGTGCCTCTCCTAGTGCTGGTCTAGTGGAATACTTCCTAGTGCTGGTCACTATTATAGCTTATCTGGGGAGCCCCAGAGATAAGGGAAACTAAGGGCTATTATAGGACATCATCTTTTGGAATTCTCCCTAGAAGAGAAAGTTTTGAATAGACACTAGGACCTAAAATGACTATACTATGGCAGAGAGCAACAAACTTTTTCAGTTAGAGGTACATGTGAGATTTGATGGTGAAACAGAGAGCAAGTTGGCCTCACATTCTCAAATAGTGATCCTAAAATTTTATAAAATTGCAACCTGCTTGAATTTTAAGCTTAATAAATGTTCTGTCAACTTCATGACTTGCAATAAAAGTTGCATTAAGCAAACGTGCCTTTATATGTAAGTTTAAATAAAGCACCTCTAAAGAAGACTAAAATTCTATGTAATTTTACATAATTAAATGTAACTATTTTGTCATACTACAATTTTCTGCTTTGCTCCTTGTGTCTACAATTTTGATGTTCGTCATGGATTTGGATGGTTTATTTCAGTGCAAGCTTACCCACATTTGTAGGGTGCAGATGGTAATTACTCTTTACCCAAAACCAGACAAGATGCCCCAAGTTCTCAGTTTGATGATACTTGGAAAATTTTTAGCAAAGTAAATAGTAAATGCTCTTCAAATCTGGGCACAAACAGTGAAGGCAAAAGTGGTTTCACAAAGTCACTTTTATTTCTGTTTCTGCCCTACATTTTCCACTTTTCCATTCTTTTCATTGGCGAGAATTTGATTGAGTATATTGACATGAGCATTTTTAAGAGGCTGAGATTACCATGCAATTCCAAGGGCTAATATGTTTTTGATTAAAATAACCTATTTTTGCAAAGGCCTATCTTTAGGAAATATTTATTTTCTTATTTCATTTAAAAAAAAATCACATAGAATGCCAAAGTCTGAAGTCCTACAAGTCCAATGTGCAATTTTTTCCTCATCCCATTACAAAGACAAAGGAAAATTCATATTTTGAATTTTCTAGGTATTTTGTATAGAAAATTATTCATGTACTAAGCTCCTTGAAGTTAGAAAAGGTTACCTCATTCTATAAGCATTGTTGTAAGAACTACAATATTATGCGCATAGCCCAGGGCTGTGGGCCAAGGAGATTACAAAAGGAATGTAAGATCAAGGCCATGCTCCCCAGAACATACAATGCAGTTAAGCAGAAGCGCAATAGTTTTTTTTTAAAGTTTTCTTTTAAAATAGATAAAATTGTCTCTCTGAAGGTCTAAGGAGGTCTACATAAAATATTAAGAGATTAAGAGTACAGAGTAGTTAATAGGACAAAAATTCTGAAGGTGGCTTTTAGGTGACTAGCATTTGGGCAACCCTATGCTTCCTTATAATCTTACTGCCTCACAGTGAGCCCTGGGTTACTTCAAGGACAACAGACATACTGTTGTTTATGCCACGGACACACACAGTTGAGATAAAAGTTGCAAACAACTCCAATACTTCCAACCAGCACACAACATCCTTTCTTCCTTGCAAAGTTTGGAATGACTAACAATAGTCCTACAGTGATGTTCTGCAGCTGCTATCTTTCTGTTTAAATTCATGTGTGTGTCTGAGTCATGTGCATTAGGATTTAGAGTGTTTATCACTTACATATTTGTATTTTTACTGTGAACTCAAAAATGTAATTACCCCAAGCTTGAAATGAATAGGACAACTGAGGAAAACAAGAACAGCTGGCTAGCATCCCCAAGATCAGGAGCTCTGAAATATGGGTAACTGGCAGCTACAAGGCCTGCAGAGATGCACAGTTTATTGAATTAGACATTGCTGTTGACTCTAAAGAGGGTATTTGATGGATGGAGGGGAGGGAAGACATGCGGGTCTGTTTCTGTCTTTGCAAAGTATGGGGGGGACATGAGTCTTGACATGGCGGTGAGAGGACAGTTCTTTTCTCTGATTTCTTAAAGTAATTTTCAGACAAGTACTATTCAACTAGTAGGAGGTATTTATCCACCCATTTCAGAGGTAAGTACAGCCCCTTTGTCCTCACTTAATTTTTCCAGCCTCTTCATTATGGTCCCTTACACCAAAATGAATGTCCCTAATCATTTGTCAGGAGCCTCAAACTCATTGGCTCACAGCTGAGTTTAAAATGCAAACTTGTTCATGCTGTAAAAACAGACGCATGATCACAAGAACAAGTGTTGGCAATTCATAGAAAACCAGATTTGCTCCTACTTTGGCTTCCCCTGTACAATGAGTGAACATGTTGAAAGCAAATTTGGGGTCAGGAATTCGTTCTGAGTAGGAGGTTACAACGTGACACCCTTGGAAGTATTTGAAAAGTGAACAATCTCACTGCAACTGTTATTAATCTTTCAGGTAAAATCACTCAAAGATGTCTTCTGCCATGCAGTTTGTGTTTTTATTACTGTGGATGCATTTCACTTTTCTGCAAGTCAGTTGCTGTCTCCAGACCAATACCATAACCTTGAACCTGGACTAATCGAAGCAGGAATTTCCCTGTTATTTGGCAATGAACTCTACTCATTAGCTGTTAATGAGGCATAAGTTGTAAAGCCAAGTCCCATGTGGGCCAGTTGGCTTCCTATTGAGAGAAACATTTTCAAAGGCCTAGATTGAATTCAGTACTCTAAGCAACATCAGACAGATGCCTATCATGGAACACAATTTGATCTTGAGGAAGAGTAGAGATGTTCAGTGTACTGTAGCTCATACTATAAGTGGGCAGGGGAGCCACAAATATGATCTATTTGATAGCACAACACAAACATCCTGCTTATAGACACAATCAACATTATCCCTTAATAATAAGAGAAAAAAAAATTTAAAGGAAAACAAAGTTACCTGTTTGCAAGTTCAATATTGATTTACAACCCAATTGTTCTGTTAACCTTAACGTGATATTTTGTTTTGCATAGATGTCTTATACAATCCTTTGACTTTCTCTTGGTTTTCATATAGCTTATAAAAATCTTCCATTTTCCCACCTCAGCATCTAATATATAAAGAACATAAAGCAAGATATATTAGTTTATCCATCCATCCATTCATGTAGATTTCCAATAAACTCCCTGAGAGTATAATTTATCCTGGCTGCATTAATGTTTTCTTCTAATGACTGCTTAGTCCTTTGAAATCTGGCTTCCAATCTAGCTATACTTCCCATATTGTTCTGTCAAAGTTTATCAGGTTAACCCCAGTTTCAATGTCTATTTTCAATCCTTAGCCTGAGGACAGAAAAAAAAACAGTCTGACTTAACAGGTGAAATATTTTTCTGGAGCCTTGTCCATATGCCAGCTGAAAAGTCTTGTCCTCTCCCAACCTTCCACCAGAGGGCTGTTCCAGGGCTGCACTTGAACTAATAACCAAATACTTTCTCTCCTGAATATTTCTCCTTGACTGCCATAACTGGGTCCACTTGAACCTAATAGCCTTCTCAGTGTTAGTGCCATAATTTGTGGGGACCAGTGCAAAATGAAAATATGGGTTCCCTTGTTTGAAAAATGAAAAAATGCCATTAAACATACAACAGATTACAGTTGATCCATTTCTTTGGCAGTTTCTCTCTCCACTTGTGATGGTATCTTTTTATTTGCTATTTAATGCCATTCTAAGTAAACAAAAAGTACAATTTTTGATTATTAATGTGATGTTAGGACTTACATCTATATTGTCAATTTTAAATGTAAATTTAATGCATTTAGTTTATATGTAGAATCACTGATATTATGCAATTACTATTTTGTAGCTCATACATTGTGTATCCATTTCATTCTTACCACAACAGTAGGATCATTGCACTAAAAAAACTGCTGGCTTTTATTTTACGTCTTAATATACACACATTCTTCCAACACTTACCTTGGATCAATGGTGGGTAAGAAAGGACTAAAATGAAAAGGAATTGGGGATTTCTTTATCTTTACTGTTCCTTCTATGTCATCATTTTCAGGGCAAGTGTTGGCTAATACAAGGAAGCAATCCCAAAGAAAGAATACATGAAGCTTTCATGATCATTCGTATTTCTTAGAAGGCCATCGATTTCTTTCAAACCAGAAAATAATGGTTTAAGCAGTAATTGTGACTTCTCAGAGTTTGCAGCCTTCGTCCTGCCCCTCCCCATATCCTTAGTCAAAGCTGGAACACATCTCCTATCACTTTGAGTCCCTCTGAACTGCCACACATCTTGGGGATTGGAACTCTGTGCTCAGCAGACAGTGAATACCACATGTGGATGGAGAGGTGAGGAACAGTGAACATGTGTATTGCATATAATTCTTCTCCATGCACACGCTTCACTGTCCCAAACAACTTGAGTTAGAAATCACACATTGAAAGCTAAAACTATGAAAAATGTCAAGACTGTGGCAATAGAGCATTTCAATAGACTTGGAACACCTCTGAGCGTTGCAGCCTCTGAGTCTGCCCAGGTCACGTATCCATGAAGCTGACCCTGATGCTCTCTGTGACCTCTGCATCATCAGTCCTCATAAATGTCACGTGTAATTCTATTCACATTCTTTCTGCCTTATTATTATAACCTTGCAGATTCAATTAACAACTCTCTGTCTTTGACTCTCAACTTTACCTCAAACTGAATATTCATGTGATTTCCAAACACATCCTAGCACATAATGTGTCAAAATAAAATCCATCATTTTCTCCTGGTTCTTCCCTGGTAGTACCACAGCCAAGATTCTCAGTCACTTAATCCACAGTGTGCACAACGCTGATAATATGGCAGTGACTCAATGTCCACTGGCTTATCGCTCACACTGAAAATCTGCCTCCAGTTCCAGATTTGTGGGGTCCAGTTTCAATCATTCAGAAATTGGTTGCTCTGGTGGTAGATGACACATATCTTTATTTCTTTTCTACAAAAGTTATTCATATATTCATATATACATATATCTTTAAGGCATTTTACAGGAGCAGGGAATAAATATAAATTTAACCATCCGCTTCTACTTAAGACTAATGGAAAACCTCTAGCAGGAAAAACATGGATATTAATAGTTAAAACAGACACTGGGATTTGGAGTAGATTTCATTTACATGTGTTCACAACTTTCCCTTCCAATCACTCCCAAATAAACAGTTTCATTTCTTCATTTCTATTTCCAAATATATATATATATATATATATATATTAACTTAAAAAAAAGCAACTTTGCTGACAGACGGCGTCCCTTTCAAAGACAAATTGGCTACTGTCTTGTTTTTTTTGTATTCTTTGTTGCGAAAATTGTAATTGGATGGACTTTAATTATGGTGTCTTGATATTTCCAGAGCTTCCCACTTCTGGTTAGGCCATAAATACAATGGAGTATTTTGTGTTGTTTTTCTGCTACTTCCAGTTCAGAATAGAACTCAAGAAAGGTTGAAGGGTATTAAAAACAATAGCAAAAGACAAACAGGGTTAATAAAGAAAGAAGGGGGATGGATTATTTCAAAACTCATGATGGCATTTGGTTTATATTTAAGTGAGGTTCAAGTCAGTTCTTGTTTTTATGGGACCCTCCCCTCTAAGTCAGTTTCTAGTCATCTTTGCTTTAGGTTTGGCATATGGAAAGACTATAAACTGCCTTCTAGCCTGAATAGGGCTCATCTAGTCATTAACTGCCTACAACACCGAGGTAGAATTTTTACTTATTTCAGATGGCCCAGGCACTGGAAATAATGTGCTATGTGTATAATAAATCCAAAGAAATGCCAGAATAACATGTGGCTTCCAAAAATGGCCCAGAGAGCTGTTAGGCACAAGAAATAGGAAGCCAACTTAGATTCCAGTATCAACCACTCCATCCAAATCTGGCAGATATTAAAGTACTAGTTATTTGTGAAATTTGGAAGCAATTTTTTAAATAAAGATACTTCTATGCTGTTCTAATATATATTTTATTTATGGTACTTAATAGTAATCTGATAATTTGGAGCTATCCAAAACTATTTTAAATTATTCCTTCAAAAAGTATTAACAGTTCTGTGATATTTCATTATGCAATATCAGAGCCAATAAAGTGAGGTATCAATCTGTCTAAACACATTGACTTTTTGATGCAATAGCACTACTATAAAACAGCAATAAAATTAGTAATTCCTACTTTCAGAAAATGAATCTTTTTTTTTTGTAATTATGTTTATTGAGGTAGTGGTTTACAACACTATACATCCCTTAGGGGTATAAATTCACATCACTTCAAATGTATGTTGTCATACCATGCCCACCATCAAAGTACCAATAATCTTCAACTGTAGTACATTGAGAATCCCCACACCCCTTTTGGCTACCCACACCCTCCCCACTGGTTATCTTCTGGTAACTAGTTCTGCAATCAGATTCCAAGGGTTTATTTTGGCTTAGTTTTGTCTGTCCTCCTTCTGATATATTTGCTTAGCATAATCCCCTCTGTTTCCATTCAAATTGTTACAAATGGTAAGTTTTCCCTTTTAATAACTGAATAGTATTCCATTGTGTATATAAACCACACTTTCTTTAGCCATTCCTGTGTCATTGGGTACTTAGGTTGTTTACAATAGCTTGATTATTGTAAATAATGCTCAACGAACATAGGAGTGCATATACACCTTCAGACTAATGTTTTTGAATTCTTTGGGCAGATACTTAGAAGTGGAACTTCTGGATCATATGGCAGATCTATTTTTAATGTTTAGAGACACCTCCATACTATTTGGTATAGTGCCTGGACTATTTCATATTCCCACCAACAGAACAAGAGGGTTCTATTCAGAAAATGAATCTTTTTGAAGTAACAATAACATAATGACATATGAATAGTTATAGGACAGTATAGTATATAGTTCTCTTTTAAAAAGAAGTCAGAAGAATATGAAACCAGATCTCTTTGGGGAGAAGAAAGTGAGGCTTAAACTGTTTTTCTCCTTGGAAAGTTGCGGACCGAAGAAGGCATCCTCAGGAGACTTGTGAAAAATTAATGCTTAAGGGATTTTGCACATTAGTAGATGTCCCATGACATTTTATATTTCTTTATTTTTTTATATTTATTTTTTTAATGTTGATTTTTTTAAAAGATTTATTTATTTATTTATGTGTACAAGAACTGGGGTACAGGCCAGAGGTGTGGTGGGTGAGAGGATTCACCAGAGACAGAGTGGGGAGAAGAACAGGCAGACTGACTGAAATACACTGCTGAGGGGAGCAGTGGACGAGATAGGAGAGATCTGCTGTGCCATGTGGGTATCTCCCTGACCAGGGATCTGACTTGTGCTGCAGCGGCTGCAGACAGCTTCATAGCTTGTGTCTTAACCCCTTTCACCACCAGGGAGGCCCCACATTTTATCTTTCTCTAGCTGTAAAAGGACATTTTGTTTCCAAAGACTAAATAGTGTGGAATAGTGAAGAGTTGGGATGTGACCTGGATTATGGAGGGATTTAAGGACTTGAAAGTGTGACTTTCTTGATAGGGTAAAAAGTTATTTTGTAAAGGGAGTGGAGTGGTGGTGTTGGAGGGCAAAAAAGATAAAAGAAAGAAAGAGAGAAAGAGAGAAAGAGAGAAAGAGAGAGAGAGAAAGAGAAAGAAAGAAAGAGAGAGAGAGAAAGAAAGAAAGAAAGAAAGAAAGAAAGAAAGAAAGAAAGAAAGAAAGAAAGAAAGAAAGAAAGAAAGAAAGAAAGAAAGAAAGAAAGAAAGAAAGAAAGAAAGAAAGAAAGAAAGAAAGAAAAAGAAAAGATATGATTATTCAGGTCCTTTATTTTTTTAATTGGGATGTTTGTCTTTTTGATATTGAGTTGTAGGAGTTCTTCACAGATTTTAGAAGAAAGTCCTTTTTCAGATAGATGATTTATGAATCAGCATTCTCCCATTCTATGGCTTATCTTTTTCCCTTTCTTCATGGTGTGCATTAAAACAAAAATGTTTTTTAATTTTGAAGTTCAGTTTATCCATTTATCTTTTATTGCTTGTGCTTTTGTTGTGATAGGACTTGACAAATCCATTTTTGAAGATTTACTTCTAAGATTTCTTCTAAAATTGTTACAGTTTAATTCTTAAATTTAATTCTTTGATCCATTTGCATTAATTTTGTATATGGTATGTGATAAGAGTACTGGGTCATTTGTTTGCCTGCAGTTATCCATGTGTCTCACTACCATTTGATGAGATTTTTTTTCACTATTGAATGGTCTTAATACCCTTGTCAAAAACCAGTTGGCCATAGATGTATAGGTTAATTTCAGACACTCAATTCTATTCCATTGGTCTATATGTCTACCTTTTGGATGGTACCATTCACAATGTTTGCCATTCATGTTCCTCCTACTTCATCGTATTTAAATATTTAACCCACTTGAGGAGGTCAAGAGGTTTTCTGACAAAGACATTTTTTAAAACTTTCATTGAGCTGTGTCATTCTTTTAGTGGCATATTGCCAGTTTTATATCTAAAAATATTAAGCTAAATCATGCATCTATGGTTATTTTTGATAACTAAAATTTTTAAATAATTTTCATGTCCTTGATTAAGGGTGTTCTAACCATCAGTAATAAGATTTATGCTTCATTTCATAGAAATGCAAAATGCAGATACAAAATGGTGAGCCCAATAATTTTCATAGTATCTATGTTACTAACAACCCTAAAAAAGCAATGGTTCTATTCTTAGAAAAGGTGTTTCATATTTTGCATATTTAATGTAGTCCTTTGCGACCTGGTGAAATTACTGACGCCTGATTAAATAAGATAAATAGCTAATATTATTTGTTTTTTTATTAAGTGCAGTATAATTTGTGGTAAATTACAATCCATGCAGTAAAGAACATTGACCAATAGATTTATTTTGATGACTATGATAACATATTCATGAAAAGGAAGCAAATATCGAAAATATTTACCTTTATCCTGGATGCATTTTTCACGATTGGTCCCACACTAGAAAGCATCTCTTCTTTTTCTCCTTTCAGCCCTAAAATGTTTAATAGGATTTGGGTGAGAGTATTAAGAAATATTAAGACATAAATTGTGGTTTATCAATTTTGGTTCTCAGAAAGTTGTAGAACAAAGGAAATAGTAAGGAAGTTTTGAAGTAACACTGAGATTAATAAATGGCATTTAAAATCTCTTCTCGAGATACTGTGATTCTAATTGTATGGAGCCAAGATTTTCTCCATTAGAGCTTCCCCGGTGGTGCAGCGGTTGAGCGCTGGGTTGCGAAGCTGCCCGCCGCCTCTGATGTGCCGGTTCGATCCCCGGCTGCTCCCCGGCCCCCGGAGGAGGGTCCCACATGGCGCGCAGACCTCTCCTGCCGCCCGCTGCTCCCCTCAGCAGTGTACCTCGGTCCTTCTGCCTGCTCTGCTCCCCGCTCTGGCTCTGGTGAATTCTCTCACCCTCCCGCGCTTCTGACTGTACCCAGTGCATGTATAAACAAATAAAACAAATAAATAAATAAATAAAACATGCCTCTATTAAAAAAAATCTTTAAAAAAAAAGATTTTCTTCATTAGATTTCAAATATAGTTTCTTTATTTTTTTAACATCTACTCTCTGAATGCATTTCACTGAAAATTCCTATGCAAATCATTTTTTTTGCATGGCATCAGTGAGATATTCATGCCTCGGGTTTACGTGGAATCTCTGTAGGCGGTCCAGTTCTGCACTCAACTTCCTGCTCTGACCTGTACCCAAATGTTCATCTTACTCTTTGTTTATTACAGTCTCTCAATTCTCTCTTTTCTCCACCACTCTCCTGGAAGTCTCTTCTGTATTAAAAGTGATAAATGCAAACACACTAAAATTTGAAATGGCTCTTTTCTTTAAAAAGTAACTGAAGGAAACAATGTGGCAGTCAGTGTAATGTAATCAAAGGATTTTTTTCCTGATAAAATTGAATTATAATATTTTTCATAGATTTACATTGCATATTTTCCTCATCTAACAGCTGACCAATTCTTTGATAATGTAATTTGTTTCAGTCATTCACTATTTTTGCATTTATGATAACTGTATATTAGTTTTTGCTAAGTCAGACTTCGGAATCACAGTGGCCCATAATCACCAGCCATTGTTTCTCTCCTCTACATGTTGGCTAAGGCCAGCTGTAATGCCATGTCTTTATTTTGAGATTAGCAATGCAAAAACTGTGTTGACTCCTACAACTTCTGTTTGGAAGGCGCATACATCACTTTGATTTGAATATTATTGGCTAAAACTCATCACATGGCTAACGCTGAGCCACTGAGATGGAGAAGTAAACACTGCTCTAGAGATATGACTGCAAGTTAAATGCAATGGGTGGAAATGTTTAATTCTCTCAAAGAGGAAGTTTGCACATAATTTTAACATAATCAACAATCACAGTTCCATTGACTATTTTCTAAGACTACTGTTAGAGGGGTTTTAGACACATGGTGATTTGAGCTCCTTTCCTCTTCATCCTGAACTCACAGCTACTCTGCTTTTGCTAAGTCAATTAGCTGCTAGGATCTATATGTGATGGGAGCGTATCATGTTGAGCTCTGTTGGGTGCCTAGAATAAGTTAGAGGTGCAAAGTTTGTCCTCTTGGGAAACTGGATAACTCTGGTGAAGCACAAGGGATGAGGACCAATAGATAGGAGGTCCTTAGGTGACTCAACCTTCTCCCCACTTTCCATTCTCTTCCTTTCCATAGATGTGTGCTTCAGGGGATAGTGATCCCTCACCCTCATTGGTCTTAATCAATTGGGATAATCCCATTCCCTTTGTCAGTACTTGTATTAGGATGCTTCTAAGACCCATTTTATAGATTATGACACGTGTGAGGCAGAATTAGGGATTATTTTTAGAGAAAATTTCCTCCCTCCTTCTAAAAAACAATCCCCTTTCTTCCTGTGGCCCTCATATTTAGCCATTTGATCCAGAAAACTTAATTTGCATCTAACACATTATATAAATTAGATAAGTGCTTTATCTTCAAACGATTATGTAGTTCAGATGCCCCTGTTTATAGTAAATTCAAATGTTTTTCAGTTTCAAAGTTCACTTTTAAATACTCAGTTCACTAAGGCAAGCAATGAATTCTTCCTCTGAGTCTTTAAGGGCACACAATACAGCTATTTTCTTGATTTTGAATTTTTGGCTTCCAGCATTGTGAGAACATAAATTTTTGATATTTTCAACCACAAAGATTGTGGTAATTTGTTACAGAAGTACTAGAAAATTATTCAGTTAGTATTTTATGAATACTTGTAAGTGACAATATCTCTGTCCTATCTTATGAACTAAAAATTGGCAGGGAATAAAATGTGGGGATTGTAACCTTATTTCTTCAATGTTCTCTGAACATCACTTTATTGACTCTTTTTGATTGAAGTAGCACTGCATTATAGCTTTATATTAGTCTCAGGTGTGCATCATTGAAAATCAACATGTGTATATACTACATTAAGTTCATGACGAAAAATCTGTCTCAGTTAATTTATGACAAGGAAGCCAAGAGTACACAAGAGAGAAAGGAAAATCTCTTCAACAAATGATCCTGGAAAAACTGAATATCCACATGCAAACAAATGAAACTAGACCACTCTCTTCCACCTTACCCAAAAATTAACTCAAAATGGATCAAAGACTTGGATGTAAGACTTGAAACCACAATACATAGAAGAAAACAGGCAAAACACCTCATGACATTGGCTTCAGGGATGTCTTTGTGGACTCAGCTACAACAGCATTTACTTTCAATACTATTTTTTAATCATAAAACTTCCATTCTTGAGGCAACGTCCATTCCTGAGGCATTTAATTTGATTTATTACCATTTTGTTAGAGCATGCAATTCAGTGAAAATGTTTATTTTTGTTCCTTAATTCTTTTCCTTTTGAGGTAGCACTTAGTAAGTTTTTCTTGACTCTAAAGTGTTTGAGAATTTCATTCTGCTGTTGTAGTATATGAGCAGTGATAAACTGACTCTTCAAAGGAAAATTTTCATCAAAGTGCCTTCCCCTAGAATCAAAAGATTTTACAACATTTTCTCTTAGCATGCCAACTTCGGAGGAAAATGTTTGCCAATCTTATTTTGTTGCTTTGCTTATAATATATTGTTAATTTGTTTGCTTCAAAGTATGCTTATAGCATTCCCTTTTTCTTATTCTCCTAATTCCAAAATCCTTCCATAATGTGTTCAGCATGGATTTCTTTTCACTACACTTACTAGAACCATAGTTGGCCATTCATATCTGTATATTTGGCTGTCATGTTTCGAAAAAATTTCCTTTAGTTATGTCTTTGTTATTCATACTGATTCTTTGTTCTGGGTTCTTCTTCTGGAGCATCTCCAAGTTTAAATAAAAAGCTCCATTCTCACTTCTCTGTAATTATTATATGTTTTTATTATTTCCAGGCCCGTTTCCTTTTCCTTTGCACTATGGGGAGCCCTCATAAGTTTGTTACATGTGTATTTCATTTCTGTTATTATTTTATCTTATTTCCATCTGATCCTTCCTTATCTCACCCCATCTTCTATTCTCCCCTGGTTATTATGTGTACATTTCACGCTATAGGTCTTTTGTAGTTAAGATGTTAGAGAGAGACTAACCTGCTACACATCTCTCCTGGATATCCACTAGATAACATTTCTTATTCCTTCTCAATGTTAGGTATGTCCATCCATGTGATTGAATTTTACCAATGGAGTAAATGAAGAACTGACCCAATCTATTTCCAGAAAATCTCTCACATGCCATCTCCCATGCTATTTCCCATTCTAAGGTGACCTTAAAAAAGCCATTAAAAATAGTAGAGCCACATGATGGAAAGAACCTGGTTCTCTGAATTATCAATTGGAGGAGAGAGCAGATGGCACTGCTAATCATGAACATCTGTCTAAAACAGACCTCACATTCCAGAGAAATAAATTTTATTTTCTTGAGCCATTGAAAAGCAGGAAGTTGATATAACATAATAGAGAGTGCTGTATTAACTAATAGTCATTTGGGCTAATGTTTGTTAATTATACTTTTTTTTTGCCTTTCTTTTTATAAGTCAGATCTTTGATATCCTTTTGAGAATGCCAGCTTTGTATAGTTTTCTCTGAATATAATTTGAATCTTGGTACAATGTTTTCTTTCCTTTGTATTATTCTGTTTATGAGTTCCATGCAAATTTTTATGTCTTTACTCATCTTTTAAAGAATAATGATTTTTTTTTTTTTTTTTTGCAGAATGGATATTGCCGACAGACGAGCTATCTGAAAACTCTGCACTTCTTTTTGGGAATGAATCACTTTCTAGGATCCTTACCTATTGGAAGATTTTTAGTATCTGGTCTATGTTTTATATAGAACTTTTAGCTGTATCAAGGTACAACTTTATGTTATTCTCACTACCTGGTCCTTCAATATCATGAACTCAATCATTCCAGTAAAAGCTAGTCTTTTACTTCTGCCAGGATTGTCCTGTTTCTGCTCCATTACCAATGATTTATCTTAGAACAGAAGAAATAATCACTCATTCACTCCTTCTACACATGTGCATTTCTTTTTTTTTTAAGATTTATTTATTTATACAAGAACTGGGGTACAGTCCAGAGGCACAGGAGGGTGAGAGGATTCACCAGAGATAAAGTGGGGAGCAGAACAGGCAGATGGACAGACAGGGGAGGTCCACCATGCCATGTGGGAATATCCCTGGCTGGCCGGCTCAACCCGCTGCTCCACTGGGGAGGCCCAGTGAGCATTTATTCATGATTTGTTTCACTGTTTAAGTTGGAACTGGTTAATAGTATATTAGGTGTGGTATAGAACTGATGCTCACACAAGCAGTACCTCTTTTAGAAGGGGGATAGCTACACAATTACTGTTTAATAAGAACTTAGACTTTGGTTTCTTAAAATGGCCTCACTATGGAAATCCTGATTTAGCATCTAGGTTTAAACACAGTAAACTTTGTTTTTAAAACTGTTAGGGAGTTTGTCATGCATTTAAGAATTGGTCTGAAAGGAAATTAATATTATAGCACATAAGAAAAAAAAATAAAACCCAAGCTTCAACAACAGATGAATTAATAAACACATGGTGTTTATATAAAATGAAATATTATTCAGTCTTAAAAAAGGAAAAGATTTCTGACACATGCTACAATATGAATGACCTTTGAAAACATTATGCTAAAAAAATAAGCCAATTGAAAAAGGGCAAATACTATATTATTTGCTCATATGTGATATATAGAGTAGTCAAATTTATAGAGATAGAAAGTAAAGAGTTTGTTTTAAGGAAGTGGGCACAAGAGAAAAGAGAGTTGCCATTTAAGAAATTTAGGTGAAGATGAAAACAGTTCTAGAGATGGGAAAATAGTGATGTTCACAAAATAACATACACGTTCTTAATACAATTGAAATGTACACTTAATTAAAATGGTACATTTTATGTTATGTATGTTTCACCACAATAAAAAAAATAAAGAAAAATGATTACTTTTTCTCCTTATTCAACTCCTTGAAATTTTGCATAATTAGAATCATAGACTTTGAGAGTCAGGAAGATCTCAGAGATGTGGGATCCTGAGACAGAGAGAGATTTACATCATCTTCTTGGCATTGCTGCTTCAAAGTGAGGCAGAATGGACCCCTCTGTGTTGTTTTATGACTAATTATATTGTATTTAAGCAAAGAAGAGGAATGGTCAAAGTTACAGATGACTGTCTGTCTGGACGAGACTTTTCTCAGACTGAAAAAGTAGAGCAACTCACTGATAGAGAATTTAATGAATTACAGCTTGAAAGAAGCCAAGCAAAGATGAGTTTACACTAATATGCCACACACAAAACATTTTCCAAATATACAGGGGATAATGACTAAGCCCTGTGTCAGGGACTTACTGCTTGTATGTACACCACAGCTTTGGAAAAAGACACTGCTAACATTCCTTAAGCTCCACTGGAATTCAAGACCAAAATACACAATTTCTCCAATGGTCGAGTATAAATTGTGCAACCACTGAGTTGCCAGAGTCTCCTCTGGTTATGACTTGTTACAGATGCAACTGCCACATGTCACTGGGAAATTGTAACAGCATGGTCATGTCAACTGAGAAATAGGGATTCAAAGAATTTGCTCTGAACAGCACTTTTCATAGTAAACCACTGTGTGGTCAGTGAAGGGATTACATCTGGAGTGTCTGAAAATAAAGTATTTTCAAAAGCAGTATTAAATGGAGGGGCTTAAAATAGCATGTGCAGAATGGCTTATTTTATTTGTAAGAAAGTACCAACAGCTTTGGACACTTAGTCGCCACACAGCTGATGACAATGAACTCCAAGAAAGCTCATCATTTTAGTTTGATCTTCTGCAAGTTTCTTCGGACTACCATCTCTGGTGTTCATGTTCCAGTAACATCTTCTTTTATAATGTCTATAATAGTGGGTGTTATAAAGAGGGAAAGGAATAACTGTGCAATGAAACTGCTATCTCTTAGTTTGAGAAATAATAAGACATGTAACATCTATGCTGTTTTCAGAGCAAGAGGATTTCTTTTCTGCAGAAGGCTAAGAGCAACCTTTTTCTACAAATTTGTATCTGAGAAAAATAAAACTTACTTTTCTGTTTCATTTCAGATCTTCCTGGCAAAAGACTTATGCTGACATGAACCTGGTATTGGCTTTTATTTTCCTCTTGGATTATATTTTAGCAGAGTAGTATTATAAATACAACTTCCACTTTGCAACCAGGCGAGATGAAGCGAGGCTACTTACATCTGTGCCAAGTTTTTGAAAAACATGAAGAAAAATGTTTTCTAGTAACAAGGAAAAGTAATAAGAATGTTGTCTGCCAGAGACTGAGGATTTCTCTGTAATTAGTGATAATGTTTATATGAAGTTGATTTAATACTCTATCCTGTAATCTGTTGACTCATTGGAAGCCCTTGACAGGGTTTGGTCATTTCTAAAATCTAGAGCTCAGCTTCATTTATTTTCTCTATTGTGTAACTATTTCCACCTGATCTTGCCTTTATTACTTGCTTGCTTGCTTCTGTGTAGTATGGGTTTAGTTTGCTCTTTCCATCTCATTAAGACAAAATTTAGATCACTGATTTGAAAATGTCTTTTCTGATGTAATCATACAATGCTAAAAATTTTCCTCTAAACACTGCTTTAGCTGCCTTTCACAAGTTAAACATGTTGCTTTTTAATTTTCATTTATTAAAATTTTCTTAATTTGCATGGGATATCTTTGACTAATGAGTTATTTAGAAGCATGATTTTTTTTAGTTTTCAATGATTTGAGGACTTTTTCAATTATCTTTCTGTTATTTAATTTCTAGATTAATTATCTTGTGGTCAGAGAATACACTCTAAAAGAATTTTATTTTTTCAACCCATTGAGACTTTTCTATGGCCCTAAAATATGCACTATTGTGTAAATGTTCCTTATGCACCCATTGTTTGGGAGAAAATTCTATATATATCAATTAGGCTAAGTTGGTTGATAGCGTTCCACATATTTTTTTAGTCTATCAATTTTCTGTTTAGGTTATCTTACTGCCAGAAATTTTTTGAAATAGTTGGGCTATAAATTTGATTATATATTTGTTTTTACAGTTTAGTCAATATTTGGTTCATATAATTTACATTTCAAAATGTATTTGTATATGTCCTGGGTACACACACATTTAGAATTATTATCTCTAGATTAATTGATTATATATTGATAGTGAAATATCCCCCTTTAATCCTGGTAATAATAGTCCTTGTTCTAAATTCTACTTCGGCTGAAATTACTATAGCTATTCCAGCTTTCTTATGCTTAGTGTCTGCATGGTAAATGTAGACTGTCAGTCTGACAGTCTCTGACTTTTAGTTAGAGCATTTAGCCATTCACCTAAGGTTTAAATCTACTATCTTGTTATTTGTTTTCTATTTGTACCATCTGTTCTTTGATAATTTAGTCCTACTTTTCCCCAGCATTTAAATTAAGTATTTTATGATTCTTTTTAATTGATTTATTAGCTTTACCTCTTAATTTTTCTTAGTGGTTGCTTGAATATTTTCAGTACACATTTTTAAGTTATTGTTGTAGTCCACTTCCAAATAATAGTGCTATACCACTACATACATAATATGTAAACATACTATATAATAAGATATAGCAGTCTTATAGTAGTATGCTTTCATTTCCCCTCTTCTGATCCTTTTGCTATTGTAGTCCTTCATTTTACTTTTCCTTGTCCTTGTCTCTAAAATATATTGCTATCATTTTTGCTTTAAACAAATATCTTTTAAAGAGATATACAAGTAAGAAAAATAATTGTTGAAGGATTTTATGTTTGCCCATTTCCAGTATTCTTTATTCTTTTTTAAAAGATTTATTTATTTATGCATACAAGAGCTGGGGTACAGGCCAGAGGTGGGGGGCGGTGAGAGGATTCACCAGAGACAGAGTGGGGAACAGAACAGGCAGATTGGCCAAAGTACAATGCTGAGGGGCTCAATGGGCGAGTCAGGAGAGGTCTGTTGCACCATGTGGGTAGCTCCCTGGTTGGGGATCGAACTCATGCTGCAGTGGGCTGCGTACAGCTTCATAGGTTGCGTCATAACCCCTTGCAGCACCAGGGAGGCCCAGATTCTGAGGAGCTTTACTTATTAAAATTTCTTTTTAAGAGTGTTGAATTTTGTTCTGATATACAGTTAAACTATTTGAAGCCAGTTTAATCCTTCTGAAGCTTTCTTAGGTCAATAGAACTCTCTTGTTAGTTTAGCTTCACTATTAAGGCAACAGACTTCTGCAGGATACACCCAATTTCCTGTGTATTAGTCTCTTTACTCTACTGGTGGGAATATGGACCATTCCTAACCCTATTTCATCTCTACAACTTTTTCACTGTATTGCTTTTCAGTGGTTCATTCCTTAGTTTTTGGTAATTTATTCTCATGCATTCACAGATGTGTACTCAGCTAGAGACTCAATGATCTTTGGAGCTTTTTCTCCATGTAACTGTTTCCTTTCCAGTACTATTCCTATAAATTCTAGCTATCTTGACCTTTTTGAACTATAATCTCAAGTACAGGAAGACTGCTAGGCTCTGTTTGGTTTAAAACAAAACTCCGTGTTGCTGCTTGAAATCTCTGGTGTGATTGATAAGTATACTGCTATACAACCTATGTAAGAAATAGGGAGACTTATTAATGTAAATATCTACATATGATTAAGTAAAGTCTACATATGATTAAGATTATAAAGTCTACATATGATTAAGATTTTTTCAAAAGTTTTGAATACTAAAATACTCTAAGCATTAAAACTGTATTAGCCAATACTACTGAAATGGCCCTCTGAGGTTGCCTGAGTTGATCCCTGTCCAGGGAGATACCCACAGGACACAGGAGACTTTACCCGTATTGCCTGCTGCTCCCCTCAGCAGTGTATTTCAGTAGATCTGCCTGTTCTTCTCCCACTCTGTTTCTGGTGAATTTTCTAACCTCCCACACCTCTGGCCTATACCCCAGTTCTTCTCCACAAAAGTAAAATAAATAAAATCTAAAATCTTAAAAAACTGTATTAGGCAAGTAATATGGATTTAAATGTTTGGATGAATGTGGAAGAGGTAAAGTAGATTAAGGACTGAAAATGTAACTTGAATTAAATAATAATGTCATTAATACACAGATTGACAGCAATTTCAATGAATTGATAGGAAAAGACTTAGGAATGTGTGGACAGGCAAAAATTGTTGAAAAAACAGAAAAGAAATGAAAAATCAAATACTTGCAATTCAGAATGACAAATTCCTTTTATGCTTGACTATTTTTTTTAAGCTTCAAAAAATTTGAATCTATACTGTCAGGTAAAAAATTATAAAATTATTTTTATTAATTTGGCCGTTAATGTCTCTGAGAATTAGCACACAGAAGACCTTTATAAATGGCAGTTTCTCTTGTGATATTAACCTCTTTCAGTTTTGCTTGCACACTTGTTTTGAATTCTCCAGAATCTGACAGTCAAGAGGACATACACATAATAGAATACGGCAATATGTTTGATTTGGTTAGCATGAACTAATTGAAGAGGGCCAATGGAAATTGTCATTTGGATATTTGAATAAAATGCCTGTTTAAAATTGGGTAAAAGTGTATCTTTCTGGATCCTCTATGTACATTTCCTTTCTCTCATGGCATAAAGGACACATCTTTGTATGTTTGCCTTCTGTCTTTGAATGTGATTTCATTATTTTAAGTGTCAGCTTTAATCATCTGGTAAACTTAAAGATGAGAATTGAATAAACTTTAGTTTCAGTGCCATAAATATTTCAAAGTAAACAGACCTTTTGAGTTGGTGGAAGGTGTGTCAGATGAACAGGTGTCACCGCAGGTTAATGTGTTGCCTGTCACCACCAGCCATCTGGACTGTAATTTTGTTTGGGTCACATGTGTGCATGAGATTGGCCTTCTCAATTCTGACTCTCTGCAAACTCTCTCCCTATCAGGAAGCTAACAGACAAACAGCCCACTCTTAACCCTGTTATCAGTGTCCTAAAGGAAGATTAAGGTTGGGGTGGCAAGAAGATTAAAGCCAGGTCCTTGAGCAGACATAATAGAGTTTCCATTGGGCATAGTTTCCATTCTATATAATGCTTCCATTAAATGCTAATGAACCTTTGGCCATGGGTAATTTACATTCAACTTGAAGCAGAATAGTTACTAATGAAGGGAAGTCCTCGAGTCACATTATCAAAAATAAAAATGTGCCATGCTAAACCAGAAGCAAAACAAATCTTTAGGTAACAAACATGTGCAAGTGGGATGTTAATGAGCATGAATTGGACTAATCTAATGTGTGTAATCTAAAAGGGGTATAGGATTGAGGTGCGAACTTCTCCAGAGAAACAAGCAGTTTCTTTAGAAACCTTGTAAAATGTTCATGCTAAATAAACCATCCATTCATTCTCTTCCTTGGATTATTTTTAGATGACTTTCATTCATTATTTATGACTGTGTTAAAAGAAACCATCTGGTAAATAGTAAACTACCTGCTCTTCTGTTTTATGTTGAGTACTTAGTCATTGTATGGCCTTTTATGCAATTTTTGGCTCATGTGCACATTCCACGGAATATCTTGTTTATGAGGTAAGAATGAAGTAGGTTGCAGGCTGAAGTCCTGAATTTATCTTTATTGGTATTTAATTTTGATTCCCTCCTCCTCTAAGAAGCTGCCAGACTAAGTAGAGAATGACAGTACATCCGAAGCCATCATAACCTCTCTAGCAGTAGATCTTGATCTCATTCATGCCTCTTATATTGCTCTCATAACTATATTTCTTAAGTGCCTTTTCCACATGGCCATCTTATTGTTCCCTCTGAGTTTCATAACTCCATATTTTATTGCCAAAAAGGAAAAAAAAAGGAATTAAACTATTCAGCTGGTCTTATCATCTTCCAGGAAACAATAAAGGTCCCTCCGTATGCCTTTAGTCAAATGTGTTCATTGTGCCAGCAAGACAGGAGTCAGGCATGTCTTCCCGTGCAGTCTCATATCCAAAAAGAGGGGATTACAGCTTCCTCTATTGTCTGTTCCAGGCACAACTTTGCAATTGACTTCTTGCCCAAGAGCATGTATTTGCTGACTTTTGTTTTTAGACAAAAAATTCTTTTTAGTTTTGTTTATATATGCTTTCAAGCTATTAATTAATTGCAAATTCATTTGGTTAGCCTTTTGAAAAAGTGTTTCAGAGTTCAACAATCATGAGATGAAACTGTTACAAATTGAAGAAAGAAGTGTGACAAGTGGGGTATCCTGGGAACTTTCTTCTAAGACATTATAATATTTATAAGATATTTCTGCAGATGAAAAGAAATAGCTAGTTAATTTAAATTACCCAGGATGGACCAACTGGTAGTAAACACTTAAAAATATATGATTGGAAGAAAATTTCTATGTAATTTAATGCACCTATATTTAAAAATGTTTTTTGAATATGGCGATTCTATCTTCTCCTAGATTTGACTTTAGAAAAGGTATTTTCCTTAATTTAGTTCAGTTCTTTGAATAGTTACTATGGTTTGGGGAGTTTAGTAAGTGTGGCAGGACTGAATTCTCCCAAATTTGTTCTTCCCTTCTTCCATGAAAATAGAGTTGTAGTTGAGTCCAAATCTATGAACTAGATGGCATTTCCCAACTTTCTTTGCAGACAGATTAGTCAACCCAATGTAATCACAAGTGTTTGTCTGCTTCTGGCTGTGGTTCAGAAAATGGAGGAGCAATAGGTAGCAGGAACCTGGGTCTCTGAATGACTGCCTGTAGCTACTCTGTCTTATCTATCTGAACTATTCAGTTCAATTCTGTTACACATGAAAGAAAGAAATGCTCATGTTCTTTAAGCCATCATATTTTGTATCCTCTTTGCTATAGGAGTTCAGGCTTTAATATAATTAACACAGTGTAACTCCATTTAATTAGGAAATGATGTATACTGATTATGTTGAAGTTTATGTATGGCTTCAAAATTTAAGAAGCAAGGACTTTGAACATTTTTTTTCTTGTTGGAGATACAAAAGCCAATGTACATTTTTCATAAATGAATTGTTCATACATATATATGAATATTTTTCCTTTATTATCAAGTGTTGATGAGAGTGTGAGGAATCTTGGACTTATATATACAGATATCTATGTCTATCTATTTATCTATCTATCTATCTATCTATCTATCTAGATATGTATAGTGCAGAATATAAATTTTGGTTTTTTTGGAAGCTTTTTGGTGGTACCAAAAACAAAAGCACCTATCTCCTTTGGTTCCACTTCTTGAGATCTACTTTGCAGAAATGCTTGCATGTGTGCATTAACATAGCTGTAAAAAACCAAGATTTTCAAAGATATTTTTGTTATAGGAAAAACTGTAAACAACCCAAACATCAATCAAATTAGGAATGATTATATAAATTATGGGAAAATCTATGCTATGAGATTCTTGTTAAGAAAGACAAGGAACGATCATATGTTCTGATGTGGGAAGAGGTCTAGGCAGTAGTAAGAAAAAAATGTCATCGGACACTGCATTTTGTAAAGTAAAAATGCATGTGAATGTGTGCATTTGTGTGTTTCTCAGTGTGTATGTGACCAGAGGAAAAAATTGAGACTGAGAGAAGAGTGCAATTTGCTTTTGTTCTCCTTCATTTTTTGCAGTATCCAACATATAATGGAAGCCAGATGTTGACCCAGATATAACGAGTTTCATCCTTCCTATCATCCAAAGTATAAAAAGCTGCATCCACATGAGTAAACAGATTTGTGAGGAAAAAAGCATAGCTAGACAATGCAGCAAGGTTACTTCTGGCAAGGCAAAGGGGATTTACAGCATAGATTGGAACACAAGAGGGGACTATCACTTTTCCATTCTATGTACTTCTCTATTCTTTGACTTTTTAAATGTGTCCCATGGCTCCTTGACTCAAATATAGCATAAAACTAAGAACCACAAGGTATTTAATGTGTTTGGTGAAAATGTATCCACTATAGGAGTTTTTTAAGAGTGTCAGATGCTAATGCTGTGGTGGGATTTAATAACTCAAAACCACAAGCTTCAAAGAAATTAGTTTTGATATAAAAGGAAGGCTCTGGGTCAAAAAGAAATTAAAATAAAAATGGAAAATATGACTTATACTGGATCTCTTCAAGCAAATTTTGGCCTTTTATGGGAGAACACTGTAGCTTCCCTATTAGTAAATTTTGGAATAATAGAGAAAAATCTTGTGAGCTGTGAGATTCCAGGCTGAATGTAGATCTGCAGCTGGAAGACTGTTGTTCTGAAGGGACTTGATGACAACGCCCGGTTTTTAAGTTTGTGAGCCCCCTAAATGTAGCTTTTAAAAAGTATGTCCTTTACAAAAAAGGGTGACAGATAAGTATCCAAACTGTTAGGCTTTCAAAGATTAGGTAAGTGAGTATTAGTGATTAATGATCAATGAGTATTGGTAGGATTAATGACAATGCTTTGAAGCTTCCTTTTCAGATACAAAGTTCAAGTTCATAACACCTCGGACTATTGCTTTAACTGTCTAGGAATTTTTCTTTACTGAAATTTGTGGTTGTTTTAAATATTTAATCCAGGACCAGCTGTAATGTGAACACAAGGACAGGTCTCAACTTCTGAGACAGTAGAACTCCAAAGTTTAGAAATTCACATTCAGTTGTATCAAGCCAAATTGTATTTTAAATGCTCTTAACCACTAAGTAAAAAAACAATAACCAATTTTTCCCCCTCATCTAATAATATTAAGGGTAAGTATGCTAAAATAATTTAAATAAACTGAAATGAAGCTTACATCCAAAGGTTATTCCACAGACTACTTTGGAAAATAGCAGTGCTTGGCATGGGTAGTTCTGGACTGCCCTGCCAAAGCATTCAGTAAAGTGGTGACAATGAACCTGCAGTTTGAATTGTCTCAGTACTTAAAAGTAAAATTTATTCTTAGAAAAGGCAATCATGCTATTGGCACTCATTCAACACTCATTCCTGGATCACTACATGGACTCAGGGAAAGAAAATTAAATAAACTATAGATTTCTCTCAAAGGGAAAAAGAGTATTAGTTAAATACATACAATGTGAAAGTACTATAAATAATACCATCAAAATGCTTTGGATTCCCAAGTACAGGCAGAAAAAAACCCTCTAAGTTGTTAATGGTTTCACAGAGGAGGTGACATTTAAGAGTTTTTAAGGATGCCTAGGATTATTTCCAAATATGGAAAGGTACAAGTGAAACAAAGGCAACAGCATGGGCATGTAACATATGTAATACACACCTAAATGTAGGAACTTAAATTCTAACAGGATCATTTTTTGAAAAATAAGGTCATCAGGGAAAAAATAAAATAAATTTAATATTCAGTTTTGGACCTTCAAAATAATGCTTTGCCAGCAGCCAATAATCTTGAAAGAATAAGAACTTTAAAATTTTATAAATTCTCACTGAATATCAAAGACAAGGCCTGCTGGGTTTTATGACTTTTTCTCTTATTGTATAGAAGAATTAACATTGACAATTATTAAAGCTTAGCTTTGAGAATGGAGTTTGGAAGATAAAGGATCTGGCTTGGAAGAAGGAAAAAAATATCTTAACTTGTTTGATATGGAGCAGCACTGTGAACATGAATGGATAAAAGACAGAGACAAAAGTTGGATGACACTAATTGCAGGACATTTCCATATTATAAATAAAATGATAGCAAAGTATAAAGCTGCAGGGTGCCATGATGTTCATCTTTAGAGAATATTTTTGAATCCTTTGTGATGTGGATAGAGGGAGCTATTGTAGTGGGATTGAGCCAGTTGGACAAAGGCTAAGAGGATAATAGTCAGACCTCAGTGTATAGTTGGGGCCCAAAGGCTAATCAGAGTTAAGATGAGCTTGAGTCATCCAGGAATGTGTGTAAAATCAGCAGAAATCAGGCAAAGGACATGCTAAGAATACCATTGATCTAAAGATCCCTTTTCCCAACTCCAAAGAGCCCCGAGTAAGCTACTAACGTCGCATACCAATTCATTTCTCCCTTGCCGTTAGGTTGAAAATGCCAGATACTCTCTTTCTAGATCTCCCCTACAGACTGGGGTTGAATATTTGGCTAATTATTGGTCTATGAGATACAAGTGGGATTTATTGGGGCTGCTTTGTGTATCATGATTTCTTATCTTGATAAGATAGGGATATGACTGGGAGCATATTTTCCTTCCTTTCTTTGAATGTGAAATATGTCTGAAGTATCCTTTCTTGTCTGTGAAACTAGAAATATGAAGAAGAAGAGCCATATATCAAGTGTGTAGTGTGAAAACCAGAAAGATCTTCTCATATTATCACTGGCATATAAACTAGTAACATCTGCTAATCTTTGATTTTTTTTGTCATGTAAAACAAGCAAATCCCTATTTTTTTAGGCTATAATAAATCTTGTTTTCTATAACTTTCAACCTTTTATTCATCAAAAATTTTAACAATTGACTATAAAGTTATTGAGATTCTGCCTAAGGAATATTTGTGCTAGATCCTCCCTTAAGCTCACATACTGAGATAGCTGAAAGATGAATGTGTCTGCTGGAGTCCTCTACACCAAGACTCAGTTATCTAAGAATAATTGAACCAAGCTAAAGATTTAAAACTTATTTTCCTCTCTATCCAGTATTAAAAGCCAAAATAAATAAATTGCATTTTTATTACTCTCCAGATTGAGATATGGGTAAATTAATGACCTTATTACAAAATGCTTAGGAATTTTGAATTTTAGTGAGCTAAAAAGATAGATTTTTTGTTGGAAGAGGTTGGAACAAAGGAAAATGAGCCAGGAAGATTAAATGAAGGCGCTTGTATGCCATGATTTAAAAATGTACTTTGACTTCTAGGCCATTGGGATTCATGGAAGAGTTTCAAACAGATAATTAATATCAAATTAGAATTTTAGGAAGATTGTTTCTGGTAAGTTTTGTAGCAGGAAAAATGGAGAGGAAATACAACAGTGGCAATTAGAACACTAAGAAGCTAATGCAGTTATGCAATCTCCCTTGATTGGACTATAATGATCAGTATTTGTTTTAAAAATTTAACCTTTAGATCTATATTTGCCTAAAATTGTCAACATCCAACATAGTAAATATCAGCTACAAATGATAAAAACTCTTAAGTCTTTGTTTAAAATTATTTAAAATAGTACTAATAGTTGCTATTTGAAACTAAATAACTAAAGCCACAAGACTATTAGATTTTTAAAATTGCAATTAACATAAAATTACCTTTATTGTCTTTGTGCCAGCAGACATGAAATAATAACTTCTTAATGACTAGTGAACTGAATGGAATTCAACAACTTTTTACTTTTGTCACATCTTGCATACAGATATGGCTACTAAAACATCCTGCTTTTCTAGGGCAAATATTAGCTTCCAATTTTGTTTTCCATGTCCTCATGAACAAATGTTTCCTTGTCATATCACATGTCTCCATTTTTCTTTCAAAAATGTTAGCCTGTATTTTTATATTTTAATAAACCTGTGAGTTGTAATATAGCCCAAGTTTTCCTTTCCTCTTTTGCTTAATATAAGAGGACCCAAAATTTTTAATGTTGTTATATATAGAAATGAAAAGTCTAAAACTATCTTTCGAGTCCTTTTAAACTGTAAGTTTTTCATTTAAGCATTTTTAGTATGAAGCAAACATGCCTTGCCTCTTGCTTAGATTACCTCTAGTTGCCAAGAATAAACATGTACCTACCTGTAGTTCATCAAAAATATATCAAACCGGGGCCTCCCCGGTGGCGCAGCAGTTGAGCGCTGGGTTGCAAAGCTGCCCGCAGCCTCTGCAGCGTCGGTTCGATCCCCGGGTGCTCCCCAGCCACCAGAGGATGGTCCCACGTGGCGTGCAGACCTCTCCTGCCACCTGCTGCTCCCCTCAGCAGTGTGCTCTGGTGAATTCTCTCACCCTCCTGCACTTCTTACTGTACCCAGTGCTTGCATAAATAAATAAATAAATATATATATATATATATATATATATATATATATATATATATATATAGCAAACCATTGCCTGAAATTGATTTGTGTTTATTGTTGCTATTTTCTTTCCCTAAGGGGAAAAACCAATGATGATTGGCTTGCAAAGCTGATAAGAATATTGCTGAGTGCTTGTTCCCACAGTGCCTTATTCCACAGGATCTGTGTGAAGACAGCAGGAGACAAGGCAGCGGGCAGAAGAAGTAAGCACAACTGCAAGCATATCTGTATCTGTAATTATTTTAAGGTTATTTCAGCACTACGTATTGATAGATTGCATGTTCTGGTGTGGCTGACTTTAAAGAGAGCACATGTGCAGTATCATAGGACCACGACACTTGTAGAGACATCTTAATGGCAGGGACCATCGAATAGGCCCTGTGAACCCCACTGCCCTCAACTTTTCTTTGAGATGATACCCACACAATGAAACATCCTTTTCACAAGTTATGCTCTTTTAAATTCTACACATAGTTTTTTATTGCCTTTTGCAAATAAGTCACATTAAGCTTTTGGGTCTGTGGTGGGGCGTATAAGTAAATAAATAGTAAGGGTCATTTCTGTACTATATTTTTCAAGGAAACAAACGTTTGGAAAAGGAATACTTGGAAGAATGTTCAGGAGACAGTGAGCAGTGCAGCATGACTGGAGTGTAATATGCATAAAGAGCAGAGGAATGACATTTATTTGGAAAGACGAATTCAATAGAATTTCGGCGGCTGTAGAGCTTATTGGTGTCAAGGAGACACTAGGAATGAAAATAACCTCTGGAGTTAGTGGCACAAAAAGTGGCTCTGTCAAAGAAAGTAAACATCTACTCATTCTTCCCAAGTCCAATATAAGTTAAAAGACCCCTGTCCAAGTAGATTTTAACAATTATATTAGTAGCACAACTGCATGAGAATTTGACTTAGCTGCTCAGCTTTGAAATGTGTGTGCACACACGTGAGCACATGTTTATGTGCACAGCACCATAGCCTGTCCCCTGGGTATTGTCTGATGTGGTGGGATAATTGGGTTGCTCCCACACACCACCTCCTGAGAAGGTATAGAACACAATTTATATGGTTTCCAGTGTGCATTGACACGAAGACAACAGGACTACTATTGACTTAGGAGAACTCAGTGGCAGCCTCAGCTGGGCCCTTGGCACCTGGACCACCAACTCTGTACTGAGAGGCTGCCAGTTGGATGTCGATCAGGTCCAGTGGCTTCCACCACAGTAATGAGCAAATCCGGAGCGGGACGGAGGAGCAGAGGTGATGAAGCTTGAGAACTCAGCTAGGGATCATTGCAGGTGTTCAAGAATAAAAGGCAGGTTTTTCTGGCTGTGGTAGACTGTGTTGAAAGTCCTGGCAAGAGTCATCTTTCTGATCTGTTATTTTTATGCCTCAATTTTCTCATCTGCCCACTGGGGGCAATGATTTCTGCTCTATAACATGCTTTTATTGTGCTGACCAGATGCTTGACATATGTAGGGAAAAAAAGGCACCATTTACTCAACATCTATGGTGCCCCAGAAACTGGACCAGACATTCTGTTTATTATCTCATTTGACACTTAGAAGAGCCCTCTAAGGTAAATATTGTCATCTTCATTTTACAGATGGGGAAATAAATTTGACTGTATTAAAACTACTTGTTCATTCGTGTTGAACACATTTGTATGAAACACCTAATATGTGCCAAACATGGTAATAAAACCTGAGAAAAGAGTCATGAACCAACTGATCCCCACTGGAGTTCATATTCCACAGGGGAAGATGAATAGTAAAAAATAAGCACATAAATACAATTTAATAATATTGACTTATATTTATATAGAAAAATAAGATAAGCTTATCTCAAATAGATTCTACTTGTTACTACTCCCCATATTTTCTACAAAATTAAAGTTAGCTCTAAAGGCCTGATTAGATTCAGGTTCATCTTTTTCTGGAAAAAAAATCTTCCTAGGTATTATGGGCATTTGTATCACCTTACATGAGGGATGCTCATAAAATCTGTCTTTCCCACTTTCAGGTGTGATGATATGGACAGCCTGATCCCTGCTGTGTAAAGTTGTTTTCCATTTCTTAACTATCTACCAATCTATACAGTAAAAACTTGGCATCTTGCAAATACCCCCAGCTCCCTAACAACCTTTCACTAAATGGTTTTAGAATTTATTGATAATCATTTCTTGAAACCATATGTTATTAGGGGTTGTAATATTGTGATTGTATAATGTTATCATCATTTCTTTAACACTTATATCTGGGATTCTTGTGTCAAGAACAACATTCCCTTATCTGCCAGCATTATTTTATTGAAAACAGTTTGTACTGAAATGTTTAAGCTTTTATTTTTCCCACTAATTTTCCATATAGAATTAGTGCCGAAACTATCTTAATTTTGACAATCATGAGTATATATTTGACTCTCACCCAAACTTTTTTTTTAGAATGAACTTTAGTATAATGAATGAATTTTAGTATAATGATGTATTTATTTCAAACTCTTACAGTCAGTAGCCTTTTTGAGTGCAAGTTCGTTAATAGGATTATGGGGAGGCTGCAAAGAGAAAATTGCTGCTGACAGAAAGAGCTGTAGAGGAAAAACTGTTATGGGAACATGTTCCATATTTGCCAAGATGAAGCAGTTCATCTACTTGATAACACTTCTATAACTCCTATTTCTTTCTATAGTGAAGTGTGAAAATAAAAGGACTTTAAATATTAAGCATATAATTCTATAATAATATCCTGCATAAAATGTAAATTATTCAGCTTTTGCTGTGCTAACAAATGATACACAATTCTTAGTGGATTGAAACAACAAACATGTACTCCTTACTCAAAATATGGTCTTAGGCTATGAATTGGCTACGGTTGCTGGACATCTGCTCAGCTTTGCTCCATGTGTCTTCTCATCTGGAAGCCAGGCTGCAGGACTAGTCACTATTTGGTCCAGTCTGGTGGTGGAGCCGAAAGAGTGAGAGAACTGGAAGAATATGAATAGGCCTCTTACATTTTCCAGGCGTGGTATAACCACATCTGCTCACACTCCATTGGTGAAAACATGTCTTATGACCAAGCTCAGTTTCAGTAAGGTAGAGATGTATATTTCTCCAATAGAAGATACTGCATATCACACAAGTTCAGGGAATTAAAGTTTTCTTACAGGGAATCAGAGGGTAGGGAAGATACACAATCTATTGCAGATTGTTACTATCTGATAATGACATAATGGGAACAGAGACATGAATATGGCCTTCTGAGAACATAATTTCTAAATAGTCAAAACTGATGCAGGAGATACAAGAATCAAAAGTGGTCACAGATAAAGAAGTTTTTAATACACCATTAAAAGGATTATGAAATGCTAGTTTTATTATTATTTCAGACTCTCTCTGTGTGTCAATTTCACTTCATTAATCAAAGAGGTATCCCTTAGTTTCTCATTTAAAAATCTAATTGCTCTTAATTTACAATTTTCAGAAGATTAGCAATAGACAGCTGTAGATAATGGTGGGCATAGAGCACTTCAAAGACAGATAGTGACAAAAAGAAAGAGGGACTGTCAAGAGCAAAGGAAGTCATAGAATAACTAAATCAAGGACAAATGAAATCTCAGAAGCCAGAGATATTTGGGATGATGTAGGGATAAACAATTTTGTGCAACTTAGCACTCCTTAGGGCACATCAAGCTTTTTTGTCCCTGTCAGTGCTGTCTTCTCATTGTATCTCCCAATGCCTTCCCTTCCCCGCTAGACAGAAACACAGACATCACACAAACATGTATTTACACTCCCTTATATGTGAAAATCACATGCATTTAGTTCCTGTTATCAGGAAAATCACTATTATAATGCATAAGCATACCAGTCTGGCCAGACCAAGTTATGCTGCAGTAACAAACAACTCCTTCAAAGTTGGTGGATGAAAATAACAAAGCTTTATTTCTTTTTCATGCTTCATTCTTCTCCAACATGGTTAAGAGGGTGGAGTGTTTGCTTACCATAGTTACTCATGGTTTCTGGCTGGTAAATGTTTCAGCTGAACATGATGAAAGTGGCAAAGTAGAAGATGAATCATGGACAAGCCCTTGAAGCTTCTACTCTAGGCATGCTGCATGTCACTTCTCCGCATTTCACGGCCAAAGCAAATCACAAGGCCACTTCAATAGGTGGGGGAAAACAGGGAAAAAACATAGGACCCTTCAAGGGCAGGAAAATATAATTCTGCCTTATGTCCAAGGGGAAGAATTAGAAATATTTAGTGAAGGATGTTGATGACTAACAGAAATGATCTTCTATGTCTGGGGCCCTTGGAAATACAGAACTTAATTGGACATCCTGCCTGGCTCTGAGAAAAGTGCAAAACTATGGGATTGTGATACTGGGTTTGTGAGGTTTGATGTGACTTGGCAGAAAAAAGGTAGTAGTACGAAGTATTTCGATGTGGGCATCCTCAGGAAAATCACTATTTTAATGCACATGTTTATCAGTTTGAACAGACCAAGCTATGCTTCTTCTTCTTTTTTTTTTTTACTTCATTTTCCAATGTGGGTAAGTGTGGGTTTCCTTGGGGTAAGAGCAAGTCCCTCAAGCTTTGAAGATTTTAGAGTATTAAAATCTTTTCTTCCTGTTCTTTCTGCTTTACTTGGTTGGAGACTTAGTAGCTCTGCAAGCCCCTCACATTCCCCTTTCCACCATTTCCATTCTTTTTTTTTTTCAGTGCTCTCTGGGTCAACAGACTCCTCACCTTCTACTCCATGGCCTTGCTTTTTCACAAGTGGAAGTCTGAGAAAGGCTCTGCTTAGCATTTCATTTTTTTCTTTCTGTTGATTTCTGTGATGTGAGGATTTGGACTCCTTTTAAAATTCTACCTGATCCATTTTTACCTGAACCATTTCCTCTTAATTTTGGAAAGGGTGACTTTGAAATCAGAACTGAGCACAGGGGGCATCTGAGAAATCAACACTGTGGACATTGGAAGGGGAAGAAACAGTTCTGGAAGCTCGGAAAGGAATTCAAGAAGCAGAACCCTGGGATATGAGCCCATAGAAGCTTCACACAGTGGAGAGACTGGACATAGCTCTGTCTCTTGAGAACAAAATATAATTATCTGCTCTGGTCCTCCCACAAAGGGTGTTTCTAGACTATTGTTCTTTCCAATTACAATTAGTCACACTTTTTTCCTTGGTGACCTGACAGAGAGAAATATTGGCCATATAAAACTGTGTTATGTGAACTTGTAGAGCTGGAAGTCACTGTTGCTCACAAATATAACCCAGTCCACTTGTAAAGACCTATACTTTCTGTTGAACAAAGTAATGGAACTGGAAAGATCTCAGGCATGAAATACTGTGGATAGTAGACTGTTGGTAACTCTCTTAAATAATAGAAGTTAAGACTGCAGACCTCCTGGCTTCTGATCTTACACAAAGACCTGGATGGAGCGAGTATTGCTTGCAAGGCATGGGTTGAATAGCTATCTTTCCAGATGGGTCCCCAGGAGATAAACCAGAAGACCCTTGTAACATGTATATGGATTTGTCTGCAAGGCCACACACAGTGTCAGCAGCCCCACTCTGCACATATCTAGCTCTCTCCAGCCAGGTTGATTAAGATCTTTCCATGCTTTTCAGAAGCAATTGCAGTCCCTCTTGCTATCTGGCCCTGGTTTATCCGTCCTCATTTATGCCCCAATTGTCCTATTTAGTGACCCTGCATTGTGGTTTGAGCTTTCCTGCCTGGCTCGTACATTATCCTCTCAATTTCAATGGTCATTCTGATTCTAACTGTTCTTTAAGATTGAGTTCAGACCTCACTTTGTGCATGAATTCTTCCTAATCACTCTTGTTGGAAGGGGCATTCTCTCTCCCCATTATAATTGACAGAATATTCATTCTTCACAACTTCCTATTTATGCTCATAAAACCATCTTACATGCTCATGCTCATAAAATCTCCTTACACGTAACATTGTGAATGTGTCTCATACACCCAAGAGTTGTTTTCTTAAAAGACCAGGGTTATATGTGTGGGAAGTTGGAGGGAAAATGTGCATATGCAAAGACATCTTGCATTCTTCTATGTATATGGCTATCAGCTGAGGTTACTATTAATACTAAATCATAAATAAAATTATCTCACATCCTCTGGGAGGTTCAGGGCCTCCCCTATGATTTCTACAAATTCTGGAAGGTTGATAGTCCAGTCCCATAATTAGTTATCCTTATTCCTATCTTCTAGTCACCTCAATCTCAAATACTTCTCATCTCCCAAAGATTCTATCTTATCTCAACTCTGCATGAACCTAGATTTGGAAATGATTCCCTTTCTTTGATTTCTCTGATGATATCGCTCATATAAGGCATGTTTAGTAGCAGACCATATAGAGGTCCCAGTAGTACCTCGACTCCTTTTGGCACCACGCAATAAAAAGAGCACATTTGATACTGCTTTTCCTCAGTGTCATTTAAATACCCTCAACACAGGAATTTCTTGCTAGCTAACATTTCCCCACTCGACCTTCCCTGTGCAATAGGATGGGTCCTGTACACCCAGATACTTTTCCTTGCCACATGTGTATACAACAGCATAGAAATCCTCACTCCCCAACTCCCCTTCCTATCAAACTAATTTAGCCATCTCTTTTATTATTAGCACATCCAACCACATGCTGGGAACCTCATCTGTTACACTCAATGCAGTTGTTCTAGGCGGCAAGCTAAAAAGCAAAGACCATTTAAATGGGAGAACAGGTGTGCGCTGTCTACTCCCTCAGGGACAAGAGCAGCTCAGGCTGTTATTTTAAATAGCAAGTTTTCCATCTATATCCAACTTTTTTGTTCATTTGTTTTGGTATCCTTTTGGCGCACCAAGCTTAGCGCTTTGCACAAAGTAAATATTTCACACCTCTATGTTGAAGAAAGGAATGACCAAAATGACAACAAAGCCCAAGGTATTGCCCTGTTCAGGAAAAAGCTGTGGCTCCGACAAAATTTGGGGTCTCTCATCCCCACGTTTTTCTCAGCCTTCACATTGCTGTGTGTAGCCTGTTAGTTGGTTATCGTTTTAAGCCTTTAATTTAAAACAATTAAAAACCTAATTTGAGATATAAAAGCCTATCTTGAAATGACATAAGGCACATGCTGCCCCCATTTACTTCTTCATCACCCAACAGAAAACAGTAAAGCCTTCATGATGCAAAGTCAAGCAGACAAGTGCCTAAGTATGAGGACTGTATTAGGACAGAAGGTTCTGCCAAATTTTGCCTAAATGCCATTTCCTTCACCCAGTATACTGTAAGACAACATTTTTCCAAGTGGGTCTTCAGACCTCTTTCAACATCTCTTAGGGTCCTTGTTCAAAATACAGAATCTTAGTGATTCAGAATTTGTGAATGTTCCTACTACTTACTTAATAAGTTATGTGGCAGGGGTGGGGGTGTGCTTAAATAGTGAAAACTGTGCTGTCAGTCCATTCTGCACCCTTGTGTGTGCTGGAGTGTGTAGAGAGAGTTCTTGTCAGGACAAGCAGGTTGTCTATCGTGATCCACCTGCCCATTTATGTTTATTCTGTGTTGAAAGCAATACGCTTTCCTATTTTGTTTCCATGTTGCCCACAACAAATAATTAAGAACAATTCATTTAATCTTATTAATCATGAATTCACTGCCTCTTCCATTGTAATTGTCTCCAACACATACCTTTTCAAATAAGTAGCTGGAGAGCAAACATGCAGCCTATGGATGAATTTGGTGGCATTTTAAACCACCGGAGGAAATGATCCAGGAAGAAGCAACCTCAGTTGGAACGTTGTTTGCAGCCAGAAGTATTGAATATGATACACCTAGTGTGAGCCCAGGTCATGAGGGTGGGGCCCTCGAGATCCACGACCTCTGCCAGACTTTAGCCTTATTTTTGGATGCAAGACCCAGCACCCTCAGAACAATGGGAAGATAGCACTAGCATCAGTGGGAAATAACCCTATCATCTCTGTCCCCTGGGGCTACTGCCTGACTCTGGAGAACTCACCTCCTATGCAAATCCTGACCCTGCTGAGTGTATGCGCTCTGGCAGCGCATCAGGCTAAATTGGCACACACCCTCCTCTGTCTGTTTGGGTGACTCACTGAGTGTTCAGAGCACATTTTCTCTTTCCTGGCAGCCAGTTGTAGCTATTGGCTCACTTATTTTCTCTGTGGAACGACTCAGCGCTCCCGTGTTAATGCAGTCACTCAAACTGATATGCAACTGAGTAGATTCCTGCAGAAAAACATACCATGAGACTGAAGACAGTGGATCTGTCACCTCTCTGGGGATAGTAACCTGGATCTTTACTACTTTCTACCTGTTTTTATTTACTAAACCTGTTTGCGCTGTCTTGTGGCTTCCCACTGTACAGAAACCTCACAAATGGAAAAGACACGAAAGTGCCATTGGTCTGGGAATCAAAGGCAAATGTATCCCTTTTCATCTCTGTTTTAAGATGGGAAACAAAAGGCTTGTATATCTGGAAATTTGGACAATTTTCCTCCCTTCTCTGTTATCTTCGGCATTTATGTGTAGTTTGGAGTGCATTATCTGGAACTTGTATTCAGACATAGATCTCGTGCAAGTTAACTCTGTTCTTAGATAATCTGGGAAAAGGAATCCAGTCACCAACCTCTTTTGTGTCTGCCCCAGAGCCAAGTTTTGGGTCGAGTTCAATGCAGCCTTAGAAACTAGGTTTGCTGAAAGAGTGAATGGGGCAAACTCCCATGGAAAAGCCAAGTATGTTGAAGGAAAGGCTGTTTTGCCAATCATATTAATTTTTTCCACAAACTTTCTACACCATCAAAGGAAAGCTTCTCTTATTCTTGGATAGGAAAAAAATGCATAATAAATCAAAGTGCAGTAACCTAATTTCACCTCATGGGTCAAGCAAGTAGCCAGCATGGATTTTTGAAGAAAAAGTGTGGGCACTCAACAGACTGGATAATTGTGAATTTGTGCATGTGTATAAATGTCTAAATTTTCCACTCATTGTTTAGTGGACAGAAGAGGCAGCGGGGGCCTCTGCACTGTGTGCAGTGATTAAGATCTTGGGTTTTGGAGTCAGAGACTGAATTCTCTCTAGGTCACACACTAGCGGAATGATTATGTGTGACATCACTTACTCTCTATGTTTCGGGTGCTTCATTTATCAAATGTGGGTAATGTAGAAATCCCCTCATAGATTTGTGGTTAGATTTAAGTGAAATGATTCATGTTAAGTACTTAGCCAGGTATCTGAGATGTTTAATAAACACCCAGTAAATGGTAGCTGTTATTACTCGTGGTGTTTGATTAAATGCAGACTTTGAGGAATGGGAAAGTTAAGGCTGATACTCATGTTTTGATTTGCTCCTAATGTTGATCTAAATTCCTGGATAGTTCAGTATGAGAGAAAAGAGGAAAATGACTAAATACTAAGGAAAAAGAAAACTAAACTAAGGTAAGCTAAATAGAAATGCTTGGTACACGCTCATTGGCCTATTGCTAATCCTTCACTTCATAGAAAACTGACTACATGTGGCTCTTGTGGAAGACAGAATTGTTCCATCACTTTATTACCAAATATGTAACTAGTGCTCTTACTGGCTCTTTCAAAGTTTGAATTTTCTACATTATGTAACTGCATGGAATTACTTGGTGATTTGAGTGATTCAAACTCATTGTGACAAGTTGGACTCATAAGCCATTTCCCTTGCCATCCCAAATAGATAAAGATCAATTGTCGATAGAACTGGGACTAAGATTAAAAAATTGGATGAAGATATGGTTTGTATGTGCTCCCACAATTTTCGAAAGCTGATTCATACTGAACTATCAGAAGGTATAGAATTTACCCCAATGCCTTCCATATTACAATAGATGTAAGAAATACAATTATCATGACATTTTAATTCTTCAAAATTGACTAAAAGATAGAGCTTTGAACAGTCTGGAAAATTCACATTGTATTTTTCCAAATGAGACATCATAAATAATACTGGGTATGTCTTATACAACTATAAACTAAGGACCACATGTTATAATGAATAGTAAGATTGCCCACAATGTCTTTTAAAAGCAAACTTGGGGAGCAGTTTTCCTCATTAAAAATGCTATTTCTGGAACAAAACAAATGCTAATGCTGAAGCACTTGCTTAATTTATATTTACCAGTGAACTCTATTTGACCTTCACTTCAAGGACACACAGCATGAAACTGTCTGGAATACCCCACCCTAAACAGAGGGTGAATTTATTACATCCCCAAAGCAAAGACTGCGTCAAGTATTGGCTCACTGCTTGCTAGAGGAAGAAAAACAAAAATACTCTGAGTTCTTTTTGTTTATGAACAGTTCAGATTTTAAGTTTATTCTAAATACACTGAAGCTGAAGGGACTTGGCACTCTGTGGCTTAGTGGTATATGTCAGCTGTGAATTAAAGACATAAAGCACCGGTTGCTATTGTAAAGAGCTGGTGAACTCTAGGCCAGAGTGAATCAAAACTCTGCTGAGATACTACTTTGGACCAAGACCATCCCTTGGCTTGAAATTACACTCAATCAAGCAGACACTTTTCAGGCTTTAATTTACTTAACCGCTTAATGATACTTGACATCGTTGATCAGACTTTCTTTTGTGAAATGCTGTTCTTTGGCTTCTGTGATCTCCACTGTCAAGGATATTCTCCACTCTGCCTGGGAATGGCTCTTGCTTGACTGATTCCCTAAGAGTTGGTCTTCCTGTGATTTTTACCATGATCTTGTTACTTCTCACATCACAGACAGAGTTCCTGGTGATGTTACTCATTTATGAGATTAACCACTACACATGGGGTAAAGAATCAAATACTTTTATTTTATGAATCAAAATCTGTATTTCCACTTCCTTGCTAGAATTTTCCACTATACCGCATACTTAGTAAATCCAGATAGAACTCATTATTTTCTTCCCTGCTTCTCCTATTTTTCCAGTTCCTGATCTGAGTTTGATACTCCTCCTTGTTCCTCTATAATACTACCTCTATAATGCCTCATGCGTTTTCATTTCATGGCACTTACCAAGAAAAGTATTTTTAATGCTTATTTACTTATCTGTTACCTCAAAATCTCTTTGAGGTCAGGAGATATATATTTTCTTTTTTTAAGATTTATTTATTTATTTATACAAGAACCAGGGTACAGGCCAGATGCGCCGGAGGGTGAGAGGATTCACCAGAGACAGAGCAGGGAACAGAACAGGCAGACTGATGAAATGCACTGCTGAGGGGAGCAGCGGGCACGGCAGGAGAGGTCTGCCACGCCATGTGGGACTTTTGCCAGTCGCAGGATTGAACCCGCGCTTTAGAGGCTGAGGACAGCTTCACAGCGCAGCGTTCAACCACCTGCGCCACCAGGGGAGGCCCAGGAGCTATATATTTTCAACATTGTGTCCCTTGGTTCTTAGTACTTGGGACACAGGAGGACTTTAATAGATATTCTTTAGAACTACTTAATTGTTCATTATAGCTCATGGAGAAGACTGTGATTCAAAGGTCTAGTTTCTCTATATTTTTCTATACTCCACATAACAGATAAATAGCAACCACTATTTATTTTTCTGTTTCTAACTTATTTCACCCAGCATTATCCCATCTAGTTCCATCAATGGTGCTGCAAATATTACGAGTTTATCCTTTCTGTTTGCTGAATAATATTCCATTGTGTATACGGACCACATCTTCTTGACCCATTCGATTGTTTTGGAGACATTAGGGACAATTGCTTCAATGATTTGGCTATTGTAAATAGTGCTGCAATAAACATGGTAGCACAAGTCTCCTTTTGAATTAATATTTCTAAATTTTATGAGTATATGCATAGGAGTGGAATTACTGGGTATTATGGAGGATCCACTTTTAATCTTAGCAACACCTCCATACAGCTTTCTGTAAAGACTGGATGAGTTTGCATTCTCACCAATAGTGTGAGAAATGGAACACCAGAAATGTTCCAACAGAAATGGAACAGAGGGTTCCATTTCTCCACAATCTTATCAACACTTGTTTCTGTATTTTGGGGATGGGCCATCATTACAGTTGTGAGGTGGTGTCTTACTGTGGTCTTGATTTATATTTCCCTGATAATAAGTGATGAAAATCTTTTTCATGTGCCTGTTTGCCATCTATATGTCTTCCTTAGAAATGTGTCTGATTCATCTTTAGGCAGCTCTTTTGTACCCACTACTCATATTCTACATGTGAGAGTAATAGGGAGGTAATTGACAACGAAACTGAGACTATAATACCCCAAACTGGACTTTGAAAGTCTACAACCAAAATTTTGTCCTTCTAAGGGAAAAAAAGAGAGACCATTCACTTCTGGATCTTCTTGAAGACATTATGTGCCTCATGGTTTCTGAAGCCAGGGAAATATTAAACTCCACATTATGGCTTTTGTGAACTCATGTTGAATCCAAACTTTGGACCTGACGTTCCATGAGTTGTGTGAGTCAAATCAAGGCTGTTGATAGCTAAAGACAGCCAAGAGGGCTTGATATTTCCTTAATGTTTTTTTTCTTTCAAATGAACCTTGGGATTACTTGTCTATAGTTTTGCCAGGGGCCTCTTCAGATTGTGATTTGTTGGGAACAAGTCACCATGGACATGTTCTCAGGTTTCCATCTTGCTGTCATTGCATGAGAAGTGGAACTTATCAAATGTGCAGCAGAGAAGTTTTTGAATTCTACAAAACTCTTCTGAGGACTTGGAATGACACACACTCACAATTAAAACAAAAAAGGATGAGTAAGTAAGGAACTGAGAATCACATATTTTTCTAAATTAGATTTATCTGTAAGATATAAATATGTGCAAATATATTTTGAATGATCTGGTATGAATTATGGTTTTGTTATTAAATAGCCATTTTGCCTTTTTCTTATGTGTGAAGTAAAAAGAGACTTGCAAGCAAGAGACTTGCTTTGCTGAATTTTCAGAGGATTCTAGTCTTTTTGCCAAATTGAAAGACTGCTCAGAATTTAAAGGATACTCCATCTGAATTCAAGCTGCGTTTGGGTTTGGCATCACATTTTTTTATTGGCAGTGGCGAGGATGTTAGATTCTTATGACTTGGTAGACCTCAAACAGGCTTACACACAGGCTGTGCTCCTTCTGATGTAGATGTGAGGGAAACCAATAGATTGAGGGCAAAATTTGCCCTGAAATGAAGCAAACAAGCAATGATTTTAAAATATAGAGAAGAATAATTTTTAATCAAAATCTTAAGTACTTAAATTGATTCTAACCTTCAGTCCAGTGCTGGGGCTTGTAAAATTTCTCAAGTTCTTGCTAAATAATTTCTACCTTTTCCAACAAAGGAGATAAGTTCTAGAAGAAAGTCAAGTATGTTTGTCACAATACTCACCTGTTTTTTCCTCCTTATATATTACTAATGAAGGAATTCTTGAAGCCTGTAGGAATAATATATGTAAACTTTTGAAATTTTATGAGAAAAAGTTTGTCAGAATTGGAAGTCTGGAAATTTTAGAAATGTGAAAAATGGCAAGTGAAGGTTGTTTTCTTTAACAGAATAGTAACAATTCTCCATTTCAACTGTCAAAACACTTATCAGAGACTTGGTCTGAGCTAGTCACCATTTGTTCATATTGTTATTCAATCTCCCAATTATAGAAAAACTGCCTTTTGTGAAGCAAAAAAGAAAATTAGACTTTAGAAATGATATTTTGCCTGAATCATCTCTAATGGCCTTTTCATCTTACTGATAAGCTCTCTGTAGTTATGGAAATTCTAATTCCATACATGGATCAGCTTCAGAAGTATGCTTAACTTATGTGCTTCAAGTGGATTTATCTATTAATGAACCAAGAAATGATTTTTTTTTTAATTTTGCTATGTCTTGCTCAGATTTTAAAGGTCAGGGCATTCTAGGGGCAGGTTTATTCCATGATCTTTTTATGTAACATTCACTTCCCATTAAAATCTAATTTTCTCTATGAAGAAGGTGTTAGGCTTCTGATCCCTCATGGAAATTGTACTTTGCATGAGCATTACCTCATTTAAATGTATGTTCTCAGTGAACCTGTCATCAAGTGGACTTGATGTTTTATTTTTTTCCTTTTGCAGCAATTTTTTTCCCTTTTTCCTTATGAAGACTTTGCTAGCAGAATTAAGGGAAGTAAAGAGAATAAAAAATATGTAGTAATTTTAAGTATTAGAACTGAATGCAGCAGCTGTTTTTGAATCTGAGATGTCAGGGTTAGCCAAGTTTTTCTTTAGAATCAAAATTAAGGTTATTGGATTCAATTCATTTATGCAACATTTGGGTCAATTCCAAGAAGTCTACAGTTGCAAAGATAATTATGCACAGATTTTGCTCTCAAGGATGCTAAGATATCCATTGTTTCTTCATTCACACTGCATCCACCACCAAGACATCCCTAGTCCATTGTGCCCCTCCCACCACTGTTTTCCCCCCACCTCTGGTAGTCTCATTCCAGAGTCTATTTTCCAGAGTTTGTTATTACTTTGGTTTTATCTGACAGTTTCTTTTATTCTATATATGCTACAATAAATGAAACACTCTAGCTATGATTCTAGTATTATGTTGAATAGTAGTGGTGAGAGTGGACAGCCTTCTCTTGTCCCAGACCTTAGAGGAAAATCTTTCAGTATGATGTGGGCTGTGGGTTTGTTGTAGATGGTATTTATTTATTTATTATGTTGAGGTATGTCTAAAGTTCAATGAAAACAAGTTGGTTCTTTG
The DNA here is from genome assembly GCF_014898055.3 of Talpa occidentalis. Taxonomy (NCBI): domain Eukaryota; kingdom Metazoa; phylum Chordata; class Mammalia; order Eulipotyphla; family Talpidae; genus Talpa; species Talpa occidentalis. The sequence goes on from NW_023602073.1 coordinate 89,784,167, forward strand.
AAAAAATTAATATAGACAAACCTCTAGTTGGACTCATTAAGGAAAAAGGAAGAAAATTCTAATATATAGAATCAGAAATGAAAGAGATGTTATAACAGATATAGCAGAAATATGTAGGATTAAAAGAAGATGACTATGAAGTTCTTTATGACAGTAAACTGAATAACCTAAAGTAAATTAACAAATTCTTAAATGCGTACAACCTTCCAAGACTAAATCAGGAAGAAATAAAAAAACTGAACAGACCAATTACAAGCAAGGAAATTAAATTGATAATCAAGTCTCCTCCCAAAACAAAAAGCCCAACACTAAACAGTTTTACTTGTGAGTTCTACCAAAACTTCAAAGAGAGGAACTGATACCTACCTTTCTCAATCTCTTCTGAAAAACTTGAAGAGAGAATACTTTCAAACACATTTAATGAAGTGAATATTACTCTGATACAAAAAGCATAGTCATCACAAAAAAACAGAAAAAGAAAAAAACAGGCCAATATCCTTGATGAACACAGATGTAATATTTCTTTTTATGTAATTCTCTTTTTTTTTCAGTTTTAAAAATATTTTCCTGACCTTATAAGACACATTAAATGTTGCTTCTTACTCAAGGTATTTTAATTTTTGTGAATTTGACAAATATTTTACTTTTATCCTGCCTGTTATACATCCTTTAGAACTGTCTTTAAGGAAGTTCTCTTAGAAATCAATGCTGTCAGGATTTGCTTGTTTAATTCCTTAATTTTATCATGGTTTTATAAAAAAGTATAAAAGTATACTTTTATTGGGAATAAAATTCTAGACTGAAGCACAATTATGGATTAGATTGTAACAGACCAATCATCTCTGAGAAAATCTGGAAAAGCTGTGTTCATGTGAAGCATCTATGTGAATACATGAGATAAGCATTTATTTGCACAGCTGGGATGTGCATGGTCAATTCTGAAAAGAATTGAAAAAAGGTGGAGCAAATATTACTCACTGCTTTTCTTCTGTGAGCATTTGCTGACACTTACACTGCCAGGCTGAGATATTGATCACAGTTTTGTTAAGCTCTATTAAATTGTATACCTTAAGGTACTCATTAATAGAGGAAGAAATTAATGTGTCACTAGGGAGCTAATAGAGGAAGGAAAGTGAAAAACATTTTATTAATCCAAAGAATGTAAGAAAGAAGTGAAAAAGGGAGAACTGGGCCACGGAAGATAAACGGGTGACGCCAGCGAACTGCCCGAAGAAGAAACTGGCCATAAAAGAGGACTAGAAGGGAGGGAAGCGCAGAACCCTGCTCCCCTCCCCCGCCCACAGAAGCGGCACTCTCCGACCGGCAGAGAGGAGGAAACAACAAACCAAAACGGCCCACAAGAACAAACGAGGCAGCAAGCGGGACTGGGAGCGGAAAGGAACTATTGCAGCCACCACACCCTGTGAACGGGAGCTGAGGCGAACCCTGCAGGATCCGCCGCGGCGGTGAGCGAACGGCTCCGGGCGCCATTAGAGAAGAACAAAGACCCCGGGAGACGCGCACACAGCCCGGGCTGCCGGTAAGCTGGCGCGGAAACGCGGAGTGCTCGGCACGCTTGAAAAGCAAGTGCAGACCAGGATCGCGGCTGCCCAGGTCCCCGCGCCTGCGACCTAGGCTTGCGGGGAGACGACCTAGGCTTGCGGGGAGACGCGCGGAGGTCCTCACTGAGGTGAAGGTCCCTCCCTGAGTAAGCAGGATCCAGGCGCCCAGGCACGGGAGCGGTGCAAAAGGCGCCATTCCCGCGCCACTGAACTGGGCTACAGCCCGCGTCCTGGAACTGAGGGCTTTGGAACTGAGACCCGGGGCACGAAAATTCGGGGCGTGGTTTCTCCACGACGGTGGGGCACAAGGCAGACACAGCACCCCAAAGCTGTTGAGGTGTACCCTACCATTCCCGCTCTGTTCTCTGTCCCACGGGGTGGGGGGAGGCGAAAAACAGCCCCCCAAGGACAATAGGAGAGATCTGTGGCGCCACCTAGCGACCAGGAAAAAAAAAAGTCACTAACACCCTATAAAACAGGACATTTCTTAAGACTGCTTGAAAAGGGCAGAAGGTTTCTGGAGGACCCAGTGGCCAGCCGGGAAGTTATTCCACGCCAGGCCCCTTCCGACCAGCAGTCTGAGCCCACAGAGGGAGCAGGCACCCACGTCCGGGGCAGACCGGGTGCGCAGAAGAGTGTGCCTGAAACCGGAGGCGCAGGGACTGCATCCCGCTTCGCCATTTGAGAACAGGGACATTTCTTCAGTAAAAACTGCCTAAAACCAGCAGAAAGCTCCCCCAGAAGACAGAGATGGCTCCTGGAAGAGCCAGAGGGGAGCGGAGAAGTTCACCCAAGATGTCAGTCAGTCCGAGCAACACAGTGTCCCAACGCATACGACAAATTAGAAAACAGACAGTAGGGAGTAGAAGAACCACACGCAACCTAAAAACTCCTCAGGAAAGAAGCACACCACAAAAAGAAAACCACTCCCCAGATTGCAACGACAGCAACTTGGAAGAACTTCTGAGCCTTCCAGAAAGAGAATTTAAAATTGCCATGATTAAAAAAGTGATAGATCAGAAGAAGGAAATTGAGTCCCTAAAGAGGGAAGTAAGAGAAATGCAGGAGATCAAAGAATTAATGGAGGAACTAAAGAACTCTGGGAAAAGCAATGAAAGCAGAATAGATGAAATGGAAGAACGAATAAGTAATCTTGAAGACACAGAAATAAAAAGAACCAAAACAGAAAAGGAAAGAGAAGTACGAAGGAAAAAGAATGAAGAAAGATTTCGGGAACTATCTGACTCCATGAGGAAAGGAAATATAAGAGTTATAGGAATTCCAGAAGGAGAGGAGAGAGATGTAGGAACAGAGAAAATATTCATGGATATAATTGAAGAGAACTTCCCAAATGAGAAGAAGGAGCTGAAAATTGATATACAAGAAGCAAGAAGAACACCAAGCTTCCACGACGAAAGGAAAAACACAGCAAGACACATAATAGTAAAGCTCCCAAGAATCCAGGACAAGGAAAAAATAATGAAGCTGACAAGAGGGAAGAAACAGATAACATTCAAAGGAAAACCAATCAGGCTGACATCAGACTTCTCTGAAGAAACACTACGGGCAAGGAGAGAGTGGAGGGACATAGTCAACAGACTCCAAGAAAACAGATGCCAACCAAGAATACTCTATCCCGCAAAGCTCTCTTTCCTCCATGAAGAAAGAATCTGGACCTTCCCAGACAAAGAGAAACTCCGGAATTTCATTGCGACTAAACCCCCACTCCAAAAAATACTACAAGGAATCCTAAAGCCAGAACCTCAGAGGGACGAATAACAACGAAAGAAGACCAAAAAAAAAAAAAAAGTTATTAAAAGAATAAATAAATAAAATCAAAGGAAAGACAAACATAATGGCAAATACAGATGCTAACATATCAATATTAACTCTAAATGTAAATGGACTAAACTCTTCAATAAAAAGACACAGAGTTGCAGCCTGGATTAAGAAACAAAACCCAACCTTTTGCTGTCTCCAGGAAACACATTTAGCTACAAAAGATAAAAATAGGCTCAAAGTCAAAGGATGGAAAACAATCCTACAAGCAAATGGGCCAAAAAAGAAAGCAGGAACAGCTATACTTATATCAGATAAAACAGACTTCAAACTCAAAAAAATAAAAAGAGACCCCAATGGTCACTACATTATGATTAAGGGGACAATACTTCAAGAAGAAATAACACTCATTAACATATACTCACCAAACGAAAGAGCACCAAAATATATCAGACAACTGTTGTCCTCTCTGAAAACAGACATCAGAGAAAACACATATGTAGTGGGAGACTTCAACACACCACTATCAACAATGGATAGATCAACAAGACAAAAATAAGTAAAGAAACTAAAGCTCTAAATAAGGACCTAGAGCATTTGGGCTTAACAGACATCTATAGAACACTAAACCCAAAAAAAACGGAGTACACATTTTTCTCAAGCGCACACGGATCATTCTCCAGGATCGATCACATACTGGGGCACAAGACAAACATCAACAGATACACCAAGATTGAAATCATACCAACCATCTTTTCTGACCACGAAGGCATCAAACTAGAAATAAATCATAAAAAGAAGGCAAGGAACTATCCTACCTCATGGAGATTAAAAGCCACACTACTGGAAGACCACTGGACTAACGAGGAGATCAAAGAAGAAATTAAAAAATTCTTTGAATTGAATGACAAGGAGGACACCAATATCCTAAATGTATGGGATGCAGCAAAAGCAGTAATAAGAGGAAAATATATAGCAATAGAAGCTCACATCAAAAAACAAGAAAGAACTCAAAGAAACAACCTAATCTCGAAGCTCAAAGATCTAGAAAAAGAACAACAAAAAAACCCCAGAACCAGTAGAAGAAAAGAAATAATAAAAACAAAAGCAGAAATAAATGAAATTGAAACTAAAAAAACAATCCAAAAGATCAATGAAACCAAGAGCTGGTTCTTTGAAAAAATAAATAAAATAGACAAACCCCTAGCCAGGCTCACAAAGGAAAAAGGGAGAAAGCACAAATACACAGAATCATAAATGAAAGAGGAGAAATCACAACGGACACAGCAGAAATCAAAAGAATAATCAGTAACTACTATGAACAGTTATATGGAAACAAGTTCAACAATCTAGAGGAGATGGACAAATTCCTACAACTCTACAATCACCCAAAGCTAGATAAAGAAGAAATAGAACACCTAAACAGACCAATTACAAGCAGCGAAATTGAAATGGTAATTAAAAATCTCCCCAAAAACAAAAGCCCAGGACCTGATGGATTTACAAATGAATTCTACCAAACATTCAGAGACGAATTAGTGCCTATCCTTCACAAACTCTTCCAAAAAATTGAGAAGGAAGGGACAATACCAAACACGTTCTATGAAGCCAATATTACACTAATACCAAAACCGAATAAGGACAACACAAAAAAGGAAAACTATAGGCCAATCTCCCTAATGAACACTGATGCAAAAATCCTCAATAAAATTTTAGCTATCAGAATCCAACAATGTATCCATAAGATAATTCACCACGACCAAGTTGGATTCATTCCAGGGGCACAAGGATGGTTTAACATCCGAAAATCAATCAACGTTATCCAACACATCAACAAAAAGAAATATAAAAACCATATGATAATATCAATAGATGCTGAGAAAGCTTTCGACAAAGTGCAACACCCATTCATGATAAAAGCCCTTGAAATTCTTGGGATACAAGGAACATACCTCAACATCATAAAGGCCATCTATGACAAGCCAACAGCCAGTATCATTCTCAATGGTGAAAAGCTGAAAGCAATTCCATTAAGATCTGGAACAAGACAAGGATGTCCACTCTCACCACTGCTTTTCAATATAATACTGGAAGTCCTAGCCAGAGCAATAAGACAAGAGAAAGACATCCAAGGAATCCAAATAGGAAAAGAAGAAGTCAAACTATCACTATTTGCAGATGATATGATAATATACATAGAGAACCCCAAAATCTCCACAGAAGAACTAATTCAACTCATCAATCAATTCAGTAAAGTGGCAGGATACAAAATCAACACGCAAAAGTCAGTGGCCTTCCTATACACAAACAATAAATCTGAAGAAGAAGAAATCAAAAAACCACCCCTTTTATTATCGAAACAAAAAAAATCAAATATTTGGGAATAAATCTAACAAAAGAGGTAAAGGACCTATACAAAGAAAACTATAAAACACTGTTAAAAGAAATAGAAGAAGACACAAAGAAATGGAAAGACATCCCCTGCTCATGGATTGGAAGAATAAACATTATTAAAATGGCCATCCTACCAAAAGCAATATACAGATTCAATGCTATTCCAATCAAAATCTCAATGGCATTCTTCAAAGAAATAGAACAATTATTGATGAAATTCATATGGAATCACCAAAAACCCCGAATAGCCAAAGCTCTACTGAAAAAAAAAGAAGGAAATGGAGGCATCACACTCCCAGACTTCAAACTATACTACAAAGCCATAATCATCAAAACTGCATGGTATTGGAACAAGAACAGACATACAGACCAATGGAATCGAATAGAAAATCCAGAAATAAACCCGCAGATTTATGGTCAACTAATCTTTGACAAAGGAGCAAAGACTATGCATTGGAGCAAAGAAAGTTTGTTCAATAAATGGTGCTGGGAAAACTGGGTCGCTACATGCAAAAGAATGAAGCTTGACCACCACCTCACACCATACACAAAAATCAACTCAAAATGGATTAAAGAACTAGACATAAGACCTGAAACCATAAAATACATAGAAGGAAATATAGGCGAAACACTACGGGATTTGCACATCAAAGACATCTTTACAGACACATCACCCAAAGCAGTGATAGTGAAGACAAAGATAAACAGCTGGGACTACATCAAATTAAAGAGCTTCTGCACAGCAAAAGAGACAATAACAAAAACAAAGAGAAACCCCACCAACTGGGAGAACATTTTTGCACCCAACACTAATGATAAAGGACTGATCACAAAAATCTGCAAAGAGCTGATGAGACTCAGCAACAACAAAGAAAATAACCCAGTCAAAAAATGGGCAGAAGAGCTAAAAAGAAACTTCTCTGAAGAGGAAATGCAAATGGCCAACAGACATATGAAAAAATGTTCAACATCACTTGTAATCAGGGAAATGCAAATCAAAACTACCATGAGATACCATCTCACACCAGTGAGAATGGCACATATTAAAAAAACTAGCAACAACAAATGTTGGCGAGGATGTGGAGAAAAAGGAACTCTTGTGCACTGTTGGTGGGAGTGCAAACTGGTCCAACCACTATGGAGAGCTGTGTGGAGATTTCTGGACCTACTAAGCATAGAGCTTCCATATGATCCAGCAATTCCACTCCTAGGTATTTACCCAAAGGACACAGAAACATCAATTCCAAAGAGCACCTGCACTCCTATGTTTATAGCAGCACTGTTTACAATAGCTAAGCTTTGGAAACAACCCAAATGCCCAAAAATAGATGACTGGATCAAGAAGATGTGGTACATATATACCATGGAATATTACTCAGCATTCAAAAAAGATAAACACATGCAATTTGCAGCAACATGGATGGCACTGGAAGGGATCATGCTCAGCGAAATAAGCCAAAAAGAAAAAGAAAAATACCGGATGGTCTCACTCATAGCAGGAATCTAGAAAACTTAAATAAGGGACCAGGAAAATGAATATAAGAAAGTGAAAATCAAAATCAACAAAAAAACTATGAACCAGAGACACTTTTTGGGGGTGGGGGGGCGGGAGGGGAAGGATTGGGGTCAGAATGGGGCGTTTGCAATTGTATGGGGGAATATAAAAATAAAATTTAATATTTAAAAAAAAAAAAAAAAAAAAAAAAAAGAAGTGAAAAAGGGACACAAAACAGGCAGAATGCACACAAAAATTTAGTAAGATGGTAGTGTTAAAATAAGATATGTCAGTACTTACATAAATACTACAATTACCTCATGAATAATATACTGCAGAAAGAAGCAAAACCCAACTATTTTCCATTTTTAAAAAATGTCTTAAATATTAAAACAAAGAAAGTTTGAAGATGAAAGAATGGAAAAAGATATAACACGTAGACACTAATTATTCTAGCCTAACGTTTATTTTCTGCGAACACAATGAAGTTATTTTTTCTCTTTTAACTTTTACTATTGTTCCTAAAAATCAATTGTCAATGTAATTGTCAATAATTTAAATATTTTTTCAAATATCTATATTTAAAATATATTTTAAATATAATTATTTTTAAATACCTACAGTTCTTCTCTGACTGATTTTAAAGTGTCTTTGCTGTTACATGCTTTTTCCATACATTCTTGTGCCTAAATGTAACTTTCATTTTATTTTCCTTGAGATTTGCTAGTCTTCCTGTAGTTATAAAATAATTATTAGTTGTGTAAATTTACTACGCATCCCCCTCCAAATGTTTCTTCTGATTAATCTTCTATCTCCTTCTTTTCTATTTAAATGAATGCTGGATCTTCCTACTTCATTCTCCATGTCTCTTAGGCACTTTATGATAAGTGTTCTTAGTTAATAAATTTCATTTCTGACTGCCTTAATGTTTTACATACTGTATATTTTGAATGTCATTAAAGCTTTTATTTCTAAAGAAGTTTTATGTTTATATTTTTTAAGATTGGCTCTTTAGTATTTATACCCTAATCAGATATTAACCCCACATTTTATTTTCCTAAACAATATGTGTTATATTTTTAATGGATATTTCTAGCACAGTAGTTCATATATCAAATCTCAGTACTCAGTTCATATATCAAATCTTGCACTGGGTTAAATTGTGTCCCCCTAAAATTCGTATGCTCCTGGCACCTCGATTACACTTCATGTAATTATCTAGCATGAGGTCACCAAGAGTAGTATGGGTCCTCAGTACAGTACGACTGCTCTTCACAAGAAGACAGGAGACATAGAGCCTCATGTATAAAGAGAAGAAGACATGAAGACAGACACATGAGGAGAATATTATAAGAAAACACAAGAAGATATTGAAGAGTTCCTCTAGCCAGGGAATTTCCTGGATTTCCAGCAGCCACCAGAAACTAGGAGAGGGTCCTGGAACACACCCTCCTCCATAATCTTCAGAGAAAGAACTTGCCAGCTGACAACTTGATTCAGACTTCTTACTCACAGAAACGTGAAAGAACAAATACCCATTGTTTTAGGCTATCAAGTTTGTTGCACTTTGTTACAGCAGCCTAGAAAACCAATACAAACCTCATCCATAAAATGAGTAGTACTAATCCACTCAAAGATACATAGGAGAATTAAACGAGCGTGTGTCCAGAATAAGTACTCCACAAATACTATCTTTTCTGCATTTTGTTTTCAAATGCCTCATCTTTATGACAGTCTTGGATGCTTTCCTTTAGCACATACAGACACGCACACATGAATGTCTATAAAACACACACATCTGATATTTTCTCCAGTACATCATCTGTGTCACTTATGGCAGATTCTGATATACGTCATTCAGATCTCTTTCAGGTCTTTCCACATAATCCCAGATATGAACCCCTTCAGCGTTTCCCATAATTTTTGAAACTGACCAAATATGAGAAATTTTCAATTTCAATCCCAATTTCATGCTAATGGAACATTAAATGTATCTCTTCAAATAAGAAAAGCAATACTCTTCTCATAATAAAGATCCAGAAATGAGTTGTGCTAGAGGGAACATTTTCATTAATACTTAGTATCTTCCTGGTTATTTTTCAATTCACAGAAAAATTTTTCACAAACCTTTTTTTCACAACATAAAAAAAAGTACTGATGGCTCCAGTGGTTTGCATTGTGGCACTGCTCACTTACAACCAGACTGAAAGCAACAATCTCACTTCATGTCAGGAGTTTAACTAGTAGTTTAGTTTGGCCTATTAAGCCAAACCTTGAAGTGAGGGGTGGAGTACTTTGAGAAAAGTCAAATTTAGCCTTTTGAGTCCCAATATACTGAAGTTCCTGTGAATCAGAATTTAAGTGTGCTTTGAAATAGATTCAAACATGAATAAAGAGAATGAGTAGACATTTGGATTAAATGATGTTATTTTTAGAAAGTGGACTTTTTTTTCCTGTTGTGTCCTTAAAGCCAGGGTGAAAACCTCGCTACTATCATGGGTCACAAGTGATTTCCATGTGGCCCACTTTTCAGAATATGTTATGATCCACTGAGGATAATCCCAGCTATAGTATATAAAGGAAGAATAAAGACTTAGACTGGGCAATAGGATCAGAGTTCAAGGACAGATTATTTAAATTTTGATTGAAATCAACTAAGGAAAGACCTAGAACTTTCTTTTTAGAACTTACTTGCTCTGTATCAAGAGATTCCCTTTCCTTTCCTTTAAGGGCTCAATGTCATGATGTTATCATAAAGATTGTCATGTACTATGTGAAGTTAAGCAGGAAGAAATCCTTCTGGAGCATTTTAAATAATTAGATCAACTAATATTCAGAAATAATCTCTTAAAGCATAGTAGAATAAGACTTTCATAAATGCATAAAACTTTTGGATATTCATTCATGTATGTGTTTATTCAAAAATATCTATTTTATTCTGACAACAGAACCCATACCAAGTACAAGAAGATAGGTCAGGTAAGAAATAAGCAAATTAATAAAGTATATAGTATATTAGATGGTGAGGAACAATTTGAGGAAAATAAATTTGAAACGGAAAATAAGTGGAGACTGGAAATATGTTGGGGTCAATCAAGCTAATACCTGAAGGAAGGGAGTACATATTCAAGAGAATTTGTTGAGGAGGAATTAGCATTTGCAAGTTTGAATTACATAGAAGAGAACTAAATCAGCAATACCTCACATAGGGTCTCTCTGGTGGGGCAAGGGGTTAAGATGCAGCACTATGAAGCTATCTACAGTCACTGCACATGAGTTCCATTCCCCACCAGGGAGGTGACCCACATGATGCAGCAGACCTCTCCTGACTCATCCACTGCTCCCCTCAGCAGTGTATTTCAGTAGATCTACCTGTTCTGCTCCCCACTCTGTCTCTGGTGAATCCTCTCACCCCTGCATCTCTGCCTGCACCTCAGCTCATAAAATCTTAAAAAAAAATACCTCACATAAATCTGTGAGGTCTTCTGTTTTTAAGAATTTTATATTTATTTAAAGAGGATTCTGGAACTATAGAATAACAATACAAAATTTTCAGTTTAGTCTGAAGTTCTTTCTCTACTGGGTTTTATATGTTCTTGAACTGGTTGTAGTTATTCAGTGAGGCTTTGCTCACAAGCCAGTTAGATATATGCGAGTTTGTATGCCCTCAGGTTTGTATGTACTCAGTGAGTGACATGCCATGGCTTGCTGTGTCGTCTGCATTTTGCAGTCACAGAAACCGTGTGTAGTGCTCTGGTTCACTAAAAATGTGAGGAACTTCAAGCAAGGCACTTTGTTATAACTGTTACTTCCAAATCTCCATATGCAAAAATGAAAGAATTAGACTAAATGACTTTTTAAAAATATTTTTGGTTCTCACATTACATGATTACATGACATCTGCCTTGATTTCATTGAGGAACATTTTAAATTGTTAACATAATACCAATTCAGCAAATTTTCCATAAAGAATTTTTCTTTGCTCTTGCAAGCAATAGTTTTTCTTCATGTGCTTTAATCACAGGAATTCTTATTGAGAAAACTCATTTACAGATTTGACTCTGGACTCAGAGAAAAAAAGATGCTGCATGAGATGACCTTGGAATATTTCATCAGATGCTTATGAGATTTTCTGCCTATACCCTATGGTGACTAAACAGCATTATTGCAAATTTAGCATGTTTTTGGAAAGGTTATAACCCAAACCTTTTGTTTGAATTTTGCAACCAAAATACACTTAAAACAAGAAGAATAAGAGCAAGAATGGAAGCATTGTAGAATCAGTCTGTTGTGATGTGTGTTCTCAGCAGATTTATAAGGGGAGAAAACATTAGGAGTGACTCCCCTGAGACATAGGGGCACCATGAGATGTTAATATGGGAACTGCTTATTATTATACATGCTGATGGCAATCGATTAAGTACTTTTCATAGACTATTTAAACCTCAAACAAACTTGTTAGGGAGGTACCATCATTATAATCTTTTCAATGAGACTTAAAAATGTAAAAACTTTTCTAGTGATTACACAGTGAGGAAGTGGTAGATATGGCATTAGAATACACGTATTTTGATCTCAGTACCTATAGGCATATCCGCTACGTTATAGTGAGATTTGTGGCATAAGGTCAAGATCTGGTAAACTAAAAATAAATAAATAAATAAATAAATAAAATTACAAGAGTGAAATTGATTTATATGAATTAACACTTATAATGAAGGCAAAATGTTAAAACAAAATTGAAGCAGTGATGTGGAGGGGTCTTTGAGACTATTGCCACAAAACAAAAAAAATAAGAGATTAAAGGTCAAGGTGATAGTGGAGAGTGGAAATTTTATCTGAGAATGATATGTACTTCTGAGGAAAAAATCTCAATTGAGAGAGAATATAATGAAAGATATTCTTGAGACAGTTTTATTTTTAAGTGTAAAAAAAAAAGGGGGGGTGGCCTAGAGATGTAAATTAAAAGGGCATACTGAATTCCAGGGATAAATATCAAAGAAGACAGACTTTATTCCATCCTTGCAACATTTTGAATTAACAAAGACTGAGAAAAGTCCACCACTTACTTGTGTGTCACCAGATCCAGGCTCTTGAAGGAGCAATGCCATTTAGTATAAACAGCATCTGCTGTGGACTAGTGGACACTGTGGACATGATGGGCACTCTCTGGGCTAGAGTAGCCAGCCATTTGTGGCCTTAGAAACACTTTCTTTTTGCCAATTGCCATTTTGTTAATAAACCCTATTGCTGTTGAACCCTGAGCCTGAGTAGTGTATTGCGATTGTGAGTGCACGGATGAGAACACACACCCTGTGATCTCCCCCCATCCTTGGCACTATTTTAATAATATGTGTTGTAGGCAAAATTGGAAATAGTCAAAGGCTCCTTTTCACTAGATCCTGAGATGCCATTTGACATTTCGTCATTAAAATCATCAACACAAATAGATTTAAATGAAGAAAGAAAGTCCTTTCACAATTTTTATTTCAGTGATCTTAGTTATGTAAGGACAAATGCACTGGGCAATTATTGGAGGGAAATAGTTCATTTTAGTTGTCTATGGAGGTAGGATTATGGATAATGTTTGTTTGCTTCTTCATATTTTTTCTATTCTTTATAAACATTTTGCAGTATGTTTATATTGCAAACATATGCATACATATGTGAGAGGTTTAAACAATTAAAAATTAGAAGTTTAGGGACTGATATTTACAAAGTCAGTTTGGGGCTCTTTTGGGAAAGCAGTCATCTGTAGATTGTCCATAGTTAACATAACTTAGAAACTTTTTTGTCACCCTGTGAAAATATAAGATGTATAGGTGTTTCACAGGTCACAGGTCACACATCTGAGTGATATTTAGAGCTAAATTAGCTTTGGCCACTAACCGTGGAAGAAAATGTTCTTTTGAAACATGGGCTATCCCTTCCCTCCCCATGCCCCAATTCAAGGTTTTTCTCTTCTAAATGAATTGGAATTTTCACCAAAGTTTCTTCAAACTTGCAATTTCTTCAAACCATTAGGAAGTTAATATCTCCAGTGTGAGACCCAATAGTTAACTTCATAGTAACTTTCTTAAAAGTAATTTATCCAAAGTCATCAGAATCACTCCACTTTCAGCAGATATATTTCCTTTCAGTGATATTTACATAACATAAAAATTTGCTGTTTTATGCAGAAATGTTTTCAAATGGGCCAATTTTGTTCCTTAAAATACTTTCATAAAAATTTATCATTTTAACAAAGTATACCAGGATATCTGTTTTTCCCAGAAATACTGAGAGGGATTTTTGAAATGATGCACTGTCACTTTGTATTCCAATGTTTCATAAAACATGATGACTGGGTGGAGGTCAGCAGCAGAGAAAACCAAACATGCTTAGTCATTAATGCATTTCTATAGTGTCCAGAAGCTAGATAGGATTAAACATGGCAAGTGCTGGCTTAAAAAAGTGAACTATATTTTGAAAACATTTTTTCAACGATATCTTAGTTTCTATTATTTCTCTATATTTTTTCTCTCCTACTATACTTGCCATGAATAGCTCTCCCACCTTCTTATGCATCATTTAGTTGGTATCTGGTTTTGTCCTTCACTAGTTAATGTAAATTTCTATTCTGTTATATTTCTCTTGATCTTACATCTTTGTTTCCTCCCCAACCTAGTGATCCTAAATGAGTAGCTAATAGAAAAAATAAAATAGCTACTTAATGCTTTTAATAAAGCCTACTTTCAAACAATTCCAAGCAATTAATTTATGGTGCTTTGTAATTCGTTTATGCATATGCCAAGGTAATAGAGAAACAGACAAACAAAAAACACTGAAGCAACACATGAATGTTTTTGAGGGACGAGGGCATTTATTTTTACTTGATTTCTTGTCCATGAAAATAATAAACTGCAAGTAAACTAGTTGTTTTGGAGGTTTTTTTCAAGCAAAGTCTAAATACTATTACCAGTTATAGCAGTTCTGTGACTTGTGTAACTCCTAGACTTAAAATTGGTATTGGGTAATTATTTATGGACTCAGCCTAGATTTGATTCAATTATTTCTCCAACACTTTCTAGCTGTGTAAACTTGAGTGAATTATTACTATTCTGTGTTTATTTTGTCAGCTAATAAATGAAGATAATAGTAGTACCTACTTTATGGTCAATTAATGTTAACCACTTAGATTTCCTAGCACATGGTAAATTTTATTATATGTTCAATTTGTTAATTTTTAAATTATTATTTAAAAAATAAGATTTTCCTAGATTGCTCCTCATCCTACAGGAAGATGTATGAGATTATTTAGTGGATTACTCTTCTTCCTGAAATAAGAATTGAGATTAAAAAATTAAATTGTCTGCTCTGAATATATATATTTAATAATTTCAACAATGTTTCTTTGTCTTTTACAAATCATACTGTTCTCTAGTAAGTGCCTGGAAACATTTAGCAAATATATGTTTTGTAACTAAAATCTTTTTTAAAGTCAAGATATGAGAATTATTTAATCTATTAAGGAAAGATTTTTTCAATTCAATATCAAGCAAAGTAAAAGAAAAAAGAAATTTGGAAGGGGATTAAGGTGATTTTTAAAGAAAATATAGTTGAAAATTTCTCCATCAGTGGTTAAGTCTTTGTTCATTCAAACAGTATTTAAAAATAAATAAATCTATATATTAATATCTGAGAGATAGTAGGGGCTAGCTGTAGATCAGGAGATTATTCCTCTTGAAAAGATGGTTGCTACTCACAGTTCCCAAGAGGAAGGGAATATCATTCTAGGGGGTCACATGGGAAATACTGGAGTGGGTGGCTTATTAGGAGGAAAGAGAAAAGAACTGCAGAGAGAAATTTTGCTGTGTTTTCTGTGGGAAGAATAGGCAAGGTGGGGTAAGTAGGTTTAGGATTGACTACTTTGAATAATATCAGCAGGTTTTAGAGTTTAGGGACTGTCCTGAACTATCTGGTACATGACCCTGATGTTTAGGACAGAAGGATAGCGGTCCAGAGTATGAGAACTTAATAAAAAAAAAAGGTCTAGGTGTGAAATTTGAATTGGCTTGTATTTAAAAAATTAACTTGTGGGTCAATAGTTTACATTCTCTGGGAATTGGCTAAACCTTGGAGGGACAGTCCCTCGAGAGTGGGCAGAGCGCTATATGTCAAAGAATCAGAATACAGAAAACAAAAAAATATTTCTAAAAATTCCTCGGCTCTGCTTCTGAGATACAGATTATAGAGGAACCATCAAAACCACATTTCTCATCCACTTGGATTGCAACCAGTCCTTTGAAATAAAAGAAAGTTTTATGTTCAACTGATTCCCCCTTATGCATTGTATATAATTTGTGTTATATAGAATAAAGGCAAAAATGTATGGTATGCTTTCTGTATTGCCTTTTGTAAACTTGCTTTAACTTCTTGACTTTTGGTTTCTAGGAGAAGAAATATTCATTTAATGGAGTGCTTCTTAATTAGGGGCAATTTTGTTTGCTGAGTCATTTGACAATGTCTGGAGACATTTCTGTTTTCACATCTGAAGGGTATGTTACTGGCATCTAGTGGGTAGAGACCACGGATGCTACTAAACATTTTACACTGCACAGAATAGCCCCTGCAATAAACATTTATCTTGCTCAAAATGTCGGTAGTGCTCAGACTGAGAAAATTTCATATACAATATACTAATTCTGAATTCACCTTCTATTTTCTTAACCTTCTTCTTAACTTGCATATGTAAAGATTTGGAAACTCTTTGTTACATTAGCAAATAAAGCTTAAACTTGAAAACTGAATCTGGATTCTGATTTTTCCCTTGCTGTTCATATTCTTCCTGGTCCTCACCAGGTTTTGGAGAAAGAATTCAACTTGATTTAATAATTCCTATGTTTAGAATCCAAATTATTATTTTTCAAGTTCATGCTATAATTGTTAAATCATATTTACAAATAAACCCCTCAAAATTGTTTATATGCTTGTTGAGAAAGACTAAGAAAGCGTGGCTGGGAAAGGCCACTACATGGAGATAGTAACTCAAAATTAATGAATGAATCTTTGTTGAGTGTGAATATCATCTGATAAAGTTGTAATGTGGAGGAATTGTGCTATTTCTTTTACCTGAAGGTTACGTTTTAGTAATATTCAGTCTGAATAAAAAAGGTGACTAAGAGTGTGAGTCTCTAGCTCTTTATATAGAGCATTCCAATAGCAGTTAAAAACTAAAGCAAAGAGATCACTGAGAACAAGAGAAAATTAAATCAACTGAAGGAAAGCGGGACTGTTGAAAGGGAAGGAAATTTAGGGCTTGAAAATAGTATGTCCACAACAAAGAATGACATCTCCAAATTGATATGCTCAAGCTCAAGATTATAGTGCCTGGCAGGCTATGAGATTTGCCACAAGTTTGTTAACTCAGTATGTTGAAGTTTTTGTTTTTTTTTATAGGCCTGCATCTCCAAGGTTACAGAGAAAATCAATGAGAAAATTATATGTGTGCATTTGCATGTGTGTATAATTTTATAATTTGATGTCTTTAAAAAAGTTAAATAAAATTGGATAAACCACTTAAATGTTTTAGTTCTCATATTCATAAAATGATATATAAGTTTACAAGTTTCAGAATTTTTATAATTGCATATGGATACATATATGTATATATTCCACATATACATTCATGGTGATGAAAATAACAAAGATCGTTATTATCAAAAAAGCAGTGATTCTTACATGCAGAGGGCTTTTTCAAATGCAGATTTCTGGGCCCCACTTTCCTAATTTCTCATTTAATATGCCTTGGGCAGGGGTTGAGAACCTGCATTTCTATTAAGATGTTGCTGGGACTGCTGCTCTGAAGGACCCGCTTTGAGAACTACTGATCTCTTGGGGCTTCCTGGTGACATAAGGTATAAGTCTCAGCACTATCATGCTATCACCACTGTGGCCTGAGTTCGATCCCCAGCCAGGGAGCTGCCCACAGGGCTCAGCAGACCTCTCCTGACTCACCAGCTGCTCCCCTCAGCAGTGTGTTTCAGTCAGTCTGCCTGTTCTGCTCCCCACTCTGTCTCTGGTGAATACTTTCATAGCCCCCTCCCCCGTCCTGCCCCTCCACCGTCCTCTGGCCTACACCCCAGTTCATCTATGTATAAATAAGTCTTTAAAAAAATAATTTCAGTTTAAAAAAAAAAGAACAAAAGAGAACTACTGATCTGTAAACTTAGTGATTGCCCATGCATGGTGCTATTTCATCTTCAATGCAACCTGATCAATAGGTATTACGAGTATTCTCATTTTATACAAGTGGACAGTGAGGCTCAAGGCTCAGAGTATTAAATAGGTTGTGCAAGCTCACCTATAAGTATGATAAGAAGGAAAAAAAAAAGGGAATTCTTTTCTGGTGCCAGTTTTCTGGTATCCCTTCTTTGATATCTGGTACTTCTAATACTGTATTTGATCTTGTTTATTTATGAAGGAGTTGTTTTTGCGTACCTGTTATTTCTTCCATTTATCATCAGCGAGTACTATACGTTTTCATTTTTCTTCATTCGTATGAATAAGACACTGCCTATGAATTGAATAAGTCTTAAATTTATAGTAATAGACAGAATACAAGTTCCAGAGGAAGTGGATGACATTTTTATTACTTATTTTAGACACAGTAGCCTTTGGCCTCGTATTGCATTTTCAATTATAACTGCATTCTCTTTATTACTAGCTATGGACTTGAATTTCAGAGGTTGCAGCAAAAGATATTTAGAGGGTGGAAGTAAATTAACATTTAGTTAATGTTAGTTAAATAACTCAAGCTGGACACTTTATTAAGCCCATTATTTCACTCGCTTTCAATAAAAAGGACAGGAAAATTGGGAGACTACAGTAAGGTATGATTGTGCAGGCAAAATTAAAGTATTCTTCCTGAAAATTGTACTTCTTGATGAACTAAGGAGAATTTTAGGATTCTTATGATGCTAATGTATTATAATTCTGATTCAAATTAATAATGGATCCATGCTTTCTGCAGTACATTGCAAAGCAAAATTATGCTTGTTAACTCCTGTTTTCAGAGTTTGGGAGCTATATTTTTTCAAGTCTATCGTTTTAAGTCTTATTACAGTCATACATTTGCACACTCGTGCACTGGCAGATGTGCGCGTGTGCACACACACACAAATATATATTCTCGTATTTATTTCCAGGCACTTTGCCTACTTTTGTTCTGGACTTTCCAGTTTTTATTCTTTTTTTCTCTTTCAATGCTTGAGTCCAACACAAACGGTTTCTTGTCAACACACAGTTCTGCTCATTTTTTAAGATGGAAATAAGACTAGAAAGGCATTTTTTCATGCTATTTCTAGGACTCTTGAAATTCAACTTTGCTCTAAGCCAGTTCCTATGGAAAACCCCCAAAAACGCTTCTGGAAAACCTAACAAGTGTCTTCAACAAAATAAGTTTTAGATTTCATAACCTTTTTACTGTCTTCTCCAATGAATAAAAAGTTGGTTGGACTGCATTGCCATTACAGGACTGTCATAGCAGTAAATTTATGGAATAATTCAACCATAATTACAAAGAAAAACCAACATAGCAATAAAGCAATTTTAGAGAGTATTTTTCATTTAGAACAGATTTTCTATTCTTAGAAAATGGTCATCTTAAACCCGAGAAGGGTCAGCATGCAAGAGGCAAACAACAAACTGTTGATGTGTTCTTTAAGAAAGAGCCATTCTTCACACAAGTGGTTGGAATTTGGGCTATAAACATGCATCCTCAAGTTTAATGGGAACAACAGCCTCTCCAGAGTAGTGAGAGTATACAATGTGCTCTCACAAGAAAGATCTTCTTGGAATATGAATGTAGGAGTGCCCTATATATTCCAGCATCCTGCTCTTCTTGCAAAGACGTAGAATTTGAGTACAGCCATTGAAAGCACAAGACTCACCACTAATATTGGAAATTTCAGTCTTCAAATAGCTTAATATATCCTCTATTTGGTCTGGTGGAGGAGTGAGTTTGTCTGCTCCCTTTTCTTTCATCACTGACTTAATGACTTTTAAATGCCTATAACTAGATTTTATTATTACAATAATCCCTTATTGAACACCTCTGTTGCATACATTTAATATTGTTAAGAAGCTTAAAGTTGAAATTTTTTTAAAAACATCAGTAGTAATGACTAACAGAGCAAACATTCAATAAGGGATGACTGTTGGTCCCCCCAAATTATATATATATAATTTAAAAAATAATAATAACAAAAAAGAATCTGGGAGTCATCTGTCATCTTCATTCCCTTCAGCACCCACATCTACTAGGATACGCCCTTTTACTTCCTAATTATTTTTTAATCTATTTCTTACAATTTGACTCCTCCTTTTAGGTGTTATTATTATTTTACAAATTTTGCAGTAGACTTCTAACTAGATCTACTCTCCATACAACCATCAGAGTGGTGAGTCTAAAATATAAATCTGACATTTTTCCCCTAGTCATAAAAAAGTCCAAATTCCTAAGTCTTTCATGACTGGCAGTGGCTGGTCCATAGTTAATGTTCCAGCAACAGAAGAAACTAAAAATTATCTGCATTCAGTCAACTGTTTATCTTTGATCATTGTTTTTTGAGTTGTCCCTTAACCTTTCATGTTATTCCTTTCTTTACAACTGCCTAACTCCTATACATTCTCTAAGACCTGGGTAATTTTGCCCCAAAGTATTGATTTCCTGTATAAATTGGAGAGGCATTTATCTTAATTTGGGCAAGCAGACCCTGAGAGGAGGATTCATATAAGGACATTAAAAGGCTTTTCTAGGAATTGCCAGCAGAGAGTGAAACCACTAAGGAAAAAGAAACAAACAGGCAAATATATATTATCTAGTGAAGTACAACTGAAGATAATTTCAAGTCAGTATCACAGGGGAGTTGTGAAGTGTGCAGCACACACCTCAAGTGTTGTCTTGATTGGTTTGAGGGAGAAGTAGTTATTAGTTATTTCAATCATTTGTATGATATGATAACCATATCTTTGGGGAAAATATGAATTCTAACCACTTTGTGTATACACTGAAGTGTGACCTGACAGTTGTGAGTGTGAGGGAAACCACACTCCAAATGACTATCCACAAAAGCAGTAAAGGGGTCAGGAAGTAAGAATGGGAAATATACTCCTGAATTTCATTCTGAGTCATTCCATGGTATATCACAATGAACAAGTGAGGTTTATTTAGCTTGCTTCAGCAAGGGGGACACACTTCAGAGAGTCTGTAGGGCATCTCAGTGAGAGGGTAGGAGGGATAGTCCCAATTCAGGTTCGAGCTTGTGTTGAATGATTCTTAGAAAGGGTCAGGGAAGTGACCACCAGCTTTCTACTGATGCTTTCAAGGAGCAACATAGTTAAGCAATGGAGTATTTCAGTGATCTTTGTGCAGGAGAAAAGGAGGAGTAATTGGGGTTGCTGCTATCATGGATGACAAAGCAGCAGTTGGGTCAGGTGTTAGCCATTTTGCAGCTACAATATGGCCTTGGAGATGCCATTTTAGAAATATTGTTTCTATTGACCTTGTCTACATAGAAGAGAGTTGATATTCTGTTAGAAATATCACAGGGCTGATAGTCACTTTCTCCTTAATCATTGCTGTCATGAGTTAGTCTGTAAATCCTGCTACATTGGGAAGATTGAACAACTAGCATATTGCTTAATTTCAGGGGTTTATGGTTTAAAGTAACTACTCCTAAGACAGAGTTACAGACAAATTTGTCCTTATAGTCACCTTGTAGGGTGCAGATAAAACACTGTGGTATATATTAGGTGGCTACTAGCAAGTGATTCGGGAAAGAAGGTGGGGACTGACAATTTGTTTGATCCAACAACCTGGTATTCACTTAATACATTATTGCTCTACTTGTTTAGACTGTGAAGAGGAGGTAAAGGAAGGATTTCTAAAGTGATTCTTTCTCACTCTGCTGTACTGAACTGTCAGTCAAAGTGCCTGCATAAGACAGATGACAAAGTCAAATGAACACTTTCAAGGAGAGTGTAATAAAAGTGTCATTTAAAGAAGTGGGTCAGGTACAGGGGAACCACATAGGAAGTCTAGGACTGTGGGTTGATGTAATTATCCCTGGGTCTGTAGGAGCGAGGGAGGACATTTTGATGGCATCTAGAAACACAGAAGACTGTGTAGAAAGGGAAACTTATACGAAATGATCTTCTTCCAAGTGATTCAGCAATCTGGGTAATCTTCCTCTGAAGAAGCCATCAGAACAGTGTCCAGACTTCATTTGCCAGTATTTAACTGGTGTTCCCAATCACCAACACAATAGGAGAGCAGAGGGTAAGGAGACTCTTTAAAAAGTTTCATTCAAATTAGATTCTTGGGATACAGGGCAGAGGGGATCAGGGTGCTAAGTAGGTATGAAGGAGCAGAGGAAGGGAATCTCTCTGAATTTGCTTTCATCTGAATTGTCATACTTATGTCAACACAGGAACATGAACCAAATTGGTTCAGGGTAAGGTTTGGAGTAGACAACAATGTTCTGCTACCTGCTGCTTTTGACAATAAACTATTTTTCTGAAGATTACTGAAATGGCCTTTTACCAGATTAGGATGTCTCCAATTACAGATGAAAGAACAGACTTTATAAAGAACAGAAATTTGGACGGGAGTTACCTGTGGCTATGACAAACGTGCCCAGGCCTTTTCTGTAGTTATTTCAGGAACAATTGTACTTGGGTAATTTTACATTTGTTTGTGATTATGCAGAAAGATTGTTACCTATGTCATTTACTTGCACCATGATGTGTGAACGTCCTTGAAGTTCTTTAACAAATCTCACAGATCTAGTTTGGAATCAAGAACTCTGTAAAAAAAAAGAAAGATGCCATGCCCCCTGTATAGAATGTAGAGAGCACACATTGAATTGAGAGCTATTTGAATGGGAAAACAATAGAAGGAAAATACTTAGCAGCTTTCTCATGGGCAAGTTTTGTTGTCAAGATTTCAGAATTAGTTGAGAATTTGGAGGGATGCTAGTTGCTGGTAGGGAGGAGAAAACTAGCGTGAATAGTTTTTCATGAAAAGAGCACAGGAAAGACACATCTATTTAAAAATAAAGTCATTTATGTTGATATCTATGTTATCTCCTCTATAAATCTAAAAAGCAAAGATTATAAATATTTTAAAATGGTGGTATGATAAATATAACATGATTCAGGCAAAAGGTTTTCCTTGGGATTGGAGGGAATTTCTTTCATGTCTAAGAACAGGTACAGTTACTGAATTTCTAAGAAATGAGTAAGATTAAAATTGTATATGTAAAACATCACCTTTTGGGAAAATAAGTTAGAATGATTTTAGGGTTAGAATGATGGGAAAGAAGAAGAAGAAAGATTGGAATAATTCAGTGTAGAGATTTGAAAAATATGAGGAAAAATAAATATGACCAATGTGAGATAACATGGAAACTGGCAAATAAATATTACTAAAAATTGAACGATATATCTGGATCTTCTTTTTAGAAACGGTTGTTCATGAAATATAATTTGGAGGCATGACTGAAGAATGGAAAAGCTTATAGCAGTTACCTCTCTCAGTCCTTGTGTGTCTTGGAAAAATCTCTGCACCTATTTGGTGCCAGTTCCCTCATATTACAAGGACAGAATTGATATGGGTAATCTTGAAAGACTTTTCTTATGTTAAATTTACGTTATGTAAGATAGCTCTGCACCTGATTATAGACAGAAACCTTTACTCATTTCTTCAGTGAGATGTAACTCATAAATAATAAACTTGTACATGCACAAATCTTATGTGTGGAGCTCAGTGAATTTTTATATGCATCTGGAATCACCACCCAAATTAAGTCATGCAACATTTATAGCACCTCAGAAGATTCCCTTCTGCCCCTTCCTAATCAATACCCTCCTAGCTAAAGGTACTCATCTAATGTGACCTCTCTTGCAGTAGATTAGGTTTACCTGAACTACACAATGTAGAATCATACAGTATTCAAAATATCTTTCTTTAACTTAACAATTTGTATTACTCAAACAGATAACTTTAACGATACTTGGCATTAATTGCCTCAATATGGGGTTTTACAGTCTTATCTGTTTGTGTTTTATGCAATTAAGAGACCTTCACTTATCGTACTAAAAGCTACTCGAGGGCCTCCCCTGGTGGCGCAGCGGTTGAGCACTGGGTTGCAAAGCTGCCCGCAGCCTCTGCAGCGCCAGTTCGATCCCCGGCTGCTCCCCGGCCACTGGAGGAGGGTCCCACATGGCACGCAGACCTCTCCTGCCGCCCGCTGCTCCCCTCAGCAGTGTACTTCGGTCCTTCTGCCTGCTCTGTTCCCCGCTCTGGCTCTGGTGAATTCTCTCACCCTCCCGCGCTTCTGACTGTACCCAGTGCTTGTATAAATTAAAATAAATAAATAAAGCACAAATGTTTAAAAAAAAAAATTTAAAAAAAAAAATAAAATAAAAGCTACTCGAGTAACTTTTTTGTCAGATGGGATTATTCAATTCACTGGCTGTCCAATTCTCACTCAAATTTCAGGACCCAGTTCAAGTCCCCTGTCTCCGTGAAGCCTATTCATAAATATTCCAGTTCACATTACTGCCATGCCTTCTGACCTCTGTATAATTCTTAGTCTATAACACTTTACATGGATATTAATCACGCATGTTTGTGTGATTAATATTAATCATATTAATATTAATCATTCCATGTTTGTAATGTCTTCTTTCTAAAAAGTTGCATGTGCCAATGAAAAGACAATTTCATCTGTTATTTTTAAAATTCCAGAATAATGTAAATACCATTGAATAAAAATGGTTGACAGGGCAAAGTGGGGGGGGGGCGGAGCAACATGGCGGCGAGGAGATCTTACGCTGCGAGTAAGATCTCCCATTAAAAAAAGTTAATAGGGAGGAAAAGCGGCAGGTCCCACTGAGAACTGGGACACAGAAGATAAACGGGTGACTCCAGCAAACTGCCCGAAGAAGAAAGTGGCCATAAAAGAGGACTAGAAGGGAGGGAAGCGCAGAACCCTGCTCCCCTCTCCCACCCACAGAGGCGGCACTCTCCGACCCGCAGAGAGGAGGAAAACAACAAACTAAAACGACCAACAAGAACAAACTACGCAGCAAGCGGGACTGTGAGTGGAAAGGAACTATTGCAGCCACTACACCCCGTGAATGGGAGCTGTGGAGAACCCTGCAGGATTCCCAGCGGCAGTGAGCGAACGGCTCCGGGTGCCATTAGAGAACAAAGAGACTCTGGAGGAGACACTCACACATCCCCAGGCCGGCCAGTAAGCTTGCGCGGAAAAGCGGCGCACTTGGCGCGCTTGAAAAGCAAATGCAGATCGGGATCGCGGCTGCCCAGGTCACTGCGCCTGCGACCTAGGCTTGCGGGGAGACGCGCGGAGGCCCTCACGGGGGTGAAAGTCCCTCACTGAGTAAGCAGGAACCAGGCGCCCAGGCACGGGAGCGGGGTGCAAAAGGCGCCATTCCCGCGCCACTGAACTGGGCTACAGCCCACGTCCTGGACCTGAGGGCTTTGGATCTGAGACCCGGGGCACGAAATTCGGGGCATGGGTTCTCCACGACAGTGGGGCACAAGGCAGACACAGCACCCCAAAGCCGTTGAGGTTTACCCTACCATTCTCGCTCTGTTCCCTGTCCCACATAGTGGGGGGGGCATCGAAAAGCAGCCCTCCAAGGACAATAGGAGAGATCTCTGGCGCCACCTAGCGACCAGAAAAAAAGTCACTAACACCCCATAGAAAGGGAAATTTCTTAAGAAAAGACTTCTTGAAAAGGGCAGGCTTCTCGAGGACCCAGTGGCCAGCTGGAAAGTTAGCCCACACCAGGCCCCTTCCAACCAGCAGTCTGAGCCCACAGAGGGAGAAGGCACCCACGTCCGGGGAAGACTGGGCGCGCAGAAGAGTGTGCCTGAGACCGGATGCACAGGGACTGCGTCCCGCTTCGCCATTTTAGATCAGGGACATTTCTTCAGTAAAGACTGCCTAAAACCAGCAGAAAGCTCCCCCAGAAGCCAGAGATGGCTCCTGGAGGAGCCAGAGGGGAGCGGAGAACTTCACCCAAGATGCTGGCCAGTCCGAGCAACACAGTGTCCCAATGCATACGACAAATTAGAAAACAGACAGTAGGGAGTAGAAGAACCACACACAACCTAACAACTCCTCAGGAAAGAAGCATACCACAAAAAGAAAACCACCCCCCAGATTGCAACGACAGTAACTTGGAAGAACTTCTGAGCCTTCCAGAAAGAGAATTTAAAATTGCCATGATTAAAAAAGTGACAGAAGTCATAAAGGAAAACAATGATCATAAGAAGGAAAATGAGTCCCTAAAGAGGGAAAACAATGGTCAGAAGAATGAAATTGAGTCCCTAAAGAGGGAAGTAAAAGAAATGCAGGAGATCAAAGAATTAATGGAGGAACTAAAGAATTCTGGGAAAAGCAATGAAAGCAGAATAGATGAAATGGAAGAACGAATAAGTACTCTTGAAGACACAGAAATAAACAGAACCAAAACAGAAAAGGAAAGAGAAGTACGAAGGAAAAAGAACGAAGAAAGACTTTGGGAACTATCTGACTCCATGAGGAAAAGAAATATAAGAGTTATAGGAATTCCAGAAGGAGAGGAGAGAGATGTAGGAACAGAGAAAATATTCCAGGAGATAATTGAAGAGAACTTCCCAAATGCGAAGAAGGAGCTGAAAATTGATATACAAGAAGCAAGAAGAACACCAAACTTCCACGACGAAAGGAAAAATACAGCAAGACACATAATAGTAAAGCTCCCAAGAATCCAGGACAAGGAAAAAATAATGAAGCTGACAAGAGGGAAGAAACAGATAACATTCAAAGGAAAACCAATCAGGCTGACATCAGACTTCTCTGAAGAAACACTACGGGCAAGGAGAGAGTGGAGGGACATAGTCAACAGACTCCAAGAAAACAGATGCCAACCAAGAATAATCTATCCCGCAAAGCTCTCCTTCCTCTATGAAGAAAGAATAAGGACCTTCCCAGACAAACAGAATCTCCGGAATTTCATTACGACTAAACCCCCACTCCAAAAAATACTACAAGGAATCCTAAAGCCAGAACCTCAGAAGGACGAATAACAACGAAAGAAGACCCCCAAAAAAAAGTTATTAAAAGAATAAGTAAATAAAATCAAAGGAAAGACAAAGACAATGGCAAATACAGATGCTAACATATCAATATTAACTCTAAATGTAAATGGACTAAACTCTTCAATAAAAAGACACAGAGTTGCAGCCTGGATTAAGAAACAAAACCCAACCTTTTGCTGTCTCCAGGAAACACATTTAGCTACAAAAGATAAAAATAGGCTCAAAGTTAAAGGATGGAAAACAATCCTACAAGCAAATGGACCAAAAAAGAAAGCAGGAACAGCTATACTTATATCAGATAAAACAGACTTCAAACTCAAAAAAATAAAAAGAGACCCCAATGGTCACTACATTATGATCAAGGGGACAATACTTCAAGAAGAAATAACACTCATTAACATATACTCACCAAACGAAGGAGCACCAAAATATATCAGACAATTGTTGTCCTCTCTGAAAACAGACATCAGAGAAAACACATACGTAGTGGGAGACTTCAACACACCACTATCAACAATGGATAGATCAACAAGACAAAAAATAAGTAAAGAAACTAAAGCTCTAAATAAGGACCTAGAGCATTTGGGCTTAACAGACATCTATGGAACACTAAACCCAAAAAAAACAGAGTACACATTTTTCTCAAGCGCACATGGATCATTCTCCAGGATCGATCACATACTGGGGCACAAGACAAACATCAACAGATACACCAAGATTGAAATCATGCCAACCATCTTTTTTGACCATGAAGGCATCAAACTAGAAATAAACAATAAAAAGAAGGCAAGGAACTATCCTACCTCATGGAGATTAAAAACCACACTACTGGAAGACCACTGGACTAACGAGGAGATCAAAGAAGAAATTAAAAAAATTCTTTGAATTCAATGACAAGGAGGACACCAATATCCTAAATGTATGGGATGCAGCAAAAGCAGTAATAAGAGGAAAATATATAGCAATAGAAGCTCACATCAAAAAACAAGAAAGAACTCAAAGAAACAACCTAATCTCGAAGCTCAGAGATCTAGAAAAAGAACAACAAAAAAACCCCAAAACCAATAGAAGAAAAGAAATAATAAAAACCAAAGCAGAAATAAATGAAATTGAAACTAAAAAAACAATCCAAAAGATCAATGAAACCAAGAGCTGGTTCTTTGAAAAAATAAATAAAATAGACAAACCCCTAGCCAGGCTCACAAAGGAAAAAAGGGAGAAAGCACAAATAAATAGGATCATAAATGAAAGAGGAGAAATCACAACGGACACAGCAGAAATCAAAAGAATAATCAGTAACTACTATGAACAGTTATATGGAAACAAGTTCAACAATCTAGAGGAGATGGACAAATTCCTACAACTCTACAATCACCCAAAGCTAGATAAAGAAGAAATAGAACACCTAAACAGACCAATTACAATTAGCAAAATTGAAATGGTAATCAAAAACCTCCCCAAAAACAAAAGCCCAGGACCTGATGGATTTACAAATGAATTCTACCAAAGATTCAGAGACGAATTAGTGCCTATCCTTCACAAACTCTTCCAAAAAATTGAGAAGGAAGGGACAATACCAAACATGTTCTATGAAGCCAACATTACACTAATACCAAAACCGAACAAGGACAACACAAAAAAGGAAAACTACAGGCCAATCTCCCTAATGAACACTGATGCAAAAATCCTCAATAAAATTTTAGCTCTCAGAATCCAACAATGTATCCATAAGATAATTCACCACGACCAAGTTGGATTCATTCCAGGGGCACAAGGATGGTTTAACATCCGAAAATCAATCAACGTTATCCAACACATCAACAAAAAGAAATATAAAAACCATATGATAATATCAATAGATGCTGAGAAAGCTTTTGACAAAGTGCAACACCCATTCATGATAAAAGCCCTTGAAATTCTTGGGATACAAGGAACATACCTCAACATCATAATGGCCATCTATGACAAGCCAACAGCCAGTATCATTCTCAATGGTGAAAAGCTGAAAGCAATTCCATTAAGATCTGGAACAAGACAAGGGTGTCCACTCTCACCACTGCTTTTCAATATAATACTGGAAGTCCTAGCCAGAGCAATAAGACAAGAGAAAGACATACAAGGAATCCAAATAGGAAAAGAAGAAGTCAAACTATCACTATTTGCAGATGATATGATAATATACATAGAGAACCCTAAAAACTCCACAGAAAAACTAATTCAACTCATCAATCAATTCCGTAAAGTGGCAAGATACAAAATCAACACGCAAAAGTCAGTAGCCTTCCTATACACAAACAATAAATCTGAAGAAGAAGAAATAAAAAAAAACATCCCTTTTAGTATCAAAACAAAAAAAATCTAATATTTGGGAATAAATCTAACAAAAGAGGTAAAAGGACCTATACAAAGAAAACTATAAAACACTGTTAAAAGAAATAGAAGAAGACACAAAGAAATGGAAAGACATCCCCTGCTCATGGATTGGAAGAATAAACATTATTAAAATGGCCATCCTACCAAAAGCAATATACAGATTCAACGTTATTCCAATCAAAATTTCAATGTCATTATTCAAAGAAATAGAACAATTATTGATGAAATTCATATGGAATCAACAAAAACCCTGAATAGCCATAGCTCTACTGAAAAAAAAAAAAGAAGGGAATGGAGGCATCACACTCCCAGACTTCAAACTATACTACAAAGCCATAATCATCAAAACTGCATGGTAGTGGAACAAGTACAGACATACAGACCAATGGAATCGAATAGAAAATCCAGAAATAAACCTACAGATTTATGGTCAACTAATCTTTGACAAAGGAGCAAAGACTATGCAATGGAGCAAAGAAAGTTTGTTCAATAAATGGTGCTGGGAAAACTGGGTCGCTACATGCAAAAGAATGAAGCTTGACCACTACCTCACACCATACACAAAAATCAACTCAAAATGGATTAAAAAACTAGACATAAGACCTGAAACCATAAAATACATAGAAGGAAATATAGGCAAAACACTACGTGATTTGCACATCAAAGACATCTTTACAGACACATCACCCAAAGCAGTGATAATGAAGGCGAAGATAAACAGCTGGGACTACATCAAATTAAAGAGCTTCTGCACAGCAAAAGAGACAATAACAAAAACAAAGAGAAACCCCACCAACTGGGAGAACATTTTTGCACCCAACACTAATGATAAAGGACTGATCACAAAAATCTGCAAAGAGCTGATGAGACTCAGCAACAACAAAGAAAATAACCCAGTCAAAAAATGGGCAGAAGAGCTAAAAAGAAACTTCTCTGAAGAGGAAATGCAAATGGCCAACAGGCATATGAAAAAATGTTCAACATCACTTGTAATCAGGGAAATGCAAATCAAAACTACCATGAGATACCATCTTACACCAGTGAGAATGGCACATATTAAAAAAACTAGCAACAACAAATGTTGGCGAGGGTGTGGAGAAAAAGGAACTCTCCTGCACTGTTGGTGGGAGTGCAAACTGGTCCAACCACTATGGAGAGCTGTGTGGAGATTTCTGGACCTACTAAACATAGAGCTTCCATATGATCCAGCAATTCCACTCCTAGGTATTTACCCAAAGGACACAGAAACATCAATTCCAAAGAACACCTGCACCCCTATGTTTATAGCAGCACTATTTACAATAGCTAAGCTTTGGAAACAGCCCAAATGCCCAAAAATAGATGACTGGATCAAGAAGATGTGGTACATATATACCATGGAATATTACTCAGCATTCAAAAAAGATAAACACATGCAATTTGCAGCAACATGGATGGCGCTGGAAGGGATCATGCTCAGCGAAATAAGCCAAAAAGAAAAAGAAAAATACCGGATGGTCTCACTCATAGCAGGAATCTGGAAAACTTAAATAAGGGACCAGGAAAATGAATAACTATAAGAAAGTGAAAATCAAAATCAACAAAAAACTATGAACCAGAGACACTTTTTGGGGGGCGGGGGGCGGGAGGGGAGGGATTGGGGTCAGAGTGGGGGGTTTGCAATTATATGGGGGAATATAAAAATAAAATTTATTATTTAAAAAAATGGTTGACAGTGTACATGCTTGTGTTGTTTTCTCTGTTATATAATAACTGTATAAGAATGTGGGCTCAATAGTCAGACAGTCTGAACTTGGACTGAGGTCATATAAATGATAATTTAAATCAGTGGGCTTATGGGAAATTACCTAAATCTTTTAAGCCTGGATTTTACCATTTCTAAAATGGAGTCCCTGGAAGAATTTACACTCAAATATAAAGCACACCACATTTTCATCCTGACTAAGATATTCAATCCTATCATACTCTACTGCAAAATCATCCTTTGTGTGTGGTACTACTGCATTTTCTTTAACATTACTACAGTTTCAGGATTGAGCTAGTTAATTGTGTTTAAAGGCTGTCCCTCAAAAAATTAATTCAGAGTGACATGTTTTAGATGATGACTTATAGAAATAACTTCATTCTACTTAAACCCTTATCTGTTAGTTTTAATCCCTGCTAGGAGCAAGGATTGCCATTATGTCCTGATGAAGAATTTACTAGGTTCCTAATAGGTGCTGATGCTATGTAAGTGTGTGTGTCCTAGATTAGACTTTAGTAGATGAACTAAGTACTGGATAAGTTAATGGGAATGGTATAAAATCTCACCATCTAGAGTAGTTTTTCCTAATTTTTTTTTCAGTAAATTCTTTGAAATAACAAAATTAAATGGCAAATATTAGGAAACAAATGTCGAGCTATATATTTTCCCAGTGACTATGAGCCACTTTTAAACTCAAGTAAATGAAAGAATTATTTGTATCCAAAATGTTAATAATTAGTATATAATTTGACTGAAATTTTTCTTGTGGAAAATTAAGCCAACATATGTTAAAACTTAAATAAAGTAATTCTTTGAGGACTGTGATTGAAATGAATGAATTTCTTGCCTATCTATATTCTAAAATTACTGACCATTTTAGATTAAGTCTTGGAACAGAAGAGTTGGGGAAAAGAAGAAGTACTTACCACACACTCACATGGTCAAAATATGGCAAACCTGAGCCACAGACCTTTTCCTAATCAATTTTATGGTCAAGTCTGTACATCATTAAACACACACACACACACACACACACACACACACACCCCAAACAAAAAAATAAACATAAATCTTCTCATGGACTCCCAGATGAATGCGGCTTTCTTACCATATTAGAACTAATTGAATTCTGACATAATACTTATTCCTTTCCTCTGTTCCAATTCTTGGGTATTTTTATAGCAATTTTGGTCATATTTTGGTAATGATGTAGATTTATGGAGGATTATAACAGATGATTCATACAAAATCTGTATTTTTTCATTTCTGGAATCCTCCTGGCATGACTTTTAAAACTCAGCCACTAATAGAACATAAATATAGAGTGGCTATGTTTCTATTTCTAGAGAAAAGTGTAGTAGTAACTATAGTATTGAAGACATGGGGTGGTTGGATTTTGGTACTTCCAAATTGGCAAAATAAACTCATCTGTACTCTTTGGAGTCATGTTCATGCTGCGTTAGCTTTGGTACTTTGTAATAACATGAGCAGATTTTGGCAACCTATTTGGATATACATTCTATATTTTTTTCTTTATATTTTTCTGACTTGATTTTGGAAAGATCCATTTGAGTTCTAAGGACATTCTGGGAAATTTGGGAATGAATAGGTATTGAGAAAATATGTAAAACTGATGGATATTGTTTTTGCTAATATTGCTCACAAAATTTAATAATATTTTCTTAAAACATCAAACATTTTCTGTCTAGTATATTCAGTAGGTAATATGGTATTACAATTGGCATTAGATTTCATTTTGAAATTCTTGCAATGGAAAGAAATATGTTATATTTAGGGGAACAGAGAATCTGTTCATTCTGTGAAATAAAATGTGAAAAAAAGACTACATCAACCTGAATATTTAACTTTAATTTACCATTTAAAAACGTATCTTTTTTTGGGGTCTTCCTGGTGGTTCAGGAATTAAAGTCTCAGCGCTATCAAGCTATTTCCAGCCACTCAGCATGAGTTGCCTCCCCGGTCACGGAGTTAACCCACATGGCATAGCAGACCTCTCCTCTCTCACCTGCTGCTCCCCTGAGCAGTGTATTTCAGTAGATCTGCCTGTTCTGCTCCCCACTCTGTCTCTGGTGAATCCTTTCACCCCCCACCCCCCCATACCTCTGGCCTACACCCCAGTTCTTGTATGCATAAATAAATGTTTTAAAAATGTATATTTTTAATGTTTTATCTAAACTTGAAATCAACCAATAAACAAGCCCCTTCATGTTTAGAAAGAGAAACTAATCTACTTTTTTTTGCTTAAACTAAGCTTTACAGTCCTTTCACACTCACCAAGTCTGTACTGAGGGCCTGCTATGTGCCAAATCTTTTTAAGGCTCAGAGGTTCTAGTGGTGAGCAGAACAATTGCAAACATTGCCCTGACTGACTGGAGCTTACTAAAGGAGAAATATTTTTTTTTCATGTTGTTTTTATTTTTTTTAATTTGGCAATACAATTATTTATGTAATAACTACGTATAATGGACTTTTCAATATAATACACACATATATACACTCTTAATTATATCACTCAAATGATGACTAAATCAAATATGCAGTGATTCAACACATCATGCACAACTATTATACAATGCTTCTTTAAAGGAAAAGAAAAACTATGTTAATTCCCAGGGGTCTCAATTTTTCACATTTTACTAGCATCAAATAAACCTGCAAATAATTCCTGAGCAATAATGTCTATAAATATTCATAAATGAGAGAATATTTGTGTATCCAAATTTCTTTTTAACCACATACATTTTAATTAAAGGCAGACTTTAAAATGATAATTGATGTAGCTGGCATTTGTATCAACACAAGATATTTATAGAAAGTACATTTATCAAATTAAGCACATCTGTAGTATATGTAAATGCTGGGTAATTAAAGTAACCTCTGCATGGATGTTCACTTTAGAAACTTGCACAGGGAAATATTTTAATTTCTGTGTGCTTTCACATAGGTATCCCTTGATTTTCTAAAGTCTGTGTTAAATCACTTTGCTCTTAGGAAAGATGTACATCAGTACTTATCTTTATTAGCTGGAAGAAATCCAAAAAGAATTTTCACTTTTTCAATGAAAGTTGAAAAACAAAAATAGCATTCAGGGTTTGTTTTGCAGCAGACATTAGAGGTAACTCACATCTTGAGAGCGACATTGCCAAGTTCCTTCCCAGGATGTACTTTATATAGACTGTATTTCCCCTATCATTCCTTCTTTTACTATATGTTAGTGTTATTTTAGGTTGTATGTATTACTTGATAAGCTTGGATTAAATGGTAATTGCTTCATCACTTTGTGCCATTTGGCTTATGGAAGGTTTTATAAGAATCCTTTATTTTTGGATAATGGGGCAAACCTGCAATTTTATGTTAGTATCTGTTTCTTTTCAGAAGTAGCTATTTCATTTATTTTTATGAGCATTCAGTAAATGTAAATTTGTTCTTTTCTAGATATACTAAGGAATTAGTAGATACTGTAACTGAATTCATGCTTTATTCCCAGTCCAAAATATTTAATAATTTTTGTCTAATATTGATTAACTGGGTTTAGTTTGGGTGTTATATTCTCTAATTTCTATTTCTCTTACTGAAAAGATAACAAGTGTTACATACTTTTTTTTTCAAGATGTATTTATTAATGCATACAAGAGCTAGGGTACAGGCCAGAGGTGGGGAGGGTGAGAGGATTCACCAGAGACAGAGTGGGGAACAGAACAGGCAGATTGACAAAACTACACTGCTGAGGGGAGCAGCAGGTAAGGGAGGAGAGGTCTGCTGCACCATATGGGTACCTCCCTGGCCAGGGATCGAACTCATGCTGCAGATGCTGTGGACAGCTTCACAGGTTGCGTCTTAACCCCTTGCACCACCAGGGAGGGCCCAGGTGTCACATTCTATGTAACACTTGTTTACATACTATGGCAGACAATGCGAA
The DNA here is from genome assembly GCF_014898055.3 of Talpa occidentalis. Lineage (NCBI taxonomy): Eukaryota > Metazoa > Chordata > Mammalia > Eulipotyphla > Talpidae > Talpa > Talpa occidentalis. Next base: position 89,818,610 of record NW_023602073.1, read on the forward strand.
ACACCACCCAGACCCATTTTCTGGTTCACAGATATTATTTCTTGTCTGCTGAGAGCACAGATGAAAGATGTTTGCAGCCTTCAGCCCTCTTTGGGAAGGTGTGACGTCCACTTCCAGGAGCATCCCACATCCAATGGGAAATCATTGTGGGGGTATGAGAGCCCAGTTAGCCTTTGAAGAACTTTCTAGTTCCTCTGTTTCTTATGGTAGCACTTGAGGTGGTGGCGTTGGGATTGAAGTACAGCTCAAAATCTGTTACCAATGCCTCTCTTCCACAGGGGTTGGTTTCAAGAGCATTTCCAAGTAAACACTATCTCAGAGTGTACAGTCTGGGGAATCCAAGCTATAAAATATGTGCATGGACTTAGAAGTGAAATGTCTTGATGGTGTTGAATATTGACAGTAAATTCAAGATTACTACATTGAAATTTACTCTGGTCAATAAATTGATGTAAATATTAATGAAGAAAGAGCTTCTTGATTTTACTAATATTTTCTGGTTCTCCAAAGCAATCATGGTTACCTAGTAATTAATCACAAGCAAGTAAACAATATGACAAATAACTGAACTCATCAGAAAAATAAAAAAATCCATAGTAATCACATTTTTCTCTTGTGAAAGTCTTTGTACTATTTTGACCTGCAGATTAAGCAGTCTGTGGTCTGATTTTAAACAAAGGAAAAGATGAAACAGAGCTTGTTAATCATGCTGCAACTTCTAAAACAGCTATTGCTATGGGACATATTGTCTCAGCATTTCCTTTGAATTTTACATGAGGACATTCCACTCCTTGCATTGCAAATTACAGGAGTGATTTAGGTACTTCTAAAACACATATAACTTCCTTTCCTATTTGAATGAACAATGTTACTATTTGGCACCCATCTGAAGGTAATGACTTTTCAGCAAAGCAAGAAAAAGTCTGTGAACTATAATGGCTCATTGAAAATGTGTTTTATTATTAGCACAATTTCTCAAGAAAGCTGTAAAGAATAGAACCTACGCTGAGGGAGTTAATAAAACGATAAGGCTGTTTCACTAGCCAGTTTTTCCAGGTGCAGCATCTGCCCCTCAAACAAAATCTATAGTTTAGGGATAGAATGACCTCGCACGTATCAGTGGTTAAAACCAAAGAAGTGGGGCTCATCCAAAAGGAACAAGATAAAAAATTCAGCCAGAGACAGAAGTCTGGACGTGCACCAAGCGTCTTTTCATCAGCATGTCTGTCGGGGAGGAAACATTTTCCAAAGACCTTCCTTTTTCTTTAGAAATGAGATCAACTGCAGTGTTCCCAAGACTATAACAAATGAACTGCTTTAGGCACGGAGTAGCATTAATAAATGATGATGTTTGTTAAAGGTAGCTTAGACGCCCCACCCCTCGAGTCAATGTCAAATCCCACTGAAAAGCACTTCTAGCAAATTTCTCCGCCATCCACCCCAGGACTTGAGGGTATGATTTTCTTAAAGGTGCAGGAGTCGGCTCAGCTGACAATGCAGGTGTGGCGCAGAGAAAGAGCACTATAATATTAATGTATGCTGACCTCCGTTAGGGGAATGGCAGAACTTGCGGAACTCATTAATTGCTGTTTCTCATGCTTTTGTTTTCCAGTTATGTTCCTTCCATCCCCAGCTGGAGATACAAAAGCTAGGCGAGCAGGAGGAGCAGGTCTGGCCCCACGCAAGGGTGCATCCCAAAGCACTGAGTCTGGTAACCTTCCACTTTTCCACAGGAAAAGCACACCTGCACTTCCTATTGTAAGGCTTATTTTCAACCTGATGAGACATAGCTTTAGCTGATAAACCGCTCCTATCAGACAAGAACATTCGGAGGTTAGTGACATTGAAAACACACGAGTTTCAAGTGTTTTGCACTAAGCATGTTTACAGGAAAAGAAAAGCCTGGTGAGTCATCCTTCTATTTTCAAGTGGGAACTACCAAGAATTTGTATGTGCTTTTTTCAACTCTTTGCGTTTAAGTTGACCAAGAACTAAATAGTAATGTTTAGAAGATGACGTGGGAACAGAATTCTGCTTACCAAGTAACTTTCTAGAGTGGTCTCATGAGGTTATTTTTAATCTGCCTGAATACCAGGGGCACTTTTCCAGTACACAGAAGGAAGCAGGGAAACCCAAAGGTCACATTCATCGGTGATTCTGCATTACAGCAATCCCTTGATAAGCAACAAGTTGTCATGTGATGTGGACTGTAGCCGAAAGTAGGGGAAAGAAGCAGGACTAAAGAGAGAGGAAGAGAAGAGCCGTGATGGAGAATGTGAGACGGCCTGTATTGCTCCTGGAATGCTCTGTCACTCTCTTTCCAGGAATGTGTCACACAAATTACTTCAAGATTGTGCCATCTCACATTTTTGCACATTCTCTCAATTTTGTGTCATCCCCTAACTAGATGAAAATGCCTTCTGTATAGTCATTCAAATGATGACTATCTTGTATGGAAAGAGACATAATCGTCTGTGTCTAGGTGACACCGTTTCATTAAACAGCATTACTTGGCACAGCTGTTAAATAAACATATGTTCTGCTAATTTCTTTAAGTCAACTTGCACTTTGTATATTGTCTTGTATAAAAGACTAAGATTTACTAAGTGACTTGTGAGTAAAGATGCACTTTGCCATTTTTCCAAGGTAAGAGAATACCGAGTTTAAGCACAGACTTTCAAACTAGTCCACTTGGTTTTGAATCTGGGCTCAGCTGTTAGCTGTATGTCCTTGAGAAAGTTACTTAACTTCTTTGTGCTTTAGCTTCCTTATCAGCAAAATAGGGGGAAGTGGGGTATACCTTGTAGGGTTTCTTTGGGAGGAGATGAACAGTGACACTTTGTATGCCTAGAACAGAGTTGAGTCCATATTCAGTGCTGTCCAAATGTTGGCTGTTATTGTCATTATCATCTCCATCAAGTCTTCCTCCCCAAACTTGTTATGACTGTTGGTATTTAGTCTGCTGGACACCCAGCGATCACTGTTCACCTCAACATACACACAAAACAAATGCTTAAAATATCAGCTCCAGAATTTGACTGTAAACCATTCCTATTGAGCCGTCCCTCTTTTGCAGCACACATTATATGGACAAGGGAGTGGTCAATGGAGAGATGAATATTGGGCATCTACGCTCTGCATCCGTCTCAGCACAGCACTGACTCCAGTGAAAGGTTTCCAAGCAGTAGGTAAAGCCGTCACTCTTGAGGAAAAGAGAGTGGCTCCTCCACGTCACTATGTACCCTTGAAGAAGTTGCTTAACTTCTCTGTGTTTTGGGTTTTGATTTTCTTCCTCTTTATGGAAATGAGAGCATAAATTTAACATATTTCTTTTTTTAACATATTTCTTTTAAGATTTATTTATTTATGCATACAAGAACTGGGGTGCAGGCCAGAGGTGCGGAGAGTGAGAGGATTCACCAGCGACAGAGTGGGGAACAGAACAGGCAGACTGACGAAATACACTGCTGAGGGGAGCAGCGGGCGAGACAGGAGAGACCTGCTGTGCCACGTGGGTTGCTTCCTGGCTGGCCTGGCATTGAACTTGTGCTGCAGAGGCTGCAGATAGCTTAATAGTGCTATGCCTAACCCCTTGTGCCACCAGGAAGGCCCAACATATTTATTTCTTCAAAGATAGTATATTGAGTAGCTAATATGTATCTCACATAATTTTGGTTCTAGACATGCTTTATTCAGTGTGAATAAAACAGTCTTTGTGTGACAATAAGTAGATATAAAAAGCACATGTTATGTTAAGTGATAAAAAGTGCTATAAGAATAGAAAGCAGGGGCCTTCCGGGTGGCGCAGTGGTTGAGCGCTGGGTTGCGAAGCTGCCAGCGACCTCTGCGGCGCCTGTTCCATCCCCGGCTGCTCCCCGGCCACCGGAGGAGGGTCCCACATGGTGCGCAGACCTCTCCTGCCGCCCTCTGCTCCCCTCAGCAGTGTACTTCGGTCCTTCTGCCTGCTCTGCTCCCCGCTCTGGCTCTGGTGAATTCTCTCACCCTCCCGCGCTTCTGACTGTACCCAGTGCATGTATAAACAAAACAAACAAACAAACAAATAAATAAATAAATAAAACATGCCTCTATTAAAAAAAAAACATTAAAAAAAAGAATAGAAAGCAGGATAAGGTACTAAAGAGTGACATGTGGAGGGGCGGTAGATGTGACAGCTTTTCCAATAATGGATGTTGACATGTTTGAAATTCCTACTGTCATATGTAACACTATGGATTTTTTGACTAGAATTGATAGATGAGAAAATCTCTTTTAAGCCTTCCACAGGCCCATGAGATTCTCCTCCAACGATCTTCTTTTCGGACCTCCCATCGCATGGCTTATAGCCAGGGCGAGGGGCCAGGGAGGTGGGGGGGGCTTTTGGAGGACAGCCACTCACCCACATAAGAAACATGACTGACCATGTCTTCAGGAAAAAGCATTTTGTCTGTGTTTTCATGGCTTCAGTATCTCTTCATGAGAAGAAGATACTATTTGTAATTTTTTCAGCAATGAATTGTTTATTCTAAATCTCTCAAAATTATCTTAACATTGGAATGACCAGTGTTTTCCATGTGGCCACTTTTATTATTACCTTGAAATGCCTTAGCTGAGACATCAGCAACCCCCTGGATTACCTTTCTCTCTATCCTTTAGAACTTTTTCCAGAGAAGCCTGGATGCCTGAAAGCTATTTCTGGGCTATCTGAAGTAATTAATAAAAACTTTGGGAAATGAGTCCACTTCTTTACAGCTTATGTGACCTTAGTGTGGAAGCTGTTGTTCATTTGGCAAAACACTGTGCAACACAATTGAATTTGTTCTTCCAAAAGTGTCAGCAAGGCACCAGAAGGATTCGAAGACTGAATCTGGGTCAGAACTTGCATGTTTTCAGATGCTCTAGGACTCCAAATTGTCCATGACTGATACAGAAGACCCCCTTGTTAGCCATTACTCTTCACATTCTCATGGCAATTTTACCTTTTTGCCAAACCTTTGTTTTTTTTTTTCCCCAATCAAGAAATTCTCAATGTATAAATCAAAAGTACAAGTTAGACAGGGAGATTGGAACTGCATTAAGATCTAATTTTTTAAATTTTCCTTGTCAAATGGAATTGTCTGAATTTTAAATCATGTTGGTTTGCTTAGTCTGGCTGAATTTCTTATTTCTTTTGTTGATTAGTTCTTGATGTTAGATAATAGTTGGTACAAATATTATTTTCAATTATTTTTGAAGAGGATTTGGAAATAATGTATTTAAGTTTCCAGGGATTATTCTGGGTTTTCCCTCCAAATTTATGAGCTTTGTCAATATTATGCAGAACTTGGATGTCTGAACTGGCCTCCCATGTAGTGAGTTCTCCCAGCTTTGCCTTTTTGATGTACTTTGTGGAATAGATTGCAGGTTTTAGTTTTGACACTAACACTCAAACCAACCTCAACATAATATTTCTTATGAGGACATCTGACTTACATAATTGTTGTGAATTTTATGAAAGTTTAAGCTCTCGAGTAGAGGAAACCGATTAAAAACTTTAAGGACTCCTTAAATTTGAGTAGCACCTGAATAAGTCATCACCACCGCTAAGCTACCTACTCAAGATCAGGGCTGTTTTTATAAGAGCTTTCTATTTGGACTTTCAAAAATGCGAGTGGGATAAGGGAGAGTAAATATTCGTCATTTGTTCTTTTCCAGGATCAGATGACATGATAGTTGCTAAGGTGATGTTCTATGCAGAGCAAGTATCTTCATGTGTAAACACAGATTTTAAAATCTCCCTAGCTATACCCTGGGTTGGAGAGGTTGAAAATGTGTGGTCTTGGATTCCCAGAAAAAGGTACTGGCAGGCTTGTGAGTGATAGGAATGTAAACAGTGAAACAGACCTCCTACCAACCGTAATCAGAAAAAAAGGACTTAATTGAAGCCTAGCACCCAGTACAAAAGGGCCAAGCTAAGTGGAAAATGCCTCAGGAGGCACATTGTGTCTACCAGTGCATCCTGCGACACTGTTTGCTTCCCTTTAGTGAGTTTCCTATTAACTTCATCAAATATTTATAATCTACCTCCTTGCTTTTCAGAACTATCAATTCATTCCATTCAATACTTAGTCATTTTGTACTAGGTATATGTCTCTTCTGTTAGTGATGGGGGGCGGGGAGATGTTGGTATTCACTATACCTATTTTGCTAGTCTGTTCCAACTCAAGTGTCAGTGGGTTTGAGAGAGAGCTAGGTGGGGGATGGAGCTTGCAGGACATCTCCTATCCCTTCTGTTTCTACAGTGACTGCAGTGAAGGTGAGATAAACCAACAACTTCAGTGCATGGCATTTCCAGCTACTTCCTTGGCAGAAAGAGGTTCTGAAAGTCAAGGACAGAGGGAGAGGTGGTGTCCACATCTATTCCACATTAAAACTCCTCAACTTCAAGCCTTGCAGCCTCTGTACTCCATACTTTGTTTGCACTCAGAAAACAGCTTCTCTCTAACAAATATTTAACCTGATATTGTATACTCATATGAAAAATTCTAGAGTTCATCATAAAAGGGCATCACCTCTGTGAGTGCATTTCCTCCCTCCCCCAACCCTGGGGCTTCAGGGACTGCTTGTAGAGGGTTCCTTTAGAAGTTCAAGCAAATGGATTGAGAAACAGCCTTCTGGAAATTAACCTATTCTTAAAAAGATTGTAACTACATTATAAGCAAATCCCCAAGCTATCTTTAAATTACTTGAACCATATATAACATCCAAGAAATTTACAGAAGTTATTCTTTTGTTTCTTACTCCCATCCCCTTTCTCAAATTCCTTCATATAATTTATTCTCATGATTGGATAAGTGAGTAATTTTTCCTATTCTGTTAGAATGTCTATGACATGATAAAGAGAAAAGAAGTTAATCAAATGAAAGAATTTGCGAGGGATATTAGGTTCAGAAATAAATTATTTCAACATGTGAGGTTTTTATTCAGCTGCCAAAGAAAATCCATGCAGTAGGTCACAAGAATAGACTCAGTAGCTTGGAAGCTTAAGTTTCTTGGTTTAGAAAAATTTAAGATGGGTGTTCAGATATCATATTTTTGATGAAGTTGGGTGGTTTGGAGTAGGGTATGCACTTACTTATGTGTATATATTCTGAGACCAGATTTTGGCAAATATGACTATAGGTAAATTTAATAGTTATTAAGCTTTGTGATAATAATGATGCATGATATTTGACTGTATGTTCCTTCAATATTTAAAATTACAAGTACTGAGCTAGAAAGAAGGAAATTGTTTGTCTATGCCCTTCTAATTGGATAATAAAATTTGTCACATGCCACAGAAATTATAGCTCTGATTTCATCACTAATAAATAGTGTAATTTTGGGGAAATTCATTTGAAGTCTTGGGGCCTCAATTTATAAAAGGTAAAAATTATAGTGTTTAATTCGATCATTTCCAACTTTCCAAAGCAAAGATTCACCCCAGGCAAAGTAGAGACAGCATCTTTTAACATGTGTTCTCTGCTTTCCTATCAGATTTAGTTGGAAATAGTTCCTTGTTTCTGGATGCTTTTTAATTATTACAAATCTGTGCTGTCCCATAAGTACACTTTTGCTCCTTGAACACAGTCGGAGGGCTGCTGGTGCTACTCACAAGATGCTTGAACTGAAATTTGCATGCCACAAACTCAAATGATGTTTCAAGAGTTTTTCAGGAAAAAGTACATTCATTTCTTTTATAGGCAATATATCTTTTATGTATGATTCTGAACTAGGTGATATTTTTGTTCTTATTTTACATTTCTAAAAACTCAAGTTCTGAAAATACAATAGGCTTATAGGACAATCAGTAAATTAAAATTTAAAAGCATTATTAAATTGGTAATGGTAACTAAGGACTAAAAAAGAAATGGATAAAGCCTCAGCACCAATAAATGATTATGGTTTTAAACCCTGTTTTGAATTATAGAACTTAGAGTATGACAGTCTTGGGAAACAGTCTTACAGGCTCACATATCCACAGATATTACGTAAAACCACAAGAGATTCAAATAGACAAAAGAATTAATTTTCTTCAAGGATTTTCTATGGCACAATAGGTAATCTGAAAGTTTCAGTTTCTGCAGTAATCTTCTTCCTGTGTTAATGTGACATTAGATAGAACTAGGGTAGATAGTGACAGCTCATATTATCCAAATAGAAGAGCACAGGGCTTAGATAAAACAAAATGGTGGGTAATTCTCCAATCCCTTTGATCTTACAGCACTTCTCTTGGATTTTTTTGCCTTAAGCCAATGCTGAAATCTGTTTTGGAGAACACACCATTTGTGTGTTAGCTATGTTTGTGGTAAATATCTGGGGCAAAGCCAGATTAATTTAAATTATGCTGTGGATGGTCTACAAAGTGTATGCAATGTATGTGGATAATTAAGAGCTTTCAACAGGTTTTAATGTATAAATAAGCATTTACTCCAAGGAGAAATCTAAGCACATTAAAAAAATTGCAGTAATTTCCACACAGACACATTTTACCACAGCATATGAATAAATTTCAGAGGGTGGCTACAATTTCTTCTTCCAAATTTATCAGATAATAATAATCTTCTATATTTGGAGGTATGTTCTGCTCTGAAATAGCATGGGAAAAAACAAAAGGAAATGTTTAGTTGTTCCCCCTTCTCCCCCCCACCCCCCGCCCCCACACCTTTTATTTTTCTCTACATTTCTCTGTGGTCACTCTCTCATCTCAAATTCTGAAGACTATTTCAGAGTGGGTCTTATTCAATGTGTTGTTCTAGAGAATTCTTGAGGGCACCCTAAAGTAATGCTGAGTCTGATTCTTATTAGAGTCATAGCTGAGTAAAGTTTTTAAAGAAATGAAACCATTTGTAAGGGTTTATTTCACAAATACTAATATCGATCTTTTCACTGTTACAACATTCTCCAGTAGATATTATTGAAAGTACTTTATGAAGTGTAAATCAGAATCCTAAGGGGCTGAGTAAATTGTCCCAGTCACTAAAGTTGTAAGTGGCAGAGCCAGGTTTAACTAACTGCACAACTACATTCCCTTTATATATCTTTAGCTTCAGCCTTAAGCAGTTTAGAGACACAGTAGACACTCAATATTTAATGAATGTTGTTTTGAGGATATCACTAATTTTAAAACAGCACTGATTTCCTAATATAACAGGTTGGCAAACATATTGTCATTTGTCATCCTCTATTCTTAACTGGATATTGAACTTCTATGCCCTTTAAAGCAGAGTTGTGGACTAGACAACCAAACTGACAGCTTCATGTCCAGAAACATATAAAATGGAATGACTTCTTCATTAATAAACATTCTTTCAAGTTGTAGAAATAATGATTTAATACCTCCATGTATGCTTTTTAGATAATAACAAGTCTTTTAATTGAATAATTAGGTTTAAAAACATACCAAAGAGTAGTTGAACCACTTACGTGTTGATATTACATAATCCTCAAAATACTTTGGTGGAAATTTCTTGAAAAATTAGAAAACATTTTGATATTTTGCAAATATACTTCTTTATTGCCAATGATGAATTTTTAATTCTGAAAAACACTAAAGTAATTGCAACAAGCTGCAATATATTGATGAAATTTCAAAGCAGCAGTCTTATGTCTGGTAGTTCAACTTTATAACAGTATTGTATTAGTAAGTTCTAGAATGACTTCCTGTTATGTTTTGAAGTCAAAATGTTTTCAGGAATGCTATAATTATTTTTAATTCAATAAAATTATCATTAATCATTTCTGTTACTAGCTTAAATTTTAAATCTCCTAAAGTTTTCAATGTTTATATATATGCTGATGAAGTTACCTGGCTTGGGATTCTTGAACATACTGAATCCTTTGTCATATTCTACTTTGCTTTTGTTGGTGGTCATTTGCCTGGACTAAAAGAGAAACAAAACAAAACAATAAACAAGTAAAAGACTTCATAACTCTATTGCTATTTTATTATGATTCTTTGTTTATATTTTTGTTCTTCATTAGTAATTTGGAGAAATATCTTGTTTGAATTATAAAAGGAATAATGGTCAGTGAAATATTGTGGTTTACCCTAGAAATACTTATTAGGTCATTCTGATGACCAAAATATCAATACATGTACATATCTCATATATATTTGATTTTCCTCCTTTTTGTCCATAGTTCTGACTCATCAACTGCTAAAACCTTGGAGCTTCCTAACTGTTGAGAGTGATACAGATATCTTTGTAATTTGAATGAGGTGAACACAGGGCAAGGAGGGAAACAAAATGATGGGGGTTGTAGCCAGGAGAAACAATCTAGTGATTTGAATGTTGGTGCTTTTAGCCCCACAGGGGAGGAAAGAGGAACTGGAGATTAAACCAATCCCAAATGGCCAATGAATTAATCAATCATACTTAAGTAATGAAGCCTCCATAAACCTCCAAGGCAGCTGCTTCAGGCAGTTTCTGGGTTTGTGAACAGGAAATTTGGGGAGTGGTGTACCTGGGGTGGGGAGGGAAGTTTGGTCCCTTTCCCCATACCTTGTCTGATGTATCTCTTCCATCTGACCATTCTTGGGTTATTTTCTTTTGTAATAAATTAGTAATCTAGTGAATAAACAAGTTTCCTGAATTCCATGAGCTGCTTTAGCAAATTAGTAAAAACTGAAGGGGAGTTATCAGGAGCAAAGGTAAGAATCTTGGCTTCTGACTGGCTTTTGAAGAGGGTGATCTTGGAAGAAGAGTCATTTTCCTGTAGATCTGACTCTCTGGGAGGAATTGAACTGAATTAAATTGAATTCCTGGACACCCTGTTGGTGTGGGGGGGCCTCCTGCCTCCCCCCCACCCCCTGCATTAGAAATTAGTCTCAGGAACCCATTTGGGTAAGAAATCCAATTGAGAAAAATGTCTGTCTGTGGAAAACTATATTTATGATTCATTGTGGTGGGGGGGTGAGGGGAATATAACCCAGACCTTTGTGGTGACAGCGCTGAAACTTAACCCTTAGGCCACCAGGGAAACCCTGAGGACTTAATTTTTTAAAAACACATTTAAGTTTAGAACAAAATTGAAGGAAAGGTCCAAAGATTTTTTTTATATCCCCTGCCTAGACACATGCACTGGCCCCCAAACCCCTTTATCAACATCAGTCATCAGATGAATTTGTTGCTAAGATGAACCTATATTGTTATCATTACCACACAAAGTCCGTTATTTTCCTTAGGGCTCACCCTTGCTGTGTACATTTTTTTAATTTGTTTAGAAATATAATGATATGTCCATCAATATAATATAATCCTTACTGCTCTAAAAATCCTCTGTATTCTGCCTATTCATTTCTTCCCCTAAACAGTGGCAACCATTGATCTTTTTACTGTCTCCATAGTTTAAGCTTTTAAATAAAGTCATATAATTGGAATTATATTGTAGGTAGACTTTTCAGATTGATTTCTTTCACTTAGTAAGATATACATTTAGGGTTCCTTTCTGTTTTCCCACAGCCTGATAACTCGTCTCTTTTTAGTGTTGGATACTGTCCCATGGTCTGTGTATACCACAAGTTATGTATCCATTCACCTACTGAAGGACATCTTGGTTACTTGCAGTACAAGGCAATTGTGAATAAAACTTCCATATACAGGCACATGTAAGTTTTCATGTGTATATGCATTTTCAGCACCTTTGGGTGTGTAACAGTGTAATATCCATAGAAAGGGGGAGGTTCCAGGTTTCCTACCCTACCTTATATTCTCTTTACTTAATATGTAAAACGCTTGCTCATGTGAAGTCCTACTCCTTAATAGTGTATTTGGAGATAGGGCCTTTAAAGAGGTAATTTAAGTTAAATGGGGCCTTTAGGATGGACTCTAATTAAATTTGACTAGAGAGGGTCCTTAGAAGAAGAAGAGATGATGACACAGAAGCACAGACAGAGGGATGATCTGGTGCAGACACAGGGAGAAGGTGACCATCTGCAAGCCAAGGAGAGAGGCCTTAGAGGAACCCAAGCCTGCCAGCACCTGGATCTTGGTCTTCTAGACTCCAGAATTATAAGGAAAAAATTTCTGTTGTATAAGCCACCCAGTTTGTGGTATCTTGGCCACAAAATTGGTTTTGTTGGGAGAATTAAGACAGTTTGGATTTGTGGATTTTCTTGAAAACATCTGGTAATACAATATCTGTTTAACCGGGCCTCTCTGGTGGCACAGGTGGTTGAGCGCAGCTATGTGAAGCTGTCCGCAGCCTCTGCAGTGCCTGTTCCATCTGGCCGGCCGGCTGGGGTCCCACATGGTGCAGCAGACCTCTCCTGTCTCCCCCGCTGCTCCCCTCAGCAGTGTATTTCATCAGTCTGCCTGTTCTGTTCCTGGCTCTGATGAATTCTCTCACCCTCCCGCGCTTCTGATTGTACCCCGTGCTTGTATAAATAAATAAATCTTTTTAAAAAAATCAACAATGATGTAAAAAATAAAAAAAAATATAAAAATAATTTAAAAAATTAAAAAAAATCTCTTCTGCTTTTGAATTTAGATTATATCTTCTTCCCAACTGATTTTTTTTCTTTCTTTGGGAGACCATGTCACTTATCTCTCATTTATGTAGGATCTATGCATAACTGCAACGCTATTTCTTCTCATCTTGCTCAGGCTTAACCTGGGCAGCCTGCAAATCTTCTTACTCTAGAGAGCGTCTGTGAACTCTCCAGCATGCTCTCCCCATAAGATTTCTCTTCTGTCTTTCTCTTTCAGAGCTATTCTCTTTTGAGTGTTGTTATCATTTAATTTTTCTCTATCCGCTGGCCTAGAGAGTGGGGAAGATGGAAAGGTCAGGGTCTGTTTTTTCTTCTCTGAATGGGGTAAATTTCTTGCACCACAATCTACATTATCTAAGTGGGGATGAATCCTGTGTCTTTTAATCAATCTTCTGGTTTGTGTGTGGTGCCCTTACATTTATACTTCCAGAAAAGAGGGTTTATTTAAATTATTCCTTTCCCTTGTTTCTCTTGCACACTTCTTCAGCAGTCTACTCACCCCTATATCCCAGGGTCCCCATGCTAGTTAACTGGGAGTGGTGGGGGGTGATTCACCTTTTGCTTAATCTCTCAGTTTTTGACTCTTGTTTGATTTATCTGTTCTTTTGTCTTCTTGATGCAATTTATTCCGAAAGATCTTTAGTGTCCCTTTTCCTTTTTCTTTCCTCTCCATTTGAGAGAGCAGCATGGCATTCCCTCTGCTTTCTCATCCTCACTTGACTATACTTTCAAGATCTCTCTCTCTTGACTTTCTCTTCAGCAACCTCCCTTCCCAGCTTCTTCCTTCTATTAAAAAATTGTAATACTTTTGAGGACTATTTTGCATCATCCATTCTCCTTGCCATTTCTTCTGAGAGATGTATACAAAGGATTCTCAAACCAAATAAACATCTTTATTTGTTATGACAATTGTTTTTATAACTTATATCATGCATTTTCATTCCTTTCATTAAGTACTGGAGTGGCTGCTTCTCTCACTGCTTCTACTATCAACTGAGAAGTCTAAACCACTTCATCATCTTTTCTATTCCTTTCCATTCTTTTCCTTTTTTATGAAGTGGGTCAATATGTGTTTATTTATTTTAATTGATTTTTAATTTGGACACATATTTCTTTGGTGAGTTATTTTAAAAATTAAAAATATTTTATGGAAACAGATTTTCTATCATTTATTTTGGGCTGTATGGCTATTTTTGTGTAATACACTTAGACCATAGTATTTTTATGCCAGTATTGCTACCAGAATTATAATTTTATATTAAAGGCATGCAAAAATGAAATATTTTATGCATTCTCAAAATTTTAAACAGCATGGGAGTGATTTCTTGAAATTTCTATTAATTTACTCTTGTCTGGAGTGTCATTTCAGAGATATATTTGAACACATTTATTTTTAATTTTTCATGGTTATCAGTCTATTTTTCCTTCTTTTTTTTTTTTTTTTTTTTTTTTGGATCTTTAGTGTTTATTTTTTTTTTTTTTTTTTATAAATTCTATTTTTCCTTCTTGAATTAATTTTGGTAATTTCCTAGAAAGTTACACATTTAGTCCAGATTTTTCATCTCATTTTTTTCTGTTTATAAGACATTTCTCAATTCTTATGTGTATTTGTGTTTATGAGACACTTCTCATTCCATTTATTTATATTTCCTCTTTTAAATTATTACATTTCAAAATTTTCTTTTCTTTTGATCTTTCCAAATAGCAAGAATGCTTGTGTGTTTCTCTGTGTGTGTTTCATCAAGACTAGGTCCACTATTATCTAATTTTAGTGGGTTAAATATTTTATTAAGTTTTATCTCTTTCTCCCAGAAAAACCCTATACATCCATCATCATCTTTTAACTTTTGATATTTTATGGAAGACTATGAAGCCAGTCTTATTTTTGTGTTCATATGTTACATGTATATTTTCTATTGGATTCTTATACATTGCCTAAAATAAAAAAGAGAGGGGGCGGATGAGGTATCATTATCAGTCTCTTCTTAATGTTAACTTTTTCCAGCTCAATATGTTTTCTTTTATAATATTTGACTTCTTTTGTCCAATTTATTTTTTTCCTCTGTGTAGCAATTAGTTAATATTTGTTCCATAGTCTCTGTCCATCATACCAGTTTTTGTTTCTCTATCATTTCCCTCCTTTCCCTCCTTTTTTTCTCAAATTCTACTACACAAAAGAAAGAAAAAAGAAAGATGCCTTTGGCTTATTTTCTGGTATATTTCTGTGCTCTATAAATAGATAATTGTCAGAAGTGAGCTTGTCCATGTTTTCAGTCTTTAGATCCATTTTTTCCCCCTTATAGTATTGCTTTGTGGGATTGGATGCTTAAAAAAAAAAAAAAAGGTGGTTGTAGGGACTGGTACTTATTGTAATTTTTAGATGCTGGTAAATTTTTACCTAGAATGATGCTCTCTCCTTTAGATTCCATCTTATCTTAATAACCTATTCTCTTTAAAAGCTTTGTTTAACAGGCATAAAAAATGTTCAACATCACTTGTAATCAGGGAAATGAAAATCAAAACTACAATGAAATATCATCTCACACCAGTGAGAATGGCACATATTAAAAAAACTAGCAACCACAAATGTTGGCGAGGATGTGGAGAAGAAGAAACTCTCCTGCTCTGTTGGTGGGAGTGCAAACTGGTCCAACCACTATAGAGAGCTGTGTGGAGATTCCTCAATCTGCTAAAGATGGAGCTTCCATATAATCCAGCAATTCCACTACTAGGTATTTACCCAAAGGACACAGAAACATTAATTCCAAAGAGCACCTGCACCCCTATGTTTATAGCAGCACTATTTACAATAGCAGTATTTACAATAGACAGATGACTGGATCAAGAAGATGTGGTACATATACACCATGGAATATTACTCAGCAAGCAAAAAAGATGAAAACATGCAATTTGCAGCAACATGGATGGCGCTGGAAGGGATCATGCTCTGCGAAATAAGCCAGAAAGAAAAAGAAAAATACCGGATGGTCTCACTCATAGCAGGAATCTAGAAAACCTAAAAAAGGGACCAGGAAAAAGAATAACTATAAGAAAGAAAAAATCAAAAATCAACAAACAACTATGAACCAGAGACACACTTTGGGGAGGGACGGGGAAAGGAGGGTTGGGGTCAAAATAAGGGGGTTGCAATTGTATGGGGAATATAAAAATATAAAAAAAAAGAAATAAAATCAAATTGCAACTCAAAAAAAAAAAGCTTTGTTTTTGAAGAAACACAATCCCAGAAGGGACACCTCTACCCTATGTTTTACTTGGTTTTGCATGACACTTTATTGCTTTTTGTGTTCTGGAGGGTGTTGTTTGAGCAAATATAGATAGAGTGATGGGAGCTCAACTGTAAATAAGACATTGAACACATGGTACTGTGATTGATTAGAGGCTTGGGTGTCCAGTACTATGCCCATATAATTGGCCAGGAAAAGGAAGAATGGCAGGCAGAAGGGCATGAAAGGAACCCAGCTGAGTCAGCTCCTCTCAAGCAACCTACCTGAGGTTTCATGATCGTTTTAACTATATTCCAAGAAAGAAGTTAGTTTCTTCTCTACACCCAGATGTTGAGGTAGCAGGGGATGTGGTCTTTTGTTTTGAGTTGCAATATACCCAACAACAAATTGAGGCTACTGAGAAGGACTGTATTGGGGGCATTGTGGGGGAGAAATGTTTGTGTAGACAACCGACCGTTTTGTCACAGCCTCGATTTCTCTGAGCTGAGCTAACTCTAGAAAGGATTAAATATTTCCTGTTACTAAACATAAGCTGCAGGAAGCACTAGCATGGTCACATTAATGGCTTCTTCTCAGGCTAACTTATAGTTTTATGTTCTGTTCAAACTAATTTCTTCTCTACCTTAGGTTATTTCACGGATCTTGCTAGATTAGAAAGATGATAGAGTTTGTCAAGTTCCTGCAGTGTGCACCTCTTCTTTCCACTGCTTTTCAGTCTCTTTGCAGACCAAATTGTTTATGCTTTTCTTTTGGGCCAGCAGCTAGTAGATTAGTGATTAGTCGGTCCTGGTTCCCTGACCATACAGCCTTTCCACTCTCCAGCCACTATCACTATCATAGGAATCCTACGAGTCCACTTACCTTTCCAGGTACAACCAAAATTAATTTTCCATTTGTGTCTTCCTTCTTTCTTCTCTTTATTTTCCCATTAGAAGTATTACATTCAACTGGGGTGACTAACATTTTATTGTTCTTTACTTTCTTACAAAAGATTTCCCTCATAATTTATTTCAGCTGCACTTCACAACCATCCTGCAATCTTTTTTCTTAAATCTTCACTAAAGCATATTCCTTAAAGATCATTAATTAAATAAATCCACATGGAACTGTAACTGTAGTGTAGATCTCCTAACCCCATACCTCATGGTCTTTCTACCACACTGTATTGCAAGTTGCGGCTCTTATGACTTATTTCCCAGTGGTAACAATGTAAATGAGCAAAAGTCCTGGATTAGCAACTGTATGAGAAGGTAGTTCACAACATACATCTAGTTAAATGGAGTCTGTGGGATCCACATGTGGACAGGATCCTTGCTACAAAATAGGAATGAACAGTGACTCTGGATATTCATGCCAAGGATACATGGGTTCCAAATTATTTTTCTCTGTTGCCAAAGTGTTTCTCAAACTGGGCAATATTAACAGGACAAACACTGCAGAGGTGCACAAATAATGAACAGCTGCCACAGCAAATCTTCTCTTCCCCTAGAGTGTTTCATCAGAGCTCATGTCTGCTGGCTTTGTGGCTAAATGCTTCACCCAGGGAAGTAAGCCACGGCAGAAGCAACCTTGCAGGTCATCAACGATTATCTTTCCCTCCAGTGGATCAGGGTCTCATAGAATGGCCTCAGGTACAGAGGAAATTGCAGACAGGAATACATGCACTGGCAGAAACAGAAATGTGAATAGGTGGTAGCAATATAATGACAATTCTTCCCAAGGGAAAGTAGAGATAACTGTAGTGAATGAGGGAAGCACAGCACACACTAGCTCACATCAAGTTTTCAGTTTCTAAATTCCCCAGAGTATTTCTTTGAAATCGGAGATATCTTTAATAACACTACACGTTATTCAAGTTTCTGTTTTATTTTAGCTACCAGTCAGATATAAACATTTTGTGTAATTTAGCTTCAGTCCACTACAGTCGACATTTCATCAGGAATTTATAATTTTACAATTGTCTCCAGGAAGTGATATGGGAGAGGGAACAAAGAAGAAAGTTTGGCCTTCATGGAAATAAACAGACTTGTGTATCTGATTCCTGTGCCATTCCCTCTTCTGCAAAATGTGGCATTTAATCATCACTGTGATTTGTATAAACTAAGGATAATAGAGCTAGGCTGTGTTGTAAGGTGACCTTGCACTTGTTACTACTATCTAGGTATGCATGCCTGTATGTATGTATGTATGGTATGCTTTCAGTCCTTCAGAAGATCTTACAGAGTTCAGTGTGGTATTCTACATGTTGGAACAAAATCCTGTCTTCAAGGAAATAATGCCTGCACTATACGTGATGTCTCAGGAATAGCAATGAGAAAGGAAGAAATAGACATTACATCTTATTTATCAAAAACTTGAACCATATGCACAGGTGGGAAGCCTGCTGCACCACTGGCCCAAATGTGTGCTGTTGGGCTTACACAATTACAATATATTTTTTTTAAGATTTATATATATTTTTTATACAAGCACTGGGTACAGTCAGAAGCACAGGAGGGTGAGAGAATTCACCAGAGCCAGAGCGGGGAGCAGAACACAGACTGACAAAGTATACTGTTGAGGGGAGCAGCGGGCGTGGCAGGAGAAGCATGCGTGCCATGTGGATCCTTCGCCGGTGGCCGGGGATTGAACTGGCGCTGCATAGGCTGCAGGCAGCTTCACAGCCCAGTGCTCAACTGCTGCGCCATCAGGGGAGGCCCTACAATATGTTTTTAAATTTATTTATTTATGCATAGAGCTGGGGTACAGGCCAGAGATGCAGGGGGTGAGTGGATTCACCAGAGTCAGAGTGGGGAACACAACAGGCAGACTGACTGAGATACACTGCTGAGGGGACCAGTGGGCGAGACAGGAGAAGTCTGCTTCGCCACGTGGGTTGCTCGCTGGCCAGCCGGGGATAGAACTCGTGCTGCAGGGGCTGCGGATTGCTTCATAGTGCGGCACTTAACTCCTCGCACCACCAGGGAGGCCCCTACAATATTTTTTATGTATTAATGCTTTCAGAGGTTCACTTCCTTTCCAGTGCATAACACTCCATCACTCTTTATTGTGCATCTCTGACCTGCTTCTTTTTTTTTATTCTGTTCTTGTGGTGCCTATGGGCAACAGATTACCAAACATTTGGACCTAAATCCTGAAAATAGAAATAAAAGTGAAGAAAGGGTTGTTAGACCCCAGAGAAATGTAGGTGTAGAAGTTGGGGGGCTTAGGGATTTCTTCAACTCTAAACTAGAAAGAGATTTTCCTCCAGCCCAAAGGAAGGATAGGCGTAAACAGAATGTGAGTCTCTCTGGAGTGGCAATGTTACTTCCACAAGTGGATGTCAAGAATGCAGAATAGAATTGCTCCTTGGGGCTTGCATTCAGACTGTTGTGTAGAAGGGCACTGGAGAGTCTCACAGTCATTGCTTTGCTAGGCAGCTTCTGATAGGGGCTGTGTAGCAAGGTATGCGCTGTCCTAACCATTGGTAACCAGTGTTTGAAGACCATAGAGCCCTCAGTTTGATGCCAAGACCCCCAAACTGCAGTATCACAACCTTGGGGTCAGGGAGATACTTCACAAATAACTGAGGTTGCATTTTCCCAAATGGCTTAGCAATTGGATGTGGCAATAAAGATGAATACAGGGTAATTGGAAAAATGGTATTTCTTGTTCACTCCAGTCAGTGGACTGAGATTCACTTGTTTTGCTTCCACCACATTCCATAAGAGCAGAGGAAGAATGGATTGGAAGATAATCACATTTTCTGGTGTAAGACTGTTTTTCCTTGTTTTCTGTCGTGGTTGCTGTCATTTCATGAAGGGCTTAGTCTATGACCTCTCTTTCCTTTATTCATTTTTCTTGCACTTCTTTCTTTTTTCTGTTGTTTTCGTCATTCTCATATCTCTTGGTTCAATTTGATTCTATGGGATATTTCTAACAGCCTCATTCTCTACAGATGGGCGTTCAGAGTAGTCCTTGTTTCTAAGGCCTCCCAGGCTCAACTCCTAGTGACAGCTCCTCTACTCACTCCCCCTTGCTATTGTCCAATGCTGCTCCCTTTGAGCACAGAGGTGTCTAAAGAGTGCTTATTAAACCAGCTGTGGGGCCTCCCCGGTGGCGCAGCGGTTGAGCGCTGGGTTGCGAAGATGCCCGCGGCCTCTGCAACGCCGGTTCAATCCCCGGCTGCTCCCCGGCCATCGGAGGAGGGTCCCACATGGCGCGCAGACCTCTCCTGCCGCCCGCTGCTCCCCTCAGCAGTGTCCTTCGGTCCTTCTGCCTGCTCTGCTCCCCGCTCTGGCTCTGGTGAATTCTCTCACCCTCCCGCGCTTCTGACTGTACCCAGTGCATGTATAAACAAGCAAACAAACAAACAAATAAATAATAAATAAAATATGCCTCTATTAAGAAAAAGAAAAAAAAATTAAAAAAAAAAAAAAACCAGCTGTGTGCACAGCCCCTGAGACCTTTTAGAAATGCAAATTCTTAGACTGGACTCCAGGCCCAGTGAATCAGAAAGCTTTGGGTGGATCCCAGCCACTTACATTTTAGTCAGCCCTCCAGGGGACCCAGCAGCTTGTTCAAGTTTGAGAAGCATTAATCCAAAAGGTAACACATCAATAAGGCGGTGTTCCATGGTACACAGCAAGAGTAAGGGGCCCTGGGCAAAGCTATACTTTATAAAAAAGCAAATATAGTTCTTCCCCGGTGGTGCAGCGAGTTGAGCATAGCGCTGTAAAGCTGTCCGCAGCCTCTGCAGCTCGGGTTCGATTCCCAGTCGGCCAGGGAGATTCCCACATGGCGCAGCAGACCTCTCCTATCTCGCCCACTGCTCCCCTCAGCAGTGCTTTCGGTCTGTCTGCCTGTTCTGCTCTCCACTCTGTCTCTGGTGAAGCCCCTCCCGCACCTCTGGCCTGTACCCTGGCTATTGTATAAATAAAAAATAAATCTTTAAAAACAAAACCAAAAAAAAAAAAACAAAAACGCAAATATACTCAAATACTGATGAAATCTTTAGGCTCTCCCATATAGCTAATTTCCTCTACACTTAAAGAAAAGTTAAATGTTTTGAACTCGTGGGCAAATTTCCAGGAGAATCCTAAAGTCTAGGGATTTTATTTTACTTCTAGTCTTTCTTGCCACAATGTCTCAATTCACTGATTTCCTATCCCTCAGGTACATTTTACTGATGTATGCTGGATATTATTGGGATTGTCTTATGGGCCAAAAAGCAAAAGATTTGACTTTGTACATAACAGGCAAAAGTTAGGTGGAAATTCATAGGTTAAGCATTGCCTGAGTGCTGTAGATTTTCTTCTGGTAATTATGTGTGCCCTTTATGAAACTCCCCATAAAAACAATGCAGAAAGATGAGATTAAAAAAACTGAAACCTGGATGAATTGAGTATTTCCAATAACAGGGTCAGCAATCAACAGTACTTTTTAAAGTTTCTGTGTTTCCATAACATAAAGATAAGCTGCCTACTCGTTTGCATTTTCACTCAGCAGTCTAACATGAATGGAAGACCTCATTTTTTCTCAGCCAGAAAAGTATTGATTTTGCATCACAAGGGGAAAATATAAATGTAGGTCTTTCTAAGATGACCTCAACCACAATGTTAGAAAATTGCTAAGTGTTAGAAATCTCAAGTACAGTATTGGCAGAGGGCAAAGGTTCACAATTTGTGATGCATAGTGTAAAACCCCTAGACTCTGTTTTTAATAGTCAAACCAGGTCAAAATGGTGGGGCGAATTAAATCGCTATTAAAAAAACAGGACCATCAAACCTCCAGGATTATGCATTTGAAAAAATGTCAACTATTTAAGATAGATGACAAACATGAATTCTAAACATTGCAAAATTGGAAATAAATTTGGAATGGTTCAAATATAGACATTGACAAAGCCTGCTTCTTGAATTACCTATGAATATTGAATCTTACTAAAAATGCATTTAAGATAGTATGACCTCTTTCAATTTACTATGTAAAAATGTCACTCTGGTATTACAGGCAGCTCCTTTCTGATTATGTCCTTTTCTTTCACAGCAGGAACCACCCACTCAGAGTCATTTCCACCCTGATGTGAATTCTATTTTATCTGGTGCTGCTGCTTTATATTAGCATGCACTGACTCTTCCGCCTTTGTTGCCTTGAGGGAAAGGCAGTATTTAGGCATCAGTTCATGTTTTAAAACAAAGGATGGAGTGCTGGTCAGGGGCAATGAGAACATTTACTTTATTATCTGAATTGGCTTGTTCTGATGCAGTTTGTCCAAAAGAAGTTAAGTGGAAACATTTTTGTTTAAATCAGGAGAAAATTAATATTGTTTATGTATGAATAAATATACTAAGGGAAAAAATAAGGCATTTTAAAATGTGGAGCAATCATGCTTGGGTTTTTCCTTATGATATTTGCCAATATGAGTAATTATGTGTAGATGTTAAATTAGGTTGGATTTCCAGTTAGACAAACTCTCTCCCTTTCACTCCCCTTTCCCCACACCATCACTTTGTCATCTTACAGAGTATTTATTTGGAAGATGGGGGCATCATTAAATTAAAAATATGTTTTTTACTTACCTTATACATGCTAATAATTGAACTTGGTATGAAGATAGGAAATGGAAGAAGAGCAGACCCCTGGATGAATAGAAGTTAACAATTTAATGGTTTCAGACGTGGACCCAAAGAATTATAACACAAGGCAGAGTGTCCTATAGCAAAACAATAAACCAACTTTAATGGTGTATTTGTAAGAAATGAAGAAATTCGTATTTGTTTCATAGGAGAAATATCTTGAGCTGAAACTTATAGTACAGATAATATTTGAAGGTAAAGATGGAAGGAAAGAGCAGTGTGTATATCATGAATTACAGTTATGGAAGAATCATCATATAAAGAAAAAAATCATATCATGACAAAGACTATTAAAAGTAATTTAATGGGGCCTCCCTGGTGGCGCAGCAATTGAGTGCTGGGTTGCAAAGCTGCCCACAGCCTCTGCAGCACCGGTTTGATCCCCGGCCACCGGGTGAGGGTCCCACATGGTGCGCAGACCTCTCCTGCTGCCCGCTGCTCCCCTCAGCAGTGTACTTTGTCAGTCTGCCTGTTCTGTTCCCCTCTCTGGCTCTGGTGAATCCTCTCACCCTCCTGCGCTTCTGACTGTACCCAGTGCTTGTATAAATAAATAAATAAAATCTTAAAAAAAAAAGTAATTTAATGCCCTTTCCACTCTCTCCCACCAAGTTCCCCCAACCCAAAAACTTATAGGCTTGAAAGAATACCTCAAAGATGGAGAGTTACATCTCCCACATATCACTTCTTCAACTCCAATGACAATAAGGCAAGTCTAGTTGAGAAATATATTGTCTGACCTAGGAGATAAAAAGGTAGTGGGATCCACAAGCAGTAAGCTTTATAAATCTGCATATAAACACCAAAGCACCCAAGAATTTTAGGCCGCTATTAATTAGCCAAATAATCAATCACTACATATATATGCTTCATATATTGTTTGTCCAAAGTAGTTCAGTTCAGGCTTAACATTTCATAAGCAAAATAGCCAGGCTACTGAAGCAAATTTTAGAATTAAATGTACTAGCTATTTTGGAAACATGTATTTCCAGCCTATATAAAAAAAGAACCCTGGCCAATGAGTTGGCTGAAATTATTGTTAAACAAAAGCCATAGCACTTTGTCATGGGGTTGAATCTAGTTTTCCTACCACATTTTTTTTTCAAGTGAGTCACTACAACAACATCCTGCCCCCACAATATGTTACCAATGAAAGCACATCTTTATTTTTCTCTGGTTTTTCTTTGCAGCCAAGCAAGGCTCTGGCTGTATTATATTCATCGGCAAGAAATCTCCAAATACCAAGCAGCATACCAGCATCTGCACGGGCCATGGATTTCGGAAAGATTTCAAATGCTGGAAGAAAGACTTAATCTCCTCTTCTTGGGCATGCTCTAAAAAAAAAAAAAAAAAAATTTTTTTCTGACCCGTGTCAGACTTAAAACACTTCATTTCTCATAAAGAGCAAGAGAGCTCCAGCAAGTTTCATTTATTAAGGATGGTTTTGTACAGAGCATGAAATAGGAAATTAGTCTTTATAGTGTACAGAAAAGAGTCTTTGACCTTGATATAGCCTAAAATTCTCAAAAAGTAGCATCTCTGCTGAGGCTTACTCTGAGTGTTTGAAACTACTGCTCTTTTCCAAGTCAGTAAATACTATTTACCTTCAGTGATGGGCATTGCAATAATCAACATATTAGATAAGGGCATTAAACAGGTAAAGACCCCTTTATCATGAACTCAGAGTTTAGGTCCATACACAAATGCATAGACTTCAGATATTTTTTGTTGACAGGTATTTTTTGTTGACTTAGACTCCAAATTACAACACAGTTCTCACCACAACGAGCCCTTGGACAGCCATGTAGGATAAAGCTGAGACCAAAGGGAATGCCAGATGTGTCTGACATGGGAGGGTGCAGCTTAGCACACACTTTCTCAACCATCCCTTGAAAAGTCTGGAGCAGACAGAAGTAGCTTACACAAGAGCAGATGTGAGATTTTGTTGTATTTAAAACAATAGTTTTAGTCCTTTCTGACTAGCAAAATAAGAAAGTCTCTGGGTTCTTAGACTGAAGGAAGACATAATTTATAATTATGTTTTCCATACTTATATATCTTCTGAGGACATGGTCTAATAGTTCAAATAGCTTATGGTGGAAAAATGGCATGTTTAGCTACTCTATTGAGGTATTTAAATATCTTCCCTCTACTGTTTAAGTCAAGCTGGAATTAAAACTGAACATCTGGAGACAACATCCAAGAATATCCCAGTTTTTTTTTTTTTTTCTGGCACTCTTATACTTCCCTATGCCTTTAAAACATTCCTCACCGTATAAGAGAGATATGCAGTCTTCTAGAGGATTTTTTTTTTTTCATTTTCTTACCTTAAGAAAAGAGAAATTCTTAACCAATGTTGATAGTTGAAGTTTCTTAGAAGTCTTTTTTGGTTCATCTACTATTAAAATGAGTAGATGATCTAATTTTCAAGTTCCACAGAACTCAGGCTGACCTTCACACTTTGCTCCTGATACTGAGCTTAGAGTTTTGCTGCTTAAATGACATTGATGGAGGATAAGAACATAGACTGGAAAGGAGGCATCACAAGACTCACACAAGGAGGTGGGAGTAGAAGGGATTAACATAGCCTTTAACCCAGATATAGAAACTCTCAGATTGCTGTAAGGAGTGTCAGGACACAGACCTGTAGGTAAAGATGACTGAAAAAACCATCTACCCACAAAGATGAGCCCCTTCCTATGAACAGAAGATGATAAAAGCTAACGCTGCACCCACAAAAGGGCTGCAGTCCTTCTGCCCACCTATGACTATACAGGTGCCCCTTTTCACCTACTCTCTCCCTCTGCAGGGCAGCAGCCTGCCCATGACCTGTACCTACTGGGGCTTCTCATCACTGACCTCCCTCAGCGGAGGCAGCTCCCCTCAAGGCAGCATGCCTGCAACCATGCGGGTCTCTCTCTTAGCAAACCTGTCCTTTTGGGGCAGCTCTTCCTGCCCTCTTGTATCTATCAGTTGTCCTTTACTCTTTTGTCCCTTTCTCTAATAAACCTGCTCTTTTAAATATAACTTACATATCTGTCTCGTGGAGAAACTCACTTGGGAACTTATCATGTGCCACTGAAAGGGGAGCTATGGTGAAACTGATGGAGGACAAGAATAGAAAGACTGGAAAGGAGGTGCCCTAAAACCAGAACCTGACTCACAGGAGGTGGGGGTTGAGGGGAATAACAGGACCATTAACCCAGCTGTAGAGGTTGTGACCCTCAGGCACCAGTGCCTTATCACAAGGCAAGAGACCCAAGCAGGATCAGATGTTACAGGGAGTGGAGCCCAGGACTGAGGGTAAAGATATGGAGATTGGGCCCACCCTGGAATCTCTAGTACCTTCCTGATTTTGCCTAGTTATCCCAAATTAGCATCAAATGGGCCACTCTACGAGGAGTGACTCCTCCCAAACAGAAGAGGACTGTATCAGTGCAGTCTGCACAGGCTCACCGCAGCACTTGGTCGGCCCACCTGTGACTATGCAGGTGCCTCTTCACCAACTCTCTCCCTCTGCAGGGCAGCAGCCTCTTGCCTGCCTTTGACATGCTGGGACTTCTCTTCACTGACCTCCTTCAGCAGAGGCAGCTCTCCTCAAGGCCGACTGCCTGCAATCATGCAGGCCTCACTTAGCAAAACCTGTCCCTTTCCTAATAAACCTGCCCTTTAAATATAACTAACATCTCTGTCTCATGGAGAAACTCGCCTGGGGAACTCGCTGTGTGTCGCTGGAACGGGAGCTCTGGAAAAGCCTTTCCCAGAGTGAACCCAAGGACCCCCGCTCTCCAAACCCACTGACTCCAAAAACAACATCATCGTGACCTCATGTTCAGGTATTGGTTCTACCACTTACTAATTGTGTGGATGTGGATAGCTTAGAAAGCTGTTGTTGTTTGTTTAAAATGTTCTGTCATGTTTGTAAATAGCTTCCAGGCAGAGGCACTGACTGCCTTTGAGTTCTTTCAAACTCAATAGGTTCTTGGCTTGCAGGTGTCCCAATAGACCAGATCTAGCTTTTGTAAGAGGAATTTCATTACTTGCATAGGTAATGGAGACAAAGAGTGTGAATTTCTCTACTTAACAATCTCCCGGAATAAAGGCTGGAAACTTGAATGGAAGAGGAGGACACAATGAAGACAAAGGAGTTTTGGTGTTTATGTGTGAAAGTTCTCAGATGGGGCTTCTACTTCCACCTGTGACACATGTCAGAAAATGGTGGCTTGGACTCCTGCCCTGGGCAGAGATGTTAGTGTGTTGACAAGGCTGATGTGAATTTTAGGTTAGGATGGAAGGAACTGCATAGTTTATGATGCGAAGGGCTATTCAAGCCTGATAGGAGTTAGGGATGGTTGGAATTTGGTTATCAAAGTAAATTTTTTTGGTTACACATTTTTGGCTCTGAGTAAATCAAACAGGGCAGCTTAGTCAGAGAAATTATTGCCCTGGAGAAAACTACCCAGAGGACTCCAAATGCCCTTAAGGTGTTAATTTAGCATAAATTAGTTAAATACTATTCCTTTCAGTAAATCAGTTTAGCGTTATAATTACCCTGCTGTGAGTTAAAAATTGATGGCCATAACTCTTTGTTTATTATTCGGAAGCCTGAAATGATCTGTCTTAACTATTTGTTCCCTGGTCCTCTGAGATCTTGGCTTGACAACATTTATTTCACGTATGCTTGCATAGTGAATAATCAACAATGATAGAGACAGTAACTCTGTCCAGAGCAAAGGGCAGGCGTGCATAGTAGTGTCCATTATAAAAATTCTGGTAATACAGTCTGTAAAAAAAAATCCTGTGACACAACCTATTGCTTGTACAGGTGTTGCTTGACCCTCTTTGTGTTACTCTATGGGATTTGGGGTTCAAGAAATTGGCAAAAGAAAATACTGATACTTTGAATAGTGTTACCTCTATGAGTAATAAAGTCAGTAATCGGGGCCTCCCCGGTGGCGCAGCGGTTGAGCGCTGGGTTGCGAAGCTGCCCGCGGCCTCTGTGGCGCCGGTTCGATCCCCAGCTGCTCCCCAGCCACCAGAGGAGGGTCCCACATGGCGCGCTGCTCCCCTCAGCAGTGTACTTCGGTCCTTCTGCCTGCTCTGCTCCCCACTCCGGCTCTGGTGAATTCTCTCACCCTCCCGCGCTTCTGACTGTACCCAGTGCTTGTATAAACAACAAACAAATAAATAAATAAATAAAACATGCCTCTATAAAAAAAAAAAAAAAAAAAAAAAAATAAAGTCAGTAATCTCGCACCTTCTTCAAGCATCCAGGAAGCTGTGGCAGGGTGAACTTCTTACCTTTCAAGTAAGGCAAAGTATCAGATCCTTGACAGTTTTTGACACTCAACAGAATTAACTTTCCTCTGTAAAGCAGAGTTTGAACAATCTCATCTAGTTGTAGTGTCATATAGTTGTAGTGAAGACAATAAGCCCAGTATTAACCATTCTAAGTCCTCAGTAAATAATTGCTGTTACTATTATTCATGTGATATTTTCACATTCCACCTTAAATAAACCAATTCTTATGTATAGTGTTCTGTTGAAAGAAACTTCTGTTAAAAATTTCTGTTGAGAAACATACAATTTTAAGATATCCCTCCTAGGTATAGTTTCTTTTAGAGTAATTTTCTTTTTTGTGTGACTTTTTCACTTTCTCTTTTCATTCTTTTGAAGTTTAATTTTATATAAAATTTTGAATAAATATGATGCAGATATTTAACATTAAAAAATAGTTCTTCATTGGCTTCCATGGAAAAGGAAATTTATGGAACATATTTATAGAGCATGACCAAGAGGACAGCCCAAGTCTAATATGTAGGCTTATTGTTGTCTGTGGTATGTGAAGATAGATGAGAGATAAGTTGTAGATCTAATCATGTTCCTATTTTGCTTAAAATATCTCCTTGTATTCTTTTCATGTACAGGGAAAATTATAATTTGTGGGGCTGGTTTCACAGGCCCTTCTAATCTGTCCAGCTTCATCCTCAGCACATCTGCCTTAATTTTGTTTCTTATAAGTCCTTAGGTGCTTTATAATACTCCCCTGCTGTACATTCTAGAAACACCTTTCAGTCTGGATAGTTTCTTTCACTGTACAGAAGCTTTATAGTTTGCTCTAGTCCCAGTTGTTTATTTTTGCTTTTTTACTTTCTTTGTTGTTGGAGAAAATCTCTCAAAACATCTCTAAGATGATATCATAGAGCATATTGACTATGTATTTTATATATTTTCTAGCTTCAGTTTTAACATCCAGGTCTTTAATTAATTTTGAGTTAATTTTTGTATACGGTGTGAGACAGTGATCTAGTTTCATTCTTTCATTTGAAACTTCCTTGTTTTATCTAGGTAAATTTAGCTGATCCTTTCCTTGTCTAACTCACAGGTAGTTAATATCATTATTTTTGTTCTTAAAGAATTGCTCTGTATTTATTTGGCTACGGTGTATTTCACCTGATTGCTAGCTGCTGGAGGGTAGATACTGTCTTACACATTTAATGTCTTTGACATGCACAGTGCCTAGCAAAAGCTAGGTGTTTTTGTTTTTGTTTCACTGGCCATAGTTTAACCTCTGTGTTGTTTCTCAATATGGTTGCTCATTGAATTATATGAACTTTGAAAAAATACCAGTGCCTTGAGCTCAGGAAGACTGATGGCTACACCAAATTGCCACATATTTGAATTTTGTCAGTTTTGAGCAGAGGTAAGGCACTATTTCTTACTATACAAGGTTCTATTTCAGGCTGTTTTGAGTACTTTATTTCCATTTATTTGCAAGCATGTTTTTGAAAACCAATCTTGAGTATCACTGCAGTCTGGCTGAACGGCTAGAAAATATAACCATTGAAGTGAAATAATGATCTGTAATGATAGGAGTGAGCCAGATTCTTTCAACAAGGCTCCTATTTTTTTGTTTGTTTGCTTTTGTTTTTCATTAAATAAAGGAGTAAAGAACAATCCCATTGTGTGTAGTGTGATGAGTTGTGGTTAGACCAAAAAAAATTTTCAGTGACTGGAGGAAGAATGCAGGTTGCTGAAAGAGATGTTAAATATGTTAAGAGTCAGTTTTCCAGTTTAAGGTCCAGTTATCATAAGGCAGCACTTTATTAACCAATTTTCTGTAAAAATTTATCTTTGCTCTAAATCTTTTCACTTTTGAAATGAAAGGACTAATCTCTGAAGTTATTTTATTTTTTTTTAATTATTTTTTTTTTAATTATTTTTTTTAATAGAGGCATGTTTTTTATTTATTTATTTGTTTGTTTGTTTTTTGTTTATACATGCACTGGGTACAGTCAGAAGTGCGGGAGGGTGAGAGAATTCACCAGAGCCAGAGCGGGGAGCAGAGCAGGCAGAAGGACCGAAGTACACTGCTGAGGGGAGCAGCGGGCGGCAGGAGAGGTCTGCGCGCCATGTGGGACCCTCCTCTGGTGGCCGGGGAGCAGCTGGGGATCGAACCGGCGCCGCAGAGGCTGCGGGCAGCTTCACAACCCAGCGCTCAACCACTGCGCCACCGGGGAGGCCCTCTGAAGTTATTTTAAATAAAGGCAACATCTGGGAAAAAGGAGATTGTAATAATTTAAGCAAAGCAATATTATAAGAGGTTTACTAAAAATGGACTTAGTTAAAATAGTAAGTTTGGAAAGGGGGGT
Source organism: Talpa occidentalis (assembly GCF_014898055.3). NCBI lineage: Eukaryota > Metazoa > Chordata > Mammalia > Eulipotyphla > Talpidae > Talpa > Talpa occidentalis. The sequence goes on from NW_023602073.1 coordinate 89,848,629, forward strand.
TTTATATATCACATTTAATCATAAAAAGAATATTTTAATACAAAATACTTCATAAAAATAGTACACTTTTGCATTAAAACATATTTGCTAGCTTTCTTAGGGAACATTACTAATATGATTCAGGCCACCCTGAGCACTGTTCATAGCTTCCTAAACTACTTGTGCTGCTTTTCTCCTTCCTCTTATTTGACCTTCCTGGTGCCAGTTGTCTGTCATCACAGACACCAGTTGTGCATGGAGGACTGTCCTCGGCAGTGGGCCTGGAGTAAACCTGCCCAGTGGGTGGCACAATAAGTAGGGGAAGAATCTCACAAAACTCAGAATCTACAGAGCAGTGCAACAGAAAAACATATGATGGCAGCCACTGAGCTCAATGAGAGACATCCCAGGGTAACCCACATGGCTTAGAATCTGGAAACTGGAAGAACATGGGAGCCAGATCAAGCAGCTGGAAGATGCATCCTGGCAGGAGAGACTCGTGTCTGCCGTATTAGACCCTCACCCTGGCAGGTTGAATTTTACTTGCTGTGGTGGATGAAGGTTGTTTCAGGGATCAGTCTCTTCCCTAACATGTCCCGAGTATCTGTCACGCTATAATAAAGGCAACAAATTGGAGCTTATCACTCAAGCTGAGAATCAGGTAGATACAGTCTTAATAAGATAACAGCTATTATTATTTGGGTACAAACTGAGAAGTTAATAGGTCACAAAAGTGATATGTTCCTAGTCTCAGTATCAGACCAGAGTTCCTTAAGGGGCCAGGTTACAGACAGGTGATGATGGTTGAGTAGTTTAGATGTAAGTAGAAAATGCAATATTTGAGATACAGAAAAAGCACATCTTCTTAGCTCTTAAATCTGATCTTTATGATATATTTTCTTCAATTACTTTTGATTGAATATTCTCATTTATCTTATATATATGGTCTTCTATAATCTGGTTTCAACTATTTGTATTCTTTCTCACTTTTCTTCTCATGTCTTCTTCCCCTGGCTCCTGCACAGAGCCTATAATTCTGTAATCTGGACTAATTAAAGATTTTTCTTTGTCTTAATACTCCCTATACACTACTGATTTGATGTTGTTCTCAAAATTTCCTCCTTCATATCTGTACATTATGTATAAACCATTCCTTTATATTAAATGTTGGTAAAAATTTGTTCTGTTGTTGCCATATTTTACTACTGACATACATTTTTATATTTTTATTTATCTTATATTTATTTATTTATTTTTCATATCATTGTTCATTTTTAAATGATATTTGCTTCCCCCCCAGGTGTAGTCCCCATAGAAATTTCCTTCACCAGTGCACCCATGCACCATCACCACAGTCCCCTGTGCTCCTCCCTCTGATCCCTCTCTCTCCTCCTCCCCTGCAGAATATTACTCAGCAATCAAAAAAGATAAACTCATGCCATTCACAGCAATGTGGATGGAGCTAGAAGGAATTATGCTCAGTGAAATAAGTCAGAAGGAAAAAGAAAACTATCCGAGGAGGCATATAGGGAAACCAAATACGACATCAGTGTAAAAAAATAATAGCAATACAAAACACAACTGACATACATTTTTAAACAAAGTTTCATGTGGTGCTGATTCATCTTAATGTCTCCTATTAAGTTCAATATATTTAAAAACATCAGTTTTTAAAGACCAAATTTATTTACCAATTTTTTTTGCATTACATATATTTTAAATATTGTATTAATTTGCACACATTTTGAGTTTTTGTAGACTTTACTGGATTTGATGGAAAAGTCTTTTTTTTTAGTGAACTATGAAAGCTTTTTAGCAGGAAAAATTTAAAAAAATTCAGTTATAAGGATTTCAATAATTGCATAATATATGTGTACATATTACATATTCCTTTTGTTACATAATACACAGCCTTTTGCGTATGATTGTATTTTCATAATATTCAGAAAGACATCACCATGATAATATCATTTTTTTATGAGCTTAAAAGACAGCTGATAACTTTGGAATTAAAAAAATCAATAATAGGCTTCAGAAATAGTTGAATAATGCTGAGTGTGTGTGGTCATCATATAAATTGTGATTGTTTCTGGTGTGGTTCACATGTGGTTAAACTACATGTTTCCATGGTTTTACTGAATTTCAGGTTTTGCTTTACGGAGTAATATTAGTAAGTGGAAGGATTGATGTAAGGTGATTATCCTGCTGATCAGCTATAACTGGAAATTTCTGTTTTTTTTAAACTTTGCATAGCTGATACTTTATATGAAACTACTTTTAATTCAAATGATTTACAGAAGAATTCCGCAAAGTGAGGTCAGTGTGTCCTTTAAGGCCAGGGCGAAAAAGAGCTCTGCCATTTGTTTTCAGTGTTTGGTTTGGCCTTATACATTGAACCAGATGATAAGCAGGGCACATATGGTATGTGAACTGGTGGGGCTCCCAGCAGGCCTGAGCTGCGGACTCTGTAGCCTGCTGCTGTGCTTTTATGTTTGAGTTCAAAATTCTACTCATTTGTACAAGAGCAGAGGCCAGACCCATCTAAAGCCAGCGGGAAGTAACCACTCTAAAATCCAGAATGCTCATCTAGAAGGAAAAGACCTTCAGTGACAAAGATCTCATCTATAGTCTGCTTTCCGCTTCCTGTGTGCCACTGCGCCCCTTCTCTCAGGATCAAAGAGCTTTGTGGGGACACAATTCTTGACTCAAGCTTGTGGGCAATTCCAATTCTAGTTTTGGGTATCTGGGCTGAATTTCCTAACTAGCCTTGTTGCCACTTCTGGAGGCAGAGAAACTACTGTGTGGATTTGTAAAGAACAGGAAAACAAAGGTCATTGATTTTGTGTTGACAGCAGTAGCTATGGGCCAGAAGGGGGGTTTAGAATGGATCTTTATCTTTATCTTTATCTATCTTTATCTTTATCTTTATATTTATCCTGTCCTTAGAAATACTGGTCCTATATGGAGGACAAGTGGGTGGTATGGATCAGGCTGTTACTTCCTTGTTCACTTTTGCATCTGTTGTATTTGATGATCATGATAACTTTCATGTTTTTATTCAGTGGTCCTATATATACACACACACACACACACACACACACACACACACACACACATATATATATATATATATATATATATAAAAGATTTATTTATTTATGCATACAAGAGCTGGGGCACAGGCCAGAGATGCGGGGGCGGTGTGTGTGTGTGAGAGAGAGAGGATTCACCAGAGACAGAGTGGGGAACACAACAGGCAGACCAACCAAAGCACACTGCTGAGGGGAGCAGCAGGCTAGACAGGAGAGGTCTGCTGTGCTATGTGGGTCGCTCCCCAGCCAACTGGGGACTGAACTCATGCTGCAGAGGCTGCGGATTGCCTCATAGTGCGGTGCTTAACCCCCTGTGCCACCACGGAGGCCCCGGTGGGCCTATGTTTAAGACGCTATAGTGGTTTTTCACTCACAAGTGCTTATATACTGACTTTGGAATCAGAAAAATTAGACTTGACTCATGTTGTCTATCACATGGCAGCAGAGGAAACTTGAACATTACTTAACCCACGGAAGCGTGATAGCCTCATCTAACAGCCTCATAGCATTGCGCTCAATCGCCTGCGCCACCAGGGAGGCCCTGAAAAAACATTTTTAATCCTCCCTCTTCTCCCTCCAAATAAAGAAACCAGAAGTGAACGCAGAGGAACTGGAAACCAGGAACAGGAAACAAAAATGATATAGAATGAATTCTATATTATATCAAAGGAAAAGCTGTGTGAGATTGTGTTGTGGTAAGATTATGTGCGCTAGAGTCAGACAGCTTGTGATTGGTTGCTGACTCTGCCACTGACTTTGCATACAATGATTCACCTTTCCGTGCCCTTTGTGTATAATAGGATTGATTGAGAGCACTATCTGAATTAAGAGTCTGAATGTGTAGAGTACTTAAAACAATGCCAGGCATTTTATAGTGTTTAATAATTAGCTAAATTATTATGATGGTAAACACACTTTTCTCCATAGCAGAAAACCCTTTTATGAGTCTGTGTTTATGAGAATAGCTTTTATAATTATACTATGTAGGAAACTCTTTTGAAAGCCTTAAAACATTGCATTGTCTGGATCATTTTTCATTCTTCCACTGCACTGAGGATTTATTTCAGACCGAGAAAGACAACTATCTATGATACCACTTACATGTGGAATTTAAAACAAGTTGAACTTGGGAAAACAATAGATTGGTGGTGACTAGGGTCTGGGTAGTGGAAAAATTAGGGAAATATCTAAGGGTACAAACTTGCAACAAGTACATAAGTAAGTCCTGGAGAGCTAACCCACAGTTAAGTGGCTATAAACAACAATACTATATCATAAGCATCAAAGTTGCTAAAACTAGATCTTCAGTGTTCTCATCACAACACATACTCACAAATAATCATGTAACCTGGTAGGTTACATCACCACTAATGCTGTGGTGATACTCATTTGCAATATATAAATGTATCAAATCAATACATTATACACCTCAAAGTTAAACACTGTTATGTGTAAATTATAGCTCAATTATAAAAAAAGATACTTCAGATACATAAATAGTAACTTGCAAAACCAGATTCAAGTATCTTTTGTTTTTTAAACTGAGTAAAGTTTAAGAAAAATGGGAATTGGGACTAATGAAATCAAGTTGAAGAAAGTCTGTTAGAACTCAGTCTTATAAACTATTCACTTTAGAGAGCTACCCCTTGAATTGAAGCTGTTCTCCTCAATGACTCCACATCACCTGCTATATAATTGGCAAGTGACACTTGTATTTTTCCTTCACTGCTATTGCACTTGTCTATTCCAGGTGGACCCCCTCACAGCAACCTGTCTAATCCTCTGTCTTCCCTTGAAGCAGCTGTTCCTTTGTAATTCTTCTATACTATTCTGGTTGGAAAATCAAGCTCATTTACAACTTGTATATTTAAAAATAATGCTTTTAAAGAAATAGAGAGAAGGGATAGTCACTTTTCTATTACACTCAATTCTGTCATCACTGGATTTCCAGTTCACAGCAGACACACTTTGGTTGATTATACAAAAGGAGCAGATTATTCACTTTTGTGCATGTATTTTATGAAATCTGTTTATTTGGGAAAAGGAAAGAAGAAATGCAAAAATGGATTATGAAAAGTAATATATTTCATTTCTTTGTTATTTTAGTAAATTTCATTTTCAGACAAAAAGAACCAAACGTTGAGTTGATAAAAAATAATTTACTGAGAGATAGCAGATATATGATGACTTTATGTACCTTTTGGGGTTTTAGGTCATAAAAAGATGTTAAAATGAACTGTAAAAATTCCATAGATTCTTTGCATGAAAATAGATTTGTGTTTGAAACTCAAAAGAATTTATTTTAAAGTTTAGCTGGCAGTGTTGCTTGCAGTAAGATAAAGCAAAAAAGGGATATTACAGATGTTTAATACTTAGTATAGTAACATAAATAATTGCATGAATGATTTCCATTCTTTAATATAACATTGAAATCATCTAGCTTTTAACTTTTAAAAGTTTGGAAATTTTTCAAATAAATTATGGAATCACAATGAAATTAGGTCATAGTGAAGATCTTCAGAACCTCAAAATTTCTTTCAAAAAAAGAAAGAAATGTTTTAAATTGAGTCTTCCAGTTCATTTGGCCTAAGCAGCCTCCTCCATGCTTTGTCATAATTACCATGTTAAATTTAGATGTATGTTCAGAAAATGGAGAAAAATGTTCACCACTGGCAGGTGAAAACAGGAAATAAAAATATTGACTTGGGTTGTTCCCAGGACAATTAAACAGCTAATGAAAGGATTGTAGTTCCTAAGGCCACTGTGAATAGGAAAGTGGGCATAAGTACCTCATTTGGCATCCAGTTGGTTCCAATTCATGTTGCCTATAATTTCTGGCTATGTGAGTAATGTAGAAAAATAACTTGTACTACAGTAAAATGGAAAAAAAAGTGCCTCCCAAAGGATTGATATTTTTAGGATCACAACAGAATCTTCTCCATGTCCACTAATGGAAAATCTTTGGCTTTCTCGGAAGTTCCCAGTCTTTCATTTTGATTTGAGATTTAAACAAAACACGTAATAACCTAATCACCAATGTCATTTTCACTTGGAAGATCATTTGTTGGATCTAATATGACCCCAATGTGAAATAGTTAGATATGCTGGTGATGGTATAAAATATTTATGTATTTTCTGTACACATTATGTATAGAAAACTATTATAAATTATTTGGAAAAAATAATTCAAGAGATAATTACTTTTTAGAAATCACTTATGGAGGAATTACTGTATATGAGGCACTATGTATGAAAAGAGAAAAACAATCACATTTTTATCTATCAAAGCTAAATTTGGCAGGACTTACTAAGAGGTAATAACTTTTCATTTCAGGAAAAATATAAAGGCAGTTAACTTGTAGTGCTATTTAAGCTTGATGGCAAAATACATCAGGCATTTGCTTTGAATGCATTTTGATTAAAGTATAAATCATTCAGACTGTCCATTTTGCTTATAAGTATTATTTGTTGAATCTGCGATCTAGAGATGACATCAAGAAAATAGCTGTTGTTTTAAACCACACTGATGGATTAGATGGCAAATCTCAGTGCCAGGAAGAGAGACAGGGAGGAGAAATTTCAAAGGAAGTCACAAAGTTGGTTTTGGAAGTTCTTGGAGGCTAGAAATCTCAGTGGGACAATAAAATCCACCCCCTGCCTTCCTTTCACTTCCACCAGATGAGATGTTTGGGAACACAAGAATCCTGGAGGACTTCACAAGTTTCTTCTAGTCTGGGAAAATGACCATGAACAACACTTTGCTTGATGACATTATCAGACACCAATATAATCAAGATACCAGAATATTTGGCCCTTTAAAAGGGGCAAGATTTCTTGGAAACCGTTGGTCCCTGAAGAGTTCTGTTAGTTGTGAGCAGGGATGCCAGGAAGGAAGTAGTTCAGCTCAGGAGACTGCATAACAAGTGAGCACAACGGACACTTCAGAGGATGTGAGAGTGGGAGATGGTAATTCAGGAGACTTCGAACCAACTAAACTTCAGGCATGTTTATCCCCTTACTCTGATTGGACACGCTGGAAAAGGAATGAAATTGGATCTGAGCTAGTTGAGTTTATGGTATGCTTGACTAAAAAAAACTTTGAAATGACTGAGAAAAATCCTTGGAAAACATCATAAAAACAAAAGGCAACATGAACTTGAAGAAGATATTTGCACATCACATATATAACAAGGGATTAATTTCTAAAATATATTCAGAACTCGTACAACTCAACAACAGTAACAAAAAGAACAAGCAACCCAATGAAAAAAATGGGCAAAGATATAAATACACAATTCTCCAAAAAAGACATATAGATGACCAGCAGGTATGTGAAAAAATGCTCATTATCAGTTATCATCAGAGAAATGCAAATCAAAACCACAAAGAGATACCACCTCATACTTGTGGGAATGATCCATATCATAGACCAGAACCAACAAATATTAGCAATGTTGAGAAACAGGAACCCTCTTATACTGTTGGTGGGAATGTAGACCTGTCTAGCCTGTTTGGAAATGAATGTGGAGGTTTCTAAAATAATAAATATAGATCTGCCATATGGTCCAACAATTCTTCTTCTTGGTATCTGAAGAATTTGAAGGGATAGATGTACCTCTAAGTTCATAGCACCACTGTTTACAATAGATAAGTTATAGAAAAAACCTATGTAAATGATGACAGATGAGTAGATTAAGAAATGGCATTTATACCCAAAGGAGTATTAATCTGCTATAAGAACAGAGGAAATGTTGCCATTTGAGGTAACATAAATGGAGTTGGAGGGGATTATGCTAAGTGAAATAAGTTAGAAGGAGAAAGACAAATGGTAGATAATTTTACTCATGTAGAAAACAGAGAAACAAAAACAAGAACAAAGTTAAATTGAAAGAAACCCTAGAAATCTGACTTTAGAATTGAGGCAAACAGATTGGGAAGCAGATAGGGAGCAAAGTTTTGAGGGGGTTTAATGGACTATGGTGGAGGATTATGGGTGCCTCCGTGGTAGGTTTGGTGTGGTAATACACATCTGAAAAGGTGTGAACTTATATACCTGAAACATATGTGGTATTATAAATCAGGCAACCTCAGTGAAATTTAATATAATTAGAAAGAAAGAAATTATGAATTGGGACAAGCAGGAAGGTTGCATTGGCACCAAAGATTTTAAATTCATATAAATTAGATACATTTATTAGTCTCTACTACCATTATCCTGTGTACTCAATAAGGGAAATAAAACCCTGCATTCAGTGAAGAAAAAAACACCATTCTGTTAAAATATACCAAAATAACTCAGATTATTAAAGATATGGTGGCTTGAAGAGGGGAGGAATGAGGCCGTGGAGGGGTAATTGGCAGTGTCCTTGGAGCATTGGTGGAAGGGAACTGAAGCATGCACACATGTGGAGGTGTGAGGCTGTATTCCCTAAATCATATAGTTGAATAAAGTTTGATTAAGAAATGTTTCAGCTCTCCAGCACCAAATCTTGATTACAAAGATATACGCTATTTACACATCTGAATTGTGTCAATTAAAAATATTGTGGTACAAAGACTGCAGTAATTTTGATGAATGTACTTTATACCTTTGGTAGCAGTGCAAAATGATTCTAGACCCTTTACTTGATGCTATGTAAGTTTCATAGATAACTATTTCCTAGTGGTCCCTTAATGTATGAAAAGAGAAGTTAATTACCAGATATTGATATACTCAAACATATTTATGTAATTTATCAATTGCTTAGAAATATTTAAAGTGATTAATGTTTTGAGTAAAAAATACTAAGAACAACAATATCACTTCAAACCTTGAGAACTTTGTCAATTTTAAGAAATGCCCACATAAAAGAATAGTTTCTGTACTGTGAATGTCTTTGCAGTGTTTATAGTTGTTTCTCTATGATATCTTAATTTTTTTCATAGGTGATATTTCCTTCATAAGAATTGAAGGAAATAAAAACTGTATTTTCCAGTTAAATGCTTCATTTTTTTTTTTGCTTTTCTTACCTTTTAAAGCAATTTAACTTAAAAAATTATGGTCCATGTAATTTATGGGATTTTCATTAAGGATGCATTTAAGCGTTATCAAGAAGGCTTGGGGGACATCAAAGTTCTGCTATATTTAAGACTTGGATATCCCCAATTATGGAATTGCAATGATTAATGTAAAGAATATTATCAATTTTAGAGGTATATGTCTAGACAAGCTCTGTGCTCTGAGATCTTAGTGATGTGGAATACTATTTTGAAATTATATAACCTATAGTAACTAATGATTATGTTGCAGAATTTTCACTAGGAATTTTAATGTGCCCTAACCTTTGTCTAATTTTTATCTAAGTCAATATTTAGACATACTCTTGTTAGGTAGAATAATGCCTATTGTTGATTTGCCTAAAGATTACTTGTATTTTTTTAATTGTTATTAATAAAGTTGCAAATATTACACATAGAATGGATGGTGATGGTGGTACTAATAGCTTGGAATCAGAGAACATCAGTGGATTAACTGTATTTTTCATTTTTCATTTTTTTAAAGATTTATTTATTTATATAACTACTGGGGTACAGTCAGAGGCACGGGAGGGTGAGAGGATTCACCAGAGACAGAGCGGGAAGCACAACAGGCAGACTGACCGACGACACTGCTGAGGGGAGCAGGGGGCCAGGCAGGAGAGGTCTGCTGTACCATGTGGCTTTCTCCCTAGCCGGCCAGGAATCGAACCCGAGCTGCAGAGGCTATGGACAGCTTCACAGTGTGGCTCTTAAACTGCTGTGCCACCAGGGAGGCCCTAACTGTATTTTTTTTTAAAAAGATTTATTTATATTTGTGTGACCTATAACAAATTGCACATTTTTAAAGTATGAAATTTGATATGTTTTGCAGTGTGTATGCACTTGCAAAACCACAAATACCATGAAGATAGTGAATGCATTTATCATGCCCAGAAGTTCTCTGTGCCCTTTGGTAGTACCACCCCTCCCCACTCTCCCTGTCCTCTTCTTTCATCTCCAGGGATTGTATTGTTATCTAAGATCAAGTTCTGAAGAATTGATATTTTGATGGTCTTGAGTCTCCCTTTCCATGAACATGGAATCTTTCTCCATTTATTTAGTCCTTTGATTTCTTTCATCTGAGTTTCAGAATTTCCCCACCTATCTATCTCCTGCACACTTTGTTAGATTTATGCTTAACTATTTCATTTGTGGGGGAGTGATAATATAAATGATACTGGGTTTTAAATTCAAATTCCACTTGTTCATTGCTGGTACTGGATATCCCTTGGCATGGCCATCTTTTTTTAATATTAACTAATCTAATGATTGTGTAGTGGCATCTCATTGTGGTTTTAATTTTTACTTCCTCAGTGATTGTTACCATTGAGCATATTTTCTGTGCTTATTTGACATACTTATGTTTTCTTTCATGAGATTTTTTCAATGGTTTCTAGTTTTTTTTTTAATGTTCAATTATATAACTCAGGGATCCCAAGACCATCCACTTTTGGCAAATCACTAGAAAGGTTCACGGAACTCAGAGTCAGGAATACTGACTGTATTTTATTACAGTTATTGGCAATGGGAAAAAGACACATCAGGCAGCTGGAGGAATCCCAGTGCAAACTGCCAATATTTTCCCTTTTAGGAGCAATCACACCTAACACACTCCTTTCTCCAAAAACAAAATGTAGCAATATGGGTACAGTAGTTTGACCCAGAGAAGCTTGCTTGAGACTCCAGAGTTTCTATTTGAGGCAGGTTATTTAAGTAGTCTCTGCTGAAACAGCCAGTCACAAATACTAAAATTTCAAATTCCTTGCCTAAATTCCAGTAGGTGCTCACCATTAATTGCATTTTTTTGTTCAATCACTAGGCAAACTTATACAGCAGGGTTTGGTACCTCAGGTGGGCAAAATAGCCTTATTGTCACAAGGAAAATTTCAAAAGTCAAGTTCCCAGATATCAGGCAATGGCCACCTCAGCAAATAGTCTCTTTTAAAGAAAGAGACCTGAAAGATGCAAGATGTTATGGTAAATCTTTACACACACACACAGAGTTTTTTAATCAAAACACTCTAATTATTGTGGGACATCCACGAAGAAGTAAGGACATAGTAATCGAGAAAAACTCATCGGATTGAGGACTGTTACAAGCATAAGAATGGGGCAATAGATGGGTATTGTCTCGTAGCACCTTAACCCAGAAGAAAAATCTGTAGTGGTCATGTTTTTCTCACTTAGGAAGTTTGGAGAGACTGACTGTGAGGACATGAATACCTCCATCAAATACTGTTGCCATTTTGAATTTATTGTGATTATGGTTAGCAAACACCTTGCTTCAAATTCTCTGCCTGTTTTTTCACCCCTGCCACTAGTAGATCTTGTCATGTAATAAATAATGACCTCTCCAACATTCTAATGGTAAAAAATAACTCCTGTAAGGCTGCTTCTTAAAATATTATTCAATATGAGCCAATGGGTTAGAAAGGAGTAAAGGGAATATACATATATATTTATATATATCTATATCTGTGTGTGTATGTATATACATATATACGTACATACATATATATATATATATATATATATATATGCTACTAGCTCAATCTAAGTTGACCATATACATTGTTCTACTATAATCCAAGAACACATTTTTGAGTTTCTGGTAGAACTGACTCCTGACTTCTTTCAGGCAACATTATATAAATACTGCTTATCTTACATAGACATTTGATAACTATTAAAAGACTATTAAAATACTAGATTTAGTATTTTAGATAACTATTTTAGATAACTATTAAATACTAGATTTCCTAAAAAGTACCTGGAAGTATGCATCAGAGGCATTCATGTTAGAAGATAGAGCTACTCACTGGATTTTCATTATCAAATGAAAATAAAGGCAGTTGAGAACGACAGGTGCCCAAAGACATGATCACCCCTGCTTAGCCAAGAAGATGTGAGTCTGCTCACCTAAAGTAAGGAGGCAATTTTCAAAGGAATATTGCTAGATGCAGATAAAATGTACTTGGCCTTGAGGTTATAATCACTAGTTAAATATTTTATAAAGATAGTTGATTAAGAATGGAAAATTTGCTAATATCATAAATTTGATTTAATGAAAATGGTAGGTATTTAGATCAAGGGTCGTTGCCTGTACTTTGAGTGTCTAACTTTTCTTAGGTCACATTATTAAATGTGCACTCTCTAACTTGACCTCTATGAAAGAGATGTATTTTGGTAGCTGTATTTTTATAAATATTAAAAATGACACAAACAAAAGCTTCCTGTAAAATCTGTCGTCCCTAATGCAAAACATTAGTTGAGATAGCTTTATTTTTGGAATCTTAGCTTTGTTAAATGAAGACAGTGTCTAATGGTGCCATTTATAGCTAATTATGAGTTCTTAATATTAGTTTACTATCCAAGGGTCAAAAGCTTAGAAAATTTTTTTGTTGCTCTGGGTCCAATTGCTTGGAACCTTGAAACAAACATCACGCATTATAGTATGAAAGACATGAGTATATATAAAAGACATTATGCTATAATCATAAGCCCAAATGTAAGGATGTTCAGAGACTTTTGGATGTTCTATAACAGTAAATCATAGTCCTGAAATATTTTAATATTACATTTCAGATGGGGAGAAATTCTCCATTTGTCTACTTAGTATAGTGCCACTTCAAATATTACTTTCCTCTTTTAAACTTCAGTTTTGCTTTCGTCTGACTTTAACATTGTTTTATGCCCCACCTTTTACTTCTTGTGCCCCATTATCTTTCTCTTAATTCAGAAAAGTTCCAAGCCTTCCCTAACACTTCTTCCCCTTCATTAATTCCCTTACTTTCTCATTCATCATCCCCTCCACATACTAATTTTGAATTCTATTTTTCACATTTAAAAGCTTTTCATTAATATATATATATATTTTAAATTTATTTATTTATTTATACATCCAAGAACTGGGGTAGAGGCCAGAAGTCGGGGAGGGTGAGAGGATTCACCAGAGACAGAATGGGGGAATAGAACAGGCAGAATGACTGAAATGCACTGCTGAGGGAAGCAGCAGGCGAGCCAGGAGAGGTCTGCTGTGCCATGTGGGTATTTCCCTGGCCGGGGCTTGATCTCATGCTGCAGTGCCTGTGGATAGCTTCATAGATTGCGTCTTAAATCCTGCACCACTTAAGGAGGCCCCTAATATATATTTTTTGTTGTTCATTTTTGTACATTTTTTTATTTATCCTCTCAGTTGTAATCTGCATAAAAGTCCCACCACCAAGACAGCTGTGGACTGTCACCATAGTCTCTTATGTTCTTCTCTCCCTGTTTTGCTTGCTCCTCCTCCTCCTCCCCTGCTGAATATCTCTGATTTGTTGTTTGCCTCCTAGTTTGTTTTTTTTTTTTTTTTTTTTTTTTTTTTAAGACACATTCTGGTTTGATCAGACTTTCCAAATACATGAACTATGGAAAGGAACAAATGGTAGAAAGAAAGTTCAGCCTGAGGTTGTTGATCTTTCTATTTTATTTTATTTACCCCCTTTTATAGTGTCAAAGATTTCTTGTGGTTCACTGTAGATAAAATTAACAAGTTATAGCTCTAGGTTTTGTATAGGGAATGATGGATTCATAGTTTTAGAGTTAAATATGAGTATAGTTCAGGTCCTTTTGAAAAGGAACCAACTAACACAGGCCTAAAAATTTGAGACTTTCCCCATATGTGGTCTGTCTTTTGGTTTCCAGGGCTATGACATTTCCATTCTACTACATCAAAATATCGAATGCCCACCTGTGTGCAAACCAACCTCTCAACACGTCCATATACAATTACATAGTCTCATTAGCTCTAAAAACAGGCCATGCACCTGAGCTACCAGTAATGGAAACAGCTTTCTTATTATTTTCCCACATAGTGAAGTAGACAAAATACTTTAATCAGGCCTGTGATTTGCAAACTGTTTAAAAATGTGGTTACCATGTTGAGTACATCTAGTTTGTCTTTGTATCTAAGCGAAAGTCTAAAAAGATTTATTACTCTTCATGATGTCAAGATTCCTAAATGACATCACATGAAGTTCAGATGGGCACCTGGTTACCCTGGTTATATTCTGTTATGTATTGTGAGACAGTAAAGAGAGGAGGATTTGTGTTTTATAAGAATTAGAATTAATATCTCCTTAAGAGCAGGAACTTTGTTTTATTCACTGGTGTATGTCAGTAACCAGAATAGGTGGGGTTTGAGTCAGTAATTGTTGACTGAAAAACATTAATTTCACCATGCATCTTGATCTTTGCTGTAGAATTAGGCGCTACAAATATTGTGCCCTGTTTTTATCCTTATGAACTGATTCCCCTCAACACAACCGTCAACTTACTTTTCAGAATATATCAGAATTCCCCACAATATAATTAAATCACTATTATTTTAGTAATTATTTAGCAAAATTCTGTATAATTGTTTTAATGCTTAGTGAATTCTGGATGGAAAGCAAAATTAATGCTGGGTGAATGCTTTAAATAATACTTGAACCTGAATGTACATTATATATTTGTACATTATATATTATCTTTGTTCAACATTGCAATGAATGTTAATTTTATCATTTTTTTTTCAAAAGAACAGGATATTATTTCCCAGAAAGCTCTGCTTCCATTTTATAGATTGCTAACCAAAGAACAAAAAGGTTTTCTGTTATTTCTGACTTTTTAAGCTTTAAAAACAGGATTGGACACAGGAAGTCAGATTCAACCCTGTCCATTTATGAGAGCAAGAAAAATATCATTAAATGGCTGTCCATGAGTTTAGAATCAGAATTCATGGGATAGTTGGCTGTCCAAAACAGTGTAAATTAACAAAATAATTGGAGCTAAAAGGCAACCAGCTCCATCTTTTTTTTTTTTTTTAAAGATTTATTTATTTGTGCATACAAGAACTGGGTCTAGGCCAGAGGTGTGGTGGATGAGAGAATTCACTAGAGACAGAGTGGGGAACAGAATAGGCAGATTGTCTGAAATACACTGCTGAGGGGAGCAGCAGGTGAGACAGGAGAGGTCTGCTGCGCCATATGGGTCAGCATCCTGGCTGGAGATCAAGCTCGTGCTGCAGTGGCTGCAGAAGCTTCATAGTGTTGTGACTTAATCCCTTGTGCCACCAAGGAGCCCCCTAATATTGGTTTCAATGTAAGTAATGATTATCTTCTGAGTCAGCAAGGAGTTTGTAAAGAAATGGATGGCATGTGTCCACTTGTTGATTAATAGCTTTTGCCTTAGATAATAACTCCATTTAATTTTTGTGAAGACCCCATTCCATAGAAGCCACAAATACTATGTTAGTCTAAAAACATAAAAACCATGAAAAAATTTCAGTAATGTATGCTCTGTAATTTCAAAAATCTATATATAACATTACCATGTTAATAGTTGTTAAATGAGTAATGAATGAAAAGTACTTCAGCAGTCAGAAGAATGAAACTAGACTACTACCTCACACCATGCACAAAAATCAACTCAAAATGGATAAAAGAATTGAATATAAGATGTGAAACCATAAAATATATAAAAGAAAAATAGTTAAAATACTAAATGACATACATCTCAGTGACGTCTTTGAAGACTCATCCCCCAAAGCAAAGAAAGTGAAAGAAAAGATAAGCACCTGGGATTACATCAAACTAAAAAGCTTCAGTACAGCAAAAAAAGACATTAGCCAAAACAAAGAGATACCCTACTTATTGGGAGAAAATTTTTGCACTCCATACACTGATAAGGGGCTGATCACAAAGATCTACAAAGAACTCACACGACTCAACAAAAAACAAGGTAAAAAATCCAGGTAAAAAATGGGCAGAAAAGTTAACACAACACTTCTCCAAAGAGGAAATGCAAATGACCAATAGGTATATGAAAAAATGTTCAATATCCCTTATCATGGAAATGCAAATCAAAATCACAATGAGATACCACCTTACACCAGTGAGAATGGTACACATTTTTAAAAAATCTAGCAACAACAAAAGTTGGCAAGGATGTGGAGTAACCCGGCTGCTCCCCGGCCACCGGAGGAGGGTCCCACATGGCGCGCAGACCTCTCCTGCCACTCAGCAGTGTACTTCGATCCTTCTGCCTGCTCTGCTCCCTGCTCTGCAACCTGCTCTGGCTCTGGTGAATTCTCTCACCCTCCCACACTTCTGACTGTACCCAATGCTTGTATAAACAAGACAAACAAACAAAATAAATAAATAAAAAACATGCCTCTATAAAAAAAAAGGCTAATAAATCTTTCAAAAAAGGATTTAAAAAAAAAAAAAGGAACTCTTCTACACTGCTGTTGGGAATGTTAACTGGTCCCCTATGCAAAGCTGTGTAGAGTTCCCTCAAACTACTAAAAAATGGAGCTACCATATGACCCAGCAATTCCATTCCTAAGAATCTACCCAAAGGACACAAAAACATTAATTCAAAAGAATATTTGTACCCTTATGTTTATTGAAGCACTATTTATGAGGTAAAACTTGGAAACAACCCAAATGCTGAAAAATAAATGACTGAAACAGGCCTCCCCATGGCGCAGTGGTTGAGCTCTGGGTTGCGAAGCTGCCCGCAGCCTCTGCAGCATCGGTTCGATCCCCGGCTGCTCCCCGGCCACCGGAGTAGGGTCCCACATGGCGCGCAGACCTCTCCTGCCGCCCGCTGCTCCCCTCAGCAGTGTACTTCGGTCCTTCTGCCTGCTCTGCTCCCTGCTCTGGCTCTGGTGAATTCTCTCACCCTCCCGTGCTTCTGACTGTACCCAGTGCTTGTATAAATAAATAAATAAATAAATCTTTAAAAAAAATTATTAAAAAAAAATAAATGACTGGGTCAAGATGATGTGGTATGTATACAATATAGAATACTTTCAGCAATCAAAAAAGATAAACTCATGCCATTTGCAGCAACATGGATGGAGCTGGAAGGGATTATGCCCAGTGAAATAAGTCAGAAGGAAAAAGGAAAATATCAGATGGTTTCACTTATAGGAGGAATATGGGGAAGCAAATAAGTGATCGGGGGAAAATAGTAATAAAAAAATAAAATTTATAAGCAACTATAAATCAGAGACATTCTGCAGGGGAGGAGGAGGGAGAGAGATCAAAACAGGGAAGGTAAGAGCACAAGGGACTATGGCAATGGTGCACTGGTGGATTGGTGGTGGGAAGTCTATGGGAACTACACCTGAGAGGAGAAAGCAAACATTGTACAAAAATAAACAATGATGTAAAATATATATAAATAAATAAATTATATTATTAAAAAAGTCCTTCTGCAGTCAAGTGATATTGTAAGGTTTAGTGTGATTAATTTTTAAATTTACAATGTTTATTGACAAAAGTAGTGGGACTTGTAAAAACTACTAATTTTTCTGAAGTTGATAAAAATCTTCCCATTGTAATATTTCCATGACCTTATTAATTAATCAAGTCTTAAAACTTGTTTCAGTAAAGGAAGTAGAAGTGAATCAAAGAAGTCTGAAAGCATGTTGGTTAAAGAAATAAGCTTGAAATAAGAGATAGATCTTCTGATTGCAACCATAATTTAAAAACGATTTTGGGGATCTTCAAAACATCAAAACCTGTGACAGTCATCTGCCTATTCACATCTTGTACATGTTCACTCCCCAAATCTCATAGAACAGAGTTGGCAGAGTGATGAGTTGCTAAGGAAACATATCAAGCACAAACATAAAAAACAGGTTCACAGTGTTCTGGGGAATTATTATAAAGCCATAAAACCTGCCAAATAATTGGAACAATAAAAGTGGAAAATTAATTTTAAGCAAGACTAAACATTTCAACTTGACTGCTGACAGACTTTTGAAAAATATATACATACTCGGAAAAAGAGGTAAAGCCTTTTAAAGATCTAAGTGGTTAATTAATGGAGACTGAATCCAAATGCAGGCATTGGGAGTATAGCAGGAAAGTTAGGTTTCTGGTTTCATGAAAGGGAATTTCCCTTAATCAAATTTATTAGTAAGAAGGATAAGGGTGCAGAGAGCAGGCTCCTAGAAGCAGTTGAAAAATGGACCAATATTCTAAGCTTTGAGATTTGATGTGTTTCTTGGTCCAAATAAAATATAACCGGGGTGTTAAAGGAAGTAGAGACAGAAATAGGAGACCCTTTTTATGAATAGTTTTACAAGTGCACTTAGTTCTGGAGAGACCCCCTAGGATTAGCCAGTATGATGGAATTATTTTTAAAGGGTCTGGGAATGTACCAAGTGGCTTGCATACCAGTTGACATCACTTATAAGAAAAGTGTTAAAAGGTGTTTTGGGGGTCAAATGAAGAAACACTTGGAAGCTTATTTGGTTGATGAAGGAATGCCAACTGACTTTTTCAGATGGGAAAGCGATGCTTCATTAATTTGTCAAAATGTCAAAAATACATTATTTCTGTGGAAGGAAAGAGGTGTTATATTCTTAACATTTCTATAGTGGGCAATTTATTGAAACAATCTTCAGAGGTTAAAACAATCTCTTCTCATGAAGGGAAAATTGGTAGATTGCATTGAAACTTACTAAGTTCTCTGAAACAGAAGTTATTTGGCAATTGAACAGTTGCTAGTTCAGAAAATCATCTCTAGAGGACTTAAATTTGGACAGCCTTCCCTTTTAAGACATTGTCTATGTAAAATCCCTGCTTATGCACTAAATACATACAAACTCTTATATACAAGATGTGTCACTGTAAGGTCCAAGAACTCATTTTTGTATAAAATTTCAAAACTTATACATTAAGGAAAATTAGCCCCATTATAGATATCATTGGCAGGCTTCACACTCATTTGAGGGAGGCTGCCTTTGGACAAGTCATTCTTGGAGTTTCTTTTGTGGAATTGTCCCCTAAGGCTATGGCAAACATTAAAAATTATATTTAACAATGAACAATTTTCATACTTAAAGGGAAATATGGTATTTGGGAAGGAACCAAAGAAAGCAGAGTATTATTTGGTAAAGAAAGTGAATGATTAAACTCATTAATTTTTTGAAAAGTGAGGTGTAGCTATTGAGTAAAAAAAGTGATATACTTTTGAGCCTTGTAAACTGTTTTTCAAAGTAATTCCCAAAGTATTTAAACATATTTTTATCAGTGAGGTATGCTTGTAATAGGGTGAAAGATTCTCAAGGTGATTGCTTTGAAGGATAATATTGGAATGAGTTTTGTGATTCTGGATAGAAAGCCTCATGGTGTTTATAGTTTTAACTTATAAAGAGAAAGTAGAGGGATATTAATGTCTAGTGAAAAATTTCTTCATGATTTTAAGATATGAGAGCAATATACACTTAAGTTATTATAGAAAAGGAGAGTCAAGTTTTTGGTGTAGTGTGCAGTAGAGTGAGGTCATGGACCCACTGGAAGGCCAGAGTTGAGGCTATGTGAACTTGGATCAGTCACTAACATCATTTTAGTATCTGCTTTTCATTAAAAAAATGGGGTTATGTTTACTTTTGGATGATGAGCCAAAATATTACTGTCTCATGTGAAAAATATGCATGCACACACATCAGAAAACTTTTGTGAGATTCACATGAGATACTATATGAAAAAACATGTTAAAATTATCATCTCAACATATACAATGTATTATAATTTCAGAGAAAATTTTTATGAGAAAAAGTTACACATCTATAAAGAACATTGGACTTGTTCTGTCTCGTGACTTGGAATATTAAACTGGTACTTTAACTTTTGAATAAATAAAGCATGAAGTTTGTCACAATATTTCTTATGTCTATGAAAGAGAATATTTGCTTTTCAGTTACCACATAGAAATACAAATGGAGTGAGCATTAGTGGAAACATCTGGAAAGAAAGGTCCTCTATGAAATATGCGTTTATTTAAGTGAAGTGGCCTACCAAGTGCTTGGCACATAGTTGGTTTATAATTTCTGTTATTTATTATTGATGTGTTTAGAAGTCATGCATAATGGTTTGTCATTCAAATACTTTAAAAGTTTACATATAGAACTCATTGTTGAGCATGTTTTCTCATAAAAATATTGATATTTTATTTCCCTAATATGTTAATTGTATGCCAGGACACCCCAGAAAAGGGAAAAAAAAAACCCTGCTTTTTCTATAGAATTTCATCCAAGTCATGGTAGGTATGACATGAATAACATGAGTTACTTTGGCTACAAAAGAGTAAGAACCAAGCTCCTATGCTTATTTTCAGATTTCTAAGTTACCTATTGAAATTAAGCATCGAAAGAGCCATAATACAAAGTGCTCTGAACTTTTGCATTTGGTATGGAAAAATTCTCAGGCCTCTGAAAGAATATCATTTTGTGACTATTCTTTCTTTGTTACTGGACCAGGATCTATGTGTTATAATTTAGCCCATTATGCCCAGAGAAGTACAATAAGTAGTCTTTATTCAGTAAGAAAAATGTCAGTAACACATCTTAGAAGTCAGACCCTGTCTGGGTCTCACTAATATTCCAAAGTGCATCCACCAACTCCATGTACTAGATTTTGCCAAGTGAAAATTTAAGCAGCGGGAAGGAAAGAGATGCAGTGGGCAGGAAAATGAGAGGATGTCAGTAGGAGACAGGCTGATGCAACCGGACAGTCAGTTGATTTCATTTTACAACATTAAGAATCTATGATTATAAAGTATTGTACAGAAGAACCAAAGTAGATACAGACAGACTAGATCATCCCGTGTGAGCAGTTCTCCATCTATCACACTCAACATGTCCAAAATGTCTTGTCAATTTTTTCTGAGTCCAAAAGTGAAGGAGTGGAATTTTGGTTTTATGGGCTGAAAGCACTCTCACATAGTGTGGGTTTTTTAGAGGAAACCCTGACTTGTCTTGTAGAAATGTAAACTAGAATTGCCATTATGTGCCACAGTAATACAGATAAACTGTTTTATGTTGAAAGTATATATTCTAAAACTAGCATAGTCCAAAATGTTGCCATTATACTTGCAAGAAGTCATGAAAGTCTAGGATATGTCTTGTGTTTAGTGTGTTTTATATCAGTTAGAGCATTTCAAGAAAGCACTTAAATATCATTTAAATCTGTGCACGAGAAAAGAGACAAAATTGTTCTGTGATCCAGCCATCTGCATGGATTTTTAATCATTATATGAAGCAATGCTGGATAGTAAAGTCCAAGATCTAAAACATACTTACTTTACTACCTTTTCTGTAACCACCCTAAGCTAAAATGGAACACATAAAATCCACCCAAAGGTGATAAAAGACTATGATGAAATGTTGATTACATTATATATATTTTAGTGGTAGAAATGACATGAAGAATGTGTGGCCATATAAAAACAAAAGAGCAGAGCAAGAAAAAAAGTATCATCTTAAAGCATCTTTTTGCATGCAAAAATTTGGAAACCAAATTTGAATGTTGATTCCAAGAAAGAAAAAATCTGATGATACCCTGCAGCGCTTGCCTAATGGGCTGGAACGGGTTGACTGGCAAAACTTATTGTAAATCTCTTTTCTTTCATGGTATGAACTTCTAGAATTCATTGTGAGATATTGTAATTATGCTAAAAAAAAAAGACATACTCCCTGAAGGCAAAGGGCTCATCTGGAAAGTGTGGGGGCTCTGCCTGCTGCTGCTGGTGAAGGGCCTGGGAGTCAGGGCTGGTGACAGATCCTTCCAGATTGAGCCTTGGGGCAGAGAAGCAGAGGAGCAGAACTACACAAAAACTGCTCAGAGGAGCCATATCAGTCAGAATCAGTGGTCTGTATGATAGCAGTAAAGGGGTCTTTGACAGGCTTGAAACTGAGAAGCTCTCTTGGTTGTCCATGAACCCACCTGCAAACTGCTGATTCAAGGAAAATTATGCCCTTAAAACAAACAAACAAACAAACAACAACAACAACAACAACAAAAAACAAGTGTTCAGGAAAGGTGATGGAACAGCATCAAGATGAAGACTTTATAAAACTAAATGTGAAAAAAATCTGCAAAATTGACAAATACATGAAAAACGTTCACAGAAGAATAATGTTCTCCCAGAATAGATGAATACATTGATTACATATGCCCTATAGGGTTAAAAAAAAAAACAAAACAGAAAAAAGAAGTGGTTCTTCAACCCACTGAACTCTGGCAGTGACCCTCTCAGTTAATTGTTCCCATTATGCCCTCTTTCCTTCACCTCTCAGATCCTTCTCACGCCTTATTAGGCTTTGTCAATACAGAGAAGGTGCCGCCTCTCCTTCCCCCATTATAATAGAACTGCATCAGGGTACAAGGTGGATGCAGTGTAGAGGGGCTTCAGGAGTGCATGCTGGGAAAGCACAGATTATTCCTTTTAGAAGCCAAAAGCTGGGTGATGAGATGGCCGCAGCCCATTTGCGTGTTGGAAAGTCCTGTGTTCCCCCCACAGCTCCTGCTTCTCTCTTCATGCAGGTCCTTCCTTACAGCCCAGGAAGAGCCAGGCACAAGTGCTCTCCTGTTACTCTTTGCCACTTATGTTGAGGAGCAATTTTTGATTTGAAAGGATACAGCAGGGCCTCCCTGATGGTGCAACAGTTAAGCACAGCACTGTGAAGTTATCTTCAGCCTCTGAAACATGAGTTCGATCCCCAGCTGGCCAGGGAGCTACCCACATGGCACAGCAAACCTCTCCTGTCTCCCCCACTGCTCCCCTCAGCAGTGTATTTCAGTAGAGCTGCCTGTTCTGTTTCCCACTCTGTCTCTGGTGAATCCTGTCACCCACCACACCTCTGGCCTGTACCCCAGTTCTTGTAAATCAATAAATTTTTTTTTAAAAGAAAGGATACCTCAAACACAGACACTATTTAGTGATGAGGGCACAGGGCATGCATCTGATTTTCCAGTGGCTATTGTAGGCAAGTTATGCTCCAGCACATGGGAAAGCATGGCTTGTGGTTCAGCTTGATGATCCTCAAAAAACTAAAGAAATGCTACAGGCATGCAAATAAAGTTGTAACACTGGATTTCTATTCACTGGACAAAATGAGTAATTATCCGTCTGTGACTTTTGAGTGCACAAACTAAGATAGACTTTTGGCCTATGATAATGAATTGTTAAATAATCACCATTATTATTTTGCTAAAAATTAAACTCTTAGCAAAATACTATATTCATTAACCATGAGATAAAGTACTTGAATTAGTTCCTTGTCTCGTAAGACTTAAACATAAGTCCGATGATTGTTCTTAAAAAAAAAAAAATAGAAAGGAAATTTAAAATGTGAAAGAGGGCCTCTGGTGGCTCAGGCAGTTGAGCACTGCACTGTGAAGCTGTCTACAGCCTCTGCAGCGTGTTTTCGATCCTGGCCAGCTGGCAAGAATCCCACGTGGCGAAGCAGACCTCTCCTGTCTCGCCCGTTGCTCCCCTCAGCAATGTTCTGCTCCCCTTAGTCTGCCTGTTCTGTTCCCCGCTCTGTCTCTGGTGAATACTCTCACCCTCCCACGCATCTGGCCTGTACCCTGGTTCTAGTATAAAAATAAATAAATTTAAAGAAAAAATTAAAAAAATGTAAAAGAAATAAAGTAACTGTCTAAAGAAGGGGAACTGGGGTGTCCTGCTAAGAAAATACTCAACTATTCTGAGTTTCTTTTCTTTAAAACATATTGCATAGAAGGGACAATAAATACTGACTATATTTGACTGGTATGAACTTTTGCTTTGATTTTTACTCTTGGCCCTCTGTTTCCTAACTATAAGGAATAGTAGAGGAAATGTTTGCCTTCTACCAAAAGGAATCAAAGGGGTGTGGTAGATTATCATGTAGATAAACTGTTCTATATTAAAGTCTGACATTCCTTTAACTATTATGTAAGGTTGAAGAAAGTAAAATACATGCATTTGGGAATTAAAAAATGAAATATTCAGAAGAAATCTTGCTGGTCAGATCAATATTCAGTGTTCGTGTGTAATAACCTAACAGTGAACCTAAAAAATGATAGCATGGAAACAAAGTGTGCATATACTGATTTATTACTTTTTATTGAGATAAAACTCACATAACTGAAAAGTCACCATTTAAACTACTTTAAAGTTACATTACCATGAATTTTAGTATACTTACAAGATTGTGAAACTATCATCACTAATTCCAAAAATTTCTATCAACTCAAAAGAAAACTTATACCTAAAATTCATACCTTCTCAACCCTGGAAACCAAAAACTTACATTTTTGTTCTATGGATGTGCCTAATTTGGAATTGCTAGAAGCCATCTAAATACCAAATAAAGAAGTGGGCTAGAGGTAAATAGTGAAGTGGACTATGACCTTCAGGAACCACGCCGTCCCAGCATGGTCCCTTTCTCTCCTCAGCAGAGCTGCATTTCTCCTCCTCACGAGAGGATATTCTCAGACATCCAGTGTCCCTGGTTTTTCTAGTTTTCTCCTTCCTGAACTGAGTCTCTTAACAATCTTGTACTGTTCTTATCCATCTGCTAATGTGAGCGTAATCCAAGGTGTTAAAATTGTAACTAGAGCAAAAAGTTCAGTATGAGATAATTTGGTGAGCTGCTTGGGTCCCTCTCCCAAGCTGGTGTTTGCTGTGTTCTTGAGTTTTTCTTCTCCTACTACTGACTGGCTGTTGTCCATCACTTGGTTTCTCATTCTGCTCTGAGTGTAACTTTCAAATATAGGCCCTGAAAGTCTATTCTAGAAATTTGTTGAAGAGATATTTAAAATGATAGCAGTTGCTGAGTGGTTTCTTCCACCACACAACTTTAAAACTTTAGAAGATGATTTTCACTTTATTATAATTAGTCTTTTTCCTGGTGCCGTATTTAGGTTTTCTGAATTGCTGCTGTGAGTGAGACCATCTGGTATTTTTCTTTTTCTTTCTGGCTTATTTCACTGAGCACAATCCCTTCCAGCTCCATCCATGTTGCTGCAAATTGCATGGGTTTATCTTTTTTGATTGCTGGGTAATATTCCATGGTGTATATGTACCATATCTTCTCAAAAGTAAAAATCAAAATCAACAAACAACTATAAACCAGAGACATACTATGGCAGGAGGAGAGTGAGGGTGGGGGGAGGGAGTAGGATTAAAACAAGGGGGGAGGGTGGAAATTGTACGGGGACTATAATCAAGATGAAAACGTGTACATTGTACAAAAATGGAAAATGATGTAAAAAATATATAAAATTTTAAAAATAATCATAAAAAATAAATAAAAATAAATTTTAAAAATCCAAAAAAAAAAAAAAAACTTTAGAAGATGAATGCTACCAGGGCTGTTTTGACTGTTGTCTTTTCCTTTCTCTTTGGAATTATATTTGAAAATGTGACACCTGGTATTTGATTGCAAATATTTCAATGACTTCAGTATTTAAAAACACCCCAGTAATGTGGAGTTTTGACATCTCACACGTTTATGAAGCAGACAATGTAGACAATTATAAACTAGGAAAGTTTAACTAGGGAAAATTTCAGACTAGACTAAGATGGGCTGGTGCTCAAGAAAAACATTTACTGTTACTACTCACTGATCTTATTGATCTATAGTCTACATTAAATTTCATGAGTCTTATAGTGTTAATTACCCCCTTTAGCAGTTGTTTGTTGGCAGTTAGGATATCTGTAACTACTTTTTCTTTTCAGAAGCAACTGATGGGTCATGGATTGCACTCTTAAATTAATAACAAAATTTCCAGGTCTAATACAAGAGCTGCTCTCCCCTTTTAAGCACTGCCCCACTGTCCCCACCCCCTGCCCCCCAAGATACGTCTGAATTATGAAAAATGATACTTTAGAGCTTAGACTAATGTGATTTTCTATATTTGCACTAACATAACTACTACATTAAAATAGAATTCAAACACTTTATTTTTCCTTACATAGAAATAAATCAATTATTTGTGCAACTTACTGCTTATCTTGGCTGTCTTGTTTCACTGCTTCTTTGCTATAGTTGATGATCTCTATATAGTCACTTTGGGAAAAGTTCATTCATTCTGATAAAAATATGCTAATGAGGGCCTCCCTGGTGATGCAAGGGGTTAAGAAGTAACCTATGAAGCTATCTGCAGCCACTGCAGCATGAGTTCGATCTCTGGCCAGGGAGCAACCCCCATGGCGCAGCAGACCTCTCCTGACTCACTCGCTGCTCCCCTCAGCAGTGTATTTCCATCGATCTGCCTGTTCTGTTCCCCACTCTGTCTCTGGTGAATCCTCTCATTTCCTGCACCTCTGGCCTGTACCCCAATTCTTGTATGCATAAATAAATAAATCTTTAAAAATATGCTAATGAATTAGAAAGGTTCTGATTTAAAACTGTGTTAAAGTATCTTTATTTGCAGAAAGCCCATTTTGTTTTATCCTACTCTTTCAGGCTACTACTGCCAGCCTCATAGTTTGTTCCAGTTCCCCACACTCTTTATCCAGAAAATCACCAGTATTACTTTAATGATGATGGAAAGACATCATAATGATGCTTTTACTCATGAGCTCTTCTTTTAATGAATTAGGGTAAAAATTGTGAGTAACCTAGGTAAATCACATCTAAACATTTTAGAAAGTATTATCTCCAAGGAAAATAAAGTCCTTTGACAATAATTTACAGGTTGTGCAGATAAGTTGCTATGAGTAACAAATTGGCACATGAAAATTTTATTTACCCAAGAGTTATACCTTTTCCCAGGTTTCTGCACCTCTGTTTCTTTCCTCAGTTTTTCTGATCCTGATCCCATGACAGGTGTCAAAACATGTGAGGTAGTAAGTCATGTCTCTATATACTGCATATTAACAAACATAGGTAGGAATCAATAGACATTTCAAAGATTGAAGGTCTAAGCAAGGAGTGCTTAGATGACAGGACACTATAAAGTCATGCAAAGAATAATGAACTTGAAGTGAAAAATTGATAAAATTGAAGAAATATTAACAGAGAGAGAGAATTGCCTTGAAGATGAGCTACAAAACAATTGTTGTGCCTAAGTAGATATAGGTGAAAGATGAGAGAAAATGAGGTTCTCTTACCTAAATTGCCTGTCATTGGCCTAATATGGGCCTTGGTACAAATCACAGTAAAGGTCGACTTTTTAAGGGAAGTTTTCTCCTGATGTTTAGACTCTGAAACATATTTTTTTGTGTTCTTTTTATTTATTCCCCATGAACATATAAATGTCATATAACCTATGTTTTATTCATTAACCTAAATCATTGGTAACAAAATTTTCTTTTGAAAGTTTAGATATTAATGAAATTAAAAAAATGAAACAATTACTAAGTTTTAAACAGGAAGACAGTTTTTATAAAATATAAAAGTGTATTCTAATATTATAAAACTGGTATATATATATATATATATATATATATATATATATATAGATGTGCCAGACATCATTTGTTGCATTTTTGCTTTTACTGAAATGATAGCCTATTAGGCATCGCTCTCTAAATCTGCACCTTACAGCTGCTAGAGATAAGGGTATCTGTAAAAATTCATTGCCATTTTAGGAAGGCAGCACATTATAGTGGTAAAAGCATATACTTTGTTATCAGACTTCACTCAAATTCTGGTTCACTTTACATCAGTGTAACATTGGCACCTTATTTTATTTCTTTGAAACTCCATTTCCTACTCTGTAAAATATGTTTGCAAAATATACAGTTTCCTGTGCATGATAACTGTTCAATAAATGTTGTATAGAGTCTCCCAGGTGGCACGAGGGGTTAAGCACAGCACTGTGAAGCTATCTGCAGACTCTGTAGTACAAGTTCCATCCCTGGCTGACCAGGGAGCTACTCATATGGCATAGCAGACCTCTCCTGTGTCACCTGCTGCTCCCCTCAGCAGTGTATTTCAGTCTACCTATTCTGCTCCCCATTCTGTCTCTGGTGAATCCTCCCCCTCCGCCAGGCACCTCTGACCTGTAACCCAGATCTTGTATGCATAAATAAATAAATCTTTAAAAAAATAAAATAAATGTTGTGTATTATAACTATTATCCTATTTCTTTCCTCCTCTATGGAAATAAATAATTTAAATAAATCAAATAATTTAATTTATTTAAATAAATTAACATAAATAATGTAAATATATTAAATAAATAATTTAATTTAACTACTTAAAATAATGAGTAACTCCCCTCATCATTTTCACTTTTCTGTTCTAGTTTTCTTCACATCTCTTTCTTTCCATCCATAAATGCCATTTTGCAGGGCTTTGTGTCAAAAGTTTCATCCATTTTAGAATGATGGGAATGAGAGAGATCTTAAGTACCCATCACATCTAGTCCTATTCCTAAACAATGAAACATTTGGAAGATCCAAGACCAAAAGGGAATTTTCTCTTTGCATTATTTTAAGGCTAGAATAGTTAAGACTTATTTGGTGATATTATGTAAGATATTCTTTATGTATAGTCTAAGTTTATCTTTGCTCAATTTCAATCAATCCATTCGAAAGGAAAAGTGTACACTACTATCTGAATGACAATTCCTTCCTAAATTATAATTTATTTTTATT
This sequence comes from Talpa occidentalis, assembly GCF_014898055.3. Taxonomy (NCBI): domain Eukaryota; kingdom Metazoa; phylum Chordata; class Mammalia; order Eulipotyphla; family Talpidae; genus Talpa; species Talpa occidentalis. The sequence continues at coordinate 89,877,173 of NW_023602073.1, forward strand.
GCCTGACTGAATATCCTTTATATTTCCTGCTACTGGTTAGAATGTGGTAGGTCACCAAATGTCATTGCTTTTGGCATAACACTGAGGAGAAAACACTGGATAAATGAAAAAGAAATGTGTTTTCTTTAAAACTGTTAAAGAGCTATAAATCCAACTGAACTTGTAATGGCTATGACTGTGGGGTCATGGCAAATTAGAATCTGGTGGAGATAATAACACAGAACTTAGCCACCCCACTGTCAGTACTCCTCTATAGGACTTCTCTTGCATGGAGACCTAGGAGCTAGACTGGGAAAGAAAGAGATTTCACAAAGTTCTTAGATCCCAAACCCTTGTGGAAGCACACAATTGAGTCAACCCCTAAGCCAGCTGAAACTATGTATAGTAGTGAACTAAAACCTGCTGAGGTAGAAAACCAGCCCCAACCCTTTAAACTGCTTTCCTTAATAGACTAAAGAGGTCAGCCAGTCACTCCTCATGTCTGGGAAAGAAAGAGGGAGCTGATTCTATCAAAAATATTGCCAACGTCAGTCTTGATTGTTCTTTCCTACACAATTCCTGTCAATTAAAACTAATATGTGTAATGTAAAGTAACTAAATTAATAGTCAGATAAAGACAAGTTGAAAAACTAACCCTTGGTAGATGATGACAGACCTGAGGCACGAAGGGGAGGAAGGGGTGAGGGTTGGAAAGAACAAAGAGGGAAGGAAGCACAACGGCCTATTTAGGATAAGGAAAAATGTCAGGCTTTTCTGCCCTCCCGCCATCAGCCATCAGGACAGATGATGGATCCTTGCGGTCCTGAATGCATGCCTGATGGCGGGCACCTGGAATAGGGCGTGGGCATAGGTAGACGGAATTCACCTGGGCTAAGACTGGGCTTTTAAGGTCGGCTTCACGGGAACACCAGCAGAAGCCAAAGAGAAGCCGAGAGAGAAGCAAAGAAGCAGAAGCAGAAGCAGAGAACGCCAGAGAGAGTGCGGATTTGCTGGGGGCTGGGAGGACTGCCAGCCTCCCGGCCCCCCAACACCCCTGCCTGCCGTGTAGCTGGTAATCCCAATAAAAGCCTGCAAAACCACTGAGGACTCTGACTCCTCCTTTACCCGGTCTGCATGGGATCAGAAAACCTGCCCTGTGTCCTGCCGTTACACCTATGATGGTGGAATGTGGGTGAATTGGTGTGAGTGTACTATTCTGGTAATACCTGATGGGGGTGCTCCAATAGTACCTCAGTTAAAAATAAATTAATAAATAAAAATTTTACCTATGTTCTTACACATTTTCATTATTAGGACATCATAATGATATCAAGCATTTTCCATACTTATATTGTATGAGGTGAAATTTTCTTCACAATCATATATGTTTTTAACATGAAACATGCAGAGATTCATACAGGTCTATTGGAGGCAATGCTAGGCTTTCAAATACTGAAGAAAGTTCATATTTCTATTTCTTCATAAAGAAATATCATGAAACACAATATTAGTACTTTGGCTACAATGAATACCTACAAGATATAGTACAATTTTCTTATGTTTATATGTTACTGTATTAATAAATATATTACAACTACTGTGATTCCTGAAAAGAAATATAAAAATATTTTTAGTCTTCAAAAATTGTTATTATTAAAATTTAGATGTGTGATTTAGATATACTATTTTTGAAAATATATTTTATTTTATTTAAGATTTATTTATTTATTTATTTTATACAAGAGCTGGGGTACATGCCAGAGGTGTGGGAGGGTGAGAGGATTCACCAGAGACAGAGTAGGGAGCAGAACAGGCAGATGGACCGAAGACACTGCTGAGAGGAGCAGCTTGCCAGGCAGGAGAGGTCTGCCTCGCCATGTGGGAACCTCGCTGGCTGGCCAGGAATCGAACCCGTGCTGCAGTGGCTGCGGATAGCTTCACAGCGCTGCACTCAACCCACCGTGCCACCGTGGAGGCCCTAGATACATTACTTATGTAATTTTAGATATTAAATTTACAAATAATTATTTTTAAAAGGCATACCTTAATTTGCAAAATCTTAACATATAATATGAATATAAGATAAATGCATAAAATAATTTTAAATATCTCTAAATATTAAAACTTTAATTTCATATAACCTATAATTTTCTTACATATCAAGAAAACCTGTTCTGGTAAACTCATCTCATTTATAGGAAATTTTGTCCTTAAAAAATTCACTTTATAAAGAAAAATCATACTAAGAGAGTTGTATTCCATTTATACACATAAATCAGTTGCTCTCCAGAAACAAAGCCAAATGGAAAACCATTTTTAGGTGAAAATTAATACACTAAAAACCAATTTGGTCAAAAACTTTAATCTTTACAGTAAATGCTTTCTGTTGTCTCTTTACGAAATCTACACCATTTCTTAGAGTAGGATTACCTCCTGGTTTATTTATCTTGTTGAGAATCCTCAAATCTTGCCTCACAGGGGAATGGATACTCATATTTTAATTTGAAATACTGATATTTTCTTTAAGTATATATTATACATATTTTCTATATTTTTTATGAGCATGTTGTTGTTGCTGTTGCTAATGTTTGCAATTATATAGGAAGAGGGTTGTGTCCAGGTGGAGAACTCAAAAGATTGGATTATTGATGATAGTTTATCTTGCTCCTTGAACAACCATTCTTATGGTCTGGCTTTTGTTTTACATCAGTCATTTTTGCATCTCAGTGCAATTTCTGTCTCTTGTTTATGAAGCTTTCCTGCTCTCTGAAGTCTACAAAATGTAATTAATATTGTACAATTTAGTCATTAATTATATGCTGTCTTATACTTAAGTAATTTTAAATATAAAAGCTTTTAGCTTCCTCAAGTTTATTATTTTTAAGAGGAGGCGGGCATATATTTATCCTCTTTTGTGTTTTGCTCCATCAATGACCTCTGGACTCAATCTAATGGATCGTCCGTTTTCATGAGGTCTTTTTCCATTTAATATTTAACACTCATTTATAATTTATACAAACAAAGTTTCAATGACACACTCATAACAAACTAATTAGACAAGGTTGGACACCAAAATTCTGAAAGTCTGGGAAAATTAAAATGTATTAGCATTTCTGGAAAGAGATCAAAGAATCCATTCTTTACTTTATGCTACTAGCCAGCAGAGGGAGCAAAAGAGGTATTTAAGAGGTTCTTGTTGCTACCTTCCAGGATGGTTGCTGTCTATGGTTAAGCTATATTTCCAGTATTTAATTTTAATGTATATTTTCCCCTAATTCCCAAACAGAAATTCTGATGACAAAGTATCACATATCTATCTGTTCCATGTCATTTCCAAGAGATTCTATCTGCAAGATTTGTTTTTTCTACAATCCTGAGTCCTATGAAAACCCCAAAAAGTATTAGATGAATCATCTAGGGCTAAAATTTTAGGTCCTCAAAACTCTAGGTAGTTCATGAACTAAGGCCAGGAGATTTTGAAGGAACAAAAGTTAATATTCTAGGTGTTAGGATAAATTACATTAATTAATTTGTACTATTTTCTTGCTAATCTAAAACCTTTCAAAAGATTTTTACTCATACTCTACAATTGAGGTTTTACTACATTCAGAATGGAATAACATTTTCTACATAATCAAGAAACAGAAAAGAGACTGTCCTTTTGAAAAGAATCTTTTAAATAGATATATGTAATATATGACTTACATATATATGCCAATTTGATTAAATGAGATTTTCCATTGTTTATGAAGCCTACCATAGTCAGACAGGACTCTAATCCAATACAAGCAGTTTCAATATTATGCAGTCCTTTCATATGTAATTTTTGATTCTCAGAACACATCAGCATGGGGATAAAAATAGAATAATATATATATATATATACACACACACACACACATTATACATAATATATACTTCTGTATATGCATGTAAAATGTCTCTTAAATTATATACCCAAAGAGATTCTCATTTCCTTGGCATTTTGATCTAGACAGTTCTGTCAAATATAATCATAAAGATGACCAAAGATGTGTGTGTGGCTTATGGCATCTGCTGAAAGCTTTAAGAATGTCATTTCTTGAATTCTTTGCATGAGTTCAATATGAGGACTCCTTGGATATATAAGATCTTATTTCCAAAACTATCCATTGAATTTAATAACATTCTATTAAAATATAGCCACAAGGGAAGTGAAGAAGTGCAAAAGAAGAAAATTCTTTGATAATGCAAAGTTAATATGATTTTATATGAATCATTTTGTCTCTGCTGAAAGAGATCAGGAAAAGGAAGCATTATAGCACATTTCATTCTTAAAGAGAAAATAATTACAACTAATAATATCTGCTTAGTTTATTTTTGTGTTGGGGATGTTTTAACTCCTACACTATGAAATGTAACACAAACTTTGAGGCTTTCCAAATATCATCACATAGTGAACAAACATTATTTCTGTAATTTTTGACTTTAGGTGAAATTATATGAGATTTACTTGTTTGAGTTCATCTTCAAAAGCAAGTGATATGGAGATTCCCCTGACTAAAGCTAATGAGATTATTTTTATTAGAAAGTAGTTTGCATACCTTTGTGTGTGTGTGCATGTGTTTGTATCTATATGAATGATCAACAACAGATATAGCCTTAAGATTTGCTCCCTCAAGGAGGAAACAAGCACTCTTACTATTATGAATCCTCCCCCCCATAGTGAATTTTTTTTTAATTAAAATGTGGTCATTCTTGGGCCTCCCTGGTGGCGCAGGGGTTAAAGATTCAGTGCTATCAAGCTATTTCCAGCCATTGCAGCATGATTTTGATCCCCAGACAGGGAACTAACCCACATGGTGCAGCAGACCTCTCCTGTCTCACCCACTGCTCCCCTCAGCAGTGTGTTTCAGTAGATTCACCTGTCTTGCTCCCCACTCTGTCTTTAGCTATCCTCTCACTGCCCCCCACCTCTGGCTTATACCCCAGTTCTTTTATGCATAAATAAATAAAAATAAGTCTTTAAAAATAAATAATAAATAAATAAAATGTGGTCATTCCTTGTGCTGGTGTCTTCAAATTACAGGGTAACTGGACCTCCAAAGAGGGACAATTTGTCTGTCTTCTGGCTAAGAGATGGATGTACAACTCATGGAAAGAAATGGCATTAGAGCTTGAGAACACTCCACTGAATGTTTTGTAAGAACATCCAGAAAAGAAACAAATAAACCAGTGTTTAAATTCATTTCATCAAAGACATAATAAAACAAAGCTTGAAGGCTCAGTCAAAAAGCACTTTATACTATAAAAGAATTTAAACCCGTAGGGAGATTTAACTGCCTGGTGCTTCTTAGTCATATAGATTGAAGAAGCCCATTGTTTTAAATGTTTTTGGTGGATTGGGTATGGAGAACTTTTGAGCTTATTGAAATGGCTCAAAGATTGGAAGAAGGTGCCAGAGAAGAGGCAGTAAGATATGGTTCAATGAGGTGGCTTGGACGATCAGGGATGTCAGTTCCAGATCCAGCTTTATCACTCAGTAATTGCATGTCCTTATCTAAGTCAACACATTCATTTCCTTATCTGTCATATATCTTCCTATAGGATAATATGATCAAATGATGGAATTGTGAAATTACCTAGTATATTATAAATATATGAGTTATCTTTGTAAAAATTATTTGTTGATATTAAAAATACTCAAGTAGATGATCATCATGACTATTTTTATTTTGCCCTAAGATATATTTTGGAAATTGTAAAACAGTTGTGACTAAGCCAAAATGTTCTTATCTTTGGGAATAAGGTGAAAAAAATGTGGTATTCATAAGAACATTTGTAATGATTAGGGAGATGACCTTAATAAGTTATCAAATTCACAACCTCTCACAATGAACCAAACTGAAGCCAATTTGATTAAATGAGATTTTCCATTGTTTACAAAGCCGACAACAGCCAGCCAGGACTCTATTCCAATACAAGCACTTTTAATATTATGCAATCCTTTCTTACGTAATTCTTGATTCTCAGACCACATCAGCATGGGGATAAAAATAGAATTTACGATTGTTACAAATTGGTATTTCTTTGGCCCTGCTCCTATTTACTGTGTGAAAACTTTAGACCACCCTTACATGTCTGCTAAATAGTTAAACATTCTGTGTCCTGTACCATCAGCAAATTGATCCTTCCAATTTCCCAGTCTTACCCTGACTCCATATGTTATGTTTTTTGTCTTCTGATAGCAAGGATAGCAGTTTTGATGCCAGTGCCACTCAATGGAGATGATCCCAGGATGATTCTAGAAGTAATAATATCTGCACAATCTGAGGGCTGCCAGTGCCTGTTGCTGAATTTGTTGACTGTTATAGCATCAGTCACTAATATCTCATGTGGGAGAGGAGACAAGCCCTAGAGCTGTAGTAGGTTTGTGGGCTCTCCATATGTTTAACTATTCTTGTTTTCACTTCTTTTCTTTTCTTTTCTTTTTTTTTTTTTTAAGATTTATTTTTTTATTTGTACAAACACCGGTACAGTCAGAAGCGCGGGAGGGTGAGAGAATTCACCAGAGCCAGAGCGGGGAGCAGAGCAGGCAGAAGGACCGAAGTACACTGCTGAGGGGAGCAGCGGGCAGCAGGAGAGGTCTGCGCGCCATGTGGGACCCTCCTCCAGTGGCCGGGGAGCAGCCTGGGATCGAACTGGCGCTGCAGAGGCTGCGGGCAGCTTTGCAACTCAGCGCTCAACCGCTGCGCCAGCGGGGAGGCCCCTGTTTTCACTTCTTTAGTGGATTTTGCCATGTTCTGGTCCTTGGCCATGAGCCAGCAAGCTCTGAGGTGGGGGGACTAGGAATGAGTGACATTGTGCTGCCCTCAGATCTTCCTGCTGATTCTTACACCTGATCCTTGAGCCAGAAACATGTGCCTCAGTTGCTTTATTCTGAAGTTTTACCTAGAAGGAGTGTCAGTCTCTTATGTAATACTCCCTAGCGAAATACCTTATAGTCCTAACAGACATAGGTGAATATTGTTTAGGTTTAAAGGGATATTCTTACCCAAAATGCCCCCAATAAAATCTCTTTATCATACCAATGTGGAGTCTTTTCTTTTAGTTTAGTTCTTAGGGAGATACAGGATTCTCTCATTTTTGTAGTAGCATGGATTGTGAACAGCTATTTAACAAGCATTTCTGTAAAAATATTAATCTCAGTTTTGAAAAGTAAGGGTGTTGTTTTATAGACTCTGACTTTGTGCTTGAAACCTTCAACTTATTCACAGAGTAGGACACCTTATTTCAAAATGTAAGTTAACTTCCACAAGGTTTCTTTGTTTGTCAAGTCTAAATGATGTGATGAAGCATTATTTATGGGGTTCTAACATAACCCCAGTTCTCAGTAAGCCTAATGTTATTGGAATCACATGACGTGTGCATGCCTTTTAAATGATGCATAAGAATGAAGTGTTATAGCAGGCTCCTGGTTTACCCTGGCTTGTAGTTTCCCGAGAGATGCCAGAATTGGCCAAGGAACTTCTTTTTTAAAAGGTGGAAAAAATTCCATGGAAGACAAACATAGATCACTTTAAAAAAATCATTTTTTCTACCATTTCTATTCCACTCTTCAGTCCATAAATACCAACGCCCTCTTTTGAATGGTACAGATAGCATATTTGTGTTGAAATGTAATAGTAGGGATAGTGAGAACCAATTGGACTTTTGATGAGTATAAATTTGAAACAAATGATTTTATTCCTGGCTGACTAAAATCTCAAGTAGGCATCAAATTTGAATGTTTTTTTAAAAGATGATATGTCAATTCACTAGTAAATATCAGAAAGAAGATTGACATGTTTCTTTGATGTATTTGTCTCTAATTTATCTCTGATAGTACATCTTCATGTGTTTTTACTTTATAGAGAGTCTACAAGATGTTCTGGAAAAGGATTCCATGGTCAATAAAAAGGGGAAAAGGGTTTCATAACACATTCTCAAAGGTCCTGCAGCAACAGCAACAACAAATTCTGCTTAACTCATTTAACTCCTGTAATCTAATTTTTTAAATCAAATTTTATTGATTCACCATTTGTTTACAAAACTGTATGATTTTTGGAGTGCAACTTCACAGCAAAATACATGTATATGCTTCATTCTCCCACCACCAAAGTCCGAGTGCCTTCACACTGTCAAATCGACCCCCTGCCATTTCCTCCCCAACCGCCCGCACTCTGATACCACCATATTTTTCACAAAGTTTAAGAGCTCTTTATTTCTTTTAAAAGATTTGCCCAAACTAATTTGATCACAAAAATCAGCCCTCTCCTTTTTAACAGGGACACATTAACATCTTTTGAAACACAATGAGTGGATTATTGGTCTCTTTTAAGCTTCCTGACTTTTGATCATTCTAATTTCCCATTTGTCAGGTATTTCATTGATTTTATTGAGTCAACCAGAAGTTTTGATGTAAGATATGCATATAGCCTTATTTTACTCACATTTTCACATATATATTTTTTCACACATAGATCTTTGGCAGAATAAGTGTTTGAATTATGTTCTCATCTTAGAGCAAGACAAATACAGAGAGGATTAAGCTTTTATTCTTTACATAAAACCTAAGCAATTTCTTAAAACCAGAATAGTGCTGAGTCGGGGAAAATACAAATGTGTGGGACTCATTTGAATGGGCAGGAACTCAGGGAAGCTGTGAGTTGGACAGCTGCAAGAGACTATAGATATTATTCAGACTATAGATATTATTCAGCTGCAAGAGACTATAGATATTACTGAATAATATCTATAGTGTCATATTGTGCTAATTATTTTAGGTGATGATTACCAAAGCGACTTGCCCTGCTTAGGCAGCAGTTGTACCTGAGCTGGTTTTAAGTCTGATCTCCTGATTCTTAGTTCTCTACATTTTTGGCTAGATTTGGGACATTTCAGACCTTTGGTAGAGTAGTCTGATTTTGTCTCATATTCACCTTTGTTATTTTCACCCAAAATAGAAATCAACAATTGTTTTCCTTGGCTTTGAAAAGCATAGCTATAGAACTGATGATATGTACCATGTAGTAAAAAGTTCATCCAAATATTAAACTCCACTAAAATATTTCCGAACAATAAATGTATTTTGTTTCTGTATGGGTAGAACAGTGTGATCTACAGAAATGGGAGGTTCTAGGTTCCCTGCCCCACCCAAGAAAGGGGGGAGCTGAGCAGTAAGGGCAAGCTGACAAAGACTGGGAAAAAAAGGCTGGAAGGAAGAAGAAGAAGAAGAAAAGACCTGGAGGAGGCACATAGAGAAGAGAGACATGTAAAGAAGAAGCTGTGCTTGCTTCTTGGCCTTGACTTGTACCAGGGACTTGGGGGACATGGTAGGAGACACTTGAAAGAGACAGAGATGTGGGTGAGAGGCCCGTGGGAAGGCTGACAATGGCAACCTGTATCCTGACTTGTATTTTAATTTTGATCTCTTCCTTCCAGTTTTGTCTGACCCTTCTGCTCCTTTTCCATGGGTCACCACCAGAAGGTGCATTAGTCTTGTGGCAAGTTTTCAAGCCTCAGTGGCCCTGCTTTAGGCCAATCTTGTTTATGCATTTATCCACAAGGGGATGGGTAGCTTTAGGTGTTTCATGGGGAAACTGTTTTAATTTAATTTTTTCTTTTCTGTCTTCATTGCAGTTTAATTGTATTAAAGTGCTTTTCTGTTGAAGGTTTTAGACACTAAGAATATGTTTGTCTTTATATGGCAGATAGCAGAACCCATTTGGAGCCTACAGGTTTGGGGGCCCTAGGGTACCCTTCATTCTGCCTGCTAACATGTAGAGTGTAGGTGGTGGTGGTGGTGATGGGGTGAGAATGTATACTAATTGATTTAACTGGGCTAGAGATTTTCTGGGCTCTCAGGAAAAATTAAGTAAGTAAAACTGTCACCCCATTCAAATAATAGTTGAATATTTTTTCTTACTCAATTTCTTTTTTGGAGAGCTACTGAATACACAGTGAAATGGGTTGGTGGTGAAAGATTAGCTGGTAGCAATTATTTCCCCATATCCTTACTGAATTAGATAATACCAACTTTTCTTTGCTGTGTACAACCTAACTGAAAATGCAGATCCAATGACTAATTTCCTGGGTGTGTCAAAATGGCAGGCAGGCAGTGTTTGCAACTCATCTCTCTATTTAGCACTTCCCTCTGTTTCTAGATTAATGCTAATTCCCTCTAAACCCATCAAGCTAAGTCCTTTCACAGGGGAATACACTTTCTATTGCAATTTTCTGGAGGAATCTCCGTTCAAGTATTTGTTGAAAGTCCTTTGGGTTGAGTAGAGGTTTTAACAGGGCACAGCAGAATTACGTCCAGCTGTGTACAAATATTTATGGGAACAGTCAGAGAAACTGAAATAATTGATGCAAAGAAAAACAATTATCAAACAAATATGACATTGTTTGAATGCAGCAGAATATTCCATGGCTTTCCTCTCCATTACTCTCCATTATGGTGGTTTTTAATCCCATCTCAAAATATCAGAAAAATTTCTGAAATTAGAAAGTACTTACTAAGAACTGGGTATACGTAATTACAATTATTTTCAAGAATGAGGACTATTCTTAAAGAAAATATAAAGAGCAAATTATATTCTGTCCTGTTTACCAAATATGATGTAATACTTGACAAAAAGTATAAATAATAACAAAGTTACTTTTCAGAAATGTCTGTGTGAAAAATTATTATTTACCAATCATTATGACAGTGATATGAATTAGAGAAATAGTGGTAAATATGCAGGGAATTGACAAAGATAGCTTGGCATTCATATAGATTTACATATTATTTATAATAAATCTAGAGCCAGAATCTGGGAATAATGAATTTCAGTGGAAAGACAAAACTTCATGTAAATTTCATGTAACTTTTCCTGACTTTCTTACTTCTTTCTCATCCAGAACTCTGTACAACATCCTCTTTATGGAAGCCACTTATAGCTCTTTCTTAGTCATACCTTCTCTACCTTCCACTCCTTCTATCACTCCTGCCACTACATGCTGGGCAAATATTAATTCTATCTCCTCACTAGCTCTCAAATCAGTTTCTGACCAGAGTTATTCTAACAATTCCTTTACTACTTCCCCTTCTTTGTTCTTGATTTTTATATCTATCCTTGAGACAGCTACAAGAGTAATACATCTATAATAATAAACTACATTGGCTGGTTATGAAATCAGTTTCTGACCAGAGTTATTCTAACAATTCCTTTACTACTTCCCCTTCTTTGTTCTTGATTTTTATATCTATCCTTGAGACAGCTACAAGAGTAATACATCTATAATAATAAACTACATTGGCTGGTTATGATATGCCAGGCACTTAACATTTGATAAGCCACTTAATTTTCATAGTAATATCATTACTCTATTTTGTTTAGATAAGAAAATTATGTCTTAGAAAAGCCTCGTTGCCTAAGGGTCACATGGCAGGAGAAGACAGGGTTGGAGCTTAACTCTCAGGGGTCTGAAACAAGTTCACCTTTCTAACTATTACAACATGCTGCTTCTTCAAGCCAATCAGATCACGTTACAATTTGTGTTAATTTTGCTATTCCTATCATTCATGAAATTGTCAATTCAGAAGGCAACAATTTGTTCTGCTGTGCAAAACAGTGAGGAAAAACTACATGGCTTTTTCGTTATTTATTTATTTTTATGGCTGCTTTACAGTATTGACTGTTAATTAAGCTCATCCCTAAACCAAAGTGTTTCAGTGATGTGGAGTGACAATGAATGGATTGATTTGTAGGTTAGAAATGTGTGAGTGGTAGAAAGGTTTACATCTTTAATTAACTGTGGTTGCTTAACTCAGTTGATTAAAGCACCATATGAATGAAGTCACGTTTATGGATTCAGTTCCTGTGTGGGCCAGTTTATTTAATCATGTTTGCACTGTTAACCTCAGCCCACCTCCTTGCTAATGAATACTATTAGCAGAAAGTAAAGTACAGTTTGAGTGGAAAAGTGCAAATCCCTCCCTACACTTGGAAAAAATTACTTAACATTTAGATCCTATTGACGTTGGTGGAGAAACAGGGCACTTTATTAAATCTTTGATTGTTTTTAGCTCTGAAAAATTCATTGTGTGACAAAATGCCATGAATCATATAAAAATTTCAATCTTCTTTATAAAATTGCTTTTAACTGTATTTTAACAAATTAAATGAGCTATGACTGATTTAGGTGAAAACAGAAAATAAACTATTCAGATATCTCAGTTTTACAAAGAAAAATACACCCATTTATCTAGCTAGGAATGGTTTGATAGTCAGTTACTTGAACATTTTCATTTGAGGAATTCATTTTTTTCTGTTCCTTACATTCTTTGTTTCTGAGGTGAATGACGCTTCCCATGATAATAGGTAGATTTTCACATACTTGAAATTGGGCTGTCAAAATTGGGAAAAAAGTAAAGCAACGTCAGTTTAGTAATTTTATGAACTTTTTCTTTCTTTCTAACCAAAGCAATGAATGAGAAATCTACATGAGTGAGCTACCATGAAAACAAACAATGCAATTCGTTTGAGTTAGAAGCAGGAGGAGGTAAGGATAAAGTTCATACTTCCAGGAAAGAGAACCTGAGTCAAGAGGATGTCTGCTGTGTCCTCAGAATTTAAGGAAGGCCAGAGAGACTGGGAAAGAGTGAGCAAGGTGATTTGTGGTGAAGTCACAGATGGAACAGGAGTCTAAGGCAGGTAGGACCTCGGTAGCACATGTAGGGAGAAAGATGGGAGCCATTGAGTGTTTTCATGACTGACTTAGGTGCAGCTTTGTCTTTCTTGCTGCTGAGTTGAGAATAGACTGCAGAGAGGCAAGAGAGGAGCAGAGAGGGACTTCCCTAAATCAGAAAAGAAGTGATGATGGCTTAAACCAGGATAGCAGTGGTGAAGAATTGGTTGGTTTTTATTTATTTGTTTTCTGTTATTCTCAATAAAAGACACAGTATCATTGATTATATTTTGGGGCAAAAATTATAGGTTCATATATCATGCCAAGACATTTGTTAGCTTTACCATGTTTGTGTGTTATGAAAAAGGTACCTATGAAATTATCAGTAAATAACTCACGTTCTATTGTCCTTTCAGAAACCATCCAATGATTTCACTCATATATGGGATATAGATTAAGACAACAACAACCACAAAGGAACTGACAAAACTAAATCAAAACAAGCTTTAAAACATATAACTACAGAATTTTTTAAAAGTTTTTTTCCCAAGAACTGGGGTACAGGCCAGAAGTGCAGGGGGGTGAGATGACCCACCAGAGACAGAGTGGGGAACAGAACAGGCAGATTGACTAGATACACTGCCGAGGGGAGCAGCAGGCAAGACCAGAGAGATCTGCCGTGCCATGAGTGTATCTCGCTGGTGGGTCGGGGATCGAACCGGCACCTTGGAGGCTGTGAACAGCTCCACAGCACTGCACTCAACACCCTGTACCCTGCGCCACCAGGGAGGCCCTATATCTACAGAATTAAGGCTGCTAGAGGGGGAGAGAGTGGGAGCAAGAACAAAGAGGAGAGGGGTTCCGATGATCTAGGGCAAAGGATTATGGGTGCTTTGATGGTTGAGTTGGTGCGGTGACATACATATGAGGAGGTTGAAGCTTTTGCCCCTAAATCATATAAAGTGTTGTAAACCAATGTTACCTCAATAAAGGAAAAAACAAAAAAACAAAATCCATCCAATGGGCTCTTACTCAGTTTTGACTAAATTCCAAATTGTACAATAACTTAGACCAACTTTATCTATTCCTGTGATGTACAATATAATAGCACACTAGCCACATGTGACCATATTAGCTGTTGGAAGAGTCTAGTCCAAAGTGAAATGTGCTGTATATGCAAAATCTATAATAGATTCATAAGCTTAGTAAGGAAGAAAGAACGTCAAATCTGTTATTAATAGTTTTTTTTTTTAAATAGTGGCAATAGATTGAAAGGATAATATCTTGGAATTATTGTGAAAATATAGAATTAATATTAATTTTACCTGTTTTTTACTTTTAAAATATGGTCACCAGTACATTTAAAATTACAAATGTGGCTGGTATTTCGGTCTTACATTATATTTTTGTTGGAATGTGATTTCCTGACTTTATCTGGTGTTATCTGACTTTATCTCAGCTATTTTCCTTGTTTGATAAATTCCAGTCATATTGGGTTTCTTGGCGATTCTTGAACTTGCTAAACTCATTCCTGCCTCAGGGTCTTTCTATCTTTTATTACCCTTTCCTGAAATGCTATTCTCCTAGAATGTCCCTAATCTTTCTTTCTTATTCATCTGGCAGCTCAAATATCCCTTCTAAGAAGCATTTGCTGACTATTCTGACTAAAAATCTATTCACTTTTAATCTCATTTCTTTTATTTTTATGTTGTTATTCCTGGATGCAATATTTAATTATTTATGACCTGTCACAAATAAGTAAATCCAGAATGTGCGATATCTGGAAGGACTTAATTATGTTATTGTGTGATATCTGGAAAACCTTAATATATGTGTGTTATCTGGAAGACTTTAATGTGTGATAACTGGAAGACCTTCATTATTTTATTGACCATTATACCCCCAGAATAGCATTTGGCATATAGTAAGTGTTAAGTGAAAGATAATTGAACACTAAACATGAGGAATGAATGTTATAAGTGAATACATAAATAGAGTTGACTTTGTCAAGTCAGGGATGTCTCACTAAAAACTAACATTGAAGTAAGAGTTAGAGAATGAGTAAAGAGAGGAAAGAGTACTTCAGGTAGAAGGAATGAGGGGAAAACTCAGTAATAGGTAAGTGATTTGACAGAGTAAAGGATAGGGCATCTGACAAAATTTTAAAAAATTCAGAGTGATCTATGGGAGAGAAGTAAGAAGGCACATGGCACATGCTACATTATTCTATCCAGGGACTCATGTTATCTGTGTGACATGTGGGTTCTCTAGGACAAGGTAGGCAAAGATAATGTCATTTTATAGGTTAAGAAAGTGAGGTACAGCAAAGCTGAACTCATGTAAATTCATAGAGCTAGCAAGGGTGAGAAGAGAGATTCCTACCTTGGACTGGTTGACGGCAAAATTGTAACTCTATATTTTATGTTGCCTCTAACACAGTATACTTACAAAATTTGAAGCTTGAAGCTTGAGGTCTTTGACAATCAGGGTATTTTCTTGCAAGCAACAGAAACAGCTGTCTGATGGGAGAAATAATTTTGTTGTAAGTAAATTAGTTAGCTCATGAAAATAATAGGCAGCTGAATTACCTGGCTTAGGAAATGGGCAGACACCATGGGAAGCCAACAGCACTCAAGATCACTCCACAGCAATGCTTAGTGCTGTCTCATTGAAGAGCACCTGCCAAGATTCAACTCTCCCATTCCTGGATACTTGCTGCCCGTTGGAGTACTTTCGGTTCTGCCAAACTCATATTGTGTAAACTGACTTTTTATGAAGCTTTATGTCCTGACTGCTGCGTTCCAAGTCCTAGGTGGAAATACTTGATTCACAGTGTTTGTTGGTGTGTGGGCTCTAAAAGAAGTTTCTTTGACTTCTATATTGTGAACTGAGGTTCTAATTCTCATTGGTTTTGGGACTGATACCAGTTGGAAAGGTTATTGATTCCTGGTTTTCAAAATAGCAAATAATCACCAGAGTCTAATACTTCAGCTATCCTAATCAACGTGCATATTTTTCTCTAATAACCTCTCCCTTTACACATGAAAGGACTTTGCCTAACTTAGTGCAATTTGGGTTGTATGGTCATATGCATCTCATGGCCAAGTCTTGGCCTTGCCTCCAAGGGAAATCTTATGGCACAGGAGTTTCAATTCAGTACCAGGTCTTACAAGTACAGTCAGAGTGTATCAAGGCTGTGAGTCACTTACAGCAAAGTTCCGAGTTTGAGTGTCTGACTTGTCAAGTAGCTGAAAAAGAAAATTTCTACTCCCTTTAATTTCTCTAGTCAGTTCAGATTCCCTCAAATAAAAAGACATCTGGGCAAACCAAAATTTCTACTATTTCTATATATTTTTCCTTGCATTGATTGTTAAAGAATTTTAAAGTTTATGTTACTTTTTCCCTTGTATTTTTATGCCACTTTATTGAAAGTAAAATTTTCTTTCTCTGAATCTACAAATTGTGAGGTTTTTATACTTGGGTAATATTTGTATTGACATTGACCTATATATTTTTTCAATAGCAAACATTTTTCATAACGAATATTCAAAACTTTATATGAACAGATATCTCATTATTTTAAGCCAAAATTCTTTTGAGGATGTGCCATAGTCACTTTTTTCCAATATTAGGTTAGAAATTTTTGTTCACAAGCTTTTTTTCTAAAACAAGTACCTACCAATAATGGATTCTAATGCTTAATAATTTCATTGATGAGTTAAACAAGGCTTTATTTTAAGTGATAATAGTTACCTTATTAAATTTTGGTGTTTCATTTATATGTTCAAATATAACAACATAGGGTTGCAATTTAGCCCGAGTCACAGAAAATTGATAAAAACAATAGTTTGAATTTTTAGAAAGCATCTTTTATCTCGTCTGAACATATTTTACTCCTTATACTATCAAAAATTATGGTCAACAAAGATAAAATTTCAGATTTTTTCCTGTGTCTATCTCTGTGTACATGTGTGAGTGTGTATGTGTGCGCATCACTGTGTTTGTATGTATGATAGTGTGCATTACTTAAAGACTTCATTCTTTTTCCTCCATAGAATGTGTATAGTGATAAGTTTGTGAAGCAAGACAGAGGACTGGGCTATGAACATAATCAAATGCACGTTGTTAATGCTAACTTTTTTTTTTTTAACTTTGAAATCTAATTTGTGATTGAAGTTGCCTAGTATAAGACAATTAAGTGAACTTCATCCTAGGACCTTCCTGGCAAGTCCCACCCCTGCCTGTTTCCTGGGAATTCTCAGATCCTGCTCTGTGATACCAAAATATCTGCTTCTTATAACACCACACCTCACCATTGCCATGACCTTTTCTTTCTCTTGTGTTCATCAGGATTCTTAATATTACTGTCTTTTTCCTCAATCAAGGACATTTGATTTTGTCTTCAAGTTTATTTTCCATTTGCTTTATCCTGTGATTTCTGAGAACATTCATTGGTGTTGCACTGGATTGTTCTAGTTCATCAGTGACTGTAGTACTAGAAATCTTGTGAACAAGCTGCTATGAAATTGGGCAAAGGTAAGGTCCATTTTTTTGGTTGAAGAGAAGATTTAAAACTTGGGGAGAGGTCAGCATTGTGAGATTGGGAGGAAGGAAAAGAGAGAAGGTAAGGATTGAAGGTCAATTTTCAGTGTTGCTTCTTTCAGTACATTGATGTGTAGTACCAGCACTGGAGTACTCCATTATCATCACAGAATAGAGAGAATGCTTGACTTAACCCAACATAAGGGCTCAGGTATTTGATAGGAGCTGTGATGTATAACTCCATGACATACTTCCAGTGACATTTCAGATATGACTAGTAATACTTCAGAACTCCTTAGAGTCTGAAATCTATGTCCTTCCTTCTACTCCCAACACTGACATTTATACTAGGGAGTTGGGGAGATCTCATGGTTCCATGAATATCTTTGTAATACTCAGAATGGTACTCTGTGGACCACCTGAATGTTCTCATCTAAGAAATTTCTCCCAGGTTGAAAAACATAGAAACAGCTAACTTCTTTCATCTAGACTGCTAAATGTTTTACTTGTAACTGAGTGTGCTACTTTAACATTAATTTATGTGGTCAAGAAGAAGGAGCAATACTGAGTTTTTAGACTAGAGAGAACTATTTTTCTATAAATCATCTCCCTTGAAAATTTTGATCTGTGAGGCATTTATTTTTCTTAGTCTTTGAAACTTCTCCCTGAAGTTTATTTACAAATACATGTAGCAAACACTTATGTGTTGATTATTGTGTTAATGGACATTACAAATATTGACAGATTTAATCCTATTTTAACCTAGTGAGTTAGGTATTATTATTATCAAATTTTAACAGTGGAGGAAATTGTGGCACAGAGAGGGTGAGACTTCCTTATGAACACACAGCTAGAAAGTTGCAGACCCAGCATTCAGTCCAAGCCTTCTGTTATAGGGTCCAAGTTCTGACTCACTGCCTTAGGCCTTGAGGAACTACATCATAGCCAAGGTGACTTGAAATGTTTCTTCTTGTCTATTGTCCTACTATGCATTTAAAAAATTTTAATATAGTGTATTTTGGTGGTACTTCATTCATATCCCTTCTTGTTTTCTGCATAATAAATGCACAATTGTGACAGTAAATCAATCAGGTATTAGATATTATTCATGTAAGTAGCAATTATTTCACTTCACTTTCCAAAGCTAAGCAAAGATACTGTGCTTTTCTTATCCCAAAATTATATTATTATCTCTTCTTATAACTTTCATAAAAGTTGTTACCAAAAAACATTAAACATTTGAATATAAAAATAAAAAAAGTTAAAAAAAAGTTTGCAATGGAAAGGCAATATAGTTAATGTGTCATTGGTTTTGTGCTATGGTGCAAGAAGCTAGTTGTGCAAAATATATATTATACACACACACACAACCTTTCTATATATAGAGGATACCTCAGTTTATCTTTAGTGAATTGGCCACATATAGAACCTTTTTAGTATTATTCTTAGAACAGCTAGAGAGTCCCATGAGAGCTGAATGAGTCAGGAATGAGAATGAAAAACATAGGAATTTGAAAATACTATGTAAATACATACATATATATATATACATATATATATATATGCAGTTGTTAATTAAACAAACAGAATCAGACTTTGATTTTTGGGGGACCTCTGTGAAAAATATGATTATTTTTTTTATTCCACCTGTATATCAGTCTCCCTTTGCACTTAGAGAGTTGATGGTGTTGGAACTGGTGCTTACCAGCTCACAAAGCATTGATTGTTGGCAATTTTTCCCTGTTCTGAATTTAGTGACTCATGTTATACCTTGAAATTGGGTGAAATACACCATGGGTATCAAGAAACAGTGAAAATCAGAGCCTTTTTTCCCAGAGACAGTTGTCAAACATTGATTAAATAACCACTGGGCATTTGGAAACATAATGATTACATGATATTTAAAAATTTCCCTCTAATAATTTTAAAAAGAAACAAAATTAAAATCTTTTGACTTCACTTTATTTATTTTTATGCTTTCCTTGTGATTAAAAGCTTTTCTCAGGGAGTAATCCTAAGAACATGAAGTTCTGCACTGAACCCTGAAAACAGATCTCCCCCTAAACAATCTTGGTCAGCCTTGGAAAGCATTGTCAGAAACATAGCTTTCACTGGGTTTTCATTTCTATTTTTCACCAGACATTTACAAAGAAAAATTGCTTCCTACTGAGTATCCATTAGCCCCCAGCACCGACAGTAATGAGCAAACTGCCAGTGAGCTGGAGAGCAAATGGATATGAGTCACCAAATACACTTAGCGGGCGCTTCCTGCTCAGCCTTCTGCGTCACTGCGAGGACGCTTGTTCCTTAGCAGCCCAGGTAAAAGTCACAGTTGTGCAGTTGTGCTTGCGGGGAGAGCTGCTGATCTGAAGGCGCTCCCTTAAAAGGATGCACTGATCTGTACTTGTGAAATCATTTGTGCACATCCTTTCCTGTATTCGGGATTTGCATCCAGGTTGAAATGTTCTTACACGAAGTATTAAGCTAAAAGCACAGACCCTTTTAAAATGTATTGCTTTATCGAGATCAGAAAGGCAAACAAATAGGATTTAGATCAAGCCTACTTGTTCTGAACAAATATAAAGAAACATGCCATAAAGAGGCAGGTTAATGCCAAAAACCACTGAACAGCCAAGAGGAGGGAAACAGTAAATGTTTCCCCATAGGAGCCTGGCTCAGTGGAGTTTTGTTTGCTAGTTTACCTAGTTTTGTGCCATCTTAATTGCTGATGCTGCAGATGGGAGAGAGAAGTTTGTTGCTTTCCTAGGGAATATTTCTCGGCATCAAATAGTCAACAAATAGCAGATGGAAGAAAGAAAGATTTCTGATTAGTCTCCGGGAAGGTGGCAACATACTTGCTTGTGTTCATGGGATACTAATGAGAACACATGGCAATTTCAAGCTTATGTTACAGAACAAATGATGCCAACAACTTGTTGAGTGTCCAAGCACTCAGTAAGGGACATTTTTTTATTTTTAAGAATGAATTTTATCAACTGGGAATAAGTGAGCATAATGAAGCAAAATTTTATTTCAGTGGGAACTTCTTGCAATGCTTGAGTCTAATTAACTTATTTATATTCTGTTTGATTCAAAAAGTATTTAAGCCACGTTATGAAAGAATATGTGATACAACCAAGTGAGTAAATTGAGCAAAAAAGAAAATAAAGGTGAAAAAGTTGTGAGTTTCGGTGAAGGTAATCCAGTTTGTGTGACTGAGGTCGGTTTGATGTGGTAGAGGTGGGTGACAAATTTAGCTTTGAGCTTTGAGGAAAGCAAAGTAGAGAAAAAGACGAGTCATTCATTTAGTATCTATTGGATGAAAATCAGTTGCTCAAGTAAAGCTCTGCTCTTCTATACCAAGCAATAGAAAAATGTGACTGAATAGGTTGTCAAAGATTTAGAAGTGGGGAAGGAACTAAATAATAAGTCTTTGGGTATGATGGATACTTGTCTTCCTATTATACATGTAGCTTTTTAATAAAGGATGTACACCTTAGAGGGGGGGTGTACTATATATATATTTATATTTATATTTATATTTATATATATTCATTTTTATTTTCATGTATTATATATATATTTCATTTCTTCCAACTATGCTATGGTAAATTACTTGCTTCCAATCTTTTAATAAAATAATGCAAATTTCATAATATTTCTTTTGTATCTTAAGAATTCATTCATTACAAATCATAATTTCAAATTCCATCAAATATTTTCTCCATCTTTGCTGTTGACTACATTTATGCCTAAAGAGTGTCTATTGCTGTACCCTGCAGAGGTAAAATGGCCCTTACCCAAAATTTGGTTCAGGTGACCAGACTGGTGATACCACCCATGTACTAAGAGTATAGGAAAGGATAATGACTCATGTTATGTGGCTTTTTAGAGAGAGCAGGAAAGTCCCCAAATATGTCCAAAAATGGCTTAAGAGAGCAGAGAAAGGAGATTGGCCTGGGATTTTAATATGGTTTTGGACTGGAGCAGGGATGAGGGCTCCCTTGGGGACAGGGACTTGCTTGGTTGAACTTCCTCTTGGAACCAAAGGAGGAATCATCTGGGCTTTCCTACTAGCTTTCCAATTGTGGGCAGAAGAAAAGGAGGAGTGGTGGGGCTTGATATCTGTGAGCAAACATCAAAAATGGAGTTAAGTTCTTCATTATACTGTCTAGGTGAGGGCCTCCTCTCTTTGTTTCTGGTCTCCCACTTGAGAAGAAAGGCAACGAGAAAGGTGTTAAACAGAATAATGGAGTATTTGAAATAATTTAAGTTCATTCTGATCAAATAGCACAGAAATGATTATTTAAAAATGTAGGAGGAGGTTGATATCTCACTTTCTGCAACTTTTATCAATGGGGGCACCTTTTCTTTCCTCTTTCTTGGTGCTCTGGAATCTGATGACATCTGTATTTTAAATTGTCTAATAAAGGTGCTTTATTATAATGTCTGAAAAATGTTAATGCAACTCAATAACAAAACAAGCAATCTGATTTAAAAAATGGCTAGAGAAACTAAATAGACATTTTTCCAAAGAAGATATACAAACGGTCAGTAATATGTGAAAAAGTGCCAAACATCATTAATTATCAGGAAATGAAAATCATAACCACAATGGGGTATTACACGTTAGAATGGCTATTATCAGAAAGACAGGAGAGACTGTGTTGGTGAGGATGTGGAGAAAAAGGAGCCTTGTGTGTGGTTGGTAGGAATCTAAACTGATGCAGTCGTTATTAAAAACAGCATGGAGATCCCTCAAAAGTTAAAAATAGAACTACCATATGAGCAGTAATTCCACCTCTGGGGTATGTATCCAAATGAAATGATAACAGGATATTGAAGAGAGATAGCTGCACTCCCAAGTTCACTTCAGAATTATTCACAACCACCAAGAGATGGAAGCAACTTAAGTGCCTGAAATGGATGATGCATAAAGATAGTATAACCACTTAGCTCTAAGATGAGTAAGTTCTGAGGATCTAATGCAAACATCATAACTATATAGTTGTTAACACAGTATTGTATAATAGAAAATTGTTAAGATAAGAACTTAAATTGCTAAGTAAAATATATACATGTACATATATAAATGTATGAGGGGGGTGTTGTGTTAATTAACTAGATTGGAGGAATAATTTTATAATGCATACGTGTATCAATTCATCATGATGTATTCTTTGAATATCTTTCAATTTTATTTGTTAAAGCTGAAAAATCTTTTCATACTCATAAGCGGTTCAGTTTTTCCTTTTGCACCATTGCAGTTTCACATTAAATATAGTTTGTTATAAAACATTTACCTAATAAGTAAAATAGATGCATTTTACTTGTTATGTAGAAGATGTGGTGTAGCTGAGGAGAACAGTTCTCTGAGACTAGAAATCAAGAAACCAAAATATCATCACAGCAATGCAACTTCCTGTTAGGAACTTTGACCTCACCTGTTGTTTTTAGTCTCTTAGCCAGTAAAGTGAAGTGAGCAGTTTATATTCTCCAGTATTATGATAAGGAGCTCTCCATGGCAATTTACCCTGTGGAGTTTCTCCTAACATCTGTTTGGGGTTGTCATACTGATCATTTAAATTAATTGATTTATCAGTCCATGTAAACAATTAATAATTAGATAATCAGTATAATCTCATGCTGGGTATGTTAATGAACAATTGCCAGAGGTATGGAGTGGTGTGTTACCTGTTGTAATATAAAAGGAGTATATTTAAAATATAAGACTTCATTGGTATATCCAGAGCAGCTATGTAAATTACATACAATTACATATTATATGTAAATTACATATAATTTCTGCAGAGCAGCTATGAAAATTACATATAGTGCAATAGTCTTGGGTTTCTTTGGACATAATTGACAACTTTACTCACCCAAATCCAATTAATTGCCTCTTAGGAAGTAGATCCTGTACAAGATTCTCTCACTGGACCTAGTGGCTTCTGACCAACCTCTGAGAAGTCTCAAAATTTTGAGCATAGAGAAGCATAGGCAGTGAGATATCAGGGAGATATCAGTGAGATATCAGTGTTATTAAAAAACTATTAGTACATATGTCAAGATGCATTTTTTTCTTGATTCTGGAATTATGATTTTAATAGTTATAGAAGTCAAGCCAGCCATTCTTTTAAATGAGCCAATGATATTTTTCACACCAGAAATTTATGCTAACAACTACAATTGCATTTCTCTTATCAGGGCTTTCTGGTTTGATGTGTTATATAATATTTTATGGCTGATTTGCTGGTTTTTCCTGATTTATAGAATTCTTATACTGCTTCTAATTGTGCTATAATTAGTAATATTTATTGAATACTTACTACTATTTCATGCCAGACACAGAGCTTAGTGCTCTACGGGCATGGTCACATTCGGTTTTCCAAGAACCCTTTGAGGGTGGTGCTCTTGTCTTTCTCACATTGACATGTGAGGAGGCTGAGACAGAGGAAAGGATAAGGAGGTCACCCATGGAAACACCACCGGCTAGTAATTAGAACCAACGAATTTCAACTCTGTCTGTTACCATAACTCAAGTTCTTAAACATGATGTTCAATTGCTTTTACCAAAATTACCTTATTCTAATAACAGAAGAGACATTAAATTGTGGGGAAAAGAAGCGCTTATACCATTCTGTCTATTTCATTCCTTTCTTCAAGATCAGACATGATCATTAGGAGAAATTTTCCAATTATTTTGTAGTTTTATTTCTGCTAACCAGAAATTTAAGGTGAGGATAAATGAGAAATAACTTTTTAACACTGGCTAAATATTTCAAAATTAGAAAATGGGTTCATTGTTGGGTTAGAGTTGTGGCAAAAAGACAAAAAATATCTTAATACAAAGCACTTTGTGTTTTCACATAATGAAGTGTCCAAGTGTGATATCATCTTCTATGAAGCTTGAACAAGGCCATCCTGAACTATTGGACCATCTTGTACCAGCACAGGAGATCTCCCTTATGCACACGTGGTAGCCAACCACAGGGAGTGAAAAGGTAACAGGACTGTGATCATGAAAGACCACAATGAAAAGAACTTTGTTTCTAAATCTTCATAGAAATAATACATAAACATTAATAGACTGAAATGTATTGAAAAATTTTCTTGTCATGAAATTTGTTCTTTATAAGAAACAAACAACTGTAAACTGTTTCTGTGGGGTGTGTATGTGTGTGTGTGTCTAACAGTATTCTTGTAAAACAGAATTTGTAAGCTTAACCTAATAAGATTTTAACTTTATTGATTTCATACTCCTTTTCCTATAATGATTGGATAGGAAGAGTTATCCTTTTTCCTCCTCTAACAAAGAAGTTCTCTCCTTTGTCCCAAGAGGGAAGAGTACCGTTTTCTCCCCCTATTTACACTACCCATAATAAGTCATGGATGGGTGGATGGATGGCTACGGACTCATAGGTGAAACAGTTGCTCTCAGTATTAGCTATGTATGAATCCAAATCCCATCATATATTAGACTTTTTTTTTTTTTCGGATTTTGTACGTTTGTTAAATTTTAGTTAATAAAATGTTAGGGCAATAGAGTTGTGAGTCTGGCTCAGAGGCACAAGCTGAGATATTTATAGAAAAAGATTCTAGTTTGTGTTTGTGTTTCACTTTGTCCTATAGAAATAGGAAGTCATGATTTTCAACCTTGAAGGAACATAGGCTGCTTCCATTGCAGGAAAGATTATTGGAAAGATTGGGAGAAATTATTGGAAAAAATATGGAGAAAAGCCCTGAGAATTGCATGGAAGAAATATTAGTGGAGTGAAGGCATCACCTTATAAGGGTGGAATTGAATAGGATTGGGCTACAGGATGTCTCCACTCTGCAATTATCTACTTAGGGGATTTCTCGCTTCCCTCATACACTAGAATGAAGTAGAAATATTTTGAGGGGGGTGTACTTTGACAAAGAATGTTTATGATAATAATTTTATTATTGTAAATATCTTTTGAAATACAAAACAACATGTAAAGTGAACACCAGTATATTTAGACCCATGCTCCTTAGTTGACAGCTTTGCTCTGCCAGGTGTGACCCATGTACCAGTCGTATGGCTGTCACCTAGGAGCTCTTTGGAAAGACTCCCAGACCCTATCCCATTGTTGCTTAGCTGGGAGCTGCATTTTACCAAGTTACCCACAATGAAACTACCTTTAGTTCTGCATGCAGGTCCATATGGAACAAGTTTTCACACACATACCTGTTTGCTTAAATTCAGCTTTGAAGATAACCAACCTCTGAATTGGTTCTGAACTCAGAAAAACAACTAGATTTTAACTCTTTTTTTCTCTGACAGACACCAAAACATATTTTGACTGATTTTGTTACTTTTCATTTCATTGTTTTAGTGTCATATAAATGTGACTAATACATAGCAAGGCGGGGGAAAATGCATGTTAGTCATAGGGTTTTGTATCTTTTTTTCCCAGACTTGCCAAACATTTAGGACATGATCTTTAAGAAAACATTTAAGACAAAATTGTGTGTGTGTTTTGGTTTAAGAGAGAAAGCACAATACCCTTGTAAAATGATAAACTCAAATAAGATTAAATTCATATCGTATTCTTAAATGACAACTTACCTCCTTCTGTGGGATCCAGTAGAGTATTTCCAAGGTAGATTCTGCCTTTGCAATATCCAAAACTGGTCTTTGTGTGCAGGGGTTAGATGAGCAAAGCATGACTTCAAGGATTTCAAAGGTTTTTCACTCCCAAAATATTTACTATTTAGTATCCATTTGAATTGAAGAAATTAAATATCAATAGTCACATTTTTGATCAAGCAGGATACTATCAAATCCAATAGTTTCTATTTTATTATCATCATTTAATAGTTTTCCATCTCTAATGCTTTTTCCACATGTCACATTAGTCTCGTCATGCTTCAAAATTCAATGCTTGTTTCACCTTCTCCAAAAAATCATTTCATCTGCAGTCTCATTTTGATCTATCACTTCTGTAAGGCCTTTTGTATATACAGTGTATGTGACTCATATTAACATTTTATTGTGTACTGTAGTTCAACGATTGTTTCATATGTCTACCCTCTTTAAATTGTTAGTCATTTAGAGTAGATATGGGATCTCAACAATATTCCATTCCTAGTGCTTCCTGTGCACTCAGAACAGACTAAATGCTTAGAAACAAGCCGTTGATTAAACCAATTTACCACATTGCTTACAAAATGAAACCTTATAGAGTTAGATTTTTATTGGGTACATAGAGAATCATAAGGCTTATTAAAAATCTACAGGGGTTTATGGAAAATATAAGTAAAAGATGATGATGGAAAGAGAGT
This sequence comes from Talpa occidentalis, assembly GCF_014898055.3. Taxonomy (NCBI): domain Eukaryota; kingdom Metazoa; phylum Chordata; class Mammalia; order Eulipotyphla; family Talpidae; genus Talpa; species Talpa occidentalis. Next base: position 89,903,699 of record NW_023602073.1, read on the forward strand.
TGAGAGTGTTTGCAATCAAACTTCATGAAAGTCACAGATTTGCCTAAAGCTTACTCTCTGTGCCAACTTCACTTACCCAAATTTGCCAAGGTGATGGTTTGTGAAGGGTGGATAAATGAGGTAACTAAAGAATAAGCCAGGCTCTGGCATCATTTTCTTGGCTTATACTTCTGGCATAGCATACTTTCTACTGTAGAGGTAATCACAGCACAAGTATTAGAGGCCAGAAGATCACTAACTTTTAGATTAAAGTCTTAATTGATCTTCCCTTGGCCTGGGGCACTCCAAAGGATCCCCTGATTAGAAGTTGGATTTGAAGGAGAAAGTAGCTGGCAACCAGAATTATCGACACTTTCTGGAACTTTGTTCTAATCCCAGAAATACAGCTGTGATTGGATTCATTACATGCAGATGTTGTATAGTCTTTATGATGTAGTTTTTTTTTTTTTTTTTTTAAGATTTATTTATTTATTTATACAAGCACTGCATACAGTCAGAGGCACGGGAGGGTGAGAGAATTCACCAGAGCCAGAGCAGAGAATAGAACAGGAGGAGTAACGAAGTATACTGCCGAGGGGAGCAGCGGGCAGCAGGAGAGGTCTGCGTGTCATGTGGGACCCTCGCCGGCAGCCAGGGATCGAACCAGCGCTGCAGAGGCTGCAGGCAACTTCGCAACCCAGCACTCAGCCGCTGCGCCACCGGGGAGGCCCCTATGATGTAGTTTTATGTACAGATGCTCTGTGGACATTAGTGTGACCCAGAACATTATGGGGCGTCTGTTGAAATTCTTCTCTGTGGGCTTGAGTAGTGAACTCAAGGAGTTTTACTTTTTCATGCACTTGAATGCATTTATTAGGTCCTTGTCCATTAGTGCTACAAAGTCCATTGGTGCTACAAAGATTTTTTTTGTTAATTTTTGTGTAGGAGGGATAATTTTTTCTACTTCTCAGATGTGTAAAACTCACCCAGCAAAAAATAAAGGCTTTAATTATTTATTTCCTTCATTAGAGAACAGATAAATGGCAAATGTATATTCTGAGGAGTGGTATTTGTAGTTCATTGCATATGATGCTTCATTTCCTATATCCATGCAGATGTATCTGTGCTGATAGCTACTCTTGTACTCTTGCTGTGTCTTGTATAAAGAGTCATAGATGTCTCTTTGTATTTACACTATATTGTAACCAACTCAGTATTTTCTCATTTGGTTCATGTATAAGATCTCACATGAAAATAACAGCAGTTGAATGATTTCTCTTTTTTTAAGATTTTGTTTTGAGTCAATTATGCAATTTTGAAATCATAGTGGTGTGATATGATTCACAAATACACAAATATCTTCCATTTAAAAGATATTTGCTCAGGCAGGAGATTCTCCTTGTGTTGGTTCTGTAACTGCCAAAATCATTTTGATTGTCAATAATATTAATCACTTTCCTCATCACAATCCTGCATTGCTTTCTCTCCAGATTTCCATCTTTTCACTTTTGCACCCTCACTTATATTGTCTTGGACAGTGGAAAAAAAATCACTACTCTTTCCCAAAGTTAAACTAATCATTTAAAACAATTATCTCCAACATATAGCATAGGAATCAATAAAATAGGACAGTGTATCACATTTTATCAGTGAATGGCCAGAATACTTATACGCAAACTCAGACATGAGGACTGGAGATTTTCTAAACATTTTCTGTGGATCAGGTGCACTAGGAGATTTCTATATGAGATCTTGCCTAAACTTTAACCCAAGATAGACTAATTATTATAATGATGAAAATAAAGTGGGTGGATGGGGGAAGTGAGAGCAAAAAAGAATGGAGAGAGAGAGAGAGAACCAGTTATCTCACTAAAGGTGAGAATTAAATCCAAATACATATAATTTCATCTTGCTTCTCAGAGAAAAGCAGAGAAAGAGAGAAGTCGTTTTCCAACATGGCTATGATCCAGTAATGACTCTGGGAAATAGTTAATTTGAGTCCTGACTCTATGACTTTCACATTCAGCGTATTACACTTGTGAAGGAGAGGCTGAACTAGCTCTGTCCCTTCCCCAGAAGAATTTCTGGTTACCAGTCAATTTAGGGAAAACAAATTGTCCCTTTAGACTGCTGTGGTACATGAAGCAGCCTCCATTCAACTGTAACTTGCTGGGAGCAAGTTTTTAATGGGTTTAGATTCTGGGAAGATAAATTTTATGGGAACTAGAATTCTAATAATAAACAGAGACTATATCTAAAGGTGTCATTGTGTTGATGGGGTCAATAGACATCAGGAAAGCAAAAGGTAGAACATGAAGGTAGGAGTGGTAATCAGGGACCAACCAGAAGAAAGAGGGGTCTATTAAAGAAAATATTTAGCTACTGCCTAGGGGTTAAGTCTCAGCCCTATCGCCACTAAGTTCTGAGTTTGATCCCTGGTCAGGGAGATAACCCACATGGCACAGCAGACCTCTGCTGTCTCACCCACTGCTCCCCTCAGCAGTGTATTTCAGTAATCTTACTGTTCTGCTCCCCACTCTCTCTCTGGTGAATCCTCTCACTCCCTGGCACCACTGGCCTACACTCCAGTTCTTCTACACAAAAGTTAAAGAAAACCTTTAGCTCCCATTTTGTGGAAACTGCTTATGTTTACTTTCACAGTATGTAACACTTAATATTTAAGGAAAACAATGTTATCATGATGACTGAGGACACTCAGTAAAAAGAGCATATTCCTATGTTCATTGCAGTTTTATTTTTAATGGCCAAGGTATGGAAACAACCTATGTCCCTTTATATGTATAAATGGATAAACAAGATGTGGGGTGTGTGTGTGTGTGTGTGTGTGTGTGTATCTCACATCTTGTTGTATATTTATATAGTGGAATTCTACTCAGCTATAAAAGTTATGAAATTTTGTCTTTGCAATAATTTAAAGGATATTATTTGAAATAAAATTAAATTAGAGAAGACATTCAATATGATTTCACTCATTTGTGGAAGATAAAGAAACAAAACAAACTAATAAACAATATAAAACAACAACAACAAAAAACCACTTTTTTTAAATAATAAATTTTATTTTTATATTCCCCATACAATTGCACCCCCCCTATTTTGACCCCAATCCCTCCCCTCCCGCCTCCCACCCCCCAAAAAGTGTCTCTGGTTCATAGTTTTTTGTTGATTTTGATTTTCACTTTCTTATAGTTATTCATTTTCCAGGTCCCTTATTTAAGTTTTCTAGATGCCTGCTATGAGTGAGACCATCCGGTATTTTTCTTTTTCTTTCTGGCGTATTTCGCTGAGCATGATCCCTTCCAGCGCCATCCATGTTGCTGCAAATTGCATGTGTTTATCTTTTTTGAATGCTGAGTAATATTCCATGGTATATATGTACCACATCTTCTTGATCCAGTCATCTATTTTTGGGCATTTGGGCTGTTTCCAAAGCTTAGCTATTGTAAACAGTGCTGCTATAAACATAGGGGTGCAGGTGTTCTTTGGAATTGATGTTTCTGTGTCCTTTGGGTAAATACCTAGGAGTGGAATTGCTGGATCATATGGAAGCTCTATGTTTAGTAGGTCCAGAAATCTCCACACAGCTCTCCATAGTGGTTGGACCAGTTTGCACTCCCACCAACAGTGCAGGAGAGTTCCTTTTTCTCCACACCCTCGCCGACATTTGTTGTTGCTAGTTTTTTTAATATGTGCCATTCTCACTGGTGTAAGATGGTATCTCATGGTAGTTTTGATTTGCATTTCCCTGATTACAAGTGATGTTGAACATTTTTTCATATGCCTGTTGGCCATTTGCATTTACTCTTCAGAGAAGTTTCTTTTTAGCTCTTCTGCCCATTTACAAAAACGGTTATAAGAACAAAATGGTGATTACCAGAGGAACAAGGGGAAGCAGGGTGGGTAAATTAGATAAATAAAATTGATTATATGGTGGTAGATGGAAACTAGACTTTTGCTGGTCATTATAATGTAGTATATACTGTCAAATTATAATGTTATATACCTAAAACCTATATATAATGTTTTAAACCAGTGTTAGACTTTAATAAATATTTTTAAAAGAGCATAGATTTTTAACCTTTTAGAACTTTGTAGCAATTAATTTGCCTTTGATAATTTATAAGAACAGTGCAAAGCTCTTTAGTTCTTTTGAAATTGGTACAACTCCATCTGTTAGTGTTATGAATGTTTATACTAATTTTATAAGTGTCTATATGCTATGAGTTCAATAAATGCTTACTCCATTTCCTTTACAACACAATAGTGTTGTAAAAACTTTGTTTTCTAGAGTATAATTTTTTTATGTCGGTTTAGAGCCATAAAGTTTTCATAATTGAGTTCGATGTTTATTTTCATCCTTTGGCTTTGTGAGAACTTTTTCTGGTGCCTCATAAATAAGGAAACAATTCCAAGTTCTTTGAGAGAATTTAGCTGTTTTTCTGCTACATACATTCAACGAAGGCATAGAGTACTTAGTTCTGTGATCCATGGACAGAAGACTTAAATATTTTGAACAGAATTTTAAAAATCAACATCAACAAGGAAACATTAACATATAATAAACTTTATTACAGTATGTAGGAGTTGTTTAATTAGTTGTTTAATTATTTAAAACATAAACAGATTGACATTCAGACTTGCAACTGATTCTGAGGAATCTCTTTGGATGACCTACATGGATCACCTTCCGTATAGGAGTTAGTATGACATAGCAGAAGCCACAGAGAGATTTTGAATAATACATCCATGGGCTTGAGTTGATTCCAAACTTAATAGTTGAGTTTCTTTAGTTTAGGCACCTACCCTAGTATAATCCTCGATTCATCATCTATAAAATGATTGTGCTTAAAATTCCAACTGGACTTATGTGAGGCTCAAATAAGAAAGCACTGATATAGAAAAGTGTAATGTTAACATTTGCTTCATTTTAACCACCTCCAAAGACCACAGTAACATGAATGTTGATGAGCCAATGTATTGGTGGCATCGAGATAGGATAAAGGGGAAAAGGGAGTTATTTGAAAATAGATTTTAAAACAAACAAAAGTTAACTCTTGGTCATCCTAGATTATCTAGCTTCAGTGTCAGTGTGAGAATTTCTCTAGGTAATAAAGCGCACTCTGACAGTGAGAAAAACCAAAACTTGGGGCTTGAGTGATGGGCAAACTTTTCTCACTTTATCTTTTGCTTCCCTGCATCCCTTTAAAGAAGAACATCTGAAGGGGTTCAAAATCTTCCAAGTTGTTTAGCTGATGGCAATCAGTGCTAACTAGCCCCTACCTAATTACTAGGTAGAGCTTTGAAGGTGAGTTCTCTCTAGTTCTTACTCTGGTTCATTTACTATTTTCCCACAAACTGGTTAGTATGATTAATTAATGTTGACTACCTTTCCAAGTGTAAAGCAGACCATAGTTTTTATGGAAACCTTGTTTGGATAAATGAAAAAAAAAAAACACACAAAAAAAAACCTCTGCAAATAATGGCATGCATATCACTTTCATATACAACTCATAAATACCATTTGGAAAATTTAGTTTCCTTTGCCTACCCACACAAAATGTGTTCTGGGAAGATGAGTTTATAACTCTAATGATGCAAAAACTTGGTAGAAGGACTGGTATTCAGAGGCTCAAGAGCCTTCATTTCATTGTCAGTGAAAACTGCTGTGTAAGGATAGCTATGAGAAAGAAATGTGTGAACAGGTTTTGAAAGAGCAATCACAAATTGCTGATGAAAGTAGATGAAGCTATGAAAGAGATTTATGAAGACTGATTTAGAGTTGAATAGTGTTATGAGATACTTTTGGAATTCCACAGTGTGACTGTGGCCAGGAGAGAGGGATGAGGAAAGGTAGAGTACTGAATCCTGTTTGCCAGCAGACACATTAGGTTCTCCAGCTCAGATCCCAGCAGTAAAATTTGCTGCACTCTGGGCATAGTGGTTGTGGGAAATGCCTGTGGTTTTCCCAGCCTGCCTCTCTCAGCAGGCATCTAGTGCAAGTGTTTGCAAAGCTATAAGAAACCAATAGGAAAAGGAACAGTAAAAACTAATAATTGAAAGAAAATAGAAATAACAATGAAGTGTTAATTGAAACAAGTTTTTAGAATACTGTATATCATCTTATAATGATAGTCAGAAAGGAAGTGTCATGTGTGGTTTTTGGTCATGTGTGGTTTTTGGTTGGCTAACAGTCTACCTCACATGAGGAAGGAATAAGCCCAAATAGCCTCTGTAGAGATAAGAGGGACTTCAACAACAGCATGTTCATCCTGATGGAGTCTGAAATTTCTGTCCCTTAAGCCAAGAAACTCTTTAGAGAATTTCTCAGTTTACTGAACTTTCAATCTTAGCTATCTGTCATCATATTTGAGGCTATGATTGAATTGGCATTCTCTCTCCATAAAATTTAAATTATCATTATAATTATAGCATATCAAAGTGATATCAGGATTGAATAATTATTACTGTTGTTCTATTTTTACTAATGTAAAATTTGAAGGTGAAAAAATTCCAAAATTTTAATAGAACAGAGTATTCTTGACTATTCCTGAAGGTTTGTATGTTTGTGTTTTAATCCTGAAAGAGAAAAATTAAAATTTCTAGTATACATAATTCCTGGTTCCACATGACGAGTAATATGGGAATGATTATGTTGTGCATGGCATGCGTAGAACTGAAATCTGTGAGACTGGTAAATCAGCTGAGCACTCTCAAGCAAATTATTTTATTCCTATTTTATCTATAAATTGGGAGTGACAACATCCTCACAAGGTTTTCACGAGGATTAAATGACACACATAAAAAACACATGATGCACATATGTACTCAAAATATTAACTTCAGTTTCTTTTTCTGGGACAAAATCCCTTACAGTCTGAATTGACTGATAAGTAGAAAAAGAGTATGGAAACTAAGAATAATAGTGTGACATTAAGACTATTTCATATGCCCATCTATAATTTATAAACATTTAACATGAAAATATGTTCAACTGACTGTGGTAGATTTACATCTATAACTTATTATAAAATTTTAGAAATGTTTATAATTATTTTAATGTAAACACCATCTTTTATTTTTTTTATTTTAATTTTTTTAAGATTTATTTATACAAGAACTGGGGAACAGGCCAGAGGTGTGGGAGGATGAGAGAATTCACCAGAGAAAGCAGGGAGCAGAACAGGCAGACCAACGGAAGACACTGCTGAGGAGTGCAGCGGGCAAGACAGGAGAGGTCCGCAGCACCATGTGGATTGCTCCCTGGCCAGCCAGGAATCGAACTGGTGCTGCAGAGGCTATGGACAGCTTCACAGCGCAGCGCTCAACTGGCTGTGCCACCAGTGTGGCCCAACACCATCTTTTAATCTCCATATTTGGAATAGAATACATAATTGCCTGAAGTATAAACTTGGCAGTAATCCATGAATGAATTTTTATCCTTTTATAAAACGAGAAGTATTTCAGTAAAACTTAGATGTGACATTAGGGGAGAAACTGAGGCTACCACAACTGAGGGTGCAGTGGGAGCAAAGTTGGGAGAAGGTTCTATGGACTATGGTGGAAGATTATTGGGGCTTTGGTGGTAGGCACGGTATGATTACATATTTTCTAGAGGTGTGAGTCTATAACTTTAAAACATATCTACAGTGTGGTAAATCAGTGTTGCTTCAATAAATATAATATAAAAAAGTTAACAGCAGGAATTGCAGCTGACACATCAATATCACAATGAAACAAGATACTGCCCATTAATGGACCTGGCATCTCAGCTACTACCTTTATCTGGCTCCTTCAATAATTTATTCATAAATATTAGAATATGAACATCTCAGTTCATGCTTCCTGAGGCATGCTATGAATAATGCTAATGATCAAAACCAGAAATAGAGAAACTTTTAAAACTGACGTTTTCATGGCAGTTTTTAATATCAAGAGAAATGGGAATAAAATAATGGAAAACAGATTTTTGTTGTAATTTCTTGCTTGCTATAAAAATCAAAAGGTACTAAGAACTAAAGAAGGGGAAATCATGACTTCTGGTTATTTTTCTGTTAGGACTTAACAAACCAAGCTTGTGTACATGTCATACATTATTAATATTGCTTCCTGCCCATCTACTACTACTATGCCCATTTAAATTTGGTTTTGACCTTTCTCTCTGTAATTTTGAGCTTTTACAGATCCCTCCCTCCTCTATTGCCTTGACTGTTCCAACATATACCATATACTGTTCCAACATATACCATATACCATGGATACCATTTTCATGAATGAGTCATTTACTTATAGTACATTGATTCAGCTAGTTTATTGAGTGGCTTCTGGAAGACAGCTTAACTTAAACACTTATGTATATTATTTCTAACAGTCTTCTGTTATCTTTGTTTTAAAGGGAAGATACTGAAGTGCACAGATAAAGTGCCAAATAAAGGTCTCATAGTTAGGCAGCTGTTGAGTTGCGTGCAACCAGAAATTTCCTTTGTTCCGTGTTTTAGGCGCTGCTTTATAGAAACTTTCAATAATACTGCAGAGTAAAATGAGTTGCTATGTTGGAGTACAGGTCGAGTGCTATGGAAATATGGCAAATTAATCATGTTCGAGGAGTGGGAAAGGCCAGATAGATATTAGGCTGAAAATGTTTGACCCGGTCACTCATATATTTTGCTAAGGAGTTTGCATTTGGTTCATTAGACCATAGGGAGCCATTAAGAGAGTTTTAAAGAAGTATAAGACATGAGTCAAGTATGTATTAGGAGAATAACTTTAGCAGCTGTGAGAATTAAAGACTAGAGCAGTGTTTATTTGCTCAGTTTTTTGGATGCTCATGACCCTACTACATATTTACTGTTTATAAATTATTATATTACTTGTAGTGCTAGACTTATGTATATAACAAAACTATACAAAAGATAAAATAAAGATGCTTCCATCATTAATTTAAGTTTTGTTATTATTATTTTTTAAAGATGTGTTTATTTATGCATACAAGAGCTGGGGTGTAGGCCAGAGGTGTGGGGGGTGAGAGGATTCACCAGAGACAGAGTGGGGAGCATAACAGGTGGATTGACTGAAATAACTGCTGAGGGGAGCAGCGGGTGAGCAGGAGAGGTCTCCTGTGCCATGTGGGTCAGCTCCCTGGCCTGGGATTGAATTCGTGCTGCAGTAGCTGTGGATTGTGTTATAGTGCTGCTCTCCTTGCGCCACCAGGGAGGCCCACATTTTATTATTAACAGTAAAACCTTTTGCTTTGTAATATAAAATTAAGATAGTTATAAAGTTTTTCTATTGTATTGATTTATTTATGTTTAAATCTAGAAGATGTGATAGAATATATATTTCTTAAAAATAAAAAAAAATCCCTGTATTTTACACTTGTTGATAGAGCTATGAGAAGGACTGGTCTAAATTTAATTTGTTTCGATGTTTTCATTCCATTACTGCTTTAGTGGTTATGTTATAATATTTATTCAATTTTCATGACTTTATTCAATTTTCATGATAACTATTCACTTTAAATCTTCTTTTCCAATTGTTAAGTTTGTTCTAGAATTTGTCTAGAATTTTCCACTTGTTATTACCAACTGGTTTGTAAGATTTTAAAGTTTTAATAAATCAACTGTATACCCACTGATACTCTTTGTAAAAAATCTTAAGTTAGAAAAAAATATTCCTGTGATTTAGTCTTCAATATTACTACTGGGGAAAATTACATTACTGACTTAGATTTGATTAGTTCATCATATTTCTACCTCAGAAAGTAGCTGATTAAATACATCAGTGCTGTGGTTTTCCAGTTCTCAGACTTAGCATGGACCTTTAGTTCTATCTTCAAATTGTTTTCTTTCTTTCTCTTTTTTCTGTATATATATTTTTGTCACTGCTTTATGCTGACAAGTTTGATTAAAATTGCATATTATTGGCATTTCTTCTGCCCACCTGTGACTATGTGGTGAGACTCTTTCTCTCTCCTTTTCCTAATAAACCTGTCCTTGTAAAATGTAAACAAGCAAATAAACAGGAAAAACCTGCATATTATCACTAAAACTCCAATTGCTTTGTGAGCAAGGACTATTGCTGTCAGCTCCTTCACAATTAACATGCCCTCTTTTCCCTTAGCATAATTACCATATCAGAGGAAATTGGCAGCTTACTGCAAAGGAGGGTGCTCACCTTTACTTACCTATTATCATTATTGTTAGTTTTTATTTAGAACTTGCTTATTTCAGAACATTGTTTTACATTAAGTAATATAGCAGCTCTATGAGAATAGTGCTAGTATTATCTTCCTATTATATATAAAAAATGTATTATTTCTTCTTTTAAGTTCATCAAATCTCTCCTGTAAAAACAAATATAAATAAAAGATCTAATGTTTCTTCCAACATTCTGGTTGATTTACTTCATAGACCCTGGGGTCTGTGGACCACACGTTGGAGACCCCTGGATTGGATATGTGATAGAGTGACAGAGGAGATAGATTAGAAGGTCATGACAGTAGGCATGGAGAAAACTATGCTGGTGAACTATAAAAAAGGCAGTGAGGGCCTCCCTGTGGCGCAGTGGTTGAGCACTGGGTTGCTAAACTGCCCACAGCCTCTGCAGCGCCAGGTTCATTCCCTGGCCGCCAGGTGAGGGTCCCACATGACGCACAGACCTCTCCTGCTGCGCCCGCTGCTCCCCTCAGCAGTGTACTTTGTCAATCCTGCCTGTTCTGCTCTCTGCTCTGGTGAATTCTCTCACCCTCCCGCGCTTCTGACTCTACCTAATGCTTGTATAAATAAATAAAATAAATCTTTAAAAAAAAAGGCAGTGAAATTATACAAAAGGTTTGACTCTGGCACAAAAGTGATATAATGCAGAAGAAACTATCAGTACCTACAGCACAAAAGGCATGTATCAAAAGGCTGTTGAATTGGAGAGATGTAAGCTTTTGGATTGAGTCCAAGCTGTTTGTTAGTGTTTCCTTGTTTTCCATATTCAGTGATTAGATTTGTCTCTTTCCAGTGTGCTTATTTGGTGACTGAGTTAGCACCTTCCTTGGCTCTCAGCAGACAGGTCTGCTGAGAAGGGATGTCTCTTTGATTTTTGGTGAAATGATTTAAGTGATGAGGAAAGCATCAACTGTTCTGACAGTCCTGTTTTCTATCATTCTAGTTAAATGGTTGGTCAGTGCTTCTCGGACACTTGAAACTATAGATCAACCTGTGCCAACGTTATCAGAAAATTTAATTTCAAGTGTACAATCAAGCAATATTACTGGATAACTGAGTGATGCTAAATAGTTGGATTACTTGCTTTAGCTTATTAACCAATTTTAAATCAAGAGCAGAGAAATCCATGCTTCTTCACCAAGTTTAGATTGCTTTACAAATGTGTTAAGGTTCTTTGGAAACAGAACCAGTATGCACACACTCACACTAATATATAAACATATATATTCTCTATATAAAATATGTTTGCTACAAAATATTTAAGAATATCTAAGAATAATAGTCATATATAATAGATTTTAATAGTCACATATAATAGATTGTATGAAATTGATTCATACAATTATGGAGGCTAAGCAGTCCCATAACCTGCTGCCTGGTGCCTGGAGACCCAGGAAAGCTGATGGTGTAATTCAATACAATTCTGAAGATCTATAAAATCTGAAAAACAAAGATAAGAATGGAACAAAAATACTGACAATTTCATCATTCAGAGAATACCACAATTAATATTTTGCTATATGTCATATATTTATCTATTTAAGGGGTTATAAATACTACTTAATTCTTTGTCACTTTCTCATGTCAAAAATGTACTTCTATATCAGGTTTTCTAACCTGTAGGATGAATGAAACTTAATACACTTTAACCATCCCTAGTAATGACATTTGTCTCTTTTTCACTTTGATAATGAGTTTTCAAAAATACTTTTCCCTACAGAATGTACAATTTATATTCCTCCAACAAGGAAACAAGTGTCCCGTTTCTTTAAATTTCCAAACATTCATACAAAGGCTTATCATCTTTGCCAAACTTCAAAAAACTTACATCATTCTTGTTTAAATATAGGTTTTAGATTACAGGTGGGAAATAATTTTTCACTTATTTGTTTCTTTTTATTCTGAACAATTTCTGTGTTTACAAATGAAACTTTTGGCTTCAGCTTGTCATCTTCCCTTTAACGCTATCATTATGTTTTACTTCAATTTTTTATTATATATATTTTACATCATTGTTTATTTTTTACTTTAAAATTTCTGTGAAATAAGTTAACTAATCCTTTCATTTTTTGTTTTGTTTTTAAATACTTTTACCTAAAAAACCATAATGTCTATATATGTTTTTCCTTTTTTGATATATATATATATATATGGTTTCAGTTTTTAAGATTAGCTCTTTAACACACTAGAATCTTTTTTTTCAGATTCATTTATTTATGTATACAAGAGCTGGGGTACAGGCCAGAGGTGTGGGGGGTGAGAGGAGTCACTAGAAACAGAGTGGGGAAGAGAACAGGCAGATTGACTGAAATACACTGCTGAGGGGAGCAGCAGGGGAGTCAGGAGAGGTCTGCTGCGCCATGTGGGCAGCTTCCTGGCCAGCCAGGGCTGGAACTCATGCTGCTGCGGAGGCTGCAGACAGCTTCAGGGTTGCGTCTTAACCCCTGCGCCACCAGGGAGGCCCCACACTAGAATCTTTTGGCAAACAACATGAAGACTATTTTTTTCTATATTATAACCAGTTATTCTAGTGCCATTTATTGAATAATCATTGATTTCTAAGGATATGTGGTTTACATTTGTTTCTACTTTCAATCTTTTCTTTGTATAGCATTAACCTAAATAAATTAAATATTTTAATTTTATAATGTTTTAAAAATAAAAATGCTAGTTAATAAAAGCTGATTATTTTCATAAAAATGCTAGTTAATAAAAGCTGATTATTTTCATCCTAAAATTACTTTTTTATTTTTCTAAGAAATTTTAGAATCAGCTCAGTACATGCTAAAAAATCCATTTTGATGTTTCTTGCAATTATATCAGATAACTATAATAAAATCAATATGTAGAGAATCAACATTTTTACTATTTTGGTGTTCCAAATAATGAACATAATTTGGTTCAATACTAATTCAATTTTTACATTCCTCAGCAGATTTTTAACCTTTTTATAGATTCCTTAAAATTAATATTTTTGTTCCCAGAGTTTTTACACAATTGTTTTATATTTCTTTGTATTGAAATTAACATTCTTTAAAAAAAATCTTAAATAGTAATTGCTGACAAATGGAAAAATTCCTTATTTTTGTTTATTTTCTGGAATCCAGCCACTTTGCGAACTTTCTTATTGAGTCTAGAAATTTTCATGTAAATTGTTTGGAATTTTTTAGGTAAACAATTCTACAATATTAAAAATAAGATGCTTTAATTACTGATTTCTAATATTTAAAGCATATTGTATTTCATCATACACATAGTAATGGTAAAATATTCCTGTTCTACATTGGCACCAGTGAATATATATGGTTTTGCCAAATTCACAAAAGAAAATGAAATTAACTTTAATTACATAAAGGAATGTGTTTTTAAATTGTATATCACAAACTAATTTTGGCTATATATAAAATATCACCTTATTGTTACATTTGCACATAAATCTAGATTTCAAATCAAATGTCATTATTTTGTAATAACAAAGACAGTTTTGGTTTGATTATTTTGAATGTACATGCCTGGGAATCAACTTACAAATCCTCTTTTCTATATATGTTGGTTACAAAGGGTATATTTCTTAAAAGGACTGTAAGGAGACCTCCAACGGGAATCTTTATCTTTTTTTAAAATTAATTTATTTAACATCTTCATTAATTTTTGAATAGCATTTGATTTCTTCCCTCAGGTATATAGGTGACTTGTTGTTAACACAGCTTTAACCCCATATTAGCTATTATATTGTTAACTTGGTAAGGAAGATTTGAGAGCATGTGTTTTTTACTTTGGAGATAGAAATAGGTTTTAGTTTCTAGAATGTGTTTGAGCTTCAAAAGGTCGCATTAAATATACTTCTGTACTATTCAGATTTATCTTTTTTTGTCATAAAAAGTAAATAAGGGCCTCCTGTTGGGGCAGGCGGTTGAGTGCAGTGCTGTGAAGCTGTCCCCAGCCTCTGCAGTGCTGGTTCGATCCCGGCCAGCCATGGAGATACCCACATGGTGCAGCAGACCACTCCTGTCTTGCCTGCTGCTCCCCTCAGCAGTGTACTTCAGTCAGTCTGCCTGTTCTGTTCCCCACTCTGTCTTTGGTGAATCCTCTCACCCTCCTGCACATCTGGCCTGTACTCTGGTTCTTGTATAAATAAATAAATCTTTAAAAAAATAAAAAATAAATAATTTTCCACTGGAAATAAACATTTTAGAATGTTGTGGTGTTTCAAACACACATTCAATGGATTAAGTACAAACTCATTGGGGGCAAATCAGGAACTGGCTAATGAGGCAGTGGGAGGGAGCTCTGTTCATTCTGGCCACATTTGTGTACAACTCACAAGATTTGTGAGCCTAGTGAGAAGTCCTATAGACAAGAATTTTCCCTCTGTTTTTCTGAATGACGTGGCTTATGAACCAAAACAGAGAACATCCGTTCTAACAATGACCCAGTAAGTATTATGTAGAGTTAATGAACTTTCTGAGTATGATGACAAAAGTAGAAAGATTATATTAGTAGGAATTTCGAGGAGAAGGCAGAGAGTATATACTATTTCCCTAAAGGTGTCTGATCAGGGATTCAATGTAGCCTTGTAAGGTGCTAAAAAACTTCACGTTTCTTTGATCCTTGCTACTTTGCTATCGATATAGCTTAGATTTCTTTTTTCTCTCTTCTTTCCATTTACTTCAACCAGACTTTATATTGAGTCTTCCAAGATGCCATTATTTTGTTCATCTTCTTCAGCAATTTGCGCTTGCCTGCAAATTAGCAATTGTTATGTTGTAATGTAATTATTTGTTTATGTGACTGGTTCTTAATGGTGTTGTACCATATTTTGTCAAAAATAGTGTTGGAGTTACAGTGACGCTGAGTTTAGGAATAAAGAGATGAACTCAAGTAGTATTGTGATTAAAAGTTCCAATTTAGGAAGAAATAATAAGCTTGCATTAATTAAAGAGAGACTGATAGGGGGAGTGAAATAGCCGTTAGAATGGTAAGTATTAACTGTTGAGAATCCAAGGGAGTGACATTATTTATCATATTACTTTTTGTTCTCCAACATGATTTAAAGGGAAGGTGACATTTGACTTACTTAGCTTAGCAAAAAGTATATCTCAGATATACTTGATGACCAAAGTTGTCTGGAATGATTGTTTAGTAAACATATCACCAAGTTTTTTTCCTTGAAATTCTAGTTCATAAAACCAGTGTTGTTTGCCCAGAAATTGTTTTTTTGTTTGTTTGTTTGTTTAACAAGAGTCAGGGTACAGTCCAGATGCACGGGAGGGTGAGAGGATTAACCAGAGACAGACCGGGGAACAGAACAGGCAGACTGACTGAATACACAACTGAGGGGAGCAGCGGGTGAGACAGGAGAGGTCTGCTCACCATGTTGGTTGCTCCGAGGCCAGCGGGGCTTGAACTGGCACTGCAGAGGCTGTGAACAACTTCACAGCGCTGCGCTCAACTGCCTGTGCCACCAGGGAGACCCAGAAATTATGTTTTAAGTAAGCACATTCCTGGTGAATCTGGTGCTTACTGATGTTTAAGACCCAATGATTTAGATTTATTATTAAGAACATGGGCACTTCTGGCCTCCCTGGTGGTACAAGGGGTTAAGCACCACACTATGAGGCAATCGCAGCCTCTGCAGAGCGAGTTCAATCCCCAGCCTGCCAGAAAGAAACCCACATGGCAAAGCAGACCTCTCCTATCTCGCCTGCTGCTCCCCTCAGCAGTGTATTTCAGTCAGTCTGCCTCTTCTGTTCCCCACCCTGTCTCTGGTGAATCCTCTCACCCCCTGCATCTCTGGCCTGCACCCCAGCTTTTGTATGCATAAATAAATAAATCTTAAAAAAAACATGGACACTTCTTTTTTGTTATAATATCTATTTTCTGTTTCCCTTTCATATAATAGAATCCACAGATGAACACAGTTATGAGGATTGTATATGTCACTAGATACTGCTAATGTAATAAGTATGGGTCTGATGTGTACCCTTTCTTGGCAGTGTTCTTAAGGAGAGAAGCTGTATTTCTCTTCCAGCTCCGCCCTTCCCTAGCTGCATGGGATGTAGATGTAGTGGAATGGCATCAAGAACCATGCCAATGAGGGCCACACTGTAGCTTTGTAGTTGGATGGATGAGACAGTCTCTAGACATTCTCATGGCGCAGGACCCTTTCACATGAGAAATACATTTTACCTAGCTATTTCAGATCTCTGTTACATATAATCAAGCTGAGATGTTAAATAAATAGCATATGATAAAATAGGAAAGGGAAAAAAAGCCATATAACCTGGTAAAAATATAACCTTTTATTTGAAGAAAAAAATAGAAACCAGAGCTTTAAGTCATGAAGTTACTTATATAAACTGATTATCTGCATGACATGTATTTGGTTCCAAGTTTCTAGAGGGTAGAAGTAAAAAAAGTATAAATAATTAAATATACTTTCTCCAGTATTATAACATAAAACTGCTTATTCCTTTACTCTAAAATAATCTTTTCAAGTGTTGCTACAGTGGACAGAGTTCTCAGTAACTACTCACATCATTGCATTAAAGGTTTCACAGTAGAGTTTCTTGGCATGCTACTTAGTAACAAGACACTTCATATTTAATTAACAAAATACTTAATAATCAAGATTTACTGTCATGTAATCAGGATTGTGTGGTATAATTACAAAGATATCTGATGCTCAGAATTGATGTAAGTATAAAATCTAGCATTGCCACAGCACTAGTTTTCATTTTTAAACATCAGTATCCTTTCTGTCTTTTCAGATGAAATTTTTAGCAGAATCTCCATATTAGAATGTAGCTCCCTTGATTTTTGTAGGAGTAAGAGACCCTAAAATATGCCACCTTGTTCTTAAAACCCAGCAGTTAAACTCTAGAACACAATGTGGAAGTCCTTGACTTACAGGAATGGGTACCTGTTTATACTTCTAACCATATGTCATAAATATCACTTTCCTCTGATGAGCTTGATAAGATTTGGAGCACTGACCGTTCAAGGTTGTGTTCCTTGGCAAAACTCCATGCATTTATATAGATTATGAAGACAGGCAACAGCAAATCAAAAAAAATTATGAACTCTTTAGACAACCTCTGGTGTGTTTTGATGATTTTTATAGAAACATGGACTTTGGTTGCTTAGTGATTTAATTTAAAGTGATAATTTACTGCCAGAATAGATTGATATAATCCTATCCTGAATTAATTTAAGAACTTGAATTTACTCATTAAAATTTTTTACATCTGCCAGGCTGGAAAAAACAGAGGCATGTATGAAAAGAAGTGTTGGAACAGTGAAAAGGAAAATGGAAAATTAATTCAGAGGATTTGGAATTGTTCTAAAGTAAAACTCATTTTTTTAGATGGAAACACTTAATGGACCTAACAAGATTTTTAGGGAGTGATTTCTTGATTGATCCCAGATTGTGGTGCTCTTCCTTCCAAATCTCTGTCTGAGGTATTTTTTTAAAACCATGGAAATAGAGTTGGTAACTTAGTAACTAATACTGCTTTGGAGATTAACATTTTCAAGGAGGGCACCTTTGTATTCACAAAGAATATAGGATCTACAAAAATATGCAGCTTAAAACTCAAAGCAGACATTTGGCTGGCTATATTGGGTTAATTGAGAATAATGGGGAATGAAAACATCAATAGAATTTTGTCACTTAAGTATATGTTTGGTTACAATGAAAAAAATGTCATCTCACAGGACCATGATAAAGGCTGTGTGAGCAGTATTTATCTTAAGGATTTCTCTAAAAGGAGTTCTCACAAGGTGGCATGACCTCCCCCACAAATACAACAAAATGCACACACACACACACACACCAGTCCCTGAGAAAGAGTGGAAGACTGGAGAACCAGCATTTTCACAAGAAAAAGTAGCAGAAAATGTTAGGGAGCGTAGGGAAAATTGTAACATAATTTTTCCTGGAAAGCTCCTAGGACTCTGTGACCCAAGAGAAAGGGGGCAGGGTGGCAGTGATATGGAACCTTTATTTTTAATGCTGAAGGGTTCACTCCTATATCAGGCCTTAACATCTGGGAACAACATTAGACAGAGGGGCACACACAACCAGATGTGGAAAATGGAAGGGCCTTCCTCTAAAGAACAATAGGACTCTGGGGAGCAGAGCTTTGTGGCCAAGCAGATGCCATTCAGCTAGAACCAAACAAGATTTCAGAGCTAGGGGCAAGCCCCTCACATTCCTGTATGAAGAGCCCCCGAGGCCATCACATAGTTCATATGACTCCAGTGCAGTGTTTGTTCAGGGCAGGGGCCAACAGCTTGAGTTTACAACCCTTGGGTGTAGATAGTTTGAGTTTGAGCTTTTGAGGAAGGCCTTGGGAGTGGAACTTCTTGGGAGTGGAACAAGGTCCATCTATGACTCCCTCCAGAGGGTTTACAAGAGAACTCCCCTCTAAAACTGGCTCTGATGTTTTCAAAACACTTGTCCCACCTGCTTGGGGCTATTGCTGGGATGATACTCACCTACTGCTGTGCTTGCTGTCTCTAGTCAAGCTGAGAGCCCCTAGACCCTGATAAGTAGAGCCCAGGCTTCTGGGGAAAATTCTATTCCTACAAGTTGCTGGGAACAGACCTCCATCAAGGCTCCCACCCACTGGTTCTAAAACCTGCAGAGCTACATTTGCCTCTGCATGTCAGGGGTCAGTTTTAGCCTAAGGCTCTGGGAAAGCTCTGATTGAAGAACTGGCCTAAAGGAGAAGGCTGTTGAAGATATCCACCTCTGCTAGGCCAAACATAGCCCTAAGAGAAGCTTGACTACTTAGCATCCTCTAGGAGCACCCCTTTTGCTCTCTTCTGTGCCCATTTCCTCCCCTGTGCCAGCACTAGAGCGCCAGTCATCCAAACAGGTGCAGGGAATCCAGCCTCTAAAGCAATAGACAACTAAATATTCTGGGGAAACAGCCCAGGATTACAGTTTGCAATCTGTAATCTTAATATAAAGTCAACACCCCAAGATAAAGAAAGCTGTGTAGCTCAACCCAGAGAAATTAACATATAGTTTCAAATGAAATGAATAATGAATATACCATATGAATATACCACAAAAGATGGTACAAAACAAAACATTGGAGAAACATCTAAATGCAGCAGAATTTGGTATCTTGATGAAGTGTTCATAGTAACAGTGTAATGAGGCTCACCGAAATTAGGAGAAGGATTGAGGAACAAAGTGAGAACAATCCCAAGAACAGAGAAAACATGAAATTTCAAATGAAAGTAATAGAGCTAAAGGGCATGATAATTGAACTAAAAAATACAATAGTGGGCCTCAACCAAAGATAAGAAGAAGCAACAGATAGTATCAGTGAGCTGGACTACAAGGCAGTGGAAAACACCCAACAGACCAACAACAAAAAAGGATTAAAAAGTACAAAAATAGCATGAAAATCTTAGAGGATAACCTAGGAGGAGTAACATTTGTATCATAGTGGTCCCAGAAAGAGACAAGAAAGAGAATGGGGTGGACACTTTATCTGAAGAAAGCCTAGCCAAGAATTTCCCTAACTTGGGGGAGGAAGCAGACATCCAGATCCAAGAAACACAGAGTTCCAAACAAAATAAACCCAAACAGATACACACCAATGCATATTATAATTAAGATGGCAAAAATTAAGGATAAAGAGTAAATTTTTAAATTAGAGAAATACAAATCACATACAAGGAAAACCCTGTATGATTTGCAGATTTCTAGTCTGCAGATTTCTAGGCAGAAAACTTACAGACAAGGAAATGGCACAATATGTTTTCAATGCTGAGAGAAAAGTATTTTCAACTGAGTATACTCCACATACTGCTTAACTATTTCTCTGAATTGAAGGCGGTATAAAGAGTTTTATAGACAAACAAAAATTAAAGTACTTCATCACCAATAAATAAGCCTTTAAAGACTTACTAAAGGGATTCTTATAAAATGGAAAAAGAAAATCCTACCTAGAGGTAGCAAGATGCCAAAAATTTGCATGAGTTGGGGGGGAGAGTGAAAACATGGACAACAGAATGAGCTGGAGATCAATTCACCTGATAGGTTATAAACAGAATGTTATGTGTACACAAACGTGAGTACATTGCCATGGGCTTCATGTAAAAAGAATAATACATATTTTTTTTTGTACACAGTCTCAGTCTAATTTAATTAGCCATTTTATACATCACAGAGAATTAGAACTTGAAAACTTATGACCCACACCTATATATTTCAGATGTGTGTGTGTGTGTGAGTGTGTGTGTGTGTGTGCGTGTGTGTGTGCCTGTTGTAGGGTAAATGGTTTTCAGACTTTTCTGCCCTTCCACCATTAGGATTGCCCTGCCTGATGGGGCACCTGCAGTTCTTATATTGTTGTAAGCTGTGTTGTTTACTTCTGTGGGCCATGACTGCTGTATTGAGATAGTCATCAAGAGAACCAGAAGCAGGAGAAGAGGAGAAAGAAGGGGAGAAAGAAGGCAAGGGAAGCCCAGAGTGAAGACTTGCCAGGGGCTCGGCAGCCTCCTGATCCACCTACCCCCCACCCCAGCACCCCTGCCTGCCATGTACCTGGTTGCTGCACTATATGCAAAAGCTCAATAAAAGCCTGAGAAAGCCACTGAGGGCTCCAGGACGCTCCTTTACCCGGTCTGCCGAATCATAGAAAACCTGCTCTGTGGCCATCCTGCCCCTACACCTGTGCAGTCTGCGCATGCCTTTGCCATCAGCTACGCTATCTTTTTGGCTTTTCAATGGCTTCATCATTTCTAGCCTCAACACTTTACCCTGTATTCAGTTAATATTAATTGTCTGGGTTCTGAAGGCATTTGTAGATACAAATTTGTAACCCCCCAGGCTAACTCCTACCTGTGGCATCTGAGGGGAAGTTGAGTTAGTTGTTTTTATTTCTTTCGAATCTTCACAGAGGTGAGTGCTCTCATTATGTGGTAGGGCACATGGTACTGACTCTTGACAGTCCATTATGCCCATTTCTTCTTGAGCCATTTCTTTTTGAGGATCAATGATCTCAACCTGGAAGCTTAAAGTTAGTAGTGATATTTATAGCAGTGATATTTAGTTAGTAGTGATATTTATATGGAATTCTGCAATTGCTACAAATGGTCCCAGGTGGGTGGGTGAGTTAGTTATAAACATTAACTATGGTACCAGAGGTTTGTTGGCACACCTGTATTTTCTCTGTAGGCACTTTCAAGTCTGCTTTTAAAAAGGCAGCCATTGACTCTTTGTTTTCCTAGTAAACATTTAGGATGCACTTAAGCTTACCAGATTTATGAGAATGATTTTCTCCTGAAAGTAAATTCAATTGGACTTCAAGGAATAGAGAAATCCAAGAATAAAAATAGATGTTAGATGTTATATGCTAGTGGTTAGAGCATACATTTGGAATGAGAATTCTGGGAGGTGAGACCATCTCTACTATTTTTTCTCTCTTCCTCATTTGTTTCAATATCCTTACACATGCATTGTCTGGCCAGTGAAAAATTCAACAAGTGGACTTACTGTGCACATGATATTATAGGAAATTAAGTACAAACACCTTGCTTTCTGATCAGAATCCGATTAAAATCAAGTATCCTGAAAATTTGTTTTGCTTCTTTAATAGCATCTTGTGATTTTCTTTTTATTCGTGCAAACTTGATATAATCCAAGAAGCATTCATTGAAAACTTACATATACAGCATAGTAGTGGGTGACTCGACGGAGACTCAAAGGGAAGGCAATACACCACTATGCCTTCAGGAAGCATACTACTTGTGGACAGAGTGAGGGTATCATGCACACTCAAAAAAAAAAAAAAAAGATGAGAAGGATGTATATCAAGCAATGACTCAAATTACAAGGGAAGGCTGTATATCAAGCAATGACTCAAAGCTCCCCTGAGACATCTTCCTTATTCCTGGAAAGCCAGAGTTAGTCAAAAGGAACATGACAGCAGCAATTGCTTGTATACTTTTTCCTCATTGCTATTGTCAATCAATCCCTTCAGCAAATTGGGGTGAATATAAAAGGAAAGGAGGAATAGTCACGCCATGGAAACATTTTGTAGACTAAAAAATAGTTCAGTAAACTTTAAAGAATTTTGTGCTTTCTGCTGTATACAACTTGCAGATAGAAAGGTGTTTTACTTTTCTGAGTTTTGTTCTGTCACATGACAGAATGGTCACTGAATCGATCTTTTTTCCAAAATATTACTCATATTCTACAGGTTATGTTTCTAGGGCAATCCTGTAGCACTCAAAAATGGAAAAAGGCACAAATGAAATTAATTATACAACTACTAATAAGCATATTAAGATTATACTAATAAGCATATTAAGATTGACAATGTTTCATTGATGATAGCTAAATACAGGGATCAGTAAAACAATGCTTTATTTTACTTAATAACCTGTCAGTGTTTTATGATAAAAGCACAATTCCTTGCATTTTTCTGTTACAATGAACAATATAGTTTTTTTCCTTTCCTTTTCAGAGACTATTTGTATATCCATATATTTATTGTATTAATATCACTGTGAGTCTTACAACATTTTATTCTAGAAAAAATATACTACATTGCTAGGTCTGAATTTTTAATACCAAAAATGTCAAATTTACTATTAACCAGAAACCTGGCCAAATTCCTACTACTTCTCAAAAACTACCATATTTATCATTTGTCCAAGTGGCCATTTTGGCTTTTATTTTAATTTACTTATACACTAAATAGTTTATTGTCTAAAACTTAGATAATCTAGATCAGATGAGATCTAGGAATATTAAGGCATTGAAGATATGTTTTAATTTAATTTTTAAAAGAATTAAGATTTTTTAAAACTCTGTAACATCATATTACCCTTTCAAGCATTCCAAAAATGTGAAGGGCAGAAGAAATTTTCTGTTACTACAAACAGAATTCATTGCAGTGCTCATAAACAATTCAAATATAATTATGAGCAATGCAAATCTTGAACTGCCTCTTCATGGACTTGTAATCTTAAAGAGTCAGTTTTTCAGGTATTGTTCCAGAGGGCATTTGAAATAAATATATGAAATAAATCAGTCCTATAAACAATAAAAATATTTCATACTTTTATTTGCAAATAATCTTATTTGCCATAGTTCTATTATTTTGTATTCCACCCCCCGCCCAAGAAATATGTGAGTTCCAGTTCTGCATCTTCACCAGTATTTGATAGTCATTTTTGTGTGTTTATTTTAGTTTTTGCCATTCTAATAATGTGTACTGGGATCTCGTAGTTTTAATTTGCGTTTCCCTAATGACTAATAGTGGTAATCTTCATGTG
Organism: Talpa occidentalis; assembly: GCF_014898055.3. NCBI lineage: Eukaryota > Metazoa > Chordata > Mammalia > Eulipotyphla > Talpidae > Talpa > Talpa occidentalis. The sequence goes on from NW_023602073.1 coordinate 89,927,215, forward strand.
CTTTTTACCATCCATCTATCATCTTTGGTGAAAGAGCTACACTGTTTGCCCCTTTTTTTTTTTTTAACTAATTTACTTATTTTTCTTGTGTTGAATTTTAAGAACTCTTTATACCTCTGGATACAAATACTTTGTCATATATGTGAGTTGCAAGTATTTTCTTCTAACCTGTGAGCCTTGTCTTCATTTTTTTAAGAATCTTTCATAGAACAAATTTTTTATTAAGTCCAGTTTATCCATTTTTTATTTACGGATTGTCTTGCTATAAAGCTAAGAACTTTTTGACTAGGTTTATTGATTTTTTTTCCTGTTTACTACTAAAAGTCTTTCAGTCTTATGTTTTACATTTTAGACTCATACTGCATTTTGAAGTAATTTTTGTACAAGGTGTGAAGTTTCAGTTGATATTAATTTTTTTTACATATAGCTGTCCAACTGCGCCAGCAGAGAAACTGGACCACTAAGGGAAATATGTGCACTGTTACTGCCACTCTCAAAGACAAAAGCTTGGCAATTTCTTAAAATAAGCCATAAGATTCAAGAAAAAAAAATTGGAAAAAGGAGAATAAAAGAGAAAAAGAAAGTAAAAAAGAGAGAGAGAAGCTAGCAATTTAGTGGTTAAGAAAATCAAAGGCAGCCCTTGAAAGGAAAAGCTCAAAATCATAAGTACAACTTCTTAATTTTTAAAAATCTTTGAGTTCTTGTTGCTCATCTTGGTCTGCCGAGATGTCTGCATATCCTTTTCACATACCTTATTATTTAAATCTACTCTTTTTTGCTTACTCAGGGTTTACCGCTGACAGAGCCCAAGGGGCAGAGTGGTGACTGGGGCACAGGGCTGCCCTATGTTCCACAGTGAGTAAAACACCATAAACATGTTTCAAGATTTTTCAGGGGAAGGACATGGTAAAAATTATTCTGTGCCACAAATTTTGATTGAATTAGTTTCCAAGAAAATGAAAAAAAAATTTTTTTTAAGGTGGCTTCTATTGCAACTGAATTACCAATTTAATACAAAGTTTCATAGAAAATAAATGTACTTTTAAAAACCATTCAAAATTTGCTTGAATTTAACAATAAATTATGTAGAGTCTTTGTCTCTATATTTTTGTTTCTATAATTAAGGGAGTTATGTAAGTTTCCATGTTCATAAGCCTGTGGGAAATAGCAGTTATGTGTACCTTCATGTCTTCAGATTACTTGTAATAAAGTATGCTCGTGATTTGAACTCTGTGGTACTTTTAGATTAAAATACATAGTTTTAAGGTCTAGACTCTTAACATCGTTTTCTTAAGATTCTTGGTTTGGTCCTGTGGCATCAGCTATGTAGTACCCAGTTCCCACAGTAGTTGAACATCAGTTTCTTTTCTAAAATCTAGGTTATTCAGTCTTAAGTAAGACCATCTGTGGGACACCAGCTACATCATTTCATATGGGGCTACATCAAACCCAGTCCAATTCCTTATTAGGCTTTTCTCAATCAAGAAAAAAAAAATTTGTAGGGAACAAACAGAGCCAGAGCTTCCCTTGTACACATGTAAAATCCTTGGCATGGAGTGGGTACTCAGGAAATGGGTGCTGTGCTAGGGAAATATGGCCAGAGGGACTAGAATACAAATCCTTCAGATAAATCAAAAATAGTACTCCTTTTGATGAAAAAGTTCATCTGAAAAATGTGTTTGAGTACATTTTCTAGGCATTAACATTTTTTATTAATAAATTCATCACTAGGATTCTTCCAAATGAATAAAATTGTTCTCATAAATAATCCTTGAAATTCATATGGGCTTAATAAATAATGGAAAAATTTACTTTAAGTTTTGCCAAATTCCAAACACTGGCAAAAACGTTGTACAACTTTTGATCAACACAAAACAATCTAGATATATCCACATGTAACAAACTAAAAACATGGTATAAATGTGTAATGACTATATTTAGAAATTATTGTAATTATTTGTAGTCTAATCATAGCTTTTGTTTACACATAACATACATTTTTCTGTGAAATATGGTTCTTATATTTTGAATTTCCTTTTCTTAAGTATAGTAGGCATAAAAATATTCGCTTATGGTGTGTGTCATTGCCTTGTACTTTGAAAAACTGTTTTCAGATGTCAATCTGTGTGATGTGATAACTACCATAAGGATTTCATGAAATGTTTTTAGTTCTTTAGAAGACCAGTGCAGATTTACAAAGTAAGTATTTGTTGAAAATACCACCCTATGTCCTGGGCTCAATGAGAGAGAGAAAGAAGTTGGGGGTGGGTGGGAGAGAGAGAGAGACAGAGAGAGAGGTAGTATATTGTATCTCCTGAATATGAACTTCATTGAAAGAATATAATCTAAGCTTGAAAATATCTTCAATGTCAGTCTGGTACAACTATTGCCTACTGTATAAATCTCACACCAATGTCGCTTGAAAGTAATTTTTCAGCTTTACGGGGATATGAGACTACAAAAGAACAATAGTACTTTATCCTATTTCAGAAAACAGTAAATTTGTAGTTTTTTCTTTTTCTTTTTTTAAAAGATTTATTTATTTATTTATACAAGACTGGGTACATTCAGAAGCACGGGAGGGTGAGAATTCACCAGAGCCAGAGCAGGGAGCAGAGCAGGCAGACTGACGAAGTACACTGCTGAGGGGAGCAGCGGGTGGCAGGAGAGGTCTGTGTGCCATGTGGAACCCTCACTGGTGGCCAGGGATCGAACCGGTGCTGCGGAGGCTGTGGGCAACTTTGTGGCCCAGCGCTCAACCGCTGCACCACCAGGGGAGGCCCTCGTAGTTTTTTCTCATAGTGTGATTCAAAAGCTTCTTATTATGATGTATTCTGAGAAGTCATTGCATAAGGGGTCTTCCTTCCTACCTGATAGTCCTTCACATGTTTTATGTCTTTCAGTCTCCTCTTCAGAATTAAACAGTTTTTCCTTTTCTTCCCATTTCATTCTCCCCTTTCTCTCCCTCTCCATTCTTTCTTCTTTGCTCCCTCCTTTCCTCTCTCCCTTTTTCCTTCCCTCCTTTTCTACCAAATATTTTTGGTACTTGGGGGAATAAGCAAGATCCTCTTTCCCCCAAGGAATTGTGCTAAGAGCTTAACAGTTAGTTAAATGGACTGCTTTAAGAGACCCCCGCCCCCCCAAATGAGGAGAAGTCAAGGCATCACAAAGGGGATGATCCCAGCTTAAAGAATGAGCAGTGGGAAATCAAGCCCAAGTGGGAGGTGTCATGGAAGGTGACATAATGAGCAGAGAAAACAAACAAAGGCCAGGTCCTAGAGGAACCCACGGTTCCTCTAGAGACTTCATTTATGGTGTCCTTTCCATCCTATTTGCGTCCTTGGTATCTGTTCCAATCTAGTGGCACTGCAGACATTTGATGCATAGATTAAAACAAAAGGAATTCAGTGAACACAGAAATAATTTACCTCATTTACATATTTGAGTGTAATGAAGACTTTGCATTAGGTTGGATTTTAGTTGTGTTGATTGTTAGGAACTGGGTTGAGACCTTGGACATTCGGGAGGGAGAACATGGAGTGAAAGACAAGCAGAAAATGAAGCTACTGAAAAGAAAAGGTGAGGGTATTGGTCATTTAAGAATGAAAGACGTGGAAGAAAATGAATAAGGTACCTCTTGTATGGATGAACTTAAGTGGTGTGGTAATTATGCTTTTGAATATAAAACCAGATACAAATGTGGAAATTTCCCGTGATAATTGTGAAATTTGTTATTTAGATGTTATTCAAAACTACTGCACTTTGTACAGAAAAAAATCATTTTCCTCATAACGTCCTCACATTAAAAAATCTACCATTTACGTTGGTATTTTCCACATTTCCACAGACTATGTCTTTATCTTTTTCTCAACACTCTGTGATTACCTTAATCCACTTTTATAGAATATTTTATAGAATACATAAATGTCATTATTTTATGGAGTCAGCACTTCAAAAACAATCAAGAAACAAACTTTGATTCTTCAGAAAAGAATCAATCAATCCAGTCTTTTCTTGACACTTTAATTTGATAAAAACATGAATTATTGTATTCTTGTGAGACAAAATTCAAAGCAGAAATACATTTTCCGTTGATCATATAGAATTCATTTTTTCTTTTGGGATATTTTCTCTGTAGTGATACAAGTATGGATACAAACAGGATTGTGTATCTTCTCAGTTACTGAGCACAGCTCTAATATCTCCCAGTTTTGAGTGACAGCTGCAGCTTTTGAGAATATACTGGTCTTTGCCCCTTCTAGCTCCAGTACCCATGATGCCTGTACCTTTTCATTGCAGGTACTCGGTCTTGCTTTTTCTTCAAGGTCTACCTTTTCAGGATATGAAAACATCACCCTTCACTTTGAGTTTCCTGTCTTATTTTCTTCATCTTTATTGTATTTATCATGCTTTTTATCATTTAATTAAGTTCTTTTCATATTTAGGATTTCTGCTTGTATATCATTACATTTTCATCACTGGTAAAAGTTACCCCACCCACCTCAGCAGACAAATTGCAAATAGGCACCACCAGTGAACAGGCAAATTAGAAGGAAGGTTTTCATCCTAGTGTGAGATGGCAGCCCCCACTTGCATGTTAGCTGGGCGCCCACATGCACAACTGCACAACCATGTACTATAACCCTGTTCATAAAATCTAGCACTTACAAATAGGTGCTCATGTGATAGTTACATTTATTTTAATCTGTTTCAATTAGTAAGATTCTTTTTAATGATAAAGACAAAAATGGCATTAAGATCTTTCTCCTCTCACCTTTCTACCCCCAACCCTTACCCCCACCAAATTATAAGCTCATCCTGACAATATAGAGTCTATATCTCTGTTCAAATAAAAGCCAGGAAAGTTCAGCAGAAAGAAGGAAACAATTAGGTAATCTAGTGAGCAGGGCTGTCATTGACATTGTGATCACAATGGAACCAACTTCATATGATTCTTTTTTGGCCCAAGCAGGTTATGGAGTAAGAGTCTAATTTTTTCAAAAGCTGTTCTCAAGCTCACACAAGCTTGTTTTTATACAACTCATTTAATTTGATATTTTCCTTGGCTGCCCTGTCAGAGTTGTAACATTTCACACAACAGTGTGGTGCCAAGCTGCGATTCTACACGTCGGTCATGTGGTGTGTGCTGTGTTTGGAGCAGCTGCAGGATCCTGTCACAGACGCTGAAGAAAGACTACATCCTTTGGCTGAATTTCCTAAGCTCCTGGAATTTAAAGTCTTAGCCGGTAGCCAGGGGAAAGTCATCCATGCTCATTAGATTGCTCTTTAATATCTAGAATTTATGAACATGGCCTCACTTTGTAGGTTGCGTCAGTCCCGTCATTACGCCTAGGCAGGTTAGCATCTATACACAAAGCATTACAGGAAATCAGATGTTGTTGCTGCCTCTTACCATCTGGTGTGGAGTTATTTTTAGTCTCTTCTTTCATTATTCACCATGACTGTGAAGGTAAAGGGATAGCAAGTGTTATCTGGCTGCCTTTATACCACCAGCTACATCTCAACCGGCTTTCCCCTCCCTATTGGAGACAGTAAACTAGATGATGCTTGGAAAGTTTATTTTAGTGGAGAAATTATGCAATGGATGGATTAACTAATTTATAGTTAGATGAACTAGCTTATAAAGACTCTGGCGAAAAGGCAGGGACTGATAAGTTTGAGTATAGCTCAGAAAATCAGAATAATTCAACTTGAGTTTTCTTTTCATCTGTCTTTTTAAGGGGCATAGAAATTCCCCAGCAATCATTCTCCTTTTGTGTAAGTTAGTAAAGTAAGTAGTGTTGTAAAAATGTATATTATGTGGCAACTATTTTGAATAATAATTGTATTATTATTATTGTATAGGTGAAAATTGTATAGGTATTTCCCTAGGGAAGAACAAATCACATTTAGAGTTCAAAAGAATAAGCTATTTTATTATCCCTTAATGAGACTCAAAACACTTTTTTTGTCTTTTTTTGATGTCATGGCATATGCTTACACTGAATAGATGTATGCAAACTTTGGAAACATTCCGTCAAAGTGATCCATTGATATAAGTGGTAAATGTAGTTCAACCTTTTTATTGCCTAGTAATAATCAATAGGATTGTGTCAATATACCACATTTTTTTAAATCCATTCACTCTTTAAAGAACATTTGTTTCCTGACTTTGGTGATTATGAAAATTGTTGCTAAAGCCCTTCATTCACATAGATTTTTTTACTACTCCAGATTATTATATATAGGAAAAGGATGACTGGTCACTTGGTAAGTGTATATTTAAGCTTTGGGAAAGCATCCAAAATTATTTCCAGAATGCTGGCTGTAATATATTGCATCTCCTTGACTTATGACTTGCATTAATTTCTTAGTGGGAGAATTTGTAATTTCTCTCTCTCTCTCTCTCTCTCACACACACACTTAACTTAAATATATCAAAAATGTTATCTACTATTGAGCATTAATTATGTATCATGCATAATACTAGGCAGAGACCTTTATTTAACAAATACATGAATCAAAAATCCTATAATACACAGCCTTTCCAGTTCTATTCACTGAGAATACTTGACTATGGTAGATACAGTTACAACCTAGAAAATAGGGAGAAATACATAAAAAAATTTCTCCACGTTTGTGTCACGCATGAGTCCATTTTTAATATTAATCATAAGATCCAATAACTGAACCTTTCTTAAGTCACAGCATCATTAAGAGCATATCATTCACCTTATTTTACAAGTGAGGAAATTGAGTATCACAGCAGTTAAAGGATGCACCCAATAACTTGTAGCTAAGGGACAGAATTCAAGTCTGTCTTACTTTAATTCTTCTGTATATAGTCCCCCATATACCGTATAATTTCATTATCACTCAATCATTTTTTTTCATACAAAATGTGTGGTTGGATAAATTCCAAATTATACTGATAAATGCTATGGGACAAAATAATGAAAATGGTAGATTCCAATCTTTTACTCTCCCACTTACAATACAAAGTTTAGCTTGGGCATTACAGAAATGTGCATTTAAGGAATGGAATATAACTGAATGTCCAGAAGTAAACCCACACCAATATGGACAGTTAATCTATGACAAAAGAGCTAAGAATATACACTGAAACGAGAGTAGCTGCTTCAATAAATGGTGCTGGAAAAACTGAACAGTCTCAAAAGAATGAAATTAGAGTACTATCTCATAACATACACAAACCTCAATTCAAAATGAATAAAAAATTTAGAGGTAAAACCTTTTCACTAACATTGTATGTGTCCCAGAGGTAGTGTTCATAAACGTTATTTTAGTGCACAAAAGAATAGACCATAACTATATACTATATTCAAGAATTTGTTTGTATTTACTGTGCATGCTGCTAGTTTAAATCAGGCTATATTCCAGAATAATACTTCAGCAAACCTAAAATATTAAAACTGATTTAAGTTTATTGCTTGATTGAAAAATCATAGTACTTATGGATTTTGAAAATCAAGGCTATAACTAAAGGTTTGATGTAGCTTCCACATAATCCAACATGTTTTTCACTGCGATATAGGCACTCTCTCCAAAAAAATGTAAAAACAAATTGAAACTTTACATTGGATACATGTTGATATGAGTAAAGTTAAAGTTGTGCTCTGAAACTGATAACATGAGGGACTAAATCATGATTCATTTTTAGCACATTTTCTCTCAATGATTATGTTACTCAAAAGATTGCATATACATTGAAATACTGAATTTGAATATTGAAATATTAAATATTGAATTGTAATAAGAAAGATTTACATTTGGTTTAGAATGATGATGAATTGGAGCTAATTAAATTAAGTATTCAACTGAAGTGAAACAGTGATTTTGTCTTTGTGGCTGAGGGGTCCTTACTTTTTGCACTTCTGTTATTGTATCATTGATCATACATAATGGAGCAAATTTACCATTATATTAATATATATCCAGCACACTCCAATTCTCATCTCTATCTTGGAGAGTTTTATATGGAATTTCATTTTTCACACTTGGAGTCACCAAGATAGATGAACTTATTTGACTTGGAATAGTGAGGGAGACAACAATTTCCCTCAATTACTCAATCATGGGAAAATTGTAAGGCAATTTATTTATGTTTAAGTTGTCTCTAATTTTCCTTTCAAGAAAGTGACTTTGCCAGTTTAATCGAAATTCTTTGGGGAAATTCTTCAGCTCTTTCTTTAACATTATCTTGTCACAAGTGACATATCAATTTGGCCATACTTTTATGTAAAATGATTTATATTTCTGGTCTCTAAAGTCTGAAGAAAATTTAGTACAAGAAAATCTCTGACCACTTTTGGAAAGAGTAAATTGTTTTTTCACAAATATCTGACACGGGCTAATGTGTAATAGAGTGTAATAATAGTTCTTCCCTGAGGTTTGTGCAAACATCAATAAACGTTTTCATACTGAGAGTAACTACAACATAAATAACTAGGTTGAGCCATCTTAATTGTTGATATTTATCATTTTTGACAAACAAAAATGTCAATTTCTTTTTAACTCAGTAGGATACCAAATTCTACATAATCAGATATTATCTTTCATCTATTTTGAGTATTGACAACGCATTTTTAAAGACGTCAGTGATGTGCCTAGAACATAATGTCTGTTCTAGAATATTACTTAAGGCCTGCCTGGTGGTGCAGGGGTTAAAAACACAGTGCTATCAAGCTATTGCCAGCCACTGCAACATGAGTTCGATCCCTGGCCAGAGAGCTAACTTACCTGGTGCAGCAGACCTCTCCTTTCTTGCCAGCTGCTCTCCTCAGCAGTGTATTTCAGTAGATCTGACTGTTCTGCTCCCCAGTCTGTCTCACCCCCATACCTCTGGCCTATAGTCCAGTTCTTGTATGCATAAATAAATAAAATAAATCTTTTTTTAAAAAAATATTGCTTAAGTTTTATTACTAGCAATGAATTTGAGGAACTGTATTTCTAAACATGCTGAGGGCTTACTATATGTCAGGAACTATATTTAAAAGTGATTCACAAGCATGATATAATTTAATTCTCACAGTAACTATTGTGATTGCTACTCAGGTAAGAAAACAGAGGCTTTTAGAATCTAAATAACTTTCCTGAAGCCACACAACAAACAAGGAGGCTTTAACTCCTGTCTTGGATGCCACGTCTCTGAGAAGCTTGCCAAGCTCTTGTTTGAGGCAGGGCCTCCCAAGATACCCCATGATCTAATGGGCTCATACATCTCTTCTGTATTTGGTCACTAGGTGATCCATGTGGGTATTGACCATGAACACTCATCTGCAATCCTAGCATGATGTTCGGCATTTAATAACCCCTTCAAAATTAATTGTGAAATAAATAATTGAAATGGGGAAACTTCTGTTATTAGGAAATCTGTTTCAGTAACTGTTTCTGAATTGTCTCACACATGTTGAGAAAAAGCATACTAAAATGTATCTCCTCATATTATACTCAAATGGCAAATTCACTACTCAATACTACAAAGTTCTAAGAAGTGAAATTATTCATCTTGACAATAATTTGCTATTATAGTAATCCCTATCAGGTTTCTACCTGAGAGGGTTGTGTTTTCCCTATGTATATTGTTAAAAACATACAGGAGAAATATTAGACTAAAGGTATAGTAGGATTATAAATTAATGAGGAATCCTAAATATAAGGTGCAGAAATTATTCCACAATTTGCTTTCAAAATAAATTCTGTATATTTGTACTTTGGAATATAATGAATTTGAAATCAGGAAGACTTCAAATTTAGCCATTTTAGGAATCAGACTTTATTCTATTTGTCAGAATATGAGTTAAATACATATTCTTTGAATAGCTTCAAAGTTATGAAAATAATCTTATACCTCCCACTATAGGTATTCTGCCTTGACAGGTCTCTGCCTTGTAGTGTTTTTATTCCATTAATAATAGAGTAAAATAGCTTGTATCTATAATTCAGTCTATAACTTATCTGGAATGCTAGTGTGAATCTAAACATTAATAATAATATAAAAACCTTGACTAGTCAGATTAGATACCTCCATGTCCATGCACCAAAATTTCAGTTACTTTGTAAGAAGAATATTTCAGTTGTGCACTCAGATCTAATTCATATGGATCTTAAATTCAAATTTAATGACTTTGTTATTTATTTTCCAAAATAACAAAAAATTAGAAATAATATTGTAAGTTGAACTCAGAACAGCTCTAGCCAGGCACTCTCTGAGAGCAGTGATGATGATCTGAGTACTCATAAAGGGAAATGCAAATCAAAAAACAAATCAGTAGTAATCCTCTCACAAACCAAAGCAAACAACAACAACAACAGAAACAATAACTAAAGAACCAGAAAAGAAATTTTAAGATCACTTAGTTCATGGGCAAACATCTGTCTTTAATCAATTTCTGCAAATATTACACTACAGTAACTGATGTTTACAATAACATAAGATGTTAAAAAGTCATTTAGATAAAATAAAAATGAATTAAACATATTCTGTTTAAACAAATTGAATAATAAAAAATATTGTTGCATAAAGGAGTTAACGAACTCCTGAATTCTTAATAGCCAAAATCTATTTTATAAGGACTTCCTCTAATAATGAAATCACCTTTTATTCTTATTAACGTGGTACGTGAATGGGGACTAAGTTAGAAAAGGGAACCACCATTTGTTGAGTGTCTACTTTGGGCTAAGTATGCTGCTTGATTTAAATATATTGCCATATTTGATTAAATATTTTCATGTTAATTATGCAAGACATCTGTGAAAGAATATTAGAAAATAGACTGGAGAAATATCATGAAATATACTCTCAAAGGGTCTTGAAGAGTGAGGTGTTCTAGCATCTCTCATCAGGGAAGTGCAGTCAACTGATTAGGTAAAACTAACCAGAATGTCAAATCTGAGTCATCAGGGCATATTTGTCTTGGTGCAACCTGGTATAATTTGCAAGGAAAGACTCAATCTGTGAAGGAAAGAACAGATCTTTGATAAGGCAAAAGTGAGCATCATGTACTTTGCTTATTAAATTGTGATTAAATAACTAATTTATCCTCAGGTGAAAAGGACTCTACCAAGATGCAGTTAGCTTAGAAGAGATTATCTTATCAAGAGGTCTGTTTCTGTCTTGAACAGGTACCCTTCTAATATGTGGGCTGACTAGTATATAACAAATTTTCGCTAATGGAAAATTGTTCCATGGAATGTCAAAAAATATAATGATAAGACAAACAAAATTGAGGGTCTCCCTGGTGGCACAGGGGTTAAAGTTTCGGTGCTATCAAGCTATCTCTAGCCGCTGCAGCATGAGTTCAATCCCAGGCCAGGCAGCTATACCGCTGTCTTGCCAGCTGCTCTCTTCAGCAGTATATTTCAATAGATCTGCCTGTTCTTCTCCTTACTCTGTCTCTGTTGAATCCGCTCACCCCCCACAATTCTGGCCTATACCCCAGTCCTTGTATGCATAAATAAATAAAAATAAATCCTTTTAAAAAAGGGAAAAATAATCATGTGTGTGTGTATATACATATGTGCATTTACCGATATGCCTTGATAATATATGTACATATAAATACACACATGTATTTACACACATATTTATATTTATATAGTCACCCTAGTAAGCAGCAGATTTTTTTGGGGGGGGGATTCTTGTTGAATTTGATTTGGTTTGTTACTGCATTTTCAAAGACCATACTATGCTATTGTATACTGTGAGCCTTCCAGATGGACATTAAAATAGAATAACAATCATAACTATTTATTCTTAAGCCTTTTCTATGAACCAAGCACTGTGCTAAACACTTTAAATTCATTAGTGATTTTACCCATAAAGTGAGAGTATTTTATCTCTATTAAAGAGAATAATAGATAGATTCCACAACTTTTCTTTAGTCATGGAGTCAGATAGGGTAGATCCTGCAGCCTGACTCTAGAACTGATGCTATTGCTTAACATCATCCTAAGTTTACTTGACTGGTAACATTTTGTTTGCACAGAAATCACTACCATTTCTAAGAGCAAGTATATGTGTAAAGATATTCAAAAGCTCTTGGACTATATTGTGAAAAAGTTCAGATCAGAAACTAAGTCCTGCTCACCTTTGTGTTTCTGGTGCCCAAATAGTACTTACCACAAAATAGTTAACTCTAGTCTCATCATCATTACGATGGAAACAGTATACTAGATTCACAAATTAGGAAATTATTAGAACTGAAGTAATGTAGAACTCTAGGGAGAATAAGGACTAGATAAGAATGACAATTTGCTGACTATGAATCACTTCTAGGAAGAGGTTGATGCCTATAGGAGAAAGTGGTATTTCCTAATTCTCTGTTTTATTTATCTGAGAACTCATAACATAGGAGAACATTTTTAAAAATGAGTTTAAAATATATATTTTTAAATATGCACTTGAAAACGTGTTAGGTAAATATTACCCACTGGACATCATTTATATTTTCAGCAAAAAATGCAATTGCCACTTGAATGAAAGATATTTATTTCATTTGTACCAGCTAGAATAGTTAACATTTGCAATAAATAGATCCTCACAGGTAAAATATTTAATTATCATTCTGCAGTAGATTTTCTTGTTCTACTAGCAGTGCTTGGTAGGTTAAAACACTGGGGTGTTCCTGTTTTATGTAATTCTTCAGGCTCAAAACTTACAATCTCTACCTTCTTTAAGTGTGCTCTGAATGTCCTTTTCATTCTACCCTACCAAAAATAGAGAAGAACATAAAGGAGCATCGGGGTGGAGAATATTATGGGCCAGACTTGCAGGTGGCACTCATGACTTTGCCACAATTCAGTGGTTGGAACTTAATGAAATGGCCACACTTAATTTCAAGGAGAGAGGAAAGGTGGGATGACAACCACTTACCAATCTCAAGTCTAGCATACATGAAAGGAAGCAAATACTTTTTGTGGATTTTAGGCATAGTGTTTCTGCACTATAACACAAACTCTCATCCATATGTTGTTTCACTCTTGATGACAATTTTCCTTTGTATCCTGATGCAGTGGTATAACAAAAGTATGAAGATAGAGAATCTAATCAGAATTTGACCACTAGATATATCTTTTAAGAATACATTATAGAATTTCCTTCCACAATGCACATAGGCACCGTCACCACAGTCCCCTGTGATCATCCTTCCTCCCTCTGATCCCTCACCCTTCTCCTCCCCTGCAGCGTGTCTCTGATTTATAATTGTCCATTTGTTTTTGTTTTGTTGTGTTTTGTATTGTTATTATTTTTCCCCTGATATCTTATTTGGTTTCCCTACATTCCTCCTATAAGTGAAACCATCCGATATTTTTCTTTTTCCTTTTGATTTATTTCAAGTTAAAAAATAAAATGTTTTATATTGGGGGGGTTGCAAATATAAGATCTTTCTGGTTTTGACGATGAACCACAATTATTATTAAAGAAAAAAAGGTACAGTAATTTTTAAAATGGGGAAAACACAAAAAAATTTTTTACATAACACTAAATATAATAAAACGTCCAGTATTTCCAATATTCATGCACATGACATGACATTTTTAGTATTTTGAAATATTGTGACTTGTAACTGTTGAGGATATCTAGATTACTAAAATGGATTGTACTTGGATACAAATGTTCCAGTAGCTAATAGCACTGTTGGGCAGGCTACCTCTATGTTGTAGTCTGAAAAGTTTCCTTGAAACACCAGTGACTTAAAAATCATAAAGATTTATTTCTTTCTATTATTTCAAACAATTGTGGAGCAGCGAGGGCTCTGCCCCACATAATCATACAAGAATCAAATGTTTTTGCCTCATCTCTCTACTTGCCTCATCTGAAATACGCAACCTCAAGATCTGCAACAGAGAAATGGAGAGACTGGAGACTATGCATGGGTTTCTCACTGCCTCAGCTTGGAAGAAATATTTATTGATCGATTTCATTTTATTGGCCAGAATGAGTCACATAACTCTACTACAATAAATTGAAGGAGAGCAGGTGGGTACATCTGATTAGTGTTATAGCTTCTGTTATAGGCATGTGCCCATGGATTGATAAATTTCTTCACTCATTTAAAAGATAAATTGAGGTTATATGCCTATTAATTTAAAACCATCTCCACATGTTATTACAGAATGTGAAGTAATAGTTTTCCAGAGCCAAATACAACTAGACAGTAGATAATAAATCTGTGCCTAACCCAAGCTAAGACAATTTTCCTGCATTTTGAGCAGAAAATAGTCCTCCATTTATCAACTAATGGAATTTTGTAAGACGTTGTTCTGTTATTCCCAGTCCCATGTTTATCCAATTATGCAAAAATATCTGACAGACACCAAATGCTTTGTTGCTGTCTTAGAGATATGAAATATTTATTAGCAATATTTTTAATGGGGTGTTATTTAAGGTTTTCTAAATTGTTAGTGATTTTTCATAACCAAACCCATTATCAAAATCCAATAAGTGGATCATAGATGTCAAAGCTTTGAGACACAGCTGTAAACACAGTGTGGTCCAGTTCCAGAAGATGTTTGAAGTACTTGAAATTAATCATATGAGAGAGTTTTGTGTGAGTGGGCATGTTTCCTGGGAAGAGTCCCCACACTCTTCAGAGAATTAATGAACATCAAAGGAAACAAATCACCAACTTTAATCAATATTTATTTATTTAATGAAGAAAACCATTATTTTCATTAATTCCATGGAATGCAAATTATACAAAAATGAACAATTTGGAGGTATTTAGGGTGCAGAGGACCTTCTAGAATCTTTTAGTGCAGGAGTGGATATAGCTGAGAGGGCCCTTTGGATGTTTTGTTCTCTGTAAAAAAGAATAAAAACAGGACCACAGTGGGTTTGAGTATATGAAGAGGGAATCAGAAGAAATTGACGAAGAGCAAATTGATTAAGATATTTAAAGGTTTAAAATATTGGGCCTCCCTGGTAGTGCAAGGGGTTAAATCTCAGTGCTCCAAGGCTATCGGCAGTAGCCACTGCAGCATGAGTTCGATCCCCTGCCAGGGAGCTTGTGGGATCCCCCCACAAGGCGCAGCAGACCTCTCCTGTCTCACCTGCTGCTCCCCTCAGTAGTGTATTTCAGGAGATCTGCCTGTTATGTTCCCCACCCTGTCTCTGGTGAATCTTCTAACCCCCACCCACCTCTGGCCTACATTCCAGCTCTTGTATGCATAAATAAATAAAGTAAATCTTTAATAAAAAAAAAGTTTAAAATATCCCAGTGTTTCCAAGTGTGTTCTTTGTATCTAGTAATAAGGAAAAAGTACTAAAGAGATTTAAAACTTTAAGTACTAAACGAGAAAAATTCATCTGCTCTTCTTTTATATTTATCATGGAGAAAGCATTCCTTTTGGCAGTATTTTAAAGGAATAATCAGAAGGCACTTGGTCGATGAATGGATAGCTTAAAACATTTCAGGAAACCTTGGATAAAAGGATTAGTTGGAGCTAGGGAGTAGACCATAGATTTCCTGTGGAATAATGCACCTGGACTAAAAATTCAGGATTTGAGTTTGAGGCCCTTTTGGCATTTTCCACCCCAAGCTTAGGAAAATGATTTGAACATTCAGGCCCTCTCCTACTACTCTGCATAAATTTGGGTCTAAGAGTCAGGTCATATATTATTAGGAGCAATGGAAATTTCAAAAGAACTGCAAATGAATTAGATATTGGTCATTATTTCTGATATTTTTATTATATGCACATGTTGCTGAGGTGGGTATTGTATGTAGTTTAGTTTAACTAGTTCATGATTGTCAAACTACCTAGACAATGAACTTAAAATTGCTTGTAATGTCAGTCACTTTATTGTTTTTCTTAGTCTATCCTTTTCGGTTTGTTTGTTTCCCTTAGTAGATGTTACCTAAGAATAATTTTTTTAAAGGATTTATTTATTCATGCATAGACGAACTGGGCTATAAGCCAGAGGTGTGGGGGGTGAGAGGATTCACCAGAGACAGATTGGGGAACAGAACAGGTGGATCTATTGACATACACTGCTGAGGGGAGCAGCGGGTGAGGCAGGAGGGGTCTGCTCCTGTCTCATGTGGATTAGCTCCCTGGTTGGGGATGGAACTTGTGCTGCAGTGGCTGCAGATAGCTTGATGTACTGTGTCTTTAACTCCTGCACCACCAGGGAGGCCCATTAAGAATAATTTTGATAAATATTCAACTTGGTTTACTCATTTCAATTCTGCAAACACTCTGTGCTGCATTGGGTGGGCCAAATGTTAAAAAGGTGAGAAGATACCTACACAAAGCTTTTCAGGCAAGTATTTTAAAGCTGTGATAAAAGCATGCAAATATTTGAGAGAGCACAAGGAAGGAGGCAAATTCAGGGCAAAAAGAGCATAATGGGTTGTGTAGAGGAGAGATAAGGTTTGAAAGATAAGCAAGACTTTTGGAAGGTACAGATGAATGCAGACAGGGACAATGCAATTGAGAGAAGAGCAAACTGTGAGAGAACAGGGTGTGCTCAGTGAATGACAGAAATTTCAACAGAAGTGTGGGCACACTGGAAAGAAAACTGAGAGTTGAACAGAGCCAGGTCAGTGTACCCTGAAGGGAACTGACCGATCATGGTCAAGCTCTGGAGCTAATCTGTGGACTGAAATACAGGGTGAAAGAGATGGGGAAAGAAAGGAGGCAGGATGAAGAATTAGGAAGTTCTCCAGTGGTCTGAGAAAGGGAGAATCTGATGGAATCCTTAGCTGTGAGAATAGAGAAGAGGGATGTTAGAGCTGCTGAGAAGGGAATTAAACCAGTGCTTTATGATCTATGTGAAAGTGGGTGGTGGGAGAGAGGTAATAATAGGATCATTTCCAGATATGCATGTTAGGTGATAGGGCTTCATAAAGAAGAAAGGGAAAATTATTCTGAAAACATGTTTCTGAAGTATCTACAAATTCTTTCATCATGAATAGGATACAGTATATGCCAGACTGTAAATTACACACAACATATTTTGTAACATGGAAATACTATCAAGATTTTTTGGGTAAAAGTATGAAATCTACAACTAAACATCCCTGGACAAATTGTTTCAAGATGGGAGTTTTGACAAGCCCATCCTCTCGAGGTTTTGGTGTGAGAATGTGTTGCCATGTATTTCATAAGAGGAATACAGACTTTTGTTTAGCTAAGAAACTTACAGAAAATAACCTTCAATTAAAATAAACCTTATTTCAACAAAAACACTAATTTGAAAGGAAACCTGCACTCCTATGTTTATTGCAGCACTCTTTACAATAGCCAAAATATGGAAACAACCCAAATGCTCCCAAATAGATGAATGGATCACAAAGTTGTGGTATATTTATACAGTGGAATATTACTCAGTGATCAAAAAAGACAAACTCATGGGGCTTCCCTGATGGCTCAGGGGTTCAGACCGTGCTATCAAACTATCACCAGCCACTATAAGCACGAGTTCACTATAAGCACGAGTTCAATCCCCAGCCAGCCAGGGAGCAGCCCGCATGATAGCAGACCTCTCCTGCCTGGCCTTCTGCTCTCCTCAGCATTGTGTTTCAGTAATTCTGCCTGTTCTGTTCCCTACTCTTTCTGGTGAGTCCTCTCACCCCTGCACCTCTGGCTTACACCCCAGTTCTTGTATGCATAAGTAAATAAATCTTAAAAAAAAAAAGAAACTCATGCCATTTGCGGCAACATGGATGGAGCTGGAGGGGTTTATAGTAGCCAAAATTAGTCAGAAGGAAAAAGATAAATGCCAGGTGGTCTTACTTATATGTGGAATATAGAGAAACCAAACTAAAGGTGAAGAAAAAGTTAAAACTATCAAGCCGACCACAAAGCTGAAAGCGCACAGCCCAGGAAGGGGAGAGAGAGAGAGAGGGTGGCAAAACAGGGGAGGGATGAACACAAGAGAGTATGTTCGTGGTTCATGGGTGATATGGGAGCAGGGGAACTATCGGGACTACAACAGTGTAAGAAAAATATTTAATAATAACAAAGTAAAAACTCAGCAAATGAGAAAATAAAAAGGCTGCTTCCTTAAGAATGAATACATAAATACGTACATACGTACATACATACATAAATGTTATTTCAGCTCTTACCATTTGGGAGGTACAGTATGAAATGATGTTTTTGCTCCTTCTTCTGATCTGAATTTTTCTAGATACCTGTTCTCATGCCTATGGATCAATAGAAGTCAATCTGGTGAATACATTTAATTCTGTCGTCACGCATTTTTTCCAACAGCAATTTCAACTTGCCTCATTTAATTTTCTCTGTGTTAGAGATGGGATACCCATGTTAAATATTTGCTATTTCATCATTCAAGAGACTCTGGGGTGGTCCTACGATATTATAACAATGCTCTCTCCATTTTAAATGGTTAAAATGTTTATCAATGAGTGACAGAAGGTTGGATGTGGGTGCTGATTGCAAGGATCTGGCAGGTAGCTGTATCCTTCCCTGACTATCTTCTTGTAAGTTGCTGTATCCCTTTTGGTTTCTCTCCTTGCCTTATTGGCATTTTCAGTACTCCCCTGCATGCCCTACTTTGGATTCATCTATGATTTTAAGAATTTGACATTTGAAAGTTAAAAAATAATTGTTCAAGTTGTGAGTTGCCATTAGACAATTAACACTGAACACTTGATTTTATATAACATGATCATAAACCAGTGAAATATAAATTAAAATAAGAGTAGGTAAAGAAAGTGTCCACAGAAGATTTTTTTAATTGTTATTATTCTAGCTACCTTTTCTTAAAAGTGTGTTGTTTTTCTGGACATAAATAGTTTATTCAGATTAATAGCATTCGTTAATTAAAATTATCAGTGGTAGCCTAACATGTATGTATATATATTTATATTTTGAGTTTCAGACATAGTAAACTCAAAGAATGTTAAGAAAGGTTCTGATGTTGATTCTTGCCAGGCAGGTATTAAACAGTACATATAATTCCTGCAAAAAAAGATTATCCACTAAAAATAGTTTACATTGAGAAGTCCTATGGGAGAATTAGAAAATTTTCCATTCATCTGATTTCATTCCTAATTTCCATGCTTGATGGCATCTAGGAAGCACATTAAGCTATAACAGGATTTCCTGTCACTAGACCACATGGGAGTGGAAAGTAATCAACTCAGATGGCTTTCTTTGGTTTGCATGAAATTTGAAGTTTCAAGATATTGTTTTAAAATATTGTAATGTCAACCCCGTACCCCTTTGAGCAGCATCTAGCATTTATTCAGTGACAACCTTAAATCTTGATTTTTAATTTCTTTCTCCTTTGGTTAGTGCGTTAATGCCACCTTTCGGACCTTAAACTCACAGAGGTTTCCTTTGAATTAGGGAGCATCCTAGGCACTGCACAGTCCTGACCTCCCTGGTGATGAAATAAAGAGCCCTGGACTGAGAGACATGCAGCATTCCTAGAATTTGGGGCTGGGCTCGCCATTGTTTACAGAAGTGAACTAAACACAAACAAGATCTGAGTTTCTGGTAAAAGACTTAGGTGGGGAGTTCAGTGATATGAAATCTGTTCAAATATTAATCCTGGATTAAGACCTGGGTCCATACGGGAGGCTCACAATTAAGGTAGATGAGAGTAAATGAAGGAGGTAAATTTTTTTTTTAAGATTTATTTAGTTTTAAACAAGAGCTGGGGTACAGGTCAGAGGCATGGGAAGGTGAGAGGATTCACCAGAGACAGAGCAGGGAGCAGAACAGGCAGATGACTGAAATACACTGCTGAGGGGAGGAGAGGTCTGCCATGCCATGTGGGTATCTACCTGGCCTGTTGGGAATTGAACCGGCACTTCAGAGGCTGCAGACAGCTTCACAGTGCTGCACTTAACCTGCTGTGCCACCAAGGAGGCCCAAGGAGGTAAAATTTTGGCCATGGCATAATAACTTCTGAGTAACATCTGCACTAGGTAAGAACACTAAGCTTTGTTAGAGAAAAAGCAGAGACTTGTTACTATTATATTTTTCTTCACTTTTCTCCATTAAATAGAACCCATATATCACTGAAGAAATGAAAAAGTCAGAAAGTAGGAGAAAATTTAGCAATATGATATGAGGGTAAAGGTATGTCTGCATAAAAGTGTACAAGTTCAGGTGTCTGAGGCCATTGTGATTTCGACACTAAAAGAAAAGAGACAGGTTGGAGGAGCTGTGAATACAAACGTGGGTAGCTGCTCTTATACACCCTTGTAATATCTTTTGAGAATTGAGAATTGTCTACCATAGAAGTATCCACCATAAAAAGAAATGTCATCATAGAAAGAGAATTACTGTCTACAACATGGAGATTTTCAAAGTTGTATAAAGAAACAATCTCCCTTCCATAAAGAATACAACACGTCCACCTGCAGTTGATTTTGGCCTGAGGTTTCAGAAGCCAGATT
Source organism: Talpa occidentalis (assembly GCF_014898055.3). Lineage (NCBI taxonomy): Eukaryota > Metazoa > Chordata > Mammalia > Eulipotyphla > Talpidae > Talpa > Talpa occidentalis. Next base: position 89,947,617 of record NW_023602073.1, read on the forward strand.
TCCTTCAGTGTACTATGTATTTTATGAGACCAGAAGCCATTTTTGTCTGTTGTAGGTCATTTATACTGCACTTTTTTTATTTCCCACACAGTACTCAGTTCTTTTATAAACTCCACCCTAGTCTTCCTCTCACCACAGGGCTCTGTTGACCCATTCCTTTCTTCATTCCCATGAAATCCCAAATAACTCTTCCTCTGTGAATGTTGCTATAGTTTCCAGTGTCCTCAACCTCACCTTCCACACACACAGTTAGACATTCAGCAATAGACATTATTTGTAATTGTAAAATATTTAAAACAAAAAGGTAGCAAAGAGAACTACAGATTGGAAAATTATGGCTAAGAAGGCTAACGTGCTCTGGCATGGCAAACTTTTATTTTCCCATGGATCTGTTCACTATTTCTTCCAAGGACAAGCGGCCACTTCAGATTCTTCTCTCAGGGTGCTGAAGACCTGTGTTAAGTTACAACTTCTGTCCTGATTACCCATACATTTAACACCTCTACTAGGTTCTAGGATGTAATGATATGCAAATTAGATGCGTGGGCATTATGCTGCTGGAGAAATGTTATAAGATTTAATGAAATCAGCACACAAATATAACATTCAAGTCATGCTAAATAATATGTGGGAAAGGTAAAATGAGTTTGATGAAATATGTGTTGATTTGCAAAAGCAATTCTTTTACACATGGTACCCAACATTAAAGGCACCAATTAAATTAATCCCATTTAACCTGGCTGGATATGATATTTTGAATCATAGAATAAAATGCTACATTAAGTAATGATTTGAATTCGGTAATGATCCACACATCTCTAGTCTGTTACTTAACAACTCTGTAATTTTCCCTCAGTTTCTAGAAAAATTACTTTCTTCAAAAATAGGTGGAATTTTTATCAGTAATCATCTTGTATTTACATGGGTTTCTATATATTCTCAATTTACTTGCCTTGGGGAAATCTCACGTATCACCTGAAAAATATCATCTGGCATATAAATGAAGAACTTCGTTTATGCTTAAAACCAGGAGACTGAACGTTCAGTCATAACCTCATAATCATGATAGGTACACAGTGTATTTGGTACATAGTAAAAGGAGTCATTGAACATTTCACTTTTGATAAATGTGTTTCTCAGTTCCTATGGTCTGGTCACGCTTGTGGTAGGACAACTCAGTAATGTGAGCCAAACCATGCCCTCAAATTACATACTGAAATTCTCTAAAATTCGACTGTAACTACTTATGTGTACACTGATCACTATTACTATAGCAAAATATCCTTTTAGCTTAATGAGATTAATGTAGTTATAGAGCTAGTTTTTTTTATAAGTACTCATACATATGTATATGTATTTTAGATAATGTTACAGATAAATATAATAAATATTCAAACATGAATTTTCAAGAAAATGTATTTAGGTCATTTGTCTTTTATTGCCTCCTTTACTGGCTGATAGCTATAATATAACTACTAGCTTTTAGTATTATGTAGTAGTTAAATTTTACATGCAGACAAGAAAGTAAGAAGGGGCATTTAAAAGATAAAAATTCACTCAAAGTCATTTTCATAGCTAGGGAAAATACGATATTTTCCTGGGCAGCTTTTCTCTGTGCTTCTGTCAATGAATTCCATCTGTATTTCCAGGAGAAAGCATATATTTTCATTCTTGTTATTAGGAAAAACCCATTATCAGGAATCTAATAGGAACTTTGTTTTTATCATCACTGTTTGGTGGTTTTAACCTTTGCTCTGTCTCTTACTATGCCCCTGGGCATCCCATTCTTTCTGAATTTCAGACTTATCTAAAAAAAAAAAAAAAAAGGATAAGAAGGTCTCCATTGAATGCTCCATTGTGAAGATTAAATAAAATGACATTTGTGAAACAATTTTGTAATGCTATGCACATATATTATTTCTTTCCTTCTTTTTCAATGGAAAACCTATTTTTCTACTGAAACTTCTATTTTTAACAGAAATGGAAGTTTGAGCACAATGACACGCATTGGTAGAAAAATGCTTAGTATATGATGCTGCACCAAAGATCAGTGGTGCTCAGCTTCAAGTTGCCTTCAGAAGGTATGGGGTGGGAACTAGGGATGAGAAGAGACTGAGGGAATGCTCTTAGCATGAACAACTGTAGATGAGTTGTTCTCATAAATATCCACTGATATTTAGGATATTCATTCTTGTAGTGAGGAAAAAAATTCTTTCTTTACAGGTTGGGTTCTAATTTTGATTTCTAGACACACCTGTCCATATTTTCTCAATATTTCCCAACTGATAAAACGTTATTCTTTGATCCTATTGTTGTCTTGGTAGATTTTTCATATCATGCTATAACAGTCTAAGACCTCTTTGCATCTTATTTCAGTGGATTATCAAAATGAGTGATCCTCTTGGCTCCAGGTCTTCCAATTTGATGAGCATATTGCCTATGTATTTTTAAACAGCAGGTTAACTTATATTAATATATACTAGGCCTTGTGCTATGTCTTGGGGAGAAGATAAAGATTAGTATATATCATGGTACTCAACTTTTAGTTAGACTTTTTAGAGTCTACTGGGTAAAGAATGTTGTTACAGTAGATCAGAGAAAGTAGAGATTTTACTTGAAATAAGGTAAATCTGAAGTTACCCAATAGTTGTGTAAGTCAACAAAACTCAAAGTTTAAAAAAATCCTCTAAATATATATGGCATCAAGGATAGGTACTAAACATTTGCTACTGCTTTCTTTTGTTGGTTTTCAAATTATTTTCTGATTATGGAGATAATTTTAAGGTATTTTTTAAGAAAGGTATTTATTTATTTTAAGGTATTTTCTAAAAAAGTATTCTATATTTAATTCTTAAATATAAAATTATCATTTTCTGCATGCAAAAGAAGCAAGTTCTGGGTTTTCAAGTATCAGGAAGGCTGTTACATAAGCTAGAAGGATGAACACAGTAAACAAAAATGAGAGAAATCAGAGTATTAGGGATTTCCCAGAGAAATAGGAGAAACCATTAGAACAAAGGAACAATATAGGGCAAAGAGAGTGATATAAATACAAGGTTCTTGTACTGATGAACTTATACTCATATTCAGTCATTATGCTTGAGGCTTTATGTATTTCTGGCTGTGGGAAGATTCCTCAATCTGCTAAAGATGGAGCTTCCATATGATCCAGCAATTCCACCCCAAGGTATTTACCCAAAGGACACAGATTCATTAATTCAAAAGGGCACCTGCGCCCCTATGTTTATAGCAGCACTATTTACAATAGCTAAGCTATGGAAATAACACAAATGCCCAAAAATAGATGACTGGATCAAGAAGTTGTGGCATTATACACCATGGAACATTACTCAGCAATCAAAAAAGACAAACTCATGCAATTTGCAGCAACATGGATGGAGCTGGAAGGGATTGTGCTCAGTGAAATAAGCCAGAAAGAAAAAGAAAAATACCAGATGGTCTCACTCATAGAAGGAATTTAGAAAACCTAAATAAGGGAGCAGGAAAAAGACTAATTATAATAAAGTGAAAATCAACAAGCAACTATAAACCAGAGACACACTATGGGAAGGGGAAAAGGGAACAGGGATTAAGGTCAAAATAAGGGGATTGGGAATTGTATGGGGAATATAACCAAGATGAAAATGCATATATTGTGCAAAAATGAAAAATGATGTAAAAATATATTTAAAAAAATTTTAAAAAAAGCTTTATATATTCCTTGTTATTTCTCACAAAGTTATGTGCTATATCTCAATTATGGTTAAGGAACCCATAGTAAAAATAGGTTAATTAAATATCTTTTCCCAAATATCTTATAGCTGTGATGCAGATAGATTCTAACTTTGTATTTAATGCAGAGGAATTAATCGTCTAACCCTAAAGTTGTTATGCTTCTATCTTTCATGACATTTCTGAAGAGATTGCCATAGAAGGAAGTAGAGAGAGAAGAGAGAGAGTGAGAGAGATTTAAGGAATGAGGAAACAAGAACAGCAAACTGAAATTGTGAAGAAGCAGTCCTGATTGTACTAGATTGGGTTGCTCGCACCACCCAGAAATAACCAGATTTAACAATTTGATTTCCTCTTTTCCCAGTCTTCTACTATGTATGTGTTTGTATATTTGTGTTTGTATAAATTACATAATAACTATCATGTACACAACAATATACATGTTATCTCCTTATGCACATACATTATATTCACATAGAGTTTTGTATCCTACTCTTTCAAATACTTTCATATTTTAAAATATTTTTAAATCTAATATCAGGAGGCTGAATGATATGTAGTGTTGGAAGCCAGTACTACCTTAATGAAAAATTGTGAAAAAAGACAACAAAGTAACTAGAAAAATAACTATTCAGACTTTGAAAGAATACTGACTAATCAATACAAAGTAAAAATCAAAATCAACAAGCAACTATAAACCAGAGACACACTGAGGGGGTAGGGGGAATGGAGGGGCGGGGAAAGGAAGGACTAGAGTCAAAATAAGGGGGGAGGTGCAATTGTATGGGGAATATAACCAAAATGAAAATGCATACATTGTGCAAAGATGAAAAAAGATGTAAGAATTATATAAAATAAAATATTTAAATAAAAAATAAAAAAAAAGAATACTGTTCCTAATGCTCCATACCACTATCTATTTCTCACCTGATTTCCACCCCAACAAAATCTAGCAATAATTAAATAAAATGTTAATGCCTAATAGAGCTAAGGACGAGGTTAAAGGAATATTTTCTTGTATTCAAAAGACTTTTATGGAGGGCATTTGGCAAAGTTTATTAAGCAAATTAAAAATACTTGTACCCAATGGCCTCCCCTGGTGGTGCAGTGGTTGAGCGCTGGGCTGCGAAGTTGCCCGTAGCCTCTGTACACAGGTTCGATCCCCAGGCCTCTGGGTGAGGATCCCACATGGCATGCAGACCTCTCCTGATGTGCCTGCTGCTCCCCTCAGCAGTGTATTTTGTTGGTCTGGCTGTTCTGTTCCCCACTCTGGCTCTGGTGAATCCTCTCACCCTCCTGCGCTTCCGACTGTGCCCAGTGCTTGTATAAATAAATAAATCTTAAAAAAAAAAAAAGAACTCGTACCCAATACTTAGAAATTGCCATTAAAAATTAAATTATTAATATGATCAGAACATCTATAAAGATGCTTATATAAAGATAAACATAGCAGTATTGTTTTGGATAAATATTAGAAATGTTCTTAATGTTCATTAACAGAAGATTAGATAAATACATTATATATTCCCATATAATAGATTTTATCTGGACATTAGCATATTGTAGAATTAGTAAATAACTTAGGAAAATATTTATAATGGATTATTAGGTTAAAATGAGGCATCAAATATGCTCACTATATTTTTTCAATTTTCCTAAATATAATACATGCTTATTTTCATTCCTTTGATGACCCCTACAAGGTACAAGAGTGGGAAGGCTCAGAAAAGGAAGAAAAACATTGAAAAGAAGGACCAGAACATTGCCCCAAGAATACTGAGATTTAAAAAGCCACAGGGTAGGAGAAACTAGTGAAAGAGAAAATGAGGTCAGAACATGTACAAGGAAAATGGCAATAGGCACTGAAATAAAAGGAGCTTTAGGAAAGGTAATGGTGGCTAAAAGCATACAAATTCTCAGAAATGTTAGGAAAGGGATTATGAAATTTTTCAAAAAAGATCAGGTAACATGAAGAATAGTTAGTATAACTAACAGTGTTGGGAAAGTAAATTTTAAGTATGGTGGTAAAGAGAGAAAGTTGATTAAATAATAAGATAGTAGAAAAGATAGGCAATCTATATAGTTGAATGAACAAGCTTTATTTATGTCTCCCTATTACACTGTGGTTGTTTTATCACAGGAAAATCTCCAGAGTCTAAGACATTGAAAAATATTAATTAAAATATAAAAGAAAAATTTTAAAAATACATGCATAAATATTCATAGAATAACTGGGAATGTTACAAAATGTTAGCAGTGATTATCTGTGTGGCAAGATTATATGTGGTTCTTATTTTATTATACTCACTTTTATTTTACAACTTCCATAATAATTTAAAGACTCTTTTTTTAAAAAAGATTTATTTATTTATACAATAACTGGGGTACAGGCCAGATGCATGGGAGGGTGAAAGGATTCACCAGAGACAGAGCAGGGAAGAGAACATGCAGACTGACGAAACAAACTGCTGAGGAGAGCCCCGGGTGAGACAGGAGAGGTCTGCTTCGCCATGTGGGATTCTCGCCTGCCAGCAGGGGATGGAACCTGTGCTGCAGAGGCTGCGGACAGCCTCACAGTGCGGTGCTCAACCTCCTGTGCCACCAGGGAGGCCCTCCATATAAATTTGAATATGTAGAATAAAATTTTAAAACTAGAAAATTAAGAATAGTTATTTAATAAGTAGCAGTTTAAATAAAATTTTATAATACTCTATACTTTAATTCTCAACTTTGGTGGTAGAAGCAAAATCCTACTAAAACTATTTTCTTAACTAACTTAAAAAGCTGAGAGTAGATGAGCAGGGAAATTCAGTTTTCAAGTCTAAAAACCTACCTACAGTTTTTGCATTTGGAGAGTTAAGCTAAGTTTGAGTTTGCTTTATCTTGTCAAAAGATGACCTTCATATTTTAAGTCTATATTTTAAAAAGTCTCTAAAATGTTGAAAAGGTTTTTTGGTACATAAAAATTGCTCTTTAAATAATGTTTGATAATTTGTGTATAAAAGAACTAGAAACATAGATTTAAAGCTTAAAGGCCAAATGTTTGGCAGAATGGCTTTTAGGATATACTCCATTTGAAAAGTAGCTTCAAAAAAATGAAACTACCTTTCAATGAATGTCACTCTAACTTGTAACTTGATATAAAGTGTCTACAGCAAAATTCAACCATTTTACATAATTATCATGGACCATAGATTTCCCATAAAGCTATTCAGTCCCAAATCAAATGAACATGCTTTTATACCCAAACTGCAATGATTCTTAAAATAGAAAGTTTCTTGAGGTTATGGGGAACCACAACCTTCCAGCCACCCAAAAAGCATTCTGCAAGTAGGAACAGGCATCTATTTTGAGTAAAGTATTTTGAGTCCAATTCTCAGTGACAATGCTGAAATTATAACTTTGGGCTTTTCTGGGGTAGTGTTAGGAAGAACCAACATTGTGTGTGGTCTGTTCTGATAGTAATGATAAATGACAGAATAAATCTCAGAAGACAAGCAATAATGCACCCAAATTTCATTTGTCAGTGTTCTCTGGGCAATGAAATTTTCAACAGATGACACAAATGGCATTGCTTGGGCTTATTTTTAAATTTCAGTGGATATCACTGTGATAACATCCTCCTGAATCCTGTTAGGGAATACTGATTACTCATTTTAACCAACTGCTTGCCCAAGTAGGCTATTCATGAATTTAGTGCATTGCTCATCATTTACCATTGCCCATGATTCTGCTGATTCCATGTTTCTGAGCCAGTCTTCCAGTCAACATCAGGGCTTGTGCTTGAGCTGTTTTTGGAGGGGATCACTTGACACCTGGCTTCAATCTCCCTTCTCTATCAACTTGTGAAGTCAGCCAATTGGCAGATTCCACATCGAGAGCAGAAGTATAAGCTGCTATTCTTGCCTTGAGCTGGAGTTCTATTGCTATGGCAGAAATAGATTCTCATCACATGTGAAATATATCTTGTTATAGCAGAAAGAAGGTGTTAAGGTGATGGAGGTGACAGAGGAGGGGGGCACATGGAAGCACTTGTAGAAGATAAAATATCAAAAAGTAATATAGAACTGATACTGTCAATTGCATGGGAGGGTATTGTGTAAGAATGGGCAGATCTCACTGTTTCCATTGTTCATGGTCTGTTAAAAATCTGGCATTATTACGATAGTTGATTCTCTCAAGCTCGAATAAATTATTCCCAAGATGGAGATCATCAAAAATAAATTATTCCACTTCCATGTTTCCTTATATGGATGAAGAAAAATTGAATTATTGTCAGAAATGTGAAATTCTCATCTAGTTCCACTGTTAGTTATGTGATATTAGGCAATCAATTTATGCTTACTGGGTTTCAGTTTTTCTTATCTCTAAAATGAAACATTTGTGCAGATGATCTCTTAAATATTGATTCTCAAATTCAAAATCCATTGTTCACGATCTTGGCCCACCCCTCCTAGAAGAGTGGCTCCTGTTCTCTATGCCAACATCTGAAAGATTGACTTGAAATTTTTTTTTAAGGTAATTCTTCCTTTTATAATTCATTCTCAGGATTTTAGACTTAAAAAGTTTAAGTCTAAAATCCTGAGGTGTATATTAGTCATGAGATGTATATTATCATAGGCTGAAAATAAAACACAATTTTCCATATAATTAAGGAGACATTGGGGGTAAATTAGGTAAATTATTTTAATCAGCTTAAACACACTGATTGATTTGGAACAAAACATTTTACACCTTAGAATGCAAATCTTCATTGAAAGAACATACATTTCTGACTTCTTTACAGGACTATGTAAATATTTAAAGGAAAAATAGTTCAGACATGATAGTATTTTGAAAACACTAATTTCTATAGATGACCATGGTGATATTTTCTATATTCTTTTCATTAAGATAACAAAATAGTATGACACACTGTTGAAAACCTTAAGTCAGGGGTTTCCCAGAATTAATATGGTCAGATTTTGTGAAAAGACAGAAATGTAGGTATTTTGACATGATCTGTTTATCCATTTAATAAATATCTTTTGAGTATTACGGAGTAGCCACTGTTTTCAATGTTTGAACTATATCAGTGAAAAAAACAGATAATGATCTTTGCGCTCATGGAGCTTACATTCTACTTTATTAGCTGTCAAGGAAAATGATTTATGTAAAAGACTTTATAATAATTTTTGAGAAGCAAAAATCAATACCTAAAGAGTAATTTCTAACTACTTCTAAAAATTACATGTTCTTTCTCTAACCATCTGATAACTTGCTAATGTCACTCACACATATTTCAAATACCTTTTAAGGTTTATTTTTTATTTATTTATGCATACAAGAAACTGGGTTGTAGGCCAGAGATGGGGGTTGGGATGAGAAGACTCACCAAAGACAGAGTAGGGAGCAGAACAGACATATCTACTGAAATATACTTCTGAGGGGAGCAGCAGGTGAGACAGGAGAAGTCTGCTACACCATGTGGGTTAGCTCCCTGGCAGAGGATCAAACTCTTGTCACAGTGTCTGGTGATAGCTTGATAGCACTGAGACTTTAACTCCTGTACCACCAAATAACCTGTAAATAGGCAATATTAAATAATACAAGTGATAGTAGTATGTTCTTCTGAGTGGAATTTAGCGGGTTTCAGTGTCACAAGAACTTTATGTTTGAACAAACGGAGGACAGAAATAAAGTATTTCCTGAACAACATCATGTGTCACAATAAATAAAAACAAAGAAGCAAATAAACATATAAGTAAAAAGAAACTTTGTTCAATTATTAATACTGTGATAGTTCTATCTTACCTAGATGAATATTTTAAAAAAGTCAGTTTTCAGTCTGTTGGATGGCATTAAACTGTTGAGCCTATTTCATTTTATGCTTATTCTATTTGATTAGTTATGATATAATCCATGTCATGTGAATAGTGGTCATTGGCATATAATCACTCTGGTGTCAGAACACTTTTTAAAATACCTTATTAAAATGATTTTTTTAGTTGACAAGAGATGAGAAATCATTTTGCTAAATATTACGGATAGTTATTTTTTCCTCCTAAAATTCTGACACGCATTCTCATTTATCAGTCTTTTTTTTTGCCAAGACCTAAGCAGCTGTACATATTTGGGAATAAAAAGTGGAGCAACTTCCTTTTAAAAAATTTGGAAGTTGAAATTTCCTTAGCAAGCTCTGTGGTTTATATTGAAAATAAAATTTTATGGCTTTTTATTTACTATTTTTTTTTGCTTTGTTAGTGCTTTGGGAATGAGAGTTTTTTTATGTATCTCACCCTCATTTTCTTTCTGAATAATATGAAAGCTAGACTTCAATATTGTTCTTGATGCTAATTGTCTGAGAGTTTAATTTCTTGATGGTTATTTGTTTATATATTGATGATCCAGAGTGAACAATGACAGTCAGGACCTAGTATTGCCATGAAGTATTATGGAAATATTTGTAAAATCTCAGACAATTTCTTCTATGTTAAAAAGAACCTATTGTGCAGTGACAATAAAGAGCAAAACTAAGTTGTGGCAGGGCACCATTGTCCTTCCTTAAAGTAAATTAGAATTGAGTCTGGCATAGTATATTTATAACAGTACATCTTAAAGTTTTAGTCCCAGTTTTAGTTCCAGAAAGAAAAAATAATGTGGATACATTATAGACTTATGCTTTTGCTTTTCCAATACAACTGTGATTGGTAATGAATGTCTACTCCGTTCTTTCTTTAAAAAAAAAAAAAAAAGACACCAAACTAAAGTGTGATGCAATCACTAAACATTTTTGGTTTAGGATTTTTGTAATTAATGATTTTACTTCCCATGGCAGTCATGGGCAATCGTGGCTAGTTAGACATTCTTCTATTTTTTGCTCTTTAACTTTGATCATGCAAATGGAATGTGCAAATCACTTCAACTTGACATAGGGTTCTGTGAAATATTTGAGCACATGAATTCTGTGAATTTAGAAAATCAGTAAGGACCCATTTCTTAAGACTGCTGTGATTATTTTTTTCTCTTTGAAAATTTTTATAAATTAAGGAACTATCATTTAGTCAAAATAAGCTAAGTACACGTTCTTCTTAAGTGTACATGGAACATTCTTGAGATTTGACCATATGTTGTGATACAAAACAATAAATCCATCAAGATCGAAGTCATATTAAGATCCTCCTGTCTACAATGGCATCAAACTAGAAATCAAACACAACTAGTAAGAAATCCCTCAAATATATGGAGAATAAACATCATGCTACTAAATAACTACTGGGTTAATATGGATATCTTAGAAGAAATTAAAAAAATACCTAGAGATAAGCAAAAATGAAGACACAAGAGACCAGAATTTATAAGCTACAGCAAAAGCAGTTCTAAGAAGAAAGCATATAGCAATACAGCCTACATCAAATAACAAGAAAGATCCTAAATAAACAGTCTATGCTTATACCTTAAGAAACTAGAAAAAGAACAAATGTAACCATGTCACTAGAGGCATAATAATAATCATAGTGGGAATAAATGAAACAGAAATCAAGAACTCAGTTTAAAAGATCAGTGAAGCCAAAAGCTGGTTCTTTGAAAAGATAAACAAAAATGGGAAAACGTTTAGTTAGATTTATTAAGGAAAAAAATACTAATAGAAGCAAAAGAGGAGAACCTACAACAGACATCACAAGAAATAGAGTATCATAAGAGACTACTGTGAACATCTTTATGCCAATAAAATGGATGAGAATAATTAGACAAATTTTTAGAAGCATACAGCAAAGCCTGAAAATGAAGAAAATCCTCTCTGATAATCAGCTCATTTCGCATTGCATTCAAAAAGTGATTATGGTCTTCAGAGGGTAATAGAACTAAATGAAGAAATATCCAACTGACAAATCACCTATTATTTATTGTTTTTTTCCTATTGAGTGCTCATATGTGTAATTTGATGGATATCTACTACTTTAACTTCTGGATTGGATTAAAAAAGCTAAAACTTTTAATTTTCCTCCATTTATATTTATTATGAAAGAACCTATGTTTCTGGTTATAAAGCTAATGTAATACTGAGGTTATTCTATAACTCTGTCAAAGAATACACATGTATTTTATATTAGTTTTCATAATATGATATCAGTTCAAAATATTTGGATAAGCCTTGGTATTTGTGTTTACCTGTGAGCCCTAGGCTCAACCTGACCATGATTCTGACCAAAGCCAGGGCACTATTGAGGCCCTAGATGGATAACAGGAAATCAACAAGCTGAAGATATCCAGAATAGGCTTTGGGTGGCAATCTTAGACAGTGTCCACATAGATTAACACTGTGATACTAAAATTATGGCATTTGGAGCGGGGTGGGGGGCATAATATATTTGCAAATTTGCAGATTTGCAAATTTGGGAGGACGATTTCAGGTAACAGCCCAAATTATGTCCTGCTGGGGTCTTTTGTTTAGAGGTTTTTAAAGGGAAAAAGAAGGGTAGGATTGGGAAAGCTATTTACCAAGAATTAGGAATGGTGAGATTATATTCATTACAATACAGTGTTCATTAGTCAAACCCACCTTGGTTATGGTAGAGAGAAGGGAAAACGTTTTTTTTTCTTTCTTTGCACAGTTCTCAGAAAAGGTCCTGCTAAGCTGGAAACTGGTTCTTGGCAGTCAGTAGTTTTTAAAATTTAAAATTTCTGTGAGATGGATTTTGGGGCACAAAGGCACCTGTTTAGTGTGCCCTGAGCATCTCTTTGCAGTGATAAGGATTTTCTTTTTTTGTAGGACTCTGATGAACTTTGTAGTTTCCCTGCAGTTTCCTGTCATAACCTGAGCTGGAATTATTCTTTAACAAAATGATCTGGGGCAGTGGAGTAGTTGAATGATCCAAAAGCAGATGTTGTAATGGCAGAGTCAGGAGCAGGGAGGATGATCCAGAGAGGAGAAAAATCACAAGGAGAAATTCAGGAAAAGAATACGGGAAACATGTAGAACAAATCAGGAGACCAGAAGTGTGGAAGGAATAAGCTTTGAGGTCAACATACCAGGGAGTGGAAGCTCTAGAGTTAGGAGAAGCCGTCCACACCTGAAAAAGAAGTCAGGGTCTTGTCTTTTGTTATTTTAAAGATTTATTTATTTATGAATGCAAGAACTGGGGTACAGGCCAGAGGTATGGGAGGTGAGAGGATTCACCAGAGACAGAGTGGGGAACAGAACAGGCAGATTGACTGAAATACACTGCTGTGGGTTTCAGATGGTGAGTCAGGAGAGGTCTGCTGCACCATGTGGGTAGCTCCCTGGCTGGGGATCGAACTCATGCTGCAGTGGCTGTCAATAGCTTCATAGGTTGTGTCTTAACCCCTTATACCCCCAGGGAGGCCCCAGGGTCTTGTCTTGATGTTGCATTGAAAACAAATGATTTTTAATAAGAGCAGCTGTTTTAAACTTGAACATGCACTAAAATACTTGGAAGGCTTTTAAAAACAAGATTAAAACTTCCACCCCCTTCAGCACCCCAGCATTTCTAACTTAGTAGGTTTGAAATTGGGATCTGGGAACCTGCATTTCTAACATGGTTTAGTTAGCAATTCTTCAGATTGTCTGAGAACCTCTAACAAAGACAGCATGTTCATGGGAGGACTTGAAGAATTCAATGGAGATTTTGAGGGTACTAAATCCTACCTGGCAAATGGTCAAATTTCTCTTCCCGAGTTTCTTTATTGACAAAGGGGAAACAATATCTACCTTGACTGTGTGGAGTAAAATTAGTGATAACAAATGTCAAGTGCCCAGCATAGTGCACGATTCATATTAGGAGTTCAAAATATGGTCACTATGCGGTGGGAAAAGAGGTGCAGTTAGAGGATGAAAACAGGAGGATTCAACTGATGCACTGAAGTCTTAGTTACCTCTGGAAGTTCTGAGGTTTCATTAGAAAGCATCTCAATAATCTCAGCTTTCATTTCATTTCTGCAAAGCTTTATATTTTCTAAAAATTTATTTTCTTTAGATACATTTTGTGCAGGCTATTATTTCTGTGATGCTTGAACCTCTATAACCAAATAGTTTAGATATTTACTGTTAATTGAATAGTTTAGATATTTACTGTCAAAGATATAACAATGAATGGTAAATTTTCCTTCAAAACCTGTACAGGAAATTTTCCAGGTAGAGTTGAGGTTAATATTAGATTTGCTTTATGCAGATGTCTTTTTTTGATTGCTTTTTTAAATTATGAACTGATGTTTTATTAAATCTGCATTTATAGTCCTAATCTTATGATTGCTACATATGATTCTATTCCAAAATATAAGCACGAAAGGATGATGCTTTTAATCCAAACACATGTTTTATTTTTTTAAAATAAACTATTTATAAAGAATAATTTTTCCTGCCTGCTCATCCCTCTCAGCTTCAAAGTTCACTTTCAGACCAGGAACTTGTTATCAACAACTTGGTTCAAAGAAATTCTTTCCATTGTTCTGAATGACAACTGAAACAATTTAGAGGTTTTTATGATTAAAGAACATGCACTCTTCAGCAACAGTGCTAACCAAATTAGTCTGTTTTACTTTACAAAGTGTTTTCAATGCCAGACTTCTTGACTGAGAAACATTTTCTGAAATCATAGACCATGGTTGTATAAAGTTCCAGATGTTTTCTGATTTTGATATAATTGGGAAGAAGGGTAAATAGGAATACCTGAAAGACAATGGACTTTTCATGAGAGATCATAACTATCAGCACAAAATGAAAATTTTAAGTGCTGGCATGTTCTGATTTGTTCTTTAGGTAAATTTTAAAGTTCTGGTTTATCAGAGATTTTTTTTACAGTATGACTTATTTACATGCAGACACTGCTCATTTATTCAACAAACATTTGTTGACCTCAGTGGCCCAGACACTGCTGTTCTAGTTTTGTATTTTTATATGTTGTCTATGTAAGGACACTAACCAAATTTTAATATACATGCCTTCATTTATTTATTGCACAATCATTTATGGATAACTTACTTTATGTCAATCACTTTTCTAGATCCCAGAAAATTTTCTGTAGACTTACAAAGATAAATAAGTAATGTTCTTTGCTTTCAGAAATTTATAATGTAACAGGGAGAGAATCCTAGAATCATTGTTTAATCAAACAAATACTTAATGAACATCTATCCTGGGTCAAACAGTGAGTTCTTACTGAAGGATATATCAGCATCCAATTAGACAGGGATTTGCCCTCAGGAAGCTCTAATATTCTAGAGGAAAAGACAAAGAGTAAGCAAGTAAACAAACAAGTAGTATTTTTTACCTGGAAAAATGGGGCACATGATCTAGAGCAGTGGAGGGAGGATACTATTCAAAGCAGGTTATGATCTAATCTGATGATATTTTGAAACAATACTCTAGAAGAATGATACTCTAGAACCCATGCATGGGGCAGGGGTTGAAAAAGAGATGGGGTAGAAGAAGAGAGATAAACTAGGAAAGGCTTACAATCAATTACACCAAAAATTTTGTTGACATGGATTGAGATAAGTGGTTGTAAAGACAGTGAAGTGAGAATTTAAGGTATGCTGTAAAAGTAGGACCAGTGAGCTTACTGATGGAGAAAAAAGTAAGTTAATACATGCATGTAAGTGTTATAGGTATTGTGCTACATGACTCAAATGAAAAAAAAAAAAGTGGAGTATCCTCAGTGTGTAGGAAGGTTTGAAAGAAGATGGTGCAGTTTGAACTCAGTCCTAAGATGAGCTTGTGTTCATAGGCAACAGAAGGGTGGAGGCAGAGCAGAGGAAGGGTAAGTGGGATAGATTCACCTGCGTGACAGCACAGCAGGGTGATGGATGGAAGGATCAAAAGGGCCAGAGCAGGTTCAGGCATTGCAGGTCACACTTCGGAGTTTAGGTATTCTCTGGTGGGTATAAGGAGATTCATTCATTATTTGTAAGAAGAATAGCGTAATTGAGGCAGTGATTGCTTTAGATAACAAGAGAATTGTAATGTCGGAGGAGGAGAGCAGTAAATTTCCTCATCAGCATTAATGATCTCTAAACATATTGCCCATTACTAATGAGTCACATTTACTCTGACAATAAAATCAACATCATTATTTATGGCAAGTAATATAGTACAAGGAAGGTATAGATCATTTACAAATGATTAAAATATCTTTCTTTCACACTTTACTCTCAAATTTCATTCCCTCAAGCCAAATGCTAGTTAAACATTAACAATGATTTATTCAGAACTTATTTCATTTTCTGTCCTCCCTCTGCTCCCTAGGTGTGATTCCGAACATTGAAATGAACACATTGGTCTGAGATCTTCAAATCGTGTAACTAATCTCTGATTTTCTTAAGACATTTTGGGGTGGGGGTGTACGAGGTAACTCCCCCCCCCTTTAAATATGAAAGGTAAATTTAAGTCTGGTTTTGAAAGATGAAAGTTTCTCGATGGAGAATTTTGAGAGCAATTGTAAGTGAAAATGGGATTATAGGATAAGCTGTTTTGAGACTATTGTGAGTTAAAAGTGTTTTGTACCACGAAAGCTGCAATCATGTTCATTTCAGCATGACCAGCATGTCAAGCACTTTCAAGGTAATGAATACATTCCAGAAAATTGTCTGTATTTTTTTCCACACTTTAAATAGCATGAAGATGGTTGAAACAATTTGCTATGGCATCAAAGACATTGTGATAGGCGTTGCCCTCACAATTCTGAGGCAGAATTTAGCTTTGGCAGAGAGTGGGTATTTTAATGAGTACTAGCCTACATTTTTCTTGGCATTAGGTCTATATAGGACCATATTTCTCTTCTCTTGGAAAGAGATACAAAAATTTAAAGTATGACTATAATGGTTAACCAAAATGAATGTCCATAGCAGCTAGGTATTTTAAAGAATATCAGGTAGCATTTTGTGAAAGATTTAGTGACTTGTTGCTACTGTGTGATGGTTACTTAAGTGAGAGGAACAATTTTTAAAATGCGAAAAAATTTTTCTCAGAACTTCCACATAGCAAAAATCAGGAGAACGTTATATATGAAAAGATTATTGGAGATAGCCAACAATTTGACTTGCTGGTATTTTGATCTGCTTAAAAATAAGAGGAGCTACTATTGTTTAAAAGGTATATGTTTGAGTTTCCCAAAATGATATTTAGGGCAGCTTGATGGATTCCATAATCCTACCAAGGATTATATTTATATGATAAACAGGTAGTTTATCATTAAGCCCAAGTAAAGTTTTGATAATAAATGTGAAAAAGCACTAACACAAATTTTAAGTTTTCCTTAATTTTATTCTGAAAATGGATGAATATATCTTTTTATTTTTTCAGGGAAATGAATGTCTCTCAACACATGCCATATGAGTATGAGTATGAGGGACAAAATTTTTTCTGTGATTGTGCACTTAATTGTACAAAATCTAACATTTAGGGAATTTTTATCATCTTTTTGTGAAGCATCCTACTTTCACACAGTCTTTATATATTCAGCCTTATTGTGTGCTGACATTTGGTATTACTTTTCAAATTAGTTTAAGCTGAAATTTTAAAATATGGTTTTAATTACTCATAACAATTTATTTGAGAAATTTTATTAACCCATGTTATAAGGGAGAGAAGTCGCAACAGAGAACTAAGAAGGTGTTATTCCCGAGTTTTATATCACATAGCTGAAGGATCTAAGTTAGATGGCAATAGGGAGAAGAAACACCTTTATTAGGACTAAATTAATGATATTTTAGTCCATATTTGGCCCATATAACTTAAAGGATGTAGATATTATTTGAAGGATAAACATTCACATTTTATTAGGGGTATGATGAGGTGCATGGTATACCACCTCCCTCGAATAGGATAATAAACCAACAAATCAAATAAGCAAATATTTTATCAGGCACTGGATTATAATCCCATTGCCTGGATTATACTTAGTGCTGTGAGAGAAGGAATTACCAATAAGATAGTAGTAAGATACCATTAAATTCTCTTTTCTCAAGAAACTTCTAAGATACAAGGATTTGTGTGTGTGTGTGTGTGTGTGTGTGTGTTTCAGAGAATATTTATTCAGTGCCTTTTTTTTTTGCTTTTTATTTATTTTTTTTATTTTTAAATTTTTAAACAATATTTTCTTCCCTCCACCCACTCAGGTTGAGTCCCCATAGAATTTCCTTCCCCAGGGCACCTGTGCATCATCACCACAGTCTCCTGTTCCCTCCCTCCCTCCCTCCCTCCCTCCCTCCCTCCCTCCCTCTGATACCTCTCCCCACTCCTCCCCTGCAGTATGTCTCTGATTTGTAATTGTCTGTTTTTGCTTTGTTGTGTTTTGTACTGGTGTTATTTTTTTTTACACTGATGTCTACTTTGGTTCCCCTATATTCCTGCTATAAGTGAAACCATCCAATATTTTTCTTGTTCCTTCTGCCTTATTTCACTGAGCATAATTCCTTCTATCTCCATCCATGTTGCTGTGAATGACATGAGTTTATCTTTTTGATTGCTGAATAATATTCCATTGTGTATATATACCACATCTTCTTGATCCAGTCATTTTTGGACATTTGGGTTGTTTCCAGGTTTTATATATTGTAAATAGCACTGCAATAAACATAGGTGTACAGGTGTTCTTTTGAATCAATGTTTTTGTGTCCTTTGGGTAGATCCCTAGGAGTGGAATTGCTGGGTCATATGGTAGCTCCATTTTTAGTAGACTGAGGAAACTCCAGACAGCTTTTCACAGTGGTTGGACCAGTTTGCACTCCCACCAGCAATGTAGGAGAGTACCTTTTTCACTGCATCCTCGCCAACATTTGTTGTTGCTTGTTTTTTTGATATGTGCCATTCTTACTGGTGTAAGGTGGTATCTCAGTGTGGTTTTGATTTGAATTCCCTGATTATAAAGGATGTTGAACATTTTTTCATATGCCTGTTGGCCTTTTGCATTTCCTCTTTGGAGAAATATCTTTTAAGTTCTTCTGCCTATTTCTTGACTGGATTATTTGTTTTGTTTTTCTTGAGCCGTGTGAGTTCTTTGTATATCTTTGTGATTGTCCCTTATCAGTTGGATGGAGTGCAAAGATTTTTTTTCCCAATTAGTGAGATGTCTCTCTGTTTTGGTTAATGTCTCTTTGGCTGTACAGGTGTTTATCTTTGCCTTCACTATCACTGCTCTGGGTGATGAGTCTTTAAATATGTTATTGCAATGTATGTCTTGTAGTGTTTTACCTGTATTTTCTTCTATATATTTTATGGTTTCAGGTCTTATGTACAGTTCTTTTATCCATTTTGAGTTGATTTTTGTGCATCGTGAGAGGTAGTGGTCTAGTTTCATTTTCTTGTTTGTGGAGATCCAGTTTTCCCAGCACCATTTATTGAACAAACTGTCCATGTTCCATTGCATTTTCTTTGCTCCTTTGTCAAAGATTAGTTGTTCATATAAGTGTGACTTTATTTCTGGGCTCTCTATTTGGTTCCATTGGTCTGTGTGTCTGGTTTTGTTCCAATACCAAACTGTTTTAATTGTTATGGCTTGGTAGTATAACCTGAAGTTTGGAAGTGTGATACCTCCTTTCTCCTTTGTTTTCATCAGCAGGGCTTTGGCTATTTGTGTTTTTTTGTGGTTCCATATGAATTTCATCAGTGTTTGTTCTATTTCTTTGAAGAATGTCATTGAGATTTTTATTTATTTTTATTTTATTTTATTTTTTTATTTAATAACATTGAATCTGCATATTGCTTTTGGGAGGATGACCATTTTAATATTGTTAATTCTTCCAATCCATGAACAGGGAATGTCTTTCCATTTCTTTGTGTCTTCTTCAATTTCTTTTAACAGTGTTTTATAATTTTCTTTGTATAGGTCTTTTACCTCTTTTGTTAGGTTTATTCCCAAGTATTTGATTTTTTTGTTTCAATTATAAAAGTTTTCTTGATTTTTTCTTCAGATTGATTGTGTATAGAAAGCCTACTGATTTTTTGTGTGTTGATTTTGTATCCTGCTACTTTACTGAATTGGTTGATTATTTTGAGCAGTTTTTCTGTGGAGTTTTTAGGGTTCTCTATATATTATCATATTGTCTGCAACTAGTGATAGTTTTACTTCTTTTTTCCCTATTTGGATTCCTTGTATGTCTTTCTCTTGTCTTATAACCCTGGCTAGGACTTCCAGTATTATATTGAAGAACAGCGGTGAGAGAGGACAACCTTGTCTTGTTCCTGATCTTAAAGGAAAGGCCTTCAGCTTTTTGCCATTGAGAAGAATATTGGCAGTGGGTTTGTTGTATATGGCTTTTATCATATTAAGGTATGTTCCTTCTATCCCGAGAATTTCAAGGGCCTTTATCATAAATGGGTGTTGGACTTTGTCGAATGTTTTCTCAGCATCTATTGATATGATCATATAGTTTTTATTTTTCTTTTTGTTGATGTGTTGGATTACATTGATCGATTTTGTATGTTGAACCATCCTTGTGCCCCTGGGATGATTGTGGTGTATTATCCTTTTTGATTGTGGTGTATTATCCTTTTTTTTTAAGACTTTTTTTTAAAGATTTATTTTTATTTATTTATACAAGCACTGAGTACAGTCAGAAGCATGGGAGGGTGAGAGAATTCACCAGAGCCAGAGTGGGGAGCAGAGCAGGCAGAAGGACTGAAGTACACTGCTGAGGGGAGCAGCGGGCTGCAGGAGAGGTCTGCGCACCATGTGGGACCCTCCTCCGGAGGCCGGGGAGCAGCCGGGGATCGAACCGGCGCTGTAGGGGCTGCGGGCAGCTTCGCAACCCAGTGCTCAACCGCTGCTCCACCGGGGAGGCCCTGTGGTGTTTTATCTGATGCATTGTTGGATTCTGTTGGCAAGGATTTTGTTGAGGATTTTTGCATCTGTGTTCATTAGGGAGATTCACCTATAATTTTCTTTTTTTGTGCTGTCTTTGTTAGGTTTTGGTATTAGTGTAATGTTGGCTTCGTAGAATGTATTTGGTAGTATTCCTTCTTTTAAAATTTTTTGAAAGAGTTTGTGTAGGATAGCACTAATTCACTGCTGAACGTTTGGTAGAATTCATTTGTGAAGCCGTCTGGGGCTGGGCTTTTGTTTTTGGGGAGTGCTTTGATTACTGCCTCAATTTCGCTGCTTGTAATTGGTCTATTTAGTTGTTTTATTTCTTCTTTGTCCAGCTTTGGATGATTGTATTGTTCTAGGAATTTGTCCATCTCTTCTTGGTTGTTGAATTTGCTTGCATATAAGTATTCATAGTAATCTCTGATTATTCTTTTGATTTCTACTGAGTTTGTTGTGATTTCTCCTCTCTCATTTATAATCCTATTTAAATGTCTTTTCTCCCATTTTTTTCTTTGTGAGCCTGGCTAGAGGTTTGTCTATTTTGTTTATTTTTTCAAAGAGCAAACTTTCAGTTTCATTGATCTTTTGGATTTTTTTTTAATTTCTATTTTGTTTATTTCTGCTTTGATTTTTATTATTTCCTTTCTTCTACTGGCTTTAGGTTTTTTTTTGTTGTTGTTCTTTTTCTAGCTCTTTGAGATGTGAGATTATGTTGTTTCTTTGAGTTCTTTCTTGCTTGTTGATCTGAGACTGTAGTGCTATATATTTCCCTCATATTACTGCTTTTATTGAATCCCATACATTCTGAAAAGTGGTGTCCTCGTCGTTCAACTCAATTTTTTTTAATTTCTTCTTTGATCTCCTCATTAGTCCAGTGGTCTTCCAGTAGTGTGGATTTCAATCTCCATGAAGTGGGAGGGCTCCTTGTTTTCATGATTTATTTCTAGCTTGATGCCTTTATGATCGGAGAAGATAGTTGGAATGATTTTGATATTCATGTATCTGTTGATGTTTGTCTTGTGGCCCATTATGTGATTGATTCTGGAGAATGAGCCATGCGCACTTGAGAAAAATGTGTACTCAGATTTTTTTGGGTACAGTGTCCTATAGATGTCTGTTAAGTCCGTGAGTTCTATGTCTTTATTTAGGGCTCTAGTGTTTTCATTTATTTTTTGTCTCGTTGCTCTGTCCATTGGTGAGAGTGGGGTGTTGAAGTCTCCCACTATATATGTATTTTCTTTAATGTCTGTTTTCAAAGCTGATAATAATTGTCTAATATATTTTGGTGCCCCTTCATTCGGTGAGTATATATTGATGAGTGTTATATCTTCCTGATGTATCCCCTTGATCATAATGTAGTATCCATCTATGTCTCTTTTTACCTTTTTTAATTTGAAGTCTATTTCAACTGTTATAAGTATGGCTGTTCCTGCCTTCTTTTTTGGTCCATTTGCTTGTAGGATTGTTTTCCAACCTTTTACTTTCAGTCTATGTTTATCTTTTGTGGTTAAATGTGTTTCCTGGAGACAGCAGAAGGTTGGATTTTGTTTTTTAATCCAGCCTGCTACTCTGTGTATTTTTATTGATGAGTTTAATCCATTTACATTGAGTTAATATTGATATGTTGGCATCTGTGTTTGCCAATTTGTTTGTCTTTTTTGTGATTTTATTCCTTGCTTTATTCTGTTTTTCTTGTTCATTCCTCTTTTGGTTTTGGCTTTAGGACTTCTTGTAGAATTTTTTAGAGTAGGGGTTTATTTGTAAGGGTTTTTTTTAATAAACAAAAGATCAAGTTTTCTTTTTTATAAACAAAAGATAATATGGGCCAAATATGACTGTGAACTCAGGGTAAACAAAGTGCCTTGAGAATTCAGAGGTAGAAGTGATCATATCTGATTGAGGGGAACACAATGGGATGGTATTTTTAATGGGTCTTGAAAGACTGAAATATTTCACTATCAGGAAGACTGTATTTCATATAAATGAACAAATGATATAAATGTCTGGGGCATGTTATAAAAGAATGAGTAGATCGTTGTGGCAGCCCTGTAGAGGACAGGGCTGGATTTATGTAGAAGGTTTTAACTAGAGGACAGATAGGTCCTTAATTCTCTAATCAATAAAATCATTAATGACTTCTTGAGTAAAAAAGTGACATCATCAGAGATTTTTTTTGATTGATAAAGTTTCCAGTAATATTATTATTTTTTTTAAAGAACTGGGGTGTTTAAGTATAGGCCAAAAGTGTTGGGGGGGGGTGAGAGGATTCACCAGAGACAGAGTGGGGAGCAGAACAAGAAGATCTACTGAAATACACTGCTGAGGGGAGCAGCAGGCAAGACAGGAGAGGTCTGCTGCTCCACAGGTGGGCTAGTGGGGAATCAAACTCAGGTCACAGGGGTTATTGCACTAAAACGGTTTACCCCCCTACGCTACCAGGGAGGCTCTCCAATAGTATTAAAGAAAAAAAAAATTACTTAAGAAAAATATTGGTGACATGAAGACCATGCAGGAGATTTCTGCAATAATCCCAGTGAAAGAGCAGGGATCAGATGGTGCAGGAAGAAGGAAATGTGGGTAGGGATCCAAGCAGTCTTAATAAATTTGATTATGGGCCTTTGGAGTTCACAAATATAACCTCTTTTCCTTTCCTACCAAGAATTTGTCTTTTCCTTTAATAAGCATACTTTTATAAAAATTTCATGCCTAAGAGGAAATAGATTCCTTATGAAACAAGTGGAATTCTCCTTGCAGTGAATAAAATTTAAGTAGAGAAAATATGTTATCACTTATCAATTTAGTCTGTGCTTTGATGGCTATTTAGCAAAAAAGCAGTAACAATGCCAGTAATGTAGATTATTTACCTAATCAATACATTTTTTTGTACTGTTATGCCTGTTGGTTTAAATGTAAGTTAGTAAGGCAATTTTCAGTTTGTTTTCTTAGCAATTTCTCAATAATTACAATTTTCCCCTCACTAAGAAAATTTGGCCCACATGATATTAGGAAGGATTTCAAGTATAGGTGGGGGGGTCAGTATCATTTTCCAATTTGCATTGAACACTTCAAAAAATTATCAAGAAAAGTGAATAAAATAAAGTCTTTTGTTTTTTTTAAATCATAAAAACTTTCTCAACAAAGTAAAAATCACTGACAAGGAAGTTCAATTTTCTTTAACCTTTGCCAATCAGTAAGACGTAAATGCCATCTGTCCTAAATCCAAGGTACACACAGCACTTCCTTGTAATTTTTTCCTTGAACTTTGTTTATGTCCTTGGGTCACATATATAAAAATATATATTAATATTTTCTGTCTAGAATGACAAACACTTATTATTAGCAAATAATATCATTTCTCAAATTATACCTTGACATTTATTCTGAAGTACTTACCCCTCGTCAGTCATTTCATAATAATACCTCAGCCAACGTAGCACAAACTGTTGTAAAGTATGTAAAGTGCTTTGTAATAAAGAATTTGTTTTTTGAGTGATTATTAGGTATCACACAAAATAAACTATGCTTACGTCAGAATAATATTTTTTAATTTACTGAAAGTACAGTAAATACTGTAAATTGTATATAATGCAATTATAATGTTAGGTCTTTGGGGGAGATATTGACTATGTGGCACATTTTCTATTTGCTTTGGTTTTATTCTTAGAAACCTTTTCCAAGAAGGTAGATATTAGCAAATTGTGAACCAACATGATCTCTCACTTCTGTTCCCTATATTTTAGCTTTCCTGTCCCTGTGTAAATTAGGGACAAAATTTACCTCCAGAACTAGGACTAGTTCATAGTCTACACAGTGTCTCCAAAACCAAGGCTTCTTATACCATTTGACTTTGAGTCACCTTCTTACAGCTACAGGAGCTGTTACCTGCCTTACTCAGCTGATTTCCCTGAGCTTGCTACTGTATGACTCTAGTGACAAAAAAGTCTTCCATGTTTATCCGAACCCTCCTTCTTGAAAAGTTCAGTCTGTTGGCTCATATGTCCTGATTGTGAATGAAGAGTTTTGTGGGCTGATGATGTCATTTCCACATGGCTTGTCTACAAATAAAAATGATAATGGATTTTCTAGATTCCAAGAATTTGTTGATTTTAAAGTCTATCTGCAATGTAGAATCTTTATATTAAATATATGCAGCAATTTTATTATAAACTTGTTCTAATATTCATTTATTATTCCAAAAACTCCACTTTGCTAATGCCATAGCCTACTAATTTTTCCATAATTGATGCCAGTTTATTTTTTTTTGAGGATTATCATATTATTTGGAAGGTATCAAAGCATACTCTTTACTAAACATATGAAGTATTGATTTTGATAGACTACTAGCTTGACATATCATATAGTATGTAAGTTTCTTCTACAGTGAACTTTCTCACAATTCAGAATGGAAATGTAAAGTCTCCATTTAATGGGAGAATGATCAGGAATCCAAATCTGCCAGATGCTTGATTTCAGAGATTACATGCCTGTTTATACAGGTAATAAACTGAGAATATTTCAAAGTAATTTAAATGAAACAATTTGACCCGGCCCTCTCTAGGTAGTCAACTCTTTTAGTTTGTCTAGGAATGAGAATTTTTCAGGACCTGGGATTTTATTGCTAGCCTGAGAAAATCCTGGGCATTCTGGGATGGTCGATCAGCCTACATATTCCCATACTGTCTTTTGCTTTTATGAGAAGCCTGAGGAGTCAGGAAAATACAAAGACACTGAAGTGAAAATAATGAGGGCTTCTGTTACCCAAAATAATCTAGGGGATGAGAACAGGTACACATATGTTTGGATTTTTTCTTTAAATTATTTTGTAAAGGAAATGGAGTGTGTGGATGTGTACCATACCTTATTTTGCCTAGATTGCAATATATGGAAGCCAGGCAGTTGAGTCCTGTCTCACAGAGGCTTGGAGGAAGCAGGAAAAGCAATGAGTGGCCCAAAAAAAGGGCAATGGAAGAGAAAGAAAGCAAGCACCTTGTTTACCATGAAGGGAAGAAATATTGAAATGTTATTCCTATAAGCTAAATTGTAGAATGGAAATTAGTCAAGGGATGATTATTCAAGATTCTCCAGAGAGACTGAGTCAATACGAAATCTCTCTGTCTCTCTCTCTGACTCACACACACACACACACACACACACACACACACTTTAAGAAATCAGTTATGTGACTATGGGTAAAGCTGGCAAGTATAAAACATGTACATCAGGCCTGCAGGCTGAAACCCCAAGCAGGGTGTCTATGTTTTAGTCTTGAGGCAGAATTGTTTCTTTGGGAAATCTCACTTTTGCACACTTTGAACTGATTGCACAAGGCTCACTCATTTATTGAGGGTAATCTGCTTTACTTAAAGTCTGATTTAAATGTTAATCACATCTGAAAAATGCTTTCACAGCAATGTGACCAAAAACTTGATGATATAACCCACTTCAAGTAGATATTTAAAAGAAACCACTCCGCAGTGTGGATTGGATCCCGGCTGGCGGTGGAGATACCCACATGGCTCAGCAGACTTCTCTTGTCTCTCCCGTTGTTCCCCCAGCAGTGTTTTCGTCGGTCTCCCTGTTCTGTTTCCCACTCTGTCACTGGTGAATACTCTCACCCTCCTGCACATCTGGCCTGTACCCCGGTTCTTGTATGCATGAATAAATAAATCTTTTAAAAA
Organism: Talpa occidentalis; assembly: GCF_014898055.3. Lineage (NCBI taxonomy): Eukaryota > Metazoa > Chordata > Mammalia > Eulipotyphla > Talpidae > Talpa > Talpa occidentalis. Next base: position 89,973,832 of record NW_023602073.1, read on the forward strand.
ATAAATAAAAGAAACCGGTACAAGGAACAATTTTAAAGTCTCATTGAAGGGAAAATTGACCCTCTGAAAGGGCTGAGATGTAGGTCTTCCTCTAGGGTCTACCTGATACAAAGTAGTGCTGGGATCCTACAAGGAGCAGAGTGGCGGCAGATGGACAACTATGTAGTATCCAATGTGCTACCTGATGGAGTTGACATATGCTATCACTGGCATTGAGAAAAGGGATCACAAAGCATTCAGTAGTTGGACCTCCTTTGGACGTCATCAATAACCTGTGCTCTCTTCACATTGAATGTGTCCTCAGTTTTTTACAGTTATTCCCCATTCTTCCCCTTGTTTGAAAATGAGCAGCAGGACCAGCATGGAGGAAGGAGAAAACAGTTCTATAGTACCTGTCATCAGGAAGGAAATTGAGAACCCTGAGCTTGTTTTTCAAACTACTGGGTTGAACTGAATTTGCTTGAAGGCATCTAGATATTATTAATTAATTTGCATTTTGCTACTAACAAAAATGGGATCTTGGGGATTAAGCTAATTTCAGATACAGAGAATTTAAAAAGAAAACCAACCAACTTCCATCTTTATACCCCGCTGAGCTTTGCTGACTTTCAGTCATCATGCTGAATTACCACATTTGTTTCCTTGAACACCTATTTCTGGATATTAAACAGTTTATCTTGAAGTTCAGCTAGTTTTATCAAACTCTTCTAGCTTGGAAAAGAATTCTGCCAATTAATAGTTTCTAAATCTGATTGCATATTAGAATCACTTGGGAGTAATTTTAAAAAAAAAAACTTCAAATGTTGACTCTCTTCCCAGGCTCCTTTTTAGCTCCTTTGAATCATGCTTTTTACATTGTACTTTTAAAAAATAGATTTTTTATTAAACTAATATTGGTTTACATCATTGTTTGCATTTCAGAATGCAGGATATTCCATTCAAGTGTTGTTTTTGTAGATCTGCTTTACTACAACTAAGAGATCGGAACCTAAATTAAAATTCAACTGTGAGAGGTACTAAAATTAATATAAAAATAAATAATGGAGTCAAGCATGAAAGGAATTTACTATCTGGTATTTGCACAGTAACAGTAAGTACCACTGTCGAAGACATTGAGGTCTTAGTTTCTATGTTATGAGGGTAAGTATAGTAATCAAACTGAGATCACAAATACTAATCTGAGACTGTAAATTAATTTGCAATCAGGGCTAAAAAAGAAAACTAGTTAAAGTAAAAATATGTCAGTAAATGTATTTTATTTATTTTTTTTAAGATTTGTTTATTTATGCAGAACCGGGGTACAGTCCAGATGCGCGGGATGGTGAGAGAATTCACCAGAGACAGAGCAGGGAACAGAACAGGCAGACTGACAAAATACACTGCTGAGGGTAGCAGCGGGCATGACAGGAGAAGTCTGCCCTGCAATGTGGGACCTTCACCAGCCATTTGGGATCGAACTGGCACTGCAGAGGCTGCAGACAGCTTCACAGGGCAGTGCTCAACCGCCTGCGCCACCAGGGGAGGCCCAGTAAATGTATTTTATATGCATCATTTCAATGTGGCCTAGTCAACAAAGAAGATTTAATGTGATATTTTATATCACATTTATATTTATTTTAAGGTTATATATCCTATTCTAAATATGTTTATATTCTGTAGGCAACATGACAGAATGAAGTATAAACTTGCTAGTGGAACAGATCTAATTTTCACTTTGTAGTTTTTAACCACTTGCAAACTCAAGTTTCCCATTCCTTGAGTTTCCTCCTAGGTAAAATTAAGTTGACAGTAACTATCTTTTAGAATTGTTAAGAGTTCTGCAAAATTATCTGAAATATAAAACATAGTGGCTGCCATGTACTAGATACTCAAAAATCAATGATCATGACTACTAAATTGAAACTTTGAACTATTCTATTGAAACTCATTTTGAATCTGATGTGCAGTCCCTTCATCTTTTGATGCGGTTTTTGAATTTTTATATAGTCAAAGGCATTTCTAAGGCATTTAAAGTTAAGTGCAGACAATTATGGTGGATAACCCTGGAGGTTATTTTCTTAAATTAAAAAAATGTAACTATATTATAGTTATCATGACATAGCACCTGGGAATATTTCAGTATGTGTTATAAAAATTACAACCATATTTTTGGATAATAAAATAAAATCAACACATTTAAAAACTAGTGTCAATGCCAAATTTACTCAGTCCATATTCAAATTACCCTGGTTAGATCCTCAGATATTTTTCATAGATGTATTGTGCTAACCAGAATTCTATCCAGCTTGACCTATCATATTGGCTGATAGGTTTCTTCAGTCTCTTTGACTGTCTAAATGGTATCTTTATTTTGATGCTGAATTGTTGAGCAAAGTGACTGCATTGTGCTGTAACACAGTTTACATTTTAGATTTGTTGATTGTGTATAAAACAGGGGTGTCATTTAGTTTGTTACTCTCTGCCCTGTCTTTCCTAGAGTCAGAAACAGGATGGGAAGATTTGCTTAGGGTTTCAGTTAAATATTTTTGGTGAGATTTGGTAATGTTTCCTATTTTGTATCTCATCTTAAGTTAATTATCCATTGAAACACTTACAGAACACTTTATAGTGTTTTCCTTCTTGTAAATTTGGAATTTTTCTAACACATAGACATTATTTCTAAAATATGGGCCAAAGAAAAATAATCCATAACACATCTAGACCCTTCAAAATTTACCTCTAAAACCAGAACTCACTCCTAACTTCTTCATATCTCCTTCCTTCCTTCCTTCCTTTCTTTTTATCTCTTCCTTCCCTTTCCTCCTTCTTTTTTTCCTTTCAATACTGTAATTATAAATAGTCTGTGATATGAACATTGCTTTTTATACAAAGATTTTAGGGAAATAAGACCTCCCTCATGGTGCAAGGGGTTAAGACACAACCTAAGAAGCTATCTGCAGCCACTGCAGCATGAGTTCAATCCCCGGCCAGGGAGCTACCCACATGGCACAGCAGACCTCTCCTGACTCGCTCCCTGCTCCCCTCAGCAGTGTATTTCAGTCAGTCTGCCTGTTCTGTTCCCCACTCTGTCTCTGCTGAATCCTCTCACACCCCACACCTCTGGCCTGTATCCCAGCTCTTGTATGCATAAATAAATAAATCTTTTTTAAAAAAGATTTTAGGGAAATAAAACCATTTTGTATAAAATTAAATAATGAACAAGAGGATTTCTTGACAAACTTATTCCAAAGACTTTCTTTCTGTCACAACACTTAAAGCGAATGTGGAAATATAAGTCAGTACTATAGTGTATTTTTTAGGTATGTTTAGGCCAAATACCCTGATACAGCAAGAGTGAAAATACACAATTTTGAAGACAAGATCCAAGTCTTAATCTGAGTCACTTATGATGTGGCTGGCAGTATGTACATGTTCATATTTTTAACTTTAAATATTTACCTCTGATCTCTGAGGATTTGATGGGATCAGAAACAGAAATGCAGATGTCTGAAATAAAAGTCATTTTGGAAAGATGTTCTGCCTAGCTCTTCATATCCAAACTGTTTGGGCTTTATATCATCTAAAGAGAAGTATTTTGATGGAATCAATCCAAGACTAAATGTCATGGAATAGATATTTCATCCAATTGAAAAATGTTTTTAAAAAATTTGAAGTGTAGTATAGAAGCAGGAAGTACATAAATCATAAGTATTTAATACTTTCATGAATTATCACAAAATGCACCCATGCATTATCAGCACACAGATAAAAACCAGAGCATTCTCTATACCTCAGAGAAGACCATTGTGTACCTTTCTAATTACTAGGTTTCAATGATAATCAGTGTTTTAACTTTTAACACTATAGAATACCGTTTCCTCTTTTTTTGACCCCGGTAACAAAAGAATATAATGTACTGTTCTGTACCTGTTTTTTTTTTTTAATTAGTGTGGATGCCTTAATATTAATGCTTACTTGTAAATATATGTTGTGCAAGGTACTGACTTGTGATATAAAGTCACTGTCAGTATTTGAATTGGGAAAACAGAATGCAAATCTTGTCTGCATTTACTAACTGTATTAGCCTTCAGTAAGGTACTTGACCTCTCTTGGCCTCAGTTTCTTCATCTGTGAAATGGAAGTAGCAATACACTTTTAAATGAGTGCTGAGAGGATTAAAGGAAATAATGGCAAAGTATCTGGAAAATAGTAGAAGATCAATAATTGCTAGTCTTTTCACCCTACTCTCCTTCCCCTTCCCATTTTTTCTATTAAAAGTACTAGTGAGAAAATATTCCACATGCAAACTGAAAGAGATTTTCGTCATGAGAGAACTAATTGTTCAAAGAAATACAGTACTTTTTTTTTTTTTTTGCATAAGAGATAAGAATTTATTACAGAGCATAGTGTGATTTATCAGGGGCTATTTGCTGTTTTTTTAATTTTAACATATTTCATTTTTTACATTTTTAGACAATATTTGCTTCCCCCCACCCCCTCAGATTGAGTCCCCATAAAATTTCCTTCCCCAAGGCACCCGTGCACCATCACCACAGTCCCCTGTGCTCCTCCCTCCCTCCCTCTCACCCTCTCTCTTCTCCTCCCCTGCAGGATGTCTCTGGTTTATAATTGTCTGTTTTTATACTCTTTTTTTTTAAGATTTATTTATTTATGCATACAAGAGCTGGGGTAAGGCCAGATGTGCAAGAGGGTGAGAAGATTCAGCAGAGAAAGAGTGGGGAGCAGAACAGGCAGATCTACTGAAATACCCAGCTGAGGGGAGCAGCGGGGAGACAGGAGAGGTCTGCTGCGCCTTGTGGGTCACCACCTTGGCTGCCATAGCTCCACATTGCTGGGGCTTAACCCCTTGAGTCACCAGGGAGGCCCAGAAGTACAATACTCTTTGTTAGAATTTTAAAAGAAACATTTCTTTCTTCCTTTAAGTTTTGACAAATTAAATATGTTACAGTTCTACTGATACAATGTTGGGAAGACCAGGTTTTACCAAATGCCAAAGAAAATGTGCAGTGACTGTATGACTTGTGATAACTGTGCAAAGTTATTAAATCAGGAGAATGACTGTAAAGCTCCACTTTTTGGAGGTGATTTCCCCCTCTCTACTTCCCAAACATCTTATGAGGAGACTCAGATATTATTTTAGTCCTAGATTTAGTGACATTAATATTTGCCTTTGTAATTTCAGTGGCTTAAAAATTAAGGAGAAATCTATAATGAATATGAACAACTGTATTTATTGTTATGTCCACATTAAAATTAGCACTTGAAAATGACCAAATGAGATATTTATATAATGTCAAAAAAGGGCTTTATATATATTCTAAAAAATGTCTTTGTAAAAAACACTGAGTTTAGTTATGGAGGGCAAACCTACAGACTTTCCAGAAGAGTCAAAATGATATTTTCCCCCTAGTAATGAAAATAATAAATATAATGTAATTTGTTAATGTTATTATTTACTTGTTTCTGTAACTGGTGAGACATCTTAATATTTTTTTCTCTCTATTTTAATTTAAGAGGATTTTCATTAGAGGTAGTTTTGTTCTCCCACAAAATAGGAAATGTATCAACTGGTGTTCTTCCTTACTCTTTATTGTCATTATAAGGCTCTAAAGATAATCTTTTCTGAAGGGTAAGATAAAAATTATTTAGAAATACTTTAATTTCTTTTTATGTGTATCTTTTACACATGCCTTATTAGGTAGGGCATGAATATCTCTGTTAACTGACGGCCAAAGATTTTTATTCTTTATTTGTACGATCTTATTCAGCATGGTGTAGGTCTTTTTAACAACTTCCTGATTGCCCAGTGTAACTGTCCATATTTCTAATCTAAACTGTTGGCTTAGAAAATTGAACTTAAAAAGTCCACCAAAACTGGGCCTCCCCGGTGGCTCAGCGGTTGAGCGCTGGGTTGCGAAGCTGCCCGCGGCCTCTGCAGCGCCGGTTCGATCCCCGGCTGCTCCCCTGCCACCGGAGGAGGGTCCCACATGGCGCGCAGACCTCTCCTGCCGCCCGCTGCTCCCCTCAGCAGTGTACTTCGGTCCTTCTGCCTGCTCTGCTCCCCGCTCTGGCTCTGGTGAATTCTCTCCCCCTCCCGCACTTCTGACTGTACCCAGTGCTTGTATAAATAATAAATAAATAAATCATTTAAAAAAAATCCACCAAAACCTCTGCAGAAGGCCAGATGACTCAGAATCTGGATATAGACTGTAGCTGAGTCTTTAAAAAAATGTCTTATAACATCCTTGTTAATTTTTTCACACTATAGGCTTGAGGTTACCATAGTTTTTTTAACCACCAAAATGCCCACAATCCTCCATCACACTCCACTCGCTCGCTCAGCTCACTCCACCTTTTCTACTCTCCTCTTCTCTCTCCCCTCCCCTCCTTAATGAGTGAGATCCAGGGTCTGCTTTCAGGGTCAGTCTCTGTTCCCCAAACTTATCAGTCGCTTGATTAAAAAAGCGGTCACCCAGGAACGTGGTTATTCTTCTCACACATAGATGGCGCTACTGACACGCCATCACAGAGACCTTTACTCAGTTTTCACTACTAACTGTGGATAAACATTAATCCATTTACGTCTGGTCCCAGGATAGTTTCTATTTCTGGAGTGCTGAGTGGGGTTATGGGTGGGCTGATGTCCTCAGCAAGGAGCTGTTATTATTGTGTGTAATCAACCATGCTAAAATTTAGAAACAGCAACATATTGGTTGACTGGACTTTTCATGTTTCAAGGATTAATTGGTTGGTATTGTGAGTGAAGAAAGAAGAGCGTGATTTGGACCCTTCTCCTTTAGTTAATTGTTTATGAGAAGCTGAGTAATATGCTGCACCTTCTTTGTATTTGTTTTCTCACTTTGAATGGGAAAGAGGGAACAGACCTGGACCTGGTATATGGGAGTGACTGGGCTGTTTATAAACATCTTATTTAATCCCCTTATCCCTATGGAGCATGGCTTATGTTACAAAAGATGAAAGTCAGTGATAATTGTATGATCTGAGATCTCATACATGCATGTAAATTTCCATGGTATTGTTCAAATGTCTGCCTTAAGATTTGACTTCAAATGTTCTTTTTATTTAAACACATTCTGGAATAATAATACTAATCCTATAATATAACCTTAATATAAACCCTATATTGACATTGGATTATTGTTGCCATGGGGATAGGTAAGTAATACCCATTGGAAGGATAAAATACATCTGAGGTGCTTTAAAAGACCTTCACTGGATTGAGTCACCAGCTTAACCTATGTTCTCTTTCCTTCTATGTAGAGAATATACTAATTTGTGTGAGGAACAGAAATATATAAAATAAATCTATGGTTGCTTTACATTGTCCAGTGTAAACCTATCCACTAGAATTGTGATATGTAAAATTTATGAATAAACATTCACAATTTTATTAAGAATTCCAAGAAATTGGATACTTCTAAATCTGTGGGAATCAGGATATATATTTCATTTTGGGGCTGTGAGGAAGCAATTTATAAAAAATAGCTACTTATGATGATTTGATAAGATGCTTTATTTTATCATTTTTTTCTCTTTCTAAAGATTACCAAGACATTATCTTCAGAGACAGGAGGGAAATTTTTTGTTATTATTATTTTTGAAATTTGAAAATATCTCAAAATGCTTAACTATGTTCTCTCACAGGTATCTATGATAATTACATCAAATACACTTATTTCTTCTCTCTAAGACCATGTTAGTGGGATTTCCTGAAATATAATGCTTTTTTATGTAAATCATCTAAATAAGAAGGGTGTATTTTGAAATTTGATTGTACTGTTTCTGCCTCTACCATTTAGTCATAAGGTCTTCTCAATTCTTTGTATTTAGACCTACTTGGTGCAACTTTTTGGTAAAGAAATCCCAGAATAGAATCTATGGTGTCCCTTAGGTAGGGATGACCAACAAGGATACTAAATAAGAGCAACATAAGAGGCCAGTGATTCTAGGCACAGAGACTTGAAGACCTTGGGGATAAGGAACATTTGAAAGTGGGTTATCTTTCAAGAGGTAAACAAAAACATAAAATGATCTTCACAGGCAGAAATTCAAAGTAAATTAAAGAGATTTGAATTTAAGCAGGCATAGAACTGACAACTGGTAGATAGCTATAGATCAAAAATTTAGATGTGATCTTGATGTCTAGAAATGGAAAGGTAGATAAGCTGTAAGGTCTCAAATAGGGAGAGTAGGTCATACAAGAATGTACCAGACCGGAATGACCAGCTAGTGGGACAAATGTGTCTTAGGCAACTTGGTAATTGGGTAGAATATTGAAAAAGAATATCAGAAATTAGATAACATAACAGGGGGATTCTTTCTGAGAAGGAAAGTTTCACATACTCTCCATTTTATATTATCTGTATCTTTTTTCCTGATATACTAGCTCTTAGGATAATTTTGCTTTTGCAAGTGTTTTCATTTGTATTTTCTCTTTTAAAGATTTATTTATTTATTTATACAAGCACTGGGTACAGTCAGAAGCACGGGAGGGTGAGAGAATTCACCAGAGCCAGAGCGGGGAACAGAACAGGCAGACTGACGAAATACACTGCTGAGGGGAGCAGCGGGTGTGGCAGGAGAGGTCTGTGCGCTATGTGGGACCCTCGCCAGCAGCCGGGATGGAACCGGCGCTGCAGAGGCTTCGGGCAGCTTCGCAGTCCAGCGCTCAACCACTGCACCACCAGGGGAGGCCCTGTATTTTCTCTTTTAATTTAAGTTTTTCCTTTTTTCTTGAATATTCTTAACAGCCTTCACAGATTCATACATAATCCAAGATCTTGCCATATAATAAAACAAAACAAAACATTTCTTTTGTCACAAGTCTGTTGCCAGATTCTGCCACATTTTAGCATTTTCCTTAGTAGGATAAAATAAACAACAACAACTTCTCAAGAATTGTTTATATTTCCACTTTGTCATTTGTTTAAATTTTTGCGTCACCACTATGTCCTCTCTTGCCTGGAATATAGTTATGGCTGTCTTATTTGTCTACTTCATTTCCTCTTGTCCTTCTATATTCTATTTGCTAACAAGAGGCCAGACCAATCATTTCAAACATCAATCAGATTACTTCACTTGAATAGTTAAGGCCTTTTAATACCTCCCAACTTCATTTGGAATAAAATTCAAATCTTTACTATGGTTTATGTAAACATTTTTTCTAACTTCCCAAACCATTTCCTTATTAATTGCTGCCTAACTTACTATGTTCCACCTATAGAGTACTGATTTCTTTTCTTTGATAAATCACAAAACATTCCTGTTTTCAGGACTTCATTTACTATTTCCTCTATCGCAGTGTATTCTGACTGTTTATAAGTTTGACTCTGTTATTTGAATCTGCAAAGACACCTTCAGATTTCAAATTCCATTCCTCAAATCGGCATTTACCTTCCTTTACTTAAGGTACCCTCATCTCCCTTTGTTTTCCATCATTCCACTCAGTCTTTTTTCTTCACATTTGCTATAAACTATAATATTTTTCCCAGAATTTTTAAAACTGATTTTATTTCTTTATGGTTTGCACAACTCTGCCTTGTTCTATTTTCACCTTTCTTCTGTAGAATGCAATATATTGGGGAGTCAGATACTTATTCAGTCTTTAATCTTATATTCTCAGGATCCAGGTCATACCCTAGATCACAACAGCATTAAAACTGCCTTTTAAAATAAATGACATATTTGCTATAATACTTTGTCAGTCTACCTTGTTATCTCTACTATAGAAGATGAAATGTGACTTAAGTAGTTTTATTCACTATTGTATTTTTAGAACTGGTATAATGCTTGGCACTCAGTAGATATTTTTAAAATAAATGAACAAATGAATTAAATAATATAATATTGACATCAGAACAGATTCTTTGCAACTATTCTGCCACGAATAGTCAGCTGGGAGCTACAGTATTTGAGCTTTCTGAGAATTATTGCACTAAATGGGTGAAAGAGTCTTGGTTAGGACTGAGTGTATAGATTAACAATGATTAGATATGGGGTGAAGAGGAGTAGGCAAAAAAGGCAAGAAAAGGCAGGCCATTGTCTGTTTTTAGTCCTAGGTCATATTTTTCTGTGAGTAGCTTTGACTCATGTAATATATGGGATCTCAGATTCTCTGAACCTATAAAGTTAGACTTCTTTTATATTCTTAATTTATGTTGTCAATTAATAAATAGCTTTCTCCATTTAATCATGGAACAAGTTTTATTTTATTTATGATTCCTCTCCAACTAGAAATTTATATGATAGAGGGATGACTCTGATTTTGTTGTCTGATAACTATACTCATAAGTTTCATTTGAGTTCATTTTACTAGTTATGGTGTTAAATTACACTGCCTAAATCAAGAAAACATTTTCTCTACAATAGCTAAGCTTTGGAAACAACCCAAATGCCCAAAAATAGATGACTGGATCAAGAAGATGTGGTACATATATACCATGGAATATTACTCAGCATTCAAAAAAGATAAACACATGCAATTTGCAGCAACATGGAGGGCGCTGGAAGGGATCATGCTCAGCGAAATAAGCCAAAAAGAAAAAGAAAAATACCGGATGGTCTCACTCATAGCAGGAATCTAGAAAACTTAAATAAGGGACCAGGAAAATGAATAACTATAAGAAAGTGAAAATCAAAATCAACAAAAAACTATGAACCAGAGACACTTTTTTGGGGGGCGGGGGCAGGAGGGGAGGGATTGGGGTCAGAATGGGGGGGCTGCAATTGTATGGGGAACATAACAATAAAATTTAAAAAAAAAAAAAAAAAAACAAAGGAAAACTGAGAGGAAAGTATGGCCCAAGGTATGAAAGTTTTAAGAAAGAAAAAATCCCTAACTATTTTAAAAGAATATTGATGTTTGACTTATATTCATACTTAAAACTTCTATAAAAATATAAACAAAATATAAAAGATAAGTGCAATGCATGAAGGCCACAGAGGATTATTTTCATTGATAATGTTTTTAATCAGTGGGAAAAAGACAAACAGCTCAAAAAGACAAAGGGTATGGAAGGAAATTTCACCAAAAAAAATAGAAAAGAAGGGTCTCCCTGGTGGCGCAAGGGGTTAAGCACCACACTATCAAGCGATCCACAGCAGCCAGAGAGAAACCCACATGGCAAAGCAGACCTCTCTTGTCTTGCCCACTGCGCCCCTCGGCAGTGTGTTTCAGTTAGTCTGCCTGTTCTGTTCCTCACTCTGTCTCTGGTGAATCCTCTCACCCCTCCCTGCACCCCCTACATCTCTGGCCTATACCCCAGCTTTTGTATGCATAAATAAATAAATCTTTTATGAAAAAAAAAGCTGGGGGCCTCCCTGGTGGCGCAAGGGTTAAGACACAACCTATAAAGCTGTCCACAGCCTCTGCAGCATGAGTTCGATTCCCAGCCAGCCGGGGAGCAACCCACATGGTGCAGCAGACCTCTCCTGACTTGTCCGCTGTTCCCCTCAGCAGTGTACTTCGGTCAATCTGCCTGTTCTGTTCCCCACTCTGTCTCTGGTGAATCCTCTCACCCCCCCATGCCTCTGGCCTATACCCCAGCTCTTGTAGGCATAAATAAATAAATCTTTTAAAAGAATAAGAGAGACAGAATATATATATAAAGAGACTTCATAATAATCAGGGAAATGTAGATTTATACCATAGTAGGATATCACATCACTTCCATCAAATTGTGAGACTATAGAAGCCTGAAGCCAGTAAGCACTTCCAAGTGTATGAATTAATGAGATCACTCATACACTGTCAGTTAACTCAAAGTACAATTTAATGGGCCTCCCTCGTGGCGCAAGGGGTTAAGCACAGCACTATGAAGCCATCAGCAGCCTCTGCAGCACCCCAGCCAGCCAGGGAACTAACCCACATGGAGCTAACCCCCATGGCGCAGCAGACCTCTCCTGTCTTGCCTGCTGCTCCCCTCAGCAGTGTATTTTGGTCAGTCTGCCTGTTCTGCTCCCCACTCTGTCTCTGGTGAATCCTCTCACCCCTCTCCCCCACCTCTGGCCCTTACCCCAGTTCTTGTATAAATAAATAAATCTTTTTAAAAAAGTAAAAAAAAAAAAAAAAAGAAAACATTTTCTCAAGTCCAAATACTGAAAAATCCCCAATTAAAACTTTAATACAATCTCACATTTCTGGGAAAGTTTTACAAAACTGTATTTAAATAACAGACAGGGCCTCCCCGGTGGCGCAGCGGTTGAGCGCCGGGTTGCGAAGCTGCCTGCAGCCTCCGCAGCGCCGGTTCGATCCCCGGCTGCTCCCCAGCCACCAGAGGAGGGTCCCACATGGTGCGCAGACCTCTCCTGCCGCCCGCTGCTCCCCTCAGCAGGGTACTTCGGTCCTTCTGCCTGCTCTGCTCCCTGCTCTGGCTCTGGTGAATTCTCTCACCCTCTCGCGCTTCTGCCTGTACCCAGTGCTTGTATAAATAAAATAAATAAATCTTTAAATAAATAAATAAATAACAGACATTAGGAAAAATTCTGAATATTTTCCTGGAAATTATGTATAAAATATAAATTATTATTAGGAAAACTACACAAGGCTCATTTTACTGTCTTCAAGTTTCTAAAAAAAATCAAAAACTGAAATATTCAAAACATAATCTAAATGGTACAGAAATGAGAGGAATCAATACACAATTACTCTTGTTTAGAACAGAAATCTTGAAAGACAAACTTTTTGAGAAGCTTGTAGAAAATTATTTTTAATAGAATGAAAGAAACAGACTTATAGAAAGTGATTATTTGAATAATGCTCACTGAAAATAATTCCAATTGTGATGTTTGGGATTGAATTGAATTGTTAGGAAATCTTGAACTTAGATGATTGTAGGGTAAATGGTTTTCAGGCTTTTCTGCCCTCCCACCATTATGATTGCCCTGCCTGATGGGGTATCTGCAGTTGCTACATTGTTGTAAGCTGTGTTGTTTACGTCTGTGGACCATGAGGAGTATTGAGATAATCACTGAGAGGAGAGAAGCAAGAGAGAGGCAGGAGAGAGGCAGGGGAGAGGCAGGAGAGAGAAGGGGAGGAAGAAGCCAAAGAAGCCCAGAGTGAAGACTTCCTGGGGTCTTGGTGGCCTACTGGCCACCTGGCCCCCGGGCACCCCTGCCTGCAGGGTATCTGGTTGCTGCTCTATCTGTAACAGCTCAATAAAAACCTGAGAAAGCTACCGAGGGCTCCAGGACTCCTATTTTACCACCTCTGCACAGATCATATAAACCTGCTGTGTGCCCATCCTGCCTCTACAATGATGTTACTCTGATGTTTACAAAAGTCCATTTTACATAGAGCAAAAATATAATCCACTTTGTGACTTTTCATTAATGTAGGAGAATTAATATAAACTTAGATAATGTTTAATTCCTTAAAGCTATTCATAATTTAGGAATAATGCCTTTATAGTAATTAATGTAAAATATATAAAAGACAAAAAGACAAATTAAGTAAAAATTTAATAGGTTCAATGACTATCAGACCCAACTAAAATGACTTTTAGGAATAATGTGAAGTAATGGAAGGGATGTTAGACACAGAATAAGGATTCTGTACTCTAACTATAGGCTTGATCCTAATTTATTTTATTCTAATACAGGAAAAGTTTTCTTAGTGACCTGGAAATCTTCATCTACAAATTAAGGGAGTAAGACATCTTAACTTTATGTTTATACCTAAAACCTAAGCCATCATTGAACAAAGACTAGTAGTCACAATCTAGTCTTAATCTATTTAATACTGTACTTAAAACATTCACATAGAGAAAAAAAATCAAATTCTTTAGTCCAGAGTTTCTTTATACAACATATATATTGGGAGTTGTCTGAATCACTATTTTTGCCTTTCCCCTACTTTTAATTTCCTAGTACAAGTAGGTCTTATGACTATGACCAGCTCTTAGCTTCCATAATTTAAAATAAAATAAGGAAAAAAATTCTTGATTGTAGAAACCCTTTCTCACTCACTGTCCTCCTCAGTGCTCTTTGTTTATTATGTTGCTTCATCTAGTCTACTAATTATCTGAATTTGTTTATAAATTTTACTAGTGAATTGTAAGTTTTTTCTTATTTATAAATGCTTTAAGAAATATTGGAACATATGTAACTCAGAATACAGAAATTGTAGTTACTGACTATAAATAGTTATTGAGCATTTGGAAAAATTGTAAGCCCATGGTAAATGCTACTTAATCTGTTTTTTGGGGGAAAATTAATATAGGTGATGCTAATCTTGTGACATAGATAAAAATTATTTTTTGGCCTCCCTGGTGGCACAGTGAGTTGAGCACAGCTCTGTGAAGCTGTCTGCAGCCTCCGCAGCGCCATTTTGATACCCCGCCGGCCAGGGGGAATCCCATATGGCGCAGCAGACCTCTCCTGTCTCGCCCGCTGCTCCCCTCAGCAGTGCTTTCTGTCTGTCTGCCTGTTCTGCTCCCAGATCTGTCTCTGGTGAATCCTCTCACCCTACTGTGCTTCTGGCTTGTACCCCAGCTCTTGTATAAATAAAAAAATTAAAAAAAAATTTAACTTCCTATATACACATGGAAATAACAAAAAAGCAAACAAATTTCTTGAGATACCTAATGAGTCAATGAGAAACTAGGAAATAAACTTCCTGGCTGGAATTAATAAAAAAATACTAAGACTGCCAAGCTAGTTTTAAATCACTGGAGGCTTGAATTCATTATGTGTTACATAGTATATAAAATGATTCATATAAATACATGAAGACAATTTATGTCTTATTATTTAAAATGAATCCAAACCATCATTAAGGGTGGTTAGTAATGAATGTTGAAAAAGAGAGAAACATTATAGTTTAGAGTTAACACCACTTGTTATGTTTTTCTGTTAAACAGAATGAACCAGAAATACCCCTCTGCAGTGTGCCTACAGCAAGTAATTACAATTTTAGCAAAGGCATGTAGCTGTCTCTAAATTTCAGAGAAAACATTTTCACTGTATTGAGGAATTTTCTTTTTTCCAGTTTCATGTCCTAAGAATGACAACTGTTGAGGATTGAATGTTTGAATTTATCCATCATTCATATGTTTAAATACTGATCCCCAATGTGATGTATTAGGAGGTGGGGCCTTTGGGAAGTAATTCAGCTGTGAGCATGGAGCCCTCATTAAAAAAAAAAAAAATTGTTCTTATAACACAGGAGTATTTCTCTCTCTTTCTCTCTCTTTCTGCCATGAGAGGATCGATGAGAAGAGTCATCTGCAAACCAAAAACTCTTCCCAGACACTACCATCCCACTTTGATCTTAGACTTTGAGCTTCAAAAACTGTGAGAAATAAATGGGCGTCATGGAGGGCTATGCATGCTTTGGTGGTGGGTGGGTTGTGGTGACATACATATGAATAGGTGTGAACCTTAATTACATACAGTGTTATAAACCAATGTTACCTAAAAAAAGTTACAGAAAAAATATTAAGAAAACCCAAACAAAAAATCAAAACAAAATGTTGCTGTTTAATCAGCCCAGTCTTGGTATTTTGTTGTAGCAGCCTGAGTTAGGATAATCAAAGCTACCCCCTAATTATAGAACTTGCTGACAGCTTTTCATGTGCCAAAATCTATTGCTTCTGCTCAGTTACTTTTAAAAATGCAGTAACTTATTCAATCCTACAACTACTTAAACCCTAAAATATCCCTAAAGTAGCTTGGTTTTCTTCATCTTTGTTCATGTATACATTTTGACATTATCTGGAGTTTTTCTGAACTGGTATATCTATCCATGTTGCTACATCAACTGTTTTTTGGACCATTAGCTTGCCCAGTCTATGAACAAGGTCTTTTATCTTCTCACGTTAAGTGGATCTGTTCATCTTCTATATCGTGGTAGTTAGATCAGGTAGATCATGCTGAGGTGGACACCTCAGACCAGTGGGAGCCAATGATCCCCTAACATAAGGACATGTGAAAAATTGGGTAACCACAAAAGAGTTAAAAGAGAATCTTCTACTGAAATAATCTAGTTGAAGTTTGTTTGACTTTATGCAATAGAATCATCTGAATTGGTAATTGTGGTTCCAGGTACTCCTTTGGTATATAATTTAAGAATTCAGCCATTTTTAATTTCTGTAAAAAACTGTTATTGTCTTTTCAAATTATGTTATGTAACTATCTGAATTTACTTTCACATTGAATTGTTAAGGTGAATAATTTTATTTTGATTTGAACATGCCCAGAAAGCATATTTTTGGTGTGAAATGTCAAAGCATGTTTTTCTTCCCTACATGAAAATAGCTTGCAGATTTGGTTGACATTTGATATAAAGTGATTTCTATAGTTTGAGGCACAAGTGAACTTCATTTTTAATCTTGTAATGATTATACATGTTTATGGAAAATGAATTGAAATGTAGAACTGCAATCATTGTCTGTATTTTTCAGGCTTTGCCAGGCCTAAGTGCCTTTTTATTTAGAGAATTTTCCATGCCTTGGGTTACTAAGAATCAAAATAATGTAAACTGGTACATTTTTATTTGGTTGAATCTGTAGCCAAAAAGGCCATGACTATGAGCTTTATTCACGATATTACATTTTGCATGGACTTTGCCTATGGCTCTTGGAACACAATGGTGGCATATCAGGAAGAGGAGAGTAAACCATTTTGGAGAATGGCATAAGGAAGGATTGATGCTCTAACAAGGAGGTCAGAAAGTGGTGTATTTTAAGAGTACAATACAATCTCAGGCTGATCTTGGTGGTATTCATAGTTAAAAGACTTTGGCTGGTTGGAGGGTGCTCAGCAGCAAATGAAATGCTTATAATTAGACTGTTGGCAGAGTCTCAGCCCCAAGGGAAACTTAAAAAATTTGAAATAAGAAAGACCTCAGTCAGTAGCCAAAAGGACTGAGAAAGGAGCCATCTCCCAATGGAGAGGGAGCTGGCTAGAGCCGAAGAGGTTTTCAGCATGCTGGCCAAATTGGCTGGAGTTTGGGGTGTTTGTACCAGAGGTATATTGGAACATGAAGTAGGAAGTGGGGCAAAGCCTAAAAATACAGAATTGTACAGAAAGGGGAAACACAAACACTGTGTTTTAGTGATCCAGTTATAACGATAACAATTAACTCTTGATCCCATTTATTTTCTGGGAGATGATCTTTCATTGTGATTCTCATTGGTTTGAAGATAAAGGAATCTTGGGCTTCTGGTTGAGGGGTCTCTTTTCTAAACAAGCATAAATGGAATTACGTGAGATATCTAGAACATGTATTTTCAACTTGGTGAAGTGGTTTTCCAGTTTTCCATTTAATTGATCTAATTGACTGAATTAATCTTTTACCTTGGGATTGATATTTTCTTCTACATGATCTTACAAACTGAATCATAAACCTCTGGTTTCATCTGAAGTATTTAGAACACGATCATAGAGTCTGCTGATGTTAAGCAGATTTTGTATATTTGTGTCCTGTTCAAACTAATTTAAGTAAAAGTAAAGTATAAATAAAGTACATTGAGGAAAGTATGCACCTGGGAAGTATATAACTTATTCATTGTATATCTGAAAGTTTGTGCCCTTTGAGCAACATTCTCTTTCCCCCTACCTCTTAATGCCTAGCAACTACAAAACTACTGCTATACTCTCTGATTCTTCAAGTTTAAAATTTAGATACCATATATAAGTGATATCAAATAGTATTTGTTTTTCTGTGTCTGGTTTTATATAATATCCAACAGTTTCATTTATGCTGTCACAAATAGTAGTATTTCCTTCTTATTATGGCTATATAAATAATATTCCACTGTATTTGTGTATATCATCATTTTTTATGGCTGAATAATATTTTATTTTACACTCATGTATATTAATATGTTGAGACACTTACCCTGTTTCAATATTTTGACTATTATGAATAATGATAAAGTGAACATGGGTGTGTGACTTTTCTTTGGGATAGTGAGTTAATGTCTTTTGGATATACACCCAAAAGTGAAATTGCTGGATCCTATGATAGCTTGACTTTAGTTTTCTGAGGACTTTCTGTGCTGTTTTTCTATAATGGCTATACTAGTTTGCATTCCTCCCACATAGCACAAGTGTTTCTTTTATTTTACACTTTCACCGAAACTTGTTATCACTTGTCCTTTGGTGCAAAGTGATAATAGGTGGAAAGTGATATCTTATTGTGGTTTTGATTTGCTTTTCCTGATCTTTGGTGATATTGAGCATCTTTTGAAATATCTGTTGGACATTTGTGTGTCTCTTTGGAAAAATGTGTATTAAGGTCCTTTGCTCATTTTATATTAAGTCATTTGTTCTTTTTTTTAACTGCTGAGTTATGTGTGTCTTATATTTCTGGATATTAACCACTTATCTAATATATGTATTTTCTCCCACTATGTAGTTCCCTTTCCATTTTTGTTGTTTCCTTTAATTTTTAAGTTTTTAATTTTTGCTTTGGCTGCTTCTGCTTTTGATTAAAAAAAAAATCATAGCTAGGGCCTCCCTGATGGCACAAGGAGTTAAGACGCAACCTATGAAGCTATCCGCAGCCTCTTAAGCATGAGTTTGTTCCCCGGCCAGGGAGATACCCACGTGGCACAGCAGATCTCTCCTGACTCTCCCGCTTGCTCCCCTCAGCAGTATATTTCAGCCATTCTGCCTGTTCTGTTCCCTACTGTGTCTCTGGTGAATCCTCTCGTCCCCCACACCTCTGGCCTGTACCCTAGTTCTTGTATGCATATATAAACAAATCTTTTAAAAAAATCATAGCTAAAATCAGTGTTAAAGTAGTTTCCCACTATGATTTCCTCAAGGAGTATAACTATTTCAGGTTAAACCTTTAATCCATTTTGAGTTCATTTTATATGTGGTATAAATGTGGGCACCATTTCATTCTTTTGCATAGTTTTTTTATTTTAAGATTTATTTATTTATTTATACAAGCACTGGGTACAGTCAGAACTGCTGGAGGGTGAGAGAATTCACCAGAGCCAGAGCTGGGAACAGAACAGGCAGACTGATGAAATACACTGCTGAGGGGAGCAGCGGGCACAGCAGGAGAGGTCTGTCGTGCCGTGTGGGACCCTCGCCGGTGGCCGGGGATCGAACTGGTGCTGCAGAGGCTGTGGGCAGCTTTGCAGCCCAGCGCTCAACTGCTGCGTCACCAGGGGAGGCCCTTTTTTGCATAGTGTTTTACCAAGAATATTTGATGAAGGAACAATCATTTCTTCATTGTGTATTATTGATGCTCTAGGAAAAGTTTAATTAACCATATATGTATAAGTTTATTCTGCACTCTTTATTGTATTCCACTGGTCTAGATTTCTGTATTTATGAAGAATCACACTGCTTTCATGGCTTTGCAGTACAGTTTAGAATCAAGGATTGTAATGTCCTTAGCTTTGTTTTTCCATCTCAAGTTTATTTGGCTATTCAGGTTTTTTTGTGATTCCATACAAATTTTGGCATGTTTCTATTTTATGAAAAATTCCCTTGGAATTTTGCTAAATTACATTAAATCTATTGATTGCTTTGAGTAGTATGAACATTTTAAGAAGTTTTTTTTTTTAAAGATTTATTTATTTACGCATACAAGAGCTGGGGTACAGGCCAGAGATGGGGGGGGGTGAGAGGATTCACCAGAGACAGTGTGGGGAACAAAACAGGCAGATTGACCAAAGTACACTGCTGAGGGGAGTAGCGGGCAAGACTGGAGAGGTCTGCTGAGCCATGTGAGTTGCTCCCAGGCCAGCTGGGGATTGAACTTGTGCTACAGAGGCTGCAGATTGCTTCATAGTGCGGTGCTTAACCCCTTGCGCCACCAGGGAGGCCCTTAAGTTTAATTCTTCCAATCCACAAATATGGAATGTCTTTCTACTAATTTGTGTCTTCCTCAATTTATTCCATCAATATTTTATAGTTTTCAATGTAATATATACTTTAAACTTGTTGATTAAATTTGTTACTAAGTATTTTATCCTTTTTGGATGCTATTATAAAAGGGATTTTTCTTTAATTTTCTTTTCAGGTATGATAATGCGTTTTTAGTATATGGAAAGGCAACTGTTTCAAATGTTGATTTGTTCAAATGTTGATCCTGCAACTTTATTGAATTCATTTATTATAAGTTTTTGCTGGAGTTTAGAGTTTTCTCTACATAAGAACATGGAATTTACAAAGAATTTTACTTATTCCTTTCCTATTTGGATGCCATTTGTTTATTTTCTTTGCTTGATTGCCTATGTCAGGACTTCTATTACTATTATAAGTAGAAATGGTGAGAGTGAGAATCCTTTGTTTTGTTCCTGATCTTAGAGGAAAAAATTCATTTGTTTGCCATTCAGTATGATATTAGCTGTAAGATTGTTATATATGGCTTCCTTTTGTTGATATGAATTCCTTTTATACCTGACTTGTTGAGCATTTTTTAATGACAATATATAGAATTTTGTCAGACTTATTTTTGTGCCCCTACTGAGAATGATCTGATGGTTTTATTTCATTCTGTTAATTTTTAACATGATTATCACATTGATGTATTCTGAACTATTCTTGTATCCTAGGGGGAAATCTAATTTGATCACCATATATGATCCTTTTAATGTGCTGTTGAGTTTGGTTTGTTCATATTTTATTGTGAGGATTTTTGCATATATATATTCAGCAGGGATATAGGTTTGTAATTTCCTTGTTGTGTCCCTGTTTGGCTTTAGTATGAGGATAACTGGCCTTGTAAAATGAGTTTGGAAGTATTCCTCCCTCCTCAATTTTTTGGATGAGTTTGAGAAGAATTGGCATTAATTCTGTTTTAAATATTTGGTAGAATTCACCCATGAAGTCTTCTGATCTTTGAATTTTGTTTGCTGGAGGTTTTTTTTTTTTTTTTTTTTTTTTTTTTTTTTTTAGTATTACTGTTGCAATCTCCTTACTCATTATTTGGCTGTTGAGATTGTCTCATTATTTAGTCTGGTAGGTTCTGTTTCTAAGAATGTATCCATTTCTCCTAGGTTATCCAAGTTATTCGCATATAGTTGTTGATAAGTGTCTTATGATCTATTGCATTGCTGTGGTATCAGTTGTACCAGTTATAATGTTTATTCTTTCACTTATTTTTTTTGATCTGTCTTCTTTTTTATTTATTTATTTTTTCGCTTGGTCTAGCCAAGGGCTTAACCAATTTTATTTATCTTTTTAAAAGACCAATTTAGTTTTATTGACACTTTCTGTTGTCTTTTTTGTCTCTATTTTATTTCTGCTAAAGTATTTATTATCATTTTCTTCTTCTTTATAGTTAGTCTCTTTTTCTAGTTCTGTGAAGCATAAAGTTAGATTTTTGATTAGTTGAAATCTTTCTTTTTTCTTAAAGTTGATAGTTTTCACTAAACATTTCCTTCTTAGAACTATCTAAGCATCTTAGTTTTGTTTTGTATTTATATTTTCATTTGTTGGAAGTTTTTTTAAATTTCTCCCTTATTTTTTTGACCCATCTGTTTCTCAAAAATGTGTTACTTAATATTTCCAAATTATGAATTTTCCAGTTTTCCCATTGTTACTAATTCCTAGTTTCATACCATTATTGTCAGAAAGGGTATGATTTCAATCATACTGTTTTGTCAGGACTTGGATTGTGGTTTAACATATGATCTAGCTTGGGTAATATCCTGTGTTTCTAAGAAATTAAGGCATACTCTTGCTGTGGATGGACTATTCTGTGTTTTTCCGTTTGTCTATAGTGTTATTAATTTTGTATTACTGTTGGCTGTTTCCTTATTGATTTTTTTTCTCTGGATTCTCTGACCATTGTTGAATGTGAGGATTTATATCCCCCAGCATTATTGTGTTGCTATTTCTCCTTTCAATTTTATGAATATTTGCTTTAAATATTTAGGTGCTCCAGTGTTTAATAACACATGGCTGTTATATCTTTTTGATGAATTGATATCTTTATCACTATAGTCTCACTATATAGTGAACTTCTTTGTCTTTTGTGACACAGTTTTGAATGAAAGCCTAATTTTAAGATAGAAGTATAGCTATCCCTACTTGGTTTTCCTACTATTTACATGCAATAACTTTTTATATTCCTTCACTTCTAGCCTGTCTGTGGCCTTAGGTCTAAAGTGGGTTTCTTGTAAACAGTGTGTAGTTAGATCTTGATGTTTTTCTTTTATACCATCATTCCTTCTGTGTCTTTTGATTGGGGCATTTAATCCATTACATTTAAATGTAGTTTTGCCCTTTTGCCAATATTTTCTGTTTTGTTTTGGTCTGCTTTTTCTCTTGTGTTCTTTGTGATTTGTTGATTTTTTTATTATTGTGGCATATTTTAATTTTTTTACCATTTTGTTTATTTTTTTCTAGAGGTTTCTTATTTGTGGTTGCCCTGAAATTTTCACAAACATTTTTATACTTTTAAGTCTATTTTAGGCTGATAACAACTTAATTTCAATTGCAAACACAATTGCTACACTTTTACTTCCTCGCCTATATCTTATGCTATTTCGTCACACTTTATATCTTCTATGTTGTATATCCATCAATAATTTATTATAGCTATAGTTATTCTTAAAACTTTTGTCTTTTAACTTTTATAATAGATTTAAACGTGCATTACACAATTACAATCGAGTATTATGGGTTTTCTATATTTCTCTTTACTAGTGATTTTTATATTTTCTACTATATAGTGAGACTATAATTTCATATCCTTTTATTTCAATTTGAAGAACTGTCTTTGGCATATATTATAAGGCATATCTAGAGGTGATGAATAAAGACCTTTGAATTAACAGAAAACCAGCAAGATTCTACTCAATCTGACTCACCAAAGCCCTAGTATATATGGGGTGGGTATCTTAAACAAATTGGATATTACAATTGCTACTGTTGGACTCCAACTTCACGTACATATAATCACACCTATAGAAGTTAGAAATGCAAAATGAACTCCAGAAATGTTGCCTACCTCTCATCAAGTGGTAAATATCAAGTAATGCTGTTTCTGTCAGAATATACCACTAATTTATGTTTATATTGCAGCAAGGATGAGGCATCAATGCCAACAAGATCCAGGGATGAGGACAATCAGTAAAGTTCCTGGGAGTTGTCTGATGAGGTAAGACTAAGGTCATACCAGTTTACATAATAGCTAGATCCAAGCTTTCCTGACTTTTATTTGTCTGAAATATCTTTATCTTGCCTTCATTTCTGGAGCACATCTCTGCTGCATATAGCAGTCTTGGTTGCCTGTTTTTTGTTTTCTTTGAGCATTTAAACTTATCTTACTCCACTGTGGTTTATAGTTTCTACTGAGAAATATGCTGATAGATTTATGGGTTTCCCTTATACATGATGACTCTTTTTTCTTCTTGCTGATTTCAAAAATCTTTTTGTCATTGAATTTTGAGTATTAATGACTTTTGAGTATTAATGTTTCTCATGGTTCTCTTCTTTAGATTGATCTTGCTATGGGTCCTTTGAATTTCATGTATGTAACTTGATGTCCACATTGTTCTCATGATTTGGAAAGTTTTCAGCCATTATTTAATTTTCTGCTCTTTTTGTTCTCTCTGCTGCTTCTGGAACTCTCATACTGTTTCATATTCTGTTTGCTTTTAGTGATAGTTTCTATTTCTTCATTAAACTTTTCATTTATTCATTCATTATTTTTTCCTGATGTAATTAAGCTTTTTAACTGTGTTCTCTTTCATTTCATAGAACTTTTAAAGATGATTATTTTAAATTATTTGTCAGCAATTTATGTAATTTATTTTCTTTAAGGTTGTTTACTGGAGTTTTATTAGTTTCCTTTGGTCATGTCATGTTTATCTTGTTCTTCCTGATCGATGCAGCTTTGTATTGATGTCTGTGCAGTTTAAGGAGTAAGTATCTCTTCTAGTCTTTACAGACTTGTTTTGGCAGGTAAATTTCTTCTTTGGTTGAGACTCTGGTATCTTGATTAGATGATGTTGGAACCAGTTTGCAAATGTGCTGCTGCACTGCAGTATTGTTCTCAGTTGGTGGGCCTGTTACCACATATGAAGATGTGTATGACTCTCTTTCGGTCTCTAGGATGGCTCCCAATAGGTAACTGGTAGGTCCCTGAGTGGTCAGGACTGGTCTTTGACTGAAGCTGAGAAAGATTAGTATGAAATCACAGGGCTGTTTTGAGGATAGTAACTTGGACCAAGTCCTGCAAGTCTGTCTTTGAGGGAATGACAGGCTTGTTTCTTTCTGGGTTTTTGGCCACTCAGGACTGCCCAGGAATGCATCTGAGAAAGACTGGAGTTGATCAGAGGGTCACCCCAGGATCTGCAGTTAGATAATATTGGCATCCTTTTCTCCAAGAGCACAGTCAGTTTTGGTCCCTGGGTCCTAAACTGGAAGGTCCCTGGGTAGTCAGAACTATACCAGCATGTAGATGAAAAAATTGGACCTAAATTAAGAGTCAGATTCAAGATTTACAATCTGATAATAATCTGTGGCCTACATCTGGGGACAGAGATGTTTCTTGGCAGCTCTCTGGGAGGGAAGGAGTATACTTTACCTGTAGCTGAGAGGGGCTCAAACCGAACTAAAGGATCATTTTAAGATTTTCAGGACTGAAGTTGGATCTGTTCCAGAGCACAGATGAGCAGGTCTTCTGGTTAAGGAGAACTGAAGTTGGCTCATGGGACCCTTTAATGTCCATAGCTAAGGCTAAAATTGGTGGGCCTGTCATTTACGCTATGGTAGGTATGACTCCTGCTGGGTTTCCTGGTGATGGTGTTCATGGCAAGACCAAAGCCAAAAAGGGCTGTAGCCAAGTCGCACAAAGATAAGGTTGTTTCTATGTCTTTCACCAGGGCCAGTGTCAACAAGTCTACCACTTGGGTACTGATGTAACTTCTCAAAATGGCCCTCCTTGGTCTTGGACTCCACTAATATTTCGCAATCTTCTACCTGGATATAAATGCTCCCCTAGATTACTCTTGTTCAATAATGGCTGTCAACTTATTTTTGTTAAAGGGAGATATGAACAGGGGACTCCTATTCTGCCATCTTGCTGATGTCATCTTCCCCTGCATTTTAACTTTTTTGAGTGTACAATTCAAAAGTATTCACTATAAATAATAGATCTCTAGAAATTTATGATCTAAAAAACCTGAAACTTTATGCTCTTGAATAATAACTTCACACATTTATCTTCTATTCCAAGCTTCTTTCAATTATTAAATCCCCAAGTGGGCTTAAAATAATTTCTGATTTTGTAGAAGACAGGAAAGAATATTTATTGAAAACCTACCATGCAGCAGTATTGTGCCAGCTACTTTCAGATATGTATTATTATTTGGTTCTTATAAAATTAGAGTAAAGTTATATATACTTTCCCATTTTTCAAATTTGGGAAACGACACTTTATTAAGTAACATCTTAAAATCTACATAGCAATTGATGAGTCAGCTGTTGAACCTATACTGGGCTTATGGAAATACAAAGCCCAGTCTAGCTACCATAATATATTACATCCAGCTTCCCAAGCTTCTGTTTGTTGTATAACTTACTGGAGCAAATGCATAGAAAACTATCTTATAATAAAGTTGTGTTCCTATGTGGGCATAGGGATTAAAGCTTTGAGGAAATGAAGATGCTGGTGATTCAATTACATAATTTACTAGTTCAGTAAAATATATAGAGGTTGTATTTTAAATAATCAGCATTTTGGAGCTGGAAGATGATCTGCCTCTGGGTCTATTGCATGCTCAACCATTTCACATTCCGTTCCCGTGACTGACTCATGTGCATGACTATGACAAATGTTTGGCAGCCTCACTGGGAGGGGCCTGTGAGTGTGAGGACTCAGATTGTCATTAAACTGGGGCTGGTGCCAAGGGCTGAGTGAATGCTGAAGATAGTGCTCCAAGTTCCACCACCCTATTGGACAAGACACAAGTGCAAACTGCTGGTGAACTTATCGTACATTATTATTTTTTTTTAATGGAACATTTTAAATCAGACAAAGAAAATGCTTTCCCTGTGGAGTGGAATCCCACCCTATGACAATTTGACCTCAACTTTATAAATAATAGAGCAGGCTACTGAAGTAGATTATAAATTAAAACACTCAAGGGGTTTTAAAAAGAGAGCAATTATCTGTCTACTATGAGTCTAAGACAGGTTTTGTGTCTGTCAATGAGAAGCCCATGGTGCTGTAAAAGGAGCATTTCATTAATAAGAAGAAGACATAGACTTCAGTTTTCAGCAAGGAAATAAATTTTCTTGTGACCTTAAACAAGTTCCTTGAATTCTGACACCATGTTGTGACATCTTCACAGAGTGGACCTTCATCTTTATATCCTTTTGGCCCCTACATTCTGTAGGTTAACAATCAACTCTAACCTAGGATGAGATGTTGGTATAAAATGTGTTTTGTGGAATATTGGCCATAGAAGGGATATAACTACTCTGTTATAGAAGTTTTTGTGGTAAATTGGGGAAAACTGAGTTTAAAATTTTGGCTTTCTTTAAAACAAAGGCTAAGATTTCTCAGAACATTAATGTGCTAAAAACAGTGATTTTCCAGAAGATAACTGGCATCAAGTGTTTCCCAAACATACCTGACTATGTACAGCTTGTGATAGATGTAGTGTTATACAAACTAAATTATTTGATAATCACAGCTCTGAAGTTTGCTATTATAGCTTCTAACTTTGAAAATTTCTGTGTGTATTTGATTTATAAATATTTCTGCCTTTTAAAAAGAACTTATCAAGAAGTACAGAAATTTATTGCTCATTTGTTCATTATTCATCTAATAAGGAATTCTAAGCACTTATGCACACCCAGGTTAGTGCTCAGTGCTAAGGATACAACAATGCATAAATAAGAATAGCAAGAAAACTCCTGTCCTGCAAAGAAACAGAGAACAAATGATTAAGTAATAACATAAAATATATGCTATAGAGAAAATAAAAATAAAGATAGAATTGTGGGTTAATCTTAGTGACTTACTATAAATGAGTCTAAAAATAGACTTTGGTAAAAGCTGCATGATTTCTGAAGCTAGGTTAGAAAATATCATTGTCTGATTGTTTTAGCATGGAATATTGCTTCTGGGAAACCATGATCTAAAAATTACCAGCCACACAGAAAGATATCACATGTAGGTGATCTAGTTAAAGAATTCCAGTTGCCCCAGTTCTTTGAGTCATTTCAACAGTAGTGCCAGCATGCCAGGAAAAATGCCTGTAGGGGACTTTAAGGCACAGGCATGCATGTTACCTCCAGCAGTGTGAAACTTCACAATGGAGACTTCAGAAAAATAAGACATCCCTGCTGTGCTCTCTCAGTTCCTAATTGATAGCATCCTTAAGTATATGTTTGTTGTTCTATACCATTAAGAATGGTTTACTTAGCAGTAGTAGTGTCTGTAATAAGGATCATATCTCTTCCTTAAAGTTATATGCTGGAGAATATCCTGATTGGCTTCATCAAACTGTTTTATGTCACTTCTTATTGCAGATTTTAGGTGGCATTTTAGGGTCAGATAATAACTAAGAGAAGTCTGAATGATCTATGGCATAGTGAGGGTAACTAAAAAATTGCCTTAGTTTTTTGCCATTATCAGTGACTGGGGGACGGACCTTGATTCATCTAAAGCCATGAAGGCTAATCTGTCCTTAAGGAACTCATAATGAGCATCAGAACAGATGTATATTGATCAAGTTGTCTTCTTATTAACTCATGATTTACAACATAGTATCAACTAAGATATTCGTATTGGTCACTCTGCCTATCATTTCTTATTCAGAAATCTCTATCCAGGAGATTGCATTTTTCATATGCCATAAAATTAGGATAAGAATTATTTGATTTAAATGGCCAATAAAGTTAAATTGTGATAAATTAATTACTTATTTCTATAAGAGGCATGGACCTCTCACAGAACAAGAAGTTGAATTTTATTGACTGGTTATCATTCATTGTATATATTTTCTAAGTTTTTTTCCCAAATTGATATATAGAGAGATATATGTCTCTCACTATATAAAATATGTATCTCTATAATATATATATGTAGATAGACAGATAGATAGATAGATAGATAATTTCCTTAAAAATATCGTAGTGCCAGAATCTTCTTTAAAGCTGGAAGTCAGACTTTAGGTTGGTTTTAAACATATCTCATCTCCTAGTTCATGTCTCTGATTCAGTATTCAAATTCACAAAAATCTGGAAGTCAATTAATTCTATTTTCTATTAAGAAGGGTGAAATGTCTGAATTTACATGGGATCTTAAGAGGATACATTTTCTTAAAGTCTCATGAAGCCAATAAGCAGGATAGAATTTTCCAAAGACATCTATGAAATGGTAAATATACTTTTATATTGGTTTTTAAAATGGGCATAACACAAAGACAATCACAGAACATGAATGTAAACCATGACAATATTGATCTTTATTATTTGAATGATTATTGATTTGAATGAAGAACTTGGAAATTATTCTTAAAGGTTCTCATCACAGCTTACAGTACCCATCCTTCTGATCTTACTGACCCTATATAACCAATTCAATCAACTTTTAAAAACAAGTTAAATATTGTATTCTTCTTTCTTTAGGAACAGAAATTTCCATGTCACAAAAATGCAAATTAAAACAGAAGAGTGCTTTATGTTCCAGTTCAGCATAATTTTTAATCATTATTAAAGAAAGTGAATGATCTCTGCAAGACTTCATTGTAAATAAACCTACAATTATGACTGTGTTTATATTTATTTGGAAATGAAGTCTTCATCTTTATCATAAATTAGCTATTGACATCCTTTAAGAAGGAAATAATAAATGATATGACAAAGAAAAAAGGAAACATTTATGTAGCCTATATAATCTCACACATTCATAAAAGCTGTAAGCAGCTAAACGTATTAGACCATCTTATCCATCATTCCAAACATATTGGATTAATTTATAATTAGAGTGCTTGATTTTATAGTAATTATCCTCTCTTTGCTTCATTTGGGGGTTCTGTTTGTAGAATTAGAAACTTTTTGATTAGAATAAAATACTTAGTTTTTCAGCATGAATTTTATTGTTCTTATACCTTGGCATTTTGACTACAATGAGATAACTATAATCCACAAATCAGTATAGCTCTCAGGTAATGCATAAAAATAGATTCTACAAACAAGTTCATCAAACTGTCTTTGTCATTATGGTATTCGTTGAGCTTGGAATGATTGTAAGTCAACCTGGTTATGTACCGAACTTCATTTTTCAAAAGTTCAGTAATTTCATATTGAATGGAGTCAGAGAGTGAAGTTCACCTTGTTCCACAGAGATGAGGAGGGCTGGCTATTTGACTGGATCAAAACATAATGGCTGGAGAAGAAATTATAGTTTATAAAATTATAAACTATAGAAATTATAACTATAAAATTATAGTTCTAAAGGCAAAATAATACTAGATTTGGGGAAGCATGATAGACCTCCAGAATAGAATGTGCAGAGGATACACAATTTACTGGAAGATGATTATTGAGGTGACAATTCATTAGCACCTAGGAGTAGATTTGGATTCCAATTCAAAATAGGTTAGACTAGGAGATTAGGATAGAGATTATAATCATTAGGAAGGTGTAAGTAGGTTGGTGATACGCTATGGTGTCTCTGTCTGTGAATTTAGAGGAACTTTTAGGATGAGACAGACTTAAGACAAAGTTGAAAATATCTTAGTTCAAAGCATTTTATTTTGAAAATTGGCCCAGGTATTTATAATATTATTTCACATTTCAAGAAAGTCTTAAAAGGACTTCTTGTAGGGAGAAATAAATGCATGTTCATTTTTTCAGTAAAATATCTGGTTTCATTTTTTCCTAAGCTAGGATACTGTATACATTTCCCCTCTTTCAAGAGATTTTAGCAATATCTCTTGCTCTTTCCTTAATGGTTCCTCTATTATTTTATTACTTCACTAATTAATTTTCAGCACATGTTCATTGGAAATCTGTTTTGGAACAGGGACTTTATAAGTAATGGATAAAAGCATGCATACCTTCTTCCCCTAAGGGGTATAAAAATAATAGACATAGGCATTAAATTTGGGCTGATGTACTAAAATGTAACAATTAGTATTTCTGCGAGTGGACACAGGGGTGTTTGTATTGGATTTGAATGTACAGATAATGAGTTAGCATTCATGAAGTACCTATTCTATGTCAGGCACTGTGTGTAATACTTTACTTTGTGTTAACAAATTTAATCCTCATACAACATCTATGATCTTATGAACTAGGTAGTGTTATGTCCAGGTGAAGAAGCTGAGACTTAAAAAGATCAAATAACTTTCCCAAGTGTACATAATTTGTAAGTCAAAGGCAGAACTTGAACTTATAATAATATAGGTAGGAAAACATTTCTCCTTTCTTTCTAACCTCTACCACGACTGCACCCAGATTCCCAAGAACAAACTAACCAAAGTTGGAACAAAATTTAAACTGTGACTGTCTAGTACCTTGGATAGCTCCCAGAGTGCTGTTCCCACATGTAGTCCAAGACCTCACTGTGTCTTTTATTCTCAGAGATCCCAGCTGTCCAGTGACTCACCTTCTTCCTTTCCCCTAGAATATTAAAGAGGCTCATCCAGTTTCATTTGGTAACTCATTCATCAAAACACTTAATATTATCTGGAAAATGCTATTGTGAAAGTGTGGCGGGAAGCATATATGCTAATATAGAAGCTGTGAAGGGGATGCTTTCTCCTCATCCTCCTCTTCTCAACACTTCTTTTAATATCCCTCTCCTTCCAACACACACATCACTTACTAGAAGAGAAATACATCTTTTTAGCTGGCAAGGTGTTCTACAGAGATTTCATGACTAGGCGATCAGGCAGAATTGCAATAACATTTTGAAGAGTTAATCAGGAATTTAACCAACAAGAATTTAAACTAGAAATTTAAAGTAACTTCACAATGTGGGGTATAATTGGTTTCTTTTGTGATTTTTTTCTGTTCAGTCAAATATATCGTGCAATAATACATTTGCTCTAAAATATATTTCGCTCTTTTCTCATAGAACTGCAATAAATAATCTGACCTTTTGATTACTTTCAGAAACAAAACTCCTTTCTTTGCTTTACCTAGCACATGAATAATGAAGACAAGTGCCTGGCCTATCTTTTTCATTTGTTTTCACTGGGGGCGGGGGGAATGCTGCTACTTTTTTTTTTTTTTTTCATGTGAGCACTGTAGTTGCTCTGCCCCAAATCTCCCTATGAATTTTTAGGTTTATGTACCTTTGTTACTTCCAGACACATAAACAAGAAAGGATTACTAAAGAATGACATTAGTAGTAACATGTGGACTTTAGACACTCTTCTTTAAGGTCACTACCAAACCAGATGTGTGTTCTCCATCAGAGGCTATATTCTGTTCTATAAACCAATTGCCAAACTTTTGTATCTGTTCCTTATCATATTAAGCAAAGAATTCCATGAAACAACTTTAACTTAAGAGGAAACTGGTAAATACCGATCAAGAATTTCATGAGAGAACATTTTAAGGAAAAATAATCAAAAGGTCACATATTTCGAATAGTCTAAAATATCTTTGTTTAATTTGGGATTTTGACTACAATTAGGCAATGGTTCTAATAAAACCAATTTGTTCTACTTCATTTGATCCTTGGAAGAGAGAAAAGATCATTTACCTAGTATCTATATACATTAACTAGAGCTCACAGAACATAATTTTTTCACTCCAAGCAGGTGAGATTAGGTATTCTGGCTTTATATTTCACTTAAAATATGCTTCATATATAATAAAACAAAGTTATAGTTTAACATGAGGTAGAACATTATAAATTTAATTATGAGTCAAAATTAACCAAATCAAACCCAGCATTAAATATTTGTGTCTGAAGTTGATTGAATTATATGACTCTAAAATGCTCAGTGCTTAATATAGGCCATCAATTCAAACTTTTTAAAGTAGCCTAATTTAAATAGATAGCCTTGTTGAATTATAGAAAAATAATATATTGAGGTTACATTGACATGAATGAAGTTAAAGCATATTATTGATTAAAAGATGCATTTCTGCTATAGATGCTACCTTCATAGTCAATTATTATTAAATAAATGCAAATAAATGCACACTTTTAAGATTCCCAAGTGACAGATTTACTTTAAAATAAAGTACAGGGCCTCCCCGGTGGTGCAGTGATTGAGCACTGGGCTGTGAAGCTGCCCGCAGCCTCTACAGCGCTGGTTCGATCCCCGGCCACCCGCGAGGGTCCCACATGGGTGCAGACCTCTTCTGCTGCGCCTGCTGCTCCCCTCAGCAGTGTACTTCGGTCCTTCTGCCTGTTCTGTTCCCCGCTCTGGCTCTGGTAAATTCTCTCACCCTCCCATGCTTCTGATTGGACCCAGTGCTTGAATAAATAAATAAATAAATCTTAAAAATAATAAAAAAATAAAAAAAGTACATAAAGTAAAATAAACTACTTTTAAATAAAATGTACTTTTAAATACTTTAACATTTATCTAGTGTCAAATTCATGAGTTTACTTTAGCATACTTATCCATGTAAAGAGTACAAATCTGTGTTCAGACTTATATTTATCTCATGAAAAATTCAAACAATCCATCAAATTACACAGAGAAGTGCATGGATGACAGTCACAGTGTTTTCATGATTCAGCAGGTCTCCTCAGGCACCAGTGACCTGGCCTCTTCCTGATGAATCAAGAACAAACAAATTTCATTTCAAAATTGTTATAAATTATGAAGACAGAGCAGCCTACCTCCTGAACTGCTTATAGAGAATGACATTAGAGGGAGACTTCAAAGAAATTTTAAAAACTTGGAACTGATTCACCTGTGCTCCCTCCTCTGGAAAACAGTATAGAAGTTTCACAAAATTTTAAGAATAGAATGCTCAGCAAAATAGTCAGAAAGAAAAAGAAAAATACTGGATGGTCTCACTCATAGCAGGAATCTAGAAAACCTAAATAAGGGACCAGGAAAAAGACTAATTAATACAAAGTAAAAATCAAAATCAACAAGCAACTATAGACCAGAGACATACTGGGGGGGCGCAGGGGGAGGGTGCAATTGTATGGGGAATATAACCAAAATGAAAATGCATACATTGTGCAAAAATAAAAAAATGATGTAAGAATCATATAAAATAAAATATTAAAAAAAGAATAGATCTACCATGTGATCCAGCAATTCTACACTTAATGTGTCTACCTGAAGAATGCAAAATCTCTAATTTGAAGGGATATAGGCACTTCTGTGTTTATTGTAACACTGTTTGCAATAGCTAAATTATGGAAAAACCTAACTGCCCAATAACAGATGAGATTAGGAAGATGTGGTGTAAAACACAATAGACTATTATTCAGCTACAAAAAAGTTGAATTTTTTACTAGTTTTACTGTTTGAATGAATTGTTCTTTCTTCTTGCATTCTTATTAACAAGTAACTATTTTTTGAGTTGTTAGCAGAACTTTTTCAAGTGTTAATTTCATCTTTACTACAAACCTCCAAAATAAACATTTCTAACTCTTATAAGATAAAACTAAAGTTCAAAATAGGGCAAGTAGTTTTCCAGGTAATATTTAGCTAAAATTGTAATATTAAGCTGTAAATAACTTAAAATAATTTTAAGCTCAATGGCTTTCCATTATATGGCTCTGTAACAAGATTATGAAAAAAAATGGTCTCCGGTAGCATCATTTGTAATTTTGAGATAGTTTTAAAATCATTATTCGTCAAAACATCTTTACTTACACTGTATATATCACATAGATTTCATGTAGATTTTTCATAAAAAATATTTTTGACAAACATAATGTCAAATTTTTTTATATGTTCTGTTTAACACATGGATCTCTCATGACAAAATATCTTTTAGCTTATTTTAGCAGAATAACTGTCTTTTTTACTTCTGCAATTAAATAGAAAAGATAAGAGGGTGAAAGAGCACAGGTTTGAGAGCTATTAATGAGCATAAAAAATCTTTGGAAGCTTGACAGGAATTGCATTGAATCTGTAGTATAGTGTGGCATTTTAACAATATTAATTCTTTCTGTTCCTTGATCACCTTTTTATTCATTTATGTCTTCTTCAATATCTTCCACGAATGTCTTATTCTTTAAACTGGAGAAATCATCAGCCTCCTTGGTTAAGTTTATTTGCTAGCATCTCATTGTTTTTGACACTATTGTAAATTGATTTTTTTTTTAATTTTTAGGTAGTTTGTTTCTAGTACAGAAAAGCAATTTATTTTAATGTGTTTATTTTGTATCTTGCAATTTTAATAAACTCATTAGTTCTAATGGCCCTTTTTCTGAAAATTTAAAGACTTTTCTATATGTAATATGTCCTATACAGACATTTTTACTTTTTCTTTCTAAGTTGGATGCTTTTTATTTCATTTTCTTATCCGATTGTTCTGGTTAAGACTTCTAGCACTTTGTCCATGAGTAAGAGTTGTGAGAATGGGGACCTTGACTTATTCCTGATCTTAGAGGAAAAATTTCAAACTTTTGATACTCACCATGGAGTATCAAGTTAACTGTGGGTTTCTCATACACAGCCTTTTCCTATTGTGCTATGCTCCCCCATCTATCCAATTTGTTCAGTTATTGCAAGAGTAGATGCTAAATTTTGTTGAACTTTTCCTGCATCTATTGAGATGATCATATAAATTTTATTTTTCATTATACTGTGAACAATTTTTCATTTGCATATGTCGACCATCCTTGCATCCCAAGGATGAATCACCCTTGATAATGGTATATGAACCATTTTATATAATGTTGAAATTAATTTGCTCTAATTTGTTGATTGAGTTTATACCTGTATTCATCAGAAATAATATTTGGATGTAATTTTTCTTTTTTTTCAGTGTCCTTCTGGGTTTATTATGAGGTAATTCTGGTCTTATAAAATGAGTTTCGTTCCCTCTATCAATTTTTTTTGAAGAGTTTGAGATTAGCATTAATTCTTTCTTATGTGTATAGTAGCATGCCTGTGAAGATCTCTATGTAGACTTTTTTTTTTTTTTTGATGGGACCAGGGAGGTTGTCAGGTACTACTACAATATCCTTACTTGTTTTTGTTTATTTAGATTTTCTATTTCTTCAAGGTATAGTCCTGGTAGGTTATATGTTTCTAGGAATTTATTCCTTTAGTTTACTTATATAATTTGTTGGGGTATAATTTTCATAGTTTTCTCTTATGATCCTTTGTATTTGTTTGTCAATGGCAATGTCTCCTCTTTCCTTCATAATTTGTTTAGTGGAGTCATCTCTCTTTTCCTGGTTGGTTAGCTTATTTAAAATTTTCTCAATTTAATTTATCTTTCCAAAGAACCAACTCTTAGTTTTTTTCTGTAATTTTTCTTTGCTGCACTTCATTTACTTCTTAAATTTACTTCACTTACTTCTAATATCTTTATTATTTTCTTTATTCTGCTACTTTTGGAATAGTCTTTTTTTCAGATTTTTTTTATTTATGTATAGAAGTACTGGGGTGTAGGTTAGAGGTGTGGGGGGTGAGAGGATTCACCAGAGACAGAGTGTGGAGCAGAACAGGCAGATTTACTGAACTACATTGCTGAGGGGAGCAGCAGGTGAGACAGGAGAGGTCTGCTGTGCCATGTGGGTTAGCTCCCCAGCCAGATCTAACTCTTGTTGTAGTGGATGGCAATAGCTTGATAGCTTTAAGACTTTAATACTTGCATCCACAGGGAGGCACAGATAGTCTTTTTTTTCCTTGTTTTAGTTCCTTGAGGTGTAATGTCAAACCTGTTCTTATTATTATTTATATGAGATATTTGTTTTTCCTTCTTGCATTTCTTAAGTTTTAGTATGCTTGTTTCCATTTCATTTGTTTTAAAATAATTTTTTATTCCAGTCTGATTTATTTTTTTAAAGATTTATCTATTTATGCATACAAGAACTGGGGTACAGGCCAGAGGTGTGGAGGGTGAGAGAATTCACCAGAGACAGAGTGGGTCCAGTTTGATTTCTTCTTTGATCCATTGGTCATTCAAGTATGTGTTTCCAATCTACATATTTGTGAATTTTCCAACTTTCTTCCTTGTAGTATCTTAGTAATTTCTATTTTTTTTAGAAAATATAAGAGGGAGAAAGAAAACAATTCATATAATTTGTAGAATGATACAAAGTGTTATATGTTTTAATCCTTTTCATATCTCTATTCTGAAACAGATGGTCATAGAAAGTTAGAAGTAGAAGGGAATTAAAAAGACAGTTGATAAGTTCTTACCCTCCCTTCATTTAAGTAAAAAAAAAAATGGGTTATTGGTGGTGCAAGGGGTTAAGATGCAACACGTGAAGCTATCTGAAGCTTCTGCAGCACAAGTTCAATCCCCAGCCCGGGAACTACCCACATAGTGCAGAAGACCTCTCTCCTGACTTGCCCGCTGCTCCCCTCAGCAGTGTATTTCAGTCAATTTGCCTGTTCTGTTCCCCACTCTGTCTCTGGTGAATCCTCTCACACTCACACACACCCCCACACAAACACACACCTGCACCTCTGGACTGTACCCCAGCTCTTGTATGCATAAATAAGTAAATCTTTGAAATAAAACGAGTTATTGCTTATAGGTTCAAGAATATTATTGAGATCTTCTCATTCTACTCCAGGTGATAGTAAGAATAAAAACGCCAATGGCTAATGAAAGAAGGTACAGTCAATACTTCTGGTTCAAGACACAGTGAACACCCAGAAGTGCTTGGGAGGTTGATAAGCCTTTAACCCTATAAGCAAAGTGAGTCAGAAAACTAGAAATGGAAGGGAAAACAGATGAAAGGAGATAAAAGACTCAATGATTGACTCATTCTGTGTCACCTTACCCTTTCATTCCAAATAGATGGCTGCTACTATAACTTTTTGTTTTATTCATGTATTGTCTTTAATATTTCCCGGGGGAAATATAGATCTTACCATTTTAAGGCAGAAGAAAAGTTGCTGATTTATATGTTCTATTTTAGTTCAATATGATTTAATAATATGGTCTCTCCACCTAGAAAGTCCTTCCAAATCTATCTCATACACTGGGCTAAGATTGAAGACTGCTACAACCTTACTAGATAATAATTTCACAATGTGAATTTTAAGATTAATAAAAGTCTATATATTTAGATCATATCACTTAACCCATGTAATAGAAAAATCACACTTGTCAGTATTTGAGATAAAGAAATAATGATGGATTCTTTTCCTGGTATTGTTTATATAGTAAAGTTTAGTAAAAACTGAAAATATCCAACAACTGGGGATTCAATATTATTGATTATTATACACATTATACATTTTTAATATTATGCTGACACTAATATATTTTAAAATATTTTGCAATGTTAATAATAGGATGCAAAATATTTAAAATCTAATTATACTGCACTAAGTCCAAATTCATGAAAGATTAAAATGTAAAATAATTTCAAAACAAAACAAAAACAATTTCAGTGATAATTACAATTTAAATATGTGTTATATTATGATGGTTGAGTGTCAGTTTTCATGAAGCTTCTCTAAAAACCAAATAACAGAGGAAAAAGAGAGAGGTTGAGGTCGTGTGAATATAGTAAAAATTGGGGTTTAAATAGCATGTGGTTGGTTACTGAAGCCTAGTGCATTTTTATTCACTGCTTTAAGTTGATAGGTAGTTAGTAAATGCAGGTAAATAAAGAAGATCTAGATCCCTAATAAACAAGACTTATTTTATTCATTCTCAGTTCTTCTGTTATGCCATTCATAGAGTGTGTTCATTTATATTCTTTTCCAGTGCCAGGTAAAAATTAACATGACTTGCACCCCACCCAATAAAGTAGGTCATAGTCTACTTTCATGTCTACTTGTTGTTGTTTCTGATTATTTTAGACACAATAAATTTATGCCTCCAGTTATCAAGGAGTTGATCAATCTGGCATTACTTTTGTTGCTCCCTGCTTTCCAGTTATTGGCTGTCATTTCATAGCCATGGAATCTAAAGCCAGCCAAGCAATCTGCCTCTTAACCCAGTCACTTTAGTTCTTGGGCTGCATCCAATCCCACACATGGACAAAAACAAATCACATTTGCATTCTCAACCAGGGGAAATGCCTTTTTGGTGTGATCCAGACAAAATCGAAATAGCAAAATTGTGTTATGAGTAAGGTTTATTAATGTCCAATAAATCAGGCAGGATTTCACCTCTCAGTACCCCATGATGGTGCTTGTGAGTATAAACTAGGATCTTATGCAACAGAGTAACATTTATTAGTCATATTTACTTACCTTATAAAACTAAAATTATAACTCTCAATTGTTTTTGGAAGACAGCTGCAGTGAACATATCTATCCCTCTGGGTACTCTCAGACTTGGGTTATATTTTCTCAACACTTTGGAACAGATTAGACCCTGAATACAATGTTGCTATACTGCAGCAAAATTATTCAGAGCACATTACTATTATGATTCACCACAGAGAGGGACCTTCAGACTTAGGAAATTTCCAGTGCTGTGTGGAATGGAAAACCATGTAACAGTGGCATAACCATCCCATATTTTATTAGGAAGGCAACTATTTAGAATGGAGATCTGGTTTTGAGGCTCTGATTAGTTTCCTACTGGGGAAGCTGATTCTTAGAAAACAGAATGGATGGGATATAAGAACATAAAAAGGGGAACCCATCCCCACACTGGCTCTGGTGAATTCTCTCACCTTCCCACCTCTGACTGTACCCAGTGCTTGTATAAATAAATAAATAAATCTTTAAAAAAATTGAAAAAAAGGGGAACCCAAATTGTGTCTGAATTAGACTTCAGTTTCCTTTATTACTACGACTCAATATCATTTTAATAGGTAACACATGTGTCTGAAATGTTGTTTACTAATAATATGAAAATTAAAAATTGTAATGTAACATATCCCATTTTATTTTTATGTCATTATAGTATCCCCCCCTTTTTTAAAGTTGAATTTATAAATAGGCTAAGAATCAACATTTTTTTTTTCTGTAAAAGGAAAAGTAGTAAATATTTTTGACATTTTGCATCATAAATATCTCTGTTGCAACTACTCAGTTTTGCTATGACAGCTTCAAAAAGCTAGAGGCAATATGTCAATGAATGGAGGAGATTGTGTTCCCCCAATTTATATTTCCAAAAATAGAAGATGGGTGAGTTTGATGTCAGGTTTCAATTTACAACCCTGGTTCAGGGTTATTCCAAGATGAGACAAAAAGACCAGAGATCACTTCTTTTTGGGCTTGTAATCTTTATTATACTTTCAAAAATTTTCTAAATTCATAGAATTTTGTTTGTCTGACTTAAACCATTGTTTTTAATTTTGCAACACATTAATTAAAGTCTCATTATGAAATCTTTGCATTATCTTAAAAATCAACTCTGATTTTGCTTAATCAACAAATAATTTGACAGTTGATTTATTAATATATTTCTATATTCTTTGAATAATCTTCCATGATGTAGCTAAATACTCTGATATGTTCTCTATATTATCATATAAAACCATAATTCCATAGAGAAAGCTGTCTCTTAAGGTGTCTAAACACATTCATTTACACAGTGTTTGAATAATTGATAAAGCCTAATATACCAAATCACAATGAGAACAATATCTTAATAGCAGGCAATTAGATATCATAGGTTGAAAGGGGAAACTCAGCAAAGATGACTTCCTGGACAGCTTATTACCTACTCCCAAATTTTCCATTATAATGATGTTATCATACAAAATAAACCAATACATTTATTTTGTTTCTGATGTATGTTTTAGTTATTAGCTTGTCTTTCAGTGCTTGTTGACTTTGATCTGTTGAATTTTTTTATGAATATATGGGAGAGGGCCTCCCCGGTGGCGCAGCAGTTGAGCACTGGGTTGCAAAGCTGCCCGCGGCCTCTGCAGTGCCGGTTCGATCCCCAGCTGCTCCCCGGCCACCAGAGGAGGGTCCCACATGGTGCGCAGACCTCTCCTGCCGCCCACTGCTCCCCTCAGCAGTGTACTTCGGTCCTTCTGCCTGTTCTGCTCCCCGCTCTGGCTCTGGTGAATTCTCTCACCCTCCCGCGCTTCTGACTGTACCCAGTGCATGTATAAACAAAGCAAACAAACAAATAAATAAATAAATAACATGCCTCTATTAAAAAAAAAATGAAAAAAAAAAAGAATATATGGGAGAAGTGGCCTGAGGTTTTCACTCTGCCACCATCTTGCATGATTCTCTTTGGAATCTTGATGACTTCTAAGCATTTAACAAGGTGGTTCTTGTTAAATCATTTCAGGTGGTTCTTATATGCTTTTCTTTGCGTCTGTAGTTAAATATTTCTGAAATCTCACTATTTCTAAGTATTTTTGTTAGGTGAAAGAAAAGCAAAAAAAAATTTCATTTCATTACCTATTACTAAAATGATCACAGTAGAGGAAGAAAGTTGACGTTGGACAGAGGTTTTATGATTTTTTTGAGCATCATTTAAGTTTTATCACTCATCCATTAGTTAAATAAATAATAATGGTTCAGTTGAAAATTATACATATTTGTGATTCTATGTGATACAAATCTGATCTCGATTCCAAGCATTTTCCTATCATCTCCAAATCACTGTCTTTAAAGCAAGTCCTAGAAGTCAGTCAATTTCCATCACGTACATGTGAAATTTGTTGTCAGTTGTCCTGCTTTGAACTCTAGCAGACCATCTTCTTGACAAGGCTGCTGGCTGGGCTCCTGACATCAAAGTCCTTTGTCTCCATTTCATCTCCTGTGCGCTGTCCTAGTCTGAGCCTGCACAAGATTATCACACAGCACATGTGTCACTTATTAAAGTATTGTAGAATTGTGACACTGTGTTACAAATGATGTACTTAGAGATTTTGAAGATAGAATACTACACTGGAAAGCAAAAGTCTAAATTTCAGTAAAATTTCTTCAATATTGTGCAGAAAGAAGTAGTTTAGAGAAACAAAATTATTCAAAAACACGGAAGAGTGACTCTAGCTTAGAAGAGTAATTTAGCTTAAGATGAATTTTTCTGAAATGCTCTGGGATAAAACAACAGAATTAGGATCATCCTAGCTTATCTCTTCAAATATTTCTTAATTGTTATTTGGGAGGAAGGATTTTCTTATTGTACAAACTTTAAAAATATTTTATAAAAAATTATTCATTTAAAAAATAAATAATTCTTGAACAGTATGAACTAAAGAAAAATGTCTGAGTTGCAGCCACTGAATAAATCCTTAGAGAACCCAGAACAATTACAGAAAATGGGACATTTGCCTCTATAATTTTATCTCTGGGTTAAATTACAGAAGTTCATTATCCATGGCAAACAAAGATCTGTTTTTAATATATTGCACTTAAACATGTGGCTTGATAATAATGGATTGAATAAGAGAATATTGTATGGCAATGTTTTGTGCATGTTGGCATTCTTCAAATTGTGTTTGTTAAGTTTTTACAAACATAACTATATGCAAAATTCAATCTTACTAAATATTTTTAAGCAGTAGGAAAACATTCTATTAGTTTTTAAATACAAGGTATAGATTTCTTATTCTATTCTAGCATGTTAGAATTTAATCACATTTACAGATATCATCATAATAAAGTTAAAATATTTGATGTTAAGAGAAGACTATAAAGTCAAATAACACCTCATCTATGATTTTCCTAGAGTCATATTTAGAAAAATTGCATATTTTAATAATGTTTTGCAAATATATTATAGTCTTTCTACATGATAGTTTAATATTCATGTCACTTTGTATATAGGGCTCATGATCTTATGTGTAGTCTTAAAGACAATATAACATGGGATACATTTTATGATGTGACTTAAACATATTTTAATCTAGAACTTGATATATTCTGTGCTTTTTGGAATAGACAATAGTTGTAGACAAATAACTATCTAGTGTAACTTCCTTTTTTTATAGAATCAAGTGAGACCCCAGAGGCCAGGTAATTTTCTCAAGGTCTCAAGGCACTGAAGATAAGTGTCTTAGTAAGAATCTGAGCTTTTTCTCTTCATGCACATCTCAACATGCTTTCAAAAATCCCACGTGCATCACATCTTTAGTATGGAGCTAGACGAGTTGGTTTGGAGAAAGAACACAGGCACTTCCTCTTCTTAGCTCAACATGTGTGCATAATTGTGGTGTGCTGTTGGAAAAGAACAAAGTTTTTTAGTGATTGATTATGAACTTTGTGTATGTATTTTATAAATAACAAAAATGTATGATAGATGTGCTTCTTTTACTATACCCCTTCTCTTTTAAAATTTTTGCATAAGTTTTCATTGCCACCTTCAGGAGCGAAGAATGTGACTGAACTCCAGAACAAATAATCTGTGTTCAAATTTTGACTACAATTGCTGGGTTATATGGAAGATCCACTTTTAATCTTTTGAGACACCTTCCATTGGGACTTGATTAGTGTACATTACCACCAACAGTATACAAGCAAGGGTTCCTTTTTATCCATGTCCCCTGCAACATTCATTGTTTTTGGTCTTTTTGCTATGGGCCATTCTTACGGGAGTGTGATGGTATTTCATTGTGGTTTTGATTTGCATTTCCTGATGACAAGTGATGAGAAGCACTTTTTCAATTGCCTACTGATCATGTGTACTTCTCCTTTGGAGAAGTGCCTATTCTGGTATTGTGCCCATTTTTTTTGATATGTTGTTTTCTTTTTGTTGAGTTGTGTGAGTGCTTTGTAGATCTTGGATGTCAGCCCCTTGTCAGATATATGGTGTGCAAATAGTTTGTTCCAAATTCTTTTCTTTTTGTTTTAGTTATGATTTCTTTTTTTTTTTTTTTAAAGATTTATTTATTTATACAAGCACTGGGTACAGTCAGAAGTGTGGGAGGGTGAGAGAATTCACCAGAGCCAGAGGGGAGAGCAGAGCAGGCAGAAGGACCGAAGTACACTGCTGAGGGGAGCAGCGGGCGGCAGGAGAGGTCTGCAGGCCATGTGGGACCCTCCTCTGGTGGCCGGGGAGCAGCCAGGGATCGAACCGACGCTGCAGAGGCTGCGTACAGCTTCGCAACCCAGCGCTCAACCGCTGTGCCACCGGGGAGGCCCTTAGTTATGATTTCTTTTGCTGCATTTCTTTTTCAGTTTGATGTAGTCCAATTTCTTATATTCTCTATTGTTTTCCTTGCTGCTAGAGGTGAATTTGTACAGATACCACTAAAACTTATGTCTCAAAGTGTTTAGTTTTTGTTTTCTTTTATATATTTTATGGCTTCAGGTCTTGCATCCAAATCTTTTATCCACTTCAAGTTGATTTTTGTGTGTGGTCTGAGAGAGAGAGTGGACTAGTTTATTTTTTTGCATGTGGCTGTAGCCATGAGCCTGACGTTGAACATTGTCACTCTGCAAGGATTACCCTCTTTACCTGTATTCTCTTTTCTGGTGAACACATTTTACCTTATTGATTTTATTAGTATTTTAGCAAGGGTTCTCCAGAGAACCAAAATCAATATACATATTAAATACATGTAAAATTTCTTTAGGTATGTGCAGACAAATGGTGTTTTGAGCATGGAATGTTGATTACTCAGACACAGGGAAGAGCGACTGTACTATGTGGACATCCCTTAGCCATGTCAAGTTGACACATAAAATGAACCATTACAGATAGTTTATCTTCTGAAAACTGTCAAAATAAAATAACTCTTATATTTATCTTTCCCAGATTTACACTTTAATAGGCATTTCAAATTGAAAGAAACCAGCAATCCACTGGAGTCTTCCTAAACTCATTTAGTGGCTACTCTATGTTTTTATTACTCAGATACAAAATCCTGGAATGATTTTTTTTTCTGGTTTTATTTTAATTCTCATATTCATCCCTTTAGGATATCTGGTAAGAATTTATTCTAAATGTATTCAGAAAATATTACCATCCCATTTATTTCTTT
This sequence comes from Talpa occidentalis, assembly GCF_014898055.3. Classification (NCBI taxonomy): domain Eukaryota; kingdom Metazoa; phylum Chordata; class Mammalia; order Eulipotyphla; family Talpidae; genus Talpa; species Talpa occidentalis. The sequence continues at coordinate 90,017,759 of NW_023602073.1, forward strand.
TACCATTTTTTTCCCCTGTGGTTAATTGCAGCATTCTCCACACTGGCCTTCATTATTGTTTATCTTCATTCTTTTCTCAACACATCAGCAGAGTAATCATTTGATAGTTTAAAACATGGGTCAAACAACTCATACTCCTTCTCAAAACTCTCCTATATTTCACTGAATCCAAGTAAGCCCAGACTTTTCTCATGGCTCAAAAATCTCACCTCCAGATACATATCTGCTCTACCATTTACTGCTTTCCCCTTTTTGCCTCTGCTCTAGCCAGACTACTCTCTGGACTTCTCCAAACTCTCCAGGCAAACTACAGTTCCACTGCCTTTGCTTAATTTGTTTTCACTATTTGTAACTATCTTGCCTGAGGGGATCTGCCATCTCACTTTGAGAATCATTTTGTCCAGTGATGTCTTCTATGTTATTTATTTAATGAATGAACGAGTGAGCGTTGTTGACTTTTGTAAAATAGATCAAGGGAATTTGTAAAATCAAGTGTTTTTTGCAATAAAAGTCATGAAGATCCAGGGTAATTGATGTCTCATCAAACATAGAGTTGAAGAGTATCAATAAATCTATTTATTGATAGTTCAAAATCTATAGTATCAAAATCTATTTATTCTGTATTTATTTCCTCATTCCATTTTTTTTAGTTTCTTTCAGAAGTGCCATGATTTTATAAATTCTAATGAAAGTATAAGGTGCTTTAGTTATCAACTCAATGTAGAAGCTTAAAAAACTCATAAAAATACAAAAAAATAGAAAGTTTTCCATTTGTCAATGATTATAAAGAATTTGATTCTATGTAATTAATAGAATTTATTTTATATTTTAGACTATAATAAATATGCAGGAAAGGCTTTATCATTTTAACTCTAAATGTCATCCGAATACATAGTGGGAAGCTGAATAAATTTAATAATTCTGGTAAACTACAATAATTCTGGTAAACTAAAGCATCAAACTAAGAACATTTAAGAATCATTAATCCAAAATGAAATTGCCAAAATACGTTCTTCAAATATATGTGGTCTCCATAAACTGTCACTAAATATAGGTTTGTTTTTTTTTTTTTTTTTTTTTGAGGGCCCCTCACCGTGGCCGGGGATCGAACTGGCGCTGCAGAGGCTGCGGGCAGCCTCGCAACCCAGCGCTCAACCGCTGCGCCACCACGGGAGGCCCACTAAATATAGGATTAAAAAAAAATCTCTGTCACTAGGGAATTTAGATGAACCTCAGTGATGTTTCTTTGAACACAACAGTAATAAACAATTTTGATCTCATGTAAAGGTATATTTTTCATGCATCAAGATAAATTTATTATTTTCATTGTGAATGATGTGATATATTTTTAGACAGTTTTTATAAAGGAAAACTTGCAGCTATTTTAGCAATGTAATTACAAATTAATTTATAATTCAAATGCTGCTGCTGCTTGTAGACCTGTAACTTTGATCTTTGAGAATTTTGTCTTTATAGCTTTGCCACACAATTTTAAGAAAATTAGAAGGGGAAACATTATTTCATCAAAATAAAGAGATAAAATGAGAGTGGATCATAGAAGATGACAATAGCTTCTCTGCATAGTCTGACTTCTATTTTGGGAATAAAACACCCTGAAGGTGCATCCTAATACCAGGTGGTAAGGGAAAGGTCATAAAACAAAGAATGAGGCAGAAGTTTAGTGATCCAATATGGCATAATGTGGAGATTAGTCCTCAATATAGAGCAGGAGCCTCATTATTCCATCAGTGTAAGAGATAACAAGGTCATGAAAGTTGGGGCTGGATCTATTCAAGTAATACCAGGAGTATATCCCAATTGATCCTATGAAACTGGGCTAGGCTAGGATTAGTACAGGAATCTGGTAAAGATGAAAAGGACTGGAAAGTCTGGGAATCATCTGTTTCATAAAACAACTTCAGGATCTGGATTTACTTAAAAGCTCTTGAAAGATATAAAACCTTAGAATTGGTCATCAACTATTTGTCTTCTTACCTGTAAAATTTATATGTGTGATTGGCAAGTTTTATTTAATTAACAGCCTTTATTACACAGGAGTGGTTTTCATTATCAAAAAATTATCAAATGAGGAGAAAAAAAAGAGCATTTCCTTGTTAGTCATTGTTACAATTTTGGTGAATGTAATCTTAGCTAAATATTTTCTCAGCATGTATATTTGTTTTCCTAAACTTTTAATATTGGAACCCAGGTTTCAGTCTTGAACCTCTTTTTTAACCTACATTTGCTTGATAAACTTATTAAATCATAAAAAAAAATAAAATACTGGACCTCTCTGGTGGCCTAGGGGTTAAGTCTCAGCACTATCACCTTCACAGCTGAGTTTGATCCCCTGGCCAGGGAGCTAACTCACATATGGTGCAGCAGACCTCTTCTGCCTTACCTGGTGCTCCCCTTAACAGTGTATTTCAGTAAAATCTTCCTGTTCTGCTCCCAACTCTGCCTCTGGTGAATCCTCTCACCACTCACCCCTCTGGCTTATATCCCAGTTCTTCTATACACACACACACACAATTTTGTGTGTTAAGTTAAAATACCATCCATATACAAACAACTGCTAAATGTTTATTCTAGATCTTACCATAAATCTAGATCTTTACCATAAATTTAAGGTATGTGTATATGTGTATATTTGTAATCTATATCTTTCTATATACATGATTATATGTATATGTGTTTATGTTTGTGAATGTATATTTGTGTGTATGTATGTACTATATTTTGGATAGTTCCATTGAGCTACTCTTCTCTAGTCTTACTTATGATATTTAATGATAAGCATGTCCTTGAAGTTGCTCTTCTTCCCCAAAAGAGCTACTTTTATCCCTCTTGTTCTCTCACATTATTCATCTAGTCTACCAGCACATTTTCCTGACTCAAATTCCAAGATATATTCATAATGTTAATTTTTTACCTCCTTTATTGACACTACCTTCTATCAACCACCATTATTTCTTCTTAGGTTATTTATTTTCTAATTGTCTGTGTCTGCACTACTTTCTCCTGCAGGATGCACCCATATCTCCCCACTCATTTTTCTCCTCCCCCATCTCTGTCTCCCTTAAGCTGGCATATAGTAGTTGTTCAACAAATGCAACTGGAATTAAATGGAGATGTGATCAAGAGTGAATGTAGAATGTGGTCTTGGACTTTGGAAAGTTAATGAAATAGTATTTACAATGTAGACAAAACTGGTGTGGATATGTGAGAGGCAAGGGAGGCAAAGATGATGGGATGAAACAAAGCAAAATATAATTAAATGGGGTTGTTGTGAATGTTAATGAGATCAGGATGTTCTAATACGGTAACAGGTAGATGTAGAACTTGGCTACTGCTATGTCACTATGGGAGAAATTAAGCAGGTGATAAAATAATCACATCAAATGGGGGATTAAACTAAAATATGATTTGGATAGAAAATATTTAGACAGATAGTAAAAATAAATATGTATATTGTAGGAATAGAAAACTAATATGAAACTACTTTAAAAATAACATTAACTCTCTTAATTCAGCAGCCCAGGAATTTTCTAACTTCCCTCCAGGTGCAAATAATGTGAGCAGATTATAAATTCTCTTGACTCTGCTTTCTCCTTTTATCTTTCCATTCTTCTCAGGTATGTTTTCCTGATTCCATCACAAAATGCTCAATAGTCGTTCTTGATGTTACATTCATTTTTCCTCAATCATCTGTATCAGAACAGAAATGATCTCATGCAATAGATTCCACAAAATAACAGGGCCTCTCTCCCCTCTGTTTAGGTCACATGCACATCTCTGAAGCAGTTCCTTTGAACAGTATAGGGCACACAGACTGTTTTGGACCCTCCCTTGTAGGTAGAAGTATTGGAGCAATTCCCTAAAGTCCATATGATTTTATGGATTTTATATTTATGAAAATATAAGAGAAGTTAGTATTTCTGTTGGTCTGAAGAAAGTTGTCATGAGGAAGATGGTAGGAATGGATAAGAATCAACCAGAAAGGAAACTTTACCTGAATTAGTAGTTAACCCATTCTTGTGTTAATTTTCTTATGAGATACAAATTTATTGATCATGAAATGTGTTTGGCACTATGTCTGAGGCTGATTATATGGCCAAAACCAGCATATATCTTCAAACTGCCAACAATCTATTATAGGAGACTTCTAAACTAGCAATTAAAATTTAATATTATAAGTATTAGCATTTCTACCAGACAACAAAAGTGAGAGGCATCTTTTGGAAAGATAAGAGTGAATGGGTAAGCAAGGAAAGTTTTGTGAAAAAGATGAACTGAGGTGAGATTTTATTGTCCAATAAGAATTAATCAGGTGAATAATCATTCCATATAAAAAGAACAGCATATACAAAGGCACATTGGTAGAAGATGGGTGGCTCATCAGCCAAGTACAAGTAATATTTTATGAAGAATCTATTTAAGAGTCTTCAGACTTTTGTAAAATGTTCCTCTGAGAGTAAAATGAGATGAATCGGTAGCTGGTTGTTCAAACGGTGAATTGTAGTTGGCAAATGAATTACCCTTGGAGGAGTAATTTTCTTTACCCTTCACAGCTTGAGAGTGTGTTGCTATTTTCTTAGGCGTAGAGCCTAGTCATTTCAAAGGGAGAGTCAGATGGGGCAACAAGGATGGAATGCAACAGGTTCATTTTTTTTCTATTTTAGTCCAATTATGTTGGAAGTGAAAATTCCAAATATGCCTGTACAGAGAACAAGCATGTCTGACAGATCCTAACAGGTAATACTTAGGAAAATAAATCTACTCTTGATTCTCCTTTCTAGGGCGTTCACTGATGAAATCATATACTTTTCAACAAAGACTAGAAGGAAATAAGTAGGTGTAAGATTGGGTGAAGAACTTTTAACAGGTCCTCATTCAATTCCAAATAATATTTTATTTTTGTTCACAAATATACCCAACGTGATAGAGCTTTCTCTGACAGTGTCATACTGGGGCCTAAAAGTAAAAAGGAGAAAAGTAAAACTTTAGAAATCTTAAAAAGAGAGAGGAATTTAATCATTCACAATAGAAAATATTCTACATACAAATATAATTTCATTCCTACCTTTAATTGACATTGGGATTATTTATTTAAGAAATCCTTTGGGATAACAGGCCTTGCCAACCACTGCATAGACAAACATTTTCCTAGTTAAGAAAATAAACAAGCAAGGCAAACAGTATTTTCCAGGATGATCTCATCAGCACAGACCTTGTTTTATGGACTGCTGGAATAGGCAGTCCTCTCTGTGCATAGGATGCCATTTTGATGGCCATTCATCCAGCCATTGTAGGGTCTAATCCCGAGAAGCATAGCTGGAGATATTTGAAAAATACTGAAGGAAAACCTGTTTAATTTTGCACTGCAAAACATTAAAAGTTCTGAGAATAATTGATAATTATATTTATAATTTTCATTGAAAGGACATTATTATTTAATTGCTAAGGAAAAATGTTTGGGGAAAATTCATACCAGCACAAGGATAAAAAGAGAGCTGCTCTTTTTCCACAGTTTTAGTTTCTATTTTTCCTTCAATAGAATTGACTGAGTGAGGATGGTAAATTACTCTTTGGAATTCAGAGAAGAGAAGAGAAAGAGAAAGAAAATCAGAACTTTATGTTGTTAAAGAATAGAGAATTATCATAGGTTTAGTTGAGTACTATTTTTATAATTGGTCATCTACCGAAACTTTTTTCATGTTTATTTCTGTGCTACTAGATAAAAGGAAACTGAATCATTCTTAAAGATGTGGGAAATTGATGTATGAAACAGTGAAGTGACTAATCTCTAAATTCAGGTTTTCATAAAAGCAAAATGATATATTATGAAAAGCTTTAGCGTCAGACAGAGCTCATATCTGATTGTAAGCAGGATTCTTAAACTTTGGGCTCTAGTTTCCTTATCTATGAAAAGAGAAAATTACAACCACTTCACAGAATTGCTATGGAAATTTAAAATTCATTATAAACATCAATATATAGTCAATGCCGATCTGAAACTGTAGAATTTGCTTTCTTGAAAAATCAGTTCCATGAAGTCCTAAAAAAAAATCTAGAAGCAGAGATATCTAATTTACTTTAAAGTATTAATGAGAGAGTTGTGACTTGATAGAGGGTAGACAGCAATAGCTTTTCACTATTGTGATGAATGATAAATATTGAAAACTTAAATCAGTAAGATTTCCTCTTTTCCTCTGTTCATTTCTGATAAAAGGTACCTGCAGCCAAGAAAGGCTTAGTAGTAAGACTGTAACAGCAGTGCAAATATATAATCAGAATTTCTGTTGAAATTTAGACTGCTTAGAGAATAACCTATAGTTACCAGTCATGTTGCCTCTATAAAAAACAGAGTTTTGTATGTGGCATGTCTTGTCTTGGAGGTCTTGTGATACACAAGCATATGTCTGTTGTTTTATTGAATTGGAATCACTTAATAGTTACTTATTGGGAATCTACTTTGTGTCCAAATATATGATACCATGATTCTCTCATCTTTTCATATAATTGAAGTCACATATTTTTATTTAAAATCCTTTTGGTTTATATAGTTTTAGATTTACAAAAAATTACGAACATAATAGAGTTCTCATTTGGCACATTTAGCTTTTTCTGTTACCAATATTAGCATTTGTGTAGTATTTATTTAGTATTACCTAATTGATATTTTTCTTTTATTCATTTTAATTAATTAATTTATTTTCTACAATGGTGTTTTTTTTTTTTTTTAATTCCAGGATCCCATCTGAATTCATGTCACACAGAGTCGTTATGTCTCCTTGAGCTCCTCTTGTCTTGTCTATGTCTGTTCCTCAAACTCACTTGGCTTTGATGATCTTAGGAATTTTGAGGAGTACAGTACATATCTTGCAGACTGTTCTACTGAGAATTTTATCTCATGTTTTCCCCATGATTAGACTGGGACTATGCAATATTTGCAGGAAGAAATATAGTGTCATTTTGTTATAATCAGCAAAACTACCAATGTGAATTATCATTATTGATGCTAAACTTAATCTCATGGCTTGTCAGATTTCTCTACTTTTGGTAGAATATTTTCCAATATAATACTTACGCAAAATAATATACAAATTCAACACCATCCACATCAAAGTTTCAATGTCATTCTTAAAAGACATAGAACAAACAATACTTCAATCTATGTGGAAAAACAAAAGATCCCGAAGAGACAAAGCAATCCTAACAAAATGAAGAATGGAGGGTATTACTCTCCCAGCCTTCCAAGTATAGTACAAAGCATAATGTATTACTGAATAAAAATAGACACAAAAACGAGTGGGACAGAATTTAGAGTCTAGAAATAAAGCCACACTTGCAAAGACAATTAATTTATAACAAAGGAATTAAGAGTATACGATGAAGAAAGAAAAGCCTCTTCAACAAATGGTTTTGGGAAAACTGAACAACCACATGCAAACGGATAAAACTAGACCACTATGTCACACCATGCACAAAAATTTACTCAAAATGGATTAAAAACTTGGATGTAAGATCAAAACCACAAAATACATAGAAAAATACACAGGTAAACACTTTAAGCATTTGCTTCAATGATGTCTTTGGGAACAATAAATGGCAATGGAAACAAAAGCAAAATTAAACAAGTGGGACTAACCAAACAAAAAACTTCCACAGAGAAAAGAACCTATCATTAAAATAAAAAGATACCCTACTGAATGGGAAAAATATTTGCACATCACACATCTGACAAGAGCTAATATCAAAGTTCTACAAAGAACACATACCATTCAACATCAGCAAAACCCCTCACAAATAGTCCAATAAAAAAATTGTCAGGAAAGCTAAATATAGATACTTTTCCAAAGAGGACATATAGCTTTGAGAGATTCTAACAATTGTTTGAAAAACATTAACTATCTTCTATTGCACAGAAATAATGTCAGAGCTTTGTGTGTATAAGAAAAACTTCCAAATAAAATATGCATACTGAAAGCTGATCATCTATGGGAATATTTTTATGAATTTAATGGATCATAAGTAGAAAGATACTTGTGGGTATGGAATGAATCAATCAGAGGTAGGTTTTTTTTTAAAAAAAAATTGTCTCAGTTGGTAATGAATATTTATTCTACCCTGATTTTTCTTGCATAGTTTAAGTCTTTTAGAGTCTCTTTCCAGTTGGAGGACCACTCCACCCAAAAAAAAAAAAAAAAAAACACATATGGGTGCTCTCTCAGACCACAAGAATCCTGTCTTGAAATTAAATGCCGTTCTTTCAGCATATGTCTGAGAAACCAGTGAACCTGGCACATTTTTAATGTTCCAATCATCTTAAATTAATATTCTACTGTGCCAGGCTAAAAGAATCACATACATATTTCATATAACAGTGTATTTTTAAGCGAATTTTCATCCATGTGCTTTTAATTCATTTACCTTTATATCATCAAATGTTAGTTTTGTGAATTTTTTGATGTAAAACCAATTTTAGCTGTCTTCTCAGCAAGGTATGTTTCAGTACTTTTCCTTTCAAGGACAGAAAGACTTGTTTTGCCAAAGACAAATTCAAATATACAAAGGTTTAGATTTGATCTGTAACTGAAAGCTCATGTGATTTGCATATCTAGAATTACTTCTCTGCCTAGTGCCTACATAACTGAAATTACCAGATTCTCAAGACGCTCTTGCCAGATACCAAACAACCAAAGGGCTTTGGCAATGACCATTGAATAAAAACTCCCCCCCCCCCAAAATGTGGAACTTTTCAAAAATATTGGCAAAGACTCGGCTGAAAATGGAATTTCCCTTTAGTATTTAATACGTCTAAGTATAATGGTATCTAGGTAAATTACAGACGCTAACATTCTATCTGAAATGTTAATGAATAGTTAAGGATAATTAAAACTTAAGAATAATCATCTGCCAACTCTAGGTTTCCTCAGTATCTCAGAAAGGGATCTTTCTGGGAGCTATTTAATTTAGATACTTTTATAGTATTATCATACTCTATTTCTTTGAAGTAGCATATTTCTTCCATTTATTGCTTTTGAGTAAAGTAGTAGAATTCTTTCATTTCTGAGTCTAAGAATTTTCTTTTTTTTTTAAGATTTATTTATTTATTTATACAAGCACTGGGTACAGTCAGAAGTGCGGGAGGGTGAGAGAATTCACCAGAGCCAGAGAGGGGAACAGAACAGGCAGACTGGTGAAGAAACACACTGCTGAGGGAGCAGCGGGCGCAGCAGGAGAGGTCTGCGCACCATGTGGGACCCTCCCCGGAGGCCAGGGATCGAACCGGCGCTGCAGAGGCTGTGGGCAGCTTCTCAGCCCAGCGCTCAACTGCTGTGCCACCAGGGGAGGCCCTCTAAGAATTTTCTTATGTAGAATTCAAGAGCAAGTAACCAAATCTGCTACTATCTCCTAGGAATTGAACAACAAATCTAAATTTATCTTCTACATTACTTTTGTGAGTTCATTCACTTTAATTTTAACCCTTTTTGCCTGTTTCTCTATAAGTGAGCAAATGTAGAAGTAATTGAGTATGTGATATATGGAAAAGTAAAGCAACTGGAGGTTATTGCAGTTTGGGGAAAGAAAAAAATTGAGCAAGTTCGTTTGCCAAGGTTTTATTGCCAAATGTTATTTAAAAATGTATTAAGGACCCGGGGAAAATCTTTAGTGAAGACTAGGGGAAAGATGCTAGTAATCAGAAATGTAGAACTAAAATATAGTTTTTTTCTGAATGGCAAACTACATGAAGCAATCTCCCTAATGGGAAGAATTTATCATGCCCTTGCATATTATCTGGGACAGTAAAGATTTTATGTTTGCCAAGAAGTGCATCTCTTCTGTGTAAACAGAGCACTTGAAAGTATAAGAGAATTTAGGAATAAATCATCATCTATTAGATATGATTAATCCTACATGTAATTATATAGGAAACTATAAATCCTCCATACTGGACCATTTTCTGATGGCACTGGTTGTAAACTTGAGAGAAAAGTATGAGAAAACATCAGAAACCAAAAAAGGAAACATTAACCATTCTCTTCTTCCCTTTCTGCCCCCTTTTTTTGAGAGAAGTACTATTATTTCACAAATAAAGAAACGAAGGCACAGAAAGGCTAATTAACTTGTTTATGATGAGATGGTCAGTAAGTGATAAAGGAAGGGCCTGACATGGACAGCTAACCTCCAGAGAATGTCTCTTAAGCACTGAAGTGCTGCCTACGGCCATGGTCCTTGCATATAGGGGTTTAAACATGAGACATTTGTCCCAAATATCATAGTGTTATCAACCAAGCTAGTCAATGTTCTTGAAAAGAAACATTCAACAGCTAAAATACCTTAAAATGGGGACAGCCATGCCTCAACCAAGAAGCATTCCAGAGAACAGAATAAAGTGAAAGTAGAAGTTTGAAGGGTCAGATTCTATATCCAACACTCAATGGTTCCCCTACAGTGTTTCTTTCCTTAGGATCCTGGAACAGGAATGAATTTTAATAGAGGGGAGCCAGCTTGGGCCCAGATTGATTCCATCTCTTGTTCTGTAGGATACCTGCTAAAGCACAGGGAACAGACCTTTGTTAGAGGTAGCATTTATTTTAAGTAGGCACAAGTTAGATTTTTAGCTTAGTAGACCCAGGGTTATTGGCAACCTGTTCTTTATACCTCCTTTCATTAAGTGGGATTTTTATGCATTTAGCATTTTCAACTGGAAAATAATTCTGCTCTGTTCCTTTAATGTATTCAACTTGATCAACTGAAAGAAGCATCATATTTCATATAGAGTCATGATTAATTTTGACAGCCTGACATTTTATCTCACTTTCAGTTTGTATCAAGCAGGAAATATTCAAAAGGCCATGTTTTCTTTCACATTTTGAGTAGTATTGCTTGTAAGACTAATATTTAGTTTCCTATTAGAAATATAATAATATTTGTAGAGTTTCTAGGGTTTAAGGATTATGTAGTTTTGGGGGTTGAGTTTTTAAGAATGCCCCATCTTTTTCCTTAATGAGACAGAGATTAAAATCAACTTCAATATTAAAGTTAAACTCTTTGGGAAAAAAGGAATTTAATTCCCTTGTATTTATTTAATGGCTTGATGAATTGTTTTGGAGAAAATGACTGTGTGTTTATTTAAATGGAATATACTTCTAGGAGAATTAACTGACCATTAGGAAAATTCACTAAATATTTTACCAACTATAAAAAGTTAAAAGGACAAAAGAAAGGATAATCTAACTGCATTTTGTAGGTTAGACTGATAGTTAAATACATTATAAAATATAACTGTTTGTATTCTACATGTTGTAAAGAAGATTCAGGGAAAGATGTGAATTTCCCTCTGAAGTTAAATCAGTCCACTGTTATTGTTTGCACCATTGTACTTCTGAACCAAATGGGAAGTTGATGCAGAATAACCTGAAACTAAATTTTCAGGCAAAATGTGTTCCTTATTCTGGTTAAAGTGCTGTCTCTAAGATTGTCATTCTGGAATTATTTCTCTCTTCCCTTCTCCTTTTCCTTATGTATTCTGCAATTTACACTGAAAGAAAAATCTAATTGAAACCTCAATTATTTCATTGTGTGTAAATACACAATAATGACCCTCCCCCCCACACACAGACAGGTTCTTTCTCTATATATTGTGCTAATACCTTTTTCCTTCTTTCGAAAATTTGTTTCTCTATTTAAACAAAATTATTGTAAGATAGTCTATATATTAAAAATCTCAATTACATTCAAGCGCTTAGTAATGATGGAGAATCATGTGCTATTTGAATATTTATAATTAATATTCTTAGTGGTGAGTGATTATCATATTTTACATTAGGTAGCTCTGCTAAACTTGAACCATTAAGGCTATACTTACTGTATGTAATGCTGTGCCACTGCCTCATTGACAGACATGTGCACCACTGCACGCTGTATGTCAGGTTGTTCTGTCATATGTCAGTGACTGCTGGCATTCTGAATTGCTCTTGCTAACCAATCAGTTTTCAGTTGTCTTAATTTTCTTTGTTTGGCATCTGTTTTCCCTCTAATCCCCTCTAGTTATTTAAAAGATAATTTAACATGCTTTGTTTTATTACAGTGTTAAAATTTTCTCTTTTATTAGAATAACCAAACTAACTGGAAGAAGAGCACATAGCAGAGCTCTCAAGGGCATGGAAACATGATATACATTTATCATTGGCACATTGTTTGAATTGGTACAAGATGAGTTTTTCTTTTTCTTTTGTACAGCAACAGTCTTGTCCATAGCAACAAAATTAAACTTCCATGCTGAAAACAAGAACACTGAACAATTTCCTCTGTGTGTGAAATTGAATTAATGCTAGGCTAAAGGGAGCAGTTTAATATTTTCTGTTAGCATTTTAGGTAACTGTAGCTAGAGGAAAGAAAGGCAACCCCCCTTAATTGCAAACCCGGGCCAAACTCTTGTGAAAAATAGAGTCATAGGAACAGTTCAGTTAATCTCTGTTTTTGACTTTCAGCTAATTTCAGTTTGAAACTTTTGGTGACTTTTGTTTCACCCTGGCTGAAAATAAGTGTATAATTTGACTCTAGCAACAGGAATATATGACCCAGAAAGAAGGAAACTAATATATGACTAGTATATACCATAACCAAGTCTTGTACCAAGGCAGTTTTACTGCAAGTAATGGAATTTTATTCTCAATTCAGAGGTGATCGTTGCTTAGTTTAGTTTAGAGGTTGTTTTTTTTTTTGTTTGTTTTTTTTTTTTTTTTGCTAGCAATGATCAAAAATTAACTCATCTAGTTCACATGCAGTTGTATAGATCTTATCCTAAAGTTTGCCAAGTAGAGTGCTTAGAGTCAGAATTTGAGAGTCCCGAGATGCCCTATGACAAAGCAAAGGAGAGACTGTATTAAAAAGTTGAAGGGAAATAGGTGTCATCAACTATACCAGAGCTCATGAATTTATTTAGAGTCTAGAAAGCATAACAAAATTTGCTTATCATGGACTTAAATGGATCTTGTGGTCAGATTGTTATAGGACAGGGAGAGGGGCAGCCCAAACCCTGCAAACCTGCCTATTCTGAATGGGTTCTGCCATCCGCCGCATCAACACAAAACATATGGGACTTTAATGGGAAGGAACTTTAATAAAACTAGGAAACAATACAGGTAAGGCAAAGAGTCTAGTTTCTAAATGAAGCACCCAAAGTTACCCATCCCCTCGTGGGTAAAAGTCCATCCATATGGGATCAGCCCAAAACAAGGTCCCAAAGCCTGCCACAAGTCTAAAGCATCTTCCTGTGGGGACCCACAGAAAAGGGTCAGAAACAACCAGACAAGCCCAGAAGGAAAAGAGCAAAATCAACATCAAGATAAAAGCTGCCATGGTCACCTCCCCACGGGTCTCACCCACATCTGTGTCACCCAGTCCACGACCAAAAGACAAGCGCAGTTTCTTCACGTGTCTCTAGGCTCCATGCCCCTCCTCCAGGTCTCCTGGCTCCATCCTGCTTCCTTCCTCAGTCTCTTCTGCCGCTTCTCCTCTTCCTGCTCAGCTCCACCCTCCCTTGGGTAGGGCAGGGAACCTCCCCCTTTTCTGGGGACCACCCTGTTACAAGATAATTACCAAAACTAGTTTTACTGGTAAAGAAAAGAGCCCAAAGAAATGAAATGGCTTTCTAAATATCTACATCATGGAAAACACTAGAATCGTGATGAAACACAATGAGTTGAGTCTTTTGATTTCCATTTTAATGCTCCCCACCCCCACTATGATTTGCTACCACAGTCAAGATATTCTCTTCACCAACAGTCATGCTTTACCCTTCCCCCTTCATCAGCATTTTTATATCCTGTGACTTGGGAGTACTTTTTTTTTTTTTTCTTTTAAAAGGGAGTTTTCAAGTTGAAGCTGAGAACAAAAGAATTGTTGGCTTTCTAAAACAATTATTTTGGAATAAGTTGAAAATTGGAAATGGAATTTAATTAATTTTGTTGACAGTTATTAGAAAAAGGAAGGGAGTCTTTTTGCCATGCACTTTTGGCTGCATCCTTAGGTGAAGAAAGTCATCATGGAATTGCATACTGAGTTTAGCAGCTCAGAGTAAAGAAGACCTATCCATGGCTTTTTCCCATGGGATTCTCATGATAGGCAGGTGGCATGGTGGCAGGAGGTTAGAGTCAGCAAGAATAAATCTTTAGGAATGACTTTTCAGGTTTTCTAGAAAAATGTAATATTTATTTACTTACGATGGAAACTCTTTGTGAACATCAATGTTACATAGATGATAAAATCATTTCTCCAACCTCAAAGCATCTACAGTTGTCAAATAAGCACATAGTTCAGTTATTATTGTACTTAGCAGATTTGGAGGGCTATGTCCAATGTGTTTACTTCACTTGTCACTTTCTTGCTACTTCTATAATTCTGTTTAAACTATTTCTCTCATTCCTCATGAAAAATTCTAGTGCATTAGAATTATCTGCTCATAACTAAATTCTATATGATTCTTATTCATTCTCCTAGCTTTTGCTGTCGTAGGCACCTAATCCTAACTCCATACCATTCCAAACGTTAACATTGCCCTAAGTGATACCGCGATCCATTTGATATCCAGTTTTTGGGCATTTTTATCTCCGTATCTCCAGAAACCTCTGTTCCTGTTTTGTTTTTGGTGTTTTTTTTGGTATTAGGGGGGTTTTTTGACCATGATTCTTACAACACAACCTTGAATTTTCATTTAAATTCCAACTCAGTCATCCCCTGTGTCCATTTGAGTTGTGAATTCAGTTACAAACAGGACTCATATTCTGTCACTTTAAAACTTTTATTTACTCTACTCTCTCTTGTTAATTTCTTTCCATTTGAAATTGGGTTGTTGCTAACTATTCTACTATTCATATTCTAACCTCTTTTGCTCAATGATATGCACATTCCTGGAGGAATTCCAGTAACTTCTTTGCCTGGAGAAAACTACACAACCAGATATGTTGGATTTTTACGCAATGATAATTACCAACACAAGAGGGACTTAATGCTATTTGCCAATACCATTTTGTTCTTTTGCTGTTTTTCAGGCAAATCTTATTAGTAACAATAATCACTTCTAAGGATCTGTACTTTTAATGTTTTGGCCTTCCCCGTCTCTATCACTTTTTTCTTTTTGGCTGAAAACTTTCCCTTTTAGTTGAAAACACTCCCTTTTTAGCAGAACTCTGTCTTTTATGATACAAAGAAATTAAATAGAATTTATGGGAAATAATCTCCATTGGCTTCTGAACCAAAATCAGGCATCTATTTGTGTGTTAATTATTTTCTGTTTCTGTCGTTTCTGTCCTGACAAAAGCCAGTTTTAGCGCCTGTGTTTTAAGTCTTTTTCTTCTATATTAGAGACTTTGAGCTTCATTATCCACTCATTCTCTTTAATTTTTAATATTTCTCTCATAAGTTATTTATCCCATAACTACCTTCACCTTCAAAATCTTAAAACAATCTTGTTCTCAATTCAGTATTCTCATTTATCTAACTTCTGCCTCTTTCCTTTCTTTAAATTCTGAACCTCTAAGGTGTGACTACTGCCAGGCTCTCTTGTTTGAAACTACTCTCCGTTGCTAAAACCAGTGGATATAGCTCATGTCCTTACCTCACTTGCATCCTAGGCAGCACTGAACCTGGTCAACCGCTAGGTCATAAGTTTCTAGAAGAGTAGGGTTCAGATTTGAGTCTCCAGTACCTAACACAATGTGTGGCACAAAAGTGACACTCAGTATTTGTTAAAAATAAGTATTCGGGACTCCCTGGTGGCACAAGGGTTAAAGATAGCACTATCAAGCTATCCTCAGTCACAGCAGCACAAGTTGATCCCCTCAGCAGTGTATTTCAGTAGATCTGCCTGTTCTGCCCCCCACTCTCTCTGGTGAATCCTCTCAACCCCCACCCCCATCCCCACACTGCTGGCTTACACCCCAGTTCTTGTATGCATAAATAAATCTTTTTAAAAAAATTAAATAAGTATTAGGATGGCAATTTTACAATTTTGTTATGCCACAGAGATAAGAAAAAGTGACAGACATCTGGCTTTTTGGCCTAACATGTGAAGAAAGGAGGTTGTCACACCCATTCTCACAACAAGAAAAATGCTGAACAAACAAGAAATCAATGACTCTTCTTAGAATCATCACAGAATTGAGGTTATGGGGAAAATACAAACTATCCAAAAAAAACTGGAAAGGCAGCCAAAAGCAGAATTACAGCTTCTATAAGAGCCAGCAACTAGTAGGTACAATTAAAAGGTAATTGACTAATTGTTGAAAAGTGCACAGGGACCAGCTTGAGAGGAAAAAAACTCCAGACATTGGTGAATTTTATCTTTAGTACCAAAAGCTGAGTGAAGGCTGGAGAAAAATGACCCAGTGCTTCCAGCAAGGAAGAAAGTAAGCACTTTGAAATACAATTAAACCATTCTGTCCTCCTTAACATAGGCCTGCCCTCAAGGAAATTTATTTTACCAAACCGTAACTAATAACTTGATTTTCTCAAGGCCTGACAAACTTGGAGGTAGGGAAATAGCCAACCCTTGCCTCCTGGAAGGTCACAGTCCTGGGTCACATGTTCACCAAAAGACTGAGAACTTTTTATAGGATTGTCGAATTCTACCCTTCCCCCACATCTTACACTGCACCCATATATCTCCTATATAATAATGGGATTACAGCTAAAATGAACTGCAAGCCTCATAATTTCCTTAAGGCAGCCTCTAGGGAAATGCAAGACAGCAAGAAAAGACAGATGCAAGTATATGACTGGAAATTTTATCCTCTGACACCAGACCTACAGCAAACAATAACAGGCTAAATCCTAGCCAGATTTAAAAAAAAAAAAAAAAATCACACCCTTATAGTCTTTTTACTCCAATTTAGTATACACACACACACATACGTATGAAGGAGGATCTGGAATCAATGATCTATTTTAGAAAAGTAGAAAAAGAAGGGTAGGTTAACTCCAAAGTAGAAAAAAGATATAATAAAGATGAGGTCAGAAATCAATGAACTTGAAAATAGAAAATCATTAACAGAATCAATCAATAAATCAATCAAATGGATCTTAATAGGGTTAATCAAATTGATAAGCTAATAACCAAAATAATTAAGAAGAAAAAATAGAGAAGATGCAAATTGCTAATA
Organism: Talpa occidentalis; assembly: GCF_014898055.3. Lineage (NCBI taxonomy): Eukaryota > Metazoa > Chordata > Mammalia > Eulipotyphla > Talpidae > Talpa > Talpa occidentalis. The sequence continues at coordinate 90,034,930 of NW_023602073.1, forward strand.
GAAATGAAAGAGGCTGTCACTACTGACCCCATGCACATATAAATGACAATGAAGAGTATATAAACAATTTTTGATGAATTAGATGCCTACACATTTTTTGATAAATTAGACGAAACAGACCAATGTTTTCAATGACACAATGTGCCAGAATTCACAGGAGAAAGAGGTCATCTGAGTAGGCCTGTATGTATGGACTTAAATTTTTTTTTATTAAATTTATTTTTTTTAAAGATTTTATTTATTTATGCATAAAGAGCTGTGTGTAGGCCAGAAGTGTGGGGGTAGGGGAGTGGGCAAGAGGATTCACCAGAGACAGAATGGGTAGCAGAACAGGTGGATTGACTGAAATACACTGCTTAATAATTAATAGCATTCCAAAAGAGAGCACCACATCCAGATGGTATTGAGTTTAATATTAAGAGCTAAATATTTCTCTTGAGATTACTAATGGTCAATAAAAACTAACAAAATCATTAATTATTTGGGAAATGAAAACCTAAACTAAAACACAATATAATTTCATTCTTTTTTTTTTTTTAAATAGAGGCATGTTTGTTTATTTATTTATTTGTTTGTTTGTTTTGTTTATACATGCACTGGGTACAGTCAAAAGCGTGGGAGGGTGAGAGAATTCACCAGAGCCAGAGCGGGGAGCAGAGCAGGCAGAAGGACCGAAGTACACTGCTGAGGTGAGCAGCGGGTGGCAGGAGAGGTCTGCGTGCCACGTGGGACCCTCCTCTGGTGGCCGGGGAGCAGCCGGGGATCGAACTGGCGCTGCAGAGGCTGCGGGCAGCTTCGCAACCCAGCACTCAACCGCTGCGCCACTGCGGAGGCCAACAATATAATTTCAAACTTGTGATATAACTCTAATCAAAAGAAAAAAAAAATGACTTTCATATTTTGTATTTTTTTAAGATCATTTTAAAGGTATTGTAGAAAATTGGAAAGAAATAAAATTTCAGAAAGGAAAATTATTAAAGACTTTGGAATAAACTGATAACAAATTTTCAGGGCCTGAATGAAAGCAGAAGCAATGGGTAATAGCAAGGGGGACACATTTGCATATTATTAAAGATCTATAATTAATAAGACATAGAATTTAGACATGCTTGGGTAAAAAGTGATTGAATTGAAAGACTTAAAAGTTTCTGGAGTAGATGACTAGTTTATTACAGCAGGGAATAGATTAGAAAAAAGTTATAGGACTAGCAATTCTGCTTTTGGAATATTAAAATATAGGTGTCAGGAAAATTTCCAAATGGAGATTTCCAATGGGCATCTGAGTATTACAGAAGAGAAGTTTTATAGGATTATCATATTAGAAATAAATAACATGTAGGCAGTTGTTAAGCAAGAAGAATGATAAAGATCGAGGTAACGTTACCAAGAAGCAAAAAACTGAGCAGCATGTCTGAGAATGAAACAGAGAAGTGGAGTGACCAAGACAGAGACCGAAAACTACAAAAAGATTGGATTATAAAAAAACAAGAAAAAGGAGTTTCAAGTGGAAGGGAGTAGTCAATGCAGCAAATAGTGAAATAAAGACTGAGCTATGTTCATTGCATTTGTCAAGTAGACAGTGATGATGTCATAGGAAAATTTTGTGACATGGTGAATTTGGAATCAAATTCTAGCAAGTGGAGATGTTAAAGATGAAATTAAAAATCCAGAAGCTATAAAAAAAGACAATTTGACCTCATAAAAACACAAAAAAATTATCAAAAGTTCATGAAACAAATGAAAAGACAAGGATTATTCACCTTTCCTTTGACGCTTAAATATGCGTTTTTGAGCCCAAATTCTCAAAAGAGCAGGAATAATATGTAATCATATAACACACACTATAATGAACCAAATAACAAAAATATTAGAGATTCAAGTTTTGAATTTCATTTTGGTCAAATATGCACCTTTTCCTCTCATAAAAAGGACTCATTAGTCTTCTCTCCTTCTAAAAACCCTGCATTACAGAATTACTCTAGCGCTTCTAGAGTGCGAAGGCATAGTGGTAAGGTCCCCATGTCTTTGGGCAAGAGCCAGTCACTTCCAGAAGAAAATTTCTCTTTCTCGATGGGGATTGCAGCAGATGCTTTCAGAGGAGATGTGTTTGTAAAGAGAAAAGGTACAAGCAATCTCTTAGGAGGAAAAGAGGGTTGGGGGCATCATTTTGGATATAAAAAAAAAAGATGCAGTCACAAGGAATCACAGTGAAACAGTCATTTATAATCTTGGAACATTTCTCTAGCGGATTGTTTTTCCCGAGCAAATACATTGTTAGGAAACATCTCCTGAGACCTCAGTTTTCAGGCAGAAGGAGAAAGACAAATACCAAATGGTGTTACTTATATGTGGACTATAGAGAACGTCAGATAAAGCCTAACTTGAACAAGGAACATTTGCAAGCAGACTGTATAACTGAGGTGTCCAGAGCAGGAGAAGGTGGGGTGAGAACACCGTGGAGCTGGAGCACTGGGACCTGTGGTGATGGGATATGGGGGCTTTAGTGTTGGGTGTGCGCTGTGAACAGCACGTGAAGGAGGAGGGAATCTTAAACTTCCAAAATACAAACAATGGTATAAATCAACATTGCCTCAAGAAAGTTAAAGAAAAAATTTTCTCTGAAGATAGAACAAGAAGTGGTAATGCTTCCACTTGCTTTTTTTTCTCCCACCTTCCCCTCTTTCCTTCCTCTTTTTGTCGCATAATATTATGAACTCTCACTAGCTAAATTTTTCCCTATGTCCAAAATCAAAAGGAAAATAATTATGAAATTAAAATGGCTCCCTGTTAGCGCAGCAATATTCATCGACCTTTTTTGGGCTCACCCAAAATCACCTTTGTGTTGTTGGACTGTTAGATTTATTAGGGTTGTCTTTTTGGCTCCATGTTTTTGTAGATTTAAAGATACTGCAATTTCTGTGGTCATTTAACCTAGATAAAATGACTGTAGAGGTGAGGGGATTACCTTATAGGACCGATTATTGTGAATTATACTTTCACACTTTTTTTTAAGATTTATTTATTTTTATACAAGAGCTGGGGTACAGGCCAGAGGTGCAGGAGGGTGAGAGGATTCAGGAGAGACAGAACAGGGAGCAGAACAGGCAGATTGACTGAAATACACTGCTGAGAGGAGCAGTGGGTGAGTCAGGAGAGGTCTGCTGCACCGTGTGGGTAGCTCCCTGGCCGGCCAGGGATCGAACTAGAGCTGCAGTGGCTGCAAATAGCTTTATAGATTGTGTCTTAACCCCTTATACCACCAGGGAGTCCCTAATTTCACAGTTTTACTTAGCCATTGAACTAGATTTCTAGTCTTGGGTAATTAGATACCTATATTTTGTAAACCTAATTTCTGCTAATAGTAAACCAGAAAAGTTAAAAAAAAAAAACAAACCACTTTTATTTACTTTGAAATACACATTACAATGTGTCTCACAATTTTCTGTCAAATTAAATACTCCCAATGTTTCAAAGAACCATATTTTTATCTGTCATGTTCTTGGCCTAATCATAGAAGAAATAAGCTTATTGCTTTCATAACCATGTGAATCAGACATGGAAAATATATAAAATTATCTAATTCATCCTTCTGCCAATATTGGATTATTCCCTAAAGTCCTTTGGTCTATTTTTTAGATGCATTATATGATTCACTAAGAGAGTTTAACCAACATTTCTTTTTATTTTTGAATTGACACAGATATCTTCAGAAAATGAAATCTTCATTAATATTTGCTGACTAAATAAAGAAAATATTAATATTGCCTCACATTTTTACAGATATTTTCAGTGTGTATACATATCTTCTTTTAATCTATGTCATCAGTAACATATTATTGTTTCTATTATATAGGTGATATAATTAAGTTTCAGAGAAATTATTTAAATTCATCAAAATGATGTAGTTCATAACTCATCCAACATGAAGTAAATTCCATGATTTTAATATTAAAGTTATCAACTATCTGATGAAAAAAACAAATTAAGGGCCTCCCTGGTGGCGCAAGGGGTTAAGCTCCATGCAGTAAAGCTGTCTGCAGCCTCTGCAGCAAGAGTTCAATCCCCTACTGGCCAGGGAGCAACCCACATGGCACAGCAGACCTCTCCTGCCTCACCCGCTGCTCCCCTCAGCAGTGTATTTCAGTCAATCTGCTTGTTCTGTTCCCTGTTCTGTCTCTGGTGAATCCTCTCACCCCCCGCACCTCTGGCCTGTACCCCGGTTTTTGTATGCATAAATAAATCAATCTTTAAAAAAAAGAGAAAAAGCAAATTAAGAGAAGATTTAAAAAATAAAAGATATTGTACTTTACTCTATATTAGTAATGCATCAAAAATACCAGAAATATGGAATAATATAAAAATCATATCACTTCTTTGTTTTCATCATTTTTACTTTGATTTTTGATGAATAAATAGAATTATGTAATCAATTACAATCAAAAGACAGAACTGTTTCATCATTTCCAGAATTTCCCTCATGTTATGCCATCGTGATTAAGTCCTTCCCCCATTTATTTTTTAAAGATTTATTTATTTATTTATACAAGCACTGGGTACAGTCAGAAGTGTGGGAGGGTGAGAATTCACCAGAGCCAAAGGGGAGAGCAGAGCAGGCAGACTGACAAAGTGCACTGCTGAGGGGAGCAGTGGGCACTAGTGCTGCAGAGGCTGCAGGCAGCTTTGCAGCCCAGCGCTCAACCGCTGCACAATCAGGGGAGGCCCTAAAGACTCATACACTTAATTAAAGTTCTTGCATCAATGCTAATGGTAGAAAAGCATTTTCATTCAACCAGAATTTCAACATGGACTCTAAAAGGACATTTTTAAAAATGTACCATGTTAATAACTTAATTTGAATTGTTTTCTTCAATCCTTACCATGAGTCCTGTGAGTTAGATACTATCACCACTTCCAATTGGATGATATGTAATTTGCTGAAAGGTCAAGATTCTAGTTCAGGCCTTTTGACTATCTGAAACTCTTAAACATTACACCAATCTAGAAATAAGTAGATTTTATTATATTTTTTTCATGCTTCATATATTTTGCAACTAAAGTGTTTTTTTCTTACATTATGCTGAAGAGTGCTTCTGAAGAAAGATTATCAATTTTGCAATGTAAAAATTTTCAAGGTCCTGGATATATATTACCATTTTTTTTCAATTGTAGTAATGTACTCTTTTTAATGTTTGGGTTTTTTCATAACGTCACTATATTATTATTATTAATATTAATGTTTGTTTAGAGATTATTACATACAATATAATATTAAAATTAAAATTTATACTTTAGAATACTAGTGATTTGAATATTATATGTTCTTACTGTTTTCCCATTTTTAGAAAAAAATTCATCTTTTCATTTCATGTCTATTAAACATTTCAAATATTGGGGTTTCTTATTTATTTGTTTGAACTCTGTATCTACTAAAACATGAACCTTAGGCCTATTATATTTTTATAAATACTTCATGCAGTTTCTCACTTTTATAATTTGTAAATATTTCAAAATTCAGGTAGTCATATAGATTGATATTTCTCTTCTGTTCTTTTTAAGATTGCAGAATTTCCTGCTGTCCAGTAGAGAATATTCAGTTGATATAAATGTTTCTTTTAGTTTATCTGTGACTTTAATTTTGAAAATTAACTTAATATTCACTTCTTACTTGATGACATGAAAACTCTCAATTAATTTTACAATTGATCAATAGCAGCAAAATATTATATTTTATTTATTGATAGTTACAACATTATCAAGAAAGTTATAGGGCCTCCCTGGTGGCACAAGAGGATAAGCACAACACTGTGAAACTATCCATAGCCTCTGCAGCACTAGAGCGATCCCTGGCCGGCCAGGAAGGTAATCCATATGGTGCTGAGTGTGTTATTGTGTTGAGTGGTTTATGAAATATTCAGTCTTTTTTTATGCATTTCTTAAATAAATACCCTTTTCAAAATGTAAGTGAAATAAGTGACAAAGATAACCAATCTCCTGACTCGCCTGCTGCTCCCCTCAGCAGTGTATTTCAGTCAGTCTGCCTGTTCTGTTCCCCACTCTGTCTCTGGTGAATCCTCTTATCCCTCCCATCCCACATCTCTGGTCTGTACTCCAGTTCTTATTTGCATAAATAAATAAATCTTAAAAAAAGAAATGTATGCATATTTTTATCAATTTACCACTGCCACTGGATTCAACAAAGTAACGTTATTGTTCTATAAAACCACATGCATGTGAACAGAGTTCCAGAACTCCAGAAGGTGAGTAATTGGTATATCTTTGGACTTATACAGATTGGGTCATAATCTGAAAGATACAATCCTAAATGTTCTAACCCCAAATGTTCAAATGCTTGAATAATCAAAATTGTAAAGTCTAAAATTCTAAAAATCACAATCCCCAAATTTTAAAATCCTGAAAATATAATTCTGGAGAAAAAAATTTATTTACTTTCTCTTTGTCACTTATTTCACTTACATTTTGAAAAAGGTATTTATTTAAGAAATGCATAAAAAAAGACTGAATACTTCATAAATCACTCAACACAATAAGATGCATAGTAGGAGAACATTTGTCTTTTTAAAAATGCAGGTGAAAAAAAAAGAACATTTCTTCATTTTCAGATATATGCCTAATACTACACAAAAATCAGAGTGATAGTTATACACTTTCACTGCATCAAATTTGCAGAAAAAAAAAAAAGCATAAAATGAGTTTGAACTTTCTAAAAGTCTTTGTTCAACTTATGCCTCCAGTATTGGAAATGATGCAAAGATGAAACACACAGGAAAGCAAATTGTAAAATAATATTTCTGACAATTTAAAATAGTGGTGAAAATACTAAAAAAAAAAAAAAAAGCACATACATACACAAACATACAAAAGAAAAACAAACTAAAAAGAAAACACCCATGTCATCTGTATTGCAGGGATGAATCATGGGAAATTGCAGAAAGTTAGTTAAGTTAGTTCACAATAGCTGACTGACTTTCATGATCATTAACAATATTTGGAGGTCTTGCATCTGCAAGATTAGCATTTTTTTTCTTTTAGGTCATAGCTCTCTTGGGAGATTGCTTTCCTATTCATTCTGTACATATACTGCTCTTTTTGAATTTCTTTTATAATTCCATATACACCAAAATGAACATTCCCTATTAAAATGTCTGATTTTCTGCCACACTTTGATGTTGTTTTTTTTTTTTTCTAAGTCAAATCCGTTCTGCATGCACTCACATACAAACCAGAAATTTGGCAGAAAAAATACTAATGATCAAACAACAATACTATTGCCTAAGGTTCTTATCCTACTGGAAAATTATTTTCAAACTAGTCAATAACTTGACTTCATATTTTTTTGCGAAATGTGGCTTTAATTCATTAAAAGCTCCTAGAATTTTAACAGTTGGAAGGTATGCTAATGCAGACAAATGACACATTTTTTAAAATAAATTTTATTTTTATATTCCCCTTACAATTGCAATCCCCTTATTTTGACCCCAAATGACACATTTTTAAACTGAATTTTCATTTTTGTTATATCTTGTGGCTAGTCTGTTCATGTGAATATTCTGTCAAATGCATTGGGCTAAATGGAAAAAGCAAACTTTATTGGTAACACCTTGAATTCATTTTTAGAAACATCTAAATTCAAATTTGTCATGGATTAGAGATTCAATTGGTATCCTTTTATTTTTCTGCATTTTCACCAAATCTTCATTTAAAAAAATACTTCACTTTTTCTAGTCATCAATATACAAATGAGTGGAGATGTTCTAAAGTTTGGGGATCCAAAAGGGGCATGAATTGCATATAGTTGATAAGAAAACAGTGGTTAGGTGTGAAAATGCCATCCATTATCCAAAGTGAAGCTATATTGTAAAGCAACAATATTCAAAACAGTTTAGTACTAGAACAAGGACACACACACCAATAGAATAAAATTGTCATTTGAAATAACATGGATGGACTGGAGAGGATTATGCCAAGTGAATTAAGTCAGAAGGAGCAAAATATGAATCTAAACCAACTTTCTCCAGAAATAAACCCACATTGCATAGATAGTTAACGTATGGCAAAGAAGACAATAGTATGGATTGGAGGCAGGAAAGTCTCTTCAATAATTGGTGATAAGGAAACCAGACAACGACACGCAAAAGAGTGAAACTAGGTCACAATCTCATGTAATATGCAGAAATGAACTCAGTGGATAAAATACTTGAATGTAAGACATGAAACCATACAATACATACAAGAAAGAAAACATGGAAAGTATGGGCAATACATTCTACAACTAGACCTCAACAATGACTGTGTGGATTCCTCCACAACAGCAAGAGAAACAGAAGAGAAAATAAACAAATAGGACTACACCAACTAAAAAAAAAAAAATCTATGCACAGCAAAATAAATTATCATTAAAGGAAAAGACACCATTTTGAATTGGATAAATTATTTGCACACCATACATCTGATAAAGGGCTGATACCCAAAATGTATAAAGAACACTACAAAACAAAAAGAAACCAATAATACTATCAAGAAATGGGCAGAAGAGCAAAGTAGATATTTCTCCAAACAAAACCCACAGATGACCAACAGGCACATGAAAAAAGACTCTTCATCACAGAAACATATATCAAAACCACAATGAGATACATAACATCACAACTGTTAGAATGGCCCATAGCAAAAAAAGACCAGAGATAAAAGTGTTGGAGATGTGAAGAAAATGGAACACTTGTACACTGTTGGTGGTGGAAATATGTATTAGTCCAATGCTACTATGGAGGTTTCTCAAAATATTAATGGATTTATTATATGACATAGCAATTCCACTCCAAGTTATCTATTCCAAGAATGCAAATTACTAATCTGATTGGATATGTGCATTTCTATGTTCATTGCAGCACTATTTATAATAGCCAAACCACACAAACAAGTGCCCGAAGAGAGAGTAGATTAGGTTATATGCACATACGCAATGGAGTTCTACTCTCTTATTTAAAAAAAAAAGATAAACTCATGTCATTTGAAATAACATGATTGTACTGGAAAGGATTATGCCAAGTAAATTAAGTCAGAAGGAACCAAATATGAATCTAAACTAGCTTTCTCCGGATTTTTCTAACTGAAATAATAATGCTGAAAATTCCCATGTTAATGAAAGCTAGCATTTTATTCTTTGTATACAATCATTGTTTCTATTTATTCCATAATTTCATAGGTAGGACTTACAGATAAAGTCAGATAGGAAATGCAGGATATTTGACAAGTAATCTTAGGCCTTAATCAATCAGGGGAAATTCTAAGTCTGATTCCCTAAAGGAAACTGCAGCTGCTTAACAGTATTGAGCATGAAAGATTACATTTTTATAATTGCTGATTATATGGATAAATCATAACTTCTAAAATTTTAGTGCAACTTGAAATATTTGTGTTTAATTTGAAACTGTCAAAAGATACATTTTGAGGTGTTTCACGTATCCTATTCTAATTTCAGGTTATTAAGTATTAATATTAAGTAAAATGTTAGATTCCATGTTAAATAATATTTCCTCCAAATTTATGATTTTTCAAGAAGTCAGGACAATGGGAGAAAAAAATCTCCAGCAGATTTTAAATATTATGAGGCATTTTATAATCAATTTTAAAGATGACTTTAAGCTTCTATTCTTCTTGGTCATATTACTTCCAGGAAATATTAAGTATCATGTAGAACAGAATCTTCTCCTAAATTTTAAATAGAGGATTGATAGCATCGCTTGTTGGAGCCACATTCTTTTGTATGAGGTCAAAAGTTCTATTGCTTAGTTAAAACCCTTATGAGAACAGGGCCAAATAAATCATTGGAAAAGTCTGGAATGAAACTGCTTTCAATTTCTGGTAGTCCATTTACATTTCTTCTGTCTTAGTCTTTGCTTGATTCCATATAATGTGTTTTCAACCAGAATTCATTTTTCAAATTATATGAGGACTCATTAGGGGCAAGTGTAGAAACATCATTAAATTGTATTTACACTCCCTTTGTAGAAGAATTATTAGTTATTACTACCTAGATGGACAAGATGATGTCTCAAAATTTCAAAATATTGGCAAAAACACATCATGGCTGCCAATTTACTAAACCATCTTGTCATCATAATTTTAGTTTTCTGATCATCAACTCAGAGAATTTTAATGGAAAGAAGTAAGAAATGGAAATCAAAGAGGCTTTCTCTGCTCCACTTGTTCTAGTTTTTCCATTGGAACATGTACAAGCATTTCCTTTCTGATGAAGTGTTGGTGATTTTGAAGTGGGCATTGCACAGTTTCCTATTGTTCTAAGATTACATACAAGGTCATTAAATTATGATTTAGAGGTCAAATGGAAGCCACATTGACTGTTAACATACTTTTCATAAGAATACTTTTTATAATGAAGTCAATAAAATGAAATATGGTAAAATTAAATAAAACTGACCTTTTAGACAGGCTAAGTGAAGTGAATTAATAATTTCACCAGTTCAAAGTTTAGATAACTCAGATCTATGAACTAAAATTATTAATAAATTATATCGAGGATAGCAATAAATATTAATATAAATGAATTATTTTTTCCTATAAATATGACACATTATAGTCTCACATTGCATTTTTTAAATGATTAATTTTTTTCAAGTAGTTTTGTCAAGTTCAAGAGTCAGGTAATTATGATCTATGGGTCAATTCCATCCTGCTTCTTATTTTTTGTAAATAATTTTTGTATTGGAACACATACTTATTCTTGTATGTTTTATCTATAGCTGCTTTCATTACAATTGCAAGTGCCCATGACTCTAAAATATGCCTGCAAAGACTAAAATATTTACTATCTGTCCTTTCACATTCACAATTTTCATTTCTATCTTTTCTCAAATAGACCATAATACTTGATTACATTAAATTGAGGGAAGAATAAGAGTTATTCTTATTGTTTTTTTATAACACTACAAAAATACAAGGTTGAAAATAATACCAGGAAAATTGGACAGATATTTTATAAAGACTTTTTTTTTAAGTCAAATTTATATATTTCTCAGAATTTGCCCATTTTTTCTAGGTTATTCAATTTATTGGCATACAGATGTTTATAGTAATTTTTTATGATTCCTCTGTTTTTCTGGAATGTCATAACATCTTTTGCTTTTGTTTATGTTTATTAGAGTTTTGTTCCCCCTTTTTCCTCTTAGTGTATCTAGTTAGAGATTTGTTTGTTTTGTTAATTTGTTTTTTTTTAGGGAAAAGCTGTTAGTTTCATTAATCTTTTGGACTTTCTTTTTGACTTATCTTTTGTTTATTTCTGCTCTAATTTTCGTTATTTCATTCTTTCTATTGGGTTTTGGTTTTGTTTGTTCTTTGTTTTGAGTTCCTTAAAGTGGGACATAAGGTTATCCATTTGAGTTCTTTCTTGTTTCCTGACATGGGCCTATATTACTATAAATTTCCTTCTTAGTACTACATTTAAAGTATTGCATTTCAAGTTTCTCATAGGTTGTACCTTTATTTTCATTTATCTCCAGGGTTTTTTTTTTTTAAACTTCTACTTTGATTTTCTCATTTGTCCGATGGTTGTTCAATAATATATTTTTCAATAATCACATTTTAGAGGTGTTATACTACTACTGTGTTGCTGCCAGTGTCTGACTTCAGATTTGATACGTTTTGTCTAATACGTAAATTTTGATGGTCCTTCGGGTGGTGTATGTATAAGACACACAGACAAACAGCAGATAGATAGATAAATAGATAGATAGATAGATAGATAGATAGATAGATAGATAGATAGATAGACAGATAGATAGATGTTGTGATTTTCTGATTTTTATCCCTTAATCATTATATGGAATCCATCTCTCTCTTTTACTTTTTTAGCTGGAAATCTATTTTATATGATATATACATATGAAAGAAGTACTAAAGTGGCTATCACAAAGCCACCAACAAGAAATACAGAGGTAAGAAACACCTAAATTATATAACATGTTAAATAAGTAGCTATGAAATGACTTTTAAAGATGCATTCATTTCCTCAGTCTCCACATCTCAAAACAAACAAATAAAACAAAAACAAAACCCCCTACTATTGTATTTCTTTTTTTTAACTCTTGTTAATTTTATTTATTTATTTTTTTTTTGATTTTAGTCCAATAACAATATAGATTTGTATTTTATTAAATGATATTTTGAATAATTTTGAATAATGAGCTCAAGTCTATTCAAACAGTTATTTATCTACATAAAATGCTTGGAAGCAAGTATTTTACATTGTTAAAATAATTTCTACATATTAGAGATGCGTATATCATTTCTACATGTTCTACATTAATTTTTTCTTTTTTTTAAATAAATTTTATTTTTATATTCCCCATACAATTGCAATCCCCTTATTGTATTTCAATAGTAGTACTATTATATTGCATGAAGGAGAGTCACTTTGGGGTTCACAATGGATAGGAAAACACTTATTATCTGCTGTTGCCTCTTTCTTCCTTAACTGGGGCTGGGGTCATGTGGAGATGCTCACCTGAGTTCATGGACCCAGGTCAATGTTGATGAGTGATTTTCTTAAGGGGAGATAGCTAGGACATAGGTGGCATGGGCACATTATCCTGGGCACTGAAAGAATATATTCCCAGTAAAAAGATGCACAACAAAATTGAAATGTGATTTCACAGCTTCTTTCTTCACTCTAACAGTATCCTGCACAAAGAAAAACTATGGAAAGGCACACTGCTCTATGCTGCCATTTCTTTTTCTTTTTTTTTAAGATTTATTTATTTATTCATACAAGAACTGGGGTACAGGCCAGAGGTGCGGGGGTTGAGAGGATTCACCAGAGACAGAGTGAGGAGCAGAACAGGCAAATTGACTGAAATAAACTGCTGAAGGGAGCAGCGGGCGAGATAGGAGAGGTCTGCTGCACCATGTGGTCAACTCCCTGGCCGGGGATCGAACTCGTGCTGCAGCAGCTGCAGATTGCTTCATAATGCTGCGTCTTAACCCCTTGCACCACCAGGGAGGCCCCCTATGTTTCCATTTCTGTTCTATTTTTTACTTTTATATTCCTTCAACATATAAGACAGAGTTTATTTCAACTATATGTATTGTCTTAACACCATTCTATATCTATCTGGAATGCTAAGCAATGCACTGTTTTTCATTTTTATTTCATAATTTACTTTTACAGTATTTAGTAAGATTTTATTGTGGACATATTTCACTACATCCAATTTGATCCCTACAAAACATTACATTTGTTAGATATAAAGTATTAGCATTCATTTTATATTTGATGTTTAAGTAGTACTTAAAGCATATAGTAATTTTTCATATTTATAAATGCATTTTTTGAGTCATGCCTTCATGTATTATACAATATACATCTTAATTATCTTCAGGGACAACTACATCAAAATGATCAAACTCATTTTTGTGGTTAGATTTAAAAATAATGTTTTAAGAGAAAATGAAGTATATACAATATCCTTCTTCATTTTTGGAAATTGTAATTTTGTGAGATAGGATCTTTTTTAGCTTTTCACGTTTATTACTCACATTCCTCTAAGTTGGATTATATTGTATACCTCAGTGTGCAGAAGAAGACACTGAAGAATTGGGAAACTAAATAATTCACCTTAATTTACTCAATTACTTATCTAATGATGGAGAAGTAATACAACAGAATTTGGGTCAAGGAGTCAAATTCCCAGCCTAAATTATTCACCAAAACAATATATCTACTCCCATCCAAATTAAACATTACAAGTCTTTTGCAAGTTGTATTTTGATTTAATTCCATTCATATACATTCCTTATGACAGCAATACTAATTACAAGATGTGTACATTTTCTGTGTCTGGAGCTGTGATAACAGATGATCATACATATATATATATATATATCATACTTATATATATATACTTATATATATATATCATACTTATATATATATATATAAGTCTCTTCTAAGCTACATCACACTGTAATGTGGGAATAATTGCCATTTTAGAAGAAGCAAAGTAATTATTTGTTAAAATAGATTTGTTCACAACCCTATTAGGTATAATAGCTTAGAGCAAGGGCACTCAGACACTAGGCCCTGCAATGTTAGCTGAGAGTTAATTCAAATATTTCAGCAAATATTCAGGTTGTAACAGTTATATTCTTTCCAGGCATAATGTCTGAAATTTTATAGTCTCTATTGACAATTATATAACTTAGAATAGTTTTAGAGCAATTGGATTGGTCAACTGTCAGTTTCTTAAATTTAAAACTATTTTTTAGTGTTATGAGCAAAATTTTTAAGTTAAAATAAAATTCCCAATTTGCACAAAAGTACCAGAACATTCTCTGTTTTCTCCATTAGTTTTATTCCCAATGAACATTGTACTATTCCTAACAATTTGATGAGAGTGATGAAGTGAATTAGTCCTCCAGATTTTGAAATCTCGTAGAGTTATGCCCTTTTGGAAACATTTTTTTGGTCTGAGGAATGTCAAAATTGGCAAGTTTTTGATGGCAATTTATTTCTCCATCTGTCCCATACATTTAGAATTGTTGTGAAAAACGGATTTCATACCATGCAAGTAGGCCTTTCCTTTTTTGTGTTGCCAATATGATTTCTCTAAAGAAAAGTCACCTATTCCTGGGGTTTCTGTGACTTTCCAGGTGGAACTGTTAAATTTTTTGACAAATCTTAAAAAGAGTTTAAAAATGATAGATAGATATATACATACACATACAAACATTCACGCATTTTGATGTTTCTGTGTGCAGGTAGATTAGACTATGCTCTAGTGACTGATATACCCCAGACACAGTGGTTTGACACATACAAAGTCAGCTGTAGGTGCTACATCAGGGCAATTTCCTTTCAAACTGCACCTGACAGATCCAGAAAGACAGCACATAGCTTATAGGGCATGCAAGAGCCAGAGGGTTAAGCAGGAGCTTTTCACTGCCTTAGCTCCAAAGTGACATAGGACATATCTCACAGTTCCTTGATTAAAATAAATCGTAAGGTCTTACCTAATATATGAAAGGAAGAAAGCAGGAAGTGAAAGACAGTTACTGGAAATGAGCCAGCACTAGTAATCTCTATCACAGCTTCTGTCCGTCACTAAAAAAAAACCAAAAAACAAAAAACACACACCTTTCTATATTTTAGCCTTTTTGATGTTGCAGATAACATCATCTGGTTTATCATCCAGGTGAGTAATATAGATTAAGGTTATTTAGTAATTTATTATGAAAGAAAAATAAAATTTAAAGCTTTTGCATCATTTATTTGACCCAAAGTTTACCTGTTATACTAATTACTAATATATTATTATAATCTGAAAATTTAATGTTGCATCTTTTTCTCCATGAAGAGATAGTTAGAAGACAATATGTATATATTTCTGCTTTTTGCTAAAATATTGTAATCCCTAACATCTGAAGCATTTAAGGAATTTCAAGTCCTCTGAGCAACTTATGTGTCCCTGGGGTAGTTATTTAGTATCTCTAAGACATTTCCTGAAATGGGGGGAGGGATGATAACAACATCTGTAGGGTTTTATGAAGTGAGATAATCCATATTAAAATTATAATAGCTTCAGTAATTCACTAAACCTCTATGAAATTAGCAAGTGCTGCATAGATCTGAAAGAGTGACGAGCATGTCTATGTAGAGGCTGAGCCAAACCCGGGTATACACTTTCATTAGTTCTCGACGAATTTCCCAAATGTTAAAATACTACTAAAGCCATACTGTAAGTAATAGTTAACATACCTTTGGGAGCCATTAAATAAAAACTTACTCTAGCACATCTTATCTTAATGTTCTCAGTCTCTCTTTAAGCTCTCATTCAGTGTTTTTTTTTTAGCATTAAAGCTGTTTCTGTAGATTTAGTAACATTATCAATATTAATGTTATTAAATAGCTATTTCCTACAAGATGTATAAATCTAGGAAATTATCAATAAATTATGATTGGTGTAGGCCTAAGAAGAATTGGATAATAAGAAATGTTATTTAATTTTTAGCTTCCAGTACTCTTTTTACTTTATGGTTATGGTTTTGTAATGGATTGAATTGTACCCTCTTTAAAACTGATAGTTCTCAAACCCAGAATGTGATATTATTTGGAAACAGATGTAATTAGTTAATGTGAGGTCAATATAACTGATGTCCTCAAAAAAGAAGAAATTTAAACACAGAGAAATGTGGGGAGCACTTTGTTATCCTTTGCTATAACAACCCTCAAAAACACATACAGATTGTAAAACACAGCAATGTTATATACATCTTAAGTCCCATTAAAATTTACATTTCTAGCACTGTATGTGGAAATCTTGCAGTATCAGGAATAATCCAATATATCCTATCTCAGCTTCATAGAAAGTTGCCTAAATAATTTTATATTTTAAAACTCTTAAGCAAGCTACATGACTATGATAGATGACAGACAGATAGATAAGAGCTTCTTATTTCTAACTCTGTAATGCATTATGCTTTGCAATTTAATCTATGCAACTACTCCTAAAGTTCACACATGGAGGAGATATATTCATCTTTGCACCTCTTGTTGCATTAATAGTCTGTAAAGATTAATTGCTCATCCACAAACTGGTTGGAGATATAAATGCCCTTGTTGGTAGTGAGGGGGAGGTTGTAATAATAAGTTTTTCCATATATTTAATATAGGGACTAAATTTAGTTATCTCTAACCTTTGGACATTAAAAGGAAGAAGAACATAAGGGGCAGAAAATAAGTTTTTTCTTGGATTTATAGCAATATCTTAGTTTTTGGCAGATAGTGTCTGTATGTGATTCATATAGAAACACTTCTTTGGATGTTCATTCTAGTCATTCTTAATGAATTTAATGATTTTTTTAATGTAGATCCCTGAAGTTCCAAATAAATAATTTACTAAGTCCTTTGGCTATTGCTCTAATAAGGCCACTGAAGATTTGTTTTCAGAGTTAAAATTATAGATGCTGAAACTCTAAACCTGAACTTTTGCACAAATAAAATTTCTCTTTTTAGTTTGCGCCTTTGTCCACTCTTCCACTTTTCTCCCATTTATATTGCAGTAATAAACACTTGATGTCATGCGATATTCTCCTAGGAACAATTGAATATGCGACTAACTGGGAAGAGAATGTGTGGACTTTAAATCAAATTTCTTTATTTTACCCAGGAGGTGCTACTGTAATGTTTGTAAGGCCAAAGTACACAAGCCAGAGATCAAACCTCTCATCAGCGCTTCAGTTGTCGGTTTGAAGTTTTTGTTTAGTTTTTGACGTGTGGCCTTAATTTTCCCAAGTTCGTATCCTTGGGTGGAATATTGTGAATATAAAATTTCTTTTTATAAAGCATATAGTTGTAAAAAGCAAAATAAGGCAAAATTCCAATGATGTTTATTGTCCCTATGAAGCAGAATTTGATGGCCTCCTCAACCTGGCACTCTGAGCTCAATGTCCCCGAGGCTATTTGTAAAACTACTCATGTCGACCTTATACGTACCAATGGTTCCTTGATTAATTCTGGAAACCCTTATATCATGTCACATGATGATTAAACCTTCAATGTATGTGTTTAATATCACTGGGTCTTCTCTCTCCATTCAAAGACTTGTAGGAAGACGTATATATGAAGATTATGCATGCAGAATAAAACCTAGACAATTTAGGTCTGGCATTCAAAACACAAAATCTCATAGTAATCTTCAATTTTCTGGAAGAGCTTTTGTAGAATCGATATTATTATTATTATTTTTTTAAAGACCTATCTATTTATGCATACAAGAACTGGGGTACAGGCCAGAGGCGGGAGTGGCAAGAGGATTCACCAGAGAGAGAGTGGGGAACAGAACAGTCGGATTGACCAAAATACACTGCTGAGGGGAGCAGTAGGCAAGCCATGAGAGGTCCGCTGGGCCATGCGGGCATCTTCCCAGACAGCCAGGGGATCGAACTCATGCCGTAGCAGCTGCAGACAGCCCCAAGAGGCTGCTCTTGCGCCACCAGGGAGGCCCAGGAATCGATATTATTTTTTCCTTGTTTTGTAGAAGGGAAGCCAAGTACTTTTGGAAATAGTCTATGTGAAGATTTTTTAAACATTAAATTTCAGTTTCTCTAGTTCATACAGTTTAAGTTACCACCTTCTTCTTGCATTAGCTTGAAGAGTTGAGTAAAAATGTTTGTGTCTTTCTAGAATTTCTCCACCTCATGTAATTTGCTGCAGTTATTGGCATAAAGTTATCGTGACTTCTTACTATCTTTTTTTTTTTTTTAAGATTATTTATTTATACAAGAACGGGGGTAAAGGCTAGATACGCGGGAGAGTGAGAGGATTCACCAGAGACAGAGGCGGGAACAGAACAGGCAGATTGACGAAATGCACTGCTGAGGGGAGTAGTGGGTGAGGCAGGAGAGGTCTGCTTTGCCATGTGGGACCCTCCCCGGCCGGCTGGGATCAAACCGGCGCTGCAGAGCCTGCAGGCAGCTTCACAGCAAACGCTCAACCACCTGCACCACCAGGGAAGGCCCTTACTATCTTTTAATGCCTGTAGAAGTTGCACTGCTGTCATCTTTCTTATTTCTACTGTTATTAATTTGATCTTTCTTTTCTTTGATATCTCAGGAAAAGGGTTTATTAATTTCATTGATTTTCTCTAGCAACTAGATTTAAGTTCTATTTATTCTCTTTGTGGTTTTTCTTTGTAAAACATTTCATTGATTCATGGTTCTGATTCTGGGTGGCAGTGTTTGTCTTTTGATATTTTAAAAATGTTACTACACTGTTTTCTGTTGTTTACCACCAGATTTATGCTTTCAGGTTCATTCTGTTGTATGTAATAAGCCTTTATTTGCTCACTGAATTGAAGATTTTCTGTTTTTCACTTTTTTCACTGTTTCTAAGTAATTTACTTATAAGGTTTCTTGGTAGATCTTTTTTTTTTTTTTTGGTTTGGAGTTCATGGAACTTCTTGGATTTATATATTTATTGATTTTTTTTCCAATTAAAAATTGTTTCAATTTTCAGTTTTTGGACTACCTTCCTTCTACTCTCTCCTTCAGAATGCAAGTGACATATGTGAAGCCATTTGAATTTTTCCTGTAGCTCACTCATTGCTCTTTCCATCTCTTTGCCTTTCACCATGGGTAGTTCTACTGCTATACATTCACATTCAGTTATATTTTATTTTACAATGTCTAATCTGCCTTTATCCCATCCAGTGTATTTTTTATTATTGCAAGTTTTTTTTTTTTATGTCTTCCATATCTCTATTTAGCTTTTTGGATATATGCAATACATTTATAATACCGTTTTAGTGTTTTACATCTATGTCAATTCTGGAATGGTTTTGATTAATCAACCCTCATTTCAGGTCATATTTTACTACTTTGTTGTTACTTGGTAATTTTTATTTTGTGCTAAACATTGTAAATTTTGCTAAGTTGGATGCTGAACATGTTTGTATCACCATAGATGTTGTTAAATTTTGTTTTGGAATGAAGTTAAATTACACACAAAAAGTTGATTTTTGATATGGTTTTAAGATTTATTCCAGGACTACAGCAGTTATCAGTATGTGGCTAGTTCTTTCCCACTGTTGAGGCAAAACAATTCTTCATTCTATCGAATAATCCATGAATTTTAAGGTTTTCCACTTTGGTTAGTGGGAACATAATCTTTCTACCCCTGAATGAAGACTGGATGATACTATTTCTGTCTTTTTTAGGAGTTTTCCCCCTGAAGTGGGTAGTCTACTCACGCAGTACTTAAATTAATACTCAAGATGGATTCTGTGACACTCTCTCCTCTCTGCTACTGTTTCTGGTGAATTCTAGCTGCCTTAGTCTCCCAGAATTTCAGCTCTGCTTCTTACCTTAAGTAATTTGCTAGTCCCTGTGTTGTTCCCTTCTTCCTGCATTGATTCCCAAAAAGTCTCGCAATTAATATACAGGTGCAGTTGTAGATTTTATGTTTCATGTTCCACGTTTCCTATTTCCCAGAGATCTGTGTTCTTTACTGACTGATGAGTAATGTCTTATAAATCCTTTTGTTTAAATCACCTTCATTTTTCATTGTTTCAGGCAACAAGTAAAACAAGATTTAGTTTCTTTATTTTAGTCAGAAGTGTAAATCAAGATAGCAAATAAGGTCCAGTCAGAATATCACTTAAAAATATACATTATTACTAATCTGTCTGAAACTTACGTCACACCTAAAAAATACTAGGATTCTTGCTTATTAAGGTAATGATGGCAAATGGATTTTTCTTGGAAACTTTAAAAATAATTGCAGTCTCATATCCTTGGCCCAAAAGAAATCAGGGTGTAGCAAATGAGAATCAGGCAACAGGATAATGGTGAAAATCTTAATAGTCTCTCTTTTATTTTTTGTCTGGTTTTCCTGCTAGACATGTATAAGCTAGTCTGAACTTGTATGAGATTACAAGTCTTCTTAGGATATAGAGATTCTTCTTCGTTTGTTTTTCCCTTAATGATCAATAAAATATTTAGAGATCTTAGATCCAATGTAAAGAGATCCAGTGAAGAAAAGCTGAAATGATACAAAAACAACATGGGTCACACCGACTGGTTGGTTGAGGTCATAATCAGTTTTGAGTGTTATTTGTGAGGTTGCCTTAAAACAATTTGTACTACAGAATATTGCCATTGTTTATAATACCAACTTATTCTGGCATTATAGAAATGTGGGTTCTTTTACCCTGTCATGGTAGAAGAAGCAAAAGTGATGTGACTTACATGAGAGAGCAGACCATGGAAGGTCCAGTGATGACCATAGACACACAGATGCTGCCGTGGAGATGGGGGGAGAAATCAAGATGGGAACCCACTCTGAATCACTGAATAGTGTCCTAAATTCTTCTCTTTCTAAAGTAAAATCTCCTGTGCTGTGGTCATAAAATAAATGTGATTAAATGTGTGGTATGGTGTTCATATTAATATTTTATTTTGTAGAGTGTGTTTGGCCACATGGTTTGTGTCCTGATAATCTGTTCTCATTCTGCTCTGAGAAACTGTCATTGTGAGTAAATACTTAAATTTTTCCTTTGTCTATTCCATCATTTACATCTAAACTATCCTAGTTATATTTGCCTATTTAAGTCAAAAGGATTGGCCTTGGGAGATGAAAATTTCAACCTCAGGTTTTATTGGAACCATAGAAAAGTATCACCCTTTCAGGATGAGGGGAAGGAAGAGGAATAAGTACACTGAAATGTCAACTTGAGCTTTGGATCTGTGAGGACAGCCTGCCCATTTGCTGCTTTCCAAGTTTATCCCTCCTACTGAATCTGTGTTTTGAATTATTTTTCCCCTAGATGTGTTAGTTCTTTTTTCCAAGTTGAACCTTATTTTATTTTCCTCACTAGGGCCCATTTTATTATTCCAACATTTCCCATTTTAGTATCATCTGCAGAATCCA
This sequence comes from Talpa occidentalis, assembly GCF_014898055.3. Taxonomy (NCBI): domain Eukaryota; kingdom Metazoa; phylum Chordata; class Mammalia; order Eulipotyphla; family Talpidae; genus Talpa; species Talpa occidentalis. The sequence goes on from NW_023602073.1 coordinate 90,056,390, forward strand.
TTTAGACCCTGTTTACTCCTTGCTGAGGTCTCTGAGACACAGAATGGGATAGGGCCTGGGGTCAGGCCCTGAATTTTCTCTCCTCTATGTGCCTCATCACCTATATTGACCACAAAAGGTGGATTTAATTTGCTACATGATTTCTCTGCTGAAGGGGATGATTTATGCTCCCTTATAACACAAAACTGAAATGGAAAAGATAAGAACAATGTGTTTGCTTTTGCTGCTTGGCAATCAACAAACATTTATTAATCATTAGTCAACACACATCCAAACCTGGGCTAAGATGCATGGATTCTATAAAGGGTAGTGAACCTTGACCCCTCTCTTAAGGAAGAGATAATTTAATTTAGCAAAAGGGGTACACACACACACACACACACACTCCTGACAATGTGACGCCACTGTGCATGAATATACTGCAGTCATTATAGAATTTTCCTGAGTGGGAAATAGCCACATAGAACGAAACTTTCATAATTGGTTTGGCAGAAGAAAAGCTTCCTTCCCAAGTGTTTATTTTAAAATTCATATTGCACTCTTCTAGGTGTTTATTGAGCAGCTACTGTATTAGAGTAATGCTTCTAAGGGAAGGGAGGAAGAGTAACAAACAGAGCTCAGGCTATAATCAAGCTTTCAGCAGACAAGAAATAATTATTTGCAGTGTGGTGTGATGGGAGCTATCAAAACTTTTCACTCTGGAATGATTTTTTTCTGCTAAAAGTAAACAAAACAAGATGTGATCTACATGGGTTGTTAGATTCATACATTTTCATTCATTTATTCACTTATTCATCTTGAGTGTTTATTCTGTGTAAGAAAGTAGACCAGACAATACGTAAATGTGAAGAAAAATTGGACTCGGATCCTAATGTAAAATCTAATAGGGACAAATATACTGAAAATTCGTAGTATAAAGTAGAAAATGATTGCTCCATTTTTACCTGGCTATATTTCAAAAAGCAACATATACCTAAGGGAATCATTCAGAACACATTTCTGTTATATGAAAAGGAGGTTTCATATTAAATGTGCAAATGAATGATGAGTCCATTTTTGGAGTGTGGGTATCTGGCTTCTGCCTTTTAGGAGAATTGTGCAAAAAAACACCAATTATGGCCATCTCACTTTTGGAAATGTGTGACTAGCTTGGGTGGTTCATATTCAGAAAAGTATAACAATAGCAACATTCACAGCTGGTATGTATTCAGTATTTACTCTATGCCAAGCCCTGAGTTAACAATTTAAAATTGCAGAATCTCATTTACTCTTCCCAACAGTCCCAGATCACTTTTATCATTTTCCATATTTCACATGAAATAATCCAATCCAATAGAAACTCTCATGTTCCTCCCCATCCAGCAGCAACTGAGGTTTAACTAAAACAAAGTCAAATGTCGAAATTCAAGAGGTAGGCATTGCCATGGAAACAAAAAGGTCTGACTTTGGTCACGTCCAAAGACAATGGTTCTTAACCTCAGGTGCACACTGGAAACATGGGATCTTACAGATAGCATGGCTTTAATTCAGTATCATCAGACTCTCAGGGCATTTGCAATGGCTCTCAAGTTATTCTAAGAGAAAACCAGAAGAGGAGAAAAACAATTATCTCAAAAATAAACAAACAATAATTCCATATTTTTCATGTTTATGGTTAAAATTGATAAAAACACCCATCAGTAAATTCTGAGAACTGAATCCTTTCCCCAGGAAATATCAAACTCCCTGATGCTGTGAATTGTTCTATAATAGGAAAAATCTATCCACATGATTTGAGCAGAATATGACATTCAATCAAGTGTCCCAAGATGTCAAAATTTCTGTGTCTACCTTCCAACCTGTCTGACTGAAATTTATACACTAGAACTCCAAGGCTTATCTATAAAAGTTATTGAAAATACATTTTATAAAGAAGAAAGAAAGATGGCGTCGTTCTGAATATGAGGGACTTGGAAGACCTCAGATTAACTGAAGCACCTTTAAATGGATACTGAATCTGCTACTACAGTCAACCCTTTACCATTACTTTCCCTCCACATACGTTAGAGACACATATTATATAAGCCTATGAAAAAAGTTTAAACGCGCACATAACAGATGATATGTGCAAAAACACATCTTTTCTGAACATGATTGATGACTCACAGATAAAATAATATTTCTTTATGTCCAACATCTCTTAATTCAGAATTTTATAATAAATTCTAATCTTATCAGCTGACAGGTAAAAAGGAGGCATTATGGCCATAAATACCCAGGAGTATACTGCTCATAAAGAAACAGGTGTAAATTCTATATTGGAGTCGACAAATTTTAAAGTTTAAAAAATTTCCTTGTGAAAATTTTGCTTGATAGATCAAAATTTGGTATCATGCCTTGACAGAGGTAAGGGATAATTATTAATAAGTATATCAACTTTTATAAAATATGAATCACCTTTAAAATTCAATGAATTCAATGACAGGCTTACAAAGATGTTTTTCACTTAGAATACAGTTCTGTTTTCATGGAGATTATACATTTTCCTAAATGCTGCAAATAAATTCAACATTTTTAAAGATGTCAGTTAATTTATTCCAATGAATTACAGGTTTTTAGATCCCAAGCCAATGTTTTCACTTGACAATTGAAATTGGTTCGTGGAGTATTATTTTAGGCTAGCTAAATCGAATGACCTTTCTGCTCTCCAAGTTTCAAGCCACAGATTTCAGGAACAGAGACCAATGAAATGTGTATCCTCCATTCTAACAGGCAAAAGTAGCAAGGAGCTTTTCCTGTGGCTAGTAAAGAGCATGTTTCCTAATGAGAAAATGACGGCTTGAGCACTCTAACACATCAAATCATTTCCTGGTCTGTGTTTTACATGTGGCTTCCTACTTTTATCGGATACACTGATTTGTATTCCTGATACTTCCGACTTTGATCTCCATTTGCATTAGAAATGTTCTCTATAAGTGAGTTGGACTCCCTGTTTCTCTCTTCTGCCCTAAGTGATTGTTGAAAGGGAATGAAAGTGTAGGAAATGGGAGAACAAATCAAAAAGGAAATTTCTTCTACGGGAATGGAAAGAAGCTGTCAATACTTTCGTTTGGCTTGGGGCTCTGATGTCAGTTTTTACATGACTAAGTCGCTGATTGCTTATGCTTTTTGTTTACAGTTGTTGGTATCCCACAAGTGAACCTGTTAGGGGGAAAAGGATGTCCTAAAGCTAATTCCATACAGGCTCTATAGACTCCACCCCCCCACTCCAGACCAAAGCCAAAGACACTGGGAACTCCAAATCCCATCACCACCAAAGGGAAGGTGGCTGGGACCTGAGGGTGGACCTACTCTTCCCTTTCCTGCCATCATTGTGTCAGGGCACAGGGGATAATTCTCCAACCCATCTGGGTTCTTCTTAGGTTGGATGGATGTATAAATTAATATAAGACAGATTAGTGGGAGAAAAAGACCAACTTAACAAACATATGGAGACGATACAGAGCTTTACATTCTAAGGTAAATGAGGTAAACCAGGGGTTTATATCCCATGCCAAGGAATAAGGGGCATGAAAAGAGGAGGGGATTTCATATGACAAGGATGGGGAGACTTCATATGACAAAACCTTGCCTCTGGATATTTGTCCTGCCTTAAGATAGTTTTCTCTAATAAGGTTGCTTCTGGAGATCCTTAAATCTAGTCAAATTATATCCTTTAAGTAGTGGTAACAGTTTCTCTTGAGGCTCACAGGGCCTCTATTGATCTTAATTCTGTATACCAGTGTGACAGATACTTGAAAAGTCCTATGCAGACATCTTGGAAGAAGTCTATTTGAAACTTTTTTTGTGAGACTGATCCTATAATTTCTCCATATAATATCTCACATTGCTTTGCTTTGAAATTAAGAGACTCAAAAATCCAAACAAAAGAGAGGAGGAGAGAAAAAGCAGAGTTGATCTCTGCCTATGTATCTCTCTCCCTTACTTCTTTCTTTACCTGCTGTATTGTCGGCATTTGACTTCTTTACTCTTAAACACTTAGACTTTATTTATCCTAACACACCAGAGTTTATAACTATTTACAGTTCATAAAAGGGGTGCACTGCATGATTTTTTTTCATAATTAAGTAAAATGTTTGCTAGCATTGAAATGGAGGGACACAAGTCTTTCTTTATGCATAGGCTTTATTTAATACATTGTTTTACAGGATGTTATAGTAGTAATAATCCTAAGAACATGATACAAAGAACTTACAGTTTTGTAGATGGAGTAGTAATAAATTACAATCAAATGTTGTTAGAAGTAGTGTATTAAAATGCATCTACTATGGCAGAATAAGACTGATTCTTAATAGATAACAAGTTTATACCTTGAAGAAAACATGCACACATTTCTAGAAACTGAATAACAACAGACATATATCAGATTTTGGTTGGAATTTGGAAGGGATGACTGTCATCAGTTGAATAGCCTTTTTTAATGACTAGAGAATAAAACTAGCCACAGTTACAGTGAAGGGCAGCCAGAGAACAGAAGACAAAGCCAAAGATAAACACGGGCTCTAGAGAGTAAGGATATCCTGAAAAGGGGAAGTTCAGAGAAAGGAGACCCTACATTCTAAATAAGTCTCTGCTCAAATCTCTGATTGACTGTGTGGTCACACATACTTGGGGCAAACTCAAAGTAGTTGGCCTTATACATAAAAGGGTTGTACTGAGATCTACAGTACCTCCCCCACAGATGAAATAGGACTTGTAATTTGTATCTAATAAACTTCACTGTCTGCTAAAATTAACATATCAATAATAGTGGTAGAAAAACAAAATTGGAGGCTACTCCATTTTACAATTTCAAGAAATTTAATAAACTACAGGCAGAATAACCACAATTACAATGCCTACTTTCATCAAAATGGGTCTGCCTGGAAAGCAAAGAGACTCTTAATAGCAGTTAGAGGGAAAATACACACACACACACACACACACACACGCATATATAAAAGATTGTACACATGAGTTTCACACCAGAATCAACAAGGGGCAGGAGATCAAGGACCAAATCTTTGAAGTACAAAGAAAAATAAAACAAAAGCTGTTAAGCCAAATTCTAGTCCAGCGCAATGTTTCAAGAATGAAAGTGAAATAAAGATGTTTCGAATTAATAAACATAGACCGAAAGGGTCACAACTAAAAATGATAAGATCTATACTTCAAGAAAGGCAGTTTTTCAAGGTGAAAGGAAGTGATTCATTAAGAAATGAATGAAAAATGTCAGAAATGGCAAATATGTATGCATAAAGAATGACTTCTTTCTTAGTTTCTTTAAAATAAATGTAATGGTTTAAAACAAAAATTGTAACATTGTCTTGTGAGAGATAGAATCTATGATCTTGCATATGAAAACTATAAAATAAATAAGAGCAGGGAAATGTATATCAGCATATTTTGAATTGGAACCAGAATACAGATTATAGAATACAGTAATACATATAAATTTCAGTGTATATTTGGGTTAGTTTACATGCATACATCTCAGCTCTGTCCACTGAGAAAGTATAAAAACAGTGACATTCTACTTGCAATTAGCAGAGATAGCACTCAGTTCTTGTATTCTAAATATCATTTTCCAATAATTGGAACCAAGGAGATGTGATTGGTTCTGAGTCTTTGGCTGGAAAAATGTAAAGCCACTTTCTGGTGCTAGAAAATAAGGAAGTGTTCAAAAAGGGAAGAGATCATGTTAAAAGGGGACAGAAGGTAACCTGAAAAATCTCTCAATAGCTAAATCTAGAATAATTTGACAACAAACTAAATGAAGATGGTATTGTTGTACAATACAAATAATAAACCATGGATATAAATTAATAACAGTTAGGGGAGAAGTAATAGCTCTTCCTTACAGAATAATTCCAATAAAAATATGTAAGAAATGAAAAATATATTCTACCATTATGGAAATTGTGGAGATTCCTCAAAACACTAAAAATGGATCTGTCATATGATCCAGTGATTCTGTTCCAAGGAATCTACCCAAAGAACACAAAACTTTAATTCAAAAGAAAACCTTCATTCCTATGTTTATTGTAGCACTATTTACAACAGTCAAGACATGGAAACAACCTAAATGCCTCTAAACAGATGAATGGATCAAAAAGTTGTGTTATATATACACAATAGAATACTAGCAATCAAAAAAGATAAACTCCTGCCATTTGTGGCAACATGAATAGAGTTGGAAGGGATTATGCTAAGTGATATGAGTCAGAAAGAAAAAGATAAATATCAGATGGTTTCACTTATATGTGAAATATAGAGAAACCAAACAAAAGATTAAGAAAAAGACAAAATTTGCAAGCTTACCATAGATCTGAGGCATGCAGCAAGAGAGGTGGAGGGAGAGGGGCTGAAACTGGGGAGGGAAGAGCACAAAGATCTGTGGTGGTGGATCACGGGTGCTCTGGTGGTGGGAGAACTATGGGGAGTACACCTGAGGGAGAAACCAATTATTGTACAAAAAATGAACACCGAGGTAATAAAACAAAAAAAATAAAAAAAAAAAAACACTATTAGGGGAACGGTATCTGTATCACAGACTAAAAGATTCCATTTTGATCTTAATGTAATTTATGAGGCCAACATCTGCAAAGTAATATCATATTAAAAACTGAGTCTATCTGAAAAAAAAGAATTTGATCCATCATTATACATTAAATCTCTGAGAACACATAGGTAGTAAAAACAAGTTGGTGAAATTTTTGTATTTGTAAATGGTACTAATTGTTACTCTTATAAGAAATACATGAATAATTTTTCCTAAAAAAAGAAATAGACAATCCCCATTAGAAATTATAGTCATCATTTTGCAGGAAAGTTCACTGATGGATGCTACATTCCTATTACATACAAATGGAAGAATAATAGATTTATAATGGAGAAATGTGCTGCATTTTAATCAAAGGTTCATGGTTAACATGACAGAAAAGACATATCAACATCATGTATCCCTTGGTATATTTCACTGACAAGGGAATAGCATTACTTTAGTATTCTTGCCCAAAATGTATAACTTCAAACTAATTATGAAATAACATTAGAAAAACATAAATAACCAAGGAGGAACTGTCTTAAAAAATGGTCAAGGTGATAAAGCATATGGAAGGTGGGAATAAGGACAGTACCCTCTTCTGAGGAGACAAAGGTAAGAGGCTGAATATACAAATAAACAATGATCAGACCATGTGTGAAAATCGAAGTCTGACTCACAATCTGTAACAATTACTTTAGGAAGTCAGTCCATTATGTGCAATAGCCAGTCCATGAAGCCAAACTGCTATTTGTTGTAAGCAAGCCAGGAAGCTAAATAATACCTCTATTGCCAGGATTTGATTAATAACTGACAGCTTCCGAAAATTTTGCTTTGGCTTCCAACTTGGGGCCAATAGGAAAAGTCACATACCAACTCATAAGTAATCACATATGATATCCTGCTTCTACTTAGCTTCCCTATGCCAACAGCCTTCAATCAGGCATACCTGAAATCGATTCTTTTTTCCATAATAAACTTGCTCATTCTTCTTCCTGCCTTCAAGTGTCTGCCAAATGCAAGTGATGCTAGCTGTCTCCTGGTTATAGCAAACTCAATACTTGTACTTATTCTTCCTTGGGTGGTCTTATTTCCACAAAAGATACTTAAATGCAATGTTGGGTTTTGAATAGAAAAATGGTATTAGTGTAAAAACTGGTGAAATCCAAAAGAAATTTCTAGTTTATTAATAATATTGTACCATTCTTATTATACCAGGTTTGATAATTATGATTATAAAAGATGCTAAAATTAAGGAAAGCTCTATAGATCTTTGGGAACTTCCATTGTTAGTTGGGAAAGATTCTGAGTAGCTATATATTATCTCAAATGCAAAGTTGAGAAATAAAAATTTGAAAAATCAGAAAAAACTACATACAACCTTGGGAAGCAAAAAATATAAACTACAAAAAATACATTAAGTTTCACTTTAACATCTAATCCTGTTTTTCTTTTCAAAAGGAAGAGAAAACAAAAACATGCCAATAATCGAGATTATCTGTAGTAGATGTATCTGCCAAAAAGTTACAACCAAAAAAATCTCAGTTTTAGGAAGAAAACCAACCCTTTATAAATGGTAATAATACTTTCACTGAAATTTCTCAAAAGAAGATATAGTTATGATAAGTGTATGAAAAGACACTTGACATCACTAGTCATGAGAAAAATGAAAACAATTGAGAAAGAGCTATCTCACACATTAGAATGGATGAAATTAAAAAGACTAATAGTATGAAGTTTTGGTGAGGACATGGAGGAGTGTTTGATGGTGGAAATGTAAAATTAGGCAAACATAATGAAAAACAATTTACAAGTTCATATAATTTTAAATATACAGTTAATACTCTTAGAGGAGAAACAAACGATGACTTGTACAGGCATATCCATAACAGCTCTTAACTAGAAATAGTACAGATGTTCAACAACAGGTGTGTATTAGGTGCATCAGTTAGAATAAAGAAAGTCATGATGTATACAGTCACATGAATGTTTTATTTTTTATTTTTTTAAGATTTATTTATTTATGCATATAAGAGCTGGGGTACAGGCCAGAGATGCGGAGGGTGAAAGGATCCATCAGAGAAAGAGTGGGGAGCAGAACAGGCAGACGGACCAAAAACACTGGTGAGGGTAGCAGCGGGCAAGACAGGAGAGGTCTGCTGCGCCATGTGGGTTTCTCTCTGGCTGGCCAGGGATCAAATTCATACTGCAGAGGCTGCGGATTGCTTCATAGTGCAGTGCTTAACCCCTTGCGCCACCAGGGAAGCCCATCACATGAATGTTTTAAAAAAAATAATTATACTGAGTGAGCAAAGCCAGATATAGAAAAGTATACACTCTATAATTCCATTTGCATGAATACAAATTATTTTTCATTAATAGAAAACAGAGCAGTGGCTGTCTGGGGGGGAGGTAAAGGAAGGATGGACTACAAAGGAGCACTAGAAATGATGTGGGGTTCATGGAAACATTCTGCCTTTTAATTGTGTTGGTGGTTTGATGGGTGTGTGCATCTGTCAAAATTTATTGTATTGTACTTTCTATGCATCAGTTTTGGATACCCAAAATATATTTCAATACATTTGATAACAAGAAAAGGAAAATGAATAATATAATTTCAATTCTGGAGGAGACTTAGAGATCCCTTAGTGACCTTACTTGAGGAGGGGATCATAGGTTAGAATCTAGATCTTTTGCTTCCCGGTCTGTGCTGTGTTAACTACTTAATTATATGTATGTACATGTATGCATAACAATTCTGAGTAGTATAGGACATCCTATAAGATCTGTTCTCCTCTTATTTAATTTCTGAAAGCACCTTATTCTTAAATGTGTACTGTCTGAACTGGCTACTCTGCCTGTCTTGCTAAAAGGGGAGCAGGAAGGCCATTGATTTCTCAGAACATATTGGTTTGTCTGGCTTTTCCAGAAATGATAGGAATTCCTATTAGGGTACATTTCCAAGACCTGGAAATGTTTTCAATAAGCCATGAGAAGTCTTGGCTCAACTTCCTATTTAGTTCATGCCTTTTGGGCTTCACAGAACACTCAATCTACAACATGTGCTAGAAACCTGGATGAGGCTATGATTGAAAACTTCTGTCTCTCATCCACCACTGCTTTTTCTTTCATTCAGTGGGCCATTTCCACCTGCCTGGGAAAGCAAACCTCACAGCAGCAGCAGCAATGGGAGATAAAGGTAAAAAGTAGGTAAAGACCCTTTTTGGGTCTTCAAGCTGACTCTCACAGCCTCTCTTTATCCAGTTCATCTGAGCTAATCTCCAAATCTTCATCTTGTCATTTACAGTACTCCTAAAGGAGAAGTATCTGAATATCAGTTCTTATAGCACATTTGAGCATCTATCAAGAACAAAAAAGTGCAGTTCAGTTCAAACATGTGACAGGAGCTGTGGAATGCACAGAGAGTTACTAAACACAAGTGGCTTAGAAACTAGAAGGGGAGACAGATGCAGTAGCTGATGATTTTTACCACATGCATGGCAATATATGTTGGGTGTTCATGCAGGATTTTCTTTTTTCCTTGTCAGACTGACTAAAATGCAACAGGGGTTTTGACAAAAAAAAAATGTTCTAAATTCAATATTAAAATATTAGGAAAGGGAAAAGTACAAGTGTAATTTTTTTTTTTTATTCTGAGTTTCCTTCTTTGTGAAGTGAATGTTTGGATAACTTTAAAACCAATCCTACAACTCTTTGATGATGATAGCAGGCTGTCTTGTTCAATAGGATGATGGAATGGGTCATCTCTAAAGATCAACTCTTGGAACTTACTTTGTGTTTATAAGCCCTACATGCTGCCAGATTTCTTCAAGTTTCTGTGACTCTAACAAGAAGTGTTGGTTCCCTTAACAATTCTCTGTATCTTCTTGCATGTGGCTGTATCCCGTCGTAAACTTGGCTCATCCCGCTAGGTCTTTACAAAGATGCAGATGTTTCTTAAAAGTGGCAAAAAGATCAAAGAACCTCTTTTGTGCCTGATGTGCTGGAATGGGTCTGATTTCTGCAAAATCTGATTTGGACATATTAAATAAAACCAGAAACTAGTAGTTTGCAAAGGTTGCTGTGAAGTGTGGAGCTTCATGGGTCAAAATTTTAGCATACAAAAATGGCAAATTTAATTGTCTTTCTCTTTTTAATTGTATCTACACATAGAAAACTAACAAAATGGCTGCTGTTGCACATTATGATTTATTTGCTTTAGAATATTAATTCATCTGCAAATAATTAGACCAAGTCTATGGACTAGTGCTCATTCTTTATTTATTCTAAATATGACCAAAGAGTGTAGTTACCAAGTGGAATGATATTTCAAAGTAAACTATAATAAACAAATATAAAATGAGCATTTGCTTCATGCAAAGCACTCAATAGGAACTAAGGAAACATACAGAAGCATTAAACGGTTCCTTCCCACACAGAATACGTGCTAAAAGAGAGTAAGAAACACACTTGTGGCAAGAATACAATCCTATAAAATTATACAAAAACTTACAGAAATTAAAGTTAAGGAGCTCAAGTCCAGTTGGTTTAGACAGATTTTTATTTTGTATTTAATAATTCTATTATTCTTCCTCATAAAATGGGCACCTATTTTGAGTTCCAGGCTTGATGTCAAGAGGTAAATAATTCAAAATGAGTTTTATTTATTTATTTTTTTATTTTTTAAAGATCCATTTATTCATCCATACAGGGGCTGGGGTACAGGCCAGAGATCAAAATGAGTTTTAAATGATAACTAAGGTGCAAATAGTCCTGTCTCAGTGTGTTTGCATTCTAAAACTATAAAAATCCGTAAGAATAACACTGTTGATAAAATAATAGGCAGAAAAGTTGATGTACTTTTTGTATATCCTCCCTCGATGGTCATCCTGTTAGTGGGCAGAATGAAGCATAACCTGGAACCGCCAAAGCTTGTGTGTTTTAAATAGGTTCTGCCATCTGTCACATAAAGACATAACATACTCTAAGTGTGTAAGAACTTCAATAGGAAAAGAATATTAGTAGAGTTAGTATGCATTAGAAAGAGGAAAAGAAAAGGAATATAGTTTCCAAATGAATCACCCAAAGTTTATCTAACCCCTTGCGGGTAAATGCCCAGCCAAATGGGGTTGACCTAAAAGTGGCCATTGAGACCTAAAAGCTTTCCATGGGTCTATGGCACATATTGATGGGGAATCATAGGAAAAAGGCAAAAGAGGCCAGGCAACTCTGGAAAGGAAAATAGCAAAATCAAAATACAAGTCAAGATAAAGGCTGCCATTGTCTCACCCACATCTCTTTTCAGTGTCTTCTGGCCTGTTCCCTAAGTCTCTGGTATAAGGCGAAGGCCAAGAAGCAAGCACAGCTTCTTCACATGTCTCCCTGCACCACATGCCTCCTCTAGCCTTCTTTCTTCCATTCTTTTTCCAGCTTCTCATTGCTATTATGCTCCTTCCTTGGGTGAAGCAATGAATCCAGAACCTCCTGTTTTTAGGGGATTACACAGTTATAGTCCTAACATCCTTCAGTTCATTTATTATACTTAAAGATAACAAGTATATCCTTAAGTTAAGCCAGTTATCTGTATAAGCTCTATAATTGTCTCTTTTAAAAATTTTAGAAATTAATTGCTACCTGTAATGTGACATTTCCTTCTGAAATTTGCATATCGTGTTGCTATTAAGACATGACTTTCTTATAAAATTGGGATATAGAAACTTTTTAATATTAATATAAACAAAAGAGCAGAAATGGGACATTTCCATAGACAATATTTTCCCCTGAGTTTTGACTCGCGCTAGTCTGAGAGGCATCTGGTAAGCAGATTGGATGGAGTCATTCCAATATGAAGGGAAAGAAAATTTTGAATTTTAAAATATCAGAAAAGTGCAAATAACTAGAAAACAATAACAACTTGAGAACTAGAGTCAGATTATCTTGGTATGTAGATTTCTCCTACAACTTAAAATTATCTTAGATGCCAAGAAAGAAGTCTCATGAGCTTCTTTTCACTTCTAAAAATTCTAAGATCCAATAATAATCTCACTTTCTATTTGAATGAAGTGTACATACTTTCTCACTGAATTATATTTGGGAAAATATACCATTATTCATTTAACTTAGTAAATATTTACAAAGCAACTTCTTTGCTTCAGACTGTGCTCTAGCTGAAGAAATGAAAGAGTAAATGTTTTATTTCTCAGCTGGATTACCCTTTAGTGAAGATTTTGATGGGCATTAAACATATAAACATACAAGAAATACTCCAAAACATTTGTAGGATACAGATAGAGAGGTAAGCATTTCATTACCATTTTAAACATCCTCTTTTTAACTCTTTCTTACTTTCACCATTTTTCCTTATTTGGACTATAGGTGTTTCTCAAATTAAGTAGCCAAGTTTGCATTTCCATCTTTTTAAGAAAAACAACTTTTTAAAATTGTAGTAAATGACTTATGTATTGCCTTGATATTTCTGAAGAAATTGCTATTTGTAATTCTTGGGCAAAAATGAGATCCAATGAATATTTTCAGCATAGTTAAGCAAGTAGTGTGTGAAAATACTTATTAAATTATAAATAACACAACTCAGGATAATTTACATTTACTCCATAAAAAACTCCATTTCTATGAACAAAATTATATTCCAACATGGTCTATTTCAGCATGGAATTATGATTTGATATTTAGCAGGGGATCCTTATTTTACATTCAACCCAAATAACTTTACTTACTAACAGAAAAAAAAGCAAACAAACATCAATTCATTGTAAAATAAAGATTGTCAGAGATTCTGGAAATGAATTAATCCAAAATAAGAGAGAAGACTCAAGAATAAGGACAGCACGCTTTTCAGAGGGGACAGTGGAGAGGCTAGACAGCTGAGAAAATGGTTTGTATTGGATGACACTTGAGAGGAGCTTTTGGCTCTCCAGGACTCCTACCATTAACCACCCACATGGCCCTTTTAAGATTTCCATTTTATTGAATGACACCCACCCTGTTACTGCTGACCCCACATTGTAGTATTTGCTTTGAACCCCAAAAAACCTTTTATCAGTGAAAGTTGTTGCAGCTGCAAAGCAGGTGGTATTCTGAGCATAGCTTAATTTGCTGAGTCATTGCCCGGAGGATTATTAAGTATTTGTATCATAATTGGCAATTTGGTAAATTGATACTTGAAAATCTGGAAGTTAGTATGTTATCTCACCTTTTCTCTGGAAAATAAGAAACCTATTAAGCATTTGAATTTGAATTAAAAAAAAACAAACTTGTATCTTTCCTTTTCCTATATTTGTATGTTATTGAATTGGGACAGAATACCAGAGTCAAGTTCAGGCATGGATGTTTATACTATCTTTATGTTCTTGAGCAACTTTTTTTTTTAAGATTTATTTATGCATACAAAAACTGTAGGCCAGAGTTGCAGGTGTTTCTGTGAGAGAATTCACCAGAGACAGAGTGAGGAGCAGAGCAGGAGGATCTACTGAAATACAACACTGAGGGGAACAGCAGGTGGAGAGGTCTGCTTTGCCATTTGGCTTAGCTCTCTGGCCAGGGATCGAACTCATGTTGCAGTGGCTGGTGATAGCTTGATAGCGCTGTGTCTTTAACCCCTGCGCCACCAGGGAGGCCTCGTCCTTGAGCAACTTAACCACATTTGTTCCTCAGTTGTATCATCCATGAAATGGGAATGATCATTGTTCTCAACTTTTGTGGCTATTTCTACATTAATTGTGAAAAAAGCCCTTAGAATAATATTATATTTTTAATATATGTATATACATTTTTTTCAGTGATCATGCTTGACATGTTCTACTTCCCAAGGTCTGAATTTTATACTTAATCAAGAGAGAACAGACTAAGTTCTTCACATACCTCTTTTGTGTTTTCTTTCTCAAAATTTTCTGCCTATAATATTGTAACTGTTGGTATTTATTTACATTGGAGCAAACTCATCTTATTCTATTTGATTGCTTAAATTACATAAGCAGCATTTGCATTATCATGAAGTTCTCCAAAAAATCCTGCTTTTCATATCCACAAATTTTAGCAAATTGGTAACCAAGAAAAATAATAGTGAGAATGAAGAACTTTTGGTATGGTTCTTTGACATTTGGAAAAAACTCACACTTTTTGATTATTTAAACCACATAAGCAACACTTATGCTTCATAGATAATTTCAAGGATGCATGTATTGTTCATAAATTTAAATTTTAGTCAATATGTTACTATAACAATCATGTTTTAAACTAAGCGGTTGAGTCAGTCTGAAAAAATTTTTTTTAACCATGATTACAATGGATTTTAATGAAAAAACAAGTTTTATTTTGCTAAATAACTGCTGGAAGTAGTTATGTCTTGATATTGGATTAGAGAGCTTAGATGGCCAGCAGCAAACTCAGATCTGAAGAGGAGAAACATCATTCCTTGCCTCAGGAATTTAAGAACTACCCAAAACACAAACAAACAAATAAAATGCCAAAGGTAGCACAGGGGCAAATGTCCCAAGAGAAAGCAGAAATGTGTTTTTGGAGTCTGTACATATCCACTAACCTAATTAAGGTAAAAACCAGAAGAGGGAACAAATTTTGATATGAAATTTGTTTTCATTTTTATGATGAGAAAATACGTATTTATCTTTTTTCTTACATAAATGAGAAAGTTAGGTAAGTCTTTCAGGACTGCAAGACATAGTCTCATGACTTTTAGATGTTTATAAAATAAAGCTTTTCTTAGAAAATGAGACTATTGAATACTTACATTCTTTTTACTATATCAATTCACCTTCTGTTATCAAGTGATTTATTGTTGTCCATTGAAGGGGGTGAGGTATGTGAACATTATTATAATCTGTGTTTGTGTTTGCAATATCGAAGAATGCTTCAGAGAAAATAATTTAGAGACATTCTAAGTTTTAGAACTTTCATAAACTTGATTTTATAGCTTGGTTCTCAAAATATCACATTAGGATGAAGTACAAAAGTGGGTCAGTAGAGCAAACTTTTTCTTACCTTTTTGTTTGATTGAAAAAATATTGGCTTATAAAATTCTATAGGTTTCAGGTGTGTAGCTTATTAAATAAACTTGGGTGTATACTACCTTATATTTACCACCAGAATTCTGCTTCCATTCATTACCATACAGCTGACTCTCAGCAATTTAAACACATCTCTTCCTTTCCCTTTGGGTAACCACTATTTTGTTCTCATAGTCTAAAATTTTGTTTTCATTTTTTTAAGTTAGTTGATTTGTTTTGTTTTTTTATCTGCCACATATAAGTTTATAAATGAAATCATTAGTATTTGACTTTGTCTGATTTATTTCACTAAGCATAATACCCTTTAGTTCCACCTATATTGTTGCAAACAGCAAGATTTCATCTTTTTTTTAATAGCAGTAATTCATTTTGCATATATACCATATCTTATATATCCTCTCATGTATCAGTGGGCACTTATGTTATTTCCAACTCTTGAAATAACATGAGGGTGCATATATCTTTTCAAATTAGTCTTATCATACTCTTCAAATACTCAGAAGTGGCAGGACTGGATCATATGGTACATCTAGTCTTAACATTTGGGGCAATCTCTGTAATGTCTGTGTAATGACTGTAGCACCGGGGAGGCCCCATTTCAGGTCTTATATTCCAATCTTCAGCGCATTTTTAATTATTTTTGTTCATGGTCTAAGATATTGTTATAGTTTCAGTGTTTTTCATGGAATTGCCTGGTTTTACCAGCACCGTTTATTGAAGAGACTTTCCTTACTCCATTTATGCTCTTTGCTCCTTTGTCATAAATTAATTGAACATGTATATATGGGTTTATTTATAATCTATCAATTTTGTAGATCAAATATTTCAGTTTTACTATCTTTTCTTTCATAATGTCATTTTTAATGTCTTTTAAAAATCGGGGATTGTTTAGAAAATGGAAATATTATGACATTATTATTTACTTTTTTACTATTAAAAAACCATACTTAATCAGTGTCTTAGTTAAAGTTCTCCAGAGAAACAGAATAATAGAGGGGGGAGAAAGGGAGAGAAAAAGAGCAAGAGAATGACAGAGAAAGGGGAAGATACTCTTTTTTATCATAAGGAATTGTCTCATGTGATTATGCTAGAATTTGAATTTTTTTTAACAATTTACTATGTCTAAAATTTACAATGTGGGCTGGCAGATTGGAGACCCAAGTAGAGTTGATATTGTATCTCAAGTCTGAAAGTATACTAGATGCAGAATACCCTATTGGCACCCCCGAATTTTTCCAATTAATGACTTGATCTGATTGACTGAGTCCCACCATTATGGAAAGTAATCTGCCTTACTCAAAATGTACTGACTTAACTGTCAGTTTCATGCATAAAGACCTCCACTGTAATTAGTGTTTCATCAAAATCTGGGTACCTATAGTGCAACTAAATTGACGTAAAATTAGCCATTATGGCCAATCTATTGGTGAAACTGAATGACTTACATGAAAAACAGACAAGTGAAGATAAAGAAATGAATACATGTGCTCGAAAGAGCTTAAAATGAATGTGAATGTCCATATGTGCTTACTCATACTTACATGCTTATACATATTTAAAATACTCCTGACATGTTCTGACCTAAATTCAGAATAATAAACTACAAAGTTAAGGGATAACTGTTTAATCCTTTTTCACTCATTTTACCATTTTATATATACATATATATTTCAAAAAATAAAATTTAACATTGCATTTTTATTTCCTTCTCATGTACTCCCTATAGTGCCATTTAGGGTCTTGTGAGGTAACTGATTGTGATTTCTAATGGTTCTAGTAAATCTTGATTATTCACAAAATGTCCTTTTTCAGGCATTTTTGAATTATGTGTTATATGCGAAAATGTAAGCTGTTATTAATGTTAATAGATCTCAGCTGACATTCCTTAGTCATTATTATAAACAGCAACTCTTAGTTATCTCAAAGGGGATATTGAGAGAAAACTATAAATATAAATATTACTAGTCAATTTTATTTGTTTTCTCTTATCATATTTAGATAATAGTGAAATGTACTTAAATATTTATAGTCTAAACATAGAATTTAAGGGCTCACTTTTGAGTGGGTTTTTCTATAGGAAGTTTCGAGATCAGAGGCATTCACTAAGTATGTGAAAAATATCAGTTCTCCTTTGTTTCTTCTTTACTCTTACACTACTAGTACACTTGCAACACTTCTGACACCAGATCTGTGGGAGTTTTCTCACACCGGGAGATTGAATCACACCAAATGGGTATCTCACAGTTTAATTTGATGCTGACACTTCCTCTGTGGAGATGTAACAGGGTGGTCCCCAGGAAAGGGGGAGGTTCCAGGTTCCCTGCCCCACCCAAGGAAGGGTAGAGCTGAGCAGAAAGAGGAGAAGCTGCAGAAGAGACTGAGGAAGGAAGGAAGCAGGATGGAGCCAGGAGACCTGGAGGAGGCGCATGGAGCCTAGAGACACGTGAAGAAACTACGCTTGTCTTTGGGTTGTGGACTGGGTGACAAAGACGTGGGTGAGACCCATGGGGAGGTGACAATGGCAGCTTTTATCTTGATGTTGATTTTGCTCTTTTCCTTCCGGGCTTGTCTGGTTGTTTCTGACCCTTTTCTGTGGGTCCCCACAGGAAGATGCTTTAGACTTGTGGCAGGCTTTGGGGCCTTGTTCTGGGCCAATCCCATATGGATGGACTTTTACCCAAAAGGGGACGGGTAACTTTGGGTGCTTCATTTAGAAACTAGACTCTTTGCCTTACCTGTATTGTTTCCTAGTTTTATTAAAGTTCCTTCCCATTAAAGTCTCATATGTTTTGTGTTGATGCGGTGGATGGCAGAACCCATTTAGAATAGGCAGGTTTGCGGGGCTTGGGCTGCCCCTCTCCCTGTCCTATAACAGAGATAGCACCAGCACTGGTTAAGGCTTAGTCCCAGAAAATTGTCCTCCCATTCAGATGCCAATCACAACTTATATGTTCCCAGGTTTCACAAAAATTCTGTCTGACTTAGCTTTAAATCCTTCTCGGGTCTTCCTGGTGGCCTAAGGGTTAAGTCTCAGTGCTACCACTGCAAAGGCCTAAGGCCTGAGTTCGATCCACTATGGCCTAATGTAAAGTTCCCCACAATTAGTTGACAGAGCAAGATAATAATCATACTAGCTCTACAGAAAAGTTTGCACAATATGGAGGTCCTAAGACCATTTTAGCCCCACAAGGCACAGCAGACCTCTCCTGTCTCATGCCTGCTGCTTCTCTTAACAGCATATTTTAGTAGATCTGCCTGTTCTGCTCCCTACTCTGTCTCTGGTGAATTCTACCCCCATACCTCTGGCCTATACTCAGTTCTTCTACTCCAAAATAAATAAATAAAATCTTTAAAAAAATCTTTCTCTCCCTTGGATGCCATTATTGTCTAGAACTACTCACAGAACTCAGAGAAACACTTATTTACATTTACCACTTTATTTAAGGGATATGATAAATGATATAAATGAGTATCTAGATGAATAAATGTTGTAAGGTAAGGTATGTGGCATGGGGTGTGGAACTTTGATGCTTTCTCAGTGTACTACTGTCCCCAAATCTGTATGTGTTCACCAACCTGAAAACTCTTTGAACCCTATCTTTTTGGGATTTTATGGAGGACTTCTTCCCTAAAATGATTAATTTAATCACTGGCCATTGTGACTGAGCTCAGTCTCCACCCTCCTCCCCTTCCAGAAGGTTGGCTGGGACTGAAAATCCCAACCCACATATGGTTGGCTTCCATGGGTAACCAGGTGTTAGGTAGGGGTTTCCAAAATTCACCTCATTAACATAACAAAATGCACTTGATTCCTCTCAACACTTATAATGGTTTTAGAAACTCTGTGCCAAGAACATTATTTCTTATTATAAATCACAAAACTTCACTCAGTAAATCCCAGGATAAAACATAATATTCAAAATAATGCTTTTCATTATATCACAGTTGAACTTTGAAATATTAGACTGGTTTGGCTTTAGAACCGATTCCTTTGTAACATGGCAGTGATAACTAGAAAATGAATAATGGAGGTTCATTTCGTTTGTGAACTCCCAAGTTGGAATCTTAATATTTAAGGTATATTTCAAGTCTCCCTTCTTCGCACCAAACTCTCTCTTTCCACATGTGGGATTAACTGCTTATAAAGGCCAAGAAAGTTGCGCTGAGGTTTGTGTGTGTGTGCATGTGTTTCCTGACAATGTGTGGCAGCTTGATTTTGATAAAGCGAGAAGAGATGTGAGAGCAGAAAGGAGAAAAGGAAACAGGTATGGGAGAAAATGGAGCAACATAGTTGAGGATTCAGCTCATGGAGTGTTGAGATAGTATAAACCAGGAGGCATGATCACACAAGAGAAAGCATTCATGATGTGTAATTATAATTTACCCACTTGTTTTAATGTATTTAAAAGCTAAGAAGAAATTCCAGTCTTCTGGTTCATAAGTGTTTATGACTTACGGAATTTTTACAAATGATATACAGGCAGAGTAAATGACCTACCACATCATCTTAGTTTGAAACACTTTTTCATTTCCTTTGGGGATCTCATACTTAGTGCCTCACTTATCTTCATGATCATTTGAAGTTTGTATTAATTTCTTATTGCTGCTATGCAAATCACAGAAAAACTTGTTGACTTAAAAAATAATTTTATTTTATCATCATTTAGGAAGTCAGAAGTTGAAAATCAAGATGTCAGTAGGGTCATATTCCCTGGAAGGTGCTTGCATATTTTGGCTCATGACTTCTTCCTCACATCACTCCAACCTCTTGCTTCCACGGTCACATATCCTGCTGCTCACACTGTTGCTCCTGTCTCTCTCTTACAACAACCCTTGTGATTACATTGGAGCCACTTACATAAGCCAGTGTTATTGTCCCTTCTCTATACCCTCAGGTTAAGCATATCTGCAATGTTCTTTTCAACAGATAAGCAAACATAGTCACAGGTTCTGGGAATGTAGGACATAGACATCTTCAGGGTATCTTTATTCACGCTACCACAGGGATTAGATGACTTAGTTGATTATCCTACTTGACATAAGTAGAAACTGAAATAACATGGGTTACAGAGATTTTATGAAGTTCTACTTAGAGAAAGAGACTGGGTTATATCCAGAGATCTGAACTCTTGCGTGTAGAAGTTCTCTCTGATTCAATTGGAGTTGCTTGGACAGAGACTGAGCCAAGCAGATTCTTCTACTCTGATTCCATTTCTACCTAGGACAGACCTACTAATTACAAAAAAATTATAATTGATGAGGTAAATGGCATCTTAATAGGAAATACATTTATAAATGAACATACTGTAACAGGGTGGTCCCCAGGAAAGGGGGAGGTTCCAGCTTCCCTGCCCCACCCAAGGAAGGGTGGAGCTGAGCAGGGAGAGAGGAAGCTGCAGAAGAGACTGAGGAAGGAAGGAAGCAGGATGGAGCCAGGAGACCTGGAGGAGGTGAGCGATCGCGAGCCAGAGCGGGAGCAAGGCCCACGTGTTTGGTTTTTATATCCAACCTGGCTGCCCAACTCCACCCTCAGGTCCCAGCCACCCTCCCCTTGGTGGTGATGGGATTTGTCTTTCCCAATGTCCTGATGGCTTTAGTCTGGAGTGGGGGTGGAGTCCACAAAACCTGTATGAGATTATCTCAGGACATCCTTTCCCCCTAACAATACCATTCATAAAATTTTTCTCTACTTGAGAACTAAGTAATACTCAGCCCTAATTATCTCACTAAATTTTAGATATCATAGACACTAAGTAATACAATGCAAAAGCAATGAAAATCACTTAAAAATGAAGTTGATTATGCAATACTATATTAGATACTGACCCATAGGCAAAATCATTGACAAATTAGAATTAGCACAGTTATACTGCTTGATAATGATTATGAGAAAATAAAATAAAATAAATAATGGTAAGATAGATGCTCCCAATGAGAGTGATTTAATTATCAAAGATTAAAGAACTCTGTGAGGAATTTGATGAAAATTTCAAATGTTTTTGTAGTCTTTATGATCCCGTAGCAAATGCCAAGTACAGAATGAGGAATGTTGTCATTCAGAGCTTTCATACAACATGTGACTGAATCTTTTATATTTTGCACAATCTAAGAATCAGAATTTTAACTATCTGAAATTATTGAATATAAAATAAAAGAAACGTATTAATTTAGTTTCAGTTTTAAGATAGAATGTCACTGGCCTTTTTCAATTTATTAATTTTTTTTCTTTATTTTAAACAAATTTACATCGTTCTCCACTACAAATGACCTTTAGATAACAAGAGACTTGTGTATTTTACAGTTTGTAACCCAACTTTAGTGGGTAGAAAAGCATTTGAACATTTTCTAACTCCAACCAACAGCATATGCTTGTAAAATATAACTTAAGACTACCCGTGTTTTTGGCAGTTAGTAGAAAGTTTTGAAGTGGTAAGCAGGACCACTGACAGACAGCTAATTGGGCTTCCTGGGAAGATGTTTTCTAAAATACTTTCTTGAGTTTTACTGGAAAAATTGGCCATCCTTCAGGGAAAAGACAAATAGACCTCTTACAGTGTTGGCAGGAGCCCAAGAAACCCCTCTGGACCTCTGCAATGAGGTGGAGTATGTGGTTACCTCTGTCCAGCAGCCACTACAGTCAGTCTCAACAGGATTGAAGAGAAAGGTGAGCCAGTGAGGCCCAAAAGTGATGGTGAGGCCTCCTAGTGGCCAGAGAATCCCAGGAGCAGGTCATGGCCTTCCCTAAGAGGGGTCTGATTAGGCAAAATCAATCAGGGGTGCTGTAAGGAAAGCCAGCAACAGCTCTGTGTCCAAGGCCCAGAGTACTAAACTGTGGATGTACATATGTTAACAGTTTAGTACATTTCTACGCAGTTAACCTAGAATATTTTTGCATTCTTTCCAGCTATGTGCCTTCATTGTTCACTGAGTTTCCCAGATAAGTATAAGTTTCAATTTTATAAGACCCCCCCCCAAAAAAAAAGAAATTTGGGAGAACACAGTTGATTATTTGGTGGTGTCCATAGTCATGTTCTAATAGAAATTTAAAAAAAATATTATTGTAACTTGTTGCCTAAAGAGGAACTTGTTCCATTTTCAGTGTTTTCATAAAACTTGGTAAACCATTCTCCTATTTTATAATTATCTCTTCTCTTCATCTCCTTTTTCTTCCATCCCCTCTCTCCACCACACTTTGTTTAACCTGCTTCTCCTGCTAAATTGTGACTTCCCTAAAGGCAGGAGCTGTGGCCTATTACGGACGTAATTTCAATTCTCTTCATAAAAAAAGTGGATTAAATTAATCTGAATTTGCATAATTTGGTGTCACATTTCCACAGGTAGCTTTATTTTTATTTCTCAATATTTGAACTCATTAGCTTTCTCTCAAGTTATAAAGCAACAATTTGTAATAACTGGGAACATAGATCTAATTCCACTAATTTAGTAATTTAGTAAAGTTGCCTCCTAGAGAGAAGGCAATAAAATAAGATGGTGTCTTGCTATCATTTTCAGATTTATGATTCATTCTATTTGATTATATGTAGATTATATGAAAGGACTATCAAATAAGATTTGTGAGCCCAGGCCTTTGCTGCAATAAAAGCCTGAGTGATGCAAGTTGCTATAATTTACTATAATTTTCTGAGTATCTATTATGTATTAGAACTTTTACTAGATATTTTATATATAACCTTTATATCAAATATGTAAGATCCTTACTTGCAACCCCTTTTTAAGTCAGGAGGAAATGAAGCTGAATAATTTTCCCTGTATCATAGATAAGTAAAGCTCATAAATGGCAGGCATCCATAATTTAGACTCTGGACAGTCAGACTTCTGAAGTATTCTGGTATGTCCTGGATGCATTATTTTCTTGCAGAAGATGTGCTCAATTTAGAGTATGGGGAGTGAGTTGAAAGGGAATACTCACTGTTCTTTGGTAGTTAATTTGGAGCTTATACATAGAGTCCACTCTCAATGGACACTTCACCTTTGTGAATGCTGAGAGAAGTAGCATCTGTAGACACTGCTGACCACAAAGCCTGACTGACTCAGTTGGGTAGTGATGTAGTAGGTTTCTGCTCTCATTAGTACAGAAAGTATCTAAGCTTGGATGACTAAATTCTTCCCTTCAATTAGGCCTTTTACATGTGGTGCTCTGGCAGACTGTCTGCCTTTCTGTTCAAAGCAGAGAGGAGGTTACCCATGTAACACACTGTGTTTAACTTGGATCTGGTGGGATAAAACAAGCCAAATAATCCAGGAAAATACAGAGACCACTATGTTTGCATTAGATCCAACCATTGTTTGTGTCTCTATAAACAGACTTTTCTTTGTTGGAAGTCATTTGTACTTACGTGCTGCAGGGTTTTGTTTTAACCTATAACTCATGTAACTGCTGCTGGTCAGTCTCTGGAACATTTGCGGATAGTCAGTTTCCCAATGGTACAGGTTTGATAATAATGTCTGCTTTCTCCTGGGATTGCTAAAGGATGACTTGGAGAGGTGATACAAGGGACTGTTGAAACATAACTGCCTTATAAACATAATGTATTTGTCTTCATAACACTCCTTCCAAACACATGAGCTTATAAATGGAGACGATTTTTCAATGTTTATGTCAATCCCATCAGGTAAGTGGAAGCTAAGTATCATCCTTAAGGTTAACATCTGTGTTTCAGCTGTGTGATGACTGGTGTTTGTATTTATAAGCACTTTCTCTGTTGACATCACCCTTCCAAACATTGCTCCTGTTTCCCTGTTTTTAGTCCTTTGAGAAATCCAGACACAGATGAGGCAGTCTGCAGATAAGGGACATGTAGATTAATAAGAACACTGGATTGGGAAGGCTGGAGATTCAGGTTTTCATTACAGAGAGGACAGGAATTAGTTGTGTTATCTTGAATGAGTTACTTTGTTTCTCTGTGCCTTAGTGTTGTCTAAAAATGGGACATTCACATAATTGACAGATGATGCTCCTTTCAGTTCTGACATTCATAAATTCTACTCACCAATAGCAAGGAAACATCAACAGTTTACCACAACAGAGGTTTAACAGGCTTCTAGGCCTTCAGATGGTGGTGAAAGCAGAGCTGACAGAGTACACTATCAAAACAGGGGTCTCCTAAAACTGGACTTTTAGAATAGGGGGTGAATAACTCACATTTTGGTAACCTCTACCTGCCTTGTGATGCCATTGCTGTGTTTTTCCTTTCCCCTGCCTTCACTTTGTATTCAAGCTACTGTCCAGAATTGCCCTTTCTAACTTTTCTTTATCAGAAAAGAAACTGTCTCTCCCATTTTTTTAAACACTCACTGAGACTATGGCAGTAACCATCCAACTATAACCATCCAACTATTTTCTAAATTTCAGTTTCTCACAGTTACTGTACTTTACAACTTTCAGATTAAGATTCTTGAAAAAAACTGCATGTCACTTTCCTCCAGCAAAATCAAACTACATAAAAACACCAAGAATGAATTTCTACTGAAGAAAGAATAAAATAAATTTGACTCAAATATTTTTTTTTCAAAAGACAGAATTCCCCACTTATTTGTGGTTTCAGTTACCTATGACCTACCTCAGTCTGGAAATATATTGGGAGAGAAAGACCAATTTCACAAAATATTTTTATAGTCTGTTATTATTATAATTGTTCTATTATAGAAATAGTTTTAATGTCAATCTTTTACTGTGTCTAATTTATAAATCACACATCATCATAGTTATGTATGTATAGGAAAAACAGTATATTTAGCATTTGGTACTATCTGTGTTTCAAGCAATTTCTGTGGGGGGTACAGGGGAACTCATAGATAATATCCCTAATGAGAAGGAGGACTACTGTTAATTCTCAATCTCTTCATACAGTTTATGTTCCAGAAAACTGCTGTTGATTTACCTTGATATGGCTGACATTTTTGTTCTTTCTAAGAATATTTCCAGAAACATCTTTTCACCTATATCTCCCTGAATCTCTGTATACCAAATCATATTCATCCTTCATGGGTCCACCTGAATATCACCAGATCCTCAATATTCTCATCCAACATCATATTCATGATTCATCCACCATGAATTGAATATCAGATCCTCAATCATATTCTTTAAATCTACCATTCAGAAATACTAACTTCATTTGATATTTTATAGTATAGATAGCTAGTTATCAAACAATTATCTCGTATTTCTCATCTAGCACTTGGTGAGTTCTTTATGTACAAGAAATCTGAGTATGATTTTTTTCTTAATTTCATATTGCTTTACAAATATAATTGCCCTATAAATATTCAATGAGTAGATAAATTGTCACAGATAATCCATCATCAACTTATACAACATATTATGATTCTAAATGGGAAGGAATTGAACTCAAAAACAGAGCTCAGAAAAGTTGTGTGAGACTGCAGAGGAGGGAGTAGGATCAAAACAAGGGAGGGTGGGAATTGTATGGGAACTATAACCAAGATGAAAATGAATACATTGTGCAAAGATGAAAAA
This sequence comes from Talpa occidentalis, assembly GCF_014898055.3. Classification (NCBI taxonomy): domain Eukaryota; kingdom Metazoa; phylum Chordata; class Mammalia; order Eulipotyphla; family Talpidae; genus Talpa; species Talpa occidentalis. The sequence continues at coordinate 90,082,494 of NW_023602073.1, forward strand.
TGATATAAAATATATAAAATAAAAAATGAATTTTATATATATATATATATATATATATATAAAGAAAAGATGTGTGAGAATCCTTGAAAGGGGTAATTGTAAATGTGTAATTGTTTTATTTTGTGGATATGATATTCAACTCATTCCAAATTTTCAATTAACTCTAAAAATTATTGCTATTTTAAATTTTATTGAAGTAACTTCTAACTTTAAAATATTGAGAATTGCAGCAATTATTTAATGGGTTTTGCTGATCATACTGAACTGAAATTTTCATTTATGTCATGTTACAATTCAGCTTAGTAATATCAACTAGGCATATGCTGACCACAAATGCTACTTTCAGTTAAAAGCCTCTCTTGACACTAAGCTACATATGTTCTCACTCTGCCTTGGAATTCTTTGTCTTTCTCCAACTCTGTTAGCACATTTGACCCCAGACTAGAAAAGGTTACATTTTTGTACTGTCTCCCTTATTATATTTCATCCCTTTTCATCATTTTTCTTACCTACAAAGCTAAAATTATTCTTTGAGTAAAGTACAAAACTGATGGTAACAATAATTATAATGATAAATTGATGGATAACATTGCATTTCTTACAAGGAATTTTGTTTTCCTATATTTGTAAGACTTTTAGATCCTGAATAGTCACAAGAAGCTCCCTTGCAACTCATCTGATCATTTCATCAATGCTTATTTCTTAGTAAACAATGATTTTCCTTCATCTTCAAATAACTTCTCTATTTTCAACCACATAACATATATATCAAATTGCCCACTGTTGTTTGTGTGTGACAAGGAGTACTGATTTGATTTTCCAGCCCATATAGTCAATATATATAAATGATCCCATCCAAGCTCATCCAGTGCACGTGTGGTCTATTTTGATGTTGCTTTGAAAGGAAATAATACACTTGCCCTATTTCTGGTGAGAGTTTCAAGAATAAAACTGTAGAAAGTATGCAGATTTTTAATAGCTTGTTGCATTTTCAAAATTTACAATCATGTTTCTTTCTTTATAAGACATTTTAAAATCACTCTTTGGTAGGAAAGATTACAATTTTTGTGAGTTGAAACAAAAACGTTATATCAGATGGAGTTTATTTGAGCACACCAGTAACTACATTTCCTCAATGGATGATTCATTTTTTCCTAAGACTATTTATTTTACTTCTCTTCAATTAAAATTTGCTTTTCAGGAGAACAATAGAAATTTGTACCAGTAAAAATTGTAATTACTAGCAATATAAGTGTGTTTGGGGATTACAGTTAGAGTTTAAAGTTTTATGTTAGAGTTTCAACTTAATTGAAATATCCATGAGCAGTCATATGCTCTTATCATAAGAAAGAACTTTGGAGGAATTGAAAGAATTAAGATGATATTTTCCTTGCTTTTACCATGAACTAAAAGAAATGTCATAAATGAGAATGGTATTGAAAAATTATATATGAAATACGAATTTCCTTAATGCTAGTTGTCAGAACAGCTAAGAATATGTAATCTTACTGGTAATGATTATAAAATGAGCTAAAACCATGTGCCTAAAATATATTTCTGTGCCCATCATAGCTTGCAGCAGAAAACAATCACCTTTCACTCTCTGTGAGCAGCCCTATGGATTACTTGGTCTACAGTTTCTAAACTGTAGTCACTGTGCAGGATCTGACTTCTTTTTACTTTTCTCCTTTGAGTCCCAGTGACTGGAGGCTGCTACTTAGAATTAGTTTGGAAGGCTTCTTGCTGTCATTGCTGATGAAACCTATCATAACTGTGATGTCCCAAAGTTGCATTTTCCATATTTCCTCTCAAACCCTTAGACCTTTCAGAATGTAGACAGGGAAGAGAGAATGACTTCATTTGTTACCCAGTCTATAAAGCAGTTATTGATTTACATCCAAATGTTCATAAAGTTTCCAGAATACATTTATATATGCTTCTGGCTCTCAACCCTCTTCCAGAATCTCAACATCTATTGTGAAAACATTTTTCAAACTTTGTGGCTGTCAATATTTATTTTGTACCTGTGTGTGTGGGGGAGAGTGTGCATGCAAGTGCTTTGCTGTTGTGGTGGTGGATTATGGCTCTCTATGTTTCAACCATTCCCTTCAATGTAAGACTTTACACTTGAGATTTTTGTCAATAGAAATCTATCCATTTGTATCAACCAGGTATTTCTGCATTTTAAGAAAGAACAAAATAATAGCATACAGCAATAAACATTTACTTTTACAGATATATTAGCCACTGAGGTCCAGATGATTTAAACTAGAATCAGTTAGGGGACTGCTTGGTGTAGCAGTAGCTGAGAAGCTCTGAATCTTGCTGAAGATTTGTGGGATGATTGGGGAAGGGCTCTTCTATCTGTATCTATTGTCCTCCTTGGATTACTGTACTTAACTAGGTATTTTTTCTCATGACCATGGTAAAAATACAAGAATCAGGTAAAAATATGCAAGGTTTCTACCCATTGCCAAAGTAAATCATGTGGCAAAGCCCATAGTCAAGGGATTGGAATATTTATATTGTCAATAGGATATCAAATTTTGCCAAGAACTTATTCAAATCAGTTCCTACCTTTCTATTGAGTTATGTATCTTGTGCCATAATTTTAGAAATGTCTTTATTTTTGTCCAAAATCTATTCTAATAATTGCCCTAACACTTAACTCCCAGACAACAAGTTGATGTTTCAGTCTACATGGAAATGCTTTTTCTTTTTCTCCAAAAGAAGAGAGTCACCAAATTCACTAGTTTATTATCTCCGAGTGTCACCATTTTCCCTAGTTACCTGTATTCACATTTATTTTCTGTGAAATGTGAAATATCTTTGTCAAGTCAGTGATGTTTGGATTATAATGATGATGCAAAAGACAGTCCACTACTTCATTAATGTTGAATTTTAGCAGATCTAATGCATAATGAAATATACACAAATACATACCCAGTACAAGTGTAATACTGGTAAGGACAAGTTATTGTCCTCTCCTTAATGGAAACAAGCCAATGCAATCGACTATTCCCAGGTTATTAAGTGACCCTCAGTGACTAAAGCCATATCAGGAATTCACATTGACCTCTTCATTTATCTGATTGAACTGTTGGCTCCACCAATATGTAGATCATCCTTGGTGCGAGAACATCTGTTTTGGGCTCTTTATCATCTCCAACCCAACTACCATGGCTAATTTATACATGAGCCCTTAAATAAGAATGATAGCTGAAGAGAAACAAAAAGTCTTTGCTAACCATAGGTTAAGTAATATTTTCTACCTAATTTTTAAATATAGATTGGTAGGCTTACACATTGGACACATTATTTTTGAGAGGTCTACCCACCTAGGGGTTACTTTATCTTCAGAGTCTGTATCTACTCTGAGAGGGTTTACTTGCATATATCTTTATCACCAATCTTTCTATCTTGTTCTTTCCACATCCCAGACCAACCAGACAATCCGTTCTCATTACCTATGATTTAATGTAGAGCTTTAAATCATATTACCTGTTTTTTCCCAGAATTATCAAATGTTGTTTCTTATATGTAGTTACAGATAGCCAAAGCAAAGGAACTAGCAAATCACAACAAAAACAACTTCTAGACTCTGTGACATATTGTGGTTACCAGAGGGGCAAAGGAAAGGGAGTGGGAGAAGAAGGTCCATGGTGTCATCCTGATAGTTGGAAAGGCACTAGAACTTTTGTGGAAGACATAGTGAGGTTTATATATACACATGTAAAGATACACCCCCCCAAATTTATACAGTTATATAAATCAATGTTCAATCAATAAAAAAAAGGACAAGCATTACCTGAAATTTGCCAACTGAAAGGGTTTTCCTCCTCTTCCCCTGCAGGATGTCTCTGATTTATAATTGTCTATTTTTGTTCTGTTGTGTTTTGTATTGTTACTATCTTTTTACACTGAGGAGGGAGAGGGATCAAAGGGAGGGGAGAGGAGCACAGGGGACTGTGGTGATGGTGCACGGGTGCATTGATGAAGGAAATTCTGTGGGGACTACACCGGGGGGGGGGCGGGGGAAGCTCATATTGTTTAAAAATGAACAATGATGGGGCCTCCCCAGTGGCACAGCAGGTTGAGAGCAGCGTTGTGGGGCTGTCTGCAGCCTCCACAGTGCGATCAATTCCCTGCCGGCGGGGAGACTCCCACATGGCGCCGCAGACCTCTCCTGTTGCGTCTGCTGCTCCCCTTAGCAGAGCTTTAGGTCCACCTGTCTGCCTGTTCTGCTCCCCACTCTGTCTCTGGTGAATCCTCTCACCCTCCCACGCCTCTGGCCTGTACCCCAGCTATTGGATAAATAAAAAACAAATCTAAAAAAAAAAGGAACAATGATGTAAAAAATAAATTTAAAAAGAAGCAAAAAAAAAAAAGAAAAGAAAGAAAAGGGTTTCCTTCACCACTCTTCTTCAGAGTCACCCTTGAGTGGGGCTAAAATGGTCCTAGGACCATCATATTATGCAAACCCTCCTGTAAAGCTAGTCTGATTATTTTCTTCCTCTGTAACCTAATTGTGGGGAACTTTACATGAGACCATATTGGAGGCTGAGCAAAGGTCAGCAACTCAACAGGAGCAGGAGTAGGCATCATAAAATACTGATCTTTCTGCTCAAACAACACATTTGAATGTTCTTATCTGTTAAAGCTTGAAATTCTATGTCACTCCCACTTAATGGTATCTATGTTGTGATCACTCACTCAAGACTTGTTGGATTACCCAACAGCTAGTTTGGTATAAGAAAGTCAATTTTTTTTTATTTGTCCATGTTTTCAATCACTACCAGAGTTTAATGGCAATCAAGTAACTGCCTCTCCAAAGAGAATAGTAATCCATACAAGAGAAATTCTTTTCCAAAATTTTTGAGGTTTGCACTCATTCTTATTGGGGGCCAACTAGTGGCTCCATTAGAACATTTTTATTGGCATGGACACATTGCTTTTCATTGGCTATGCTAGGTTGTAAGGCTTAAGTGGAAAAAGTAATTGCACTACAACTTGAGTCTACAGAGTTGTCTTTTTCTCTGGTTCTTACAACTAGCTGATTTATGTGTTAAGTAAAATCCAGCAGTTGGTGGATGCAGTTTATGAATCCACCCTCAGTATCTGACAATGTTTATTTAAGTCAATGCTGCTGGAATAAACTTTACACACTTATAATATACCTGACTCTTTGAAACTCTTAACATATTGAATTATTGAAACATTTTATATTCACATATACATTGTTAATGTTCTTTTACATAGATGGAGTGTTCAATTTGAGAAACATCCTGAATAATATCAGCAGTAGTACTCTAATTCCTTAATAATATGTAAATGGGAAATTATTAAAAAATAAAACAAAACCAAAAACCTAGCATTCTTATTTCAGACACACAGTAAAATATTTTTTTCATCAATATTGAGTATATACATAGTCTTACAAATACATTACGAGGAATAGCAATAGTATGGAGTAAAAATGCTCAAAAAGATAATGACATATTTTTATTTCTGAAATTTCTCCATGATACAGCTTATATATCCACCCTATAAAAAATACATTATGGGAGAGGATTTAAAAACATATCCAAAACCACAAATATTATTTTTCTTAGAACTATCCACCTTTATTTAATAAATTATATATTTTTATTTCTCATATTTACCCTGATTTGAGTCATGAGTTCCTTGGAGACTTGTATAAACTAATGGACTCTCAGCACCATCTGGGGCAGATTACTATGGACATTGCTGGTAGAGAAACAAGAGTCTGTGGTACTGATCCTCTTTGTATATGGTGTAATCCTGTACTACAGAATCCAAACTGTATCTGTGTTCTGTACAAAACACAAGAATGCTGAAAGTCAGCCAGGGAAGAACAAAACTTTAATCAATTCACTGTTTCAGTAGGCAGAAACCCGATTATCCATAAAACGCTAATAGTAGAGTTGTGCCCTCTGATAATGGTTCACTGACAGCAAGCATTTCCTATGTCAGTTTTCTTACTGAAATATGACCTCCCCTATTCTAGTGAAGCTAAAAAAAAAGTGATCAATTTAACTGGAAATGAATATTAGGATGGAACAGAGCTTAGAAAATGAGGTTCAATATTCATTCATTCACCAAAAGCGATGATTACATGTGATGTGTCAGACATTGTGATCGGCCTAGAAAGGTCCAAGAATGTTTAACTACCTCTTTAACTCCAAGATGCTCCCAGTTCAGTGATGAAGATAAAGCAAGAAAAAAAAAATGATAACTAGCACTGCTGCAGAACTGTAGACCAAATTTCTTCCATTTCCCGGTCAGGAAGATTAAAACAATGAAAGTACAAGTGACTGAAAAAATTTATGTTCTCTCTCACACCTCTTTTTCACTTCCCCATGTTTATTAAAGTCAACTAACAGATGAACAGAAAAGAAACTGCTTAACTTATTATATATTATATAACTTGATAAGACAACTCTGTCACATAATATAAGGCATTGGAAAAATCATCAAAAAACTTTTAAGCTCTAACACACTTCATAAAGTAAAAAAAGAATTGCATTTTATATTTAGTAACTTTTTCATTAGGGTTCAAATCTTATCTTAGGGCAATAAAATGCTGGAAATGTCAAACAGAAAAAGAGCAAGCTAAAATTAATTTAAATCACACTGACAAAATATGAGAAATTAGGAAATGTGAGATGTTACGTGTTTCTTTTCTCCAATCTTTGTTGCCTGTTTTAAAATGAACTTCCAGTATTCTTCAAGTATAACAACTTTCTTCAAGAATTATTTTTGAAATAATGAAACAAGAAGGTGTGTTTTATTCAGTGAACCATGAAATGACCTTTGGAAGAATAAACTTCTACAGAGCATTTTGAATTTCTAATAGTATCGTTTTGGAATCACATCTGGTTTGGTTCAATATAAATTTATCTCATTTATTGAAAGGTCTAAGCAGTTAAAAATCTTTTGATTACTTAGGCACTGGTTTTAAAGAATCACTTTTATTGTTGAGCCATAAATCGTATAATGTTTTTATTTTTTATTATTTTTCATTTAAGTATATGTAGGCAACTCTATAATGATTCAAAAAAATTAGTTCATTTCAGATGTATGTTACCACACCATAACCAATAAGGAACCCACAGACCTCCATCAGAGTCCACTGGGCCCTCCCTGCACACTTTGGTCCCCACCTTTATCTTTTCCTTCAGTTAGCCTCAGTTCTGCAGTTTAGTTACTTTCTTTTTTTCTCTGTTCCTTCATTTTGTTTCTTTGTGTTACACTTTCAAATAATCCATTATTTGTCTTTCACCAGATTTATTTCAGGAAACATAGTCTCCTCCTCTTTCATCCATGTTGCAAATGTCAAGATTTCCTCTTTTCTTTTTTCAGTCACTAAGTAATATTTCATTGTGTATATATACCACATCTTCTTAATCTGGATATTTAAGTAGTTTCCATAACTTGGCTATTGTAAATAGTGCCAAAATGAATATAGAAGTGCATATATTCCTTCCAATTAGTCTTTTTGTAATTTTCAGGTTGACACCTAGGAGTAAGGTTGCTGGGTAATAGGTTATAGGTTAGCTCTTTTTTTAATATTTTGAGAAACTTCCATACTATTTTCCACTGGGGCTGGACTGGTTTTCATTCCCATCAGCAGTGTACTAGGGTTCATTTTTCTCCATATCCTCACAACACTTGCTGTTTTTGGTCTTTTTTTTATAAGCCACTCTCACAGGTATAGGTGGTATCTCCTTGTCATTTTGAATTGCATTTCCCTTATGATAAGCGATGATGAATACTTTTTCATGATTTTGTTGAACAACTGTACAACTTCTTTGGAGAAATGTCTATTTAAATTTAGCTCTTCTGCCCATATATTGATTGGATTTTTTTTGGTTGAGTTATATGAGTTCTTTCTTGATCTTGGCTCAGTCCCTTGTCACATGTATCATGTGAAAATATTTTTCTCCCTTACAATAAGATATCTTTTCATTTTTTTTAAAGATTAATTTATGCATACAAGAGCTGGGGTACAGGCCAGAGATGCAAGAGGTGAGAAGATCCACCAGAGACAGGATGGGGAACAGAACAGGCAGACTGACTGAAATACACTGCTGAGGGGAGCAGCGGGCGAGACGGGAGAGGTCTGCCTCGCCATGTGGGTTTCTCCCTGGCTTGATGGGGATCGAACTCATGCTGCAGAGGCTGTGGATTGCTTCATAGTGCAGTGCTTAACCTCTTGCACCACCAGGGAGGCCCAATATCTTTTCATTTTAATGATAGTTTCTTTTATTATATAGCTTCTTAATTTGTTGTAGTCCCATTTGTTTATTTTTTATTTTAGTTTCCCTTACTGTTGTAGTTGAGTCCCCAAAGACATCATAGAAGCCAATGTTGGAGAGTATTTTGGCTAAGTTTTCTTTTATGGATTATATCGTTCCTGGTCATATGTGCAAGTCTTTGATCCATCTAGAATTAATTTTATGTATGGTGTCAGACAGTGGTGTAGTTTCATTCTTTTGCAAGTTGTTGTCCAATAATTTCATATTTTAAAAAAACTAGAACAAAATATTTTAAAACAATTATATGAGGGCATTTGAAAAATGAAAGAGTCAGTCAAAAGCTTATAAAGTATTTATTCCTGAGCAACTACTACCTTGGATAAGAGCAGGTTTGTGATATTCTTGTCTGAGCATTTTCAATACCCAGTTCAGGTAGTGGTGATATGCAGTATATTTGACTCAAGATGTATATAAGAGGGCCTCTATGGTGGCGCAGCAGGTTGAACGCCAGCGCTATGAAGCTGTCCGCAGAGGAGTGCACAGTGGAGTGTGGTGAAAGGTAGGGGGCACTTTGGTGGTGGGAAAAGTATGGTTCAATTCCCAGCCATCCAGGGACATACTCACATGGCGTGGCAGACCTCTTCTGTCTCACCTGCTGCTCCCCTCAGCAGTGCTTTCAGTCCATCTGCCTGTTCTGCTCCCCACTTTGTCTCTGGTGAATCCTTTCACCCTCCCACAACTCTGGCCTATACCCCAGTTCTTGTATAAATAAATAAATCTTAAAAAAAAGATTCATTCAAAGATGCATATAAGAGAATTATGAAGAAAGAGAAGTTGAAAAATCTTGCAAGGATGAGAGACTGAAGGAACCCTGAAACAAAAACAGACTGACATTAGAGAAGTACTAACTTTGAAAGAGACAGCTGGCTGCTCCTGATAAGATTTGCTTGTCTGTTGTATTTTATTGTGTTTCTAAACCATATATTGTTTGGGAATTTTCTTACAAAATTTGAGATTCATAGTGATTTAAAAACTGAAATAACTGAAATGAAAAATGTACTATATGATATTAAAAGCATATTTAAGATGGTATGAAACAATCAGTGTGGTAGAAGTTAGATCAATAGATGTTTTCCAATTTGATCAACAAATAGGAAAATGATGTTAATAATGAAAGATGAATAAGGTGGCAGAAACCTGTAGGACAATATTAAATGGACACTATATTTGCAATTGGAGGTCCAGGAGGAGAGAGTAATAAAGGGGAACATATTTTTTCAAGAAACAATGGCTAGAAAACTTTCCAAACTTAGACCAAAACATTAACGTAGAGATGAAAAAAATTAGTATAAATGAAAAGAAAATTGCACATCATCACATTGTAGTTAGATCAATAAAAGCCAAACAAAAAGAGAAACGATCTAAAAGCTGCAAGAAAAAAATGGCATATTATGCATAGAAAAATAATAGCAATTGCTAACTGAATTCTCATCAGAAATAATGGGGATGAAAGACATTGAAATGGCATATATAAAGTACTAAGAAGAAACTGTTAATATAGAGGGCTATAACTGATCAAACTATCCCTTAAAGCTGAATGTCAAATAAAGTCATTTTCATATTGACGCCTCAGAGAATTTGCTGCAATCAGAAATGCACTTCAAGAAAAATCTAAAGGAAATCATGTTGAAGAGAATGGCATCAGTGGGTAAACTAGATTATGCAGGAAAAATGAAGACCAAAAATGATAAACATATGGATAAAAATAAAAGGTTAATGCACACATATATGTACTACATACATGCATATTTTTCATCTAAATTTCTTTCTTTTTTCTTTTTTGATGTGAATAAAAGGGAACCATGATATACAGTTTTTATGAACATAGAGAGGTCGTGTCCCCAGAAAACAGAATGAAAATTTCTCAAAATAGCAAAAATAGATCTACCATATGTACCAGCAACTCCATGCCTAGGCATATACCCAAACAATACAAAACCACCAGTTCAAAAATATATATGCACTTCTGTGGACACTGAAACACCATTCACAAGAGCAATAAACAAGCAACATTCAACATATATGCACCCAAGAAACACTTTGAAAACCAGTTATTAAAAAAAATTGACTGAAATACATATGTCTATATATGTACAAATAAGAATATATATTTAAGCCGCAGGAAGGGAGGGGGAGGGGACAGTAAGGAGGAGTCAGGGAGGAGAGCACAGTGGAGTGTGGTGAAAGGCAGGGGGCACTTTGGTGGTGGGAAAAGTATGGTGTCCACATGTGAGGGGAGAAATCCTATATTGTGAAAAATTAAACAAGGATATTTAAAAAGAAATATAAGTAAGAAATGCAAGCAGTAATGATGATACTTTCATTATAAATTTAATGGGTAATATGTAGATGAAAAATTCTATTTTTTGCATATATTACACTGGTGCATTCCATCGACACTGAATATAATATTTTCCAAAATGTGACTTAAGAATATTTTGTGCATTCCAGAAACCATTTTTATGAGCTTGTGAACAATGCTGGGCTTACTTTAAAAATGTTAACTTCTAAATTTCAAATGGCTTCCATCTGCTTCTGAGTTAAGGATAAAAATGGAAACTGTCGGTGGCTACTTCAAGACTGCTATATATTAGCTTCTTCCTTTTTTTCTCTTTTGTCTAGCTTAATCATAGAATTTAGATCAAATTTCCTTCTGAATATGATAATCACATTTGTCATTACTGATTGAAAAATGCAACTCGGATACAAGTCTATTTAATAACAAGATAATAGCAGTATCCATTCTTTAGTAATGTCTAGATTTTATTGCACTCATTTTGCACATGTGATTTATTTTAATACTCACATCAAATTTAAGATATATATATATATATATATATATTGTTTCTATTTGTAAATAAGGAAATTGTGATTCAGAGAGCTGAAATAATCTCCCCAATATCACACACCTACAATATGGGAGAACCAGCTTTTGAGTACCCATGCAGTTGTAATTCAAATACCACAGTTTATGATTAAAATCTTGAGGAAAATCAATTCATTTTGAAGGATTTAAGAGGCAACATATGCATGGCAGATATAAACCATAAAATTTTATTTTGACCAGTTAGGTGATGAAGATGGATGACTTTTGGCTAGTGAAGTGATGAAGGCTTCCATCCAATCAGTGTGGTTGGAAGACTAAGGTATCTGTGTTAAGCTGAAAATAGTGCCCAAAGATATCCACATGCCCAATCCATAGAATCTGTGACTATTTAAAGAGATTTTGGTGTATTGATTAAGGTTCTAAAAATGAAGGAGATTATTCTAGATTATTTGAGAGGATCCTTTTATAAAATCCATCAAAATTGTTTTTGTATCAGGGAGGCATAAGGAGATTTCACACAGAAGGGGAGAGGGCCATGGGACCATGGAGACAGAGACTGCAGCAAGGCAACCACAAGGAGAAGGATCCTGGTCATAACTCAAAGCTGGATGGCTAAGGAATGGATTCTCCCTATAGCTTCGGGAGAGAATGAAGCCTTGATGACATCTTGAGTTTTGCCTAGTGAAATCAATTTCACTAAGTTTGTGGTAATTTGTTTTAGCAGACATAGGAAACTAAAACTATGCCAAATGGAATTGCAGATTACTGGCATCAAATTTCCACCCCATCTAATCGACACCCTCTAGAATGGAGATAGCTGTTTTTTCTTCCAGAAGGTGTTCCAAGTCTAATGCATACCATAGCATGCTTTTAAAGGTGATTTCATCAGAAGGTAGACTCAAATGTTACTCAGTTATAAAACCGTTTCTTCACTCATGTGCTGTACAAGGTACAAAAAGAATATGGGACATACTTCTCTTCTTTCATTATTTAAAGTTGAAAAATACTTTCCACAGGATGCAGGGAAAATAATAGCTAATCTGTATTCAACTTGTACTATGTGCTTGGTCTGTGTTGGTCTCTGATGTGTTAGGGACATTTCAGTTTCAACTCAAGCCATGGGAATCTCTCAGGGCAGTGTCCCTCTAGTTAAATGTTGGATATTTTTCTTTGGAGTGAAGTAAGGAACTTCCTTATCAAGAAACATCTTGATGATGTTTTCCTTTTGCTAATTCTTTATGTTAGCAAATATTTTTCATAATTTTCCTTTTGATATATATATATTGTAATTCTGAATGTTGTAAAATTTATTTTTTTTTCCTTTTGGCCTGTGTTTCAGAAATATATATTGTTTTGGGTTTTATAAAATTAGTTCCCATTAAAAGTGATTTTTATTGAGATGATTAAAGGTTAGTTTTTTATATTTAAGCTTTTCATCTATGTTCATTTGAATTTTGTGAATGATCTGAAGCAGAGATTCAATTTCATTTATTCTATTCAGATTATTCCTTTATCCTCCAGTCCCTTGTTCCCAAATGACTTAATTTTTTTTTATCTCAGTGACTCATTGATACATAAATGTCAACAAGTCTCAAGCCAAATTTGTTGTTGATACATCATTCATGTGCAGTACTTAATGATTCTTGTTTGATTTCCAGTGCTCCAAATATAGTACCAGAATCATTGATATGACAATTTATTTTAAATCCTGGTCATCATAAGTGGTGGGGTAGAGGGAAAGGAAAATATCTGTCTACCTACTGGGTGTCAGTTGCTTCCAGGCACTTTAACCATAGTAGATCCATTGATCTTCACATAGCTCCATGAAGAATGTTTGATTATCTAACTTTACATACAAAAACAGAAGTACTAAAGTTTGTGTACTTTAACAAAAATTTCACAACCAGTTAGTAACGGAGTCAAGATTTGTGGCTATGTTTACGAAGGGAAGATTTTTCCCAGGAAAAGCAAGTCACTGTCTGTGGCCTGCCTCAACTTTATTTTTACAGGTAGTGCTTCTCAATTACCTAATTTGCTGCTAAACAGAGTCATGCAATAGTAATTATCCAGGCAGATCCAGTGTCCTCTGTTTGTTTACCTCCTTTCAAGCAGTTGTCTTTGTCAAGAGATTGACTTCTCTTGCCCAACTATATGATAATGATAGAAATGATATAAGTTGTGTTGGGTTCTGATAGTTATAAACATCAAATAGATTTGTACCACTTTTTTCCTGTCTGATTAGATACCCTTAGCAACTTAGAATTCATGAAATTATTTTGCTTCATTGGAATGATGGACAAACGGATCAAACATGGTTATGTTTAACAAGTTTATTTCTATCATGTGTGGACTACTGTAGCAGCTTGACCCAAATGAAATGAGATGAGAGATTTACCTCCATTTCCTTTCAGTGATTTTCATGAAGTTCCTTCATTTTACTGTTTTGAAAAGAAGCTGTATCTAATGAAACAGTGAAGATTTGTCAGGACAGTTTGACAATCATAATTTCTTTGGGGGGTGCCAAGAGATGGACTTACTTTTCTGACATCAGAACTCTTCTCCAAAACTTCTTAATATGTACTTTTTCATGACTCCTTTCCACTTATACTGAAATTTCACCCTTCTGTGCTCGAGAGTTGCTGGCCAAAAAAATAAAGGTTCTAGTCCCAGCTGTATATTTTCGCGGTACTTTTTCTCTTTTTTTGAGTATTTCAGGGAGCCCTGCGGCCCCAGGATATTCACTGTGCTTTGTCTCACAAACTCCCCTGAACTTGCCTTACAAATGGGAGCCTTTGAAATCGTTCCTTTATTGGCCAATTGACTTTTCTACTCAGAGTGGAGAACCCCTCCTAGAGGAATTAAGATTTCTGGACCTACTAAACATAGAGCTTCCATATGATCCAGCAATTCCACTCCTAGGTATTTACCCAAAGGATACAGAAACATCAATTCCAAAGAGCACCTGCACCCCTATGTTTACAGCAGCACTATTAACAATAGCTAAGCTTTGGAAACAGCCCAAATGCCCAAAAATAGATGACTGGATCAAGAAGATGTGGTACATATATACCATGGAATATTACTCAGCATTCAAAAAAGATAAACACATGCAATTTGCAGCAACATGGATGGCACTGGAAGGGATCATGCTCAGCGAAATAAGCCAAAAAGAAAAAGAAAAATACCGGATGGTCTCACTCATAGCAGGAATCTAGAAAACTTAAATAAGGGACCAGGAAAATGAATATAAGAAAGTGAAAATCAAAATCAACAAAAAACTATGAACCAGAGACACTTTTTGGGGGGTGGGAGGCGGGAGGGGAAGGATTGGGGTCAGAATGGGGCGTTTGCAATTGTATGGGGGAATATAAAAATAAAATTTATTATAAAAAAAAAAAGATTTGTTAGGAAAGTCTGCTTCCTAGATCTTAAATATGTCAGAAGTTTTATCTGACATTTATCTGACATAAAAAATCTGACATTTATCTGACATAAAAAAGTTTGTTTTTATCAGAAGTACCCACAAAGCTTCTTTCCCTGTGTTTTTTCACATTTGAATAGGTCTTGCTTGCTCGTCTTCTGAGACTCATTGAATATCTTGTCAGCAATTGCAGTGGCAGATTATTTTTCTATTATGGTTGTCCTTTCTCTTAAATAATTGGGAAGATTCAAAGTCAGTACTACTGCTACCATCATCCCCGACTTCCACATATTACTTTTAAAAAGAACGATATTAAACATTTAAATATAAAAAATACACAATAAAATAATGCAATACAGAAGTGTAACTTGTGTCTTTTAATGTTCCTCTGGAGGACTGCACATTTCAGATTAGAAGCTGTGAAATTTTAGGCATAAAACCAAAAGGAGATCCTATTTTAAAGATTTGTTATTTTTTATTTATGCATACAAGAGCTGGGGTGTAGGCCAGAGGTGCAGGGAGTGAGAGGATACACCAAAGACAGAGTGGGGAACTGAACAGGCAGATTGACTGAAACACACTGCTGAGGGGAGCAGCTGGTGAGACAGTAGAGGTCTGCTGCTCCATGTGTGTCAGCTCCCTGGCTGGGCATTGAACTAATGCTTCAGTAGCTGCTGATAGCTTGATAGTGCTGAGACTTACCCCTTGCACCATCAGGGAGGGACAAGATATCCTGTTTTGGAAGACTGATCATGTCAGAGGCTAAAAACATAATGCCAGGGTAAAAACTTAAGATGCTACCTTATGAGGAAGATTTATAACTGAATTATGTGTGAGTAAATTAGTGGTCTGATACAAGCTTTTTAAAATTCATATCACCCTGAGATGAACAGGTATTTAGGGCAGATATTAAGGACAGTCATAAATAACGTGGGCATAATAGGTAGAGTCTTAAAATAAGGCACCCTGCAGGGTACAGGAAATAATATGAATATTAAATTTTGCTGCCCAAATGACCCTGCCTAAGCAAGCTTCTAATGTGTTAATTCTCTTTATTCTCAGATTCTTGCCACATCATTCAGGTTGTTGGAATACTTCACTAAAGTATTCACTTCAATTGGCCTCCACCCTATTTCATAACCTTTTAAATCCAGAAGTATGACACTGAAATGGCATAGTGCAAGAGACAAAAAGACTGGTTCATTTAATAAGAGGGCAAAATGGGCAAATCCAAATATTAAGATGTGTCAGCACAAAAATAATGGAAGAAAAAGATGTGTAGAAACTTGAGAAATTTTAAAAATAAAGATGCTTAACATTTATTAAATGTAACTAATTTTACTGATTTTAGTGGGGAAGGAAATGAACTATTGTTAAGCATCATAATTATTGCAAACTAATATATGTTTAAAAACCAAAACATCTGGGCTCATAAGGATAAATTTAGAGGGATGTTTTAAATAATGGACAGGATTTCAAGATAGATAGTAAGAGAAGATTCCCTTTAGGCAGGCAATATTCTAATGTATAGTAGTTCTGTCTTGTCTCATATTTCTTATACCCCCAAATAATAAGAGCAATCAAAAATTAATATCTGGTATTAAGGTTTAAAAACATCTTCCAAGATGGGCTGTCCAGAAGTGTCCTCGTATTTATTTTCATGTTAGATATTTTGGCAGCACTATCATGGAAGTGACACTATACTAGTTTCATTGTATTTTACCAAGTAGTAAAAGATTTCAATTTATCCCACACTGATAATGTTAATTTAAATAATTTGGTTAAGCTATGTCTGCCGGTGTACCCCACTGTGAAGTTCTTGACATGATTATTAATTTTTTTCATGGACTCTTTGAATAAAAACTGGAGTGGCTGGGCAAAGAAAGTGATATATCCAGAGAGCATAATTTTGTCCACCTGAAAATTAAGATTCTATTATAGATCCTTTTAGTGTGTGTTTACATTGGACACAAATATTTTTGTAATCTGTACCTATATGATTAGTTTAAGTAAAATCATATGAGTCTCTTAGTTTATCATAAAATTAATAAAGCCAATTTATAAATTAAAGAAAGGAACACATCCACATTTTAGTTCCCTCACACTGTATCATGCTGTTAAGATGAGGAGAATGAAAATAATTGGGCACTTGCAATAAATAAACCATAGTATTTCTGTGACATTGAAAAACGATTTTTTTCATATGATATGATCCCTAACTTCTACATCTTTAAAGTTAGCAAGTTGATGTCTTTATATAGATCTTACTACATGCCAGGCATCATATTAAGCTTTAAAACTACCTTGCTTAATTTGAAACTTGTAAAAACTATATAGAAGATATCATCCTTTTTGCGAATGAGGTTATTAACATTGAAAGTGGTGCATAAATTTTCCAAGATCAAATACTGAGTAATGGCAGAAATCATACTCAAGTTTAGAAGTGTCTTACTTACAGCACAAGTCCCCAGCCCATTACTCTGTACCCAGTAATTCCTTTCAGCTGTTTTTTAATTTCCTTGAATAAGAGACAGCAAGTAAAGGTGAATTTTGTTATGTTGCCTGGAGTAAAGTTAATTATGGTGTCTAATATAAGTTTCATATCTTCTTCCTCAACATATTTTAAGTTCTATTTGTAGATCCCTGTCCTTCTTTGCTCCCAAACATTCAAAACTGGTTTTAATATTTTTGCATGTGTTTTAGCTTTATTCTTTTGGCTATCTCTCCTAAAATCTGTAGCGATACAATAGTGCCACAGATCAGTTGACAGCTTAATGTAGAAATTTCATGTTTGGCAGGCTTTAATCTAGAAAAGCCTAGAGGACATTTGTCATCTGCCAAGTAAGGTCCTCATAGATTCTCCTCTCCCACACTCAGAAATGACAAACTAAGATCTTACACACTCCTGCACTCTCAAGTGTAGCATTTCAATGGGAAGATCACTCTACTTCCCCAAGGTTTGTTGCTAATCTTAAAATTATAATAACATTTTTCACATTAAATTTCTGTCAGTTACTGAAAAATAACTGAAGTTATTTTTAAATGTTTGTTTTTACCCCGTATTCGTATCTCTAAGGACTTGCCATGGGAACATCTGTGATTCATGTATTTGAATGGATTTGAAGGAAGCCTAAGCCAAGTGAAGGGAATTACATTTATCTTTCATGTTAAGAATGAAAGTGCTTATGTGTTAGCATTTCTACTCATTTTTGTATTTTGAAGTAGAGTTTACTGGATATCACATATTAAAATAAAACAATAAAAAGCACTTTATTGAGGAATGTTTAATTTCTTACAAAAGTCTGCTAATTTTTTTATGTTTTCACAATCAAGTTTATTTTCATTTAAAGACTACTTTTTAATAACACTGAAATCTAGTCACTTAGTATTTGTTTCATATGAAAACAAATCATAGTAACTTCTTGTTAAAAAAATGACACATTTATATTCTGAGAATGTTCTATTTCCTTTTTTTTATAAGTGACATATATAACTAATAAATGTGCTTATGGGAAGAGAATAAATAAATGTCAAGTATTTTTTGCTGCGTAGATTTTAATTTCAACTTTTACAAATAAATTAAATCTGTATTCTGTTTCATTTAGATCAAATTTCACATGAGGAAAGCTGGAGGAAATATTGTTAAAATTAACCTATCTTGGTGATTGCTTGAATACTATTATTCAAATTGGATGTTTTAGAATAAAAATTACTAACCTGAAGTGACAAGATAACCAGCAAAATACCCAGCATAGCTAACACATAGATTTGTTCTAGATGTAAGAGGCAAATAGTTTGTAAATGTCAAGTTGAAATCCCATGTTATTTAAGCTCATTAATTTTTAGATCCATGTATCTATCCAAATACTTTTCTGACTGTTGGGTTTTGGTAGAATTCCTTTCTCTGGACTACTCACTTGAATCTTGATGATGCTCCTGTCATTGATTTGATAATAAATAAAGTGAAGCAACCATTTCATAGCCAGACCTAATTTGAACTATTTTCCATAGGGCCTAAGCTGGGTAAGTCTGAGCCTGTGCAAAGAAAAATACTTATCTAAAAGAATGTGTTTGTATTCCAGTAGCTTCAGACCTTGTACTCTGGAAGCAGTGCTGCTTCATTATGAGTTCTGTTATTTTAATTTTTTTTAAAGATTTATTCATTTATGCATATAAGAACTGGTACAGGCCAGCAGTGTGTGTGTGGGGGGGTGTGTGTGAGAGGATTAACTAGAGACAGAGTGGGGAACAGAACAGGCAGACTGACCAAAGTACACTGCTGTGGGGAGCAGCGGGTGAAGCAGGAGAGGTCTGCTGTGCCATGTGGGTAGCTCCCTGGTGGGGGATTGAAATTGTGCTGCACAGGCTGCAGATAGCTTCACAGTGCTGTGCTTAAACCCTTGCACCACCAGGGAGGCCCGAGAGCAAGATGTTTTAACAAATCTCCCAATTTTAAAATTCTAGGAAAGATAATATATAAATTCATTCAGCCTTGTTTGTGACTAATGAGGGAACAATACAAACAGAAAGTAAAATATGACTATGAAACATGACAAAAGGAACAACAAAAGTGAAAATTATAAATATAAATGTATCAGAAGTTAACTATTTGTCAAGCATCTTCTAATTTTATGTGTATTAAACCATTTGGTCTTCATGATCACATGAGGTAGTACTGTCATTATAGCTATTAAATATATGATGAAAATGTTGAATAAAAGTTATGAAAAATAGCAAAGTGCTTTCTAAGCCTATTTGAATGATCAGATGTGGATAATCAGCTAAAATTCATCAGCAAATTGCACTATTATTTTCATTTAAACAGTATACTGAATTATTTTCAAATATTTTTTCCTCAGGAATGTCTCTCACAATCATATTGGTAGTACAAAAAAAATTTTATCATTATATTTTAAGTGATACAACTAACATAAGCTTCAAATCAACAAAAGAGAAATGATCATAAATTGAAAATAAAGTGAAGATTCTATTAAAAGAAAGATGAGGAAAAATTCTCTACATACTGCTTAATGTGCCTTTGATTATTTCACTGACTCTTACTGTCTGGTAGAAATTAAAAGTTAATAACTAAACAGTAAGAAAGAAAAAAGGCTTCTTAATCTCCAATGAGAATGGAATTTGATGGATATAAATTTGAAGTCATCAATTCCCTGAAATTTCAACCTATGACTAAATATACTTTTATAAGAATCGAACTTAAAATAGCATTAAAAATAAATTGCAACACTATTTACAATAGCCAATTTGGAAACAAACTTAGTGCCCAATAACAAATGAGTGGCTTAAGATGATGTTGTAAGTATATAATGGCATAGTACTCATTTGTGAAGAGAGAAGAATTCTTGCCATTTACTATAATATGGATGGGACTGGAGGGCATCATGCTAAATCAAATAAGCCAGAAGGAGAAAAACAAAAACTAGATGATTTCAATTGTATGTAAAGTATCGAGAAATAAAACAACAGACAAAACTAAACCAAAAACAAACCTAGAACTATGATCACAGAATTGAATTTATTAGAGGAGAAGGTGGAGGTACAAACAAAAGGAGTGGGATACCAATGGTCTATGATGGAGGACTATGGGTACTTTGGTGTGATGTATTGACATAGATCTGAGAAGGTATGAACCTATTCCCTAAACCATATACAGGACACCAGTAATACTGTGTTAATTTTTTTTTTATTTTCATAATAAAGTCTTTGCATCACATATAGAAATATTTGTCTTTATTCCAAACCTATTTCCAATCAAAGACTCAAAGAGTTTCATATATATTTACAGATAAGTAATTTAAAGTCCTAGGTTTTGCTAGCAAGGAACAGAAGTTAAGAGATACACAACATTTGTTAGTAACAAAACTGGGTCTGGGATCCTCATTTTCTCATTGCTGACATGACAGTAACTTCATAGGCCAGAAAGACTATATATGGGGCACACGTTGGCATTAATTGCACACAATATTGTCATAATGCAAATAGGCCTGGTGATAGAATTCAATATAAAGGTGAATTCCATTTAAAGATAGAACCAGAATTAATCATAGAAGGAAACAACAGATCACCAAATGTTCCCTTTACATTTTGCTTCTGAAAAATAAGAAATGCTGTATTTTTTTGAGAGATGTTAGGAGATTTATTCTTATTTGCTTCTAGGCACACAAACCACAAAGCAGAGCATCCACTTAGAGGAGGGACACAACCAGAAAATACCTGGTCAACCACATAGCCTTTTTATGGCAACAAAAATTCTGAATTGCTGAGGCATCCTGGGAGATAGTCAAGGAATCGAGGGTGATGAGTTAATGTCCTAGCCTTATCACTTATTAAATATTTTGCCTATTATTCCTGCTAATAAAAATATAATTAAAAACTACATATAATTACAATAAAACATATAATTACAAAAACTATTCTATGAAGATGCTTATTACATTAAATAAAATGAAAACAAAAAAATTGAAACCACTAGATGTTATCATTAAATTAAGAATTTGCTAGGTATGTAGTAGTTAAATATTAAAGAGGGAGGCTTTGGAACATGTATAAAATGTTTTAACAAAAAAGGAAAAGGAATTTACAAACTGTTTCCATTATTTTTATGATGGGGTTAAATTGTACTCTTGCTTGAATACACACAGTGCTAGAACAGATCCAAGCTTTTGCATCTACACTGTTAATGGTTTCTAAAAATTCTTAAAACATAATAAAGTGCTTTGGCCCTGAAAAATTACACTTGCAAATGTAGTACATAAATAGGACATTCATGTGCTTAGAATGCATTTTGCTTTATTACAACGCTAGTTCACTCTGAACATCATTTAGAAATTTATTTTGACTCTAGAGTTCCAAATATCTGATTGATTATTCTTCACAATGGATGGTGGATAGAACATACATAAGGTCATCAACATTTGAAACAATAATTGAGTGCTGCTAAACCACGACCAAAGCTCATCAGAAATAAATGAGTCCTCTAATTTGACTTGTTTCTGTAATACTACAATATTACATTTCAAAATATAATTATGTGACATTGAGTGTGGCACTTACAACAGTATGAGATACCAACTGGTGCTGTTAAATATTTGCAGATGCTGAAGATTAAAGAATCATTGTATCCCAAATGCTGAAAAAAAAAAAATGGAACTTTGTTGGTGTTATTTGTTTCACAATTTAAACTTTCACCATGTTTCCTTTTATTTTTAGAACAATCAATCAATGTTTTAGGGACAAATAAAACAGACAGAATTTGTTCCTTTCAATACTCAATGGAATTTAGAGAAATGTCATAAATATGCATCCCACGAAACAATTCTTAATATTATATTAATATTCTGTTAAGTGTCTCCAGGCATCTGGTCTTCTATTCACTCATTAGACAACTCCTTCTTAATGCTGACTTTATGAATCTCAATCTGTTGAGAAAAACTAAAATGAAGATAAAATAATAACCGCAGTTAGAATTTCCAATTGGAATTATAAATACTTGTTGAACTCTTCCGTGTTAGATTTTCTAGAAGCAAATGTGGAATATTTCAGCAAATGTGTGGGTTCACCTGGTAACCAATCTGCAAGATATTAGACACAAAATGATGTGATAGTGGCAAATACTGCTTAAAGTAAAACAATAATTTTCTCTTAAGCTCTTCTTTAAATGAAAACACATCACTTTTAAAATGAGAAAAACCAGACTGAACTCTCTCACTGGAAACTAGAAAGTGCAACCTTGTTGCCAAACCAAAATACAAGTCAAAATCTCAGAATTGGGCCTCCCCTGGTGGTGCAGCAGTTGAGTGCTGGGGCTGTGAAGCTGCCCGCAGCCTCTGCAGCGCCTGTTCAATCCCCGGCCCCCCGGCGAGGGTCCCGCATGGCACATAGACCTCTCCTGCCATGTAGGCTGATCCCCTCAGCAGTGTATTTCTTCGTTAGTCTGCCTGTTCTGTTCCTGGCTCTGGCTCTGGTGAATTCTCTCACCATCCCGCACTTCTGACTGTACCCAGTGCTTGTATAAATAAATAAATCTTTAAAAAAAAAAAAAAGCTCAGAATTTACACAAGTGATGTATTCCCCAAATTCTCAAATGTCACCACACACTTCAAGTTCCACAGCAGCATTCCACACAGAGTCAGGTTAGGATATTAGTTGGGATAGAAAGAGGGAGATCCCATCATTCATAGGGAGAATAACACAAACGAAAGCTCAAAAGCAGTAAAATAAAAAGTATATTTGGTAAGTGATATACAATTCATTGCACCCAAAGGATAGGGTTTCTGTGGAAATAAACATGGTAAAGGAGTGTTTGAACTGAATGCCAAACTCTCACATGTGTTGCTAATGAATTTTGATTTCCTTTTGTGGAAGATGTGAAGTTACATGCAAATAGTTATTTTTTTTTTATTATGAGTCTTTAAGCTTTTACAGCTAACTAAATGACTGCATTAAAGTAATTCAGTTAGTTTAAATCATGAAATTAATATAATTACTGATACATTTTTAACTTCTGTGTGTACCTATTTTAATTGTAATGGAATTAAAATAGGTGAAATATGAATGAAAATGAAATATAAAACTTTCCTAAACTTTTCAAAAAATAAAAAAATTTCTGAAATTTAGTTTGACAAAGGTCTTTTACTAATATCAAGACAATATCAGTAGAAAAATATAAGTTTAAACATCTTTAAAATTAAGAATTTTACAAATTTTATTAAATATAAAACTGCTATCTACCACATACAAAATGGTAAAGGCATGAATTAAATAAAAATATATATTAATGATAAATTGTACAATAAATTTCAGAAAATAAAAAATATATACATACATATTTAAGTATTTAGTACTTATACTTCACCCATAAAAATGGTAGTTCCTTGATGGCTACTTGTTACCTTTTTATCTATATTTTTTGCAATCTATTATTTTTATTGGAGTGGCATTGGCTTATGATACTGCATATCTTTTAGAAAGGTAGCTTCACAATGTGAGTATACTCTTTACAATAATAGTGTACTCTTCAAATGTATGACACTGCACCTACCACCAACATTCTAATAATCTGCCACCAAGAAACAATACAACAATTTTTTTTCCTGTTTTCCCAGCCTCAACTCCCTTTTTCTTTGGCAATAACTATTTTGATATGTTTTCCTTAAAAATTTATACATATTCTTAATTTTAATTTTGAATAGTTAAATATTTATGTAATAGTAGTTTTACTGAGTATTATTGAGTAGTAGATGTTCTTGTTCTGAGTTAGTCTGATTGTTCCAAATTTTCTATCAAAAAATATTAGCACTTAATCTTTTATAAAATCAAGGCAGAAAATGTATGAGGAGTCAAAAAATGAGCTAAGTTGTTGAAGAGATAGGAGTGAAGGTTTTCAAATATAAGGATGTCTACTTTTTCCTCTACAAACTTCCTCTATTAGTTCAGATTAGAATAATTCAGAACTTTTCCAATTTCCTTTCCTCTTTCTGTTTCCTTGTCACAACTTTTTCATCACAAACTCTTATTCTTTTGTTATATTGCTTTATTTATAACTCAAGGAAGAAGTAATACTTTAGATAAGAATCATGGTTAATCTCTGATGTTTACTAATATCTAAATGAAAACCTCATCTCAAGTGCCTTATTAATCATCTGAAGTTAGATAATTGATAATCACAATTCTAATAATGTGAAATCTGGATGTATGCATACACAAAACTTTAAAATTGGAAACGAAGCATCTCACTGCATCTTATAAGCTTTCATATGCTAGACAAAAGAAATGCTTTATTAAGGTTTATGGTACAAAATAAGAGTCAAGTGTATTTAAGACACTAATATCTATTCAGAAACATAGTGGTTAGTGGTCATTTTAAGCCTAAAACAACAAACATTTAAAACTAATTGTCTCTGTTCACTGACACTCTAATAAACTATAGTGAAATTAGGCATTTATGTAATTTCTAGATTGCCACATTAAGGTATGTGCATTCAAAATCAGGTTTTATTAGAACTCATGTACCAAGAACCTTAGGGGACTGAAAGTAATTGCTCCATTGAGAAGGTGGAATGCAGTTTTAGGTTTTCCATTCCTACAGCATTAGGATCAGGGTTGTACCAACCTGCTATAATTTAAAGCCATTATTGAAATCTTCATAGCATGAAGTAATTTCTTTTGCATCTTTGAAAGCCTTTGTATAAAACAGCATATGTCCAAGGATTTTCCCATAGTGACATCGTATTTCACATAATGTGTAGACCAGAAAATATGTTCCATTTCATTGAACACTTATTCAGTAACTAAAATGGCCAATTTTTGGTATATATTCAATATGAGAACAACTGAGTAGGATTATCGAACTTGATGAAAAGACATAAAAAAAAAAACCCTTAATCTGGTGATAGTTTGCAACCTAGCAGTTTCTCTCTTTAATGAGAGAGAACTTTATTATTGTTACACAAAGAATATTACCAAAATTCATAATAAAGGTTATGAAATTCCTTAAAAGTCCTCTCAGAGCTGCCTGCTCTGACAGGAGTATAACCTGGAGTATAACCAATTTTGTCAATTTGCCCTGAATGGAATCACCTAAATAATCTGTGGTCCGAGGAGAGTCATATCCATGTTAGTTTGGGATGAGGTTATTGAAAATAGTAATTCTGAAGTTATTACCTACTTTTACTCCCCAGACATGAAGCACAATATTGGGCTTATGCTGAAATATAGAATGAATAAAATATTTAGAAGGGAGTGGGCAAAGTTTATCAATATAATGTTAGATCTCATTATAGGCATCCATCAGATTTTTTTCTTACTTTTTTAGTTTATTTTTATATAAAGTGGTTGTAAGGGGCAGGAAGGGCCAGAGCAGGATCTCTATGATTGAGCAGACAGGTTAAGGAGAAGATTCCTGGAGCCCTCAGTGGCTTTTCAGTCTTTTATTGGGATTTACTGGGTACACAGCAGGCAGGGGTGCCAGTGGGCCGGGAGGCTGGTAGGCCACCCAGCCCCCAGCAAATCTTTGCTCTTTCGCTCTCATTGTTTTCTTTGCTTCTCTTTCTGTCTCTTTCATTCTCTTCTGCTCTACTGGTGTCCCCATACCACCACCCTTATAAGCCCAGTCTTAGCCCAGGTGTACCCACTTACACATGCCCACGCCTTACTCCAGGTGCCCACCATCAGGCATGCATTCGGGACCACAGGGTTCCATCATCAATCCTAATGGCAGGAGGGCAGAAAAGCCTGATACCATTTACTTACCCTACAGTGGTCAAAAGCTGTAAATAATTCCTGCCTCTCCAGTAGTTGAAAAAAGCAATTGGTACTTATAATTGGAGGTTGTGACTGTGTAGGATAAAATCTAAGGAAGAAACATGCAGTGACATTACTCCTAAAATGCTGGTTATATGTAACCAAATTTTAGTGTCATAAGAGAGAGGCAGACATAGACAAAGGTAGAGAGATACTCACACAGCTTGTGAATAATACTAATCCATCCATCCAGCTGTCCATCCATTCTTTCACCTAGTAACCTCTGCAAGCTAAGTACATCAACAATTTTAAATCCATGCCCTAACAGAATTCACAGGACTTTCCTTATTGATTTACACCTTGTAGGGTAAAGAAAAAATGTCAGGCTTTTCTGCCCTCCCGCCATCAGGATAGATGATGGATCCTTACAGTCCTGAATGCATGCCTGATGGCAGACACCTGGTGTAGGGTGCGGGCATAGATAGATGAGATCCACCTGGTTGAAGACTGTGCTTTTAAGGGCGGCGTCACGGGGACGCCAGTAGAAGCCAAGAACGAAGAGAAACTGAGTGAGAAACCGAGAGAGAAGCAAAGCAGCGGCAGAGAACGCCAGAGCCCAGATAGAGTGAAGATTTGCTGGGGGCTAGGAGGACTGCCGGCCTCCCGCCGCCCCCCCCAGCACCCCTGCCTGCCACGTACCCGCTAAATCCCCATAAAAGCCTGCAAAAAACCACTGAGGACTCTGACTCCTCCTTTACCTGGTCTGCTAGATCCTAGAAAACCTGCACCGTGTCCATTCCTGCCTCTTACACAGCTACACTCATTTGTCTGATAAATTTGACAAGATTGTCCACACTCTGCCTTGGCAGCGGAGCACTGAAACTCAAACAGGAGCATCCACTCACAACAGGTCCTGTGCTGTGCCCTGTTGTGATAATATACTGTTTTTTATATTAAAATATTTTTCAGTGATTTAAATTTTTATGCCTTACCAAATAATAAGTTATTAGTGTGTCTCCCCTCATATTTCACTACACATCTGTTTTTTCAAAGTTCTTCAATATATACATACACATCTTTATTTCCATTTGTTTTCAAAACAGATTAAAATACACAGGTTTGCTGGGTTTTCATTGATTACAATTTAAATCTGTTCCATACCTAGGCTATACAAGGAGGTACCATATGCTCACCGGCAAGCAGTTTCTCAGTGATCTTCAGGATGGATGATTGCTAAGAATATTTATTACAGACAAGTAAATTCCCTTCAGACTTATGGATACCTTTTAAAGTGCATCTCAGAGGTCAATTTTCTGACTAAGTTTCTCTACCAAAACTATCTAAATTGTTTCTAATCTTAGAAACTGTTTTGCTTTTATTTTTGTAAACTTGGTTTCTGTCAGCTGATTATAATTATTACTTAATGATTTAGTTTAATTAAAAAATAACTATAAAAGGACAAAGAAAATTAACTTCCCTTTTGTAATGTGGTCTTATGCTTATCAAGTCTGTTTTATTTAGAAAATTTAATGTTAATACTGGCAAAAATCACAGCAAATATATTGAACATAAATCTAAGGTACATGGCTCTGCAAAGTAAATTGCTGCCATTGCACACTGCATTTTCTTCTTCATATTCTTTTAAAATTGCTTCTTTATTTACTTGGAGAATTTATATTTTATTATGTATCTCCCAGTAGTTTGCAATTTCCATCAAAACTTTATTAATGTTTTTTAATATTGTATCTTCTTTGCCTAGGACAATGACAACCTATAAGTACTTAGTGAATATTTGCTGTATCTATGAGTACTGGAAGTTGGTTTGAATTGCTGAATATAATTGATAAACAGTTTTGTTAAAAATGAGATATATATATCTTGACGTTTGTAAAGGCAGGACAGGAATGGCCACTGAGCAGGTTTTCTAGGATCCCATGCAGACCGGGTAAAGGAGGAGTTCTGGAGCCCTCAGGGGTTTTGCAGGTCTTTTATTGGGGTTCACCAGGCATATGGCAGGCAAGGGTTCACCAGGCATATGGAGGCTGGCAGCCTCCCAGCCCCCAGCAGGTCTTCACTCTGTGGGCTCTCCGGCCTTCTCTCGGCTTCTGCTTCTCGCTCGGCTCTTCTCCTCGGCTTCTACTGGCGTCCCCATGACGCCACCCTTAAAAACCACAGTCTTAGCCCAGGTGAATCCCATCTACCTATGCCCACACCCTACTCCAGGTGCCCGCCATCAGGCATGCATTCAGGACCGCAAGGATCCATCATCTATCCTGATGGCAGGAGGGCAGAAAAGCCTGACATTTTTCCTTACCCTACAGTCCACCCCCTCAGGGTTTTCTGCCATATAGTCTTCATATATACAATTTTCTTAGCAAACATAAACAACGCAGCCATGGCCCACATACATCACAATATAATAACAAAACACAACACAAATAAGTCCAGGCAGGGCCACAACTTAGTGCAAAAGACAATTATTGGTACCAGCAGACGAGCCACCAAATCTGCTGCCGAAGGCCCTGCTCACACGAGGGAGGGGAATCAGTCACGGCATCTACTGTAAAATACCAGGAGCCGTCAGGCTTCCTGGCCTTCTCTGGCTGTAGTCTCGGCTACAAGCCACACACCACATCCATCCCCAGTATGCACTCACTCTGGGATTGGTGATTCTATTCTGTTGGGGGTAATCGCCAACCCTCAGGGTTTCTGTCTGCAGTTGCTCCAACACTCGGCCTTCATAGCCACCAATGCGACTCGCAGACCCCTGCACTCAGGCCAACCCACTGCACAAGCACATGGGTTGGGGATCCAAGCTCTACATTCGGCTTGGGCTCCACCCCAAGCCACGTTCCCCACCCGTCCCCCAAGGACGGGTTCCTCAGCTCCACACCCTCACTCAAGAATGAGCAGGGCATCACCCACAGGTGATTTTACGAGACTCACAGGTCTTCAGCATACTCAGGCTGCTTAACAGCCACTCAAGGCTTCCCAAACTTAGCATCAGCACCAGCTTTTGCCTTCTCAGTTGGCTTTTCTCCTCTGCCTGGCTGCTGGGCACACACAGGCTGCTTTTGGCCTTCAAGGCCCACTGTCCACCCCCAGATTCTCAAAAAAAAAAAAACATAACCTGCTAAGGTCCTCCACCTTCTGGCGGGAATGTCAGTCCAAGTTCATCAGTCCGAGTCCATTAGGCCTCTCCCTGCCATCAGCACTGGTGAGCTCTGAATTGTGGTCCTCTCTTCCAGACAATTCTTGCTGCCTCAGGGGTCGTTGGCTGGTCCTCTTGGGCAACTCCTCCACACGAGGTCTCATCCTGCAGCTCCTGGACCTCATCCATCTCCTGTGCTGCCATGACGCCTCCAGCGTCGTCACAGGGAAACTGTCTGTTACTCCTTAGTCCCTCCAGGTCTTCAGAGGGCTCCATACCTGTCTGCATGGGTCATCTTGCTGACTTACGACAATTGTAGGGGCCGGAATGGACCACAGTGCAGGTTTCCTGATCCCATGCAGACCGGGTAAAGGAGGAGTCAGAGTCCTCAGTGGTTTTGCAGGTCTTTTATTGGGGTTCACCAGGCATATGGCAGGCAGGGGTGCTGGGGGGCCGGGAGGCTGGCAGGCCTCCCAGCCCCCAGCAGGTCTTCAATCTGTGGGCCCTCCGGCCTTCTCTCGGCTTCTACTTCTCTTGCTTCTCGCTCGGCTTCTGCTGGCGTCCCCATGATGCCGTCCTTAAAAGCACAGTCTTAGCCCAGATGAATCCCATCTACCTATGCCCACACCCTACTCCAGGTGTCCACCATCAGGCATGCATTCAGGACCGCAAGGATCCATCATCTATCCTGATGGCGGGAAGGCACAAAAGCCTGACATTTTTCTTTACCCTACACAGTTGTTTCTCAATTCTAAGGAAAGTAATGAATTAATATTGATTCAAATATATTACATTTAAATACAGCATCAATTTATATTGTCTTTAGATATATATCTAGGAAATAGCTGAAATAGTATTACATAAATGCTAACTAAAAACTTGTCAAATTTACCTAAAAACAAAATTTCATGTATAATTGAAAACTAATTCAGTATAGTGACATATGTTTTCTCTTTTTCTAAATTTAGGGTATATAGATAATCCCAACTTACAATGGTTCAACTTACTATTTTTTGACTTTACAATAATGCTTTCAGCTTTGTACATTAGTGGTGACAACTGTTTGGCTTTTCACTTTCAGTATAATGTCAATAAATTACATGAAATATTCAATACGTTATTATGAAATAGGTTTTGTATTAGATAATTTTGCCAAACTGTAGACTAATGTAAGTTTTCTGAGCACATTTAAGATGCAGTCACTTAAGCTACAGTGTTTGGTAAGTTAGGTGTATTGCTGTATTTTAAAATTACGATGGGCTTGATGAAACATAACCCCATCATAGAGGAAGGTCTGTATTACTCAGTGTCTTGTGATTATTCCAGACATGATAATTCTTTGCATATCAAGTTTTATTACAGTTTTTCCTACCCCATTCTGCTATGCTCTTGCTCCTGAAGTTACCTGTTTATTGTTCAGGGCTCATTGCCCTTTTGTTTATTTTTTTGTAATTTGGTTGTGAATATGAGGAGGAGCTAACCTCAGCATCTTTGTTCTGTCACCATTTTGCATTTTATCATGATTCTTTAATGACCCCAAATGACCAATCTATAGAATAAAAAAAGTAGTAAAATTTCAAATTGGCAGCATTAACAACTGTAACAATTAAGGACTTCCCTGTTGGCCTAGGGATTAAGTCTCAGCACTATCAAGCTATCACTACTGTGGCCTGAATTCAATCCCCCACCAGGAAGCAGACCTCTCCTGTCTTGCCCTCTCCTCCCCTAGCAGTGTATTTCAGTAAGTTCAGCTATACTGCTCCCCACTCTGTCTCTGGTGAATCTTCTCACTCCCACACCTCTGGCCTATACCCCAGTTCTTCTATGCATAAATAAATAAAATAAACCTTAAAAAACCAATTGTAATAATTATAATGGCTAAAACATAGAAGAAACTCCCAATCTGTTAAAAGATTAAAAAAAATAAAATTAGTATAAAAATTAGCAAAAAATATGGACATCAGTTCACAAAAAGGGGAAGCCTAAATGGCAAATATGTACATGGGAAAATATGCAAGTTAACTGATAATCACAAGTTAAATCATGAAGTACTACTTTGCATTTTATATAAAATCCATTTTTTAACTTTAAAAATGTACATGATGCATTGGAAAGATGTTTTCATTCTTATTATCTACTGAATGTTTTTGGTAAGAGATAATGCACATGACTATATTTGGGGGAAATAAAATATATTAATAGAGTGTAATAAAATAAAAACATTATACAAAGCTCAAGACTAGTTCTTCCATGTAGATATACTCATTCAGGTGTCACTCACTGAGTAACATACCCATGATTATTTCAAAATACTTATAAACAAAGGAGGGCAAAATGGCATAGAACAATAAAGCATTTTGATAGAGAACAAAGTCTAAGGGTATAGAACAAAGTCTATGACTGAGAGGCATTTCTAAAACTACTGAATCCACTTATCAGATGTCATTTCACTTACAGAGAAAGAGAGCTGTGGAGTCCTTTGTATTCATAATCTTAAAATCTCCTTCTAAGGACCAGAAGACTAAGGACAAACAGAAATAAGCATCATCAAAATATAAAAGACAGAATTTCTTTGAAAAATATGTAACAGGAAATTCAATTAATAAAACAACTTTTTCAGAAAGAGGCCATCAGGATTTTGATTCTTGACTATTATTAAATCCCCTTTCAAGTTATTGAAGTGCTAAATTTGTTTTTAGTAGAGTGAAATTCTCCGTATTAAGATATCAATTACCTCATTTTTATTTTAGGTTGACAAAGGGAAATTAAAGCTAATTACTGTATTTTGTGAGTGCTACAATTTTTTGAAGACTTGTAAATGAATAATGTTCACCTGATAATTCAGAAAAAAAGACTTTATCAACTGAATATTTTTCCTTTGTGTGGTTTAGAAAATGTGATTGTTTTACACAAGGCTTTAGCTAAGCCACACAAAGATCTATATTACAGTGTAAAAATAAACTTCTCACACAAATCATGTATCCCAGCAAGATTTTCTCATCACCACCCATCAAGTGTGTATTACATGATGCCGTGGTTAAGAGCTGATGTCCAGAGCCACGCTACTTTGGTCTTGGCACTAAAAGAACTATTTATATAACTCTGGGCAAGTTATTTAACTCCTCTGTGCCTTGTTTTCCTTATCTGAAAGTGGGAAATGATAATAGCACCTAATTCATACAGTTATAGGGATAACTGATGTGCAACACATGGCAGAAAAATAAATAAATAATTGTTCTACAAATATTCTCATGGCATTATAATAAACAAGAAATAATTCACCAAATGTCTCCAACATTAACTTTGAGCCTTTTTAACGTTTCTAGACACAGTGCTTGGCATATGGTAGATATTTAGTGGAGAATTATAGAATAAATGTATTTGGGGATGTTGTCAATTTTTACAAAGACGATCTTTCTCAACAACATATTAGCATTGATTGGAAAGAAAAGCAATACTGAGAACTGGCTGGGGCAGAAGTCTGAGTTAAGGAACATAACACAAAAGTTGCAAGTATTCTCCCTGATCTCTCATTGTCATCTCTATGTTTCACACTGGTGAAAGTTAATGTTATTGGAAGTCACCAAAATCTTGATTCATTCAAACAACATTTATCAAGAAAATTCTAGACAATAGTCATTGAATTGAGGTCAGGAAACAAATATTCCAGATTTCATGGAGCTGTTGCAGACACAGGTGGGTAAACAGGGAATCACGAGTACCCATTTTAAAATAAATCCTTTCAAAAATCCAATTCTAATTCATTGAAAGGAGGAAAGCAGCTGAGCATCATCTCTTCTGCTATCTGCTCTCTGGCCAGGGAGGCATACTCATTTGTG
The DNA here is from genome assembly GCF_014898055.3 of Talpa occidentalis. Taxonomy (NCBI): domain Eukaryota; kingdom Metazoa; phylum Chordata; class Mammalia; order Eulipotyphla; family Talpidae; genus Talpa; species Talpa occidentalis. The sequence continues at coordinate 90,115,333 of NW_023602073.1, forward strand.
ATATAAGGGCATGTGATGCTGAGTCAAAAAGAAAATTCTTTAGTATTCAGGACAGCAACCTCAGAATGAGAACAGTTGCTTTCATTTAGGGTTTCTCAGGTAACAAAATGCATTTTATAAATTATTTCTCTTATTTTTCTAATTAGAAGTTATTCTCAGTTATTAAGGAGAGATACTACTTTATAGAGCCTTAGAGTATTTTTAGAAAAATGACATCTAATGTGCCATCATAAAGATTAATTTATGAGGAAATCTTGGTGAGAATTGGAAGTCACATAAACTCACTCTTTCTTCCACTTAGTATAGTACATAATATATAGAATGTGTATAAAATTAGACCTATGTGGTATTAAAATGGAATATGAGTGCACATGTCCATACTGTACGCTATTCATGGAATTGACTTTAATGACATACTTGGCTAGATTAAATTTTAGTACAAAGTGAATTTAATAGCTATGATTGCTTATACTATTTCCTGAGGTTAAGCTAATTCCTTTGAAAGAGTCTGGCCATTACAGATATTGAATTCAATGTTTGTTCTCTTTTAATTGAGGTTTTACTACTCAGTCTTTAAAAAACTATTCCACACGAAAATATCATTTCTTAATCCCTTCCTTCGCTGCAGCCACCAACCCAGGAAAAGGGGGAATTAAAATGTTTCCAGAAAACACACAAAATATTATGATATAGCATGGCCTGGCTTTTACATCTTAATACTGAAATGTGTCTTTGCTAACTTTTAGTAGGCCATGAAATAATTATGTTGTGTGCTAAATGGCACTTTTCACTTTTCATTTGTGTTCAACACTTGGTTTTCAGTAGATCGTTTAGAGGGGATCAGCATTCTTTGGAAACTAAAAACACACCACAGGTCAAGGCAGTGGAGCCTGATGGGAAAAGAATGCAGCCCACAAAGGTGGTCTTTGTAAGAAGTGACGACATACTGGTGTCTGTTACAGAATTGGCAGGCTCACCTCATCCCCTAGTGTCTGCTTCTGAAATACTAAACTCATCTGTGTTGCAAGGCACGACTCAAAGAAACAAGTAGGCTTTTAAGGTACCCAACCCTCAGCTCCAGAACAAGGATTAATTTCACACATTTAAGTGAAATCCTTCAGCAAAGGAACTTGATGTTGTGCAGTGGGTTATAGTGAGGGATCATTCCGTTTGTTGGCTTTTTTCATTGGACCAATAACTGCTAAGGTTCAAAGTGATAATTTGAATAATAGGAACATTGACAATATCTTGAAGTGTATCAAGTGTTCTCATGCATTATTCTTGCTAAGGAATCTTGAGCTTTCTTATCAACAAAGACAACTAGAGTATGTTACACTGGTGTTTATTTCCTTAGGCCTGTGTTGAAAATGAGGCACTTTGAAGTTCCATGAGTTCTATCTGCTAAAAGTGACTTTATTACTATTGGAAAATATTTTCTATTTGAAAAAATCTTAGGAATTTACATATCATCTAATTACCACACTGAATTCTCTTACCATCTTATGACTATATGGAATTTGTCCTCTGATATTAATATCTTATGCTTTTATCTTTATAAAGGTAGATTATGCTCCATTTTTTTCAGGGATTTTTGCTTGTTTTCCACAAGTCACATAGAATTAAATAAAATTACAAATGAATATTATGTCAACCTCTAATTCTAATGCCCGAGTACTATTTCTATTTTTAAAAACTATATTCCACAGTTGCATTTGCGTTTAAATTCTTGAAGGCCTCCTTTATATTCTATTTGACATTCTGCTGTTGTCTTTATATTATATAGGAAAGATTATTCTGGTTAATAGTAAGTGGTTATATTTAATTTAATTGCTTAATGTCAAGTCCAATAATTTTTCACACGATATCTTTAAAATTTGCATTTGTTACACGTGTAGATTAGAAGCAAAAACCCAATGTTCTTGAAGCTTTTGTAAGAAGCTGCACTGTATGGTTGCTTTATGCTTGTGTTTGATTTTCTGGTTTAAGTATAAAATGAATGCTGCTCATTTGTGGGAAGACAGATTTTAGATTGTGGGTCCATGTAATTTATTCTCCACATAAGAATACGAGAAATAATTACTTCTGAGCAATAAATTAAAATTTACTTTCCTGGGAGAACTAAGGTATATGGTCACTCTCGTTTTAAGGAAGCTCCTGATAATGTTCTTTCATTAGCTATTCTCTAGTGAGAGAGAGGTACTAGAAATCCTCTGGTTGACATGTTGTGCTAAAAGATGCCACATAATTAGCATCATTAGACAAGAGACACTGACCACAAGGTAAGACGTGTGCCAGGTGTGACTTTATGAAGCAGAAAACGTCTTAAAGGAATGCAAAATACAAATCTTGTGCAAGATTGTTAAATTTTCTCCCCTTTTTTAAAATTAGGGTTACATGGTCTTACAGTAGTGTGTATGATTCAGCAATACAGGATCCCACCTTTTTAGGCATTATGCTACCACATGCCATGGACCAAGGCATTCATAGTCCTCCACCACAGTCCATTATGTCTCCTGGCCCCTTTCCTTTCCACCCACCCCTCTCTTCCCTCTCCAGTGGCATCAGATTTACAAGCAAATTTCTAGTTTTTTGGTTTGGTATGTTCTGATTTTGTTTTGTTCACTATGTTCCACACGTGAGTGACACCAACTGATATTTGTCTTTCTCCTGACTTACTTAACAATTTCCCCTCCAGTTCCATCCCACTTATGACGAATGGCAAAAGTTCATCTTTTTTATAGCTGAGTAGTATTACATTGTATATATCGACAAGTTTTAAATTTATTCCTTTTTATTTGGTCACTTAGGTTGTTTCTATTACATGTCTATTGTAATTAATCCTGCAATGAACAAAGGATTGTCTATAACACTTTGAATTAGAGTTGTTGTATTTATTGGGTAGATGCCTAGGAGTGAAATATTATAACTTAATCATATGGTAGATCTAACTTTAATATTTTGAAGAAATTCCACACTGCTTTCCATAGGGGCTGGACCATTCTACATTTCCACTCACAGTGTACAAGTGTTATTTTTTCTCCACAGTCTTGCCAGCACTTTTCCATGTGTCTGTCCAGCTTTCCCAACACAAGAGATTCCTTTCTCTAATACTCTTGAAGTGTATTGGAGAGTATTGTTGAAGAGACTCCTTTCTCTAATATTCTTGAATCTCTGTCATAACTAACTAATGTGAAATGTTTATTTCTGTACTTCAATTTATATTCCATTGGTCTGTGTCTTTTTTTCCCCTTTTATGCAATACAGTTTTGATTACTATAGCTTGCAGTATAGTTTGAAGTTTAGTATTGTGATGCCACCACTCTTCCTCTACTTCTCAGGATTGATTAGAATTTTTAGGGTCTTTTCTACTTCCATATAAATAAATTTCACTATCATTTGTTCTATCTATTTGAGGAATTTCATCATACAGAGATTATACTGAATCTGTATATTGCTTTGGGTAAAATGACTATTTTAACAATGTTAACTCTTCTAATCCAGCAACAGTGAATACATTCATTTCTTTGTGTCTTCTTTTATTCCTTTTAAACAGTGTCTAAAAGTTTGCATATCATAGTTACTTCACCTTTGTTCAGTTAACTCATAGTTATTTAACATTTTTTGTGATTGTGAATAGGATTGTTTATTTTTTTCTCTTATAGCTCATTGTTGCATATAGAAATGCAATAGATTTTTGTAAATTGATTTTATAAGCTGTCATTTTAGTATATTTGTTTAGTATTTCATTTGTTATTTAATATAATTTTAGGGTTTTCTGTATATATTTTCATGTACTCTGCAAATAATGATAATGTAACCTCTGCTTTCCCAATTTGAATTCCTTGTATATATTTTTTTGCCTAATTGCTCTAGGAAGACCTTCCAACACTATGTTGAATACTAGTGGTGAAAGTAGACATCTTTAGATCTTAAAGCAAAAACATTTAGTATTTTACCATTGAATATGATATTGGCTGTGTTTTTCTCATATGTCCTTTATTATGCTGAATTTTTTAAGATGTTTTTAAGGGGTTGGTCATAATGGATGTTAAATATTATCAAGTTTTTCTCTGCATCTATTGATATGATCGTATGATTTTTATCTTTCTTTCTGTTGATGTGGTGAATTACATTTTTGATTTTCAGATGTTGAACCATCCGTGTGTCCCTGGAATAAATCCCACTCGGTCGTGCTGCATGATCCTTTTAATGCATTATAGAATTTGGTTTGCTGAGATTTTCTTGAGAATTTTTTGCATTTAAGCAATATTAAGGATATTGGTCTGTAATTTTCTTGTTTTTTCATGTCTTTGCCAAGTTTTGGTCAGAGTGATGTGGCCTCATTATGCTTTGAAGCATTCCTTCTATCTCCATTTTTGGAAGATTTAGAGAGAAATGGGTATTAGTTCATTTTTTGAAGGTTTATATAACTCATTAGTGGAATCATCTGGGCCCACTAATTTGTTTTTAGGGAGGCTTTTGATTACTGTTTCACTTTCTTTGCTTGTGAATAGTCTGCTCAGGTTTTCTCTATCTTCTTGATATAGTCACAGAGTGTTCAAAATTTCCAAGAACTGGTAATTTTTATCTAGATTATTCAATTTTCTGACATTGTGATGGTAGTATTCTAGTAATTTCTTTCCATCCTCTGTATTTCTGAAATGTCTATTGCTACTTCTCTTTCTGACTCAAGGGTCCTGTATGCCTGCCATCTTCCTAAAATATCCCATCTATTTCTTTTTGAGTTTGATTTTTTTTTGTTGGAATATTTCAATGAATTTGTCCATTTTACATAATTTTTAATAATAAATCTGTATTTGTTCTGAAATTACAATTTCTTTTTGAAAAATTACCATTTTTATCAGTATATGTTTTAAATGATCTTTCTCCTGCTTAGTATCTTCCATCATTTTATTGTTTATTTTAGAATTCTGATCCTTGGTACATATTTACTATTTTATTTCCTCTAATTGACATTTCATTTCTAACAGGATTTTTAAAAACACTTTTTTACAGACGCCTATGATTTTGCAAATCTATTTTTAGTCCAATTGCCTAAATTTTTCTGCCTCAGATGCTTGCTTTCAGTTCTTATATAATTGTTTTTTTTTTCTTTGTTAAAGATTTATTTATTTATTTATTTATTTATTTATTTATTTATTTATTTATTTATTTATTTATACAAGCACTGGGTACAGTCAGAAGTACGGGAGGGTGAGAGAATTCACCAGAGCCAGAGCAGCGAGCAGAACAGGTAGACCAACAAGTACACTGCTGAGGGGAGCAGCGGGCTGGCAGGTGAGGTCTGCGCTCCATGCGGGACCCTCGCAGGTGGCCCGGGATCGAACCTGCGCTGCAGAGGCTGTGGGCAGCGTCGCAGCCCAGCGCTCAACTGCTGCGCCACCGGGGAGGCCCCTTATATAATTGTCTTTATTTTCTTTGTGTCCCTTTTAACATACGAGATTATATTTTTCCTGACCAAACCCTTTTCTCTATAGAAACAGTTTTTTTTTAATATTATAATGTCTTTTTTAATTACAATATCTTCATATGTCATTAAATTACAACCCTATGCTGCTTATATTGGCGATGTGTTTTCCTGTTTTGTTTCCTATATTGGCGATGTGTTTTCCTCTTAGGAAAGATTATTTATTTATAAGATTGATTTATTTATATATACAAGCACTGGGTACAGTCAGAAGCGCAGGAGGGTGAGAGAATTCACCAGAGCCAGAGCGGGGAGCAGAGCAGGCAGAAGGACAGAAGTACACTGCTGAGGGGAGCAGCGGTCGGCAGGAGAGGTCTGCGCACCATGTGGGACCCTCGCCGGTGGCCGGGGATGGAATCGTTGCTGAAGAGGCTGCGGGCAGCTTCGCAGCCCAGCGCTCAACCGCTGTGCTACCAGGGGAGCCCTGGAAAGATAATTTATTAGAATATCTTTTATAGCTATAGGACTATAAGGTTGCCTTTTCTATGATTAGATCTACCTCTTTGAATTTTACCTTTGTTATTCCCTTCTTACAATTTCCTCTGAAATGTCTCTCCAGTCTCTGGGGAGCTCAGTTTGGGGCCGATTGCCAAGTTTCTCTTCAGTGAGACTTTGTTCTGAAAAGGACTGTATTATTTAGAGTTCTCCAGTATAACTGAAGCAAATGAATTATAAAGAGATCTATCATAAGGAATATGCACACATCAATATGAAGGCTGACAAGTTCCATAAACTGCAAAATGAGTTGTCAAGGTGGAGCCCAAAGATAGCTGATAGTATCCTTCCAGTATATGGCTGGAAGGTTGAGACCCAGGAAAAGCTGTTGTTCCGGTTCAAGTAAAAAGCATGAAAAAAATTAATGTTCCAATTCAAAGGCAGTTAGGGAGCAGAAAAGCTCTCTTCCTCAAAAGAAGGGCAGAAATTTTGTTCTATTCAGGATTTCAGGTGTTTGGATGAGACTCACCCACATTAGGAAGGGACAATCTGCCTTATCCAATAGGTAATAAATGTTGATCCCCTCCAAAAACATCATCTCAGAAACATCCATAAAGATATTTAACCAAAAATAAATTTAACTAAATACATGAGAATTCTATGACCCAGCCACATTGACACATAAAATTAACTCTGATGGCAAACTTTATCTTCTAGTGTTCATTTGACTCAGAGCAACCTAACATTCCTAAGATCTCCTTATACACCCACATAGCGCTCATAATGCACTTTCCCAGATTTGGATACTCTTCTCAAAATAGCCCATCATCCTTTCATTTGTGGGAGTAAGTATCTGTTGGCAATTTCTGGGTTCTTTGGCTTTTAGAATAGTAGATGTGTCCCTGTCTTTCCCTGGCTTATTTCAACAACTGCTGATATCAAATGGATTTTGTGGAAACATATGGTTGCTTGTATTTTCCAGTTTTTAGAGGTATAACATTTTAACCTACTTATTCTACATACATTCTGTGCAGGGGGTGATTTTTGCTATCATAATTGTGGTGTTGTTTTTATGGATTAAAACAGGAAAATTCAAAGATTATGCCATTGATTCTGCCATATTTCCTCCCTCTGCCTGTGATATACTGAGCTTGAGCTATTGGCAATTACTGATGCTGGGAGGCAACAGTGAAAAACAGAAAGACTTTAATTTTGGCTCCAGACCTTCTTCACTATAAGAGGAAGGATAGTGAGGAAGAGAGAATAATTTGATAGAAAATTAAACGAATAATTGCATTTTAGGTAGCATTAAGTCTTTTTTTTTCTTTTTCTTTTTTCTTTTATACATTTTGTACATTATGTTTCATTGTTTACATTATTTTTCAAACACAATGTATGCATTTTCATCTTGGTTATAGTCCCCATACAATTCCCACCCCCCTTGTTTTGATCCTACTCCCTCCTTCTCCCCCCCCCCATATTGTGTCTCTGCTTTATAGTTGCTTGTAGATTTTGATTTTTACTTTGTTATAATTAGGTTTTTTCCTGGTTCCTTTTTTAGGTTTTCTAAATTCCTGCTATGAGTGAGACCATCCAGTATTTTTCTTTTTCTTTCTGGCTTATTTCACTGAGCATGATCCCTTCCAATGCCATCCATGTTACTGCAAATTACATGAGTAATTTTTTTTTTTGTGGGACCCTCACTGATGGCTGGGGAACCAACCAGCACCACAGAGGCTGTGGGCAGTCTCGCAGCCCAGTGCTCAACCGCTGTGCCACCAGGGGAGGCCTGAGTTTATCTTTTTTGATTGCTGAGTAATATTCCATTGTGTATATGTACCACATCTTCTTGATCCAGAACTTTCCAGCATTAAGTCTTATGGGTAAAAAAAAAGTACTTGAGAAGAATAGAGAAAGCCATGGAGAGTTTTCTCTGGATAGGATAATCAAAGAGGGCTTCTATGAGTCAGTGATGTTTGAACTGAGAACTAAAGAAGTAGAAGCAGAGATCTAAAGATAGAGCATTTCAGACAAAGGGAGGATGTAGTTTTAAAATTGTGAGGTGGCGTTATACTTGGCAGGAAGTCCAGAATGTCTAAAACTCAGAAAGGAAGACAAAATATATCTTATAATTCTCTTATCAGTTAGATTCACATGAAGTCATCCTAGAAAGATTGATTATCTCAGAATGTAATGACCATATTGAGTTTCTAAATGTCTTGAGAAGAGGACACTTTGGTAGGTGATACTCCATGAAAATGTTACCTCTAGATGACCTTGACTAAGCAGGCAGCAAAGTATCTCTAAACACATTGTTTCCTTGAGTCCATTTCATGCACCCCAACTTAAAAATCAACAGTAATAATTCCAAATTGTACATACTACATGTAGCCATGTTACAAAATATTAGGCCTTTTGTATCCTAGAAATCCCTTGGAAAGAAATATTGGCTTTCTATAGTGAAGATGGTCTGGAGCCAAAATTAAATAAAAATATTTTCTTTATAGATTATATCTTGGCTCTGACATCTTGTGAAAAAATGCTTGATCTTCAGAGTGAAATATTATTGGACATCTTGAACTTACTATTCCACACCCCAAGAATCAGTGCTAATTCAAACCATTTAAGTATATTTTTCAAAATTTAGAACAGGGTTAAAAAAAAATCAGTTCACTTGGATAGAACTTCATTTGAAAGGTAATTTGTATTATCCACTTTTTTTTTCTTGATAACATATACTTCCTTTTACACATATTTTTGTTGCTGGACCTTATAGACTTTCTCAAAAAAAAAATTATCAAGTTACAAAAAATTAGTAATACAAATGAATAATTTCTTTTCTAGTTCATCTATGATAGAAATAAATACATTGTCAGCATTGGCAAATCTCTTTGGCTTTTTTTTCATGAACTTTTCTCTGGAAACATGATGACAGAAAGAAATTGAAACATTGACTCACTGGATGAAAACCTCACCTTACTTTTCAGTTTAAGATTCCATAAGAATCAAGGTTATTTTGTATAGAATTAAATATATTATACTTATTTGTCAATTTAATTCATTACATTTGTGTATATTTTGAAAACTATTCCCTAGATTAAAAAATAAAATGAGTTATTTAAATATTGTCAAGATAATGGGGCCTCCATGGTGGCACAAGGGGTTAAGCACCGCACCATGAAGCAATCCGCAACCTCTGCAGCATGAGTTCAATCCCAGACCGGCCAGGGAGCAACCCACATGGTGCTGCAGACCTCTCCTGTCTCACCTGCTGCTCCTTTCTGCAGTGCCTTCAGTCCATCTTCCTGTTCTGTTCCCTGCTCTATCTCTGGTGAATCCTCTCACCCCCTTACATCTCTGACCTGTACCCCAGCTGTTGTATGCATAAATAATAAACAAATCCTTAAAAATAACTATTGTCAAAATAAGTAAGCATATTTTGTCAGACTATAAAGGTCAAAGTGATGATGATGAGAATAGAAAGTGACTTTAGAACTAGAGAAATAAAAGAGAATTTTGATTGACTGACATGAAAATTGAGATAATTTTTACTTTGCCAAAAATGGAATAATAAATAAACTTGATTTATAGTATTTTGATTTTATTACAGTGACTGAGAACTTTTTTCTCTTTTCTTTTTATGTTTCTCTTTATTTATTATTGTGATTTCATTGATTTACAGCACGGTGTGATTCAGTGGTATAGATTCACATTTTTTTTCTTTCAATATCACCTGTTCCATCCCGACTAGAGATTGTAATATGCAACCTACAGAGGGCTTAAACAGTGGAAGTTCAAAGCTTACTGCTTTAAGTAGCCCCCACTGAAGAAAATTTATGTTTTAAGTAAGTTAATCATGAATTCCACTAGTGCTTTGGTAGTAGTAAATAAGAACAAAGACTGAACACCTTTATTTCTGTCCCTGACTAATTTAACGATTGATTCTGGAACAGAAGTTGGTTTTTATAGATTGATTAAGAGAAAGCTGTTAAAGAATAAAAAGCCAATTGATTTGTGGGATAACTCAGGGCAATGCATATCTTTGCACATTGGTGGGCTTGCTGATGTTCTGATCAAAATATTTTAATTATACATCAAAATTGTGTTTGTGATTCTTAGATGTAGGAAAATTACATAAGGCCAATCCCATGTTTCTCTCATTGTCAATTCTCTTTGCTCTGTCTATTTGTACTTTCAGAGGAACTTCTTGTTCCATCAAATGAGTCAGACCAGATGGGAACAATAATTCATTTTTAATGAATGTGTGTCAATCCAAAATTGAAGGGTCCTATCACTCTGGAGAGTATACCTCCTAGCAGGGTTAGTGTTTTGGCAGGAAGACCTCTGTCTTGAGCTATTTCTACTTTCTAGTTTCTGATTTATTAAATCATTTTATTTAGAGGTATGTCTTTTAATTCAGGACTGGAAATATGTCTAAAATCCAAATCTTCCTGGAACTATCATCATATAAGTTTAAATAATCAACATAAGTAACCAAAATAAACCTAGCTGATGTCTTCCTTTAGTTCATATTTTAAAAGGGTCAGAGCAGAGCCTTCAATTCACAAACACTTTCAGGATGCTAAACAAACCTGATGTTTTCCTCTTAGATGTAACCTGAACTTTGCTCAAACCTGACTGGGCATGAAATATTTATGTTTCATATGCTCTAAATAAAAACAGTTCATGGAGTCCTGTCCAACTATAAAAAGAGCTTTAAAAAAGGTGTAACTATAGCAATTATCTCTAAAGTCTGCTCCTTTCATTGCTCCCTCTGATAGCTCACCCCGAGGTCTACACTGAAAAAGTCCATGACTAAAGCATAGAGAAGAAGCCAGAAAGTCTTTTTTTTCTTACTCAGTGTCTCACTCTACTTATCCTAATTCCCTTGACAGTTGCATGAGAATTCAAAGTTTCTCACCTATAGAATGAATCTTAATTCCAACCTTCAAGCTTGCAAGGAATGAAACATAACAGATGTCACTTATAGTTATCATTTGAAGCTTCAAACAGCTTGCTGTCTATCAAATCTATGCATCAATCCCATAAAATTGCTTTATTAATGTGTCATATCACATGGAGCAGATACCCCATATCCAGATTTGAGGCAGAAGAATAGATGAGATCTAGTCACTTGTTGCTTAAGACTGAGCAAGAAAGTACTGTTTTTTTTTTTTTTTTAAAGATTTATTTATTTATGTTATATAAGCACTGGGTACAGTCAGAAGCGTGGGAGGGTGAGCAAATTCACCAGAGCCAGAGCAGGGAACAGAACAGACAGACTGACGAAATACACTGCTGAGGGGAGAAGCGGGTGCGGCAGGAGAGGTCTGTGGGACCTTTGCCGGTGGCCGGGGATCGAACCTGCACTGCAGAGGTTGCAGGCAGCTTCCCAGCCCAGCGCTCAACCGCGGCACCACCCAGGGAGGCCCGAAAGTACTATTTTTTAGTACCACAATTGAGAAAAGTGAACTAGAATTGAAAGATAATCTTATGTTCTATTTTCCCTTTATTGCTTCTGTTTTTCTCACACAGAATTTATTTTAATTGATTTTTTCATATAATTTTAACTAGGCATGAGTTAAATCCTGGCAAAATTTTAACCCAGAATGTGCCGTATTAATGTTCACTTGCTATAGGTATGAAGTTAGGAGGAAGTTTGGATGAAGCAATCACCTTTATAAAAATACGATTACTTAGACATTTTAAATGCACAAAGTGGTTGGAAAATTTTTCCCTTAGAAAGATTCTGTAACACAGAAAGTTTAAAATTGGATTCGCCTTGAAAAACTAAATCCAAACAGTGCTGTGTACAGGATATAAAAAAGTCCATCTGGCCACATTGGGGGAAAAAGACAAAAACAGTACACAAACAGTCTGGTAGGGAGTGAAGGAGAGTAGGGACTTCAGGCTTCATCATAGTTTGGAAAGACAGGGCCTTAACCTGACCTTGGGGCCTACAGGATGCCAAGCAGTAACACTGAGGGGGAGATCCAGACTTACTTAGACACGGTTCAGTTGGAGACAGCTTGACCTATTATTTCTGTTAAAGGAAAGAAAAGCTGAGAGCCATTCTAAACCACTTTAGACCGGACAAAGTTCTAAAAATTATTTAAATATATGTTACTGTTTTGAAATAGATGAGGACTGATTGAGATAGACTTTAAACATAGAGAAACCTCATTTTTGGAAGAAGAAATGAAAGGGAAATTCATAAATCATCTTTAAAATATATTACATTTGCGAGATTAGAAATGAACAATAACTGAGTCTATGGCCTAGTTGATTGTCAGGGGTTCTTTATTTCAGATCTTTTTGGTGAGGTCATCTGAATATGGTCATAGAAATGGGGGAGAAAGAATTAAAGTAATATGATTGCCTCTGGAGTTTGAGTGCTTTATATTTTTCTCCATAAAAAGAGTCAAAAATTAAAAAAGAGTAACTGTATCATGATCTTTAATGCCTACTACTTCAATGCCCCCCTTATGATGACTTATGCTTCATAGATAATTATGTTATGGTATCTGTTAAAGTACCAGTTATGTTATCTGTTAAAGTACCAACTGTAGGCTGAACAGGGAACATGGAATGGCCTGGTGTGAGAACTCTCCTGTGCAATAATAGAAACTAGTAAGTTCTCCCAAATATTTGCTATATTTATAGAAGACAAAGAAAAAGATGACACACTAACTGTCTACTTGCTATCTCAGCAAATGCCATTGCTCTGTAAGATCTAAAAGAATCTAACAAGGACGTCTGAGTTAATGTGGAATCAATAATATTGGCATGTAGAGAGCGAATAAATCTAGTTTACACAACAGAAAAACTACATAGAAAACCTCTAGGATTGAGTCTCAAGATATGTAGTTATTAACCAGTAAGATAACGAGAAGGAAGGAGAATAGTGTAATTGAGACATGGAGACACTGTATTTAGAAAACAGCAAAAGGAAGATGAAGTGTGATGTTTGAAAGCAAAAAGGAGAAAGATATATGAAATAATGGAGAATGTTTCATTCTATTTTAAGAATTTTAAGGAAATTTATACTTAGTGTTCATAATATTCTCAGTGATGCAAGAAGCAAGGTTCATCTCCTGAGATTGGGAAAAGTGCTTTGAAGAGAATGGTGAATTCCTAGATGGGTAATAGCAGTGGTGTGTTGTGAAAAGACAGAGTGGTGTGTTGTGAAAAGACAGAGTGACAGAGTGTGCTGAGGATGAATCACAGATATGTGCAGATTTAAATTACTCTGGTATGCATCCCTCTCCAGGGGGATCAGTCAGCCTTTTCTGCATGAACACTCTTTTACTTCTGGGAACTGATTGGATACCCATGGTTTTGATTATTATTTTCCTACAGATTTGGTTTTAGTTTCTTGGATTGTATTTCTTCAGATGTTAATATTTTCACTGAAATTTTCCTTCTTATTAACTTGATTGAAGGCCTCCCTGGTGGTGCAGTGGTCAAAGTCTCAATGCTATCAAGCTATCTCCAGCCACTGCAGCATGAAATATTGACTATTTCTTCCAATTAATTTTTATTTCATCAAAACACTTCATGAGTTTCTATCAGCTCAAATATACTATTTGTTGTAGATATTGAGGGTTAAATGGTATAGATTATATTTAATATAGAAAAATAGGAAAATGTGAACAAGATGGCTTAGAGAAGAACCTAGAATTCTGGTACAGCAAGAAAAATAGTTGGTATCAATGATTATTCAAATTTATATTAAAGTTCATCACATTTTGTGAGCCAAATTGTCTTCATTTTAAGTTTCTTTTTCTCTAGAAATATTTATTACCACATCTGGTAGTTATTTTTTTTTGTATGTTCTGTTGGACATGTTTAGATTTGTATCAGTCTATAATTTATTCTTAGAAGTTGTCTAATACAATTGGGAGGGGTTTTTAAAAATAATGACTATAATTCAAAAAGTATTTTGATGAAATAAAATATAATTGAAAGCAATAGTCAATATGTAAAGTGATTTGGGGATAAACTGTACATTAATTGATTGATGAAAAAAACTGGAATTGTTGGGTTTCCCTGGTGGCACAAGGGATTAAGACACAGCACTATGAAGCTATCAGCAGCCACTACAGCACAAGTTTGATCCCCAGTCATAGAGCTAACCCACATGGCACAGCAGAACTCTCCTGTATTGCCACTGCTCCCCTCAGCAGTGTATTTCAGTCAGTCTGCTTGTTCTGCTCCCAACTGTCTCTGGTCAATCTTCTCACCCCCCACTCTCTAACCTGTACCCCAGCTCTTGTAGGCATAAATAAATAAATCTTTAAAAAAAACATTCTAAAACAACAAACTTTGACTTAATAAAATTGCTTAACTTCATTCACTCTGACTCTAAAAAAATGAGAAAAATCTCACAAAATCTCTGGTTATAAGTTAAAAGAATTTTGATTCATCTCAAAAATATACTATGTTTTCTTTTTGTTTAATTAAAGCTTTCTTGGGTTAGTATGAGATGGAGAAATTAGATAATATGACCACAATTGGTTAAGTTGGTAATGGAGATGTGACACTTTTTTATTTATTTTTTATAGATGTATTTATTTATACAAGCACTAGGGTACAGGCCGGAGGCATGGGAGGGTGAGAGCATTCACCAGAGACAGAGCAGGGAGCAGAACAGGCAGAAGGACCAAAGTACACTGCTGAGGGGAGCAGCGGATGAGGCAGGAGTGGTCTGCTGCGCCATGTGGGAATCTCCCTAGCTGGCCAGGAATCGAACCAGCGCTGCAGAGGCTGCTGAAAGCTTCACAGCACGGCACTCAACCCCCTGCACCACCGGGGAGGCCCACTTTTTTATTATTGAATCAATGAGAAGTACATCAACATGAAATACATGTGAATAATAAAGAAAAAAACACACCACTGATATATTCCAGTGACTATTTTCTTTTTTACAGAAGTTGTTTACTGTGGAAAATAGAGCTATAATTGAAAATCCTCCCCTTGCTAGTGGACAGTTTAGTATCAACTGGGCATAGAAAGAGGATGTTCCTATTATCTACAAAAAAACTAGTAATTAAAATACCTAAAGATTATCATGTTTCATTTTCCCTAAGTATTCCCCACAAAATATTACTCCATATACTTACCAACCTTAATACATTAATAAACCTTTCCCCCTAATGAACACATTATCTCCATGGATACTGTTCTTTGAAAGACTTCAAGAAAGTGATGCTGGACAGTGACTAAAAAAATTGTCTTTGGAAAGGAATCAACTCTATAAATAATGCTATAAGACAGCCAAAGGACTTTTGCATCTAACAGTAAATAATAACTCATGTTTTCAGTACGGCAAGCCAGTACTATGTTCTATGAGCAAAGTTCTGAAGTTGTATGTACTTATTCTTGAAGATATTATTTTTTTCTATTGAGAAGCTCTAAAGTATTCATTTTTAGTAGATCTCTTCAGTACAAAAGAAAAAGGAAAATTATAAGAAGAGGGACTGTTCATTGTGTTGAAGAAAAGAATTCTGAGACTCGCACTCCTTTATATATATCATTGTGTCAGCCTGCACAGGGCTGTTTCACTATCGATTCGGACAGATGGATAAAGACAGTGCCAGAGCCCTTGGTGGATTTTTCAGGTTTTAATGCACTCAGGGAACCAAGTCCCAGGCACACCAGGCAGGGAAGGAGGAAGACAAGGGCAAGGAAAGGGGGTCTGGAAAACAGGCAGGCAACCAAGCCTCTCAGTCACCAGTGACTATGCATTTCTCTGTGCTCTCTGGTGTTCTCTCTCACGAGGCGTCTTGTGGTCTTGCCTCCTCTGTAATCACACCACTCATTCTCTCACTGCTGTTGCTGCTGCCTCCACTTTTATCCCTACCTCTAGGCTCAGGTGTGCACTTACACATGTGTACACACCCATCCTCCAAGTGTCCACAATTAGGCACACATGCCCAGCGCCCACATTTCCAAATGCCTTCTGCATTAACACAATCAAGGCCACAGGTGATAGCCACAGAGGCTGGTAGTGTAAAAAGCTTGATTAATTCATGTACCCTACAATACACCTATTGTCTCCCAAAATACTTCAATTGAGGTCATTTTGTTATGTTTGTAATTCTTTGTTACTCTTCACATGTTCCTTATTGTGTTGACTTTAAAAACAAAATGAAATAAACTATCAGGACTACATCAAATTAAAAAGCTGTGTGGAGATCCCTCAACCTGCTAAAGATGGAGCTTCCATATGATCCAGCAATTCCAGTCTGAGGTATTTACCCAAAGGACACAGAAACATTAATTCAAAAGGGCACCTGCACTCCTATGTTTATAGCAGCACTATTTACAGTAGCTAAGCTATGGAAACAACCCAAATGCCCAAAAATAGATGACTGGATTAAGAAGATGTGGTACATATACACAATGGAATATTACTCAGCAATAAAAAATAGACAAACTCATGCGGTTTGCAGCAACATGGATAGAGTTGGAAGGGATCATGCTCAGTGAAATAATCTATCATATGATTCAGCAATCCTACTTCTAGTTATCTATCCAAAGAATATGAAATCTTTAACTTGCAGAAGTCATAGGCACTGCAATGTTTATTAAAGCATTAGTTACAATAGCTAAACTATGGAACTAACCTTTGGGCCCACTATACCAGACTAGATAAAGATACGGTATATACACACAATGAATTACTATTCAGCTATTAAAAAAAGGATGAATCTTGCCATTTGCAAACAAAATGGAAGGAACTTGAAGGAATTATGGGACGCAAAATAAGTCAGAAAGAGAAAGCCAAATACACGATGATATATATATATATATATACACACACACACACACATATATATCATGATATATATATATTTATTTATATCTCATCATTAAGGCATGAATACCTTTGATATATATATATAAATCATCCAGTATTTGGCAGATGAACAGACACTACAAAATAAAGATATACCAGTGGACATCAACCACAGAACTGAGGTTACCAGAGGGAAGACAGGAGGTGGAAGCAATCATAGTGGGGGTCTAATGGATGATGGTGGATGCTTTTTTAAAAATAAAAATTAAAAAGCCAAATTTCCAAAAAAACTTTGAAGCTTTAGCAACAGAAATGTACAATTTGAATGTTCTGCTTGGTTTCAAAGAGATAAAACAAAGTTCAGCAGAACCTCAATAGGGTGCAGAGGAAGAATCTTTTTTTTTGTTCATTTGGGTTATTGGCAGAACATAGTTCCTTATAGTTATAGAACTGAGATCCTATTTTCTTGCTGCTCACCTGCTGAAGATTGTGCCTGTTTCTAGAAGATTCCTGAATTCTTTGCTCCATAACTTCTTTCATCTTTGGAGCCACTCCTCCCTTTGTCTCATTCTTATTTGACCCATCTGAGAAAGTTCCTTTGCTTTTAAGACCTCTTGTGATTATACTGGGCTCATGAGATAATCACGCTATTCATTTTCCATATCCTTTATCACATCTGCAAAATACCTTTTGAAGTGTAAGGTAACACAATCACAGATTCTGAGGATTAAGGCATGAATACCTTTGGGAACCATTTTATAGTTACTAAATAATTAATTTTGTCCTTTCAGGATTAGTGCCCTTTGTGTTCCAAGAACTGCTCATTCTCTGTTATCACATTTTTTAATAACATATTAATTTTATAGTTTTATCTTTTATATTTCACATTTATCACAGCATCATTTGTTGATAAGACTTTCCTTATGCAGTAGAGGTTGGTGTTTTGTCACTGATCCATTTACTGTGTATGTATAGGTACATTTCTGGACCAGGCATTATGAATATTCCAAAATTACATTAAATTAAGAGTTATTGATTCTTAATTTACAGGTATTCTGACTCATCAAAATTTTCTTCTCTGTCTGTATGTGAATTTGTCTATTCTATACTGTTTTGATCTGTGGGGAAAAACAATTTTTACTTCCTTGTAACAGTTTGCCTTTTTTTGGAATTTGGGTTATTTTCATATATATAAAATATGTATGTGATATAATGTCATATCATTGACAATTCATATTGTTTTAAATTATTTAAAGAAAGCTGTTTTTAAAATATTGCTAGAACATACAGTTCTGCAGATAAAATATTTCTCCCATTTCTGAAAAGGAAATCAATTTAGGTTTTATATCACTGAGCTGTGGAACTACATTTGCTTAGATGTAATACTAATAGCACCGCTTTTATTTTATTTACATTTTAAAAGGGCAGGTTTATTAGGAAAAGGAAAAAGAAAAAGAGCGGTACCTGCATAGTCACAGGTGGGCAGGAGAGCTGCATCTTGCCAGCTAATAGCGTGGCTTTTAAATATGTGTTCTGACCAAGCAGAGGAAGATTGTTAGAGATAACCTCCTACACCCACACACACATAGACCCGGAGCTCAGCTTTGTTCTGAAAGCTTTATATTCTATTCAACAAAGGATTAGATGATATTTCTGGAAAGAAAACAAGGTTTGATGCTATTTAGTTTCAAGAGAAAAGAACTGACTCTTTGCTGGAGGATAATTTGCCCAAGATTTAGCGACTAAGTTTTCTGGTTTCTTAGAAATCAGAGACTGTGCACTGCTCATAGTTAGGGCTGCTATATTGTATCATTCCAGAAAGGTTCTATTTACATAGAATATAAAGTGAAAGTGTCCCTATAGTGTTGTCATTCAGGACCCCTGGCTTATGGAACTAGCAAGATCTTGTAAGAAAATGCTTTCAGAAATACCTAAACAGATTTGCTACTATGACTCTGATCTTGACAGAAATGATAAGGATTAAAAGGCTATCATGCAGTCAGTGATGTAGATCATCTACAGAGTCTGTCCAGACAGCAATGTCAGATACAAAACTGACAGCGTCATTATTTAGCGACCAACAAACCCTAAACTATAAATGGTCACTATGTTTTGATAACAAAATTATTCTTTCCCCTTATTTTCTTACAAGTTTTAAGGTGCTCAGTGGCTTGGTGTTTGAGGATAAACCAAGGGAGGGGATAGCAACTAGGCAAAAAAAAAGAAAAAAAAAAGATATAGAACTTGTTGCTCTCACAGAAAGTGAGAAATTAAAATGAAAATATTTAATTAATAAAGAAGTCATTGATATAGAACTTATATTTATTGAAATCATACAATTCATATCATATTTGGTTTTAATTTTGTTTTTGTCCTAAGTTCTATATTGTTAGTTGTTTCCTATTAATTTATGTTGTCATGCTTTGAAATTCAAAAGCATATTTCATAACATGGATATAGCATTTTATTTAATCACCTATTAAATTTTAATAGTTGTCAAATTATCTTTAAGAACTATTAGATTGAATTGTTCTACCATCCATCAGTGTTTGGCAGTGGTACTTACATTACATCTGTCAGAGCTGATTCATCTTGTGTAAAAACTCTTAATTTGACAGGTAAAAATGGCAATGATTGCTTTTTTCCTTAATTAATTTTAAAGAAGAGTTTTCTCTAGGAAACTGTTTCATTTGTCAAACATTGGGATCATTTTTGCATAATTTTACCCAATTGTAAAAATCCCAATTCAAATGAGAGCTCATCCAAGTTACTTTTAAAATACCAACTGTTATGTTTTAATATTTTATTAACTTCAACCCACTCCTAACTACTTTATAAAAATGTTTTTGGCACAAAGGCCTGGGAATTTACCAGAAATATTCTCATTTTACATCATTTTTGCTAAGAGTTAGAATTCTATTAATTCAATCCATGAAGCACACATAGATTTTCCTAAAGTGCAGTGCTATGTTATCCTGCTTATCTCTCTGGAGTGATCTACACCAGCTGTTGAAGCCAAAAGAGGATTCTGAGTATGTCTTGGTATACCTTGGTATACCTTGGTATACCTTGAGGGCCCCCACTTTCTGAATAGTTCTCTTATTCAATAAATTTGTGGTAAATATAACCCTTGGATGTTTGGATCTGCTTCTTCTAGTGCTGGGGTCAGATTCAGCATAGTCATACTCAGTGAAACTCAGACATGACAATAAAAATTAACTGGACAAAAAAATATATTTACTTAACGCCTGTTAAGTAATGCTAAAAGATGTGCCAAACATGCATCAACTATTGTTGAAAATCACTTTCTTATGGTTTATTCTCTCTCTGATAGCTAGTTCCAAAATCTTTCTCTAACTCTAATCTATTTCCCCTTAAGTTGTTCTAAACTTAGATGTTCAAGCTGTGCATCAGTTATCTACTGCCATGAAAATGTGGCAAAGCAACAACCACAAATATGAGCAATACATATTTTTAGTTCACAAACTGAGAACTTCATTTGATTTGAGATGGGCTCATACATGCATGCAATGTTAGCAATAAGTCAGTTAAGCAGCTCTGCTGACTTTGGCTGGGTTTGTTCACATGCTGGAATTGACTGGCTACTTGATCTATAATCATCTTGACAGGGATGGCTGAGGGATAAGTTTTATTATACAGGTCTCAAGGATTAATAGTTTCTCAGTATGTTCTTTTCATGTAGTAGCCCAAGATAAGAACTTTTAAGCCAATTGCACATGTGTTTTTCAATTATGTGATATAATAATCTCCACATAAATTTATTTCTATGAAATTATCTTTACTGATTGCCAAAACAAATTTTCTTATCCAAAAGTTAACATATTTATATTTAACTTCTGCTATAACTGCAAAATAACAGAGCTGCACATAATAATTTCACTGTAGTAACTATATTGATCTAAATTTTTGACTTTTTTAATTTATCTTTTTATTTGAGTTAATATCAGTTTACATTATTATTTCTTTTTTAGATGTATAGGATCTCCCCATTCAGGTATTGTTATTATACCACACCCACCACCAAAGCACCCACAATCCATCTACATAGTACTTTGTGCTCCCTCTGTACTTTGTTCTTGCTCCTCTCCCTCCCCTCTACTAGCCAATGTTCTATAATCAACTTTCTAGGGTTTTTTGTTAGCTTGACTTTACCCTATCTTTTGTCTGGTATCTCCATATTACACATATGAGTGCCACCATCCACTATTTATCTTTCTCCTGACTTATTTTGCTTAGCATATTCCTCTCCAGTTCCATCCATGTTGTCACAAATGGCAGAAGTTCACTTTTTGATGGCTGAGTAGTATTCCACTGTGTATGTACCCCACATCTTTCCAATCCACAGTGTATTTAGGCACTTACATTGTTTCCATAGTTTGACTATTGTGAACAATGCTACAATGAACCTAGGGGTGCAGTTGTCCTTCAAATTCGTATATTCATTTTTGTAGGATGGATACTTAGGAGTGAAATTGATGAGTTATATGGGATCCATCTTTATTATTTTGAAAAATCTCCATACTGCTTTCCATAGGGCCTGAACAAGTCTACACGCTCACATTAAACTAAAAAGCTTCTGTACAGCAAATGTGACTGCCAACAAAACAAAAAGACACCCTGCTGAATGAAAGAAAATATTTGCTCACCATACATCTGACAAGGGACTGATATTTTTCTTTTCCACATAATATTTTTTCTATCTTCACAATTTTCTTTAATATATTCTTTATTATGTCACCTTAAACCATTTATGAACTATTAGAATGAGAAATTCTGTAATAAATAGTAATCTTCAAGGAAACTCACATCTGTTTAGGACATACAATTATCCCCAGATAATGAATGTAGTACACTGATCTAAGAAATTCTAAGAAAAGTAAAATCAGGTAATGAGCAGTTTTTAAAAGGACAGCTGGAAATCATTTTTAATACAAAAATATTGCCATACTTTTTTTTGTGTTTAGGTAAAGTTCATAGTCAGCACATTCTGTCAAGTGTCTGAATACATTAGGAAATAAAGATGGCAAACCGTTATGAAAACTAAATTTCAGGTTTTTTGGAACACGTATTTTCTATCTTATAATGTAAATCTATATGGAAAATGTTATGGAAATATATGTGGAAAAATGCATGACCTGTTGACATAAATGTTTAAACCTATAGTTGTGATAAACTCTCTGCAGTGTGGGTCACACAGACTTTGCAAGTCTTAAGTCCATGTCTGTGTTTTTATGTGGGATTTTTCTCAACCCATTTCTGTGGGTTAACAGTCAAAATTTAAAATCTCTGTACAAGGAAACTTTAGAACTAGCACCGTAAATATTAGAATGCTCACAGTTTCCTTTCAATTGGCCTCTTAATGAGTGAGCCAGGCTCATAGCCATGGTGTACCTAAAAAAAAAATGATTACCTTAGGTATGCATCAAACTATGAATCGATAGAGGGATATCATTTTGTTTTTAAAGGCAGTCAAGTTTATGAATGCTTCTTTAGAAATTCTCTTAGAGATAGTAAATCACCATATTTTACATATTTTCCACACTCCAGTAAGCTTTTATTAAACTAGGGATTCCAATAGCGCATGTAAAAATTCATATTTCTATATCCATACGAGTACTTTCTTGGTTTGTAATATAAAAAAAAAATCACTGAGAAACAGATGTTTATGATTATCTTTTTCTAGAGAACATGTGCCTCTGGGTATGCTAAGTGCAGCTCAGGTCTCAGTGTACTAAGTGGACTGGTTACTGTGTCTGCACAAGGGATTTTATTTGAAAATATTTGCTTGAAATATTTTTAAATTAAAAAACATAAATTTTTGTGGAAAAATTAACCATGTCTTTATCAAGCAGACATTCTTTTGCAATAGTATCCACTGTGTGAAGTTGCTGAATTTCCAGTGTAAGCAATCTTTTTTCAGCAGCTAGGTATACATTTCTTATTTTCAGACCTTCAAGTGTAACATATAAATTCAAGAGCAGAACACATAAAAATATAGTTGAATGAATTAACTGCACTGCACTGCTATTTTTTGAAAAAAAGTGTGAAGTGAATAAATCATTTGGTTGCAAAAGTCCCTGATAGTTCAGAAATACTCTATGAATGAATTTCAATCACCTCAAGAAAACCAATCTAGAAGGTGGCTGGGTTTGGCTCTTGTAGAGGATGTAGATCTGCAGGTTTGCAACAGAGTCTGATCCCATTTTTTATGTTTGCTATCAGCGTTCAGGTGCCACCATTCCCTGCTCCCTTCTGTGGCCCTAGTGTTCAAGCTTTGCAATGTACAATGGCCACATAAGAACTCTCATAGTAACTACCATAAAACCCCACACCAGTGACTCCTTTCTGCCCTCTCAGCCATTTTCAATCCTATTTTATAGACAATCACATTCCCAGAAAGCCTCATTTTGTGAGTAATAAACCCATCATAATCTGTTGGTTCGTATGTGGTTTTATCAGCCTGCACAGTAAAACCAAGTTTGGAAATGAGGATCCCTTCCTCCTTGTGAGGTGACTACAACATGTTTTATTACACATTTTATCTCTGATTTGGAGACTGAAATCTATTTATTTATTTATTTATTTATTTATTGCCTCCTTTACTTGAACAGAACAATTAAAAGTAAATGCACAGATGTTAATAATCTGGAGGAATCATTAACACTTTATAAAAGAGTTTATTTTGCATGTATATTTTAATAGCATAGTCGTCTTCAAGCAGTTTCTAATTCTTTTGTGAACCACAAACTTCTATCACACTATCAATATATTAGAAGTTGTTGGCTCCTTTCTCTTGGTAGCTCATCTTCCTCATTTCAAAGTTTCCATTTATAGTTCTTATTGCAGGCCCTCCTGCAATAAGCCGCCAGCGAGGGTCCCAAATAGTGCACAGACCTTTCCTGCTGCGCCCGCTGCTCCCCTCAGCAGTGTGCTTAGTCAGTCTGCCTGTTCTGTTCCCCACTCTGGCTCTGGTGAATTCTCTCATCCTCCCGCACTTCTGCCAGTGCTTGTATAAATATTAAAAAATAATAATAATTCTTTGAGGACAGCAATGATCAGAAGTCTTTGATCATTGTTATCTCCAGTGCCAAGAAAAATAAAAAGGAAGAGAAATATGTGGTATTTATCCATATATAGCTACTGTAAGGATATTTTTATATTACTTCATTATATCAATTTTTTTTCTTTTAACAGATATGAAAATTAACTATCCAGAGGTCATCTAATTTATCCAAGTTCACAGTGATATGAAAACAAATAGTAAGTTTGGTTAAACTCCTGCCAGTAGATTTTCATTTTTATTTATTTTCTTTTTTAAAGATTTATTTTTATTTATTTATACATACAAGAACTGGGACGTAGGCCAGAGATGTGGGGGCAGGGGTGGTGAGAGGATTCACCAGAGACAGAGTGCGGACCAGAACAGGCAGATCTATTGAAATACACTGCTGAGGGGAGCAGTAGACAAGACAGGAGAGGTCTGCTGCGCCACGTGGTTTAGCTCCTCACCAGGGATCAAACTCATGCCACAATGGCTAGAGATAGTTTGAGAGCACTCAGCCTTTAATCCCTGCACCACCAAGGAGGACCCCGTTTTTATTT
The DNA here is from genome assembly GCF_014898055.3 of Talpa occidentalis. Taxonomy (NCBI): domain Eukaryota; kingdom Metazoa; phylum Chordata; class Mammalia; order Eulipotyphla; family Talpidae; genus Talpa; species Talpa occidentalis. The sequence goes on from NW_023602073.1 coordinate 90,139,680, forward strand.
ATTTTCTTAAAGTAATACTTATAAGAAAAATAAGCTACCAATTGCACATTCTCAATTTGTATCCTCTCTAGTAATTAATTTTGTTGTGTCCTACAAAGATAAAATTTCCCCTCTGAATCAAAACAGACCTAAAGCCTTCATTTTAACTCAAAATTTGTGTGGATTTCCTACTATGGCTTAACTCATACTTTTTTTTCAGAATTTAGTTAAATTTACTTTAAAAAAAAAGTCTGAGTTACACTCCTCACTTGAGAGTAAGCTACTTTAGAATAATTGGATATTACATTAATTTAATCTGCCCATTTGGCGATGTTAGCCAAATGTTATATATATCATTATTTGAAAATAATAGTATTGTGTTCTGAAACACATTATCCCTAAATACTTTAGTTTACTCCCAAATATTAGGAAAAGAGCAGTAGCTTATTTTTCCTTATCAAACAAATATCTACCATGAAACTTTTCATGGTTTATATAAAGTAAGAAAACTGAATTAGAAAATTAACAATGTTGTTCCTAAGAATGTCAAACCTGTCACAAAGAATGACAAGTTTCATAAAAGGATGTCTAAAATTTTAATACAACTTTTGAAATGCAACTTCTCAATCTTGTCATCTGCTTGAGCAGTTCATTGTGACTATTTCACTGGGGGATGACACACTAAGTCATATAATATTATAATATAACTAACCATCCAAAAATTAGTTATCAGCAATTATGGTGAATTAATTTATTTCCCTTTTGAACTTACATAACACGAACTATTTCCATATGCTAGGAGAGTATGTTTACTATGCATACTGAAAAACATCAACATGGGCATCCCTTGACAAAATTTGTATTAGAAAACAATAAACAATATATTAAACAACAGAGAATTAGGTTATCCCCAAAGCCCAGTAATGACTATCCTCAGGAAATCCTAAGCAGTAACTTACTACATGCTATGGTGGTGGCAACATAGGAAGTGAAGGGCAGATTGAGTTGATCTTCCCAGAAGAGTGTTAAATGACCTGTGTCCTTGATTGAGTTTCCTATGTGAAACTTCAGGGGCAGCAAGGAGCACAGTATGAGGTAAGTCAAATCAGAGACTCTGGGGAAAATCCAGAGGTTAATAGAAAGTTTGAATTATGATTGAGACCTGGGAATGAGGAGAGAATTTTTCAGGAAAAAAAAGAAGATTTTGAGCAATCAATCATTGTAAATAACGATTTTGCATTTAGGCAGGTGGCTACAAATGACTCTTCGTTGGTTTGGGATGACTTGAAGTATAAATGAATAAAAGTTGTACTGTAATAATGGCACATTTAGATAGGAATACCTGACTCCAGCTGTGTCCTCTGTTACCCAGGATGCTTGTGCCTTTTACCTGTTGCCAGGAGACCACCTGAGTCCTCCCTTCCCTTCTATTTCCCCACTACTGAAATGCAAGGCTCCATACAGAGACTAAGAGCATCACCTCGGCCTGAGCTCTGTTCTGCTGCTGTGGACTGCAGAGTGAAAAACACCTCCTTCATCCTTTAAGCATGTACAGTCTCTAGGATATTAATGATCTGTTTATGCTAGTTGATTACTCACCTCTTTTCTCTCACATAATGTTGTTATTGCACAATTCTTTAGAAAAATGCCAGCAATTGGATACACTTCTTATATGCAATTTTTGCCTTCTTTTGTGCCCGTCCATATTTAAATCCTCTTCTGTCTTTCGTTTTCACTAAAAGTTCAGTGACATCAGTTCCACATTTACATCATAATATGGTTATGAAATTGATCCAAAATGCTTCAATTCAGAAATGAACTAATATTTGAATCTCTTCTGTCTTATTCAAATTTGTATGTGTCTCATAAACACATACAATTTTAAGTAGTTTGTTCTATTTAAGTAAAATCAAATGAGAATATTTAAATACATTCTTCAAAATCATTGTGTCATAGCCAAATTTTCATGATTTAAAAGTGACTGAATAACCACTTCTGCTGTTTTGCTATTCTTTTTTCCTAAAATAAATGGATTATTACTAAGCAATTAGAAATAATTTAAAACATTTCATATAGAAGAAAAGCCATGAGCAATCATGACATATAAAGTTGGAGAAACTACCATTGGGTATTATAAAAGCCTTGGAAATATTCAAGGACTCCTTTGGCTATAGCAGTTAGAAAGTGCCAGAGATCTCATATGGCCAACCTGGTGGGAATATCAGTAAATGCTACTAAGAAGTGGCAATTCTGGATGCATCTTTAAAAGATCCCTACCCTTCATAAAATTTTGGTATTTCATCAAGTTCCTAAAATATAATAGAAATAGGAAAACCAGACTAATTTTATTAAGCAGAGGAAATTTGACTGTGAGTTTTCTCCTTGCCCTTGAATTCTTGAGTTGATCTTGTATGTCCAAGTGAAATTTCATGTCCTCCATCTTCAACCACTTAGCTTTCACAGACTGATCTCTGTGAGGATCATTCTATTAATGTCTTTCTCAGTGTCAGTCATGTAATATTGGAATCATAGTGGAGAGGATTGTGCATATAAGTTCTTGACTTTTGTCTGATTTTTCCTCTCTAATTACTCAAAAGGAGTTTACTCAACTTTAAAAAACACAATTTGTAACATATCCTAAAGTCCAAGTCAGCATATCATTAACCTTTAAGAAAGTGTCTTTAGTGATAAACTTGTTACTTTATTAAATCCCAGCATCATGCTTGTACTTTATGGATATAATAGAATATTCAGAGTCTACCTTCATCACCTCAGAGTTTAAGCCTACACCCCAAAGATGAGAACAGCAGGCACTTTCTAAAGTGAAGTAATTATCTATGCAACACTTTCTGAGATAAGAACATCAGTTCTGCTACCTTCAAACTCCTGAAGATGAAGTAAGAGAAGTTCTCTTTGTTGGATTTGTCAGTCAATAAGAGTGTGTTCAATGTATTTATTTGGTTCCAGAGGAAATGACAAGACTACTTAATACCTCAAGCCATTATATCAGGATCCATGTGTTTAAATTCATCATGGACTTGTATCTTGGAATTTGAGACTCATAAAAACTGATGTTTGACTCTGCTGGGAGAATTTACAGGAGAGAGTGCAACTGCAACTGCCACTGAGAAAACAGTGTTGAGAGATGGTTTTGCTGGAAGTGCCTATATTTTAGAATATGACAGGACAAAATTATCATGCTTTGCTTGAGATTAAATGAGTAGCCCAGATGATAAAAGACTCTGTAAATAGAATTTCTTGATAAGAGTATAGTTTAGGGTAAATTGTAACTCGGACTAAGAGAATACACAAGATAACTGTAGCTTAAATAGGTTAATTTATTTCTCTATTTAATTATTAGGTTAGTAGCCCACAAATGGATCAGCACTCTACAGTGTTAAAAAGCCAGGCTCCATCAATCCTTTTGTTCTACAATGTATGGTCTCAGCACAACTTGTGGCCAAAGGCGACTGCTTTAAACTTTGTAAGTTTCTACAGCAGATAACAGAAGTCAAGCAGCAGGAGGAAAACAACAACACAAAATATGTCTTTTATGAATACTTAATATCCATGAATATTTACTAAAAATTATATATGCCACATATGCATATCATTGGCATGATCACACAAAGCTGCAAGGTAGTTAGTTGATCATTTTGGAAAGAATATGCTGTCAAATACAAATGAAGGACTTCATTAATTTGACCATGACCTTCTCTCTCTATTAAGGTCATAGTTTCTATGCTTCTACATTCTGAACAGTTAGATGCAGAAAAATTATATATTGTCTTAGGAAAAATTGCAATGAGGAAATACTGAAGTCATGAGTACATTATTTAACTTAAAAGACCACATGCTCTTTCCACAGAACTGAACCTCAGATTAAGGCATCTGGCCTTGTTTTTTCCTCCAAGATTCTGACCTAAATTAAAATTTTCATGTTGCCAAACAGAAAGCTGCTGGAAACACATCTCAAAAGAACTGTTTTGTCCTCACTAAGATAAGCACTGGCTGAGTTGTGTGACAAATGGAATACATACACTCCAGAGTTAGATGCTGGCAGAAGTACCTTTCCTCTTCCTGTTTAATGTTTATTACCAAGAGTTTCAACCTGGAGCTGGTTGACACAATATCTTGATCTGGAAACATAATACAACTTAATTCTTTTTTGAAATTGGTGATGAAAATAAGAGGATGAAATTATAAGCTGTCCACTATTCAGTCAATTAATTTGTTTATAAGACTTTTACTCAACTACTTCCAGCAGGCTTTGAGGTAGTTCAGTATTCAGAATGATTTTCTACCTCTTGGCAAGAAGTGGTTTCTGGCTGAGATTCAAAGACAGTTTCATATGTCAGAAAGAGTTCATTGTGGGTATCCTGAAGGTATTACCCTAGCAATGTAACCAATCTCTATGTCAAAATAAAAACATTCCATCATTCTCATGACAATATATGACCACGGTAGCATGCTGGGGAGAGAAATTAAAACCTACCAGCAATACAGCAACCAATAGTGACATATATGATGTATTATACACAAATGTCCCATGTGTGGGATAGTAAATGAATCCCAGCGGAGTATTTTTCTACTTCAGTCTATGAATGGCAGTTTACCTTATTTCCTTTAGTTCCTGAAGGATGGGGAATCTGTCTTTTCACTCATATTGATATCTTACCTGATATGTAAACATACCCTGTCATCTTTTAATATTTTTCATAATAAATAAAACTATGTAGATCCCTCTCTGCTCCAGATTTCTCTCATATACACCCTTGTTTCATGATAAACACTCTTTTTAACATCCTCATCATCTACACTAAATACTTCATCTTCGCTTACCCTAAAAGATGGTTCCATTGAGGATTCTACTGTTCCTTGACGTTGTGTTTTTTCCTATCACATCTAACTTACTCCCAGTGAGTATGTGAGTAAATATAAGAGATTATCTTTTTTTTCTTACCTGAGTCTCTATCTATTAAATAAGTAGAATTATATCATTAAGCAAAATAAAACAATGTTATTTGAATAATATATATAGTTGTAAAATGTAGTATTATATATACACAGAATATATAAAAATATAACCCAAATTAAGTTATATACTATATGTTCACTTATATTTTATCTGAAGTGATACAACAACAACAACAAAAAAACAAATCAGCATATCCCAAAGCAGAAGAGAAATTAAAATAGAAAACAAAGTTACTGCAAAGTTAAACAAACAGAAAGCAGGAAAGGAAAAACAAAAGCAATAAAAATTTAAGTACAAATATTGTAGATTTATATTCAATAATACCATTAATTGCATTAAATATGTCTAAAACCCCCAGTTAATGAACAACTATTATAAGAATGGTTTAAAAGAAATTCATATCTCATGATATTTATAAAACACTCTTTACATATAAAGACATGATAGATTAAGAGACATAACAGTAAAGAAAGATATACCATTTATACACTAAGTATAAGAAAATTCTTTAATAGCAGATATAACAGCTTTAAATAAGAATTATTATATATAAAGAAAACATTTAAAAATGATAAAAGGGTCAACTTATTATTAAGATATATCCTAAATATATATGTACTTAATAGTGGATAATCAAAGACCATATGATCAAACTAAAGGAATAAATAGAAAAAATTCATAGACTACTACTCAGTAATACAAAAAGAATGGGCTAATAATATGCACGAATACATGGAAGCAAAACCTTAGGTTACCAAAAGAATGTAAAACAAAGGATAGAATTTCATTTAAATAACGTTCAAGAACAGGATAATTTATTGATTTGTGATGGAAATTAGAACTGTGTCTTAGTAGGTAGAGAAAGTAATAATCCTTTCTCAGTGCTTTCTGTGAGAAATAGAGATAAAACTATACATAAAATATGAAAGAGAGCATGTGAACAATATTTTCATTCAACTTCATCTAAATCATATTTATACACTTCATATGTATTGAACAAGATACATTCTTTAAGAAAACTGAAGTAAATTAAAATGTAATACTGTTAGGAAGAAAATTATCAATAATCTGGAAATTAAACAAACCCTCAAAAAAAACCAACTGATTAAATTAAAAAATAGGAAGAAATAAGAAATATTTAGGGCTGATAATTAATGGAAAAATATATGAAATGTGGATGTAACTAGAACAGTGATTAGAGGAAAATTCATAGCTTTTTGCAAATATATTAGGGGAAAAAGGGAGTTAAAATTAATCTAATTTTCTGCTTAACAAGCCAGGAAAAACAGCAAATATAGGAAAAGAAAGGATGCAATAATATAGCAAGAAAATCAATGAAATAGAAAACAAAAAGACAATTTATCAAAGAAAAAAAACTTCTTTTTTAAAAAGGAAAACCAAAATAATAAAATTGATTTTAAAACCTGGTAAGGATAATTAAGAAAAAAGAAACTGTCAGTCAGTATAAAAATGAAAGATAGGTAGCATTTATAGCTTTACCAGATTTTAAAAAGATAAAAATGAATATTATGAACACTTTGTGCAAACATATTAAATAAAGTATATAAACAAAATGGACAAATTTTGTGAAAAATATTAGTTAAGAAAACTAGCACAAGCAGGCATAACAAAGCACATTTATTTAAAAAAATCTTATTTTCTCATAAAAAGCATGGAATAAAGAAAACTCCAATCCCAATTATTTCTCTCTAGTTAATTCTATCAAATATTCTAAAAGATACAATTAGACACACACCCTTTCAGAAAACAGAAATGGAGAAAAAATTACTTAATTTATTTTATTGAACCAGCATAGTATCGATACTAAAATCTAACAGAAACATTTGAAGGAAATTACAGATTTATATCTCTGTATGTATTCATAGACTACTACTCAGTAATACAAAAAGAATGGGCTAATAATATGCACGAATACATGGAAGCAAAACCTTAGGTTACCAAAAGAATGTAAAACAAAGGATAGAATTTCATTTAAATAAAGTTCAAGAACAGGATAATTTATTGATTTGTGATGGAAATTAGAACTGTGTCTTAGTAGGTATGAGGTAGTGGGACTAAAGGAAGAGGGCATGAGGAAAGTTTCTGGTGTGAAAAATGTTATATATCTTGATTGCAGTGTGGGATTCATTTCTTTCTTTTTTTTTAAGATTGATTTATTTATGTATACATGAACTGGGGTATAGACCAGAGTTGTGGGGCGTGAGAGGATTCACCAGAGACAGAGCAGGGAGCAGAACAGGCAGACTGACTGAAATCCACTGCTGTGGGGAGCAGCAGGTGACACAGGAGAGGTCTGCTGTGTCATGTGGGCAGCTCCCTGGCTGGCTAGGGATCGAAATCGTGTTGCAGTGGCTGTGGATAGCTTCATTGGTTGTGTCTTAACCTCTTGCGCCATCAGGGAGCCCTGGGATTCATTTATAAAAACATTTTTTAATAAATTTTTATAAAACATTTAAAAAATTTTATAAAACATTAATTTATAAAAACATAAATGTATAATGGGATTAAATCTATAAAATAAAACATCTTCTGTTATAGGTTAAATACATCTAAGAAAAAGTGAGATTGCCCTCATTATTAAATAACTGTTAAGATTTTAATGATTATTAAATTTCCTGGATTTATTTTTACTCTGGATTTAGCAAATCAAAGCCAAATAGAATAAGTCTACTTCTTTTGAGTTATCAAAATTCATTGTGTACTTAGGTGGTCAAAGAAATAGATATGTGACATTATTTACCATTGAGAAGTAAAGCATCAGGGCCTCCCTGGTGACGCAAGGGTTTAAGCACCATTCAGTGAAGCTATCCTCAGCCTCTGCAGCAAGAGTTCAATCCCCTGCTGGCCAAGGAGCTACCCACATGGCACAGCAGACCTCTCCAGCCTCAACTACTTCTTCCCTCAGCAGTGTATTTCAGTCAATCTGCCTGTTCTGTTCCCCACTCTGTCTCTGGTGGATCCTCCCACCCTCAGCACCTCTGGCCTGTATCCCAGTTCTTGTATGCATAAATAAATAAATCTTTTAAAAAAAGAGAAGTAAAGCATCAAAATAGACTTGGATAAAGTTAAATAGAAGGGTACATGATATAGAAAAATATGATTTTAGCAAAGGATGGTATGACAGAGAGGGAACAAAAGACATGTACTCAGAAGTACTGAGTTTGATGTAGTTTAATTCTTTACAAGCTGTGATCACAGTAGCATTTCTTCCTTTTTTCTTTGTTTTTTTCATTGTTTAGACCTTTATAATTTTTTCAAAGTATTTGTATGATGAACTAAATTAAAAAATGCAAAATATCATGACAGTGTTTTAGTTTGACTTAGATTAAACTCAGACTAAATGATTTATGAATGAAAAAGGATGACTGTAGAACTATGCTAAAGAATTTTAAATTTAGCAGGAAAGCTAAGCACAGGATATGGTTAAGAAAATAGAATCGAGTATTTTAGGGTTTGTTTATTTTTGGCTGGTTTTAAACCAACTCTATAAAGTAGAGTGCAATATAGCATCTGAAGGTTTGTGACTGTTAGTTTCATGAGAGAAAGAAGTCTTAGAAGAGTGATTTTGGGAAAACATTCTCCCGAACTGATGAGCATAAGCATTGCCAACTACCAATTACCACTAACATTCATTTCCCTAATGATATCTTCTTCTTATTTAAAATTGTGTTAATTTTTAGTGAGGTAACATTGATTAAAAGCAGTGTATATGTAATATGATTTATGGGTACAGGTTTGCACCTTTCAGGGGAATGTTATATACCACACCCATCTCTGTAGGACCCATAATTAATTAAAAAATATTTTATACATAACTGATGAAGTTTTACATGAATATCAAAACTACTTTATAAGAATCTGGTAAAAAAATCAAATGTCTTTACTGGTCATTTTATACTTGTGTTTAAGGTGTACTATCTATTATACATGTTCATATATAGGTAATTACCATGTAATTTTGAATGATGACACATTCCCTAAAGCTTGTTTAATAAAAAAGCACAAGTAACGCCAATTAAGAGTCTTTGCCACAGTTCCTGGTTATCGTCCTGACTCTCCAGAAACACAAAAATAAGTGTTACATTATCTTAGCACAGCAGAAACATAAATATTTGCATTAGTATTTTTGAATTGCAGATGTCACATACACACATTTCTCTGCAAAAAAAAGCACTCTTATCTTAGATGCACTGAATTAGGATGAAAGGCTTTCTTTTCTTAGATACACTGGATTAGGAAGAAAGAAATTTCAGTCATTTTGTAACTAAATGATTACAGAGTACAGCAAGACAGACCTCAAGAGCCCAACTTAGAATTTAAGAACAGCAATATGTTTTATTGCAGGTCAAAGTGAAAAATGGATCAATGCATAGTGAATGAGTGAGTGAATGAAATGAAAATGTTTTCAGAGCTGACAAAGTAAAATTGCAATGACGAGGTGGCGAGGGGTTGCTGACATTTTTTTAATGACCAAGCAGCTGTGAGCCCAGAGTCATAAACAGTGACTTAAGAGTAACCCATCTTTTAGCTTCTCATAGAAACTGAAATTATCTGTGCCTTTATGCCTTTTTTTTTTTGGTAGCTGGTGATGTTCCATTATTATTACTATTATTAATAAAACATGCCTTCTCAAAACAACAAACTCCAACACTCCATTCCACCTTCTACAATGTTACCTTCCTAATGACATTCGGCCATTGAAGGATTTAAAACTTGGCTAGTCCTAAGGGGAAAAAAGTTTTGCTTCTATGAAACTGTCTGTAAAGACTGGCTTTTGCCCAAGCCACAGGAACTTTAAACAGTCTGCTAGCTCAGTCGGCACAGACAGGTTCAAGCATAGGGTAGGATAAAAGCTGCTACCAGGCTTTTAATCTTGCAGGTTGCAGAAACCCTTGATTTTTCAGTTCTCATTCTCCTGAAGACAGTTTATGATATGTGACAGCAAAATATAAATAAGGTTAAAATTTATTTATCTGGCATATCAAAATAGGGGAAAGTAGAAGGGAAACCAGATAAATGATTCTGACTGAGTTTTATTCAGACACCAATGACTATTCAAATTATGAGTCTGATTAATCATCAATATACTGATTTTGTATTTAAACTTGAAAATATTTCAAAAACAGCATGATTTTAATGTGACAACATGAAATAGAGAATATGAATAGCTGTGACCCAGTCTCTGAGAGTTAGTACTTGTGTGACTGTGCGTTGCCTGCTGTCTCTGAGCATCACTATCTTCATCTACAAAATAGAAATGATCATTATATTTGCTGAATCACTATCTTCATCTACAAAATAGAAACAATTGTTATATTTGTTGAATCAGTACATAACTGAACATTTGACATGGGAATGAAATTCAAGAACACAAAGAAGCTGTTTGATAATTAATCATTTTTATTAGTCTTAATAGTACTATGTATGACATTTTAGTTGACTTTCTGTACATACTGACAGTTAGATAACATATTTTAATATGTAAAATATAATATGTTTTACGTTAGAATTTAAATTTGATACATAATTTGGGGCGGTATTTTTAGTGAGATTTTTAGTTCAAATATTAAATTCACTAAATACACCTAAAATAATCTGATCCTTTTTTAGAGCTAGTTAGTCCTCATAGAGAACAGATATCAAGTGTCTAAGTGGTGTATTTTCAGTGCAAATGAGGATTTTTCTTTCTCTAGAAACTTAAAGTAAAACTCAGAGAAAAAAACACAATGTGACATTTGGGACTCTGATTTGATCTGCTAAACAAAGGCTATAACCCTTCAAGGAAGTCTTCACCCATTCTTTTGAAATACTTCTTTTCCAGAATAAGACCCATTTTTTATGGATGTATACTACTTCTCTATTATCTTTCTCTTAACTTTTCAGTTCCATTTTTAGCCCACTATCTTTAAAGATTGCATTCACATTTCTTTTTCACATTATATCTGAGCATGTTGATTTTAAGTTAAAAAGGTATTTGTTTCCCCAAGTTGTTCTGAGCAGTGGTAGAAGTAAATAAAAGATGTATTGAAAGATATTGGGAAGTTTGAGAGTGGATTTGTGGAATATATTATACAAATATTCACTGCATATACAAAGATTTGTGAATTTATATTAAAAACATTTAACTCCCCAAATTGAACCACAGTTTATTTGTTGGAAGTCAGAAGACTATAACAATAATACACTCCATAGATATTTAAATTACTTGAACAGCAAAGAGCTTTGCCTGCTCTTCCTTGAGTTAAATTTAATTTTTTGAAAGATTTACCTATTTATGCATACACAAACTGGGGTGTAGGCCAGAGATGTGGGGTGAGAGGATTCACCAAAGACAGAGTAGGAAACAGAACAGGTGGGTTGACTGAAATACACTGCTGAGGGGAGCAGTGAGTGAGACAGGAGGGGTCTGCTGTGCTATGTGGGTTAACTCCCTGGCCGGGGATTGAACTTGTGCTTCAGTAACTACAGATAGCTTCATTGTACTTAGCTTTAACTCCTTGAACCACCAGGTATGCATGGGGTAAATTTAATTTAACTGTTTCATGGGATTGCACTGTCAAACAGCTGTGATGGAATCTAGTCACAGTATGTCCCTAAAAAAACCCAACTCAAATTTGTATCATTTCATAATGTTCTGCCTTATTTTTCCCTACAACATCCTAGTAATAGCAACTAATAATTAAAAGTATGAAAAAAATTGGTTTTATCATCTTCATAACAATCTCTCTTATGCAATTGTCCCTTTTCTTCTTTGCAGGACACAAGGTATGTTTTCTTTTCTCAGATACATTCTTGCCTGGAAGGCTGCAGCAGTTTGCAGCAAGAGTGACTGAAGGCTTCAGAACTGAAGTTGAAGACTAGGGAACCACACTGTTTACCAAAAGGAAACGAAAGAAAAGTTGGCCACTGTTGACATTAAACCGATTGCTTTTATGATGTCGTTAGAAGGAGGAAAATGGTGCTCACAGCTACATTCCAATGTGTGTGTGGTGGGTTGGAAAATGGATAGGAAAGAAGGAAGGCCGGGAGCTCCAGTGACCTGGATAAAGTTACTCGATTACAGCACTTCATTTTTCTCTAAATTACTGTCAAGTGAAAAAAAATTCTAAAAGCAGGATACACGGATGGAAAGAGTTCATAATTTGGTACCCTGTGAATTATTATGAAACTTTAAGTTCATGAAGAAAGAGAGTAATTATTAGCTTTGAAACAATCATTATTATTTTAATATATGAGATAAATAAGTGGGGTTTGAAAGCTATCTTATTGAATAGTCCTTCAATAATTCTTGCTGCAATTCCTATTGAATTGGGCACAATTACTGTTCTGAAATGTGAAGCTATGAAAAAACATTCAGCACATGAGATGATCTACTCTGCACACAGAGCGAACACCAGCACTCACCACAAAGCTAGTAAGTGACTCACAGTAATAACCCAAGATTGCCCAGAGGGGAGAGAAAAACGTAAAATAATATTTTTGTTTTTCAAAATGTGGGTTTTCTTTCCTTCTCTGAGTCTCCCCTCTCATCACCGGACAAGGGGAAAAAACACGAGCGTCTGCAGAGAATACCACAAGATTAATTAATGACTTTTATAAAGGATTTGTGTAAATATTGCAGATTTTTATAAGAGAAAGCGTATTGACTTGTGTTGTATCTTATGCCCAACAATGTGAAATGACTTCCTGATGATGGTGTTAAAGGAGTTGGAAAATCCAAACTTTTCTTTGAAAATAAAGTTTCTTGCTGAGACAAAAGTTGGCTTTGTTTTGAAGTAAGCTTCCTTGAAACTTTCTTTGGTGGATGAGCTAATGTAATGATAATAAGGCAAGGAAGTTTCAAAAGTTGCAGGTTTTAAGTTATTCATTACTTCGTAATAGTTTTGATGATGTTGTTTCTTCTTTTACGAAAAAATAGTTATTGCTATGATTAAAATTGAATGAGAAGACTGAATATAAATGTATTTAATTGAGTAATAACAAGCCCTATCAATTTCTGAATACTTTAGATGTGTTGATATCATTTTTTTTTTTTTAAGAAAGAAATAAAACAAAGGAACTGACAAAACAAACCTGTGTAAACTGGCTGCAGAACTGAGGCCACTGAAAGGGAACGAACTGCTGGGGAGAGAGACCAGAGGTGGGCCAGGATCCAATGGACTATGTATGGTGCTGTGTAGCCATGTCTCTGCTGGTAGATGTGGTGTGGTAACATGCACGTGTAGGGGTGTGAGCCTGTACCCCTAAATCATATACAGTGTTGTAAACCAATGTACCTCAATAAACACCATTTTTTTAAATGTTTAACTCTTTGTTACATAAGATCTCAAAGAAATTACAAAAAAATTATCCCAGATATTGTGAAAATATTCCTGTGACGTAAAATAGCACTTTTGATATTATCTTTAGTTGTAAAGGACAAAAGATCTTAAACTAATGCAAACACCCCCTGAAATTAAAGTAATATATGAAAATTAATAGGTTTATGAATGCTCTTTGAGTTGAAGCAGAAAGGAGAATCTAATTTTGCTTTCCAAAATGGACTTCTTTCTGATTTTTTTGTTTTTCTTTCTTAACTATTTGCCCTTTAACTATGAAGTTAGTTAAAAGAACAGAAATTAATTTGTTCCTTTTATGCACTAGTGTAATAAAATAACCTAAAAAGTACTCTGTGTTCACCCTGCTGTTAGATTTAGTTATAATAGCACCAATTCTTAGATGTTTTTATAGCCAGTCCCTAAGATCTTCCAAACCAAGTTAATAAATCCTCAATAAATTGTCTGACATTTTCAAGTGCTAAAATAGTTCAAATAGTTTCCTATATCCTGTGCTCCTCCTCCTTTTATTTCACATATTTGCTTCCCATTTATTAATGTCCTCTTTTTTTATTTTTCTTCAAATACAGACGCTTTAGAAAATACATCCCTCTAAGAAATATTTGTTATACGATTATTTTTTTTTATTGCTAGTTCAGGTTAATTTTACTGTCGGGTTTTTCTTTTCCTAGAGTAAGAAAATATTGAGGTTGTTCTTCTGAAAACTAGTACTAAATTGTGTTTACAGATAAAGTAAGGCAACAGACATTTGTCTTTTTACTTATACTATTTTTAAACAGATTTCAATTACATATTCTTTTTGAATTTTTACACATTTGGCCAAAAATGTCAAATGAAAAGACAGGGAATAAAGTTTTTTACACACATTTGTTTTCAGTCACACTAGAGAAAGAATTATATTGTGACTACTAATGTCATTTTTTTCTGCTTTTCTTTCCTATTATTCAACTTATTTTCACATGCATAATAGAGCTCCTTCATAATAGGAGACCCTGTCAAGATTCACTCATCACTCATCACCATTTTTAAAATTTTTACTGAGATAACATTGGTTTAAAAGACTATATAGGTTTTATGTGTACAGCATTATAATTTGACAAATTTCTATACTACTTTATGATCACCGCCTAAATTCCAGTTTCCATCTACCACCATATTACAACTCCCCTTTCCCCAATTAATCCACTCCCCTCCTCACTCTCATGTAATGTATTACATAGTCTACATAGAAAGTCACACACAAAGACAATATCCATCTTTTAAAATCTTACATTCACCAATAACTGAATAGTCCTAAAATAGGCAATGAAAGGTACCAAAGTTATAGAATGACCCACATTAACAGACTCAAGATTATAAATTCAAGCTCCAGAAATAAAAAAGGCAACAAAAATGAAGGCTAGGAAAGAGGAAAAAAAAAAGACTAGTAAATTTGGATATGTAATTTTTTTATATTTACATGATGTCTGCTTTCAGATGTGTACAAGACCAAATAGGGCTCAAAAGTAATATCTCTTCTGTTTTCCTTCTACCCTCAAACATTTTGGAAGTCTGAGTAAGCCAATAATTGGACATGAAAGTCGTGCAAGAATTGTAATAGTAATAGGAAAAAGAGTATATATTTTTGCAAAACATTGCTTTTCGTTCCAGCAGGAGAAAATATGCACGACTGTTTATCTTGGTTTTGCTGCTCCTTTGCACTGTCCAACATGGGCTGGCTGTGTGGAGGGCTTTCCACAGTCACTTACAAGAGCTTCACTATTCGTTAGGGCAATAAGGAGATGCTTTTGAATGTGTTGAGTTAAAAGCTCCATTTAGTCTTTCACTCAATCTGCTTATGTAACTTAAATATTTTTAGTGCCCAGGAGTTCAAAGCAGCTAATGTGTTGTATTTCAGAATGACAAATAGAACACACTAAAAACAGCATTAGAATGTTTTCCTAAGCGAGTTTCAGGGAAATGTGTGGTGCTCTGAATGGAACTCCACATAGCATTTTGGCCATGGAGCATTTCCTTCCTTGTACTCAGGCCTGAATGAGTCATTGTGCCTGGCCTTCCCTGTTCCCCAATAGGTCTGGGCCTGACCATGAACAAGCATTTAGCAGAAGCCGAATTCATATGTGACTCCCAAGTGACAGAAAGGAAATATTCCTTCTGGTAATTTATTGATGAGCTAAGTCCAGATGTAGATGCCTGTTTCACTTAATAGGCGTCTTCGCTGCTTGGCTCTTATCTTGAATAGCAGCCAAGGAATTCCTGCGAGGAGTTACCAAGAGAACAAACTCTTTCTTATTGAGGTATGAGATATGAATAGACTTGCAGAATTAATTCATTCTAGGGAACATATTAAGATGCCTTTCTACTATATACTGACTGTTACCAGGAAACTATTTGAGATATTACCATATCGCAATAACATTCCAGCCATTTTTCGTTTCCAGAGCATTTAATTTTTGAAACTCTTATTAGTGAAAAATATCACTCAGCTCAGACTCACTTGGTCATGAGATCAGTTGGGACACAGAAGATCCTCTCTGGGGAAAGAAATTTTTATTAGTTATTTGTGTTTAGCAGATACCACCTACAAAATAAGAAATTTTTCAATACTGAATTTTATTCAAAATATTCTAAAACCTTAATTAACATAAAAATCTCCGAAATACAATCATAACACTGTTTTTATCACCCAAGATGCAAGGAATACATGTAATTCAATTGATCATCACCTATGTTTCAGACTACATGGTAGGTTCATTGAGTAAAACTGTTATTGAGTCATTTTTTAAAAGATTTATTTATTTATGCATACAAGAACTGGGGTACAAGTCAGAGGTGTGTGTGGGGGGGTGAAAGGATTCACCAGAGACAGAGTGGGGAACAGAACATGCAGATTGACTGAAATACACTGCTGAGGGGATCAGTGGGTGAGTCAGGAGACTCACTGATACACCATGTGGGTAGCTCCCTGGCTGGGGATCAAAGTACTGCAGTGGCTGTGATAGCTTCATAGTGCAGCGTCTTAACCCCTTGCACCACCAGGGAGGCCCGGTGTTATTTAGTCTTAAAACCGAAAATTTTCAAGAAAGTCATGCTTTCTGATTTTTTTTTCTTGTAACAGCATCCTAAAATATAGTTCTATGCAAAGATTCTTTTCCAAGACATAAGTAAATCTCTATTTTAAACCAAAATAATAACATTCTCCTATAGTTTTCTTTATATTACTTTGAGTTTTATTATGGGTAATTGTGGCATCTGGAACATTCTAGAGATTTTCCTGTCATTTCCTTGGTCTGAAAATCTTCAGTGTTGAATTTTTTTAATGTTAGATAAAATTCATTTGCGATCTACATCTAACCTGTGCTCCTTTTGATTGCAGAATATTAATCAGTATTCTATCTCCTTTATAATTATTAGACTATTCAAATTTCTACTTAATTTTGGAAAAATTAGCAATTGAATTACCTAGAAAAACCTTATATTTCCTAGAGGTTTTCAAATGTATTGCTATATATTAGTAAGTAGTAGTCATCTCAAAAATCCTACAAGCTTTCTTATGACTTTTTTATATCTTTTTTCTTCAAGAGGTTAATTTATTGCTTGTCCTGTTAGCAGGCAGACCCCTTGCTACACAGCTCCACCCTTTACTATGTGGAGCCAGGAACCTGGAAACTCCCATTTCCATGACATTACAGTTACATTCTCAAACAACTACTTTTTGTATTTATGTATCTTTGATGGAGGACAAGAATAGAAAGTGTGGAAAGGAGGTACTGCAAGACCAGAACCTGACTCACACAAGGAGGTGGGGGTAGAGGGGATTAACGTGACCAATAACCCAGATATAGAAATCAAGACCCTTAGGTGCCAGTGCCTTATCACAAGGCATAAGATCCAAGCAGGATGAGATTGCTATAGGGAGTGGAGCACAGACCTGAGGATAAAGATATGGTGATTGGGCCCATTCTGGAATCTCTGGTCCTTTTCTAGTTTTGCCTAGTCATCCAAAATCAGCAACAAACAGGAGACTCCATGGAGGAGTGAGCCCCTCCCAAAGAGAAAAGGACTATATCAGTGTAGTCTCTGCACAGGCTCGGGGCAGCACTCTGTCTGCCCATCTGTGACTATGCAGGTGCCTCTTTTCACCAACTCTCCTCTGCAGGGCAGCGACTTTCCTGCCTGCCCATGACCTGTACCTGCTGGGACTTCTTTTTACTGACCTCCCTCAGAGGAGGCAGCTCTCCTCACAGCGGCGGCCCGCTTGCAACCATGCAGGCCTCTCTTAGCCAACCTGTCCCTTTCTGGGCACCTCATCCTGCCCGCTTGTGTCTGTGTAAGTGTCTTTTACTCTTCCTTCCCTTTCCCTAATAAACCTGCCCTTTAAATATAACTAACGTCTCTGTCTCATGGAGAAACTCGCCTGGGAAACTCGCACCTTGCCGCTGAAACAGGAGCTCTGGTGAAACCTTTCCCAGAGTGAACCCAAGGACCTGCTCTCCAAACCCATGGGCTCCAAAAAATGACATCAATCTTGTCTAACTATTCTCTCACATATATACGCTTGTGTGTATGTTTGTGTACATGTGTGTGTTGTATGTATAGTTTATTAGTTCATTAATTTTAGTCTTCTGGTCTATTTTGATTTTCTTATCAGTTTTTAATTACCTACTTTTACCTTTTAAAATGTTCCTTTTATAATTATTAAAGCAATTAAAATGACACATTTTCCCCCTGGATATTGAATTATCTATATTCATTAGGCTTTAATATAAGCTATTTTCATTTCCCTTACTTCATAAGTTGTACATGATCTTCTCACTTGATTCAAGAGTTTCTTAGTTGGATGTTTTTTAAATCTCTATATATTTTGGTCAACCCTATCTTATCTATTTTTAATTATATTAGATTATATTCAGAAAATACAGGCTGCAAGAACTCAACTATATACTACCAGTTCATGATTTCCTAGCAGCCAAGTAGCTAATTGAATTTGTGTAAATATTCTATGGTCTAAAAAATATGCATACTTTCTTTTTGAAAGTATAATGTTCAGAGACACATATCAGTGTATTATTTGTTAAGTGCAAAATTTAGAAATGGATTATAAGTTTAGAGAATCATTAATATGCTTAATTCATGAAAAGAAGTATGCAAAAAATAAAGAGAAATTTTATGCTGAGTGATAAGGAGGATCAAGAAGACGTAAGAATAAGAAGAGGACAGGCAAAGAAAGTATCTTAGAATTTTATGCTACAGCTCTCTCCATTCTTTTCTCCCTCCTGGAGAGTGCATTTTTACCCCAGGGAGTAATGATTTTAACAATGAAGATTCAGCTTACTGATTTGTACTACTTTGAAGTGCTGAATCTGATATTTAAGACAATTTTTGCATGACTATAAAGCCCCAAATTTCTCATTACATTAAATCTATGTCTTT
Source organism: Talpa occidentalis (assembly GCF_014898055.3). Classification (NCBI taxonomy): domain Eukaryota; kingdom Metazoa; phylum Chordata; class Mammalia; order Eulipotyphla; family Talpidae; genus Talpa; species Talpa occidentalis. The sequence continues at coordinate 90,158,427 of NW_023602073.1, forward strand.
TACAGGAAAAAATGTCCAAATACCAGTGTATAGGGTACCTTTAAAACAGAATTCTTTCCTGACACTAATCTTTTATTCCATAGTAGGAAATTCCAAATGTTTAAACCACTCTTGTTACAGGGCAAGGAGAGGGGCATCCCAGAAACGCCAGACATGCCCATTCTAAATAGGTTCTGCCATCTGCGGCATCAAGAAAAAATATACTCTAGTGTACAAAACTTTTAATGGAAAGGAACTTTAATACAATTAGTGTACAACAAAGAAGAGACAAAGAATGTAGTTTCCTAACTCAGCACTCAAAGTTACCCATTTTCTTGTGGGTAAATACCCAGCCAAATAGGGTTGGCCCAAAGCAGGGCCACTGAGACTGGAAAGCTTTTCACAAGTTTAAGGCACCTTCTGGTGGCAGCCCATAGGAAAGGGGCAGAAGGGACCCAGCATATCCAGGGCAACAGGAACAAAATCAAGACAAACGTTGCCGTTGTTAACCTCCTCATGGTTCTTTCACCCACATCTGTTTCAACCAGTTCAGAACCCAGAAGCAAATGCAGCTTGTTCATGTCTTTCTGCTCCAATGTGCCTTCTCCAGGACTCCTTCTGGCTCTCCGTTCTTCCTGCTTCCTTCTCCATTCTTCTCTCCAGCCTCTTCTCCCTGCTTAGCTTCCCCCTTTCTTGGATGGGGCAGGGAACCTGAAATCGCCTCTTTCCCTGGGGACCACCCAGTGACACTCTGATGTTGTCAAGAATCTTTACTTGTGGTTAGAAACAATGATAATAACTTCCAAGTAATGTAACCCAAACATGCTGGTAGCATAATGTCCTGTAAAAGAACAAGCAGATACTGCCAATTTTATCATTTTATTGATAGCTGTCAAGGAGAAAGACTGACTGGAAATCTCTATTTCCTTTGTGTTCAGAATAACAGTTTAGTGTTTTTTTTTTGTTTTGTTTTGTTTTTAGCATTTGGAGAATTTACTAAATCCCGTTCAAATCATTTTGAATGGATTTCAGTAAAGACTTTAAAAGTCACATCATCTTACTTCCTTTTAGTGTCCTTCTGATTATAAAAGTAAAACTATATTCTTTCATTTTATGTGTTTATAACTACATATCTTATAATATTAAAATAATTATTTATATATTAAATTTTTATAAGTGATTATATAAGCAGATAAAGTATGCCATACCATTATTCCTATAAACATATCAGCAAAATGTGGGATTGTGGTGGCGCATACGGTCTTCTCCAGATCATCAATGAAATTAGAGTCATTACCAATAATCTGAGCTCAGTGCCTTTGATGTGCATGGCCCTAAATTTGGCCAGAGTGGCAGGATATAACAATAGAACTTTAATGGCCTCATTTTCAGTGTAGGCTCCATGACAACAGATACCACAATTGAAAAAGAAGTTATAAAAGACTTGGAAAAAGCTTTAGAAGACAACCAATTATGTGTAATTTACCTACAGTTCAGCCTATAGAAAGGTTTGGAAAAAACGAAAACAGAATTGACATTTAGGAGGTTTTGGAGGGAGTTGGTGAGTTTTCAGTCCCATGACCCACCCCCTCCACAATAAGTGGCAACAGGAAATTTTCCTCCTTCCATTAGCCTAGGAAAATGGATGTCTATGGAAGAACAACCTATTGGGAGAACTTAATATATAGACACACAATTTTGTGGAGATAATTGTAGAGGGAGAAATAGCAGGGTGAGAAGGAATTCCTTCACAGGGGTGATGGAATTCACCAGAGACAGAGTGGAGAAGAAAAGGTGGATTTATTGAAATACCCTGAAAGGAAGCAGGGGTCAAGAGTGGGGAGGTCCACGTACAAGGAGGATTTAGAACTCCCTTTTATTAGCTGTTTTTAAGGGCTTCTCATGACTAGGGGAGTCAGTTTTGGCCAGTTATTTGCTGGGAATGTCTAGTTATGGTCACTGAACTTTGACACAGAATGTGTCCTGGCCCAACTTTAGCATTCCTGAACCAAAGTGATCTGCCTGTGGCCTGTGCCCCATAGCAATCTTATCAGTTCCCTTTATCTATTCAAGTCTCCCAAGCCTTCCTGCTGGGCAAAGAGTGGAGGCTTAGCTTTTAACCTTATTAAAAGATATCCAGACAATCATGAACATAATCAGAGTTAAGCCGGCATATTGAAAGGAATGGAGATTGAATGACTGGATCTTCTGATGGTTGATGCAGAAAAGGGGTCTTCCAGAATGTATTGGCACAAAGATGATTATTTCCCAACGTTTATATATGAACTACATTGAAGAGGATGCTGAGACAGGTTATTAGAAATTAGCAAATACCTAGAGGAAAACACCAACATTAATGTTAGGGGGGTGAGCTCTGATTTTTTAGAGGCTAAGAACAAAATTATAAGTAACCAGATAAAGATTCATTTATCCACATCCAAGGAAGAATCTGCAAGTAAAAAATGTCCACTAAGAAAGAATATTTCCAAGAGAATGAGGAGATATTATGAGGAAGATAGTTTGTAACAGTTTACTAAATGCTTGGTCAATAAACTAGTGCCCTCTTGGCTGGTGCTTGTCAAATCAGGTCTTCCCTGACACCATCCCTCTTCCACCTCTTCGCCTGCAGTTTAGAGGGAAGAAGCAGCTAGCCACCCATCAGTGAAAACAAAATGCTAAATATGTCCTTTTCCATTTCAGATATCAATGAATTTTGAATGGATCTGAACATCTGAATTTTTAAGCCCATACTATATGAAGGGCATTTTATGGCTTTTTTTTTTAAGATTTATTTATTTATTTATACAAGCACTGGGTACAGTCAGTAGCGTGGGAGGGTGAGAGAATTCACCAGAGCCAGAGCGGGGAGAAGAGCAGGCAGAAGGACCGAAGTACACTGCTGAGGGGAGCAGCGGGCGGCAGGAGAGGTCTGCGCGCCATGTGGGACCCTCCTCTGGTGGCCGGGGATAGAACCGGTGCTGCAGAGGCTGCGGGCAGCTTTGCAACCCAGTGCTCAACCGCTGCGCCACCGGGGAGGCCCCATTTTATGGCTTAAAAGAGCAAAGAATTCATAGTATTTGCCCAAATTTTTACCCTGGGAATAATCAACATCATAAATTTAATGAAATTAAAATGGAAATGATTTCTATTATACTAATGAAACACTTTAGCACATTATTACAGTTTCAAAGACACATTTGAAGAATTTTGAAATGCTTTACATAAACAAAGAGTTTGTCCACACAAACAATGAATCTTGTCAGAAATTTAATAACATGTTTGTGAAGTCTATGATTTTTTTCACAGTTAATATAAGCTTACTTTCTAATGAACACTGACAAGGCAAATCCGGATGGGCCAGGCACAATAAAACATATCTTCAATTGGAAACTCATTTGAAATTCATTTTGCTGCAAACTAACTTATGTCACTTTGTTCATATTGACACTACACTACCTAACAAATAGAAATCATTTTGGTTAAGTTTAGAGTAGTCATTCTCATAACAATATAAACACACTTTAAAAAAGAATTTAATTCCCCATTGCTATTTCTCTTGTCAATAAAATCCAACTACTAGTTTCAAGATTTTTGATAATACTTTTTTAAGTTTAGTAAATGGGGGTGCTTAATGTTTATATTCCACATCTCCATAGTGCTTCATGTGCTTTAGTGACACTCTGGAACCTTATAGCACTAAGCATCATGGTTTGGTGTTTGAAATGAGAAGGTGATCTCCTTATCATCACCAGAGGAAATTTAGTTTCTAGAGCAATAAACAACCTTTTTGATAGGGCCTATAGAGAAACCATAACTTGGATTCTGGGGAGACGCGAAATAGCAACATTTACCATGAGTGTACAAAGCTTTTAAGTTTCTCCTTTGCTTCTGAACATTTGGTCCTCAGGGATTCTATTTATTATCTCTTTATTTTTCCAATTTGTTTTCTTTCTCAAAATTTGTATTGAAGTAATATCTCAGAGACCCAATTTCATGGTAACATTTAATGTAGCTCTACTGAATTTTTTTTTAAGGATTTATTATTTTATGCATACAAGAACTAGGGTGTAAGCAAAACGTGCAGAGGGTGAGAGGATTACCAGAGAGAGTGGGGAGCAGAACAGGCAGATCTACTGAAATACACTGCTGAGGGGAGCAGCAGGCGAGCAGCAGGCCAGCGGGTTGGCCAGAGAGCAACTCATGCTGCAGTGGCTGGCAGTAGCTTAGTAGTGCTGTCTTTAACCCCTTGCGCCACCAGGGAGGTCTTTCTGCTACTGAATTTACCTTTTCCACAAAATACTGTTTCTCTATTGTATTTGGAAAGTTCTATTGAAGACAGTAATATTCTGTTTACTCACTTGAAAGTAATAGATGGTCAGTTGAATATAGAACGGCAGAAATAAGGTCAGAAGAGAGAGATTACTTTTCATTAACATCCATTCTTTTTATAACATCTGTAATTTTACCTGATGAGAGAGCATACCACTTCTATCACACTCAGTCAATAATGTAATGGGAAAGATTCATTATGAAGTCTCATTAAAAAGTTGGAATTATTGAAAGATTTTTTTTTTAAAAAAGGGGAATGATATACTAAAACAAGAAAGAATTATGGCAAGAAGGCTATAATTTTTATACGTCAAGGGCATCTAAAATAAAACAGTGGGAAAAGAGAACAGAGACATAGGTACATGCTTGATGACTTTGGGAGGGGAATGAAAATGAATAGGAACTAACTAAATACTCTGAACAAACTAAGAAGAATTGTCATTCAATGTATGTGAATATGATGTTTGACATACATTGTTCAGGGTTTTTATTCTGTTATTATTTTTGAATAGCAAATATTTTGGCATATTTGCTAAATAACAATGAGATTAAGGGCCTCCCCGGTGGCACAGCAGTTGAGCGCTGGGTTGCGAAGCTGCCCGCAGCCTCTGCAGCGCTGGTTCGATCCCCGGCCACCGGAGGAGGGTCCCACATGGCACGCAGACCTCTCCTGCTGCCCCCTGCTCCCCTCAGCAGTGTACTTCGGTCCTTCTGCCTGCTCTGCTCCCAGCTCTGACTCTGGTGAATTCTCTCACCCTCCCGCGCTTCTGACTGTACCCAGTGCTTGTATAAATAAATAAATAAATAAATAAATAAATAAATCCTGAAAAAAAAATCTTTATAAAAAAAAACAATGAGATTAAGATAAATGAGGGCACAGGTCACTGGTGTCCTTATAGATATCATTCCACATATTTATCAATTATTAACAAAGAGGTTTGGAAACTTCAATTATAATAGTGGATTTGCCAACTTGCAATTTTACCAGTTTTTGCATCTCATAGATTAATATGTAAAATATTATCAAATTACAAATATTAAAATATATGGGGATATTTTTAAAAAAACTTGATGTAATAGCATTCCATAAAGTATATAAATGATCTGTTGCTATATTTGGAAATCAAACTTTTAGTTACTATTTCCCTTATTTTAAAAATCATAATAGGAAAATATAATTTTTATAGTTTTATTAAATAAGTTTGAAATATATTTTATGTTTTCTTTATTTCAAATCCTTAAACCCATTCAAAATTTTAAAAATTCTGTTAGAATTCTGTTAGAATCAATTCATATCAAAAAGAACATATAGGGCCTTCTCGGTGGCGCAGCGATCGAGCGCTGGGGCAGCCCCAGTTTGATCCCCAGCGCCGGGTGCGGGTCCCACATGGCACGCAGACCTCTCCTGTCGCCCGCTCCTCCCCTCAGCAGTGTACTCCGGTCCTTCTGCCTGTTCTCTCCGCTCTGCCTCTGGTGAATTCTCTCACCCTCCCGTGCTTCTGACTGTACCCAGTGCTTGTATAAATAAATAAATAAATCTTAAAAAAAAAAAGAGCAGATAATAGGTTTTTTAAGCAGTTCTAAAATGTTTCACAAGTATTTACAAACAAGTTATTCTCAGAAGAAAAATGAATGCATATAGATTGTGAAAGAACAGATTCACACATTTCACATTGATATATAATAATAAGGAATGCAAATGGCATGCTTATGAGAAGTGAAGGATAATTAAAGTATTCAAAATTAATACATAAATGTCAACCTGACATTTCCTTTTCCTTTTCTTTATTTTTTTTTTAGTTTTGTAAAGATTTTTTTCAAAGCTACTTTCTTTTAAATACCTATGTAGGCGATAGTTCACCAGACCAAATGCAAATTTGTCCCATGATCTGCTCCATGGACTGAAAGTGTGACCTTCAAATATCACTAATCTTCTAAAGAACAAGATAACAGGAAAACAGAATATCACCTGAAAGGAGATTTTGAGAAAAACAGCATTTGCAAGTTAGTATTTTTAAATGAAATGTCATCAGCATGAAAATGAGCTCCAACTTTCAAGGATCACTGATCTATAGTTGAAAAAGGAACAACCTTTCAAAAAAACTAAAGAATTCTTTGTTTGCATATTTGCAAAACAAAATATAGGTCTAAGATATTTGATAGAACCAGCAAATGTATACTTTCTCTCCTAATTGAAATAAAGAGCTCTATAACCACAATTTAATTCTTTGTATTGGTCTTTGTGCACTGTTGGCCCTGTTTTTCATCTTGATTTTTTATACCTAAAGAAGTTTGGTTGTAATTTTTTGTATATAACAAAATTAGGAATACAACTGTCTTAATACAAAAAATATTTTAATGTTATTCACATAATGAGAAATATACAATAATGATATTCATCTTTTATTTATCCTGAGAATAACAATTGTGAAAAACTTTCACATATCAATAGTATAATCACTTAAGTTAGTTTCTAAATAAAAGTGATTCTGTATTAATTTTGAAAACAGAAAAGAACATTCAAGGGCTTGTTTGTTTCTTTGTTTTGATGGTCTAGATATGCTGTTATTTGTTTGTCTGAAGGCTGAGATTTCCAGAAGATAGCTTACAATGAAAATGCTGATCTGTTAAGGGGAAAGGAAGTAGTCTTGATAACCAGAAATTACTAATTACTACTTAATAATGTGGTGTTCCAGAAAACTCATTGATATAAAGCATTTATAGTTGTCCATGCTTCTTTTTTGGTATTGCAGCAGGAAAAGACCTTCATCTCCTTAACTATCCTATTACATCAACTGCAACAAACAACTATAACTTAGAGGAAGAGATGGAAAAACAAACCCTGGAAACCAAGATAAGAGAGGAAGACTAGAAAATGTCGACCTCAGATGAGGGATGATTTGGGTGATGATCTTGCCAGATGTTTTAATTTCAAAATCAACTTGTGATTTTGAATTATGTTTTCATGACTATCCTTACATCCATCAATTAATCTAGTTCCAAAAGTTTAGATTTCTGTCAGCCATAGTTTATTTCTTTGAAATTCTCAATAATTTCAGTATAGAAGGTGTATAAAGGTTATTGATGACAAACACACAGCTAATATATCCAATGGTGAAAAGTTGAGAGACATTAGGGATAAGGAAAGTGTCCATTTTCACCACTCTTGTTCAACTAGTACTATACGTCTTGACCAGAAAAACTGGGCAAGTAAATGATAGGTATTTGAACTGGAGCAGAATAAATAAATTATCTCTATTTATAGATGACATGAATTTTACATAAATAACCTAAAAATTCCTTTAAAAAAACTTTTAAAACTAATAAAGAATTGCAGTAAAATTATAAGATTAAAAAATGAATTGCATTTCTATCTACAACCAATGAACTATTAAAAAAGAAATTAGAAAACAATCTCATTTTTAATAGCATCAAAAACATTAAAAGACATGACTAAATTCTAAAAGGTGAAAGATTTGTACCTTAAAATGTATAGGACATAGCTGAAAGAAATCACAAGTAAATAGAAAAAATTACTAGTGGATCAGAATTACTATTGTTGAAATAGCCTCACTACCCAAGTCTATCTATAGATTCAATGCAATCCCTATCAAAATTACAATGGCAGTTTCACAGAAATAGAAATGTTTCACCCAAATGCTTGCCATTTGATGGGCCCTTAGGTTTTTTCCAGGTTTTGGCTAGTATAAATAATGCTACAATAAACATAATGGTGCACATATCTCTTTCAGGGAATCTTCAGTGAGTCTTTTTTTGTGTTTTTCAGGTAAATACCTAGAAGTGCGATAATTGAATCAATATAATTTCTGCTTTTAACTTTTGCAAATTCTCCATACTGTTTTTCATAGTGATTACACCAAGTTACAATTACATGCACAGTGTGTAAGTGTCCCCTTCTTTCCACATCCCCTCCAAAACTTGTTTCTTATCTTTGGTAATAGCTCTTCTCACATTTATACAAGAATATCTCAAAGTTGCTTTGATTTTCATCTCTCTGATAATAAAGATGAAAATGAAAATATCTTCTCCTATGTCGATGGGCCATCTGTATTTCTCTCGGAGAAGTGTCAGTTCATATTCTCTGATCATTTTTTATTTATATTGTTCGTTTTTATTATTGTTGAGTTTTAAAACTTGTTTACACATGTTGAGTATTATCCCCTTGTCAGACATATAATGTACAAATATCTTCTACTATTCAGTAGGTTATCTTTTCATTTTGATGAAAATTTCTTTTTATGTACATAAGCATCTTAATTTGATGTAGCCTCATTAGTTAATTTTTTTATTTTCCCCTGCTGTTGGACTTGAGTCCCCAAACACATCTATAAAATTGATGTTAAGGAGTACATCACCTACGTTTTCTTCTCTTTATTTTATGGGTTCAGGTCTGAATCCTTTCAAGTCTGAATCCTTTTTGAATTTTTGCATTTGGTGTTGGAGGTTTAGCTCTTTCTTTTCACATGCCCATATAAAGGCCCCAACACCATTTACTGAAGAGATTTTCCTTATTTTATTGTAACTTTCATTAGAAGATAAATATGTTAAAGATTAGGTAATCTCAAGTTATTGCTCAATGAAGTGTTATCTCTCATTTTTCTGTTTTAAAATAAACATAATTTAAATGTTTCCATAAGAATTTATAATTGTTCAAGTTTTTGAATAACATATATAAACTTATAATAACACAAAATAAAGATAATGAAAAATATTATTAGTCTCCCAATTTTCCCATTTGTCCATTGCAATCAACCCCTAACCAACAGCATAAGACAAACACTAGTCTGTATTCTATACCTATATTTTTTGCCTTTAGAATGTCTTATAAGAAATTCAAATAGTGTATAAAATATAAGAATTTATCAGATCTGTGTTTGAAAATATTTTTCCCACTTTTTGGGAAGCTTGTTTTATCACCCTTTTAATGTCTGGAACAGCAGAATTTTCATATTGATGAATTCTTCATTTTGATGTATCATATTTTTTGTTTTAATATTTTAGTTTATATAATTCTTACATAACTTTATATTTTTGCACAATGTATGCATTTTCATTTTGGTTATATTCCCCATACAATTGCACCCCCCCTTATTTTGACCCTAATCCTCCCCCACCCCCCGTCCGGAGCCGCCTGGAGCATGCACCGTGTTGTGCAACACACGTGCCATTAATTAAGTTTTGCTTTACCGTTTTTGCCTGCTGAGAAACCACAGGTGTTTCCTATTAATCAAATGAGACTGGGAGGTACGATGGGAGGAGCTACCAGGATATAAGAAGAGAACCACGAGAAGGTCGAGAGATTATTGCGAGAGAGGTTATTGCGAGAGAGGTTATTGCGAGAGAGGTTATTGCGAGAGGAGCAGAGAGAAGGTCAGGGAAGGTAGAAAGACAGGGAAAAGTAAAAGAAAGGAAAAGGAAAAATAAAGAAGTAAACGCTAGCGTCAAGTTGTCTCAAGCCCCTCATTTCAATCCTCAGCCCTTCTCTTTTCGTGCCTACGAATCCCGCGGGTCGGGACACCCCCCAGCCTCCCCCCCCCCTTATTTAGGTTTTCTAGATTCCTGCTATGAGTGAGACCATCCAGTATTTTTCTTTTTCTTTCTGGCTTATTTCGCTGAGCATGATCCCTTCTAGCTCGATCCATGTTGTTGCAAACTGCATGTGTTTTGATGTATCATATTTTTTTCTATGAATCATGGTTGGGTGTTACATATAAGCAATTTGTATTTAAATGCATGTTTTATCCTAAAAGTTTTATTGTTTGAAGTTTTATATTTAGGTCCAAAGTAATTTCAAGCTAATTTTATATATGGTATAAACTATGGTTTAATTGTGTTTTTTTTTGTTTGCTTTTTTGCAAATGGATAACTGACCACTGTTCTAGCCCTACTTGTTGAAACTGTACTACCCTTTGTCAACAATCAAATGAACATACATATATCGGTTATTTTTGACACTTCATTCTGTTCCTGTGACTATTTTGTTTCTTTCTTTTTATAAATACCCACTATCTTGATTCCTGCAGCTTTATAAATACCCACTATCTTGATTCCTGAGAAAACCAAGTTTGTTCTTTTTTCTATAAATGTTCTGGAAGTTTTAGCTCCTTTGCCTCCCATATAAATATTAAAAATACCTAGTTGGTTTGGTCAAAAATTTCAGATTTTGCTTGCAAAATAATTAAATTTTAACAACACTGAGTCTTACAAACCTTGAATGTGATATATCTCTTTTTAATTAGTTCTTATTTGATCTTTCATCAGTGCTTTTGCAGTTTCCTGCATAAAGAGCTCATACGTATTTTTTATTACTGTAATGTCTAAGTATATTTTATAGCATTTGGTAATTTATAAATGGCCCCATTTTATTTCATTTTCCAATTGTTACTTACTACTACATGAAGAAATACAGTTGATGTTTGTATATTAATCTTGTATCTTATGACTTTAATTAGGAATAATGTAAAATTCTGAGATCTGAGAAAAAAGTGCTTTCCTAAAGAATACTGAGACTCTTTAACCCATAGATTCCCAGGATCATCTTTAACAAAAGACAGCTTTTACTTTTTTCCTTGAGGAGAGTAGCTCTTATTTGCATAAATATCCTTCAAAAATTACTTAAAGAATAATACTTGTCCTCCTCAAGATGCATCTCTGCTTCACGTCACTGCCTCCAGGTCAGAAACCAGTCATATCGCAGAGTACCACAAGTGTAGAAAGAGTTATTTGTCCACAAAGAAACATTATATATTAAAGGGTCTTTGATAAGTAATATGTCCAATCCATAGTGGGTCCATTGGGTCAGCAGATTTATTCTATATTTATTTCCATCATCTACAAGTACATATATTTTATAGCTCCATAGAACTCATGTTTGTTCTTTTACTGTATAATATTACCCTCAGTCAAGATAAAATAAAATTACAGAAGGGATTTCATAAATTAGTGGGACTCTTAAAAATCTTGAATGCAGGGAAGATGAACACCACCATTTCTCAGCTATATTCATCAGCATATCCTCCACAAAAACAAGATTGATCGTGGTGAATGATTGTAGACCTGTATAGTGCTAGCTCTATCTACAGTTCCAATTGCAGTTATTCTTAATGGAATGATGCACACAGTTTTTTGACACTTTGTATGCAGTCACTGACCTAGAAAGTGAGTTCTCAAAATATATCAATAAAGAAAATCAAAATAGTCTACTTTTACATGAAATGGGTAGAAACATGCTTTCATTGCTTTAACACAGTACCACGTACAATCTACTCTTTGTAAATATCTTCTGGAGGAATTTTATTTTGAAATTCTGTAGAATACAGAAATAGTATACTTTACAAATACATGTGTATACTTAAACATATAGTGAAAAAAGATGAAATAGATAAACTGTCAAATATTTTCCTTTTCATCATGACAATGTGTTTCCAAATAAATTCAGATATCTAAATGCAACCACCTAAGGATGCTATATATTCAATCTCCCTGGTTTCTACATTTGTTTTAAATATTTTGAAATCTTTTGTTTCCTTACATTAGGAATCAAATATATAAGTCGGTTTAAAGGGAAATCCTTTTGAAAAAGTAATGACTTTATAAGTAAAGGGTAAACGAATTTTATGTACTCAAACCATTTTTTTTTTCCCACTGTAATGTAGCTAAATACACTAACAAATAATATAAATATCTTAGGCCATCATCTCAAGGATTTATATGTTAAGTTCTGGTATATTTAAAAATTCATTTGAAAAAGATTGTGGAAGACTATCTGATATACTAATCTATAGTTTTGAATGGAGAAAAGTTTATCACTGATTACAGTGACCCTTCTATTTGTGAAATCTGAAATGCATGTAAGGTTTGCGTCATCAATATGACCTTTCTATCATTTGGCAGAAGAGCCTGGTTATTTTTAGCAGCTTCAAATATCAAGAGCTTCATGGCTTCCTTTTCAAATCCAAATAACAATAATATACTTTTAAAGAAAAAAAAAGTCACATATTTGAAAAATAGCAACATAAGATGCTCTGCTCTTTCAGTGTATTGTTTTAAAGTATATCTTAAACAAAGACAAGCATATTACTGAAACTTGCGTTTTACAAATCACTTATTTTTTGAGTCCTTTCCTTCAATTTCATTCCATGTCAATAAAAATCCCTTCTCTCTAGTCATTGAAAGATTAGGGAGCAATGAGTTTTAAGCACATATATTAGGTAATGAGGTTTATTGGTCATTCCTTGACCTTAGTGTACTTCCTCCTTTAGAGCACTCAAGAGTAGGGCTCTCTTTCCTGGCATCCCTACAGGACATTTCTTCATTGATTGCAAACTTGTTTCATTAACTTTCCACTCAGATTTCTACAGGTGATTAAATCTACTGTGTCACTTAAATCTGCCCCTAGTCACACTAGTAGTTAAATTTATTTTCCAAAGCAGTTAGGGTTCTTTTCTTTTCATTCCTTTATTCTCATGCCAAGTCTTCAATGGAAGGGATTGAAGGTGCTTAGAGGCTGCAAAGTCTGTGCCCAGCTCCTCTGGGATCCAAAGGCTCGTCTTGGGTAACCAGCAGTGAGGAAAGTAAACAAAAATAAACAAATAGAATATCAGCACAAAGAAACTAATCAATACAAGAAAGTGAACAAAATTAGAGACAGATTTTTAAATTTTTTCCATCTCAGCTTTTCGTGAGAAAACACACAGGCATTGAGAAATAAATTAAAAACAGGAAATCACCATTTATATCTAACCTAATCAAATGGTTTTCTTAAAATATCCATGTTTCCTTCAGAAAGTCAGGGTGTATGATAATTGCATTTTGAGGCAGAAGTAGGCAAAGACCTTAATAAAATATGCACTGCATCTCCTATTTTAAAATTAAAAAGGTATGATTAGCACTGTTCTGAACACTTAGATTAAATGTGATTTTTATCTCTCCATGTGAATATTTGGTCAATAATGAGGGATCATGGTATTTTCTGAAATGGTTGTCATCTTCCTATCCATGTAGATGACAGATTAACACATATTGTTCACTGTACATCTTCTCATGTCCTTCACTGACCTCCATAGGGATTGTTAATTGAACAGTCTGTTTTAAAAATTCCCTCATTGAGAAAATAGTAAAATAATTATTTTTTTTTATTGATTCCATTATTTGTTCCTATTTGTCTGTTTTCCATTGACGTTTGCAGGAGAAAGTATATTACTATGTTAAGAGGCAAACACCTAATTTTGAATCTTCCTTTTTTTTTAATATTCTATTTTTTTTTTAATAGAGGCATGTTTTATTTATTTATTTGTTTGTTTGTTTTTGTTTATACATGCACTGGGTACAGTCAGAAGCGCGGGAGGGTGAGAGAATTCACCAGAGCCAGAGCGGGGAGCAGAGCAGACAGAAGGACCGAAGTACACTGCTGAGAGGAGCAGCGGGCGGCAGGAGAGGTCTGCACGCCATGTGGGACCCTCCTCTGGTGGCCGGGGAGCAGCAGGGGATCGAACCGGCGCCACAGAGGCTGCGGACAGATTCGCAACCCAGCGATCAACCGCTGCGCCACTGGGGAGGCCCTCTTTTTTTTTTTTTTTAAGATTTATTTATTTATTCATTTATTTATTTATTTATACAAGCACTGGGTACAGTCAGAAGCGTGGGAGGGTGAGAGAATTCGCCAGAGCCAGAGCAGGGAGCAGAGCAGGCAGAAGGACCGAAGTACACTGCTGAGGGGAGCAGTGGGCGGCAGGAGAGGTCTGCGCGCCATGTGGGACCCTCCTCTGGTGGCCGGGGAGCAGCCGGGGATCGAACCGGCGCTGCAGAGGCTGCGGGCAGCTTCGCAACCCAGCGCTCAACTGCTGCGCCACCAGGGAGGCCCTGAATCTTCCTGTTAAACCCATTTTTTTAATCTGGAACTATTAATTTGGAATCTGCCTTAGCTCATTCATTTGCAAAGAAAGGGTACCATATTTATTTTACATGATTAGTGCATAACATAAACCAAAAATATAAGTAGTTGTACTTAGCATATTGACCAGTTTACTAGGTTCTCAAAGCTACTAATTTTATGATTATAATCATTATAATTATTATAAATATTAGCTTTAGTGTTTCAGTTAGAGACATTCTCAGACCTAATTTGGTAGGATATTAGCATTAAGCTCTGAGGGAGATCTAGGGACCCACACAGAATCATGGTGGTGCTAGTGCCTTTCAAAATCATTGAGGTTTGGTATTGGATGCCAACAATGGCAAGTGTAAGGCAAGGGCATTATACATCTGAGTCTATCTACAAGGTTTCTCATAGTTAGTATCCATATGATAATTTATCATGCATTTTTTTAAAGATTTATTTTTATTTATACAAGCACTGGGTACAGTCAGAGAGGGGAACAGAACAGGCAGACTGATGAAATACACTGCTGAGGGGAGCAGCGGGCGCAGCAGGAGAGGTCTGCACGCCATGTGGGACCCTCACCAGCGGCCGTGGATCGAACCGGCACTGCAGAGGCTGCGGACAACTTCGCAGCCCAGCGCTCAACCGCTGTGCCACCAGGGAAGGCCCATATCATGCATTTTATAGATTATTCATTTTTAATTTTTTAAAAAGTGATTCCCAATAAGACACATAAGTTGTCTTTCAACTAATCTGTCATTGATTTTAAGAAGCATCATTATTATATATAACATCAAGAAGTAAAGAAGAAACACCACCAAATTAATTATGACAGTGCTAAAACACCATTTATTATTTGTTATTTTGACTTCAGAGATGTTAAATTATGAAAAAAATGTGTCTCTAGAGCAGGTAATATGTGTATTAAGGAATGATCGTATATACATTTCCATTTTAGATTTCTGAGATGTTTGAGAATACAAAATGAGCCATACAAATATTAAAAACACCTTAAAGGCAATGTTTGGCAGGAAAAAGTATTCAGTAATTTGTAGACTCAACAAGTTAGCTGCTAGGTAAACAAATAGAGAATGTATTGGATAAACACAATTGGACACCTTTATTTTCTTGGCCAATCATTCTTATTGGACAACTTTATATCCCTGATACTTTAATAATAAGACAACATAAAGCAGAGTACTTGCTCTTTTTATTTACCAATAACTTTTGATCACATCCATGAATGTCTTTTATACTCTTTAGGCCTGTTAAGCAAAATCTCAGCAGGTTTTTTTTATCACCCTTGTTTTTGCTTTAACCTTGTTCAAAGGCTGTCAATACTCAAGAGATAACTTAGGTTAAGAAAGTTCCTTGGATAGTTTCTTGTTGCCTCATCTTTTTAATGTTTTTTTTTTTTTACAGATAAAATAATATGCATGAGATATATTTTAAATGCCTTGCATTTTAATTTTCCTCCTTCTATGAAAGAAAAAGAAACAAACAAACAAAACTCCCCAAAATCTTGAAAGGTGTTAAAATTTGCCATGCAAATGTTTTACCAGTTAGTGACAGAACTAGAATGTGGACACAATTCCCACAAGTCTGACCATCGTAATCTTTCTTTGAGGCTACATTGTATATTATTTTTTCAGGGACACAGTAGTTCTCTATCTTCCTGTGAGGTATTGATCTCATGCTTATAGATTATGATTTTCTTATCAACACTGAATGCATCAAAAGTTGATTTACACATGGTAATAGTCACCACCTACATTTTCATCCTTTTTTTATATGAACATTAGAGCTTTCATCAATCTTATGAAAAATAGTCTCTTTACTTGACGGCTATTTTTTTTTAAGATTTATTTATTTATTTATACAAGCACTGGGTATAGTCAGAAGCGCGGGAGGGTGAGAAAATTCACCAGAGCCATAGCGGGGAACAGAACAGACAGACTGATGAAATACACTGCTGAGGGGAGCAGCAGGTACAGCAGGAGAGGTCTGCTCTCCATGTGGGACCCTCGCCAGCAGCCAGGGATAGAACCAGTGCTGAGGAGTCTGCGAGCAGCTTTGCAGTCCAGCGCTCAACTGCTGCGCCACCTCGGAGGCCCAACAGCTATTTTTTATCTAACACTCTACCTCTTAATTGCATCTTGGGAAACATGCACCAGTCACCATTTGGGGATATATTAGGGATCCCTCTTATTGGTGATTTAGTTCTCTGCAACTGTTGCAAATCCCTCAAAAAGAAAAAAAATAATAATAATAGGGTTAAGGTTGTACCCCTGAATATGGAAGCCTCATAATAATCTCTTACTTTGGGTTTATTTTGTTCCAGCAGATTATTTAAAAGGAGTCTTTTCAAAGTGCAAAGGTGAAATTTTAGTTTTTTATACTTTTTTTTTTCTGCAGGAAGTATGTTAACTATTCAACAACTAAGTAGCAAAGAAATTCCTTTATTTCCTATTAATTACAACTCTACCGCTGTTATTTTTATATGTGTCAGGGAAAAAGATCTTACATGAAAACTTACCTTGAAATTTTTAAGAATTTTGAAAGTTATGCTTCTTGAAAAAAAATTTTATTGGCCAAAGGCCTTCCAAATTATGAGTCAAAAGTCAAAAAACATTTTTACTTATGTGGAGGAGGGACCCCTAATGACAGACAGTAAATGCAAAGGATTGTGTATAGTCAATATTTCAATAAATAAATGCAAAGTAATTGATATTACTAGCTTGTTGACTAAAGATCTCATTTGTACTAACCTTTTCTAGTCCTTCCTACATTTGAAAATTGGCAAATTGCTGCTTGTAAACTCCCTCACTATGATAGCTATACATAAGAGTTGTTAAAATTTAGAATTATTAATATGTATCTGTTATTGTCAATGATGAAAGTTTATTTAAAAGCATTAATATATATATATATACTAGGTCTCATAAGGTCAATTACTTAGTATCAGATGATACTAATAACAATTGTAAGCAAGTTAGTAACATCAAAAACAGATAGAAATGGGAGTAGACCCTTGAAAGATGCAAACACAGTGACCTGATAATAATCATTTTCTGTACTCCACAAATAATAAATCTCAAGCAGAAATCAATGATCATATTTGGCTGAGAATTAGAGCCTGAGTTCCAAGTTGCCTGTAGTTGTAAATCCAATAGGAAATTCAAGGAAGTCTAAAGCTAAGAGGGAGGGCCCCAAATTTTGCAAATAAAAATCCCATCAAAACCTTGGCTAATTTCAAATTCAAATGGGTAGAGCAAATCTCCCAGGCACCCAACCAAGAGTAACAATTAGAATACTAAAACAATCATTAGATATTTTCATACTTGACCAGTGTGGGGGGAGAATTTGGAATTCAATTTTAAATTATAGAATAAATAACTTTAAGCTTTTTCATAAAATCAAAGGACCATATGTGGAGCCCCTCAAGGAAATGAGAGAGAATGTTGTTTCTTAATCAAACACTTTTAGAGACATTTGGATTATTATATGATATAAAATTATATGTATAATTAATATAATATATAATATGCTAATTTGAGTTTTGAGGTAACATTGGTTTATAGTACTGTGTATGACTCAGAGGTATAAGATCATACTTCTTCATATGTATGCTATCACAGCACACCCATCACCAAAGCACCTTAATTCTCTACTACAGTCCATTTTCTCCTCTCCCCCGCTTTATCTCCACCTACTATTTTCCCCTCTATAGCCTCAATTTTGCAGTCAGAATTTTTGGGTTTGATTTTAGATTGTTCTTGCCTGAACCTTTGTTTTATTTCCACATATGAATGAAACCATCCAGTATTTGTCTCTCTCCTTCTGACTTATTTCACTTAGCACAATCCCCTTTTAATGCTTTATTTTCAAACTGTATTGATAACTAAAGTTTCATTCTGTCTTCATATATTACAAATCTCTTAAGAGCACTTTCTATATAGACCTAAGAGTCCCAAATCATTTTCTCTATATGTATTATAAGTTACAATTATTAAATGCTATTTCATCTCCGGTGTAGATAATTGGTTTGGTAAAATATGTGAAGATCTCTAAATGCTTCATTCTTAAAGTCCAACTTATCTAAGTTCTACAAATGCTGAAAGAATTATGATGCACTTAGGTGGTTAATGAGGCAGCTTCTCTTTGTAAATGTCAAATGTCTGTAGTAGAGATGAAAACAGACAATAATGAATTATCATAAATCAATTAATTAACATCCTGAATACATACTATCATGAAATGTGATAAATGGCAAGATATCCTTCCCCATAACTTGGGGATAAAGATAAAATATCTGACGTCTTTAAAATGTGGTCAGGTTGAAAATATTTTATATACCTTCTTTACCTCTAACAAGAAAAAACAACATCCTGCAAAGTAATAATATGCCTAAGGAGCATTTCTGAGAATTACATTTAAAAATTCAGGTGGTTTTTTTTTTCATTTTCTAAGTAAATTCCATAATGAAAATCTATGAATACAGTCAGTCATGTACTGTAGTCAAGTGGAAAAAGTTTTAACCAAATTCAGATTTTCTGTGCCCAGTAGCCATTTTTTTAAACAATTTGTTGCTTTAAGAGAAATAGAATTTATATGGAGTTGGTTCCTTCTAAGAATGGCTTATCTCAAGTCTTTGAGGTCATATATAGAATAAGCACAAATTGAACAATCACTTGAAAAGGAGAAACAGGTTGTAGAAATGAATCTTGGAGTTAGAAATAGCTGGTCATTGGAATTCATTCAACTAGTTATAAGAATCATATAAATATGTAACACTTCTAGGACCTTTTCAGTTTCTGAAGGTTTAAAGGTAAATAAAACTTTAGCAAAAAATCAGAAATCATCTGTTTCTACAGGCAAAGAAAGAAAAAATGGAGTTACTATTTGAGTCTCATCTCTCAGAAATCATAACTTGGATCCATTAGAACAATTAGAAAATCATGTACTTAAAGTAAAATACAACCTGTTGAGTGGCTTAATATTAAAGTTTTCTTCAAAGTAAATGAAAAGACACTGAAGGAAATAAATTCTCTTCATTAGAGAAACATAGTGCTGAAAAATTAATATTTTTCCATTCCAGATAAATTTATATCTCTCAATCATATTATCACAATTGTTTTGATGACTTTAGTATTTTGTGTATTCAACATCATACACTTATAGTTCAGGAAATGGCAAAGCTGAACAGATCTTTAAAGAAAAGGCCATTGTTGATTATTAAACAACCTCAAATCTCTTTTAATTATTCAACAAAGAGTATGAGAGACACTGTGCTAGGTCAACAAAACAGATTACTCCCTGTTCTCATTTTACTTTACATTCCAATAGTGAGCTATCAATCAAGTAATTCCAAAGATAAAATATAAATATAACAACAGCTTGGAAGAAGAGTAAACCATAACTCTTAGACGGTCAAGGAAGAATTCCCTGAGGAAAAGAACAAACTGAGATATGGAAGATGTATTAGAAGCATGCAAGAAATAGCAGATAGGATCAGCAGTGATGCTTACAAAAGTGAGAGATTTTATATTCTAGGACCTAAAAGGGGCCTAATGTGATTGGATTGCAGAGAGCAAGAGGAATATGGTATGAGCAGGAAAGAGTCAGATTAAGTGACTTGTAGATTATTTTTATTTATTTATTTGGTTTTTTTTGTGGGACACTCGCCGGCGGCCGGGAACGAACCCGTGCTGCAGAGGCTGCGGGCAGCCTCGCAGCCCAGCACTCAACTGCTGCACCACCAGGGGAGGCCCGACTTGTAGATTATTATAAATAACTTAGTCTTAATACAAAGTGCATGGGAGTAGGGAGTAATCTAAGTAGGATTAGATTTCAATTTTATAAAAATCATATTGACTACTTTCTAGGGAAATGGTAGAAGATAACAAGAGTAGATGCAAGGAGAGCAATAAGAATGTGGCAGAAAGTGCCTAGGAGAAGGTACTAAACAAGCAAGGGATAGTGGAGTGTTATGGTGGTGGGAGAGCTATGGGGTCTACACCTGAGGGAAAAAATCAAATACTGTCCAAAAATTAACTAGGGTGTAAGAAAATAAATAAATGTAATTAAAAAGAGAGAAGTGCTAGGAAAGATTGTGAGATGAAGAGAGTAATATTTCAGGGGAACATAGCAAATTTATGGCCATAGTAATGCACTGAATATGAAGAATAATTGTAGGGAAGATGTCAAGAGTGAGCTGTGGTTTTCTGATTGAGAAATTTGGGTAATTTCTGAAATAAGGTGTCAAGGACTCAGAATTAAATATTTATCAGTATAGCTTCAACAACATGCAATAGACCAATTGGCAAAGATACTGACATTTGTGTTTAACTAGAAGGAATGTTTGTTTGGGTTCTAATTTAATGACCAGTTTATTCACTCATAATCAAATATAATCATGAAATAATAAATTAAATTTCACAGCCTCACAATTGCATAACAGCAAGTACTATGATAATTCATACTCATGTGCACAATTCCAATTTTTTGCTTACTATTCATATATCCTTTTTATCTAGTTAAATTGAAAACAAGTAAAGGCCATGTCAGCCATGTATTTTTATAAATCTCAGTAGCTAGTATAGATACAGTCTTATGGTAGTTTATTGTAGATGCTTCTTTTTCTCTGTTTCAACATTAAGACCTCTCTGTTTACATGTTCCATCTTAGAATTTTTCTCTCTGGTAGTAATTATTCCTTTGCTGCATTTTATTTTCTTCAAAGGACTTTTAACTGTCTCAAGTTGTATTTATTTTTTGTATCACGTTTATTTATTGTTTGTCAAACCTACAAGATTATAAACTACAGAATCCTCCATTAGACTGTATTCTCTCTGAGACTTAAGCATTATTTTTTTTTATCAGCATATCCTCAAACTTTGCCAGATTTGTTGAATGAATAATGATTACAATAATTTTTTCAATAATTACTTCATGAATATATAAGAATTCCTATTTATATCTATGTGTGTTTCTGTGCATTCAACTTGAAAAAAAAATTCCCACCATTGAAAATACGCAAAGTGTATCTAGAAAATTATTCCTGCCCTAACATCTCACAACCAAATGGCAAAGATTGTGAAGATGATGAAAGTAATAATTAGGGGAAAATAGCAAATATAAGGCCATAATAATGCACTGAATATGAGGAATAAGTTAAAGAGAAAGATTACACTAACAGTGATGTGAACCAATGTTACCTCAATGAAAAAAATAATAGTAAAGAAAGAGAAAAATGAGCAAACTGGACAAAGATGGTTTAAATGACAAAATTATGCTCCTAATTATCCTTCTAACTTGAACCATCAATGTAAGTTTTGTTTTAAAATTCATTCCTTTCTCCAATGGTTTTATTCTTTCTTGGATATTTAGTTTCAAATTTTCTTGATTTCATTGTTAACAATCAGAAGACTAAAATTTTGAATTCAGTTTATAGTTTTCTAAAATGTTTTAGTGTTGCTGCTAACAAACACTATTATCTTAGCAAAGTAGTTAACATAAGCTACTCAGTAAACAACAAATCAATAGATTCTGTCCTTAATGCTATATCTGTCCCAAACAAATCTGTTACCTTAGCTGACATTTTGTGTGTACAAAAATGAAAAAAAAAAAAATCCTTGAGTATTTCTCTTACAGTTTGAACAAATGCAACTTTGATGTGTTCACATGTGCAGACTGTTGATAGTCTTGTCTGCCCAGTAAAATTGCTTTTCATGGCAACAGCACCTCCATCCGTTTGGGAATTATTTTTCCCTGTCCAAGCCCCAGTTTTCTTGCTTAAACTTTGGAGAATTATGAGGCAATTTGTGCTCATCAATGTCTTTTTCTGGGACATTTCTAAATGAAGCTAAGGTTTAGGTCTTTTTCTACTATGGACTAAGTTTCAACACCTGAAGATGTCAGATTGAACAACAAAACAAAGACCCAAGGAAAACTAGTAATGACAGACCAAGAAAGAGTCCTGATGGCATTTGAATGCCTGGTTTCTGTTTCCTCTCTTGCAATGGTTTGGTAAAATTAAACAAATATTTCTTTATAATTACTTGATTTATTTGAGTTATATGTCTATTCTTGCAATCAAAGGGAAGTTAAATCAAGTCCTAGAGGGTATTTTCCTTGGATAGTTTGGCTCTAGCTATAGCAAATATGAGCAAAGCTATGAATAGGTCATTGGCTGAATATGCCTATTGAGAATGCATTTCTCTACCCAAGTATGAATAGCTACTATACATGACTGCAAAGTGAGAATTTGGTTATTTTTTTCTTTCCTATCCACCTGGCATAAAAAGTCATAAAAATCAGAAGTTAAATTTTCATGTGAAATTAAAGTGGATTAATACTACTGATGATATAGCAATGAGACAAGAATATGTTGTATTTTCTGGGACTATTTGTGTATTTTAATCATAGTACCGAAAAATGGTACAGGTTAAGAAAAGTATTAGTTTGTCCTGATAAATTGTATACGTGTTTTTCACTTGGTTTAAATGCCATGGCATTTTAGATGACTTCCTCCTGTGGTATTTTGAGTGCAGAAGATAGTAAAGGTCATGACCATTTGTGGTCAATAAATAGTTCTGTTCCACCCTCTCCCAGAGCAAGAAGATTGGGACTGGTTATTAATTCAGGTGGTCTGGCTAAAATCCATCTTCAGTAATTACATTTCTGTCTACGTAAAATTGATAATGTAGTTTCAGTGAGAGAACTTATTCATCGTTGTCATCAGTTTAAAAAAAGAACAGATTCGCAAAATCAACAAACATTGTATTATGCTCTAGGAAGAACAAAGGTTTCATTTTGTTTCAATGTGAATGCTCTCAAAAACTAAGAGTTAAACAGATAGAATTTGCTAAATGGCATCAGCTAGTGAACTTTAAGCAACAAGACATCTCTCAGACCTTTAAACTTCCAGTTAAGTAATTCATATGAAAGTATTTCAGAAAGTTCACTCTAATTCCTCTCTCTTTTATATACTCACCTCTCTGTTCCCAACCCCTGCTCAGTACTCACTTTCCAAAGAATGTTGCGCCCCTCATCCCAACTTCTAAACTCCTGAGACACCTTTTTCACTTTCCTTGCATGCCTCCACTATAACATTGTGTTCCCCATTGAACTGTTAGGCCATTGAGCTAGGAGTTTTTATATTGTTTTTCTTTGTTTTCCCTGACGCTACATTCATACCATGCCTTACATGTGGTATACACAATGTGTAATAAATGGTTACTGAACATGTGCATATAAAATTAACATTTTCTGCACATTTAAAAATGGGAGTTAAAATAATTCTTCCAAAGAAAAAAAAACATAGAACCATATAATATATGTGATGGATAAAGATTTAGCAGTCAGGAAAAAACAATGGAAATGGAATATTTGGAGATTTATGACACCCAATAACCTTAATATAGTGATTAACCTGTGTTGGGATTGCAGCTAGAACACCATTTCTAGTTATTGTGCATCCTTTCTGCACAGCCAGGAAGATGGCTTCAACCTACAAGATGGTTTATCTTATAAGGAGAAGAATTGGACAGAATATTAAACCTGTCATGAAGACGAATGTTACACATAGGATTTCTTGTCTCTCGTGGGAAGTGGGAAATCAGGTAGGTGATGAGGAAACAACAGAATGAGATCAAGTTAGTACCCAGTCTAGTTTCCCAGGTAACATCAAAAGTAGAGATTTCTTATGGATTACGAATTATCAGCTATACATCCCATGGTACGTATGTATGCCTTTAGAGGAATTCCTATAACTCATCTCTAGTAATCATTTGTGCTCCATCCAGTAGTTTTCTATTACTACAATGAGAAAGTCATGTACACATCATTTCAAATGTGTATGAGTGTATGTTTGCTTTGTTATTAGAGGACAATTGTTGGCTCCAAGGATTAATGAATTTGTGATTTTGATAGATTGACGGATTGCCTTCCATATGGGTTGTACTTATTTATATTCTTGCCAATAATACACAAGTGTCTTTTTCACACATCTATGTCATTCCACATTACTTATTCCTATTTGATATTTGCTGGTCTGATATATGAGATAAATTTTGGTATAGTATTATTTTATATTTCTGTTAATGAAAATGATGTTTATATTATTTCATATATTTAAGACTTTATTTTCTTTTCTGTGTACTGTTTATACCCCTTCCCTGTTTTTTTGTTGGATGTTTGACATTTTGCTTAAGAACTTGTAAGTATTCTCTCTATATTACGGATATAGACACTTAACTATGAGTTGCAAATATTTGTTCACAATTTATTGTTTTCTTTAAACTTCACTAACTTTGGTTTATATCATCTATTTTTTTTGTTTGTTTTATGTAATTAAGTGTACAATCTTCTCTCTTCTGGCATTGTTTTTGTATACCACTTGGAAAGTCTTTTTTTTCCTTTTTTAATATTTTTTTTTTACATCATTGTTCATTTTTAAACAATATTTGCTTCCCCTTCACCCATTTCCTTCACCAAAGCACCCGTGCACCATCACCTCAGTCCCCTGTGCTCCTCCCTCCCTCCCTCCGATCCCTGATCCCTCTCCCTTCTCCCCTGCAGTATGTCTCTGGTTTATAATTGTCCATTTTTGCTTTGTTGTGTTTTGTACTGTTATTATTTTTTTATACTGATGTCTTGGAGAAGTCTTTCTGAATTAAAATGATAGAAATTTGCTTGGGCTCAAATCCTAGCAGCTCCTCTTACTAACAATGTGAACTGGACAAGTCATTTAATTGCTCTCTGGGTTTGTTCTTTTCTCTGTGAAATGGAGTAGCAATTTTAGGGTTATGGGAGGATTAGTAAAATAGTAGCTATAATCTATTAATAACCTTTAGCTTATACTAACAAGATGGTAGTAAGACTAATCATAGTAAATAGTTGTTCTGTGGTTGAATTAAATGAGCACTGAAACAATTTCATTTTTCTCCCCCCAAGCCAATTCTCCCCTCCCAAATTTTTACATTTATAAATGGAGATACTATTGAACCAGTCTTTTTAGAAATTTAACCTCCTCATTCCTCTCTTTAAAAATTTTTAGTGAATGTGAACGAAGTCAACTAAGATGAATTTTAGGAACTGACATAGGAAATAAACGCTACTCAACAACTTACAAGGTTACTATAAACAAACATGCCTAGAACTAAACTACTGCTATACACTGAAATGCTCCAGATTTAGTTGAATATATCTGTTTGTATGTGCAGTTGCTGTGTTGATTTCAGAGTAGTTTTGTTTATTTATGATTGCCATAGAAACAACATGAAGATGCATTTTCCACCAAGTACACCTAGCAACTCTGTGGATGTCTGTATATTCAATTTATCCATGGTTACCCTGGGGATTGCTCAGAATATGACCATTTCTTGAATCTCACAATACTAACCTAACATCTCAGTAATTTGGTTTCCCTGCTAATAAGAAAAGGTGCTTCCCATGGTTACAAATCCTTCTACTCCTGAAATAGACTACAAAGCAAATATCTATCCAAAATAAATATAATAATTTTCAACCTTTGTATTGTTATATTGCTTTTGGTAAAACAGTCTGCTACAAATTAAGTTCTACTATTTGTTGAAAATTATATCTATATCTATATCTAATGTATGTATGTGTGTATATATATATATGATTATTTTTAAATATTCAATGGAGCTCTCTAGATCCATTACAACAAAGAATTTGGAGATATAAGAAAGTGTGGTGATGGTAGATTTGGTGATTTATTGAACCAATTTACCAAAATAAATTGATGGAAAATGGGAACCAGAATACAGAAGAGTTTAATTTGGACAAGATGGATCATGCTACTTTCTGTGCAACATGGCAAAGAGAAGGAAAGAGATGGAAAGCTAGGAAGAATTAATATTGTAGTTTTGATTACAACTTAGATTGTTCTACTTAAATGTTTTCTACTGTCTCTGTCAATTAAGAGACAAAAATCATCTACTCTGAGTCATATGTGACTGAAAACTGTAAGACATTGGTGAAACTGAAGAAGAAAATAAATGTAAATGTAACACATGTTCAAGCAACAGAAAAAATAATATTGCTAAAATGTTCATTCTACCCGAAGTCAGCTGTAGATTCAATGCAGGGTGGACAGCAAAGTTTGGAGGGGACTGTGGTGGGAGACTATGGATCCCTTGATACTGGTATAATGTAGTAACATACATCTGAAGGGGTGTGTGTTATCCCACACCTGTGACTCATATGCACTGTTGTAAACCAATGTTGCTTAAATAAAAATTTTTAAAAACTCAAAAAAAAAGAACTTTCATTTAAAATGTTAATGCTATTCTGGGCCCCCCTTAACAAGGGGGTTAAGATGCAACCTATGAAGCTGTCCACAACCACTGCAGCATGAGTTCAATCCCCGGCCAGGGAGCTACCCACATGGTGCAGCAGACTTTCTTCTGACTTGCCCACTGCTCCCCTCAGCAGTGTATTTCAGTCAATCTGCCTGTTCTGTTCCCCACCCTGTCTCTGGTGAATCCTCTCACCCCCCACACCTTTGGCCTGTACCCCAGTTCTTGTATGCATAAATAGTAAATCTTTAAAAAAAAATGTTAATGCTATTCTAATGCAGATATGTGGTAAAAAGTACCTTCATACTAGGTATAACTGGAATAGAATGAGGATACCAGAGTATTCTAATGTTGTATATAACATATCATAAGAAAAAATTAAAAAAGGTTTTAAATTATTATATAATGCAATATCAGATTTATGAGCTGGATTGAACATTACTCTTTAGGAGTCATATTGCTTCACATCAGAGAAAGTGCAAAATTCTTAGTAACCTTTGGGACATAGTCATTGAATAGCAGAAGCATGAGTCCTGTGAGAACTGAATACCCAAGGGGAAAATCATTCAATCTTTATCTCAGTCTTCTAAAGAGTTTGTTTCATGAGATTTTCGGAAGAACAAAATGCATTCAGGCATATGTGAGTAAATACTTATAACCAATGAGATGTTGTGATGAAGTAGTAATGAAATGGTAAGATAAATAAAAATAAAATGATTTTTATATATTCGAACATAAATTTGTATTTTTTCTTTAGATGTGTCTTTATTTCAAGGATATGTATAGAGCTTATAAAATCAATCTCTAAAAGTAGTAAGTGTTACACATGGAGCCAAACATGTAATACATATTATCTATTCTTATTCTTTTAGTAACAGGTAATTTTATAATTATTATAAATATATATTTCAGATTTTATAGATCAAACTAAGATTTTGAAAATTTCCATGACTTAGCCAAAGTTATTCCACTGGGGTTTGTTCAGGATTTGCTTAGCAATTCTGTACTGCCACAGGAAAAACCCAAAAAAGAATATAGTAATAATTTAAAACAGAGTTTGATGGTATATAATAATGAAACAGAGTCAACTTAAGTAGTGCTAAGGCTGGGGGACAAGTCACTGTCTGTGGGTTCTCACCTGAGTGCTCACCATTGCAAAAAAACAATCAGGCTCAGGGTGCAACAAAAACAAGGCAGGAGAATAGAAAAAGGAAAGAGTTTCTAAGGCTACAAGCGTCTGGCCTTCTCACCCCAGATAATATCTGCAATGTCCAGTAGTTCAAACCAAAGATCCTTGTTCAAGATGGTGCTGTTTCTTCCATGAGGGTCTGGAGTCAGAGACCTGCCAGTAACCAGTGGTGCCAGAAACCAGAGGTGTGATGCTGCTGAGGTGGTATCACAGCAGTCAGCAGCACCTATATGAAGGCCATGCTGGCCAGTGCTGGACCCGGAACCGGCAGTGCCAGAGGCAAAAGCATGGGGAGGCAGTGGTTGCACTGACATGGTGCCAGAGTACAGGAAATATGCTCCAGCTCTTTGTAAGTTAACAGCCTTTTAAAAACACCAGTCCAGCCAATTGGCGCTGGCTAATAGTGCCCATCAGCAGGTGATGCTAGAGGCAGGGCCGAGGCAGGAGCAGCGGGTAGGCTACAATTTGAAGTGATCCGATGTAGAGGTCTATAAAGTTCTTACCCAGAGGCCCAAAAGAGTCTTCCTCATGAGTCTGCATCATTTTTCTTGAAGAGGGTGCCAATGAGTATTCCTGGAGATCCTGAATCCCAAGTCTGAATGAATCCTAGCCCCCTGGAGCCTCGGCTTATATCTCCTGCCTTTCAAGCCTGATTGACCTATTTATAATTCCAGCTGTGTGATTGGTGCTACTTAAGCACCAATCAGCTCAGTCCATTCCCAATTCCAGTGCCATATCGAAAGAGAACACCCCTGCCAGCACATCCACACCTGAGCTATGGTGAGGTCTGGGCAGGCTACTTGGCCGTGCACTCATGAAGCCATGGTTGGTCAGGACGGGGCACTCATTTCGGAGCCAGGCTGATGCCATTGGAAGTAGTCCTGCATAAGCCCCTGGCCTTTAAAACCATCCATGCCCCATAGTAGCAGCAGCTATGTGGCTCCTGTTTCAATAAGATTGTTAAAATAGGAATGTTCCCCACTGATAAATGCTTTACAAAGATACTTCAAGTAACAGAAATAAAGTAAAAATCATCATAAATTTCAACATTATAAATCTCTCATATGATACAAATTAAACTCAATAATCAAAAATAATTTGTTTATTCTTTGTGGGTTCTCTTAGGTAGTCTATTTTATTAGATACAATTATATGAATTATGTTCTGAAATGTCCTGTACTTAGACTATCATGACGAAAACTGCCAACTCTGACAATTTTGAGTCATTAACAGTCCCAGGTTTGCATTCACCCCTCTGTACCGGTTGTGCTGTTGAAAGGGCTTGATGAGGTTAGGAATTATGCTCCTGGAGAAGTCTTTAGGGCACAGTGACCTGTGACAACAATTCAGTTAAAAGCAGCTCAATTATTTGTCTACTGAATACTGCCAGGTCAAGTAATGTTTAACGTTACTTACATTTCTGTATGCAAAGTATTTCTCATAAAGCTCAATAGTCCCCTTTTCTGTAAATTACCTTTAATTGGGGTGAGTAACCAACCGCAGGATAACACTGATGCCTTGAGTACAGTCTTGTGATTCATAAAGGTGGTTTTTCAGAGAATATGTAGTATGCGCTGCAATTTGGTATGTATTTTCTATCATAAAAATATTCTCATCTAAAGAGCCAATGATAGATATTATATGAAATAAATAAAAATTTAAAGCACAAATTATAGTAATGTATACTAGATTTAACCTGATTTTGCAAATACCCACAGGTTTGTGCTAAGTTAGTAGTTTAAATCTTCTGACAGAGAAACTGCCTTGACTTGCAGTGCTCATTAACTCTAACCCATATTTGTATCTAGAACATGAAGCAGTTTTATTTTTCAGTATCAGCCACATGGTGCTGTTTAGGTTGGCATCAAACAATGAGAAATGACATTCTCTTTTGGTATAAACTTACAGTTTATCCTGTATACTTTCAATATAAACTTTCAGTATAAATAGACAAGTGATCCACCTAACATCTCTTGAATATGGACATGATTTATCTTCCCCAGTCTAGTCCCATTGATGGTGGCCAGTGGCCATCTTGAGGATATGTAGAGAAAGCACGTCTGAAAATGAAGTTTTTGGGTGGAAAGCAGATTCCAGGGTTTTTTTTTCAAAGATTTGTTTATTTATACAAGAACCGGGATACAGGCCAGATATGCGGGAGGGTGAGAGGATTTACCAGAGACAGAGTGGGGAGTAGAACAGGCAGACGGATCGAAATACACTGCTGAGGGGAGCAGTGGGAGTGAAAGGAGAGGTCTGCTGCACCATGTGGGATTCTCGCCGGCCGGCCGGGATAGAACCCACGCTGCAGAGGCTGTGGCCAGCTTCACAGTGTGGCGCTCAACTTCCTGTGCCACTGGGGAGGCCCGCAGATTCTAGATTTGGAGAAGGAGGGGAAATTTTTTTTTAATTTTTCAAATGTGAATATGTTTCTGGCATTGCTCAAGGAAAGAATTTTGATGAGTATGTTCCTAACATTCTTTATCAACTACAAACTTCTCATTGAATATCATGCTCACTGATAGAAAAACAGAAACAATTGTAGTGTTGAATGGTCTTGCTGCTCTGTGATTAAGCCCATTCTAGAATTTTCTATTCCTAATCTGCTTTGTCAGAATAGATGGAAGAGCCAAAGATGAGGTCTAGGTATACCAATATTCCTGTCTTTTCAATTTGGTTGTCATTGGGATGGAATCAGGAGTTTCTGGAGGCACCTCAGTCCTTTATCCAAGTGTGCCATATTGATATGATAAATCTCCATGTGAGACATGATGTGAAAAAAAAAAAAAGTTGTGAACCATCTAACTGGACCTTATGTCATTCCTAGTTTACTGATAAGGCTGAACAAATTAAACAAGGTTCCTGTAGATTTTGATCCAGTTGGTCTAAAGTTGGATAATATAATCTGAAGAATTCCCCAGATGACTTTATTTTTCGTGTTTAAGAAACAGACTAAATAACCCTTTCAAATCATGAAATTCAATTATCCTAAACCTGTTTCATTTCTAAGCCTGCACACCACTTGGGAATATTATTTTAGATATAGTTTGTAAGAACCTGACAGGTTGTTAAGAAGAAGAGTTCATGATCATTCCTCCTTAGTTAACACCTGCTATGGAACACCTCTGGTAACTGTGCTGAAATGTGACCACTGGGGCTAGCACTGGGCCCAGCAGAGATATACATGCATTTCAAGAAGCATGCAGCACAGCGCTGAGTGACTTCCCTTTATGGTCATATGCAGCAAAGTAAATTAGCAAGTAGGATGATGTACTACTACATTACTACATACTAGGATGATGGAAGCAAGCAAAATACAAACAAACAAATGAACAGTTGCTGGAAATTTTTACTTAGACATGGCATCCAAGTGTGGTATTGATTTCTGTCAAGCAAAAAGTCAGAGATTTTATCATAGTTTACAAGTAAATAAGTCTTGTTTAAAATTCCAGCCTTTACTAAAAGAGAAAAATAACTGAAGAAAAATTAATTTCTTGTCTTATGTTAGAACTTTGACCAATCTCCAAGTTCAAGAAAAAGGTGTCAGTGTCGAGGAGGTGCATTCAGGCTGACACATGAAATGCACAATGGCAAACAGCCTGATTGAAAGATACCCATCTTGGCAAGAGAATTAGTATGATGCAAGATAAACACCAAAGCTCTTAAGGATGCCTTTACTTTTTGGAATAACTTCCCTGTGTTAAAATGGCACTGGGTACTCCTAATTAAGCAGTGGCAAACAAGGTTATCCCAGGCAACATGGTATTGGAATGTGTTACAAGTAATATTAAAGTGGTATCTTTTATCAAAACTTCAAGTTATCAGATTCAAGTGAAAACAATTCCGTTAGACTAAGTACAGGTCAAAATACAACACTGATGAGAGATAATTAATTCCCTATGGCAACTACTTCAGAAGATGTCAAAGTGCATGTATTTGTACTCTGTAAAAATAAGTCAGTAACTCTTGGTATTTTCAATGCTTATGCTACTTCTTAATTGGAATCACAGTTTAACATAATGTTATTGATTGCTTGAGGTTTAATGCTGCATTAACAGAACATATTTACCTCATTTTACATATTCTGCATATTAAATTTATAAAGACATATTAGTGAGTTGAAAAAACTATTATGTTCTAGCTGCATCTGTGGTTCAAATATTAGCCATTTTAGTGGTTTGATTTTATTGAGTTAGTAGAAGTAATTATCCAAATAAGTGATCCTGAAGGATGCATTTTTCACTTTAGAACCAAGAGTATACAATTAAAACTGTATGAAAAATCTGTTGTCAGAAAGCAAAAGTAAACAAATAATAAATTCCAAACCAGAATATATTAAAATTTGGTCTGGAGAAAGGAGATGAGGATTTAAAATATTGGTCTTGAAGTGCAATGTAAAATGCTAAAAATAAAATGTCTTAATAGATAGCTAATTAATATAATGCTTTTAATTTTTAAATTTACAGCATATAAACATTGAAATGTATAGCTACTATGCAGCAAACTTACAATTTTGATATTTAACTGCTTAACAGGCTTTCATAAGCAGAATTATAAAATTCTACTTGGGTAGAAGAGGATTTAAGAGAAATAATAACTAAGGTGATATTTATCCTTGATTGCATCCCGAAAAGGAAGAAAAAACTATAATAAGTATTCATTTAAAAATCTTGAATTATTGAATTTCTTAACATGAACATCTAATCTCTTTTGATATTAACACTGAATCTGCTAAATTTATTATATTTATACTGAATATTATAATACAAGTAGTCAAGCAAATTGACATAAAAGAAAATTTGTTTTTTGAGATTATTTCATGTCCTTGATTGTTCATGCCTTAGTTCAAGTTACAACAAATTACAACTTGTTGACTTTGTGACCTTATATCACCTGTCCTTATATTTCTTTTAAGATATCCATTCACCATACATTCTGTTAAAATATAAGGGAGCGGGGAGACTGCCTATTATGAAGTCCTGTCTCCCCATCATTTACTGTTTCTTTTGATTCATCTTAAGAAATTCTGATCAATTGGATTATTTTGGGAAGATCATGTGCTGTGCAAAGAAAATTCCAGTGTTCCAGAAGTGACTCAGTTAAAAACAGCAGTAATACAGAGGCCTACACCAAGGCACCTCAGTGTTCAGCTTAATCATCAAAAGATGTTTGCTCAGAGAAGATGCAACTTAATTTTATTTTCCAAAAGCATCATCCCTAGATATTGCAGTTTTGGGAGACAGAAATTTTGGGATTAATAAATATAGTAAGGATTTACCTCTTTGCCTTTATGAAATGCTTATATTTTTGGGAAAAAAAAAGTTTGTGAAATATATCAGCCAGCTTCACTACATATTTTTAGTCATATAATATCTTCCTCCCCTTTCCTGTACAGTCAGCTATAATTATCTACTTATTTTATATTCCATAAACACAGTGATCTTTTTTTACCTCTACATTTGCTTAAACTGAATCCCTGTTTCCTTCATTCCAGGCTTCACTTCCGCCCAATATATGTTCTTTATAGTGCAGTTGTGTTCCACGTGATCTCCCTTCCCAGGCTCAATGCCACTTGTCTCCAACCAAATTTAACAGCTCATATATTACTCAGTGCATGTTTACTTGTTCATATAAATATGTTCTGTTTCCACATACATGTGTAAGGACACTTAAATCAGTAATGTCCTTTCTTCATAGCTCCTAGCTAAACACTATGAGCAAAATCAATGTGAAATATATCTCTAGTGAGAGCACGTGGAACAAAGACAGTGTGTGAATGCAGAAATAAAATTGTACTGGGTGGATTTTATTCCGGCTTGGAGTAGTTTTATAGACTTAGGTAATATTCTTTTTTTTTTTTAAGATTTAATTTATTTATTTATACAAGCACTGGGTACAGTCAGAAATGCGGGAGGGTGAGAGAATTCACCAGTGCCAGAGCGAAGAGCAGAACAGGCAGACTGACTGAAATACACTGCTGAGGGGAGCAGCAGGCAAGTCAGGAGAGGTCTGCTGTGCCATGTGGGTTGCTCCCTGGCCGGCTGGTGATTGAACTTCTGCTGCAGAGGCTGTGGATAGCTTCATAGGTTGTGTCTTAACCCCTTGCGCCACCAGGGAAGCCCCTTATCTTTCCTTTTGCTAATGTGGTGAATTACAATTGATTAATTTATATATGTTTAAGTATTCTTGCACCACTTCAATAAATTTCATTCAGTTGTGATGCATGATCCTTTAAAATGTATTGTTGGATTTAGTTTGGTAAGATTTTATTAATGATTTTTTGCATCTTTTCTTTCAGAGAAATTGGTGTGTATTTTTTTGGGTAAGGCTTATGTCTACTTTTGGTATCAGATAATCTTAGCCTTATAAGATCTATATGGGAGTGTACTCTTTTCAGTTTTTTGGAGCAATTTGAGTAGGATAGGTGCTAGCTGTCTTTGCATGTTTGGTCTTGGGGGAACGTTTGGTTTTTGGGAAAGTGTTGATTACTGTTTTAATTTACTTGCTTCTCATTCATCTGTTCAAATTTTCTGTTTCTTACTGAATCAGACTTTGAAGGATGTACTACTTTAAGAATTTTTCCATTTCTTCTATATTTTCCTATTTGTTTGCAGAAAGATGTTCACAGAAGCCTCCTGTAAATCTGTTTATTGCTGTGAAGTCTGCTGTAACTTCTCTTTCATTTTTTGAGTCTATTTATTAGTTTTTTCTAATATTTTCTTAGTGAGTCTAATATTTTCTGAGTCTGGCTTGAGAATGTCTATGCTGTTTTTATTTTTTTCCCTAAAGAATTAGCTCTTAATTTCATTGATGTTTTCTACCATATTTTTCATTTGTTTCATTTTTTTTCTGTTCCAATTTTTATTTTTCCTTCCTTCTACTGGTTTTTGGTTTCATTTTTTTTTTCTTTTTCTAGTTCCTAAAGGTATGATATTTGATTCCTTATTTGAGATCTTTCTTGTTTCTTGATCTAGGCTTGTATGGCCTTTAGCAAAGTACCTATTGTTAACACTTCCCTACTTGTGTTGTTTTGCTGTGTCCTATAGGTTCTGATGGCTCTTGTCTTCATTTTCTTTTTTCTCTTGGTGCTTTTTAAATTTCCCCATTGATTTCATTATCAATCCAAATGCTACTCAGTATCATGTTTTTAGTCTCCATATATTTGAGGTTATTCCTGCTCTGTTTTGTGGTTTATTTTTCATTTACTATCATTACGGTCAGATATGATTTCAATCTTCTTGAATTTATTGACATTTGCTTTGTGAACCAAAATGTGGTCACTCTTAAAGGATGTTTGACACGCACTACAGAAAAATGTGTACTCAACTCTTTCGGGGTCATGTGTTCTACAAATGTCTATTAGATCTATTTGGTCAAATTTGTCTTATAAGGCTGCTTTTCTTGGTTGATTTTCTGTCTGCTGGATCTGTCTTTGATGTAAGTGAGGGTGTTTCAGTTCCCTCCAACTATTGCTTTGCTGTTGATGTCTGGTTTTAGGTTTGTTAATAGTTGTTCTATATATTTTGATGGTCCTTCTTTTGGTACATACATATTGCTGAGTGTATATCTTCCTGATTTATTGATCTCTTAATCATTATATAATGTCCATTCTTGTCTCCTGTTGCCTTTTTAAGGTGGAAGTCTTATATCTAATATGACTATTGTTGCCACTGGCTTTTTGGGAGTCCCATTGGTTGTAGGATTGTTTTCCAAACTTTTAATTTAAGCCTGTATTTATTTTTGGAACTCAGATGGGTCTCTTAGAGCCACCAGAAAATTGGGGTTTGAGTTCTGATCCAACTAGCTATTCTGTACCTTTTCATTGATGAGTTGAGTTTTTGATATCTAGGGAAATTATTGATGTGTTGGTATTTATTAACATTTTGTCATTTGTTTTTAGTGTTTTTGGAGTTGTCTCTGTTCTTTTGCTCTTCTCTTACTCTCTTCCTTTGTATTTTTAAAGTTACATTTTGTGTAGTATTTAGATTCCACTTTTAGCTTCTTTTTTCTTCTGAGTGTTTTATATAAAGGGTCCTGTACATATAACCTGTCTTAATTTTGAGCTCCATATGCCAGTTCCACCTTTACTCTCCCTACCCCATATTTTCTGTTTTGGGACTCCTGTTATTTCTAAATGAGGTTTCTTTTCATTTTATAGAAGTCATTTTGATATTTATTACAAGGTTGGTTTAGAGAATGTGAATTCTTTCAACTATTGTTTATCTGTAAAGCTCTTTATCAGTCCATCAATTTTGAAATTCTGAATGTTGTCCTGATGGGTAGAGGATTCTTGGTGGGAGGTCTTTTCCTTTCACTACATTGAATATGCCATGCCCCATTCCCTTCTGTTCTGTGGCCAAACCACCAAAACAGCACTTACGTGACTTTGTGTGCCGTTTACCTATTTTACGAAGGGATATTCAATATTAAGGTTACCCCCATCTCCCATGTGAAAAATTAGTAAATTGTAGTTTGCTCAGAATTGATAGAATAAGCCTAGATTCTTAGAGAAGCTTAAAAAGTGCTGCGTTCTAGTGCCAAGTAACTTTAGCATTAACACAGAAGTAGCACACACATATGAACTGTTCAACAGCTGGAATTCTTGATTAAAATCGAATGTAATCTTATGCTGAGTTTTATCCTGAGCAGAAATTGAAATATCATGGAACAGTTCACATACTTGTGCTTATGATATAAAATATTCTGTAACTAGTTTTCATGGGTTCCCAGAATAATATTTTCTCCATACACATCAGAAACACATTTATTTTAATATTTCCAGATTTAAAATCTGGATCTTATAGAGTACTTATATCTTAATTTCCTGAGGTATTTTTCTTGACACTTGAAAATGAAGCTTTTTACTTTTTTTGTGTATTATTTTCTGACTGTGAAATCAACTTTGGGAATAAATTAAATACATACCCAATTTAGATTACCCTATTATCATAATTAAGTAGTTTTCTTTTACTCATGCTCTAGCTGAATTTAGTAAATGCCTTTGCAATATCTATGATGTTTTTGTTTTTTCCTTTAACTTTTCAATGTTAAGTTATGCTGAGAGATTTCTAACGAGTTACCCTCAAGCTCCTGTAATAAAAACTACTGAAAATATTTTTATTTTATTACACTGCTATTTCCTAGTATTTTATTTTTAAAGTTGCCTTTTTTGTTCAATACAGAGTTAATATATAGTTTTATTTTTCTACTTTGCCAGATATAATGTTCTAGTATTAAAATTGTGCTGACTTCATAAAGTAAATGGATAATGTATAAGTCAGTATAGGTGAGTTTATTCTACAGAAACAAACAGAAAACTTTGCTGGATCAATAATAAATCTAAAAATATTGACCTGATATATTGCTACATTTTAGTTTTATCTATGCTCACGAGGTATGTACATGTATGTGCATGTAAGCATCTTAACATGATCTGTGAACTTTCATGAGCTCTGAGATAATTTATTTTATAGATAAATGTCTGCTTTTTTCCCCTAAAACTCTATTGTAGGCCATCTCCTTACCTAAGGAGTTTGACTTACTCATTTGGCTAAAACTAAATTATTACTTGAAGTTTTTTATTAGTAAATATAAAATTCCTTTCTTATATAATGATAGCTAAAGCCCACGGATCTCTTTTTAGTTGACAATTTCATTGAGACTGAGCTCTTGACATGAAATAAACAAAATGATACAAAACTGTGAGCAATTTGGGTATCATCACCTATTTGCGAGGTATCTGAGCAACTCTTTCAACGAGACATGGCCTTAGTTCTATCATTTACAAAATGAGAATAATAAAAATCTCCCACTTTATGTTTTAGATCTCCAAAACAACAGCATATCTTTTTCATAAAATCTTCATATCTGCAGTACACAGAAGATGATAAATATTGTTCAGGAATTAACACTTTTCTATTTCCTAAAGTTAACCTTATTAGAGAAATTTCCTTAATATGTTAAAAAAGTTACATCTTGGGTTTACATAGAACATAATCAGAAAAAAATCCATTTAGCATATAGTATGCTCAGCAGTTTACTGATTCAAAAAAAAACACATATTTAGAGCCAATATACTTGGTTTTAATCCAGTGCCCCAGACACTCGAAATATAGAAAAAACAGTATTTAACAACTATCCATAATGAGCCATAAATCCATTTCTCTTTGTATATAGTGACAAGAAAAATAAATGTCTCTTCAGAAGAAAAATACAATGAAATTGATTTCCATTTTTATTTTGTTTCTAGAAAATTTGAAACCAAATCAGTGTTTACAATAATTAACCTAATTGAGTTACAAATTAATTGAGTTACAAACACCCACACATTTGCTTTTAATAATCAACCTTATTTTGACTGTCTTTTTAAAATTTTCTTATTTTATTTTTGTTCAGTTTTATAGTATGTCACAACTGTTAGAGTATAAATGCATTAGTATAACAAATCAATAGAATTCAGTTAAAATGTGAATTGGTATCAAAATGATAAGATAAGAATATTATTGTACAACCAATATAAATGCCAATAGATAGTCAATGTTTTCCCTTTTCCTTACCAACATGGGTTTAGGTGTTTGTTTTATGTTTGTTTGTTTTTATAAATAAAACTATTTTATAATTTTATAAACAGTATCATGATTGTAAATGCATCACATCAGTGTAGAGGTAACTGAAGACCTCTGATTTATAACATTTGCTGATTTTGCAACTATCCACATGAAGTTACTGAATACAGTTTTATGAAGAAATACTCAATAGCTCACTAGTTTATAGTATTTCTATCCTTCAAAGGCAATAAATATAAAAAATCTCAAGTTCATATATAATACCAAAATGTAGTAGAATAATTTAGAAAAATAAATTTTTAGAATGTATTTCTTTTGTTTAATTATAATGCAATTTATTATAATAGCTTAAATAATAGTATTTAAGCATGGGTGCATTCAAGTGACTCACAAAATTCCTGAAAATTTGGTATTTCTTATTTATTCTGCACAAACAACAGTGATGGAGTCCCTGCTTTCACACAGACCTATGGAAATATGTTTCTAATAACAAGAGAAAATGTTTCTGAGGGATGATAAACATAACTTTAAAATCCCATGCTTTTTTGGGGTTACTACAATCAGCAGAAGGGAATAAGAGCCATATAATTTTAGGTTTAAGGGACAATACTTTATTGTCAGTGCCTAATCTTGGATTTAAGTGGGAAGATTGGTTCACTATTGGCAACATTCTGCCACCTTACGATTTCCCTTCACATACTCCAAAAAAGGAAAAAGGCTGTTGGAGATGGGTACCTGAAGTGAGTGGAATCATGTTAAGAAAGAAAGCTGCTAGTTCAACAATATTAGGGACTTCCTTTGAAGCTCAACTAGATTAATAGCTTTTTAAGGATGTGGTGAAAAGTGTTATCACGTAAAACTTTCAAAACCAAACTTACAGTGTTAAAAAATGTGCTTTAGGGAACTGTTCAAATTTAGCAAGGGAAACACTAAATGACCTAATAGGCCATTTCCTCCTCGAAATTCAATGGTGCTATAATTTATGTATTTTGGCTCAATTAGAGCAGAAGGTTACATAAGGTTTTTAAATCCTGTGTTTTATTCCCCTAGGTTCACATGATGCTTGCATTTAAATACTAAATACTTTTTGCACTAAAGCTTTCATCACACCAAAATGTCTATTATTTATGATAGGGTTTGAGGCTTTCTTGCAGCTTATTATTTATTGACATTTTACATGAGGAGAATTGAGCTATACGATTTATAGTTTCTGAATGACAATACTTTGAAAGCTATTGCTAAGAAATTGAATAGAAAAATGTCCAGCTTTTGTTTTATTGTTTGATTTATAAAGCAAGTCACTTTAATACTATCACTCTGAATTGCTATTTTCTTTTTAAACAGGAATAGAGCAGCAATAACAACACATACCGAACCCACCAGAACCCTATATTTCCTCTAGCTTCTATTTTTTTGCTTTTCTTTCAACCAGAAAGTTACATACACTCCTTTTTTCATGAACGCACCACTAAATTATTTTCCAGTTCATTGCAACCTTTTCTCCATCCCTGCCACTTATACTGCTCCAGCTAACCTTACCCACCACTTTCTATTCCCCAAATCCAGTAGACACTTTTAAGTTTGATATTTAACTTCTTTGTGGTATTTGGTAATGGTGGTCCTGTCTCTTCCTATTGAAACCTTTGCCTTCCTTTTTTATCTTTATATTCCTGAAACAGCCCTGTATTCAACAAAGAATTGGTTCTATGTGGCTCTTTTGAATAAATGCAGTGTTCAGAGTAACTTTAAAATATCCCCTCTTCAGCTTAGTTTTGGTCATATCTTCAAAAGTATTCCTAAGCATTATTTTATTATCCCCCAGTTATATGCATCAGCTAAAGAGTAAAGGGTACATAAATGCCCTTTCTGCTTTTGCTGTTTATAACTCGGAATTTGGGTATTTTTTTCCTACCCGCTGTAGCTCCACCTTGGCTTCCTCTCTCTCCAGACTATCCCAGACCTGGCATTGAGTGTGGCTACTCAGCTTTCATCATCTATCCTGGCCAGTGGAATGTTCCTTCTGATGCTCCTCCCTTGGCTGGCTGTGGCTCCCTACTTTCATTTTCACTAGGGGCACAGTCATTCACCAACTTCCACTGGAAACATTTTTTTCCAGACATTCCTTTTAGGATAAGTGCCATTTCATAACTGGCCACTGGATCCTGTCACTATTTTTTACACTTCACTAGCTTCACATTTATCTTTTTCAGTTTCATAATCACAGTGAAGAGGTTTCATTTTCATTGCTTTGTTTAGAAAAATAATAATTTGCATTTTGTTTATGTTTATGTAAAAAAAACATGTACCTTTTTCTTAATGTAATCTTTTCCCTTTCCTAGTTTCCTTGTTTTTCTTTTTCTTCATATTTCTCCTTCTTGTGACTTTTCATGGAGCTGTGTCTTGATTTGCTAAAGTCTGATCATGGATTATAAATTTAAAAAATAAGTTTAGGGCCTCCCTGGTGGTGCTAGGGGTTAAGATGCAACCTATGAAGCTGTCCACAGCCACTGCAGCACGAGTTCGATCCCCAGCCAGGGAGCTACCCACATGGCACAGCAGACCTCACCTGTCCACTGCTCCCCTTAGGAGTGTGTTTTGTGCAATCTGCCTGTTCTGTTCCCCCTACTCTGTCTCTGGTGAATCCTCTCACCCCCCCCCCCACACACACCTCTGGCCTGTACCCAAGTTCTTGTATGCATAAATAAAATAAATCTAAAAAAAATAAGCTTATTCAGCCCCCAATCACAATGGCAGGGTCTTCCATCTTTTCTAGCTGAGTTCCTTAATCAGGAAAAGAACATGTTTAGCTCTAAGATTGTGGTGAAATTTCTTCAGGTATTGAACCTTATCACCTTCTTTGATAGAAATCTGAGCTCAACGTTGTCCTGTGATAAATTTCTATCTTGTCCCATATTTTTATTTCCAAAACTAGGTAGAAAATAAGTAGCCTGTTGACCTCATCTCATCTGAAGTGTTTGTGTGTATATATCTGACTTCATACACATTTTTCTGTTATTGAATAAGTTACTGTGGAACATTTCAGAAAACTGAGTTAACTTTCATAAGCAGAGAATATTGTAGAAAGGATAGAAGATAAGATTTGCTTTGATCAGCTGTGTCTATGTACTGGGTGCAATGAATCTGGATCTTCCCTTGCTGTTTCTACCCAAAGAAACGGAAAACATCTGTGGTTTCTCTAGTAGGAAATTCAGAGGAACATAAAGTTTCTGTCAAATATTCAGATACCCTGATCATATTCTGAAAGAAGTTTACAATCACAAGACTTTTCTAAGTCAGTCATTTTAGGTATGTAAAAATGAATGCTCAGCTTTGAGTACAAGACTTAGCTTAAAGCTCACAGAGGGAAACAACTGTATATTTGAATCAGTGTGGTAGATTCATGCTTTTGAGTTTCACTAGTACCTATTTTCTGTAGAAAATACTACCACAGAAAGTCTGAAATTTTTCTGAATGTAAAATTTCTTTCCTGTGCTGTTTCCATAATGTTGGTTGGAGTAATACTTTATGGATATTGGACTATATTCTGACTAAAATCTGTTCCTTCCATTTATTCTGCCCTAGTAAAGTAAATTTCATCCTTAAAACTCAATCCATGTCAATAATGTAATTGTTTTGGGATGTCTTTCTCCAAAATGGTAACGTCTCTAACAACTTCTATGAAGAATTTAAATAGTCCGATGAAAATAAGGCCAAACAATTTGCTGAAAATTCCACTTTGCTGCATTTTTTATATAAAAAGGTGTTACCATATGAAGTTGGTTCTTGGCACCAGCAGAAGACCATGACTCATGGAATGAGTAGACGTCTGTGTGTCACAGTATGTGAAAGGGTCATACTCTGTCAAATTTGCTAGGTGGGATGAAAGAGGGCTGTCATCTTATGAACAAAGTAAAATTAGCCTCACAAATTTTTTTAAGAGCCAACTTTTTCTACTTAAAATTCAGCTACACTTATGGTTTTCCTGTGAGAGAGAATATCATTATGCTCACAGTTTCTAGGAGTTTGGATAACCCACCACATATTTATAGTGGTGCATATGTAAATGCTGCAGCCAGAGAGTAAGTGACAAGTGATGGTAGAATGCTGGTAGACAAAGCAAAACTGAAAGATGAATAATGAACATCAGTGTAGGGTAAATGATTTTCAGGCTTTTCTGCCTTCCCACCATTAGGATTGCATGCCTGATGGCCCACCACCTGCATTTTGTTACATTGTTACCTCCTGTTGTATTGTTTACTTCTGTGGGCCATGGCTGTGGTATTTATATTGGCCAAGAGCAGCAGAGGCAAGAGAGAGAAAGAGCACCAGAGAGCCAGGAAAGAGGAAAGATTGAAGATTTTCTGGGGGCTGGGAGGCCTGCCAGCCTCCTGGCCCCTCTGGCGCCCCTGCCTGCTGTGTACCTGGTTGCCTCACACATGTAAAAGCTCAATAAAAGCCTGAAAAGGGCACGGAGGACCCCGGGACTCTCCTTTAGCCATCTGCTCAGATCATAGAGAACCAGCTCTGTGCCCTTCCTGGCACTACAATCAGTCTATATAAAGGTTTTCTATCTCAGAACTCAGGCCCATTGGCATTTCCAGACACTGCAGTGAGTCTAGGACCGGAACATAGACTAAAGACTTTGGCCGAAAATTATATCTAAAAGCAAAATCAGACACTGGCAGACCTAAACTTGAGGCAAGTGCGACTGTACCTTAGGGGAATTGCTGAATTCCCCAGACATAGTAAATATATTAGTTTAGTAGTAACGACAACAGTATGATTCAAAATATAGGTAAAGTCTGAAAATA
Organism: Talpa occidentalis; assembly: GCF_014898055.3. NCBI lineage: Eukaryota > Metazoa > Chordata > Mammalia > Eulipotyphla > Talpidae > Talpa > Talpa occidentalis. The sequence continues at coordinate 90,201,526 of NW_023602073.1, forward strand.
AAGAACTAACAATCAGTCTTACATAGTTGATAGCATAAAATGCTAAGAAGTTCCCAGCTCTTGGAAAATTTCTATTTCACTATACAAGAATAAAATTTATATTTTATGATTGCTGAAAACAGAACAGAACGGACTTGTCAATCTGAAGTGTGAGACCATAGTCGGTATTATATGTGTTTGTATGAAAACAGCACCTTTTTCATCTTCGTGTTTGAGAGCTTTACAAAATGATAACTACTAGTATTAATATCATCTTGTAAAACTATCAAACCAATATTTTAGAATAAGCTCTTTTCCATGAGTCTGTGTTTGCTAATAAGAAAACAAGGTTAAGAATGGTAAGAGGACTTTTCCAAGGTCTCTTAACAGAAAAATTGGCAATGTTTTTACCAAAATCAAAAATTTTTTTTTTTTTTTTTTTTTTTTTTTGGCTACAGAGCTCCTGTTATTGTCATCACCCACAATGCCTCCAGGTTAGGCACACTTGGATGACTTTCAAAATACTGAGGGAACACCAAATGTCTGTTCCTAATTTCATTATAATAAGGGACATACAAAGTATATGCTTTCCTTATTTGGAAATAACTGAAATAACTTTGTTTTTCCTCTCTCACTTACCCTGAAGACAGTTTACACTTGGTTAGACCACACAAGCAAAGTTTTAAGAAAAACAGGCATTTTTAAAGAAAGAGCTAAGAAACTAAAAGCAGGAATAAGAATGGAAACTTTTTTTTAAAAGTAAGTATATCACTTACCCATATCCACCACATTTTATAGTTTTCGGGCTTAACAGAGTTGCTTGTAAAGCAATGCTGAGATTCAAATGTAAGTTGGCACACACAAGTATATGATAATACATTAAGTTCTACTTAAATCTTGTCATTTCATTCTTGCTTTGTTATCTGTTGACACCATAATGAAACATAAAATAATGAAAAGTGTCTTCATTTTGTCCTGTGGTTTTCTTAGGGCACTGTGGAGGAATTTATTAGATTGTTTCAAATGACTGTTTATTGAAAGTGCATGTTCTAAATCAAGTATATAGTACAGGAAGATATGGGCCCAAAATGAAAAGTCACATATTATTATGAGACTTACTACATAGAACACATACATTTTCAATATTTCACATACTTTTTATTCTTGCTTGTTAAATGTCTAAACACTTTTGTCAAGTCATTTCTTGGTCACAGAAATCTACAGAGAACTACTTATATATCAGCCATTATTTGAGGGTACTGTGGATACAGTTATGAATGAGATAGACAAGATCTCTGCATAACAAATTTCTAATAGTAGGTAAGAAAAGTTTTGTGAAAAATAAAACTCACTATGATGAAGGCCCTCAAAATTCCTGGACTAGAAGAAACATACCACAACTTAATAAAAGCCATATATGACAAACCTAAAGCCAATATCATTTTGAATGATGAGAAACTAAAAGCCTTCACTTTAAGATCTGGAACAAGATAAAGCTGTCCACTCTCACCACAGCTTTTCAATATAATATGGGGTGTCCTTGCTAGAGCAATTGGGCAAGAGAAAGACATACAAGGAATCCAAACAGGGAGAGAAGAAGTAAAACTATTGCTATTTGTGAATGATATGATAATATAAAGAGAGAACCCTAAAAACTCCACAGAAAAACTAATTAAAACAATAAACCAGTTTAACAGGTTACAAAACCAACACACAAAATCAGTGGTCTTTCTATATGCAATTAATCTCAAGAAGAAGAAATTAAGAAAAACATCTCATTCACATTTGTACACCCCTCAAAAATAAATAACTGGGAATAAACCTCACAAAGGAGGTGAAAGACTATACAAAGAAAACTACAAAGCATTGACTAAAGAAATAGAAGACAATACAAAGAAATGGAAAGGCATCCCATGCTCATGGATTGGCATAATTAACATTATCAAAATGGCCATTCTACCAAAAGCAATTTACAGATTCAATGCAATTCCAATAAAAATCTCAATGGCATTCTTCAAAATATTGAACAAATATTGATGAAATTCATATGGAACCACAAAAAATGTCAGTCAAAGCTCTCCTAACTAGAAAAAGTAAAAATAGAGGTATTACACTCCCAGACTTCAAACTATACTACAAAGCCAATATAATTAAAACAGGCTAGTACTGGAACAAAAACAAACATGCAGACCAATGGAATTGAATTGAAAACTCATACATAAGGCCACACATATATGGACACCTAATCTATGAGGAAAGAGCAAAGAATATGCTCTGGAACAAGGACAGTCCTTTCAATAATTGGTGCTGGGAAAACTGAACAGCTACATGCAAAAAAATGAAACTGGACTACCATTTCACACCATACACAAAACCCAACTCAAAATGGGTAAAACACCTGAATGTAAGACCTGAAACCATACAATATATAGAAGAAAACAGGCAAAACATTCCATGACATACATCTTAGAAACACCCTTAAAGACTCACCCGCCTGAAGCAAAGAAAATGAAAGAAAAGATAAACACCTGGGACAACATCAAACTAAAAAGCTTTTGCTCAGAAAAAGAGACAATAACCAAGATGAAGAGACACTGTACAGAATGGGAGAAAATATTTGCACTCAGTACAACTGATATGAGATTGATATCAAAGATCTACAAAGAGCTTATACAACTCAACGAAAACAAAATAAAGAATTCAGTCAAAAAACGAGCAGAAAAGCTAAAAAACAGTTCTCCAGAAAGGAAATTCAGATGGTCAACAGGCACATGAAAAATGCTCAACTTTACTTATAATCAGAGAAATGCAAATCAAAATCACAATGAGATATCACCTCATACCAGTAAGAAAGGCTCACATTTAAAACAAAACAAAACAAAAATTAACAACAAATACTGGTGAAGATATGGGGGGAAAAGAACCCTCTTACCTTGCTGGTGGGAATGCAAACTGCTCCAACCACTATAGAAAATCATGTGGAGGACCCTTAAATTATTAAAAATAGGTCTGCAATATTACCCAGCAATTCCACTCCCAGGAATCTGACCAAAGGACACAAAATTATTAATTCAAAAGGATACCTGCACCCCTATATTTATTGCAGCACTATTTACAATAGTTAAGATATAGAAACAACCTAAATGTCCAAAAATAGATGACTGGATTGAGAAGATGTGGTACATATACACAATGGAATGCTACTTAGCAACCAAAAAAGATAAACTCAGGCCATTTGCAGCAACATGGAGGTAGCTGGAAGGGATTATGCACAATGAAATAACTCAAAAGGGAAAAAGAAAAATATCAGATGGTTTCACTTATAGGAGTATGTAAGGGAACCAAACAAGGGGTAGGGATTAAAAAAAAGAGAGAGAGACAAATCTGGCAGGCAAATGATAAATAGGTACAAACAGCCGGGGAGGGAGAGGGAAAGGGATCAAAACAGGGGAGGGAACAGCATAAGAGACTATGGTGACTGTTTATGGATGACTTAGTGGTGGGAATTTTATGGGGCCTACACACCTGAGAAGAAAAATCAAACATTATACAAAAATGAACAATTATGAAATATATATATTTAAATAAATAAATGCAATTATAAAAGAAAAACTCACTATGTAAACAACTATAAATATGAATAGAAACACTAATTAATATAATTGTTCATCCGAAGTCTTTAGTTCAGAGTTCTTTATTAATGCATGAATATCATTTGTTTGGCAACTAAGTAGTCTTCTTGGCTGTGAAGGTGTTCCATTTTCAGTGTTAAAAAGACATGATATGAAAAGAAACTCACCATTGTATGCTCAGTCTGCTGTACTATGTAATGTGTTCTGCATTATGTAATCTTTTACCAATATTGGCAGCTTCTATGTCAGAATGGCAGGACTATTTGGCATGGGTGCTGTAACAAGAACCTAAGATATCCATGTAAAAAAATAGAAGACTATAAAACTCACTAATGCTCTGGGTGATTTACCAAGTATTGGCTACAGGAAGAGTGGAAAATAAAGTGTCTTTTTTCCGCCTCACTTCTATTTCCCTATGCAGTATGTTTTCATAAATGACTAACAGGTAGCATGCTAAAATTAAGTTCTGTCATCTAATAGACTGGAGAACCTGTGTTGAATAAATATAAAAGACTTTCTAGTGTCTTTAATATTTAAGGTACTCTATATATCTCTAAGAGACTGTCTTGTTTTATTTGACCATAAATTTTTTATGAAGTAAAATTTTTAGACAAATAGAAAATACACAGAAGTCTCCTAATTTATTTGCCTAAAAAATAATTCTTTACTACTTGACTTTGTTCTACCTTAATGAAGTTTGTTTTTATCATACATCAGCATTGTATGCTAATTTTGTTAAAAAGACAGATATTCTATAATTTCCAAATGCCAACAATAATGTAAGCCAACGATACTTCAACTAAAAAATGAATTCATTAATAAAAAAATAACAACAATGCTGAAAATTAAACAGAAAAAGAGCTATGGACTCAAATGACAGTTTTAAAAGAATTGTGGTTTTATGTAATTTCTAGTGGTGAGGGGGTGGGTAAAAAAAGAGTCATAAGTGAAATCCCAAAATGTGCAAGAACAAAATGGAGTTATTATCTATTTATGATGTGAGGATTGAACCCAACGTGGTAGAATGAATCAATAACCCCCCACGATGCCCTACCATTCATTCACTATTTTCAAAGTCTTATGTGGAAATCTAGATTCTACGTTCAAGGTCAAAAAAGCAATGACTTAATCTCAGCTCCTCAGTTTCAGTTCCAGGAGCTGACATTCGGAGTGACCTGCAAACTTAAGAATGCAGAGGATGTTAATGGTGGGATGGGGAGAAGAATGAGAGTCCTGCCTCTAATTTAACTGCTCATTTCATCATAAGTTTGTGGTACACTATTTTAGGTAAATTACTACCTTAAATAAAATAAAATACAAAGTATATTATCATTTGGAGACGAGTGACTTATTTGTTCCAATTTGCTATTTTACCCTCTTTTAAAGCAATTAAATAGAAGCAGTTTTGTGAAAAATAACTTAATGGTGATCAGTTTATAACTGCTCCAATCCTTGTAATTTCTGTAAGTTCTTTTATATTTTTTAAAGTTGATGTACAGGAGGGAGTGCTTACATTTAAATACAAAGTAAAGCAAATCTAGTAATTTTCACACTAGAAAATCTAAAGTCAGTATTAAAATATCTATAAAAATATTTGTAGTTCTTATAGCTATTGTCTCCATCTTGAAGGGACTGCCAAAATATTTTTTCAATCACTTTCAGTCATTTAAGAAGATATGTGGTTGGATAGATTTTTCTCCTGATCCTGGGTGGGGTCAATATGTACATTCTGCTAAATTCCTGCCTTAGGCCATCTGAAATACTAGAACTGGCTGAGTACTATAGAGAAGCAAAGTGGACTTAATTAGCATAATTACACATTGACAGGATGCCAAGAGTTAGTCAATATTAACAAGGAAGATACGTGCTTGCTTCGTAAATATTATACTCTGATGCCTAGAGGATCTGAAATACATCCAGTTCTATCCCACTTCCACTCTCCTCATTGACCTCCAGTTCTAAACAAAAAAATATATTGACTAAGAATCAGGAAGAATAGGGAGAATATACAGATCATTAGTAACTATGGGAAAAAATAAATAATTGCTGTAAACTATTACTTGAGGTTCTCTTAACAGACTAGTAATAGATTGAACAGTGGTTGACTACCTATTTCATTCTGTAATGTTTAGTTATACTCTTTTTTTCTCAACCTTTGCAACAATTACACCCATGTAAAGTAGTGCTTTGACTTCTAAGTGTGGTAATGTTAAGTTGATGTTAGCAAACAAATTTCTGTCAGTTGAAATACTATGTTAGGCAATTAATGCTTCCAAAATAGCTTAAATCACCTAGTCATAAGAATATTGAAATTCTAACAGTATATTTCCATATTCAATAGGAAGTTTTCAGTTTATTATAAGTGAATATTGTTTTCTCTAAGATCTATCTTATTATTTTGACACTGTATTTGTTCTTCCATTCTGATAATGTGATTAATTTTATAATCTTCTCTTTTCATGACATTTCTCTTGCTACTTGAATTGCATATTTTATTCCATGCCAGAAACAAACTCCCCATCACTTTCCATGTGTTAAATAATTTATATATATATATTTTTTAAAGATTTATTTATATATGCATACAAGAGCTGGGGTACAGGCCAGAGATACAGGGGTAGGGGGTTTAAGAGGATCCACCAGAGATGGAATGGGGAACAGAACAGGCAGACTGACTGAAATACACTGCTGAGGGGAGCAGCAGGCGAGACAGGACAGGTCAGCTTCGCCATGTGGGTTGCTCCCTGACCTGCCAGAGATCGAACTCCTGCTACAGAGGCTGCGGGTTGCTTCATAGTGCGGTGCTTAACCCCTTGTGCCACCAGGGAGGCCCCAAAAATAAATCTTAAAAAAAAAACTTATTAAAAAAAAAACATGGGCAGATAAAATTTGACGCTGTTGTCAACTAAATTAGAGGTTATTTGAAGATAAAAACAATTCCTACTTATAGCCATCTCAACGCCATAAATAATGATCTTTTCCACACTAAAGCACTCTTTGAAGTGAGAGACTATATTTATTTGGGGTCTCAGTCTAGAATCATGTCTCTAGATCTAGATTTGAGTTAAACTTGAATTCTTTTGACATTAACTATTACAACTATTACATATTCAGCTGAACTAAAAAAAAATTTTTCATTTATTCTTTTATTCAAAAACATTTATTGAGTGTATTTTAGGTGCAACATACTGAAAGAAATATAAAAATAAAGCATCATTTCCAACTCAATAGTAAAAGAGATGAATCATGAACATAATAATTCTATCGAAGGGTAGAAAATGATCATTGTTATAGGAAGTGGTTATGCGGTTTTTTGCTGAGAGTTCTAAAGAAGATTGCACTGGAAGAAGTGAGGTTAGAGGAAGCCAATAATGGAGATACACATGAATCTTTTTTTTTTAATTTTTTATTTTACACCATTGTTCATATTTGTACTTATAATTGTTTTTTCCTCTTAGGTACAGATCCTATAGCTCTTCTACCACCTTATCACCCATGAATATAGATCATTTTAGGTGGAGAAAAGGTCTCGAGCATAATAACACGGTCAAAGACTTGGGAATGTTTAGGAAGGGGCAATTTGAATTCAAATCATGCTTCAGGATTGTTAATTACATTTGGAAATTTAGAGCTAGATTGTGGAAGTCCATGAGAGGTAACCTAGGAAGAATAAACTTTCATTGTTTAGGCCATAGAGAACCACTAGAAGTTGAAGAGGGGGATGAGCAGAGCTATGCTTCAGGAAGATGTCTCTGGCTGCTGAGGTCACATAAATAGTCATATCAGTTCTCTGATGTGAACACTCCAGTGGCCTCCTTCAGCTCCTTCAGCTCTCCCTTTTCCTCATGAACTTCATCTATGCTGGCATACATGCTAATCCATCAACCCATCTGTCACATTTCCCTCTTAACAGCTTTTCCTTTGGCCATTCCAACCTGGAATGTTCTTCCCATTCTTAGCTATATGACTCACTCTATGTATTGGTAACTTTTTGTTTCAAAATTACCTTCTAAATGAATTCATCTCACCACTTTATTGTTTCTGACACTAAGGATCCAGCAGTAGAGCTAATACAACATAACAATGACCCTAAACATTTAGTCTTCTGACTAGTACTATTCAGGCTAATAACTGTGACTGAATGAATATGTGAGTGATAGATCAAGTCTGGGGAGAAAAGTTTTGAGTTTTTAGCAAAAAGACAAATTCATTAATTTATTAAATACTTTCAGTTGGTATGAATGTTGTTTCTAATATAAAGAAGTATGTCTTTCTAATAGCTGCAAACATCTATTTTCTTGCTTTTCTTTATCTTCTAATTTATTATCCCAGTGGTTTTCAGAAATTAGTATGATTATACAAATTTCTCCTGAGAAATATCCTGCAATATTAAATACTTCATATTACTCTAAAATTTATATATGTATACATAAATTATATAGATGTATTATATATGATCTAGACAATATATGTGTAGTGTGGTACATTATGCATGAATAGAAATGTTTTAAGGATGTATGAAAGTCAAAATAAATATATGCAATGAAATTAAAACAGCTTGTAAATTTTCTGCTAATAAACATTTATCATATATGACACTATTATCATGTTTGAATATGATATTTAAAATTCTTCAAATTTAAATTTGGTTTTAAGAATTTCATTAGTGAATCTATTTGCTCCTCTTTTGACAGAACAAAGAGTCTCCAAAATTGAAGCTCATACAAAATGTTTAAAACATCACTGATTTAGTAATGGTTTCCTAATTAGAAATTATTATCAATAGAACATAAATTATATAGAAGTTTGATTTTTCCCAACATTATTGGTGAGTTTGCTAACATGAAGGCAGTAAAAATAAATTTTATGGAACAAATATATAATAATTATAAATTATGTGTTAATTACTCATTCAACAATCAGCAACTCATCAACAAAACATACAGATATGAGCAATAAAAATTAAATTCAGTGATTGAATATATCCCTTAGTTTTAAACACATAGAAATCATTGCTTAATGCATTAATTTTGTTTTATTATGAAGCTATTTTATTAAGGACAGAAGATAGAACATAATTCATATAATAGTTTATCTGCTGTTTATGAATTTTGAATATTTAGATATATGAGCTTCCATTTGTAACATTGCACTAATTTTGCAGAAGACAGTGATGGGATTATGACATTTTTGGGGGCTTCCATGGTAGTGTAAGGGGTTTAGACACAACTTGTGAAGCTATTCACAGCCACTGCAGCATGAGTTTGATCCACAGCCAGGAAGCTGCCCACATGGAGCAGCAGACCTCTCCTGACTCGCCTACTGCTCCTCTTAGCAGTGTATTTCAGTTAATCCTCCTGCTCTGTCCCCCACTGTCTCTGGTGAATCCTCTCACCCCCCGCACCTCTGGCCTGTACCCCAGTTCTTGTATATACGAATAAATAAATATTAAAAATAAAAAGGAATGCCATTTCTTTCCTAAAATTCTTGAGGGATCTGGCTGCATATGGGATCTTGAGAGGGAGTCTTATGGGGCCAATCCCCAAAGGCAATATATGATGTTTCTGCGTTTTCATTGAAAGAGATAGAAACTTAGAAACTTACAGGACTCTACTTGGACTTGAATTTTAAAAATAAGCAAATATCACCACCACACAGAAGCAATCAAAAACTAAATATTTACTGGGGATAAAGGAATTAATATGTGTCAAGCATAATTCTGCTCTGAATGTAAAATTCTGTTCTTAGGCAATAAGAACAATTTTAGGTGCAATATATATGCTATCAATTTAACATTAAGGTCTGCTGGACATTTCCAGATATTCTAAGATGGGTTGGGTTTACTAAAATTCTATTTTCCTGAAGTATTAAAAGAAATCATTGTAAGAGAAGTGAGGTCTCTATAGAGAAGACTGGTTCAGTCACTTCTTAGAAAAAAGTGGCATAATTGTTCTAACATAAAAGCTTTTAATTCACATTATTAATTTTTAATTATATCTCTATCACTTCCATACTATGTAAAATAACTCAAATCACACACTTTTTAATCTATAAAATGAGATTTTTCTTCTCAAGTAAGGAAGCTCTTCACATAAACTCTTAAGAGATAGTGTCCATAGAATACTCTCCTATTTGGTACAAGAACAAGAGGTAATAAAGTTATTGTTTCAAGTTCAGTGGGGAAAGAGAATGGTGGTATGGCCTCACGACACCATGCAGCTCCAGGGAATAATCACATTGCCCCCTCTCAACTCCTTGCAATGGCCTTCTCCACCCTACACTTTCTTAGCAAAGCTGCTCACCTTGATAGATAGAGCTGCAGTATGCCTGCCCATTATATAACTGGAGGCTATGCTGGAAGAAGAATTTGTGGCATAGCTGACATAGCAGATGGGATTTGCTGTTAAATCTTTGAAATATATGATAGGTATTCTAGAAATAAGTAGGGGTTGGGAGACACACAACTTGCAGAGAGATCTGGAGGTCAAAATATTTCATTAATGGAAACTTCGGTGAATTTTTCATGTTCTTGATAATTAAAACCTTGATATTACTGAAACATTGTGCTCTACCAAAATGCTAATCTGAAACACAATTTAAATTTATTTTCTTTTTGAGAAAGCTAGTGCTATACATCTTTATAATATGGTCATTATTGAAATGATAAATCAGTAGAGAGTAGAGGTAGTCATGATACTATTAACAACTTATCTGCAGAGAAGCAATCATCCACCATGACCCACGAGGGTATTCAAAGAAAAGATGATTTTTAACTGCATTCTTTCCTTATGAACTATGAGCTAGCTTCCCAGGTGTCTAACCTGGCTTTGCTAAACAGGGACCTTGAAGTCACACCATTTGAAAACAGGAAAGACAGGTTTGGAGAATTTCAATTTCAGAACCTTAATCTGTTCATCTGACCTATTAGCCCTTGTAGGAACCTTGGTTATAAGTTTGGAACTTATGATAGTTCCTCTAAGCCCATGTGTCTGGTATTTAAATCATTCTGATTAAATTCTTCTCTCTTCCAACATGTTCCTGGACGTTTTCTGATAGATATTTACTCTGGTATCCTTCCCACAATTAATTGATCAGCAGATCCATTACAGAAATTCTGGACCCATTACAAAATTCCGCTTGGAAAGCCTTCAACTTCTGTTTCCTGACCCTTGGCTGCCAAAGTCTCCAGTTCAAGCTACTATGGTAACAGGGTGGTCTCCAGGGAAAGGGGAGGGGGTTCCAGGTTCCTTGCACAACCCAAGGAAGGGTGAAGCTGAGCAGGGAGTTGGGGAAGCTAGAGAGGAGGCTGGAAGAAGACGGGGAGAAGGAAATAAAAGGAAGGAGACCTGGAAGAGGCACATCAAGCAGAGAGACATGTGAAGAAGCTGCACTTTCTTCTTGGCCTTGGACTTGTATCTGGGACTTGGGGGACACCTACACTTGAAACAGACGTAGGTGAGAGACCTGTGGGAAAATTAACAATGGCAGCCTTTATCTTGAATTTGATTTTGTTCTTTTCTTCCAGACTTGCCTGGTCCCTTATGCCTCTTTTCTATGGGTCCCCACCACGAGGTGCCTTGGACTTGTGGCAAGCTTTTGGGCCAACCTTGTTTGGCTGGGCATTTACTCATGAGAGTGTGGGTAACTTTGGGTGTTTGGTGTGAAAACTATTTTATCTATCCTTTCATGTCTGTTTATTGTACAATGATTGTATTAAAGTTCCTTTTCATTAACGGTCTTACACAATAGAGTATGTTTGTTTTGATGTGGTAGATGTCAGAACCTATTTAAATTGGGCAGGTTTGGGGGTCCTGGTGTGCCCCTCATTCCGCCAGGTAACAGAATTAACTCTTTGAGTAGGGCAATATCTGGAAGGTGCTTGCATAGAAAATGAAAGATCCCTTATTTTATCTGTGAAAATCTCTAATGCTATTCCACTTTTAGGATTCTAAATAGATGATAGATAAATAGATGATAGATAGATAGATTGGCTATATAAAGATGGATAGATATAAATATATAAGTAATAATTCTCAATTCAGTATAAAACAAGGATATTTAGGGTAAAGACAGCAAACATGAAAGGGAATTTTATTAGTAAAAACTTTTAGATGTAAATCTATGATGATTGGCAGTTCACTTAAGCACATAAAATATCTTAAGGTTAATAAATACAATTATTCTATTTTACTAGAGTGGCCTGAATTAATTGTATATTTAAAACATTTGTCACTTAAGAGCTTCAGGCTCTAGGGAATGCACAAACACTAAGAAGCTATTATGTGTAAGAGAGTCATTTGTACTTCATGAGGTAGTAAACAGAGCACATTAGTCTTCATTTCATGACCAGCCTCCATTTCCAATGTGGTGCTATAAATTTATGTAGATGTAGGTATAGATATAGATATACATATATATACATATATACATATATATACATATATATATGCTCAACCACTGCGCCACGGGGGAGGCCCTAGATATATATAGTCTTTACAATATAGAATGTGTCATTATATATATGTATTCATTTAAAATTGCTGAATTTTAGAGTGCAGCCTGTTTAATTAAAACGTATAAATCAAAACTTCAATATCATTCATTCCTTTGCAGTGCCACTAAAGTATAATTTACTTGTTCATTATCCAAAAACAATAAATCCCTAAACCTAAGCAGCCATTTTTTCTTCATTAATTAAGTGAATAGTAAATAGGAAACTGCTTTAGGGTTTAAACTTGTGAAATAAGTCACTTAGAGAAAGCATCCAATGGAATAGAATAAGGCTGCAAGGCCAACATAATTAATTTCGGTTTGTTGTATGTCAAATGTTTGTATTTAATGATATGAGCTTTAATTTTGAGCTAAACACTAAGTATATACATAGACTCATGACATGAAAAAGCACAACCAAGTTACTATTTCCATGTTTGCCTTTCCTTATACAGTAAAAGTCAACATGAGTCCTTACCAGGGAACTCCATTATCTAGTACATTAAATTACATTCAATGCATAGTACTTTTTATCATCCAGTGAACTAAATGGGGCACTAGAAGTTAATGTAGAGCCTGTCCTGTTTGATACATCCTGGGAATATACATTTAGACAGCTCATTTTCATATATTTTAAAAGTTTATTAAATCTGATGAAACAATAAGAAGAGCAAATGTAACCCATATGTAAAACATTAAAGTATTTCATTGTTAAAGAAAATTAAAATGTAATCATTGATCTAGAAAATACCTAACAACTGCTCACAGTGTGATTGTGGTCTATTAAGGGATAAAAGTAATTATAATGTATTTCAAAGAGTAGGAAATAACTAAGATTCTGAACTAGTCTCTAACTTGTCTATGATTAGTTAGACTTGTCTAACTGGTCTCTAACTTATTTATGATTAAAGATATTTCCCTTCTACCATGATCAATAGGAGAATGTACATTATATATATGTATACATAGGCATATATGTCATGGATTTCTTATTAACTAGCAATAGCCCTTTGTAGCAAATAGTAGAGATTTATAACTACTGAGGAATAAATATGGAAGGAAGGAATAAGACTCAGATAGTAAAAAGTAAGGAAGGAATAAAAAGCTAAAATCTTCCCTATATTGGGCATTCTACCACATATATTTTTTTACCCATTCTTGCTTCCTCCATACATATCTTTTAAAAATACATTTCCATGCATATCTAACTTTGCCACAATTGATTTCTTATCACTATCTTTAGTTGATTATTTCTATAGATAGCATTAAAACTAGCTTTTGATAATTTAGTACTATGCAATTTGTTCCAGCATTTTTTAATACTGATAAGCATGCTCTTTTTATTACTCAATATGTCCCATATGAAGCGGTCACACACAACTGAAATTTTTATTGAAATTTAGTACTTCAGAAATGTTTCTGGAAAACAATGAAGCTTTTAATTTTGGTGGTAATGTCTCTCACTGTTTCTATTTTTGCCTGGAATTTAGGGAAGTGACATCAATCTCAAGCTCCATCACATCAAATACCTTAACTCTAGACTTAGTATGTTTTTTCCTTTCCCCATTCTGATGAACCCCTTCTATGACATTTTTATAACCTGAGATCGGCCTTCTATTAGAAGTCTGACTGTAAAATCTTTTTTGGGGAATAAAAATAATACAAATGAACAAAAGAATAGATTTTTAATAGAAAAGGGAGTTTTTCAAGAATACACAGTAAGTGAATTTAAGTATAATTTAATGCTAGAAAGAAGACAAGAGGAAAAAGATAAAAAAAGGAAAAATAAAATGGCCAACCTATTTTTCAGGCAATGAATAAATGCATGAAAATTATGAAGTGATTGATGAAATGCACTTTAGGCCTTATTCTTTTTTTAAACATCTGCTAATATTCAGGCTAGCCAAATTCTCTGAAATGTCACTTATTATTAGAACTTTATTTTAATATGACATGAGACATAGCATATGAAAATATTTCATTTTATATCATGCTTTCTCATGCATTATTCACAATCAAAATCATATCAGAAGAAGATAAAATTTCCAAGCTATCTTGTTAAAAAATTCAGAGAGTAAAGCAATTCACAAAGAAAATTTCTAATAGAAGAAATTAGCATAAAAAACAACCAAGTATGAGATAAATTTCACAACAGAGGAATAGGGCTTGTATGCTCAAGCCAAATAACTTTCCTGCAGTAAACCTCTGTGACTCCTTATTATTGATATAAAAAATACCAATAAATTCCTTTGTTTGATATATAACAAGGTCTATTATCTGACTTATTGTGCATTCTACTCTTCTTTTCTGGTCTTTTTCTACCCCTCCCCATCTATCATGTATTTGTATTCTTTATTCACATTGCACAGTGTTCATTTCTCTAATCATTCTGTGTGTTGCTTTACATAGAATGTTTCTTTAATGCCTTTTGTTCATCAGGTAATACTTTTCTACACTCCCTCCACCTTTGGTGAACTGTGGACAATGGTTTGGATCATCAAGCATGAGAAGCCCATAGGAATCATAAAGGCCTTGATCATCTTCCACTGTAGAAAAAATAGATGTCAAATATTTGCTCTTCTTTTCCTTTGCAGCATGAATATAAACACACATTATAGCCTGCTTTTTTACTCTGTAGATACTGATGTTTTTTTTACTCTGTAGATACTGATGTTTAAAAATAGGTACCAGGGTTTCATGATACCAGGTACCATCATATTCAATGATGAAAAACTGAAAACTGTTTGCTCTAAATTAGGTACATGATAAGGATGTCAATTACTAGTCAATATAGTGCTAGAATTATTAGCTAGAGCAATTAGTAATAAAAGTTATAAAAGAAATCCAAAATGGAAAAGACAAAACTATCACCATATGCAGATGACATGATAATATACATAAGAAATCTTGAAGATACCACTAAAAATAATAACAACTATTCAAAATAATCAGTATACTGAAGGTTCACGCAAAAATATATAAATACACAAAAGTCTACCGAATTCATATTTTAAAAAAATGAACTTGAAGAGAAAGAAAAAAATCCTGTCTCCTATTGCATCAAAAACAATGAATTACCTGGGAATTAATTTAACAAAGGAGCTAAAAGATCTGTGCAATGAAAACTTCCAGAAACTGTTAAACAAAATCAAAAGAAGACATGAAGAAATGCAAATATATTCCAATAGCATTTTTCAAGGAGCTAACTATTACAGAATATTATGTGGAACCACAAAAATCCATAAATAGCCAATGTGATTCTGAGACAAAAGAACAAGAATGGAGGTGTTACACTCTAAGACTGCATACTCTATCGCAAAACAATAGTAAACAAAACAGCATGGTATCGGACAGACACAGATCAATGGAATAGATTGGGGTACAGAAATAATCCCATGTTTATATGGGGCAGTTTTCTTTTTAATATATACAGTAGTAATTGTACTTATTTATTTGTACAGTTAATATATGATAAAGGAACCAAGAATATACAATGGAGAAAGGAAATTATCTTCAAGAAATGATGTTGAGAAACTTGGATGTCAGATAGAAAAGAATGAAACTAGAGCACTATTTTATAGCATATGTAAACATCAATTCAAGATGGAGCAAAGTCCTGTCTGTAAGGCTAGAAACCACAAAATAAATAGAAGAAAATGTAGGCAAAATACCCTATAATATTGCCTTTAGTGTTGTCTTTGGGAACTTGACTTCACCAATAAGGGAAGTAAAGCAAAACCAAACTAATGGGACTACATTAATTTTAAAAACTTGTGCATGGCAAAATAAAATATTATAAAATAAAAAAGACATTCTACCAAATGGGAGAAACTGTTTTTTGCATTAATAAGAGCTAATCTCCAAAATCTACAAATAATTCACACACACACACAACAAAAAGAAAACAAATACTCCAATCCAAAAATGGACAATAGGGTAAACACTGTTCCAAAGAAGACAAGGCTTCTTTGCTCACAGATGGCTCACAGGCACGTGAAAAAATGTTCTCATTGCTTATCATCAGGGAAATGCAAATCAAAACCACAAAGAGATACAACCTCTCATGTGAGAATGACCAGAGACAAGCAATGTTGGCCAAAGTGTAAAGAAAAAAAGAAACTTGCACATTGTGAGAATGTAGCCACCTCAACAATATATAGAGAGCAGCATGGACTTTTCACAAAACAGTATGGACCTTTCTACCAAGTGGGTTAAGAATATGTGGCATATACACATAGGATACCACCCAGTTATTAAAAAGAATGTGAAATCTTGCCATTTGTGATAATATGCATGGAACTGCAGGGGGTTGTGTTAAATGAAATAAGTCAGGAGAAAGACAAATACCAGATGAATTCATGCCTATGTACATTATTAAAATAAAGCAAAGAAACAGATAAAATGAAAACAAAACAAGTCCTGGATATTTGACTGCAGAACTAAGGCTACCAGCAGGGGCAGAGGTTTGTAAGCAAAGCAGGGAGAGGGGCTCAATGGACTATGGTAGAAGATCTTGTGCTTTGATGGTAGGCAATATCTGATAACATAGACTTGTGGAGATGTGAAACTTGTGTTGTAAAGCAAAGTTGTAAAGCAAAGTTGTGTTGTAAAGCAAAGTTACCTCAATAACTATATTTTTAAAAAACACAATGAGGGGCCTCCATGGTGATCAAGGGGTTAAACGCAGCCCTAAGAAGCTATCTACAGCCTGTGCAGCAGGAGTTTGATCTCCGGTCGGCCAGGGAGCTATCCACATGGTGCAGCAGACTTCTCCCGTCTCGCCCGCTACTCCCCTTAGCAGTGTAATTCAGTCAATCTGCCTGTTCTGCTATTGCTGTCTCTGGTGAATCCTTTCACCCTCCCGCACATCTGGCCTATACCACAGTTCTTGTATGCATAAAAAAAAAATCTTTAAAATAAAAACAAATAAACAAAAAAAACACAATGAGAATATTTCTTATCCAGTAGGATGGCTATAATAAAAATGTTGGACAATAAAAGCATTGTATAGATGCAGAGAATTTGGAGCACCCATTGATTGCTGATATGAATAAAATATCAATATATTTTATTTAAAATTCTGTCTTTTTAATAGATGCAAAATATTAAAGATTAAATGTTTTATATTCTATTCTCATATATATTCTATTCTCATCAAAAATTGGTGTATTTTTTTAAAGATTTATTTTATTTATACAAGAGCTGGGGTACAGGCCAGAGGCACGGGAGGGTGAGAGGATTCACCAGAGACAGAGCAGGGAGCAGAACAGGCAGGTGGAACGAAAGCACTGCTGAGGGGAGCAGCAGGCTAGACAGGAGAGGTCTGCCACGCCATGTTGGTATCTCCCTGGCTGGCTGGAATTGAATCCACGCTGCAGAGGCTGCAGACAGCTTCACAGCTCTGCACTCACCCCGCTGCACCACCGAGAAGGCCCAGTTGGTGTATTTTTTATACTTAGAGCATATTTAATTCTTACATTAAATAGCTTAAGAGATTACTGATTTCAATTTGTATCTATCTTGATCTATCTAAAACCCTGTTTGATTTAAATTCTATAAAATTAGAGCTGAAAAAGTAAGTTGACAAAAACTATTTGCTCTAAATATATTTTAAAGTTCTTAATAATTAACTCTGTATTACTTTATATTTAAAGTAAATAAAAATTCAGTTCCTCAATCGTAATAGTCGTATTTTAAGAAATCAATTGCCACATGTGGTAGTGACTACTGGGTTGAATATCATAAAGTAATTTGTATGCAAATTTGGCAACTTTTAGTGATACCTAAGGTAATGGGATAAGAATGAGGAACTAGAGGGCGGAGCAACATGGCGGCGAGGAGACGCTGCGAGTAAGATCTCCCATTAAAAAAAGTGAATAGGGAGGAAAAGCGGCAGGTCCCAGTGAGAAGTGGGACACGGAAGATAAACGGGTGACGCCAGCAAACTGCCGAAGAAGAAAGTGGCCATAAAAGAGGACTAGAAGGGAGGGAAGCGCAGAACCCTGCTCCCCTCCCCCGCCCACAGAGGCGGCACTCTCCGACCGGCAGAGAGGAGGAAACAACAAACCAAAACGGCCCACAAGAAAAACGGACGCAGCAAGCGGGACTGTGAGTGGAAAGGAACTATTTCAGCCACCACACCCCGTGAACGGGAGCTGTGGAGAACCCTGCAGGATTCGCCGCGGCGGTGAGTGAACAGCTCCGGGCGCCATTAGAGAAGAACAAAGACCCCGGGAGACACGCACACAGCCCGGGCTGCCAGTAAGCTTGCGTGGATAGCGGCGCGCTCGGCGCGCTTGAAAATCAAGTGCAGACCAGGATCGCGGCTGCCCAGGTCCCCGCGCCTGCGACCTAGGCTTGGGAGACGACCTAGGCTTGCGGGGAGGCACGGAGGTCCTCACTGAGGTGAAGATCCCTCCCTGAGTGAGCAGGAACCAGGCGCCCAGGCACGGGAGCGGTGCAAAAGGCGCCATTCCCGCGCCACTGAACTGGGCTACAGCCCGCGTCCTGGAACTGAGGGCTTTGGAACTGAGACCCGGGGCACGAAATTAGGGGCGTGGGTTCCCCACGACGGTGGGGCACAAGGCAGACACAGCACCCCAAAGCCGTTGAGGTGTACCCTACCATCCCCGCTTTGCTCCCTGTCCCACGGCGTGGAAAATCAGCTCCCCAAGGGCTCTAGGAGAGATCTTTGGCGCCACCTAGCGACTTGTAGACAGCACAGGCTCCTGAAGGAACTAGTGGCCAGCTGGGGAGTTAGCCCACACCCAGCCCCTTCCGAACAAGTAGTCTGAGCCCACAGGGAGAGCGAGCACCCACAGCCAGGGCAGACCAGGCACGCAGAAGAGTGTGCCTGACACCGGACGCGCAGGGAGTGTGTCCCGCATCAACATTTTAGAACAGGGACATTTCTTCAGTAAAGACTACCTGCAGAAGGCTTCCTCAGGAGCCAGAGGTGAGCGGGGGAAGTTCGCCCACGCCAGACCCCCTCTGGCCTGCAGTCCAAGCCCAGAGGGGGAGCAGGAACCCACCGCCGGGGCAGACCAGGCACACAGGGGAGTGTGTCCCCACATCGACATTATAGGACAGGGACCTTTCTCCAATAAAGACTGCTTGAAACTGACAGATGACTCCAGGAGGAACCAGAGGGGAGAAGAGAAGCCCACCCAAGATGCCGGCCAGTCCCAACAACACAGTGTCCCAACGCATACGGCAAATTAGAAAACAGACAGTAGGGAGGAGAAGAACCACACGCAACCTAGCAACTCTCCAGAGAAAAAGCACACCACAAAAAGAAAACCAGCCCCCAGATTGCAACGACAGTAACTTGGAAGAACTTCTGAGCCTTCCAGAAAGAGAATTTAAAATTGCCGTGATTAAAAAACTGACAGAAGTCATAAAGGAAAACAATGATAAGGGAAAAATAATCAACGATCAGAAGAATGAAATTGAGTCCCTAAAGAGGGAAGTAAAAGAAATGCAGGAGATCAAAGAATTAGTGGAAGAACTAAAGAATTCTGGGAAAAGCAATGAAAGCAGAATTGATGAAATGGAAGAACGAATAAGTGCTCTTGAAGACACAGAAATAAAAAGAACCAAAACAGAAAAGGAAAGAGAAGTACGAAGGAAAAAGAATGAAGAAAGACTTCGGGAACTATCTGACTCCATGAGGAAAGGAAATATAAGAGTTATAGGAATACCAGAAGGAGAGGAGAGAGAAGTAGGAGCAGAGAAAATATTCAAAGAGATAATTGAAGAGAACTTCCCAAATGTGAAGAAGGAGCTGAAAATTGATATACAAGAAGCAAGAAGAACACCAAACTTCCACGACGAAAGAAAAAATACAGCAAGACACATAATAGTAAAGCTCCCAAGAATCCAGGACAAGGAAAAAATAATGAAGCTGGCAAGAGGGAAGAAACAGATAACATTCAAAGGAAAGCCAATCAGGCTGACATCAGACTTCTCCGAAGAAACACTACGGGCAAGGAGAGAGTGGAGGGACATAGTCAACAGACTCCAAGAAAACAGATGCCAACCAAGAATACTCTATCCCGCAAAGCTCTCCTTCCTCTTTGAAGAAAGAATATGGACCTTCCAGACAAAGAGAAACTCCGGAATTTCATTGCAACTAAACCCCACTCCAAAAAATACTACAAGGAGTCCTAAAGCCAGAACCTCAGAGGGACGAATAACAATGAAAGAAGGCCAAAAAAAAAAAAGTTATTAAAAGAATAAATAAATAAAATCAAAGGAAAGACAAACACAATGGCAAATACAGATGTTAACATATCAATATTAACTCTAAATGTAAATGGACTAAACTCTTCAATAAAAAGACACAGAGTTGCAGCCTGGATTAAGAAACAAAACCCAACCTTTTGCTGTCTCCAGGAAACACATTTAGCTACAAAAGATAAAAATAGGCTCAAAGTCAAAGGATGGAAAACAATCCTACAAGCAAATGGGCCAAAAAAGAAAGCAGGAACAGCTATACTTATATCAGATAAAACAGATTTCAAACTCAAAAAGATAAAAGAGACCCCAATGGTCACTACATTATGATCAAGGGGACAATACTTCAAGAAGAAATAACACTCATTAACATATACTCACCAAATGAAGGAGCACCAAAATATATCAGACAACTGTTGTCTTCTCTGAAAACAGACATCAGAGAAAACACATACGTAGTGGGAGACTTCAACACACCACTATCAACAATGGATAGATCAACAAGACAAAAAATAAGTAAAGAAACCAAAGCTCTAAATAAGGACCTAGAGCAATTGGGCTTAACAGACATCTATAGAACACTAAACCCCAAAAAAACGGAGTACACATTTTTCTCAAGCGCACATGGATCATTCTCCAGGATCGATCACATACTGGGGCACAAGACAAACATCAACAGATACACCAAGATTGAAATCATACCAACCATCTTTTCTGACCATGAAGGCATCAAACTAGAACTAAACCATAAAAAGAAGGCAAGGAACTTTCCTACCTCATGGAGATTAAAAACCACACTACTGGAAGACCACTGGACTAATGAGGAGATCAAAGAAGAAATTAAAAAATTTTTTGAATTGAACGACAAGGAGGACACCAATATCCTAAATGTATGGGATGCAGCAAAAGCAGTAATAAGAGGAAAATATATAGCAATAGAAGCTCACATCAAGAAACAAGAAAGAACTCAAAGAAACAACCTAATCTCGAAGCTCAAAGATCTAGAAAAAGAACAACAAAAAAACCCCAAAACCAGTAGAAGAAAAGAAATAAAAACCAAAGCAGAAATAAATGAAATTGAAACTAAAAAAACAATCCAAAAGATCAATGAAACCAAGAGCTGGTTCTTTGAAAAAATCAATAAAATAGACAAACCCCTAGCCAGGCTCACAAAGGAAAAAAGGGAGAAAGCACAAATAAACAGGATCATCAATGAAAGAGGAGAAATCACAACGGACACAGCAGAAATCAAAAGATAATCAGTAACTACTATGAACAGTTATATGGAAATAAGTTTAATAATCTAGAGGAGATGGACAAATTCCTACAACTCTACAATCACCCAAAGCTAGATAAAGAAGAAATAGAACACCTAAACAGACCAATTACAATTAGCGAAATTGAAATGGTAATCAAAACCTCCCCAAAAACAAAAGCCCAGGACCTGATGGATTTACAAATGAATTCTACCAAACATTCAGAGACGAATTAGTGCCTATCCTTCACAAACTCTTCCAAAAAATTGAGAAGGAAGGGACAATACCAAACACGTTCTATGAAGCCAATATTACACTAATACCAAAACCGAACAAGGACAACACTAAAAAGGAAACTATAGGCCAATCTCCCTAATGAACACTGATGCAAAAATCCTCAATAAAATTTTAGCCATCAGAATCCAACAATGTATCCATAAGATAATTCACCACGACCAAGTAGGATTCATTCCAGGGGCACAAGGATGGTTTAACATCCGAAAATCAATCAACGTTATCCAACACATCAACAAAAAGAAATATAAAAACCATATGATAATATCAATAGATGCTGAGAAAGCTTTCGACAAAGTGCAACACCCATTCATGATAAAAGCCCTTGAAATTCTTGGGATACAAGGAACATACCTCAACATCATAAAGGCCATCTATGACAAGCCAACAGCCAGCATCATTCTCAATGGTGAAAAGCTGAAAGCAATTCCATTAAGATCTGGAACAAGACAAGGATGTCCACTCTCACCACTGCTTTTCAATATAATACTGGAAGTCCTAGCCAGGGCAATAAGACAAGAGAAAGACATCCAAGGAATCCAAATAGGAAAAGAAGAAGTCAAACTATCACTATTTGCAGACGATATGATAATATACATAGAGAACCCCAAAAACTCCACAGAAAAGCTAGTTCAACTCATCAATCAGTTCAGTAAAGTGGCAGGATACAAAATCAACATGCAAAAGTCAGTAGCCTTCCTATACACAAACAATAAATCTGAAGAAGAAGAAATCAAAAAAACCATCCCTTTTGTTATTGAAACAAAAAAAATCAAATATTTGGGAATAAATCTAACAAAAGAGATAAAGGACCTATACAAAGAAAACTATAAAACACTGTTAAAAGAAATAGAAGAAGACACAAAGAAATGGAGAGACATCCCCTGCTCGTGGATTGGAAGAATAAACATTATTAAAATGGCCATCCTTCCAAAAGCAATATACAGATTCAATGCTATTCCAATCAAAATTTCAATGTCATTCTTCAAAGAAATAGAACAATTATTGATGAAATTCATATGGAATCACAAAAAACCCGAATAGCCAAAGCTCTCCTGAAAAAAAAAAGAAGGGAATGGAGGCATTACACTCCCAGACTTCAAACTATACTACAAAGCCATAATCATCAAAACTGCATGGTATTGGAACAAGAACAGACATACAGACCAATGGAATCGAATAGAAAATCCAGAAATAAATCCACAGATTTATGGTCAACTAATCTTTGACAAAGGAGCAAAGACTATGCATTGGAGCAAAGAAAGTTTGTTCAATAAATGGTGCTGGGAAAACTGGGTCGCTACATGCAAAAGAATGAAGCTTGACCACTACCTCACACCATACACAAAAATCAACTCAAAATGGATTAAAGAACTAAACATAAGACCTGAAACCATAAAATATATAGAAGGAAATATAGGCGAAACACTACGTGATCTGCACATCAAAGACATCTTTACAGACACATCACCCAAAGCAGTGATAGTGAAGGCAAAGATAAACAGCTGGGACTACATCAAATTAAAGAGCTTCTGCACAGCAAAAGAGACAATAACAAAAACAAAGAGAAACCCCACCAACTGGGAGAACATTTTTGCACCCAACACTAATGATAAAGGACTGATCACAAAAATCTGCAAAGAGCTGATGAGACTCAGCAACAACAAAGAAAATAATCCAGTCAAAAAATGGGCAGAAGAGCTAAAAAGAAACTTCTCTGAAGAGGAAATGCAAATGGCCAACAGGCATATGAAAAAATGTTCAACATCACTTGCCATCAGGGAAATGCAAATCAAAACTATCATGAGATACCATCTTACACCAGTGAGAATGGCACATATTAAAAAAACTAGCAACAACAAATGCTGGCGAGGGTGTGGAGAAAAAGGAACTCTTCTGCACTGTTGGTGGGAGTGCAAACTGGTCCAACCACTGTGGAGAGCTGTGTGGAGATTTCTGGACCTACTAAACATAGAGCTTCCATATGATCCAGCAATTCCACTCCTAGGTATTTACCCAAAGGACACAGAAACATCAATTCCAAAGAGCACCTGCACCCCTATGTTTATAGCAGCACTGTTTACAATAGCTAAGCTTTGGAAACAACCCAAATGCCCAAAAATAGATGACTGGATCAAGAAGATGTGGTACATATATACCATGGAATATTACTCAGCATTCAAAAAAGATAAACACATGCAATTTGCAGCAACATGGATGGCGCTGGAAGGGATCATGCTCAGCGAAATAAGCCAAAAAGAAAAAGAAAAATACCGGATGGTCTCACTCATAGCAGGAATCTAGAAAACTTAAATAAGGGACCAGGAAAATGAATAACTATAAGAAAGTGAAAATCAAAATCAACAAAAAACTATGAACCAGAGACACTTTTAGGCGGGCGGGGGCGGGAGGGGAGGGATTGGGGTCAGAATGGGGGCTGCAATTGTATGGGGAATATAACAATAAAATTTATAAAAAAAAAAAGAATGAGGAACTAGTAAAACATGACTCCAAGTTTTGCAACTTAACAAAAGGTGTGGTAGATATTTCTATTTACTGAGTAACCTCAGTTAGGGATGGCGTGAGAAATATTCAAATGAATTCTATTTTCTCCTGCTTTCATTACAGTGAATGCTGCCTCAGCTATCTCGTCTTTAAGGAAGATTCTCTGACTTGTTCAGTCTTAGTACTAGACCACACATTTTTAATTCCAATATTTATAAGTATTTGTGTGGTGTCCACATTCAGAGTACAACAATTCTCAACAGGTAAGTCACACTTAGAATCTAAGATACAAAATGACCTTGATAAATCAAAATTGTGCCTTTGTTATATGCTCAACAGTTTCTGCTTGGGGATTAAAAATAATAATAACAGGGCCTCCCCTGGTGGCGCAGCGGTTGAGCACTGGGCTGTGAGGCTGCCCGCAGCCTCTGTAGCGCCAGTTCATTCCCCCGCTGCTGGTGAGGGTCCCACACACACACAAAAATAATAATAATAATAATAATAACATAAAATAAACACACAAAATGAAAATGGCTGTCTTGACAGCAGTGAAATTGAAAAAGAGATTGTAGTGATTTAGTTGACCACAGATTCCAGCAACCAAACCAAAGATGATGTCACCTAATAACAGCTACTTCCACCACCAAATCCTTTCTCCAACACGCCAATTACATACTTCTATATTACAATAATGTTGGAGAAGTGATTTCTAAGCTAGTTCCATGGGGCCGCACATTAAGGGGGGCATGGTTGCCTCTGGCACTCTCTGGTGCTGTGACTGCCACATGAGAGGAGACTATACCTGTTGAATGAGGGAAGCACTTGAATCTCCAGGCCCCAGGCCTCTGTTCCTACAGCTCCTGATTTCTGTCTAATGAGCTCAGCCAGACCTGCTAACTGTTGCTGTCAGCCCCTTGGATCTGGTGAGGCTGTACTGCAGCTGCATACACCTGACCTGCCACTGGTTTCCTGTGTACATACAACCATACATGGTCTGAATAGACTGGAGGCCAGCTATGATCAGTGACTGTGAGCCCTGCCACCAGAGCAGCAGTTTGAGCCACCATTGCAAGTTCGAGAGCAGGACTCTGTGAGGCTGAAGCCTGGAGTTTTGCACTGGAAGGTGGAGTGCACTGAAGCCAGTGGTCCCTGTGTCCTAAGACCATATATGGTCAGCACCACACAGTTGGTACAGTAGGCAAAAGGCCACCTTCCTGGACATCCTGGGCCTTGCCCTGCAACCTGAAAGAGGCAAACTTCCAAGTAGTAGATGGTGCTCAAAAGTGGAAGGTGGGACTTTGCAGACCACATATGCTCTGCCTGAACGGGGACTGTTGGGAACAAGGGGAAGAACAAAGCAGGCACAGATTTTAAAAGCTGGAGCAGCAGACTCTTGTTCTCTTGGTGGGTGGCAATGGTTTGACCTTTAGTCCTTGCACTCTAGTAGTTTCTGATCAATGGCTGCCCTTTTATTTTCAAATTGTACTTCTCCTGGCCCTTGGCTTCTAATAAGGGGCATTCTTTCCTCCTTGACATTTCCTGTCTGGATCCCTGCTTCTGAGATACCACCCACTTTTTTCTGCAAGTGAGCAACCTGCTCCAGGTCTCAACTGAAAAGACAGCTGCCACCTTTTAGGAACAGTTGGGTTTGGACTCTGCAACACAGGCACTACCTGAGGTAGGTCACACTGTATTTGCCATATGCTGACCTGCAGACTTTCTCTCTTGTGATTGCTCTTGCTCTCCCCTTCTCACTCTCTACAAATAAATTTTGTTGTTGTTTTTCCCATTGTGTTTGTTTTTGAGTCTTGTCCTGAAGTTATTAATGTGCAGATGAGGATCTACCAACTAGGTCACCCCCTTTTTATCCTAAGATTACTTACTCAGTTTCATTAAGAGAAAAAAATGTTCAAATCAACTAAGATTTTTTTTACATCCTTGTTTTTAAGCTCCTGTCAGATAACAGGATATTGAATCCCTGCTAAATGCCACAATATGAGAGAATTCAGAATAATTTAACTGAGGTGATTAAACTGGTTTGGGTATGATATCACTAAAAGGTGCTTGAAAAACTGGAGAAGGGAATTTTTAATTGAGAACATACTAAGATTTTGAAATATTTGGATGTGGTGGGGCAGAGGGAGTGAATTATTGGCAGGAAGGAATAGACTTATCTTCGCTAATGTTTCTAAGGGGAAAATATAGGCCAAATGGGCAGGAGATGCAGACAGACAGATAACACTTAAGTTCAATTTAAGTTCATTAATGTAAATAATTGCCTTGGTGAAGAAACAAGCTCTCCATCCCTGAAAGTCAGCAAGCTGAGGATGAATAAATGACAGTCTATTTTTTTGAGATCTTAGACTTGAGAAAGTGTTTAAATTAAGTGACTATTGTGATCCATTCTAATTTATGATTGTTTTAATCTCTTTTTACACTATCTATTTTTTTTTTTTCAGTACCTGGACTTTCATGAAATGTTACCTCAGCTTAGTTAAGAAAACTAAATATTTTTGTTCTTCCCCATGTTCCCAACAGTTCCTGTTCAGGCAGAGGATATGTAGTGTAGAAAGTTCTGCCTCCTCCTTTGAGCACCATCCACTGCTTGGTAGGTTGTTGGTTTCAGCAGTTTTCAAGTTGAAGGGCAGGGCCAAGATTGTCCAGGAAGGTGGGACTTCTGCCACTGTCAAATACAAATACATTCAAGAAAAATTAAGTGAAGTAGTCAAATAAACCTTTGTCTATGCTCAAGATCTTCTGATAATCTCCAATTTATTTTCTAAATAAAACCAAGAAGCATTTTAGTTAACAAATTTAGTGAACTGGTAAAAAGAAAAGATACTTTTGGAATTTCAGTGTGTTTGTTCCTCGGCAGGTTTGTCACAAACCAGAAAATCCATTTAACTAAAACCATTGACTACTCATACTTATTTAAATTTTGTGCTTGCCCATGACTAAACACTCCCTGAAACACATCTTTGAAAATACATACTGCAAGACTTTTCATCTCTATGTGATAGGCTAATTAAAGGAAGCATCAGACTACCATAAAATGACTGTTTTCAGAGCATACTTTTAAATAATCATTGGCACACATCTCTTTTAAGCTTGTTTAATTTCAGTTATGAAAGATTTTGCTGAATTGTAACTGCCTATCTGATCTTCGCTAAAGGAACTAAAGGCTCTGGAAAAATGCTAGCTAAGCTAATTATTTAAATGAAAATGTTCAGCTAAGGAAGGGATCATGCTCAGCGAAATAAGCCAGAAAGAAAAAGAAAAATACCGGATGGTCTCACTCATTGCAGGAATCTAGAAAACTTAAATAAGGGACCAGGAAAATGAGTAACTATAAGAAAGTGAAAATCAAAATCAACAAACAACTATGAACCAGAGACACTCTATGGGGGGTGAGAGGCGGGGAGGGGAGGGATTGGGGTCAAAATAAGGGGATTGCAATTGTATGGGGAATGTAAAAATAAAATTTACTTAAAAAAAAAAAAAGAAAAGAAAATGTTCAGCTATGTCTATATCTCAGACCTGAACAACAAGTGATTTCCTAAACAATTGCTCAAAATGGAAAACATAAATTCATAGACCTTTTATCACAGTGCATTTCTGGTTTAGCATAGTTTCTGAAGTTTGATTCTCCTATAAGATGGGAAAAGATAGTGCTTTTTTTCCCTCTTGGGACCAAGGGATAGCATTTCATAGCTCAAAAATTCCAAATCCAATTTTAACAATGTCCTAAAACCTAAAAAACATAGCCACTATAAACCAACATAAATTCAAACCCCAGATAAAAATGTTTTCTATGGCATCGAGAAGCATTTAGAATGGTTAGTTTACCTTAGTTATTATTCCCTAAGTGGCTGAATGGCTTCATGATATTCAAGATACTGAGCTGTTTCAATAAACTGTAGCCCAGAAATTTTAATATTTATTAAGTCACAAACAATTTTTTATTTTGTTTTGTTTTTAATTCTATATGTCCAAGTTTTGATGACTGAGGTATCTCAGGATAACTTGCTATGAATGACAAATTACAAAAGTTCATCCATAGCACATGATTGTGCTTATTTTTTCTTTTTCCTTCTTATTTTTTCTTTTTCCTTCTTTTATCCTCTTATTTTTTCTTTTTCCTTCTTTTATCCTTCCATCCTATTTCCACTCTTTTTATTCTTTCTCTCCTCTACCTTCTCCTTCTCCCTTTTTAGTTAAAAAAATGCCTGCTATAAATGTTTGAATACCAAAATATTTTCCTTTTATAGATTGTTTTTGCTCTGCTCATAAAATATTCTTAAGAAGATGTAATGCTAAATACAGACCAAGATAAGTTTTCTTATTTATGGTCCTAGATCATCACAAATGATATATTTCTGTAAGTATATTTTACATATTTTAATATAAAAAACTATAATAAATACATGTGAAAATATTGTAAATTATTAATTTTCAATGATTTCCAATTTCAATTTTAATTTAAAAATATAATCTGGTTTTTAAAAATTGTGATCCTTTTTTCCACTTAACAGGTTATCTATATGCTGTTTCTATGAGTGTATTTGTATATATGTCTGTGTGGCTTCTCTTGAACTTAGTGATAAAAATTTGAGTACAATAGTTGAAGTTCTAAGTTCTTCTGACCATATCTAATACATTATTAAATCTCTGATGTTTGATTAAATGCAAATTGGTAAAATTAGTGAACTATAATGAATTACCACATGCCATTATTCATTACACTAGCATAAAATAAAAGTGAGCCTTATCCAATTGACATCATTCACCCAGAACTTATCCAACTGGGATCTTTTTCAGTTTTCCTCTGGGCTTGTTCCATGGTCAAAAAAAGGGGGGAAAGCAAAATTCTGTCACTGCAACGTTAATGTGTGAGGTAAACCTTTCCTGCCAAAAAGGGTAAAAACGATTGCTGCCCTGACTCATTTTAATGGCGTAGGCAGTTATTCTTTTAAAGCACATTCCAGTGACTGGCAGAGTAGAATAAGGAGAAGAAACCCAGAGCACATGCAGGAAGATTTTAAACTAATGATTCCATACAAAATTTTCTCAGCCAGGAATTTTTTAGGCCTTCTAATAATGCGACAGGTTTTCCTCCCATTTTTCAGAAAAGTGTTCAAAAAGTACAAAACCAGCCTGAGACAACTCTATGGCTAGAGAGGATAATAGGATGCCAGACCTGAATTTGTGAGCTTTCATCGCCCAGAACTGAAGCTAACCATCCCATCAAGCTAGCCCTCTTAATCAGCAGATTAACTGACAGGTGGAAAATTTTAAACAATCTCAAGAGTGTGTGGAAGGTTGAGGTGAAATTAATGTGGTATATACAAGAATTTAAGACCTTATGCATATGGGTTTCCAAATAAGGTTTTCACATCTTCAAATAAAAATATTACACTCATCTCTCCAGACAGAAAATGCTTAGGTAAGAAAGCATGAAATGTCTTTAGCATTCATGTATCATTTTTATTGATAATTATCTCTAGAAAATAGACCCTGCATAAGTATATATGCAATAACTGAGCAATAATATTATAAAATTATAATTAAGTAAAAATTATATCCCTTATCTGGACTTTATGTCGATTATCTTCCACCTTGATTTTACAGAACCAAACATAATTTTCTCACAAGACAGTGAAATTCTTCTAAAACAGTCGAAACAATTATATCTTCTTTTTTTTAAAACTAAAGGACAGTTTAGAACACTTAGGAAATGTTAACCATGGGAGGAACTGGTAGACCTTCACAGCAATTGTGTGTGACATTTGACCCTGAGGTTGCTCCAGAAGGGACACATCCTAAACAGTCTTTTAGGTTCTTGCTCCTTTCTTAAACACAGAATGACCAAGTTATTACCACCCACAGGAATTGCTTTTAACAATACAGCCATTCTTTTTAAAGTGTAAAAGAAACATTTAACACAAACACAAAGTAGAATCGGGATGTTGACTTGTATTACAGATCCTTTTGGTTTCCTAAAAGACATAAAACACACAGGGATACATTAGGTGCATAGGGCTCTTTTTAGGTGATATTACATCTAAGTTTGAGTTAAATAACTCTCTTATACAGTTGGATTTCTTTTTTCAAAGGTAAATATTCTTGGAGGAATAGCCCTACATGATGGCAGAGAAAGTGCTTGCTTATGTGGTAAGATTTGAAAGACATCAACCAACTTATCCAAAAACAATTCTGTGGTGTTAATAGAAAATGCCTCACCATTCCTTTAGAATATTATCTCTAAAATGTCCATTGAAGTGCAGAAATGCAAATGCATTACCTACACATCTTACATATTAATTCAATATCATTCGTTGTGATATAAGAAAAAAATCCATTTATTCATTATGAAAGACAGTTTCAATAAGTGTGAAAAAAATGGGTTCAGGAGTAGAGAAAACTGTAAACAAGACACACTTTGCAGAAAAGCTGGGAGCAGTGAGTACTCAGATCAGAGAAAAGAATGCTGAGAGAGACATGGCAAGTGAACTGGCAGGAAAGAATGGTACAAATTATGCCCCTGTAGATTTTCTCCTTCAGCCAACTCTTCCATTCCTAAATTCAAACTGATTTCTTCCTCTTTATAACTTTCAAAATACTTTGTAGTTTACCCATATGAAAGGCACCTATTAATTCCTTGTCTCAGTGATGGTTTTGTGTCTCTCTCTCCATGAACATTTTTAATTTCCCAGACTCTGTCTTTAAATTCTTAGAGTTTATTCCTACAGTTTCTACTAGAAGCCATATATACCAGTAGTATTTGAGTACTTATGAGATAAATGAGTAAAACCAATACGACAATGTTTACACTGGAATTGTAGCTAATGTGAAATCAGATTTTCTCATTTTTGCTCAATTCAGGCAAGGGTTTAAAAAAATGGTGATTAAATGCTTACCAAACTAGTTACCATTGCACACTCTGTGCGCTCACAGGTTACTATTACTTTGCCCACTTACAGGACTTTTGTTTGTCTTGTTTTGCATCTGTCTCCCTGATTGAACTTTACATTGCAAGATGAAGACTTATTCATCTTTCTGTTATATTTTATACCATTTTAAATCTCTTTTCTCCATTTGTCTTCATTTCACCCCTTGCTGCCAACTCTCACCTCACCAAACCCTCACCATAGCTGACACATAATACAAAAAGAAGCATGAGAAGGAAATGAAAGGAGAGAAAAAGGAAGGGTAGAGTAGAGGAAGGGAGAAAACAGAATGGGGGGCGGTGAGCAGAGAGCAATAAAAAATATATTTGCAGTCACTGCATTTTCTCCTCCAAGGGGAAGTATAAATAAATAGCATGCTAGTGCCAAGGGGCATTTCTGTTGCTTGGCCACTTTAGGAGGAAGGAGTTGCACACTTGAGGCATTGTTGTGCTGAGTGGAGCAGGTTGGGGGTGGGAAGCAGCGGTGGCAAAGGAACAGGTTCAGAGTCATGCCAGCAGTTTTCTACCCCTTTCATCTCATTTACCTGCTGCAAGAATGGAATTCTTTATATGATTGTATCGCGCAAACCAATTCTCTTACTTGTAGGTTAAACAGGACTGAATGTGAATATGCCATCTCCTGGAGTGTTCTACAAAGATTGCTGAAAATGGGAACTGCGTTTCATGATGTTCTTAATTTATGCTATTCAGTAAAGTTATACCACCTCAAATTCTGTTTTTAGCAACAGAAATTGAACAAGAACATCTAGGCTTTCAGAGATATCATGGAAATACTGTTTATTTTGACAAGGTACATGATTTCATAGGTCATTAGCCATGCATGCTGCTACTGTACCAAAACTGCCCAGGCAGCAACTTTTCTAAACAGGTCCTGGTACAACTCCATTGTGCTTTGGTCTCTTATAACACACTGCCTCACTTGTGCTGCAGTGGAGGTCCATGTTTTGACGATGGAGGACATCAGCTTCTGTCACAGGGCTACTTCTGTCAAACTGAATTTTGCTCAGCCTTAAAAACCATACAATGATTCGTATATTAGATAAAATCTTAGTATTATTCATTTTTCTATTCCTGAGTCTAGTGTGTCTAAACAAAATTGGCACTAAATAAGTATCGAGTGAGAATACTTGTAATGTTGTAGCAGTAGTAATGTAGTAGTAGATTTAACAAATAAGGACTTTCTAGTTATATTTGGAAAAAGCCCATTACGAGGGAACTGATAGTTCTCTATCAGTACCAGCATTACAGGGTTTCAGCCCAATAGAGTAGATCCCTTCCTCTCCAGGGAAAGACTCACCAGACAGTGCTAGTTATAATTGAACTAGGCAAAGTTTTATTTGAGAGTCTCATGTATGAGGGAGCCAGTGTGGGAAAGGAATATAACCTGGCTCTCTAGAGGGACCTAAGAGGAGATATTTAAAGGTTAAATCCACACACTTGGCTGGGAGGAGGAGAGCAGTGTCTAGGTTGGGCTCTGCCTGGGCACAGAGCATGCACAAACAAATGACATTGCAAGAATGCAAATGGCCTCTTGACTTTCTCCCTCTAGCAAATTATGAGAAAATCATTAGTCAGGGTATAACCCTTTTTATCTATCATGGCACCTCATGGTCAGTGTATTGGGCCAAATTGTTTGGGCAGGAGAAGCCATTTGTGATTTAGTCCATCTATTCAAACAGGACTTGGGGCAACTCATCCTAATGGTTTGCAACTTCTTTTACTGATTCTGTCTCACCAGTAGTTTCTCCGTATAAGATGTATAAGCAGTGATTCAGAAATCCACAATAATTTTGAAATTATGAGACAGACTGTTTTCGTCAGTGAAAAGTGCGTTATGGTTTTAGAGAAACTCACGTGATATCTTCAGAGTCATTAAATGATTAGTACTATCACATGGGGTTGGAAAAAAAGTGGGATACAGATTTAACATGGTTCTTGGCAGTTTTGGAGAAGTATAATTGTATCAAATTTAAAACTTCTATTGTGTGGTTCTTACATTCTAAGAAAACTGAGATAAATGAATTTATAATTGCAAAACAAACAAAAACAAAGTTTCTCAAAAAAAAAGTTTAACTCTGGGACACTCTTTCAAATATGCCTCTGAAATTGTGTAAGATTTATGAAAGTGCAGAAAGAATGTATTCACCTTGGCAACAGGATTTATGTGATGATTCAGCAGCTTGTTTTTGTTGTTGTTGCTGCAGTAAAACCAATACTTCACAGCCTAAAGTTTTGTTATTGGCTATAATTAATAAGATAGCTGATAAACAGATATAGTATGATATAAGTATAAAGTATTAAGAAACAGTCTGTCACTCCCTAGAGGATGAGAAATCTGGAATTGGGTATAGTAGAATTCTGTGAAATGAATGAATAAGCTTCTCAGAAACTCATGTGACATTTCAGATTTTAGTAAATGATAGAAGTTTTTTACTGTTTTCAACTTTTAAAACAATGGTCAATCCCTGATTTTCAATTAGTGGTACAGAGAAGGTCTATTGAAAACATAATTAAAGAATACAGTCACATAAAAAGGTAGTTTCAAGGTACTGCAGTTTCAGAGTTGGTGAATGGGAAGCTAAATTTAATGCCAGATGAGATAACGCCTTGAATAGGGCAGGCTTTTTTGCTCAAAGGAAAACTAACTTCAAGGCAAGTGCAATTACAATAAAATGCTCATCTTGTCAGTTTGGATGAATATTGGGGACCAAATGTGTGCTAAAGGGGGAGACAATCCAAAAATAGTAATAAGGTAGCATAATTTAAATGATAGGCTTTCCAGGCCAGCTGCAAATCACCATGAGTTGGGGAATGTTTATGATCTACTGATGTCTAGATTCCCACCTCAATCTGTTGAATCAAAATCTTAAAAGGATGAGCTCAGGCATTTGTGTTTGGGGAAAGAAACACCCCACCCAAGATTCTGATACAAAGCCAAGACTGATGTCAACAAGTTGACTAATAAGAATGATGTAGAAGTTAACATTTATTGATCAAAGAAAAGGGCTTTGAATTTGTTGATGGAACATAATAGATTGATACACAATTCTTGGTATTCATTTTTTTCAACATTTTATTGAGATATGTGTTCTTTGTGTATAAAATGCAAATAACAAAATGTGAAAAGTGAAGATCTATCTGTAAAATCATCTCCACGTAAAGTAATAAGATACTGCCAGAACCCTGAAGTCCCTGGGGTACCCCTAAGAGATCCCCATTACAACTTCTTTCTACCCTCCAGAGGTAATAATCAATTACCTGGTTTGCTTTTTAGTTTTACCATCTCAATATGCACCCCTTAACAATATAGTTTTGTTTTTAATGTTTTTGAAATTTATACAAATGGAAGATTCTTTTGAGACAATAGTCTGATTCTGTGTTAGTCACTAGGAACAATAGAATCAAGAGCAAATTGTCCTGACATTTCAACATTTCATATGGCATCATTTGAGGGGGGGTGGAGGTGAATTACACAGAAGAGCCCAAATCGATTTAGCAATTATCCAGCAACAAGGAAAATTCCAGGTAGTCTCTATGGCAACAAATTTAGTAAAGAATCCATTAAAGATGACAGAGATATCACAGGGAGAGTTCTCACAAGACCTCCTTTCTATCCTGTCCTAGCCTAGGCACCTAGAGACCTGAGTGCCTTGGATGTTGTACCCAGAGTCCCCCTCCACTCCAGCTGGTGTACTGTACTTAGAGGAGGCCGTGCATACCTCAGGGTATCTTTCTCAGCTTTCCTGACTTATCCTTATTTTTTTGGCACAGTACTCTTAAACAGTAGGTGAAGACATGTGGGGAATATTTGGTGGGTGGTTGCAGATTTGCTCTGTGGCTTAAGCTTCTTAGAAATCTAATCCCTCATGCCAGCCTACACACAGCCATTAAAAGTTCACTAAGAGTTTAGCTGGTTTCTGCTTACCCTCTTCTACTACAAGTACCTCCTCTTCCACTACTTTGCCTAAAATGAGAACAGCTGTAGAACTCTTCTCACCTATGAAGGACTTGTCATTTTTTCTGGAAATTAGTTTATTTAGCTTTCACTTCATCCTTAGTTTCCTAAAAGATTTTTAAAAGAATTGTGTGTTTTGAAAGTTATTCAGTTTCTTTTGATTTTTTAGGAAGAAATGATTTCCTATGACTTCTATAGCATAACCAGAAATCAAAAGTTCCATATACTCTTTTTATAATTTCTCAGTAACATTTTTAAGAGTCAATGGGAAGCAATTACTGTACAATAAACATTCCTCTTTATAGTAAATGTTTCCTTGCAAGATCACCTTCTTAGGTAGAAGGCTTTTTTTTTTAAGTTTAAAAGTTTAAAGATGATAAAATATTAGATTAGGTGAAGTGAAATTTTAAGGTTTCTATTTACATGACCCTTGTTCATCCCTTAAATGGACACTTATGCCATGTTATTCCTCAGAGAGTAAGGAGACCTAATTTAAGTTTTTTTTTTTTTTTTGAAGTATTGAATATTTTTTGTTTGGATAACTTGATGACCACAATGCTTTTTAGAGCCAAAAAGGGCTAACAGTTAAAATTTTTGCTACTTCCAGAAAGTATAATAACTTAAACAAATTCATATTCAATGAAACGCATATGGACTTTTTCTGTGAGCACTCCTCATGAGACTAGGTAGTTTCATATAGATGATTTCATTGGCACCTGGCAATCATTCTTTGAAGTATATATGATTCTTATTAGCAATTAACATGTCCTTCCTACAGATGAATAAATTAAAGTTATCACTGAAGGATCTACTCACTTTTATACTATTTACCTTTCGAGCCTTATCATTTCCTTAGTTGCCTCTTATATTTTGGTCATGTTAACCTATGCATTGTTTGTTAATCATGGACATGAGACTTGATAAAATGGAAGAAACACTAGCCTTAGAGTGGGAAAACAAAGATTTGAGGAATTCATAAACATTAGATCTCATGCTGCTTTATCCATATCTATAATAGTAATAGGCTAGAATAAAGGATAGCAAAATTCTCTTCAAATTTTAACCCTTTTTAGTGATGTGGATTTTTTTTCTGTTCCAACTTTAAGTTTGTTTTTGATATTGAAATAAAATGAATTGCCATTGTTGATTTTCCCATATTGTTACCTTGAGAAAAATTTTTCTTAGTCTGAGCATGGTTACATTGTGAAATACTCAGTAGGTTCAATTTAGAAATCTAGTTGTTTAAATTTATTTTAATAGGAATGCCATGAATTATTTTTCTTGCTCTTTTGATAATTAATAAACTGCAACAAAAGTATTTTTACAATGTAGGTTCTCAAGCTAAAGTGTACTTAACAAAGATATGAAGAGAAGCTGTGCCTTTGCTTATAGTAGCATCTGAAGCATGATACCAACTGGATTAGAGGACTTTTCAACATATTTCCATATTTAAGGAATAAATACAAATTACGTTTCCAGAAGTTTCTCATCTTCCAGTCTCACAAAGAACGTAGCTAGACCATCTGTCAACAAAGGAGAGCATTTTCTGCTGAGGTAATTTACTAACCAGATGCTGAGATGGTCATCTTATGCCAGGGTACATTCTGCAGCCAGGGACTACACCTTCTATTTCAGGTTTTATGACAAATATTCTCTGTTTATAGAGTAGTTCCAGACACTGACAGTGGTAAGACACTGTTTTTAAGCAGATAATATATCTGTATGGGTTTCCCTCAAAACAGGTCCAGGAAACACCCTATCTACTTCATCCAGACACAAAATCTCACATAGGTTTCCTCTTAGTCCTTTTTTTCCCCATTACCCATGCCTACCATTGATAACTGAATGTCTTCAGTTAAATTCTATAAGCCAATTATAAGAACGATTATTGGTTATTTAATTGACCATAAAGCTGATTATTTTGAAGATGTTTATTCCTAAGATCAAAATTCTATTAATGTTTGCTTGATAAGAAATTAAATGGTTGATCTGAAAATTTTCTTGCATGGAATTCTTTGGGTCCTTTAGCTGTAGTAGTAATTTCAGGTAGTGAATACTCCATTGAAGCATTCATTGACTGATGACATCAAATAGTCAAACAATGTTTCTTGAAATATTCATTAACAAATCACAGTCTCATAAAAGCATCACCATCAACAAGATCTTCTATGAAAATACATTTAGCATTTTAATTGGAAAGGGGAAAATAAATGAAAATGGAGTCACTATTTTTGAATGAAGACTTACAATAAGCATACACTTTATGTTCACTAATTAAATTTAAGCTTATAATAGCCTGTTGAAACAGAATTGTTAAATTTTTATGAGCAATAAAAATGAGAGATAAAAATACCCAACTCTTTGCCCAGGTTATTCAACCATGTTTGTCTGACTCTAAAGTCGTGTGGTTATTTGAGGTACACCTCATTGATTTTCCACTAAATCATTTGTATCACTTAAAAAATTTCCATTTATGATGAAAGAAATCACCAGTGTTATCTGACCATGGGAGAGGAGGTTGAGGTGATTCAAAAGCATCAGTAAGACAAAATATTTTCTTTCAAGACTTCAAATGACTTTCCTTGATTGGCTAACTTTAAAAATAATATCAATCAAATAAATACTTAGTATTTTGAAGAAGAATAAAAGGACAAAAATTAATTTAAATAAGGCAACAGAGATACAAGAAAAGCGCATTAGTATGGGGTTTGTTTACTCTTATATTCTGCAAGTCTTTATTTTTTTTAAGTTTTTACTTTTAAAGAAAAATAAAGTTTAAATGTATCATCTAAGTAAAAATGGCAGGGGACACAAATGGAATTTAAACTAGCTTAGCTACCTAATTCTGGGCATTAATGCAAAAATAAATTGAGTTTATTATGTTTGGAGCCATTACAAGTATCCTAAATAAATTATGCTGACTATGTGTATATAAATATATGTATATGTGTCTCTGTGTATATATGTATATAATATATACAATGTCTGAATATTTGTGAGTGTGCATGTGTGAGTGTGTGTATTCATTCTCTGTTTTGGTATATAGAGATAGGTCTTAATAAAATTAAGAGCTTGACAGAAGACATAAATAGTTCCATTTATTAGTAATCATTCAAATTTAAAAATTGACATATGGAATTGTTTTATGAAAGTTATGGACAGAGATGGCAATGGGGAGAATTAGAAAATCTTCTAGTTTTCTCTAAGTGAAAACATCAAACACTCATCTAGAAGTAAGAACCAAAATGAAATTAAAGAAAATGGACTGAGAAGGGTTAAACACAAATTATAGAACTTCCTCAACAACTCCAGACTTATTTTTCTCCATAATGGAATATAGCAGTGTAACATTTCAGTACTTTTTACAACCTGGATGTACCCTAGTTTCAGGTTATATTATGAAATGGAAGTTGCCCAGAAGGTGTGGACACATAGTTTCACTGGGCAGTAAGGGAGCAGGGATGATGGATCATTATTCCTTCTGGTGCCACTAATACTAGCATTGCTGGTGTCATTATTCACTAAATGATGATTAAGAAGAGTCACTTTTTCTTCAACTCATTTCACAGTCTGGCTCTGGAAATGGTTAATTTTCAACAAGGTAGCAAAGGTCCAGGTAGTACTGAAAATGCAGATGGTGTAGTGTGGAAATATATCCAATGTTCCTATATGTCACTTTAATACTCAATACCAAAAAGAAAAAAAAGCTATTTTTTAAACCACAGCTACTATAAGCTGTGGTTGAAACATATAATATCCTTAGGCACAAACTTCTGATTATATTTTTAACAGTAATTATC
Organism: Talpa occidentalis; assembly: GCF_014898055.3. Classification (NCBI taxonomy): domain Eukaryota; kingdom Metazoa; phylum Chordata; class Mammalia; order Eulipotyphla; family Talpidae; genus Talpa; species Talpa occidentalis. Next base: position 90,240,639 of record NW_023602073.1, read on the forward strand.
TATACATATATGTAGACATATATGGGTGTGTCTGATATATTACACACACACATATATACACACACCTGACACACACACAGGTGTGTGTGCATCTGTGTGTCTTGTATTCTGTATAAAGGATATGAAAAATGAAATCTATATCCTATATTTGCTCCACATCCACAGTAAATTATAACTAACTGCTTAATTTCTAGAGAGATAAATTTAAAATCAATATGCATACAAATGAGGTAATTTTATGTTCTTAGGAAACCACTACATATTCTTTACTGTTGTGTTGGAAAGTAATAAGTGACAGATGAAAAATCCTTTCTAACATCGTGTAATGTGTAATCTGAAAACCTCATTGCAGCTTCTCTCTTTACTCAAGCTTTGATGGTAAATTAATCCATAGAACTTTGATAAACAGGGAGGAGAAACCGTCCATGAGATTTACTTTTATAAAGGAAAATAATGAATTTTCCAATTTGGATGTTACTTTCAAATATGAAAAATTCATATTTATACTTAATAGCAAAGGAAAAGACAGTTATTTTACACATGATATAGCAGTAAACTCACTAAAGCAGCTTCGAAAAGCATGAAGTAACTTATCATTTACATCAGAAATACTAGATTTTTAGCATTATTTAAATGACTAAATATATGCCTCTTTTGATTGTTGTAGAATTTGTGTAAAATATTGTCCCAACTTTACCAGCCATGGCGAGAGGTAGGTGAAGTTTGGCAGCCACAGAGAACAAACCAGTCAGCCTAAGAGGCATCTACCTCAACCTGGTTCTCCACTCCGTTTTTCTGAGAGTTTTAAAACTACCCAGGTATAGGCTTTCTCTCAACTAACTGAATCAGAATTTCTGACTCAGTATACCTGGCATCAATGTTTTTTTTAGTCCAGTATTTTACATTAATACAGGATTGAAAAATAGCCTTGCCCCTGAACAACATGAGAGAATAAAGTTGTTAAAAAATAAAATACAAAGTAACCAAGAAAAAGAAATCTCACTATACAGTGGATTGAGTTCCAATACTATTGAGGAACTTTCCCATCACTAGCCAATAATAACAGTTGACCATTTTTCCACTTAGGTTGGGAAGTTATTTAAATAACTGTATTTAGGTGGAAGAAATCCAGCAAATAAACTGTTTTATGTTTAAGTAGCTTCTCCTACATTGTCTCCAAGGGCTGGCAAATACATTCATTTATTCATCAAAAACTTTTGTGGTTTTAATGCTTATGTGCCAGGAATCAATCCCAGATGGAATCATGGAAGTGAGTCAAACATGACCTCTCCATTCAAGTAATTTATAGCATGAATGTGTGTCTTTATTCAACATATATCAATGAGTCCTATTATATACTACAAACTGTACTAAGCTATTAAGATACTCCAGAAAACAAAACAGAAAAAAAAAATCTGTTCTTTATAGAGCTTGTGATCCAAAATAGGTAAAAGTAAATAAAATAAAAAAATAAAATAAGAAGTGAAGAAAATGTGGGAGTGTAGTGAATAAGGGTAGGGAAAGCATTAACTACAGTGTCAAATGGAAGAGTTGGGAAAGATATCATTCAGAATATGTCACTTCAGTAAGCACCTAAAGAGAAGGAATTGTGAACCATGTGATTCCTTAGCGAAGAGAATTGCAGGTAGAGAACAAGGCAAGTGCAATGCTCACAGCCAGCAGCTCATCTGAGTTCAACCACAAGCCAGGTAGCCAGTCAGTAAGGCTAGAGCAGAAAGGGTGGCAGCAGAGATCAGACAAGTGATGGAGGCCTTATGATGGAGGGACTTGTCAGGATTGAATCTTTTAGGTTGCCGATAAAGGGTTTTGAGCAAAGCATTGACAAAATCTGACTTCCTTTTTAAATGAACATAATAGGGATTGTACTGAAGACTGTTTAAAGAGAGCATAAATGGAAGAGACCAGTTTGACTATTTCGAGTCCATGTGAATTACTCCCCTCTGCAGAAGATGTTCTGGAAGGAGGAAGGAGTATGTGACTTTACCAAAGTGTCCAGAGAAGGCTTTGTAGATTATTATGTCACATGAGTCTTAACTTATCTGTAGGAATAGGTCTTCTGTAAAGGAGGGAAAGAACATTCTTCAAAAGGGAAAACTAAAGCATGGGTCATTTAGGGGCAATTTGCTATGTCTGAGAGAGCAGGATACATGATATGGGTGATGAAATTGGGGCTGGAAATGGAGAGTAGACGATCTTGCATAATATCTTAAGTGTTTAAAATTTATCATAAGCAGTGAAGGAAAAGCAAACATTTCTAGATTATCTGGAAATGATATGAAACAAAGTTGAGGATGAGAAGCAGTTGGAGACAGTCAGACAGTCACTGATTAGAAGGTTCTTGTCTTCTAATGGGCAGTGTCTAATAGAGAACATAAACAATTTATAATTAGTAAGAATTACAAAATTAGTGTGTGTGGAGTGCAATGAAGTGGGGAGGAAGAAGAAAAATCCTAAGATAAAGAGAAGCATCAAGAATGGCTTCGTCTGGGGCCTCCATGGTTGTGCAGGGGTTAAAGACAATGCTATTAAATTATCACCAGCCTCTACAGCACAAGTTCAATCCCCATCCGGCCAGGGAGTAACCCACATGGCGCAGCAGACCTCTCCTGACTCACCTGCCGCTCCCCTCAGCAGTGTATTTCAGTATTTCAGTGTATTTCAGTGTATTTCAGATCCGCCTGTTCTGCTCCCCACTCTGTCTCTGGTGAATCCTCTCACTCGCTGCACCTCTGGCTGACACACCCGTTTTTGTATGCATAAATAAATAAATCTTTAAAAAAAAAAAAAGAATGGTTCTGTGTCCTTTGGCTAGAATGCTAGGAGTAGAATTGCTGGATCATATGGAAGCTCCATCTTTAGCAGGTTGAGGAATCTCCACACAGCTTTCCATAGTGGTTGGACCAGCTTGCACTCCCACCAGCAATGCAGGAGAGTTCCTTTTTCTCTACATCCTCGCCAACATTTGTTGTAGCTAGCTTTTTTTAATATGTGGCATTCTCACTGGTGTAAGATGGTATCTCATTGTAGTTTTGATTTGCATGTCCTTGATTACAAGTGAATGCTGAACATTTTTCATATATCTGTTGGCCATTGCATTTCCTCTTTGGAGAAGTTCCCTTTTAGTTCTTCTCACCATTTTTTGACTGGATTATTTACTTTGTTTTTGTTGAGTCTCTTCAGCTCTTTGTAGACTTTTGTGATCAGTTCTTTTATCATTAGTGTTGTGTGCAAAAATTTTCTCCCAAAAAAAATTTTTCTCCCAAAAAATTTCTCCAAAATTATCTTTGCCTTCACTATCACTGCTTTGGGTGATGAGGGCACCTGCATCCCTACATTTATAATAGCACTATTTATAATAGCTAAGCTATGGAAAAAACCCAAATGCCCAAAAATAGGTGACCTGATCAAGAAGATGTGGTACATATACACAATGGAATATTACTCAGCAATCAAAGAAGATAAACTCATGCAATTTGCAGCAACATGGATGGAGCTGGAAGGGATCATACTCAGCAAATTAAGCCAGAAAGAAAAAGAAAAAAATACCAGATGGTCTCACTCACAGCAGGAATTTAGAAAACCTAAATAAGGGACCAAGGAAAAGCCTAATTATAATAAAGTAAAAATCAAAATCAACAAGCAACTATAAACCAGAGACACACTATGGGAGGAGGGGAAGACAGATTAGGGTCAAAATAAGGAGGGGGTGGGAATTGTATGGGGAATATAACCAAGATGAAAATGCATACATTGTGCAAAAATGAAAAATGATGTAAATATATATATATAATTAAATTAAATTAAAATTAAAAAATAAAAAGAGGTGGTGAAAATAGAATTAAAAAATCATATTCTAAATATAAATTGCAAAAAAATGTGATTTAAAAGGGATTTTTTTTTCCTGCAAAGGATGAATAAAAATGAAAATGAAAACACCTCAAAAAAAAGAAGAATGGTTTCATCAAGGAAGTAATCCTTATGCTGGACCTTGAGAAATTAGTTTTCAGTAGTACATGATATTAAGGAATTCCAGGAAGAGAGAACATCAAAGGCACAGAGTATGGTAAATAAGAGCTTGCAAAAGTTGATTGAAGCACTGGACATAAGTGAAGAGAGGGAGAACAGAGAAGGAGGTGAGACAATGATTCTATGGTTCTAGTTCTATAGGCAATGAGGTTCTAATGAAGGATATTCAGTATAGTTATAACATGCTTAGAGCTATACTTTAGAAAGCTGCTTTATGTCATTGTTCAGATAAATGGAACGTGATGAGACTAGAGCAAGACCAGAGGGCAGACTATCGAAAAAATCCAGAAATGAACTAGAGGATAGTATTGGACCAGGAGTGGCTATGGTGTGAAATAGAGAATGAATTCAAGAATTTCAGAAACCAAATCAATTCAATTTGGTGATAAGTTGGTATTTAAGGAAAGTGAGGGAGAAGAAGACACTTCAATGATACATAGGTTTCTGTCATGGGCCTTCATGTATTCACTATATATTTTTAAACATATATTTTTATATAATCATTCAGCTATATATCCATTAATATATGAAGTCAAAATAAAGAAGCAGGTTTTATCATGAAGCAGGGAAAGAATCAATTTGTTTCTGGGTCTCCTAGTTTCTATAAGAATCTCCTAGTTTTAAATGTTTCATTAGCAATGGAAATATATGTAAGAATTCAGTACCTGGCATGAAACAGACATTCAATAAATATTTCCTCAATTTTGAGATGCAACATTTTAAGTGAAATGAAATTAGCTCAGCCTACCTTGCCCCATTTGCAACATGTTCCAACTCCTTACAGAAAACATTTACAATTAGATCATATACTGTTCATGCATTGGAAAATACATTCTGTCCCTCTTAGCCCAGTTACCAGTGTTAAATTCTATGCTAAACAACATACCTGTATCCTAGACTAAGATCAATAATGCAATGACAGTGAAAATAGCTCTGAATTATCTCCCTGATAGAATCCTTTTTATGTCACCACTTTCCTGAGGCACAATTATAAAAAGCTTACTTTCACTTCAATTTGATAAATGTTTAACAATTATCCTTGAAATTAAAAAAAGTAATTTGGATGTAATCATCAAATAAAACCCTACATAATGTGAGAGATGTGGTGTGAGAAATCCATTCAATGAAAACACTGTGAAACAAAGATATGATTTATCCATTCTTTAAACTAATACTCTGGAATGGTTCCAATGATGTTACATAGCGACTTTGCAATGTGAATGGAAAAAAGGACTCACAGATAATTTTTCACTGGGGTAAAATAAAATTCTGTTGAGTTCATTTAATAATCATTGCGTAATTAAATAATCTATACATATTAAATAACTTACTGTGCTTTATAAAGTGATATTAAAATAAACTCCATAAAAATTTGTAGCATAAATGAAAGCATTTCCTAAGTTTCCTACTCATTGAGTTAAGGAAAGAACATTGGTATTCTTCATCATCATAACAAGACACATAATACTAATGAATTTTGAAAATCTTAGGCAAGTGAGAATTAATGGAAATGTTTCATTAATTCTGTATGAAGTTACATTATAAATTAATAGAATACAAAAAGCGCTTTTCTTCTCATTTACACAGTTTATTGATTTGATATAAAATGTATCAATAAATAATGTCAAAATAGTTATAATACAAATAACTACATTTGTGAGTATGAGTTCCCTGTCAAAAGAAGGACATCATTGTGTATACTTAAGAAGAGTTAATTATTATGTATACAATTTGTATATCTCTTTTAATGTATTTATCTAGAAATAAATGTCATTGGGCCTCCCTGGTGGTGCAAGGGGTTAAGCACAGCACTATGAGGCAACCCACAGCCTCTGCAGCATGAGTTCGATCCCTGGCCAGCTAGGAAGCAACCCACATGGCGTGGCAGACCTCTCCTGTCTCACCTGCTGCTCCCCTCAGCAGTGTATTTCAGTCAGTCTGCCTGTTCTGTTCTCCACTCTGTCTCTGGTGAATCCTCTCATACCCCACACCTCTGCCTGTACCCCAGTTCTTGTATGCATAAATCAATAAATCTTTTTAAAAATTAGAAATAAATGTTATTATAAAATTAAAATATTTTAGTCTGCTTACTATTCTACTTAATGCTATATACAATGAAGAAATTCAGACTGAAAAATCTGATTATTAATAGCAGCAGAAATTAATATAACATCTAAGATAGGCCATTTATTTCATCAACCTTCATTAACCACATAATGATATTATTGACCCTATTTTACAAGGAAGAAAGTATATGACTTAGGAAAAATAAATATATGATCTCAACATCACATACTCAATAATAAGAGGAATAATTATCTGGTCCCTGAGAGTCTATATTAATTCAGAGTTTAATCCTAATACTGGCTTTCTACTCAAAAGTTGCTGAGAATATGGGAAGTGCTGATGCAAGATGCTCATGCTTTTGATTTCCCAAAAGTAGGATGTGCTCTTTGTGCTATTCTATGGTTATGCAAATGAACACCAGTGACCCAGGCACGCTGTCATTCTAATTTTAGTTAGCCAGTAGCCATCCCAAGGATCAGATTTACAGGTAGTGTCTGCAACACTGAAGCAGTGTTATTTGTGACTAAGGAAATAACAGTGAATAAGAAGTCAGAGCCCCTGAAGTCTACTCCTAATTCTGTCACATGAACTTGTTCATGTTTAGATGTGTTTGGCCAGTTGACCACTCTAAATCTCATATTTCTCAGCTGTGACATGAAGGGCTGACAGAGGATCTCTCTTGTCTCCTCCCAGCCATTGATGTTTTCTTCATACAGATCTAATTGATCTGCCCTGGATTCAGTGCATGACCTAAGCTTCACACCTGGAATGAATAAAGAACTTCTACATATTGACTGGTTAACACAGTACAGGACAGTGGCATATTCTATGGCTTATTGTAAAAGAAAAGTGGTTTGGTTCTAAAAGTTGAACCTGTGCCCAGTATTTAATGGTGAATAATTTCAAACAAATTAATTATATTCATTATATAATTTTGTTAGTTTATATACAGCCTTATCACTGTGAAACTAAGGCCACTGGTGACACCCATCATCCAAACCACTACTACAAATATCCTAACACAGCCAGCAAAGACTGAAAGTAATGTATTACTGAGGTCATTGGTGGACAGAAACAATTGATATTAAACTGTGACATGGTAGAGACTCTAAATGGATTGTCGAGGAAAAGATCTATTTCTTAAAGGTAACTAAACTCAGAATCAGAATCCCAGAGCTTCGAATTCTATTTGTGATAGTTGGCTTCAAACAAATGTTTAAAAAAATGCTCTTATAGCTTTATTATTATTATTAAATAGAAAACATGCTGTTCATGTACCATCATTGGAAAAATTTTCTTATACATTAGGTTTAACATTAATGTACTATTATCAGGAAATAATAATTACAGAATATTTACTATCATGTCTATATTAGGGATGTTTATTTGAAACTTTAAAGACTTATAAAACTTTCACAATTTCATTAAGATAAGCATACCAAGACAAGTATAAGAAGACAGGGTTTCTTGAATATAGAGAAGCAAAAATTAATCTTCTTAAGAGTAATGTAAAGAAATATGTTCAAAAACCTAGTTAAATGCAGTTTTAAAAGGATATACTCTGTGTCTTATGACTTATTCTTAATACATATGCAGATAGAACGTTCCTTATGTTCTCTGAGGTCTATTTATAATGGACTATACATACTCACCCTCTAGATGGCCACAAAGATTCTGACCCTACCATCATGATTTCCAGTTTAATTAAAGTATTACCAGTTAACTGTTTTGTTTAAGGATCCTGGAAATAACGTTGACAATTAAAGGCCAAGCAAAATATTCAAACATAGATGAGCAAAGAAACTATTTCAGAAATGCTGTTAGTCTTGAAAAATCAATGAGGTTTTCAGAACATACTCAAGAGAACATTCACTTCATCGCCAAATAAATAGTTTTGGAGGATCTACAGACATGGCTTGTTTTGACATTGCTTCCTAATATATAAAACCTAATTCTACTTTAGTATATTCACAGGCACTGGTATCAATTCCAAATCTCCAGAGAAAACAGTGATACATATTCAATTAACAGATTAGTAAAAATTTGACATCTAAAACCCTCCATTCAACTTAATTATTTGTCTATTATTGTCCTTATTAAAAGGGTACCACAGGGCCTCCCCGGTGGTGCAGCGGTTGAGCGCTGGGTTGCGAAGCTGCCCGCAGCCTCTGCAGCGCCGGTTCAATCCCCGGCTGCTCCCCAGCCACTGGAGGAGGGTCCCACATGGCGCGCAGACCTCTCCTGCTGCCTGCTGCTCCCCTCAGGTGAATTCTCTCACCCTCCCGCACTTCTGACTGTACCCAGTGCTTGTATAAATAAATGAATGAATGAATGAATGAATGAATGAATAAATAAATAAAGGGTACCACAAACGATCCTCATATTTCCTTGCCTTTGTGATTTCCAAAGATCATACTCCTCTTCCATTTTTTCAACTCATGAAGGATTTTTCACAGGAGTGCTGTGGACCCTTTACACAAAGCACCCCTTGGTTTTCAAATGTTAGTCATAACTCCATAGACTTTGCTCAAGACAGTGGTTTGGAACTACTGTACCATATTTCTTATATCCCCCACATGGTAGATCCAAAGTTTTCTTTACTTCTGTAATTTTTCTTCCCTCCTTGTTCTGCTAGGAACTTTCAGTGGAGTTTATTGCCTGCCACCTTTCTTGGCACAATATACAGGTAAGCTGATTCAGTCCTTCTCTCTTGCCCTTTTTTCTCCCTCTCCTTTCTTCTCTTTTTCTCCCCCCCTTTCTATTACCTTCCCTCCCTCTCATTCTCTGTCTTCCTCCCCACCCATCTCCCTCTAGTCTCTGAGCCAACTGAGAACAATAACCATGTGGCATTCACCTTTGTGCCTGTAGCACACTCTAAAGTGTCTCACAGACAAGGGGTGTCCAACAATTATTGTTGAATTGAATGAAATTGCTCTGATTTACAAAGGATTGTTGAAATTTCCAAACCAGAAGTATTTTATAGTGCCAATTGGCATTCATGTAATTATAATTCTTAAGCCAAACCTAGAAGATACCAGAATCACTTAGAGTGTTTTTGAAAATACAGGTTCAAGAGCCCCACTCTGAAACTAAATCAAAATGTGTTGCCAAGAAGTCCAAGAAATGGAACTTTGTAAAAACTTCCATAGCAATGCCAATTCTCTCCTCACCATGATTTTTAGTGGCACCTTTTAATTCTTTCACTATTGAGAAAATGGAGAGCTATTCCTCAGGAATATTTCATTTTTCATTAATTTCATTGAAAACTCTGCAGGAAAGCTGGATCATTTGGGAAGCATTAACAAACAAATGCATTGAGTTATCATAAATTCTTGCAGGCATTAAATAATAAAGTATACTAAAAAGTTATCAGGCCACTAGCTTAAATTAGTCAAGTATGTATAGAAAATTCTTGGTAATGATAAAAATTCTAAAATAATTGTCTTCTTTTTTTGTAAAATCATTTAAAGGTAGACACACTTCTAACAATTCAGGTGACTGACACCATTTCCAGTTATATTTATGTTTGAAATATTCCTTTTGAATAGTCATTTATATATTGTTCTTTTTACTGTGCCAAATAGAATTTTAAATGCCAATGTGGGTCATGGAATTTGCATTTGGTCTTGGACTGTTAGACGTCTGAGTCACTCTTTTCCATCTCTTCTCTTTGGAATACATCTGTATTTCTTTGGTCAACATATCTCTGGGGTAAGCACATCTATGTTCAGTTATATTTTAAATAATCCATGGGTAACAGTATGGGAGATTGGAATGCCATTGGGGGATACTAGGCTAGAAAGGCCAAGAATGTCTTCCTTAGCCCCAGTTATTTCTCCAAGTAAGGTCTCCAAGGGAGATATATAAATACACAGAAAGCAGTAGGGTAAAACAAAACACTACTTGAGTTCTGTTGAGAAGTGACTCAAACTCAAATATAGCTGTTATTAAAAATCTGTGACAGAATACATGATTTAGTTTGAAGGAGGCTTTTCTCCTTTCTTTCCTATTAGTGAAACCTAAATATGACCATGTTCCCACTTTGGAGCTATACAAATGAGAGAGGATAATGAAGACATGAGAGTGATGGTCTCACTATTGTGAATTGACCTGCCCTCCCCTGGATGGAAGATATCCTCAGACTATTACAGGTTGTTACAGGAAGAAGAAAGACATTAACTCATGATTGTCTGGGCTTCTTTTCAACTTGGATGAGGGGTGGGCATAAAGCCAAAGAAGAAAGTAAATAACAACTATCTTTACAGTGGAAGAGAAAATACTACAATGGGAAGAAGCATGAGGCAGGTGCATGTATACACGTAATGAAACTAGCAAACCTGTCTTTCTGGGGGAGTAGAAAGTAGAGAAATGAAAGATGAAGATCTGGTCTGAGGAGAGAAGCATCTAGTGCCATTCTCTTCCCGAGGCTTAAGGCAACAATTTGTTGAACTCTCGGTAAATAACAGGCACTTTTGATAATGCTCTTAAGTAGAAATTAATCAAAGAAAATTCAAATGAGAACAAGCAGACTATTTACCCAGAGTTTGTTTAAGCAAGGGTGTCTTTCATCCTTACTCGCATTTTGGCAGAGACATAATGGCAGGCAGGGAGTGGGGAATTTGTTTAGTGGAAAAAAAGGGAGATTCCAGGTATGCTCTGATTGGAGGCTTCTTTGCACAAGTCAGCTGTAGGCGAGCTAACTAGAAATGGAGCACCCTTTGTCATCAGTTAAGGGTCTATATTTGATTTTCTCTGGTAAGTCCTAAATTGAAAATGGGGACATAATGAAGAAAATTGTCCTGGGCATTTTAGTCTGATTGTAACAGAAGTTATGGTAATACTACTAAAGAGGAGAGTCTGACTTCTTACAGTTCTATCTGATGGGAAACTGACTTCCTGGACTGGTTTTTGAAGACAAAGGATTGGTTTCCTACGCAGATTGCTGCATATTTGTAGGTAAGAATTCTATTTTTTGTGTACTTTGACTTTATCTATTTGTATATTCCATTTTCATGTGTAATTCTGTTACTCAAGGAGTGGTCCATGAATCTCCCAAAGTTTGAGGACAACTGCAACTTGATAAAAATTAAGTTGATCATGCCACTCTCTAGATCTTCAAAAACAGTATCTACTATTCTTATGAGAGATTCTTACTTAGATTAACTTTTGAGAAACACTGGGGCTCACTGTACCATAGGCAGGTGCTGTCCTCATTTTAAAGGCAAGGAAATAAAGGCTGAGGGGGGTTTGAGACTAGTTCAGGCATGTATGCAATAAGTGGTAGAGCTAAGACATGAATTCAAGTGACTTCAAGCTCTGCTTTTTGTATTCAGCTTGAACATAACCATTACCTTTTCTCAGCAGATGAAGCACTTATGAGTTCTGGGGCATACATGAACTGTATGCCAAGTATACTGAAGGATAAATCTGTAACAGGAAGCACCTCCCAATGAAATGATGTGTCAATTTAGACTTTGAGGAAGTCATATTCAAGAACTGCAAGGTTAGTTAATATTGGCCCTCCAAGGCTAAGACTCTCCTGCTGCTATAGGAAATCCTTGGCTGGTTCCTCAATGGAGCAGAGACTATGAGATTTGACATGGGGCATCTCTGGCTACACATGAGAAACAAACTGAATTAACACCCTATGTTCATTATTCTTTATCAAGGTATATCCCTTCACAGAAAAGATTGTAATAAAGGAGACTCATGCTATATACACAATCATGAATTCTTCCTTTGCCCAGAAATACTGCCTTTTTTTTTTTTTTTTTTTTTTTTTTTTTTGGTTGTCACTGTATGTGTTAGGGCATAGAGAACTTGTCTCAGTCCTTGATATTCCAAAGAGTTACAAAGTTGTGTTCGATGTCACAATAAAAGTGCCCCAAGTACATTTAGAATGTTATAAAAGCATGTCATCAAGGAACCACAATTTGTGTGGCTATAATAAAGGATGAAAACATTTTCCTTGCTTTTGAAACAATTGCTTGGTCATGCCTAAGAATTACGCAGACCCTTCCAGATTCCTAATAGTCAAGTGATTTACAAGAGTTGCTGGAAACACCAAGGGTGAGAGTTAAAGATTAGTTAACAAAGATTGATGCCATTTGAAGTTTAAGTTAAGCACAAGAACCATTATATTTAAGTTTAATTCTTTTAACTCTCTTTTTGTCTATGTTCCACCTATGTGAGACTAGTCAGATAGGAAAAGCAATTGATACTTTTGATCAATTGATACTATTCCTTGGATGAAGGGGTACATATTTTATTTAAAAAAATGTGTGTGATTAAGATGACTTTTCTCTAAATTTCTGTGTAACCATATTTAGGGAAAAATAATGATACTATACTTACATGTGTTTTTCAACATATTTACCTGTATTGAAACTCCTTTACCTGATGCCTGATGACACTTTTTAAACTATCGACAACCCTCAAAATAATGGGTATATGGACCACAGAAATAAGTTAGGGAGCAATCAAATATATAGGAAATAAATAAGGAGCAATCAAAAAAATCCATTAAATGATGGCAGAAAATTATTATCATTATCTACTATAAAATGTAATAAAAATACTTTGAATATTAATTTTGACTTTAATCAGTGGAGAAAAACATCTTATTTTGGTTACATAAAGTTCCAGATATACTTAGCTAAATTATCTAATAAATAAATGCAACATACAGTCTTTTGGATAAGTTTACATAGAAAATTGGAACACACTTTAAGCTACATATCAGTTTTAAGAGTAAGAGCCAAAATAGCAGGGAAATATGCATATAATATGTATTAAGTCATATATGCAATGTATATATAATATAGGTATTAAAGTATCTTATAGATAGATACAAAATATATATGTCTATATAAAAGACATAGTCAGTAAAAGATAATTTCCTGCATGCAGTTTTAAGTTTTCTTTCTTTTTCCATGGGAATTTCAGTCTCAACCTTTACTTACAGGAAAAGACATTAAGAAAAAGGAAGCCATTTCACTTCCTTTTGAGATCTGAGACCTTCCCTAGGACATTGTGTTCAGGTTCATGTTTTATTTGTACGGGAGACTTAATACTGTGAGGTCATGGAAACATTGGGGGTTGTTTTCATGTATCAGAATAACAACCTTAGAGATAACAGACCTGGAGGTGAGCTAATTAGAAACAATTCTGTCATTCAGGTTTTTCAAATATTTGCTGAAGATGTTTTATGGAATCCCAGGACTAAATGGAACTTAGTTTGAAAGCTACAAATCAGTGTGGCAGCTGAAAACAACTGAGTTCCATTAACATAACTTTTTTCAAATGCAAAAATGTGCACATATTCTTTAAAAGTTTAAGTGCCTCTAAAACATTACAACCCATCTACATGATATATTTTTCTGTATTTTACATTTTTTAAAGATTTTATTTTTTATTAATACAAGATCCGGGGTATAGGCCAGATGTGAGGGAGGGCGAGAGGATTCACCAGAGACAGAGTGGGGAACAGAACCGGGAGACTGACTGAAATACACGCTGAGGGGAGAAGCGGGCGAGATAGGAGAGGTCTGCCACGCCATGTGGGTTGCTCCATGGCCAGGGGGGATCGAACTGGCACTGCAGAGGCTGTGGACAGCTTCACAGCGCTGCACTCAACTGCCTGTAGCCACCAGGGAGGCTCTGTATTTTACATTTTTTTCTAAATGTTAAATATCTATGAACCAGAGTATTGGTAAAATATTTTCACAAAACAGACATAACTAATGAAATTGTAATACAAGACACACAGAAAGCCAGAGAGAAAAACTTTATATCCTGGAATCCCAAATGGGAACAAGCTAATGTTATGACCACACTCATTCCCAATTGGAAATGCCTTGTTATTAATGGGGAGGAAAGTGAATATAAATATAGCACAGACATCATTCAACATTTTCGATCCCTAAAACGACAGAAAATATTTTAATTACAAACTCAATATGCATTGCTAAAATTCATTTAAAAAGTCAAATTGTAATGTTATTTTTGCTTTATGAATTTTCCTTTTGGTATTGAACCCCAGAGAAGGCTTCATATTTCCACACTGACTGCAAATTCAGTAGTGTGGAGGGATACTTAATAGGTGCTTGTGGTGGTGTCAGGATAAATTCAAAGAAAGTAGAAGCCTTGGATGAGTCACAAAGCCAACATCTTTAAGTACAATGGAAAATGCTTACTTACATATGGTTTGCATTTTTCCTACTGAGAGCACAGATATTTTAAAATTCAGGAACAGAGAAAATCAATGAATTTAGTGTTCATCTGTGTCCATAGAGCAATAATTCATTTGTCTGGCATTTAATACAATGTCTAGTCCTCTAAGTAACAGGTGTATAGTAAATGGGGCTAAAAAGTTACAAGAATCTAGGTTTAATTTGGAGAATACATCTTTTACAATTGTACTCATTTTTAATTCTCAGAAGAATAAAGGGGTGGGAATCAGGCGATTATGTTCTGATTATTTCTCTGTTGGTACATTGTGGAATGACTTAGAATGAGTAGTTTCTTGGGGTATTTGTTTCTTTCTATTTTTTTTTTCTGATATGGAGATGGTAAGAAAAAAGACTTTTCCAACCAAATTCTACATAACTTTTGATTTCATGTATTTGCTTCAAACAAAACTACACATGTGCACACACACACACAAGCACATACGCCTACATGTAATAGTTCACAAGAAAAACAAAGTATTATAACATACCAGTATAAATATTTTTTTTTCTAGTTGTAATATGCTAGAAGCCACTGCCCTATTTGTTAGTACTTCTACATATTTTAAGGTCAATATAAAACTTTTCTATTCTTCCAATTTCTGTTTAATTGAAGACTATTCTGAGAATCTGGAATTTTGTTTTAAATATGTTTCTATGGATATTTTTATAATGAAAAATATTGAAAGGAAATTTGTGACTTAAAGATTCATTTTTTTAAAAAATCTTAGATTATAACTTTAAAATAAAGTATAGATATTGAACTTGTAAAAGAAAGTGACACTAATAATATTACCATTTTTGTTTTATATATTGAGATTCCATGGACAGGCTTAGATGACTAATAGATTCATAATATTTTAAGTTTGAGTATCTTGAATAAACCGTTCTGTAAGTTCTCTTTTACCGCCAGTTTTGAGTAAGTTTAAACAACTGGCCAGAGAAGAGATCTAAAAGTTATCTTAAATTGGACACAGGAAAAGCAATATTTATATTCTCTATCAAGGGTGACTGCCTGCTGAGTTTAATCTAAGGCAGAGAAATTTCATTTTAATCCTGGAAAGTGCTAACAAGAATCCAGTCTTTGTTAACAAAGAATACTTTTCAACTCATAATCAAAACTCTGTTCTTTCCAAACTCTGCTAGTGTCCTCTGGTGTAGTCAAAGAAGAACTGACTGGAAGTCCGAATTTTCTTGGACAAGAAATATGCCCATCAGGCCAATGATTTTAGTGGTACCAATTCCTTTCGAGTAGCCAAAGATAACCAATGCTCTCCCACGCTGTTGTTTCACTGTGGCAAAATATGTGATCTTTGACCCATTTTTCTCAACGAGATCATCATGCTTCATTTCTCTAAGGTTTTGTGCACAATGTCTTTTATCATTACAAATAGGCAAATCACATCAAATGGACACAATGTTTCAGTTAGAGTGGATATGATGGTGAACAGATGTAAAATAAAATTAATTTCCCTTTCTTTATTAGAGAAGTGGGGAATAAAATAAGATCAGTGTAAATTACAAGCTACCAGGTTAATATCACAATTGATCCAATCTAGGAATTTGTGGATGAAAACACTTGTTTGCCCTAAGCTCCTTAAACAGTTCATTTTCTTGTTTTGGTATTTCATTACTTCTAAGAGTTTCTTTTGCTAAGCCATTCTGTATCTGTCCACCTATGACTTTTAGAATACTGCTTCCTTTTTCAAAGCTCAACTCAAATGCCACCTCACTTGTCAAAGATCTGATTCCTCCAGTGATCTAATTTCTATATATTTCAAAAACGAAAGCTCCTATAATGATGTTAATAGTGTTTAGTGCTTTATAAGATTATAATTTTTGGACAGAATAGGGGTGTTTTTGTAAAAAAGGTAATTTATTTTCTCATAGAAGATGAGAATCTATAGCATAGGGAGTAAAAAACAAAGGAACTAAAATACTTTTATTTATACAGGAAAGGAATATTACAGAA
The DNA here is from genome assembly GCF_014898055.3 of Talpa occidentalis. Classification (NCBI taxonomy): domain Eukaryota; kingdom Metazoa; phylum Chordata; class Mammalia; order Eulipotyphla; family Talpidae; genus Talpa; species Talpa occidentalis. Next base: position 90,256,953 of record NW_023602073.1, read on the forward strand.
AGACTGAAAGAGAATGAATGACCCAAAGAATACTCTTAAGTAGCAACAGAAAAAAGTCAGAACTCAAATACCTTATAAAATGACTGCCATCTGAGCAAGTACATACTTGGAAGTATTTCAGAAGGTCTAACACAGGGAGCAGGGAGTTGTATGCTCTTAGGGAAAAGGAGTGCCAGCTGCAGAGAGGCTCCCTGTGACTAGAGCCCCCAGCATACCCACTGCAGGGCACTGCGCATGTTTCTCCTCTACGAGAAGAATGAGAATTTCTCCAGCACAGCTAATACAATCAGTGCAATTCATATTGTACAGGAGTCCTGCACAGTAAAGGAAAAACAAGAAATGAATGAATGAGGAACTCCTTAAAATGTTTATTATTTTTAGTACTTGACTTTAGAAAGCTTTCATAAAGTTTTGAGTATCCACTTTGAGTTGAATGAGATACTTTATTTTTAAAATAATTTCTTATGGTATGTCTGATCCAAAACATACCTTCACATCTGCTACTGTGTAAGTAACTTTGTAAGAAGTTTTTCTGGTTTTCCTGGGATTATGTCCTAAGGATGATTTCTGTCTCCAATCCATTACTCTAAATATGAAGCTGCATTGAGGCATTGCAAACATGTCTCTGTGGAAGCAGGTGGAAGCAAAGTAAACCTGATGTACTCAGGCTGCTTTTATTCAGTCTGTTTTGTCTGGTTCTTGGTACCAGATTACCATGAGTGACATGATTCAGACTGAAGTTCTATTGAAGTTCTCATATGATTTTCTTCTCAGAATTGCAAGCAAAAACATGAAGAAAATAACTATTTATTGACCATGATTTCTATCAACAGGCTTCTCGTTTACATGTGAATGGGGAAACAGGAAGCAAATTACCTTTGTGATCTTGCATTATTAAATGTAGCTATTCCAATAAGGTTGAGAGGAGGTGCATAAACACCTCATCAAAATTGACAGAGGCTATTAGTATAGAAAAGCTGCATTAAACATTGTGTAATCATTTTCCTGTTAATATCTTCTCTTTCTTTGCTCACTGGTAACATTAGAGCAGCATGTGGCTTGAATAGCAATGTGCCCCCTTGTCCTGCTAAGTGTGGCAGTGCAATATCAAGGATAATGGTCTGCCACTCCAGCTTTTAGATGTTGTTAACCCCTAAGCAAATTGTGCAGTCCATCCTGCTGTGAGTTATTATATAGACGTTTGACACTCAACCTCTAAGTAAACTGTAAATCTTTCCTACTATTGAATTATTTTTTTATTGAGGTTTGGAATTCAATAATATTCCACTCTTTTCTCTACTTCCCCCTTGCTATTTCTCAATACCTAACAATCTATTCTACCAGTGGTAGTCCATAAGCATATTTCAAATGCTTCATGAATATATTCCCCTCCAGGTCACTTTGACGTAGCTCAGTAGTTGTTTTCAATGTGAGATCTATGAGCTATATGTCTGAACTTCACCTGGGGTATTTATTAAAAAGATATATTCCCCAAGTTTAGTTCTTGACTCAGGAATTTAAACTGCTACAGGTATTGCCACAAAATTGGCAAGTTTTAATAAGTCAGTTTCTTTAGCCAATTCTTCCATGAACAACACTGAATAATATAAACACAAAATCTTAACTCTCTAAGTTTCCTCTCATGCTTCTTTCCAAACAATGAAGGTTGCACAAGTAGCATCAACTCTCGCACTGTCCTGATGCCTGAGGTCAAGTCAATACAAGTCTCCACCAGCACTTAATACCCCACCCCAATACCATCTTGTGGCTACCTATTGAATGTGGACTTCTACCTGACACTATGCCAGCCATGGTAAGTGAATCCTTCTCTTTCAGTTGCGTGATGAAGATGTGATCTCCATCCCCCTAGTTGCTGGAAGAAAATTATAAATGACTCACAAGCTACTTGATCATCAGGTATTCACTTTATTGCTCCAGAGATCAGATTACACCTTGCCTAACTCTTAGAAAATGACACAGGATGATGGAGATTGTGAAGTCTTAATGAACAATGGAGTGTATTAGCAGCATGTCACCCTTTTCAGGATTCTTCCCTTTTTCACCTCAGTCACAGGTGATTGAGATTACTTCTAATGTTTTCAGTAAACTCAGTAAAAGGAAAGAAAAACTGGGCGTCCCCTGGTGGCGCAGGCGGTTGAGCGCCACGCTGTGAAGCTGTCCGCAGCCTCTACAGCGCCAGTTTGATCCCTGACAGCTGGAGAGGGTCCCACATGGCGCATCAGACCTCTCCTGTCGGGCCCGCTGCTTCCCTCAGCAGTGTATTTCAGTCAGTCTGCCTATTCTGTTCCCCACTCTGTCTCTGGTGAATCCTCTCACTCTCCTGCACAGCTGGCCTGTACCCTGGTTCTTTTGTAAATGAATAAATAAATCTTTTTTTTTTAAAAAAAGGAAAGATAAACTCACATGCTGTAGTGGGTGGGGGAAAATTTTTAAAATAATGAGATGAAATGAGCAAAGGTTAAGGGAGAAAGCCATGATTTTTAATAGAAACCCCTTATGGCTTAAAGGATTCATTATGTTAACTGTTTATTCAATTTTAGAACATAATAGTTGAAAAAGTCTCCTAGGTAATTAAATGAATTTTTTTCTCTTTTACTTTCTCTTTGAAGATCTCACAATTTATGAAGCTCATATTAAAAAGCATCCCATTTCAATTCTTTGATTATTGTAATGGCCTTCCTTCCATCAAATTCTACAATTGTCTTAGTTCCATAGCTGTTTCTGGATCTTCCCCCTAGGGCCTTGTTATTTATACCAGTTCTAGACCTTTAGGTTCAGCCTTCAAATAATCAAACACATTTTCACTTCCACGTTATTGGATACATCAATTCTACCCCAGTAATTCTTTCAAGTTACCCATGGTCCTCTCTGTGTTTGCCTCCGGAGAAGTGCATATTACTGTATTCTGATAGCTAGAGAACCACATTCTGAAAGAATGTTATATGGCTGTACAACTAGTTTATAAAACAATTTGTTCTGGACATGCTGTTTTATAATGCAATCTAAAATTCCACTAGTCAATCAATTTGATTTGGCAGTTGTCCAATAGTACTCAACTAGAACTTAGACTCAGCTAAAACTTTTAGGTATTTCCTCATCACATACCACCTCCATGTTGATATTCAGACCAAGGTATTATTTACTAAGTTATTGTATTCATTTTTAAGATATATATGGCAACATATTTATCATATCACACATTAATCTATATCAGTTTAACTATCTCAGTCTTATGTATTATGTTGAGAAAGTAAGTTTATGTAATCCCATTTATGTCCATCATAATTAAATGCTGAATTTTTATAATTAATGTATTTAAAGCTATACATTTACCAAGTTTATACAATAACAGGCATAGGTCTTATGCACAACTAGTGGTGAATAAACTAGTGGTATCTAGTCTCATGAGGCACATAAGTTAAATTTAGTGGTGAAGAAAGAAAATCTGCATACATGCAAACAAACACATATATAATTATAATGTGTGATAATGGAAAGAAACAGAAAAGCAAGGATGGATGACCTACTTAAGCAGAGTTCTCTGTACAACTTTTTTAAACCAACCCCACAAAAAGTATTCATTACCAATAAAAGGAATCAATTCTATTTATGTCATAGTTTATAATGACTATTTGGAACTATACCTCTGTTCAAAGGTTTTTGTGGCAATTTGAGTAAGCTTTAAAAATACCATTACTATAAAGTTTTGAAAGAAACAATGTATTTAGTCTGAGATATGGAAAAAATGATAGTTGAAATTTTTCTGCCGCCATAAATATGGTTTCTAAGTTTTCAGTTTTTCTGTGGAATCCTTAGGAACAAACCCATAATTCATAATTGTTACCCTTTTTGGTTTTTCATAAATTTATAGCTATTGCCAAATGATATCAATTTGGGAAACACATTACAAAGTCTTAAAAAAAGAACCATATAATTATGTGCTTATAGTTACCTCCCTTGATGGTATAATGTTTGCTAGGAATTTCCAGGCTAGAAGCAGTATCAGCTTTCTGGAATTTCTTAAAACTATCTTTTGGATGCCTCATTCATAGTTTGTTTTCAATAAAGTAAGAGGAAAGAAATAATATTCAATAGCATTCTATTTGATTAACGAATACAGATACACTGTGTCTGTTCTGCTTGTTGTTGTAGAGGAGAAGGTGGTGGGTTTGTTTGCATCTGATAGATAGCAGAGTTTGGGAAAAGCACAGTTATGCTACACTTAGGTATTTATTGGTGACAGGGTGGGAGAAAAGGTAATCAGACTCTAGAAGAATATGCAAATAGACAAAGCTCAGACTCAAACAATGATGCCTTTTCGGAGAGTCTGTCTGAATAATACTATAGAAGATTCAGCCCATAATGAGAATGAGGAATTTGTCTAATTCTAAGGATAATGACTTCATTAGAGATGAATACAAAGATATGGGAATTGTCAGATATAAAGAAAGTTAATTCTTAACTAGTCCAAGAGTCTGTCAGGAACAGGGACATTTTAAAAGTAAAAAAGGTCCAACTCACAAAAAAAATGGGATTGTCAATAAATAGGCCCATAATAGTAGTAGATAGAATTTAAAACTATTTACCCACTTCCTCAGTAACTCCCTGCATCTTGGTATAGACAGGGAAAGTTCAGGTAAGGAAGAAATCCACCCAATAGAAGCTAGTCAGGCAAACTCCTGATTTTGCACAGGGGTCAGAATAAGGCAGTGGCAAGTAGCTTTTTTTTTTCTTTTAAGATTTATTTATTTATGCATACAAGGGCTGGAGTACAGGCCAGAGGTGTGGCGGGTGAAAGGATTCACCAGAGACAGAGTGGGGAACAGAACAGGGAGACTGACTGAAGTACACTGCTGAAGGGAGCAGGGGGCAAGTCAGGAGAGGTCTGTTACGCCATGTGGGTTGCTCCCTGGCTGGTCGGGAATCGAACTCATGCTGCAGTGGCTGCGGATTGCTTCATAGGTTGCGTCTTAACCCTCATCCCACCAGGGAGGCCCCACAAGTAGTTTTTTTTCCCCAATTTAAATTTGCAGGAAAATGTTACTATGGATTACACAGCTGCAGAGCATTCTTGAGTCCATGAGAAAGTTGAAAGCATGCAGTTGGCAGAACTCCTAGGTTTCAGAGAAGTAAGTTAAACAGTGAAACTTGAGGGAAGGACTAAAAATCTAAATTTGTTTGAGGTTACAACAGAAACAGTACAGGAACTAATTTTAGGGGCTACAGGAGAATTGAGGGGTGGTGAGATGGGGACAATGCAGAGGAAATAAGATCTGGTCTAATGAACGTATAGATCACTCAGAAGTGAAGAGGGGAACTAACTAGGACTATGTTTCAAGTCCCCTCTCCTTAGAATTATTTCTAGGGAGAGAAATATTAGGGATGATTAGACCCCAGTTCCTGGTGATTCAATACTGGGAAGAAATTAAATGGTAGAAAGGTTTGTCTGCTGATGGGGAGAAGCTACTGCTTAAGACAAGAGGGAAAAGTTCTGGTGTTTAGCCAACATCCAAAGTGGCCTGAACATCCACAGTAGTATTCAAAATAGACTTAAGCAATGGAAGTCTGTGGAGACTTGGGCACAGTGCAGACACAACTAAACAAATCTTCTGATGTAGAGTTAAGAGGGATAAAGAACTATGGCTCAGAAGGCTTGAGAGTTATAGCAGTCATTCTACACATCAATGAATGCACTGATGCTAGGAGGCTTTTTTATTTTTTGACTTACTGATCTATGACTTCATCACTGGTTCATGCAGAGGAACAAATAACCCTCACAAGTTCATTTACCTTACTAGACTCTGAAATAGGTTGGCTGGCAGCAAAGGTGAGAGTAAGGTAAAGTCATGATTGTCATCCTGTTGAATTTTCTGAAAATTGACATTTATGTAAAACAAAGAAATGTATCATTTACCACACTTCTGTTATTTGCTGGGGTATGTACAACTTGGTGGCAATGGGAAGTGGTGTCTCCAAAACACAAGCGAAGATTTTGTCATCTTAATGACAGATTAAATCACAAGGAATATGACAAGGAAGTACAATTAATCCTATACTTTGTGCTATTGACTATCCCAACAGTTTCTTGGCTAGCTTCTGTATTTATCTTCTCCTGATTATTTTCAATATGGTGGCCATAGAGAAATGTGAAATGATATAAATGAAATTAAATTGTTATCTGACTCAAAAACCCCTCATGATTTCCCATTACATTTGGAATTCCTAGTTGCTACTATAGCCTAAATACTTTTACAAATGTATAATGCTCTTGCAATTTATCTCCTACATTCCTTCTTGCTCACTCTGTTCTAGCCAAACTATCTCTTTGCTATAACTTTAATACATGAAACATGCTCCACTTTTAGGGAATTTGTACCTGCTATTCCCTCTGCTTTGTATTCTCTTTCTCCAGATATGGACATGATCATCTCCTTACATTTTTAGTTTTTTTTTTTTTTTAAGATACATTCTATTTATTTATGCATAGGGTTTAGGACAGAAGTACGGTGATGAAATGATTCACCAGAGACAGAGTGGGGAGCAGAACAGGCAGATTTACTGAAATATACTGCTGAGGTGAGGTCTGCTGTGCCATGTGGGTTAGCTCCCTGGCCTGGGATTGAACTCATGCTGCAGTGACCAGTGATAGCTTCATAGCTCTGAGACTAGCACCTGCCCCACCAGGGAGGCTCCCATTTTTAGGGTCTAGCACAAAAAACTTTTCAGGTAAAGAGTCTTAGAACAATAGCCATAAAGGACTACTCTCCAATATCTCTATTCTCTTACTTTGCTTTAATTCTTTCAAAGCACTACAACTATTTATTTGCTGTCTCCCTGAAATGCAATAAGTGTTCTGTAAGAATAAGAAATGTACTTAATTTCCAATCTATAGAATAATGCAGTAGCAGCCACTCAATATGTATTGAGTAAATGAACTTTATTGTACATATTGCTATAAATAAAATCAGTGTATTTATGTAATTTTATCTTGCTTGTTACTTGATTTTTAAATTACCAGATAGGTGTGTAATTGGTAGACTTAAAAGTGTAACATCTGTACCTCATTAATTTTGTGTCATGAATGACAAGCCCATTTGCTGACTTTTTCCAGAATGCAAACTATGTTGGATTTTGTGTTAAGCTCAATAAAAAATTGAATAAATTGATTGATATATAGATTTTCCATGGAGAGAGAAGTTAATTATGTTATTTGTTATACAAATCATGAACCAGAAGCTATATTTAATTTACTAGTAGAATCCAAACCAGATAATTCTTGGAAAAGAATAGTCCTCTTTGACTTTAACATAAATTATTTAATGTCTTTTAGTGGAAGATTTCCTTCTTGTTTATAGGTTTCTTTGATTAATATTATTCTTTCCCCCATCCACAGGGTAGTGTATAAGGAAGAAAGTTTTGGAGATAAACTGATAGTATATTAAGGTGCCAATTTCAGCACTACGAGATTGATGTTTCCATTTTCAGCTTCTGTCTTGTTTTCTCATCTGTCAGATGGGAGTCAGTATGCCTACATTACATCACAGGCACTGAATTCTGTTTGAATTAACACTCTATAAAGGACCAAGTCTAGTGCCCGATAAATTCTAAAGGATTTTCTTCCTCTTCCTTCTCATTCCTCTCCTCTATTTATGTGTTGAAATCAAAACTTTGTTGGGAAAGGAAGTACTAACTTACCAAAATTTTTTCAGAGAAAAAGCTATTATATTTGCTTGAATTATTGAACCATATGAGAGCCAGGAACTCCTTAGTCATTTGAGTTCTTTGTTGCAATAGTTATGTTTTTGTAGGGTAAGAAAAGTAATGAGTTGATACCAATAATTTTCCCCATCTCCATCCTTGCAGTCAATGTCCAGTAAGAGTTGTCAGCCGATGTACAGTAAGAGTTGACATGTTGGACACATTTGGTGACCAAATTTGGCCAGACAAATTCGGTTCTGATGAACATATCCTGGCTGGTTCCCCATCTCTCTTCACTGTTAAAACTCTAAATTCAAGCACATGACTTTCCATTGTATATTTCTGAAAGATTCAATGGACTATATATAATTACAGAGAACAGAAATCAGCAGTGATGTTGTTGCTCTTAGTTAAAGCTTTGTCAGATATTTTGGATCAATTGTTTTGTCTATGGATTTAAACATATCCAACTTAATCTAAGTTAATACAAGTGAAGTCTATTAAGTTTTAATCAATTACCTTTTTTGTTCTAAAACAAAGTTTTAAAGTTTTTAACACTCATGGAATTCAAGACATTGGAAATGTAGATTTTCATGTCATATTGTTAGAAGAAGAGTGATGAGAAATATATAGAGCTAAGGCAAGTTGTCATAGATGTTCAATAGGTAGAACAAAGAAACGGTAACATTGACATTTGTAATGATGAAGAAATGATGCCTTATAATAAGCTTAAAATAAACGATGCCTTATAAAAAGGTTAAAGTGCAGTTTTGATACCTGTAATATAAAAGAAGTAGTAAAGGGATTACTAGAAGTACAAAGGTGATCAAGAAAAACACACTATCAGAAAGAAATTTGGAATTGTAAGTCCTTTGAGGAAAAGACGGGAAAGGGTGTATCATCAAAAAGGAGACAGAAAAATTATAGTTAGATAAACAGATAAGCAGATAAGCAATGATCCGCTAAGTGATGGCTTTAGCTCAGATTTTTAATCACTGATAATTTACATTTCTTCAACTTTTAATCTGTAAGTCATTCCACATTCTATCCTTCCACTTATTTTTTCCTTAAATTATCCAGAGTCCCTTGACATAAGTAACTTTGAAAAATGATGTTTGACTGGACACTAGAGGGAGAAAATGAATGAACAGTTTATAAACACTGTGCTCTGGGGTGAAATTATTTCAGAAGGGTATAGATTAACAATTCTGAAACTACTCTACATGTTTACTAGGGTTGAACAAATAAGTAAATAAATTGCTTTAAAGGGCAGCCAGGATCCTTACAGAAAGACCAAAAGCATTACAAATAAAAAAGGGGAAAAGCTAGATTGAATTAGTGAGAGCACCACAAACATGTTTATTTAAACATAATATAAACATAAATAAATATATCTATAAATACATATATACATACATATAACTTTGTGTGTGTGTGTGTGTGTGTTTTGTTTGTTTGTTTTGCTTTTTTATGAGATCTGTCTGCTGATAGGGCCTAGATGCAGTAACATTCTTGGAGGATATTCATACCCAGCTCTTGGTTTCTAAATGCTCCTCTGCAATAAAAAGAGCCAGGATTTCTCCAAGGATGGATCTAGCACAGAGGTAGGGAAAATATAGCATATTCATGGAACATGTTACAGTGCCAAAAATTATGGAAACATGGCCATAGACAGGATGAATTCATAACAAAAAGACAGAAATCATTCTGAAAAGAATTCCATTGGTCAAAACTGGAACAATCTGAGTAATAAAAATCAGTAGCCATGCTATTGAATTATTATAACCTGAGGAATGAAATGAATATCCATGGGTACACATTGAAATGGATAAAGGGGAGAGAAAATGAACTCTTTCTATCAGAGGAGCCCAAATAGCACATGCCAATACTTATCCTTCTAAGAACTGGAACTTAATTAATTCCCATTCTTTTGAGTGACTTGCTTCTAAGTAATAAAAATGGAAAAATAGTAACTTTATGATAAATAAACATAGCAGACACTAATTTGATTACGTGATGAAGATAAACATGACTAGAAGTGTCATTTGGATTTGGATATCACATATCTCCTGATGTGGTGAATGAGAAAGGGACTTCACCTTTGTGTTATTCTTCCCCCAAGCCTTTAATTCCAATCTAAACATGAAGTCAGTCAGACAAACTCAAACTGAGGAAAATTCTGCAAAATACCTGACCATGATTTGCCAAAACTGTCGATGTCATAAAATGAAAACAAGACTAAGAAGCTGCCACACATCACAGGATCCTAAAATGATAGAAAGACTAACTGCAGTGTACTATCCTGAATTTAGATTTAATCCCAGATAAAAGACTTATTTGAAAAAAATGATAAGATCTCAGTAAAATCTATAGTTTTATCAAGAGTATTACACAAATGTTAAATTCTTAGTTTTGACAAATGTCCTGTGGATATGTAAAATATTAACATTAGGGAAAACTGGAAAGAAGGCATATGGTAACTCTGTCCTATTTTATAGTTTTGCTATAAATATAACATTATTCAAAAATAAAAAGTTAAAATAAAATTACCCTGTTTTTTTTCTTGCTCATTTCTACGTAAATTATCTTTCATGCTAATCTGCCTAATGAACGGATTATTTGCAACTTCATTTTACAAAGGTAACAGTAGAACAGTAAGACTGTACCCTTATATGGAGAATTTTAATGCCCACTTTATTAAAAACGTCATTTCAAATATTCTATGTATTTGACCTACTGTTGGTTTATGGAAAAAATTGAGATATAGTTATTCCCAAACTAAAGGTCTATGCTATATAAATAACAGGTATAAATATATTAATAATTTAATTTATATATCATGCGAACTAAAGAGCTATGTTATATTTGAGAATTCCTTAAGACATCCACTAAATGCCACACTATGCTGGAGAGGACTTCACTATAATAGTACATAAAATAAAGTGAATACAGGTTATAATACTTAAATTTTTCATATAACTAACATTTATTAAGTATTTATTATGTTCCAACTAGTTTGCTAGACACAGGGATACAGTGGTGAGTGGAACAGACATTGATTTGGCCTTTATGAAATTCACTATTTAATGGATTGGTGGTGGCCATGAAAATCCCACTGGAGTCTGAGGTCAAACTCCCATTACAGTCTGAGGTCAAAATAAGTTTTCTTGTATGACTTTCAGACTTTCATTTTCATTCTTCAAGAACACAAAATATTTGAGGTAATACTCTGAAACCTGAGCTAGAAGTTTGAGGGGATTCATTTTTCATTAAACCTACACATGGGGCTCAGAGTCAATCTTCATTCACTCCCTTTCATAAAATATTGCTAATAAATAAAAGGCTTATTCATGCCCACCTACATTATTTCAATAGAAGGACTATTTTGGATGCTGATTCAAAATAAGTGTAGGGAGCCAAGCAAATGAAGAAGTAGAAAAAAAAATCAATGTTAAAGTCAACTTTGACTTTTAATGAGAAAGGTCAATAAGTAATATTTGATGCCAAATACAGTAAATTTTTAACGAACTACGCGTTTTTACAATGAACAAGCTTTCATCAACTACATTATTTTTGTCCTAATGAGAGAATGTCATTAGCTACTAACCATACATAATTGGGTTAATTCTACAGGATTTAGATTGTGCTTCCATGCCATTATTTTTTTTTTTTTTTAATTTTCTAGAGGCATGTCTTATTTATTTATTTTTTATTATTTGTTTGTTTTGTTTTTGGTTTATACATGCACTGGGTACAGTCAGAAGCGCGGGAGGGTGAGAGAATTCACCAGAGCCAGAGCGGGGAGCAGAGCAGGCAGAAGGACCGAAGTACACTGCTGAGGGGAGCAGCGGGCGGCAGGAGAGGTCTGCGCGCCATGTGGGACCCTCCTCTGGTGGCCGGGGAGCAGCCGGGGATCGAACCGGCGCCGCAGAGGCCGTGGGTAGCTTCGCAACCCAGCGCTCAACCGCTGCGCCACCGGGGAGGCCCTCCATGCCATTATTTACATACCATTATATACTCACTCTACAATTTTCCAAGAGAAAGTCATCAAACACAAAGATGACTAGTTTTCCAGCTTCCTAATTATAAGTTTGGGTCACAATGTTTCAATATAACAAACCAAAAAATAATTATTCTGGATTTATAAGTAGTATCTTACAACAAATATCAAATGATTTACTCTGGAATTGACTATTAAAAGCAAAAATTACATTTACAAATGCTTTTTACCATTTTTCTATGAATTGTCTATTAGATTGCACTCAACTGCCAGTGACGAAAACAAAGATTATACTTCATACACTTAAACTCAAGCTAACAAAATGAAAAAGAAGATGGGAGATAAGTTTATCATAATTATATTTGAATGTTTCAGAATGAAATGGCAATAGCTGACTGTTCTTGAGGATCTATTTCTTTCTGTGTATATCCTCTATCTGTTTCAGTAATCACAGCTGCTAACAGTGTCAAGATTGAGTTTGAACCTGGTGCTACCAATTACGAGCTTTCTTTATTTCCTGGGGAAAATAATTTTATCTATCTGTGATCAGTTTGTTTAAAAAATGGAAATGAAAACAAAAGAACCTATTTCACTGAGTTGTTCCAAAGATTAAATGAGTTGCTATGTATAAAACACAGAGAATAGTCATCATCAAAAATAGTCATCAACATGATATTTTCCATAACATTGCTTTAAAAATAAGACAAATAGAGAAGTTTTGACCAAAACCATTCATTACAGAATGAAGACACTAAAACTATAATGAATGTTACCACCTAATCTAATTACAAAAATTAAATCACCTTTTTGTAAAATAGATACTATAAAGGCCCTAGGCTCAAGAAATTTTACAGTGCCATTCTACCTTGTCATGTCAATGATTTGCAGATGGTAAATGTATTTCATATAACTTTTTGGTTTACAGTAACCTCAAGACACCATTGACAGCCTATGGAAGACTGCATACTAAAAGCCCACTGGAAGTTAACTGAAAGCACAAGAAGGAAGGAGAATCAGAAAACAGGTATTTAAAATGGATGCTTTGTTTATTCTCACCTCTGGTCAAGAATTATGAAATAGGGAGTAAGTAGACAGAAGCTGACATTTGTGTTGTTTTGTCTGTCTCCCTGTATTCCTCTCAGTGTTTTCTCTGATTCCAACACTAAACTTCTCCTATTTTCCCTGGACGAGAAGCAAATCAGGGTTGGCCATATTCTTGACCCTTAGTTTTGAAACTGAGAGTATTTCAGTTATAACAGGGAAAAAAAATGAACAAGTGCAAGAAAAAGAATGAATTAATTAAAGAAAAAAGAATTTCAATAAAAGGAACATTTAGGGAATAACAGAATTAAGAGAATAATTCGAGGTGAGAAAAGGGGAAAATAGAGAATAATGCACTTGCTGCAGGCAAACTAAATATTTCAAAAGTTTGTAAGATTTTACATGTCGGGACTTTGAAGGAAAAGTTATAAAGTTGCAAATATTGTTGGCATTTAATATGTCAAAGTATTGCCCTACCAGCTTTATACGTGTTAATTTATTTTATTCTTACAATTATGTTATTCTTAATATCTGATTCCCATTATATATGAGGAAATTGAGGCCAGAACATTTATGTAAGTTTTCACACAACCAGAAAAAGTCAGAAAATCAGAAAAATTAGTGATTTCAAGACCTTTGACATAATCCCTTACTATTCTGCTTTGAAAAATAACAGAATTAGAAGTTAGTACTATAAAGCAAAACCCAAGAATTAAATAAAACTTATTAAAGTAAATGTCATCAAGATGTTTAACAAGGTCCTTTATGAGAATGAGAACATGACCTACATAATTATATTTGCCAACAGAAGAAAGGAAATAATTAGGTATCATTAAGTACTTTATTGCAAGCTCTGAGATTTAAAAAGAGTGCTTGTGAAAAGAAAGATTAGTGACCCCTGTTGTCTTGTTTAAAGAACTAATAGAGAATATTTTAGCCATGGAGAATGAACATATTCAACTAAATTAAAAACTCAGAGAAAACTGAACAAATGAAAACAGAATGTTTGCATGATTTGATTCAAGATTTAACCTTGAGAAAAATAAAGAATAAGTTTTAAGAAGAAAAATAACACTCACCCTCCATTTCACAGTACTTATCTCAGATACAGAAGTCTGGATTAAATATCAGAATTTTTTTCTGTGATAGAATATATCAATAGATCAAAGTACATTTACATGTACTTTATGATAGTCATAATAGAGACCACAGATTGCTTCATAAGACCAAATATTCACAACAAGCAACCATATTTCTTTAAAAATTAGGAATAGAAATATATTTTAATGTTAAGAACCTGTATTCAAAACCAATAATCAGTTTCATTCCAAACAAGGAAAATACCAAGATTGTGAAGAAACACTTAAGACTGTAGCAAAATCAAAATTCAATAAAAATGACCATAATAGTATAAACAGAATCTAGTCACACAACTTTGAAATAAACTTTGATATAAATGTACTAGCACCTTGCTATCGCCCATTAAATAAAGTTTTAAAAGTAAAATAATAAGCTATTGATTAAAAAATATGTAACTATCCATAGCTTTTATTTCAGCAACAACCAATAAAACCCTTGTTACAAAAACCACCATGTTCCTAAAACATCTAAACTTTCTTTGAAGTTGAAGGGAAAAGATACACTTTAAATAAGGAACAGAATACTTTAAATAAGATATAATGCTTGCATTCATTATATCAACTAGCAAAATCCTTTGAGAACACTTTTACTTGGCATTGATTTTAGTTATGTATTTATCCACCTACTTCTTTATTTTCTTTAGTTTTAGTTGTTGAAAACGTGAGCACTGCTGAAAAGGAGATTTGACTGCTAACTGAATATAATTTTTTCCCTTTGTAATTAGTACACTTTGAAAATGATAGAAAACGATAGATAAAACCTCTATATTTCAGATTATTTGTCTTGTGTAAAATTTCTGGTGTATTTTTGAAGGTAACAGCCATTTTAAGGTATTTTAAAATTAGGAGTTTTTCATGAATGTGGCAAAAATGAAATTTATAACAAGGTCACGAATGGAATGTATTTGCATGACTCATTTATCCTTTTATAGGCAACGCACCGCCAGACACAAGGGTGTTATCTACAATGTTTCTAAAATTACCACTCTGGGACTTTCTTCCAACTTTAAGGAACTTCAAAGAAAGAATAAGTGAGACATATTTCTCCAATGTGATTTAAAAAATAAGCAAATGATTTTTAAATGAATAAATGGTAATCTCTTGGAAATTGTGTATAGTAATATGTACTTTAACAGGTATTTGATGTAGTGATAAAAAATTGTGGGGGGAGTCAAATTTACATGAAGACTCAATTTGTTAGTCTCTAAAAAGATGATCTATGTATTAGAAAAATACAAGGAAATATATTTCATGGTATCTAAAATGGAAAAATAAATAATGGCAACAAATTAAAGAAACAAAAAGTAAGCAATATAAACCTTGGCTTCAGTTTATAAAAGCAATTTGAGCTGACATCGCCTTCTTTATAATGGAGCAATTTTTTTCTCTCCCTCTCAGTTAGTGAGTGACAAGGAAAGCCTTGAGCCAAACATATAAACTTTCTATAGGCTGCTTTACCATTTTATAAGGTCTTAAAGAATTTATAATTTTTTAAGTTTATAATGAAAAAAAGATAGAGTATTGGTGCTGTAACTCTTTCGGTGACCCCACTCTCCTTTTGAATTTTGATATTTTGTTTGCAGCTAACATTCAGTCATCACCAAAAATGACTCTAACTATTATCATCCATGAGGAGAGTATTTATTCACTGAATGACTGAAAGAGAGCCCAGGTAAAATGCTTACTTCCTTTATCAGACTCATTGTCATAATTTATTTCCTTCTTAGCAAAAGTTCTGTTATTTTCTGCATATAAAACTTGAGATGGAGACCATGTAGAAAATAAAAATAAACAAAAGTACTGTTCAAAGCTCAACTTCAGCTTTATGGCAAAATGATTGGCCTGAGCCTCAGCTCTCAGGTATCTGAGGCACCCATAATAAACTCTCATCCTTTCAGTTCCTCAGACAACTCTTTAACAACCTTGACAGAAGGAAGTCAAAGAGAGAGGGAATAAGCTGCATTTAACTTTATCTCCACCATCAGGCAGAACATCAGAGCACCTGAGGCACATTTTTTCCAAAATGCTTGGGCAAAAAAAAAAATGAAGATAAAGTAGATAGGCCTAAAAAATGGTGACAAAGGAAGAGCTGGGTATGTTCTGAAGGTCCTCCTCTTACATAGACTTGAGGCCAATCTTAAAATGTCTACGATGGCAAATTTTCCACCTCTATTTATGGGATTTAAGATCCATGGCACTTTTATTTTGCCACAACAAAAGATGTTGGATTTGACCCTGGGAAGAGAGCTCACAGACTGTTTTTTGTTTTTTGCCTAAATCTTGATTGAAACATTGATATTTGCAGAATTTGGTTTAAAGGATAGTTAAATATCCATATCTGCTGCTTTACTGCTATTTTGTTATAACCTAAGTAAGAAATGCCCATAGTTTCTTGAAGAAATATCTAAAGGTTAAACTTTAATGCTGTATTCTCACCTTTTATAGAGGAGACATTCAAACCTTGAACATTTAACTGCCTATGTCAGTTAAATGAACATTTAACCCATTGTCCCTTTTGTAAATTTCCTCACGATGAAATTGCTCCTAGGATTTAGTCTGGAAAAAGTTTTCTTCTTCAAATGGATTTTCATACTACTTTTATTGGGCAGAGAGAGAGAAATTAAATAAATCAATCTGCTCATCTTTGAAACTGCTTTCCACATTCACTGTGCAACTAAGTAACTAAGTCGTTTTAAATTCCTGTTGCAGGGCCTCCCCGGTGGTAGTGGTTGAGCACTGGGCTGCAAAGCTGCCCACAGCCTCTACAGCGCCGGTTTGATGCCCAGCCACTGGCGAGGGTCCCACATGGTGCGACAGACCTCTCCTGCCGCGCTCCCTGTTCCCTTCAGCAGTGTACTTTGGTCCTTCTGGCTCTGCCTGTTCTGTTCTCTGCTCTGGCTCTGGTGAATTCTCTCACCCTCCCGTGCTTCTGACTGTACCCAGTGCTTGCATAAATAAATAAATAAATCTTAATAAATTAATTAATTAATTAATTCCTGTTGCAATGGACTAGTTCTCTCTCCCTCTCCCTTTCTAATAAGTATTATTCATGCTGGAAATCTCTAAGTTGGTTGTTTCAGAGTCACCTAGAAAGCCTTTGAAAAAGACAAGTCCCTGAGCTATACCCCAAATACTCTGATAAAATAGTTTTTGAATGGTATACAGGAGTGTACAGTTTATTCAATCAAGTCTCATGATGTTTAAAACCTTCTACTGTGGAAATGTATAAAACTCACACAGAAATATGTTGCTTATGACTGAATCCACATCAAGAAAAATATATACATAGAAAAACCAAGGAATTCTTCTAAGAAACCAAGCAAGCCTTTTGCACAAATGAACAAAACTGCAGAGTTCTAGTTTCCAGGTACTTAAGGACAGGATTCCAAATTATTTGTAGGTCTTCTTTTTTTTTTTTCTTTAAAGCTTTTTGATGCAAAAGGTTTTGTTTGGACTATAAACTAGTCACAAGGGTTGGATTACTAGATAGTTTTTAGCTTGCCTCTGCAAATGGTGTTTTCAAACACAAACACCAGGGTGTAGCTAATTTACAGTGAATGACATTGGTAGAAGTCTTGGGCATTTATATAACAGCACATTTAATTCCAGCACAGCTATTGATTCTGCCAAGTGTGGAAACACATACAAGTATAAAAAGTTACCATATAATTCATTTGGCCACATATATTTTTACAATTTAATTTTGAAACAAATTTTAAAAGTGATCCAAAATAATGTTTTAAAAAATTAGGAATACATTCCATACACTTAACGTTGTAGAATAGAAAATTTATTTTTAAAACAAATATGACCTGATATACTCTTTATCAGTGTTATTTTTCCTTTTTATATAATTCATATAGCAAAATATCTCAATGACCACATAGAATAATATAAAAAATCAGGGGCCAGTATCCCTAAAAGGATGAGGTAGACTTTTTACACTATGCCCAAAGTAGACCACTTATGACCTTTGTATGGGAACTAGAGGCTAGTGCAGGTTCTGTGAGTCTTGTGAGGTCTGTCACCACTAATGAAGGCAGATTGTTTTGGGTTAAGAGCACTGAGGCCCCTAAGTCTAGAAGAAGCTTCTGACCTTGTCTAAAAAAATAATTTTGCTCCTCCTAATCAAAGAGGAGATATCTAAAAGAATGTAATTGGAGGGTCTCATCCAACTGTATTTTTATCAGTACACATGTCTTCTTTATCTAAGAATTTCATCTTTACTCCCAGAGTAAGAATGAAGAAACCATTCTTTGACTGTCATGTGAAGTTTTCTATCTCTCCTTGATTCCTCAGGTCCCTAAAAGGAGGATAAATATCCATGATCTGATCCATTATTCCTTAGAATTTAAAACCAAGTAAGTCTTCCATATGAATGTTATTAAGTTGTTTATTTTTCCTTTGCTAACCTATCTGATACTGTTTTGATCACTCCCTCAGTCCAAAGAGAACACAGAGCTATGTGGGATGATTTCCTTTGTGCATCCCCCCAAAGAACAAACATTAACTTGTGGTCACAACTTACCAAATAAGTTTGATAACACATAAAATATACAAGCGATGGAAGTTAACTGATTTTAAATCTCTATTTAGACTTTTGAAAAATATGGAAGATGAACACAAATATCCATATACTTCTTGGGCTACAATTCATGGAAGTAACCAAAATGATAAAAACTTAGTTATTCTTATACTTTAAAAAAACTCCTTTAAAAAAATCCTTAAAAAACTGATAATTAGGGAATGTGTCACCTATATACTAAAATTCAAGAAATTCGCTATATATAGTATAAGTGAACCAAATCGAATGAAGATATTTACAAACAATTCATAACATAGTTTCCTAAGAAAACAATATGATAATCTCACAAATCAACAACAGATAAGGTAGGAAAAATACTGAATGTTTAAATTTCCTATTTTTGAGAATCAAAGGTGAGAGAGTCTTGAGAGAGTGAGGAATATCTATTGTTCCTGTTAATCAGAATCAGCAGAGTAAGGAAATGTCCAGG
Source organism: Talpa occidentalis (assembly GCF_014898055.3). NCBI lineage: Eukaryota > Metazoa > Chordata > Mammalia > Eulipotyphla > Talpidae > Talpa > Talpa occidentalis. Next base: position 90,275,867 of record NW_023602073.1, read on the forward strand.
CAAGTTCAACTATGCCTAAAGGAAAGTTGACTCCTTGCTGGTTTGGTCAAGGGTTTTATGGTGGATGAAACTATTTCCTAAAACAGAACGAGCTAAAACCCATAATCATAGAATATTGAGAAAATAACAATAATGAAAAATATTTCACATAAAAATGTCAAGATGCACCCAAAATTACTCTCAGAAAAGAAACAGTGACTTTTACTACTTTCATGGTTAAACAGGAAGGTATAAAAATAAATTAATACACATCCAACTCAGTAAATTAGGATTAGAACAAGAAAATAAACTCAGGATAAGCTGGAGAAATAAATAGCAGCAAATATTTGTGTTTCAATAAATTCCTCAAAATAATGATATAATCACACAAACACACACACACACAAACACAGAGGCTGGGAGAATTAGACAGAAGACAAAATAATAAAGCAAAAGAAGTATAGGTAATAATAGTTGAATCTGGGTAGAGGTTTTTATATTATTCTTATTCTTGCAACTTTTCTGTAACTAGATTTTATTTTTTTACAAACAGAAAATTAAAGTTTCAAAAGAACTGTTGCCATGCAGGTTTCTCAGAAAGAAATTGGAATAAATATGTGCTCCTCTCCCATGGCAAAATAAACTAAGAAAAATGAAGGTGAAGGATATAGGAAACTTGAGGTCCGTCATAGGAGAGTGGCAGAGGAAGAGACAAGATGTGGAAGTGGAAGGGCAGAGATTGGAGGTCAGGAGTTTCAGGAAAATAATTCCTTTAAGCAATTGAAACTTGTGGAGTGCTTTACACATTAAATCTATTAAAAGGGAATTTAGAAAGCACATGGATAGTGTTTTTTAACTGTATGAATATTAAGTAATCAAGAAAAATAACAATATTATTAATAGCTACAGAGAAATAAAAAGTGCTTTAGACAAGTAATAATTTCTAGGAGGTTTTTCTGTGAAAAGAGTTCACACAACAAAATAGAGTAAATGAAATCAGTTTCACCATATTGGGAAGATAGAGGGGGGATATTATATGAAGTGGGAAAGGGTGCTGAAAATAAGCTTAATTCCTTTTTCACCTTCTGTTCCATATGCGCTGGAATAAAACAAAAGGCACAACTACACTGGGAAGATGGGGTGCCCAGAAATTGAAGGTTTCATACATGTAAAATAGTCAAGAAGTGAACAGATAATATCTAAGTTAATAAATGAAAAACTATTATTCAAGAATATGGAGGACACTTTGAGAAACTCTGAGAGGGAAATAAATGAAAGGGGATGGTTCTGGGAATCAAGAGTCAGGTTGAGAAGGGATGGAAGCATGGAAAATGAGATGGATGGATTTTATTCAGAATCTCCCCTTACAATTTAAATGTGTCAGTGCACTTATATTACTTTGATAAAAATGCAATGTTTTAAAATTCTTTAAAAAGCACTAGCCAAGGTAGGAAGCTTTGAAACTAAAATAGCCCCTGATAAAATAAAGACAGAATAATATTTAAAGTATTAATCAATGTACTAATGAATACAGATGAGAAAATCCTAAATAAAATATAATATGAGTAAATTGGACTAAAATTGTATTTTAAAAATTAATATAGTGTTGACCAAGCATGATTTTCTTATGAAACACATGACTGATTTAATAATTGAGACTGTATTAACACAATTTTTCATATAAAGATGTTTTCAAGGGCCTCCTGGTGACGCAGTGATTGAGCTCTGGGCTGCAAAGCTGCCCACAGCTTCTGCAGCGCCGGTTCGATCCCCGGCCACCAGGCAAGGGTCCCACATGGCGCGCAGACCTCTCCTGCCGTGCTTGCTGCTCCCCTCAGCAGTGTACTTCGTCAGTCTACCTGTTCTGTTCCCCGCTCTGGCTCTGGTGGATTCTCTCACCCTCCAGCGCTCCTCACCCTCCAGTGCTTGTACAAATAAGTAAATAAATCTTAAAAAAAAAAAAAAAAACATGTTTTCAAAAAAGAAATAAAAAAACCACCATATCATAGTATAAGATCACAAAATGGCATATAAGAATACCAAATAACATCCTTATTAAACAAAAATACCCCTTAGGGTAACATAGCAACTCTAATATCCCCGAGCTGAGATGAATCATGTTCCCCTACATTTGTTAATTTCAAAAATACATTTAAGTACAGCAGTGAGCCATAAAGACTAAGTGCTTAAACTTGTAAAACCATCTAGTGAGGATGGTGCTAAAAAATAAAAGTAATATAATTTCTGGTTGTGTCAGAATGAAACAGTGAGAGGCAGAAGATAAGATTTCGATTTTAGATGAGTTGGTGAAAATCTGATTTGCAGCAGTAACATTTGAGGATGGAGTGTGCCAATGTGATTATCCAGGATACAAGCATTTTCAGGCAAAGAAATAGCATAATCTCTTTTGGAGTGAATGAGGGGGAAAGTGGTTTTGAGTAAAATTTGAGAGGGAACCTGGTGCCATATCATGCATGGTTTTATACACTACACTGAGAACTTGCTGGATCCATTGCTCCACATTCCAAAATGGCAGCATCTCAACCTGCTCCTTTCTTAGGTCTCTACCACCTACACAGAATTCATCTTAATCACAACACTTTGTCCATGCTTTATTCTGCCCCTGATGTGTCTCTCACTTGTTTCTACCAAATTATGCCTAATGTCACCTTTCTACATCTGTTCCCTCTACCCCTATTTCCAATTGCTAGACTCTGTCCAATCTGAATGTAGCTGTATTTCCTGGTGTCCACACCAGAAACACACTTCTATGGACATTGCTTTCTGTCACTTAGAGCAGTCCTGCTCTTGAGAGGTGACATAATGCTCATTGCTTCCCATCATCAACTTACTTAATATTGGAGATAATACTTTTGCTGCATGGAGAATCTAAGAAAATGAAGCAAAAATTATTAGAACTCTTTTGAAAGTTCAACAAATGTAAATCATTTTAAAACTCAGTATTCATAATCAGTATATTTTCTTATGCTAGTAGCAAACCACTAAAAATTTCATTTCTGTAGCTATGGACACTAAGAAAGGCTTAGGAATGAATTCAACAATGAGTATGTGGGGTATATGTATAATGCTACACATAGACGAACCAGAAAAATGACATAGTAAAGAAGATTATTTTCCTATATAAAGCAAAAGCTCAAGTCTTTTTTAATTTATTTTATTTTATATAATTCTTACATAATTTTTCATTTTTGCATAATGTATGCATTTTCATTTTGGTTATATTCCCCATACAATTCCACCCCCCCCAATATTGACCCTAATCTCCCTCCTCTCTTCCCCCAGCACCGGCCCCCCCAACACAGTGTGTCTCTGGTTTATAGTTGCTTGTTGATTTTTTATTTATTATAATTAGTCTTTTCCCTGGTCCCTTATTTAGGTTTTCTAAATTCCTGCTGTGAGTGAGGCCATCCGGTGTTTTTCTTTTTCTTTCTGGCTTATTTCGCTGAGCATGATCCCTTCCAGCTCCATCCATGTTGCTGCAAATTGCATGAGTTTATCTTCTTTGATTGCTGAGTAATATTCCATTGTGTATATATACCACATCTTCTTGATCCAGTCATCTATTTTTGGGCATTTGTGTTGTTTCCATAGCTTAGCTATTGTAAACAGTGCTGCTATAAACATAGGGGTGCAGATGCCCTTTTGAATTAATGTTTCTGTGTCCTTTGGGTAAATACCTAGGAGTGGAATTGCTGGATCATATGGAAGCTCTATCTTTAATAGGTTGACGACTCTCCACACAGCTTTCTATAGTGGCTGGACCATTTTGCACTCCCACCAGCAGTGCAGGAGAGTTCCTTTTTCTTCACATCTTTGCCAACATTTGTTGTTGCTATTTTTTTTTTTTTAATATGTGCCATTCTACTGGTGTGAGATGGCATCTCATAGTAGTTTTGATTTGTATTTCCCTGATTACAAGTGATGTTGAACATTTTTCATATGACTGTTGGCCATTTGCATTTCCTCTTTGGAGAAGTTTCTTTTTAGCTCTTCTGCCCATTTTTTGACTGGATTATTTTCTTTGTTTTTGTTGAGTCTCATCAGCTCTTTGTAGATTTTTGTGATCAGTCCTTTATCATTAGTGTTGTGTGCAAAAATTTTCTCCCAGTCAGGGGGTTTCTCTTTGTTTTGGTTATTGTCTCTTTTGCTGTGCAGAAGCTCTTTAATTTGATGTAGTCCCAGCTGTTTATCTTTGCCTTCACTATCACTGCTTTGGGTCACATGTCTGTAAAGACATTTTTTTTTTTAAAGATTTATTTATTTATACAAGTACTGGGTATAGTCTGAGGCGCAGGAGGGTGAGAGAATTCACCAGAGCCAGAGTGGAGAGCAGAACAGGCAGAGTGGCAAAGTACACTGCTGAGGGGAGCAGCGGGTAGCAGGAGAGGTCTGCATGCCATGTGGGACCCTCCTCTGGTGGCCTGGGAGCAGCTGGGAATCGAACTGGCACTGCAGAGGCTGCAGGCAGCTTCGCAACCCAGAGCTCAACCACTGCGCCACCGGGGAGGCCCCTGTAAAGACATTTTTGAGGTGCATGTCATGTAGTGTTTCGCCTATGTTTCCTTCTACATATTTTATGGTTTCAGGTCTTATGTCTAGTTCTTTAATCCATTTTGAGTTGGTTTTTGTGCATGGTGTGAGGTAGTAGTCAAGCTTTATTCTTTTGCATGTAGTGACACAGTTTTCCAAGCACCATTTATTGAACAAGTCTTTTGAATTTGGTTAAGTTTAAATTTTATTTGGAAGAAAACAGGCAACAGGAAAATATTCATAAGGAGCATGTTGAGGACTGAGTTTCTCTCTTTCTACATACACACACACACACACAAGTGTGTGTGTGTATCTGTGTACATGCTAACAATTTAATTGGTAATTTAGACTGTTAGTAAAAGAACATAACAACAGATCAGTGTTGTAGAATAAAAACCCAGGAGGGACCTGAATCATTACTTCTTAAGAATTATTTCTAAATAGCAATATAGACATAATTAATCAATGAGCCAGAGTATTGGTTGGACATTGAGATGGATTTAGAAGCATAACCAATGGGGAAGGAAAAAGGAAGGAGGTAGCAATGACCAGGGAAGGCCTTGGGACCACGATGCAAACTTGACACAGAGAAGTTTCTCTCTTAAGGGGATCCATGGGGCATAGGCTGCTCATTACAAGAGGCCCTCCTCCAGTGGACAAAAGCAGGCCTTTCTACAACGACCACACCTGATCACTGGCCAGGCGCCATCCCTAGAAGAGTATGATCTTTGTCTGAAAGCTGAGGTGGACTCCAGGGAAGCTAATAGTGGGAGACTGGCAGTTAACCACACCCCTCAGTGCTGAGCAGCAGTCTCCTCTGGAAAGGGGAGCATTAACAGTGTGTCTCTGGGTCTACCTGAACCACTGAAAAGAAGTACATTCCTGCCTCACTCTATAGACTAAAATCAATTTCAAATGAATTCAACATTAAATGTAAGATATAGAACAATAAAAAAACTGTTTCAAGAGTTGTTCAGCTGGGAAGAGGTATATCATAACACACATGAAAATAAGGGAAAGAGGGAAAATGATAAGTTAATTCCATAAGAACCACAACACATATATCTTAAAACAACAGAAACAAAAATTAAAGGTAAATAGAAAGTTTAAACAAAATATATGAAAGAAATTGAAGATAATGGCAATCTTTTGTGTATAAGGTGGCGTAACTCAGTAAGAAAAAGATAAAAACTCCAGTAAAATGGCTAAGAACATGAATGTGTGGTTTTGAAAGTAGAAATTCAAAAAAAGATAAATATGGATAAAATGAAACTCAGAATGACATCATTTCCAACTGAGTATTATTGAGCCAATCAGGTATTCTATATATCTATGTCTGTGTACAAATATGCGCGCGCACACACACACACACACACACACACAGATACATATATATTTTTCTTCATTAGGAAGGACTGGTGTTGACATAAAGTAAAGCAATGAAAGAAATTACTTAAGGAACAATGAACTGGGTAAAACACCAAGATTACCATGAAAGGAGTCCTGTCTCTCTTCAGGCACTAGGACATTTCCTGTAATAAATTTCTGAAGCCCTGCTGGTTTCCTCCACTGTCACTGCCTAATGACCTGTTGATCAGCTGCCCCTGCTTGTGTTCTTTTCTTCCCACCAATTATCTTTCATATTGCTGTTAAAAGGATTTCTCTGATTTCTCCAAAGAAGAAATTTCCTCAGGATCTGGCTTCACCATATCTTTCTAGCTTCATCATCGCACCATAAAGAACCACAACTTATTCCATGCACTAGAAATTCTCATTCTTTCATGATTTTACTAATGTTATTTGCTTCCTGGAAATTTCACCTTAGAAATCTATGAAATTTTTATTTAGACTTCAAAATGTGGTTCAGGCATCACCTCTGGTTTGGAGTCTTTCTAGATATTCCTGATGTAAATTTTCATTGATGGTTATGTCATCCATGTATTTAACTTGCCCAAATTAGATAGATGCATGCAATCAAGGGTATGGGGATTAGGCAGAGAAGGGACAAAATTTAAATACCTTAAGTAAGTGAACCTTTAGCCATCCAGTCCACAATTACAAATCCTGCAGGATGATGACAAGGCTGACTAGAATCTGTTCTCCTGTGGTAGGTATTAGCTCTTAAGTGCCCCTCATAGGGTGGGTATCTAGCATTGTTGAATGTGATGGAACTTTTCAAATGGGTGTAAATATATATATATATATATATATATATATATATATATATATATGTTTTTTAAGATTTATTTATTTATACAAGCACGGTACAGTCAGAAGTGCGGGAGGGTGAGAGAATTCACCAGAGCCAGAGTGGGGAGCAGAGCAGGCAGAAGGACCGAAGTACACTGCTGAGGGGAGCAGCGGGCAGCACCCTCTCCCGGAGGCAGGGGTTGCGGGCAGCTTCACAACCTAGCGCTCAACCGCTGCGCCACCAGGGAGGCCCTCAAATGGGTAAATTGCATAAGACCTACAGCTTATTCAAGCCAACTACTTCATCTGATATCCAACTGACAAACAATGAATGATCTTTTTTAAATATTTGACAATAACAGACTGATTTAAATTCGCTGAAAAATAGTATGTAAGTCTCCAACCTTACACCTATTTTACAGATTTTCAAGGATAATTTTGACAGTAAGAAACTTTATGCCTGAAGTGTTATCTTTATATGCTAGCACCAACTAAATTTAATGTGACTTTTCCTAACTGATCTTATAGTTTTGTTCCCTCACACTGCAAGTTTTTATTTATACAGTTATGAGATCATTGAAGAATATGTCCAGATATACCAGCTGTTCCATAAATGTTTGTAAAATGAACAAATTTTGTGGCCGAAAATCTCAAGGATCAGCCATCTTATTGGAAAACAGCTACCTTACCTGAGATGTGTATATTTCAAAATGTTAAATAATGCCAAACAAAGCTCTTTAGCGCACAGATAATAATGGCTTTCAAAATGCATGTCCCGGGCCTCCCCTGGTGGCACAGCAGTTGAGCACTGGGCTGCGAAGCTGCCCGCAGCCTTGGCAGAGCCGGTTCGATCCCCCGCCGCCAGTGAGGGTCCCACATGGCATGCAGACCTCTCCTGCCACACCCACTGCTCCCCTCAGCAGTGTATTTCATCTACCTTTTCTGTTCCCCGCTCTGGCTCTGGTGAATTCTCTCACCCTCCCGTGCTTCTGACTGTACCCAATACTTGTATAAACAAACAAACAAACACACAAATAAATAAATAAATAAAATCTTTAAAAAGAAAAAGCATGTCCCCCAAATTAATACGATGTCAAAATTTTAAGTCATTTTGAAATTATTTAGGATCTGTGACAGTTTGGATTCTTAACACAGTCAGACTAAATATTCAACTATTTTTCCTGGACATACACCAATCATACTGAAAATACATTTGCCACTTCTGCTAAGGTGCTTATAGAGCATGACACTGATCTTTCAAAGCACTTAACCTATCATTTAATGTAAAGTTTATTTGCAACTTATTTGCATCTGTACTGACAGCTCTGTCTTTAAAGCAGTATGAGTATTTGGGGATTTTCTAAGTGATAACCAAAAATTTCATTTATCTTATACTTGTTGTCTATATGTAACAGTAAATCAAGCTGGGATTTATGACCATGTAGATGTATGTTGATGCATCTTTAAAATATACACATGTGCTACTTACAACAGATTTTTATAAATACTATGTAAAGAAATCAATTATGAAATTAGGTTGAAAATGAGCAATCTAATTCACAAAGGAATGCAATGAATTTTGTCTCTACATATCAAGGGATACTTTCCTCTTAGGGTTATAGTTAGTTAACTAATATGTACACTACTTCTCAATAATTGCTTTTAACATTAAGTAGCATATCAATAATTTACCAAATATGTTGAAGATTGTTATTGACATTATTAGCATTAAAAAACAATTATTTGGTCTGAAAATATAGAGAGTTTTAAGGTTTGAAACCTTTTTTCCACTCCTATCAATAAAGCTTATTTTCTGTCTGACAAAATTTAGATATATTCACACAAATTTGAGACTCTAAATGTCATGGTTCATATGGTTCCTTTCAATAGAGGAAGAAAAGGTATGTTTTTGAAAGTCCTGTTTATATATTCTAATTAAACTTCATTAAATCACTCAAGCCTCAACATGTCACTATTTTCAAAATGGCTGCAGAAGGGACACTAGTTTGAAGTAAAGTTAATAGTTCATATACCCTTTCTAGAATATCAAATGTGCACTGTTAAGTAACAAGAAGAAAAATCAGACACAAAAGATGATGAACTGTGAGACAGTCACATTTCACCCCAAAGAAATGAACTGATAGTGTCCTCTGTGTCAAGGGACACTGTAGTCGGTATTAAGGGGTCCACCTACTTGGGCCGAAGGAGTGACTCTAGTACCTGAAGCCTAAATGCTGGCATTCCTTGTGCTCCATCCTGCTGTGCCCTCCACATACGCCCAGGTTATTAGTCACAGTGATTTCAGCTGTTCAAGAAATAACTCATAAATATATTTTAAAAATATTTCTTATTCTTGAAACAGTTGAAATGGTCTTCCATTGCCTTACCCTTATATAATTAAGACATTTTGTGTCTTTAAATGAGATATGTTTTGCATTAAAACAATCCTTTTATTTTTTCAAAGATTTATTTTATTTATATAAGAGCCAGGGTAGAGGCCAGAGGCGCAGGAGGGTGAGAGGATTCACCAGAGACAGAGTGGGGAACAGAACAGGCAGATTGACTGAAATACACTGCTGAGGGGAGCAGCGGGTGAGACAGGAGAGGTCTGCTTCACCATATGGGTTGCACCGAGGCCAGCAGGGATCAAACTGGCACTGCAGAGGCTACAAAGAGCTTCACAGTGCTGCACTCAACCGCCTGCGCCACCAGGGATTCCCTAAAACAATCCTTTTGTGATTCTTAAAAACAAGTTTGCATATTACTAAGAATTGGAGGCAAATTCTGTTATTCAATATGCCCTTTTTACTGGGCATTAAAAGTCTTTCTGACTGACAGCCAATTACAAAGGGATCGTATGTGTTAAGATGTAGGGCCTCTGCACTGGAAGGGATCATGCTCAGCGAAATAAGCCAAAAAGAAAAAGAAAAATACCGGATGGTCTCACTCATAGCAGGAATCTAGAAAACTTAAATAAGGGACCAGGAAAATGAATAACTACAAGAAAGTGAAAATCAAAATCAACAAAAAACTATGAACCAGAGACACTTTTAGGGGGCGGGGGTGGGAGGGGAGGGATTGGGGTCAGAATGGGGGGCTGCAATTGTATGGGGAATATAACAATAAAATTTATTAAAAAAAAAAAAAAAAAAAAAAAAAAAAAAGATGTAGGGCCTCTGAAGGACCCTCTTAGGTTTTAAATCTTTTCTGTTAACATTCATGAACTACATAATAGCTCCTTCTAAAGTCCCTTCTTGGTGGCCAAGGTGACTGTTTTTATTGGTAAATTCAGAAATAGTAATAAAATAGCAGATTTGAAAATCCTCAAAGAGAACTAGAGTGAACAGTCTGCCCGATTCAACCACTGTTTGCAAATATTTGTTTTTCATCTCTAAACCTCAGAGTGTGTTTGATTTGAAGCACTAAAACAGCCATTGCTCTGACCCACAGAAAATTTTTATGCTGAATAAACCACCTTATAAGCTGAAGCTTAGACATTTCGTGTGAATATCTTCACACAGCATTCCCTTTATGAAGCATGTGGAATTCTGGTTTTCAATTGACTTGTCATGTCTCTTCAGGAAATCTTCCTTGGACCTTAAGGAATGTAGGTCTTATGTTTTAGGTTGCAGTACCTTATGAACCAAAGAGTTTCTTTTGCTTCTCTTGTGTTTGTTCTTTTTTGACCTAATTTTAAAAGATAGAATATTGGTACCTACTGGGTATGTCATGTCTCTTCAAATACAATCGCTAAGGTGAGAAAGCAAGACTATTCTCTCCACGTCAGCTTATGTCCCAAAAATCGTTTTATTTTTTGAGAAAACCTATTTTACTCTAGTCATACCCTCTTCTAAAAATTGAAAAATAAAAGATATTTCCATTTATACATTTATAATCACTTGAATCCAGGAACCAGCTTTAATTTATTGAAAACATGCAGCTTTTAGTTGAACTAAAGAGCTGTGGTAATTTCAGAACACTCAACTTTCAACCTTATGATCACATCTCCATCAGATTGTCTGAATTCTGTTGATGCTTGCCTTTGTGACAATAGGCATATTTCACATGAGTGGACTGTACCAGATTAAGTGATCAACGCATCATCAACTCTGTCAGCCATCTATCAGTTAACTAGCAAGTTACCAGAAACATGCTTCTGGTCTAGGTGTAAAGACTCAAATAGCTATTACGAGGTATAGCAGAAATCATAGAATCAAAGGCAAGCTTTCAGATTTCTTTGTGTAACTTGGTCATACATTGTTTCCATTGCTTGTAATTGTGTTTTTCTGACCAATCTCATGATTCCTCCACCACCTTCAGGCCTCATTTAACTGCTATGTCCTCTGTAACACTTATATAAAACACCTAAAATAAATAACTCATGTTATTTTAAATTGTGGCACCTTTTTAGTTTGTATTATATCAGTATTACAATTAATATTAATAAACACATACTTGTTTACTTTTTGATTATCTCTGCTTCCAACTAGAATGCAAATTCTGTTAAGGGAAAAATGCTTTCATACACAGAGTAGAAATCCAGGATGGTAGTATCTGGCTCATAAGAAGTATACAATGAACATTTGTTGTGATTAAACAAATAACATATGTATTCACCAAAACAAATCAAAAGGTTAGACTATAATCTTTATTTGTTGAATTTTAATTTATTTTTGTTTTTGCTTTTATCAACTGTATTTTTTCAAATTTTCCACATGAAGATATATTTATCACATTTTCAAAGATTTTAGAAAGAACTAGGAAAAGAACAAATGACAATATTTCCATAAAGTACAACTAATCTCACCAAAGTGCAGAATTTATTTTTTTTTATTTTTTTTTTTTTTTCAAAGTGCAGAATTTAAATAAATGACAGTATTTTGAAAAGCAAGTTTCATGCAGCAGCGAGCACATAGTACTACATATTTGCGGACTAAATTATTAAATGGATTGTTAAAGTTGACCAAGTGTCATTGTAAAGTGAAGCCTTTCTGCACTTTTTCTCTCTTGCTCTATTTGACTCCTAGAAACAAAAGAATTGTTCCCCAGTGTTCCATGCTTCTAGAAATGAACAATTGTCTCAAAATAAAATGACAGACATATTAACATGGACAAAGGACAGGTGAACCTGGCTTCACATTTTTACCTTCCTCTCTTCCCATAGGAGGACAGATTGGGAATGCATTAGAAATGAAGGAATTAAAAGCCAGACACTCATTATATTAACAATTTATACTTAAGAAAAATCATAGGCAATTGATTTGTATCACAAGCAGTTAAATTCATTTGACACTAAAACTAGATAAAAGTGGATTCAATTTTGTTTTCAGCCTTAAAAAATATAGATGGTGATTCCAAAGAGTTCAGAAAGATGAATGGATCTTATTAAGGAACTAAAAATAGGTAGATGTATTAAAAAACAAAAACAAATGTATAATTCTTTGAGGATCAGAAATCTATTGGTTATCATTAAAAATTTTATGGCTGTTATTTACAATAAGGATTATTTTGTGGAAATATTGACTAATTTATCAAGCTTAGGTAAGAAGTATGTATGAGTAATGTTTTTTTTTATCTTTTAAGTATCATTCTTGATTTTCATTTTTAAGTCTTTTTAGAAAAATGTTCTGATATGGGAGACTCGACATTGAAAGGAGATACTAGCAAAGTCATGTTGCTGTAGTTCTTGGAAATATGGAAGTTTATTACTGAAGCACAAAAGCTAACACTCTGCTGACCTTGTGTCAAGAAAATCAACACATTGAACACTTCCATCTCTGAAATTCTATTATATCCTGCCAATATGGGATAAGTAATGACTTAAACATACGTAGGACAAATGCAGTTAAATCCCTGCCCAACCACTTTTCTCCAGCCATCTCCCAGACACCCTGCCTCAGAACCACTTTTCATTTTTCTTCAAATAATTTGTCTGACTCTCCTGGTGAAATTATGATTAACTGAATTCTCATACATGTGAAAGATCAAGTAAATGTAGTTTTAATACTGATTTGGCAAACCACATGCCAAGAAAAATAGGTAGGGTCATTCCAAAAATTAATCACAGATTGTTGGATGATAGACAATGTGGTGCCACACTTGGTTTAGCTGAGTCAGATAGAGCACAAATGCTTAACTTTTAAAATCTATAGAGATAAAGAGGCCAGAGATATAAGCAAGAAATATTGCCTTGTTGGTGGTCTTTGTTTTACTTAACTATTGCTATCAGAGCAGACACTGATGATTTATTTTAGGTTGAATCACACTCACTCAGCAAAAGCCAACAAGTTTAATGTTAAAATTAAGTTGTTTTGAGTAAATTAAAAGTCACAGATCAATGAGACTGTTATAGTTCTGATATGCTTACATCATCAATATTACTGTCAATCATTGATTAAATATCATAAATCCTATTTCAAACCAAAGAACATCTTAAGTCAAGCTAGAAATATTTAAATATTTTAGGACAGGTGTTTTCCAACAAGTCTTGCATCAAGAAATCATAGACACTGAAAACCAAAAGCAATGCAATACCTCTGTAAAATCTATATGGATTTGAAGTACTTAATGAAAAAGATCAAGTACTTTTTCATTAACTCATTGTGTCTTTGATTGCCAAGTTTCTTTGCATTCTAAGCCAATTCCCACAAGGTGCTGCATATTTCCAAAACACAGGCCTGCTTTTCCATGAAGTTGTTGCTTTCTTACAAAATGAGCAACTTACTTCCAACAAGAGAGGAAAGAAAAGAGAAGATATAGAATGTCATTAAACCTTTGTATACCAGCTATTCTTATATGATGAGTTCTGTTCAGCACGAGCTGAGGAAATCATACTAAAAACTATTAAGAAAACAAAATAAAATGAAAATAAACAATCTTTCTTCCAGGCAGGCCTGAACGTGGTGTTTCCCTTTATGCCAGATGTATGACACTGTATTCTTTATCACAAGAAATAGAAACTCATGAATTCTCAAGTCATTAAAATTAACTCTACACTGGATTTCAATTCTTTCCTAAGAAGGATATGTTCTTAACTTTATAGATTCTACCACATTTATTCCCACTTGGTATTCAGTAGCCAAATATTGCCTTTTGAACTTTTAAAATAGGACATTTTAAGATTTTTCAACTTCCTTAAGTATAGAATTTCATTTTCTAATACTGCAGTACTCTCATTTTAGGATTTCTTATTTTTCTGTCTTTACTCATATGAGTTAAAAATAAAAACTTATTGGGCCTTCCCTGGTGGCGCAGTGGTTGAGGAAAGCTGCCCGCAGCCTCTGCAGCACCGGTTCAATTCCCGGCCGCCAGCGAGGGTCTGCCGCTAGCTGCTCCCCTCAGCAGTGTATTTCGTCCATCTGCCTGCTCTGCTCTCCACTCTGACTCTGGTGAATTCTCTCACCCTCCCACGCTCTGACTGTACCCAGTGCTTGTATAAATAAATAAACAAATATTTAAAAATAAAATAAAATAAAAACTTATTATTCTTCCAAAGACTCTGATTAACTAAAGAAATGTCAAATAATGAGTATTTGCTGGTACCATATTATCAAAGACAAAACTTTGTATGATAAGATAAATGAATTTATCTTAAATTTACATATCAGTAAAAGCAATATATATTAAGACAAAGTTGATCAGAAGATTGACAAATATTTACTCTTCTGGGAAAAAAATTCAGAATATATACTCTTTAAGAGGTCCTTCTTGGTGGCGCAAGGGGTTAGCCACAGCACTATGAAGCTATCAGCAGCCACTGAAGCACAAGTTTGATCCCCGGCCAGGTTGCTAACTCACATGGCGCAGCAGACCTCTTTCTGGCTTGCCCACTACTTCCCTCAGAAGTGTATTTCAGTAGATCGACCTGTTCTGCTCCCTGGTGAATCCTCTCACTCCCACCCATACCCCCACCTCTGGCGTGTACCCCAGTTCTTATATCCATAAATAAATAAATCTTTAAAAAAAAGAATAAATACTCTTTAAGTAAAATATTGACTAAAAAATATCTATCTTAAAATAGGTCCAGGATTTGGAGGAAATTAATTTATCAGGGGGGTATCTTTGTTTACTTAAGTACAGATTTTCCTGAGAAGAAATTTGAGAAATTCTAAGAACTTTTGTCCTCTATCAAGACTTACACACTTTGGCATCAGTTCTCATGGAACCTCCTTAACACACACAGAAAAGCAAACAGTTCTGAGACCCTTGTATCACTTAGGAGTTACTCAGAGAAGTTACAGTTTATTGTTCTCTATTCAAAGACTACATGAAAACCACAGAGGAGATTAAGCTGTCACAGATAAAGAACTGGAATGACAGAAAATCTCTGTGTATGACCAATGTTAAGTACTCTTAGAGCTCTTTATATCACTAAACTTTAATGATACCCTCCTTTGACAGCAGTGTTAGATTTCTTACCTGCTCAGTTCACTTTGTTTAACATTAAATTCCCACCATTCAATACAAAATGTTGTAGTTACAATTCTTTCTCTAGTTCCAAACTTTACTTGGTTCTCATTAGGAATTCATATATATGTATATGCTGACACTTAAATGGTGATGTTCATTTAAGTCTTCTACAAACTACTTCTTTACTTCTCTCAAAATTACTTCCTTTCCCTTCTAGAGTGAGTGAGACAGTTCTGGCCGCACATCCTTAGACCCGGATGGACTCTAAGAGCCCTGAGCATGATGGGAAGCATGATTCTGATATGGTAACAAAAATCTTTGAAAAAGTTGTTAACAAACTACAATACAGATAGGTCACAAGAGCCAAGTACACAGTCACACACACATTCAATAAATTATTATGGATACCTTCTGGTACAAGAAAACTTTAAAATTTGGGTTTAGGCTGCAGTTTAACCACTTACTGATTCATGAACATGAACAGCTCACTGCTCCCCACACTTGCATGTTTTCTACCCTGTAATGGCAAAGATGTGTGTTCTGCCTGCAGCTTCACAAACAGGCAGCACACCTGCGACCCTGTTTTGATTTCTGAGGTGTTGTTAGTTTACATGGAGGTCAGTTCCTAAAAATATTTGGAAATGATAATACTCTACTAGTGCATATGGGATTGCTGTACACAAATCACTGTACTAGATGCTATGACAGGTATAGGAATTTATAACCCACTGAAGGAGACAACGCATTTTTTTCAGGGATGACACAGTTATTATAGCACTACATGGTTACCACCAATCAGATTGTGCCAGGATTAACCTCCAAAATGTTAATCCTTAAAACAAAATCAAACCAATGCATTATGTGGAGGAAGAACTTAATTTTCTGTGCAACCTGCTGTTTTATTTTATTTATTCCATGTAGCCACTCATGTATTACTAACGTCAAGTTCAGACTTTTTCATGAAGAATAAAAACTTAGAATTTGCAGCAATTGCATGTTAGCCAGTGGTCCAATTTAGTGTCTGTTTTGTATAAAAATGCCTATTTGTATAGCTATCATTATCATTGTCTCTTAATAAGTAGTACAGATAAAAAAAATGTAAAGAATCTAAAATTATAAATTAAGGACCTTACATTTAACAAAATTGAAGGAAAAAAACTATCAGTGGAGCCAAAGTTTTTAAATGATGCATTAGACATGATGAAATGTCATTTGAAGTTAAGAAAATAAACCATATGTTTAATTATTAAGTGTAGAATAGAATACTTGGAGAACATTATCAATGACCATTCCATACTAAAGAGTGAGATAAATATTTATATTTTACCATATATGGAATTTTAGCATAAAAGAAATGATTAATTTGAGGCTGTTGTTTGGTTTTTTGAGTTCTGGGACTGTTGATTTTTAAAAATTTTCAAAAATGCTTTATGTATGAAAGTAAAAGGAAAATCATAGAAGTGTGTTGTGAGAATTGGGAAAACATTTTTAGACAGTAGGATAAGAGCAGAGTCTCAAAGGGGAAATAGAATTTTAACTTACGGAGATGAGAACATTCTGTATCTAGAGTACTCCTTGATAAAAAACTTGGAGGTAGAAAAATGTAGGACATACACATACATGAGGAATGAGCAATGGCTGTGATGGCTAGAAAAGGAACTTCTGGAACACAATGGCAAAATCATATTTGCAAAATAGCAAACAAGATTTCAAATGTTCAATCTACCTCTGGCACCATTTTCAATTTTGCTTCTATATGTCTTCTATTTCGACAGTTAAAGACACTTTACCATTAAATCTATGTTCTGAAATCTACTCCCAGTCTAGAGTACAATTTTTATTTTTATTTTTTTAAAGATTCATTTATTTATACAAGCACTGGGGTACAGTCAGAGGCGCAGGAGGGTGAGAGAATCCACCAGAGACAGAAAAGGAAGCAGAACAGGCAGATGAACCAAAGACACTGCTGAGGGGAGCAGTAGGCACGATAGGAGAGGTCTGCTGTGCCATATGGGAATCTCCTTGGCTGGCCGGGAATTAAACCAGCACTGTGGAGGCTGTGTGGACAGCTTCATAGTACTGCTCTCAACTCGCTATGCCACTCCAGGGGAGGCCCTGGAGTACAATTTTTAATTAGAGCAGGAGGAACATAGGGAACTCAAGTCCAAAACACCGGGACCAAAATCAATTTATAGTTGCTATTAATGTATAACCACTTGACATTTATAAAATAGACAAAATATAAATCTTAATTCTGGGATTCTGATCTGCTCCTTGTTCAGCTGATGTGAGTTATGATAACATGAGTATATCTCATTTCCTGGCCAGACATTATTTATGCATAGAAGAACTGGAATATAGGCCAGAAGCACAGGGGGCATGAGGATTCACCAGAGATAGAGCAGGGAGCAGAACAGGTGGATTCGCTGAAATACACTGCCAAATAGTGTGTATTTCTGAAAAAGCAGGCGAGACAGGAGAGTCCCACTATACCACATGTGGGCCAGTTCCCTGGCCAGGGTTCCAACCCAGGCCAGAGCCAGAGATGATAGCATGATAACACTGAAACTCAACTCCTATACCACCCTGGAGGCCCACTTGTCAGACATTTTTTTGTTTAGCTGCCATTATAACCTGACTAGTGTTCCAAATAATTTTAAAATGGAGTTATGCTTTTCCCTTTGCTCACTCCATGGTTAAGAAGCCTTCCATATGATCCAAGTTTTTCTCAGTACCAACTGTCTTTTTGTACCCACAGATCCATGAATACTACTAGTCTCTTAATTTCCTATTGCTTTATTCTGACTAATTGTGGGATTGCAATTGCCCTCAATTGTCTGGTCATTGTGACTACCCATTCTGATGTCCTACCCTGAGGTTACCATTTTATCTTCTCTCAAGGCTTCATCATAAATAGGTAGTCTTTTGCCATTCACAGTATAGGTACTAAAATAACTTACCTTTCCTAAGGAAAAAAAAAATGTGGTTGATTCTTCAATAAAGAATTAGAAGCTAGATATTCAAATCACTGCCATTGGATGTCACATTGCTTCTACTAGTTCTTGCATCCCTACAGAACAGCTATTGCACTTGTGTTTCTGAGACCGGTCCTTATTTAGAGTACAGAGGTAGACAATAATTGACGACATGGATTTTATAAGACTGGTCACCCAGAAGGAAGTGACTGTGGATCTGTTGCTCAATCAAGTTCTGAACCTATACTATCTAAAAAAAACTGATAGTAGACACAAAGGGAACAGCAAAGGAAGGAAATGTTGCCTACTCCCACAAACATCCAAAAGCAGTAGTTGACAACCCCCACTAAAGATCAGAATCAACTGGGAAACTTTTTAAAGCAATAGATGCCCAGATTGTGCTCCCAAAGTCTTGGGGTGGAGGTGGGATTCTGATGAGAAGTCAGGGTTAGAATTCACTAGTCTGTGGTCAAACTGGGGTGTTTGCAAAGATTTACGAAATCAACATCCAAAGTCAGGTTAACATGCACAATAGCCAGTAAAGTTTACTTTCATTCTAATAAACCATGTGGGGATTTAAGAAATTCTAAGTGTTACAGTTCCACTTTCTGTTCTTCTTATCATTTCAGAATCATTCAAACATGGTGAAAATGATGAATTCCAAACAAATCTTTTTTTTAATAATAAATTTTATTTTTATATTCCCCATACAATTGCAGCCCCCCCATTCTGACCCCAATCCCTCCCCTCCCACCCCCGCCCCCCTAAAAGTGTCTCTGGTTCGTAGTTTTTTGTTGATTTTGATTTTCACTTTCTTATAGTTATTCGTTTTCCTGGTCCCTTATTTAAGTTTTCTAGATTCCTGCTATGAGTGAGACCATCCGGTATTTTTCTTTTTCTTTTTGGCTTATTTCGTTGAGCATGATCCCTTCCAGTGCCATCCATGTTGCTGCAAATTGCATGTGTTTATCTTTTTTGAATGCTGAGTAATATTCCATGATATATATGTACCACATCTTCTTGATCCAGTCATCTATTTTTGGGCATTTGGGTTGTTTCCAAAGCTTAGCTATTGTAAACAGTGCTGCTATAAACATAGGGGTGCAGGTGTTCTTTGGAATTGATGTTTCTGTGTCCTTTGGGTAAATACCTAGGAGTGGAATTGCTGGATCATATGGAAGCTCTATGTTTAGTAGGTCCAAAAATCTCCACACAGCTCTCCACAGTGGTTGGACCAGTTTGCACTCCCACCAACAGTGCAGAAGAGTTCCTTTTTCTCCACACCCTCGCCAACATTTGTTGTTGCTAGTTTTTTTAATATGTGCCATTCTCACTGGTGTAAGATGGTATCTCATGGTAGTTTTGATTTGCATTTCCCTGATGACAAGTGATGTTGAACATTTTTTCATATGCCTATTGGCCATTTGCATTTCCAAACAACTCTTATGACAGAAAAAAACTAGCAATTCCTTTTAAAAGTGTAAAATTCTAGGGCCCTACTAAAATCCCACTGAATCAGAATTTCCATGAAAAGAGCCTGAGAAGCAGAATTTTAGCAAACATCCCAGGAGATTCTTATAATCAGGGAAGTTTGGAAAACACTAATTCAGAAATTGAAGACTATAGGTGGACTTTGACATTGTGATAAGGTGCCTATGAGCCCGTGACAAGCTTGTTAGAAAGGCACACTCAAATACAAAGATTTCCAACTGCCTATCTGTGGTCTCCCAAACTTCTCACCTCCCCTTGACTATTACAAGCTTATTTCCACATTATGGGTTTTGCATCTGCTGTCTGCCAGTCTGAAAACTTCTTCCCCAACTCTTTACCATATGGAAGCCTATTCCTCCTTTACCACTTTCTCGGAACATCCTCTTAACTCTGCTCAACTAAATCAGGTGCTCTGCTGAAATTTCTTTGCACCTTATACTTCATCATAATCACTACTCTTTATGGCTATTTATCTCTTGTGAGAATGTTTTGGTATATGTCTCCTACATTAGATGATAAGCACCCATGGAGGACATTGTTTACCTATTCACAGCTGTACCCCCAGTATTTTTATAATAGCAATACATACATACATCAATGGACACATGAATGAATAAAAGCTCCTAGTGGGAGCATGTAAAGATGCATTAAGGTACTAGGGAGAGATTTGCTGAAGTGACTGAGATGAACACATGCAAAAATCAGAAAGCTTTTCCTAGGTTGGCAAGGATTGTGCTGGGTCTAATGCAAGTAGAAGGGATCTGGCACAGCAGAGAGGAGCGGAAACATGCCAGGTGGGCGGAAGGCTCCGTGAATGCCCTGGAGAAGAGAGACAGCGTGTATGTGCTCTAAACAAGGAGCCAGGCAGCTTGAATTAAGCAGAGAGAACAATCAGGCTATGATGAAAGTGGAGGACAGTTAGATAAAGAATGACTCATGATCAGTTTTGATTTGACGTAAGCAGAAACTCAGAGATCCTGCAGGGTTCAGAGAAGGAGAGAGATGATCAAAACAGAACTTGCAGGGGATGACTCACACTCTTTGTGTGGGACTGAATGAAGGGACAGGACTAAAGATATGTGAAACCAGCAAGGCTGTGGCAATCAAATTGCAGTGCAATTAGGCATCAAAATGGGTGCTCTATTTTATTTGGGTATGTCCTACCTAGTGCCACAGAAAGTTTGACGCACCTGGGTACAAATATGATAACATCTGTGGACTAGAGGAATGGAGGAGGGTTTTATGAAGGAATTAATTAAATTTGAATTTAATTTCATACAGGAAAAATGAATCAAATCAATGAAGAAACTCATTTGTAGATCCAAGATTGCACTCTGAAAAATGGGATGGAGAAATACAAAGAGGGAAGTCTGAAAGCGGAAGAAAGCAAAGAGCTCTGTTCTTAGCAAGGAACCATAATGTGACATTTAAAGAAGCTTATCCTTTATTCAATGAGCATTAAAGGGAAGTAAAAGGGATCTGAGAAGAAGAAGCTGTCGTTCCCATAGGACCATGATCTCTGAAACGGGAGAGACATCCATGATTATCAGGGTGCTAGAGGTTACAGCAATGAATTTTCTAGAGTCCCTCACCTCTAGATTATCCAGCGGCATTTGTTGCTCTTGACAACTCCCTTCTTTTAATCATGTGTTGTTGTTTTTGATGATAGCAGAAATCCTCCCCTTCCCACATTTTTTTTTCTCATCGAAAGAATGCTTTTAGCTTTACTATTCTTAATTCTTTTGATAGATCCATTGAACATCTTCTGATAGTTGAAACCACATTCAAATGGTTCCTAAAACATCCCTTACCCCTGCACAGTGTTGCTTCACCCAGACCATCTATATTCTTACCTGGATATTGAAAACATCCACCCTACTGGTCATTCTGACTCTACTCTCCTGCCTTCCTATTCTATGATCATCCTGCAGTCAAAGTGCTCTTCTGTCATTTAGATACATCATGCTTTGCTCCCACTTAAAATCTTTAATTGACTCCTTAAAACCTTTAGGATGAAGAACAGATGGATTTGTTAGAGCAAATGGATTTGTTAGAGCAAAGGGTCTTTAGAGATGCCCTTCACCTCCACTGTATCCATAGCCATGGGCACTTTGTACTTTTCATTCCAGTCACCCCAGTGATCTCATTTCCCATAATGAGAGGTATATTTTCTTCCTTTATACCCTGGTAATTGGTATTCCCCACAGAATACAGAATGTAGAGAGAAGTTATCTTTAGCATAGTTTTGTTGCCTGATAACATTAATTCTCTTTACACAACTTCAATTATCACCCCCTCTAGAATATCTTCCTGTGTTTCTCTCTGCAGTTTGTCCATAAGCCCTTGAGCGCAAATAGCTAATTCCAGTTTGTCCTGAGCAGAGAACTCTAATTTATGGGCTTACTTTCTTTTCATTCTAACTAATGTATTATCTTAAGACAAGGATGTTGTCGATCATATCTCAACTTTTTATGTCTTGCAGAATGCCTGACACATTGTAAAAACTGATATACTTACTGTTTGAGAAATGAAGAAATGAGAGGAGGGAGGGAGGAAAACTTTCTTCCCTTCAAAAACAGTTCTTTTGGAAAAACTGAAAATAAAGAGGCAGGGATGGATCAAAAGCCAAATCATCTGGTATAATCCAAATGGAAGACGACTGAATGAATTAAATGAGTTTGGCAGCCATCACCATCACATAGCATGATTTTTTTTAATAATTCCTCATCATTTCAATAATTGTATGATATCAGATACTGCATTGGAAGGAAGGTGGTACAAAAATGAATAAAATTTGGTCTCTGCCTCAAAGTCTTCAAGTTAATTTGCAGTGACATTCAGACATGCATTGCATGAATGCCTGACCTAGGTACATGCACCACAGAAGAGGGAACAGCCAAACACACAGGATGTATAATGTGGTTCACTGGGGTTTCAACAGGCAACTGAATTTAAAAGGATGAGCAGAAATGTGCCAGGATGCAAAGGGAAGAAAAACAATCCAAAGAGAGGATCAAGGTATCGTGGGGAACAGTAGAGAATTTGGAATGATTGAATTCAGTGAAAAATTCTTCCCTTGTTTTTAGGAATTTGGAGGTAAAGCTATATTAAGATACAGTTTTATCTCCTTCCCAAGATGGCCTCAGGCACATTAGTTCTGCCTCTTTCTCCCTCTTTTGTAATTCTACCTGCTGCCCTCCTTTTCTCTGTTTTCCCCACATCATGTTTGTCCAACTGGCTGATTAATCTGCTCTCCCCATTCTTCCAGGATTCTGCTCAGAGCAATGTTCATTTAATCACCCTAAAAGCTCCAGAAGACAGCTCTCAACCATCTACTCCTACTGGAACATGTCCATAGGGTGGTATAATGGTCTCACTATTGAATTCTCCTAGCGTACTCACACTAAGCAGCATTCTATAAATATGTTCTCCCATTATATTGTTAGATGATTCATCATAATTCATCATTGTCATTAAAGACTCTTCTGGTTTCCAAAAAGAAAAATGCATGCCAATTTAAGTGAAGGGACACCTTGCTCAGATACTGTTAATAATTTTTCTTGTCATGTAAGTGGAATGTCTAAGAAGGGAGAAAAAATATGTCCACAGTACATTCCTAATGTCATCCCAGGGTCTCTATTGACAATGAAACTGAGTCATGGGGGGAAGGCTCTTTGTGAACCTGGAGGAGTTTCATGGACCTAACATGGGCTGGGTACCTAGCTCTGCACAAAGCTCTGTGTTCATTGTTCTTATTATTTCCCTCTCATAATCAAAGAAAAAATGTATGATGATTTTTTTTTCAGTTTTCAAGATGAGTTATCATAAAGGTAAATATAGAAGTATCTTAGAAGAATAAGTGGAAAAGCTATCATTTGAATTCTGGTATAAAATATCAAGGATGCCATTTTCTTAGTATGTTTGCATGAATTTGCTCTTTTTTGCCTAGTAAACATCACTAATAAATCAGGAAAGTATCACCCAAATAGTTTAATTCTGCCGCAAAAGTGTTGTAAGAACAGTGTTGGAGGTTCCCCCTACCAGCTGACAGCAGTCATCCAAATGCAATATGATTGCATCCTGTCATGACCACTTTGTCCATGTAGCACTTGGTATGTAAACCACCTTATCTGCAATATAGAAATAAGTTCAAGAGAACAAGAAAGATGATCTACTTAAATTGTAGGGAGTTTTCAGCTTTAGAGCTGAAAAATATCCAAATGGTCTCATTCTTTTAGAAAGTATGTCTCCTGCCCAGTCACGGATTTTTTTTTTTCTGCCCACCTTTTCCAGCTTGTATCTCTCAGATTAGTCATAAAATTATGAGCTGCTTATGTGTCAACACAAAATTGCCAATGTCATTTGTACCTTGGAGTAGCATTTTAAACAGTCTCTTCAAAAGTCATTTATTCAGATGTACTAACTTGATGCTTGAGGATAATTGGGTCCTTTAGCAATCTAACTATACCCGTTTACTGCTTTGCTATTTCATTTTATTATGGAGGATATATGACTGTGTGGGGAGAAAATAAGTGCTAGATTGTAAAATCTCTAATATATTTACTGATAGTGATTTATTTTACCTGAAAGCATTCCAGAAGAGTTTCTCTAACAACTCTGAGAGTTCAGCATTTGTAGAGCTGCCTGGAAATGAGTTAATTGTTCCAGACATGGGCATGCCTATCTAATTCTCAAATAAGAGAATTAATAGCTCTTGCTGTTACTCTCCCCATTGCACAGAAGAGAAATCAAATTTTTGCTAAACAATGTGACTGGCCAGAAATCACAAAACTAAGGAATGGTGTCAGTATTTGAACCAGGGAAGTCTCTCTCCAAGCTTTTAAAGCAGCCTGTTATACAGACTCCTTCTAGCCCACTCTGCCTACATACAACATGGACGCATAGAAGAAAGGAGACTAATGCCAAGACAGAATTGTGAAGTCATTCAGAGTCTTCAAAGTCTCCACCTTAGCTACTGGGCCTCCTTAGTAGCTATTCTGCGTAAATGATGTTCCAAAGCCAAAGAACATATAAGCCTGCCTCATAAGGCCCTTTCAGTTTTTTAGCAATGGAATCCCTTCCCGGGTCCAAGAAATGAAGGAGTACTCATTCCTGTTAGATGTCATTTCATAGATTTAGCATAGTATACCCCCTAAACCAGCCTTGTCCATGGTAGGTTTTTTTTGTTTTTTTTTTTTTTTAAGATTTATTTATTTATTTATACAAGCACTGGGTACAATCAGAAGCACGGGAGGGTGAGAGAATTTACCAGAGCCAGAGCGGGGAACAGAACAGTCAGACTGACAAAATACACTGCTGAGGGGAGCAGCGGACGGGTGATTAAACCCGCGCTGCAGAGGCTGCGGGCAGCTTCACAGCCGAGCGCTCAATTGCTGCGCCACCAGGGGAGGCCCCATGGCAGGGTTTTAAGGTGTTTTTTAACCATCTTGGTTGATAACTACTGTTGGCTTTATTCCAGGACTGACATCTAAGATTCTACTTTGTCCTGTTGTTTTACATTAGGTCTGAACATTTCCTCATAGCAGCCAATCCAACAGTGATAGCTTTGGTGACACAGGCATGTCATATTAGCAGTTTATTTATAAGTTTGATTCCACTTCTGTGCATCTTTCAAAGCAGAAAAGAGAATAATTTAAACTGATACTATTAGATTTTGATATCAGAGTGGAATTGACCAACAATTTTTATCATCTTGTACAAACGCTATTTTATACTTGAAATTTTTCAGTGTAAGAGTTAAATTTTACGTTTCAATATTAAAACTCAGATTGAAAAGCATAAGCTCATAGATATTGCAATGGTTTAGATTGTAATGATACAACTTATAATGAGAGTAAAATTGACTATTATTGGTACAGTGAGCAACAAGGCAGTTTATCATTTATATGTAATATTAATTAGTTATATTAGAGCTATTGTAGTTTTGCAGTTTTTTGACCTGTATATAAACTTAATTTTCTTCTTTTTTTTTAAAGACTCTAACTTTTATTTTTTAAGATTTATTCATTTATTTATGCAAGCACTGGGTAAAGTCAGAAGTGCAGGAGGGTGAGAGAATTCACCAGAGCCAGAGCGGGGAGCAGAATAGGCAGACTGATGAAGTACACTGCTGAGGGGAGCAGCGAGCACGCCAGGAGAGGTCTGCATGCCATATGGCACCCTCGCCTGGCAGCCGGGGATTGAACCAGTGCTGCAGAGGCTGCTGGCAGCCTCGCAGCCCAGCACTCAACTGCTGCACTACTGGGGAGGCCCTAAACTTAATTTTCATTACTAAAATGTGTCCATTCTGGGTCTCCCCGCAGGAGGTTGAATGCAGTGCTGTGAAGCTGTCCTCAACCTCTGCAGTGCGGGTTCGATCCCAGCTGGCCATGGAGAAACCCACATGGTGTGGCAGACCTCTCCTGTCTCGCCCACTGCTCCCCTTAGCAGTGTATTTCAGTTAAGTCTGCCTGTTCTGTTCCTGCTCTGTCTCTGGTGAATCCTCTCACCCTCCTGCACATCTGGCCTGTAGCCCAGTTATTGTATAAAAAAAAAGTGTCCATTCCACGCTCTACGCATCAAAGTAAAAGATTTAGTAATTATTTAAATCACTATAGAAAAACCCATAAAGCTTAGGAAGCGGAAAATTCCTAGCACATTATGGTTGTGTGAGGAAGTTTTCACTCACACATTGTTTTACTGTGGTCTGGGGTCCTGGAAGCAAGACTCACTGGACATGATTGGAGGCCCCTTCTTATATGTTATCTATCTAGGAATCCACAGTGTGGATCACTCCATGGTGACTGAGAGTCCTACCCAGGTGTCTACTAATAATGGAGATTATGGCCTCTATTAAGAACCAACTCTTAATAGCAACTAGCATCGTAATTATCAGCATCTTTAGTGATTACTTTAGAACTCCTCCCAACAAAATGAAGAATTGGTGATAAAAGAGGCTAAGATGGAAAAGGGAGCTATTACAAAATGCAGGAGGTGATGAAAGTCCACTTCACCTACTTTGTGAATTTGCTCAGGGCAAATTCTGTGGGTATCCAACTCATCTGTGGATATCCAACTCATCTCTGACATGTATGACTATGTTACCAACCACCCGACTTTACATAAAAAGGCAGAAAAAAGCAAGAGATTTGTGCTTTCTGGTATTATTGCTCATTTTCTAGGACTGAAAGTAAAATTACAATATAAGGAGAAAAACAATGAAGTTTGTGGTGGGGGTGGGGGGTGATGGAATGAAAAACACATTTTGATGTTTATTTCACTGGTCTGAGTAGGCTAACTTTGAAACAAACCTCGGCAGGCAGTAGATTAAAACTAGCACTGACATAAAGACATACAGAAAGGAATTGAGAATTTAGACATGGAAATACACAGATCTTCAACTTTATTTTGTACAGCTGTTTGTTTTTAAAGCACAGAACTATTCATCCAAAATAGAGTTATAAATCAAAATCATCTTAGATACCCATGAAATTCTTCTTCTAAAATGACCCCATTTTCTTGGTTGAGGCTCAAATTATTCTGATCACATTATTTTGCTTTAGATACTTTTGGTTCAGTTGGATGATCTAACCAGTTTTTGTCATCTCATTCACAGAATTTATTTTGTCATATTCTCACAAGCAAAAAAAAAAAAAAAACTTTTTAGTGATCACAGTATTACTTATAAAAATAAAAGTCAAGATCTTTTCTAAAATTGCCTAATCCAAAGATTTTCTAGTTTTGTAAAGAGCTATGGATTAAAATCCTGGCAAATCTACACAAAATTTCTGGTAACTCAAGAGGATCCTTTTGATTTTTTTCCTGTCTTCCTAAAATACTGTGATAAATAAGGAACACAAGTTGACACTTTTTGACCTACAGAAGGACACATGATACATTCAAAATTATAAAATGTGGACAATGCAATTTTGAACTGAGTCCATGTGGTTATTCAGAGAATCTAATACAAACTTAAGAGAGAAATCCTATACTTTCAAAGTAAAACAAATTTCTTCTTCTTCTGAATATTTTTGGAGGAAAAAAAAAAAACCCACCCTGTGAGAGTAGAAATGACAAAGTCTCAGACTAAGCCAAGAGAAATGTCAAGGTAGCTAATTACACTTCCTGCTGATTTTTTAAAATAACATTTTATTGTTTACACATTACATAGTGAAAAGAACAAGAGTCATGAGACTCATTGTCTGGCATTCCCTGCTAATTTTAAAAGAGAATCAGAATGGTTCATGAAGATCCTTCAGAAAGTGAAAGTAAAACTATTCATTTGATTTAACCCTGGCTAATTTAAGTAAAACCTGTACATCAACCAAAATATTGGAAACATGAGGAGTGTTTCAAAAAACACTTCTTTTTTTGAAAGAAGTGGAAATCATTGATTTGTTTTAATCATTAACCATAAACTTAAAGAATTTTTTCAACTGAAAGGAATATGTTCCACATATCATCCAACTTTTATTAGAGATTTTTAAAGCACATCCCCAAATGAAGAGTATACACACAGCCAGTCTGCCTCCGGGGATTCTTTCATTAATAAAAATTTCTGAATTTCCTTACAATTTTTTAAAAAGTTGGATTTGTTACTTGTCTAGACTAAATAGATCATGGATCTGAAAATAAGATGGTATAGATTGAATTGTTGTGTCACCCAAAATTCTTATGTTGAAACCGAAATTCCCAGTGTGGTGGTAGGAGAGGAGGAGTCATAAGGAGGTAATTAGGGCATGAAGGTGGTGGTTAGGTCATTAATGTCCTTATAAAAAAGGTCCCAGACTGTCCTCTTTTTTCAACCATGAAAGGATGTAGAGAAAAGACAACTGTATGTAAATCAGGAAACAATCTCTCACCAGACACCAAATCTGCCAGCACCTTGATCTCTGACTTTCCAGACTCCTGAAATGGGAGAAATAAACGTCTGTTGGTTGTAAGCTATCCTGTCTCTGGGATAGCAGCTGGGGAGGAGGGAGCTGTTAAGGGGCTCATTTCCATAATAACTCAAGAAAGAAATCATACATGACTTAGACATGGTTTGTTAATAAGAATATCCTAAATTTATGAAATTGTGGAGATGAGAAAGGGTACAAGTTGAATCTGTATTTTGTTCTTGTTTAAGTAAATGCCAAATAAACAGATAGGTAAAGGTGAAATAAGTATGGAAGTCGCAGTCTGCCATTAGGTAATGAAAATAACAAAATATTGATAACTGAGTGTGCATTTGTTCATGTGGGTATGTGTTTGTTTATATCAAAAATGATCCCTTATATTTTCTAAAAGTAGGAGATATAGATTAAAAATAAAAATAAATAACTGGGTTGTATAGAATTCAATTTTATCATAATCTTGTTATAGCTAAAAGTCAAATAGCTAAAATCAAATAGATTTTAGGGAATTATTTTTAAAATTTAGAAACATTTAGAATTTTTTTAAAATTATTTAGAAAAACATTACTTAGAACGTTAGAAACTACACAACAATACTTCAGGCATTTTACAAAACCTTAGTGTGAACAGAGGCCAAAGTAAATAATAACTGAGATGACAGCCAAACCAAAGTTTAAACTCTTTCAAAAGGAAAACAATGGTATTGAAAATTCCATGGTTTGAGATATAATGATGTACCTAGTTTTATACTATAATTTATAATTAAATCTGAATTTTCAAGATATATTTGGGTTTTTCAAATAATCTGATAAATATTAAAAGATCTTAGTGTTAATAATTCCAACAAAATTAGTTATGTGGAGATTATTTCTAGACAATAAAATCATTTGTTTTTTTCTAACACTCAATCTTTCTTGGAATCTCTGCCTTAAAAGGCATCAATCCCCTCAATCCGCCTGCCTTTCACTTATGAAACAAAGTACATATGCAGTCACTTGATTGTTTGGGCTTTTTAATTTGGCTCTGAATCCTTTGGAGTATAATCCCTTTACTGGAAATTGCATTAAAGTAATTCTTTCAATCTCCAAACACTAGCCAGATAAACCACATTTCCAGCCTTGCCTCCCTTTCCCACCACTCGGCAGATTTGTTCCTGATGACATTGAAAATGACAGTTTTTGACAGCAGCACAGATTGATGAGTAACAATCATCGTGTATCATTTGGCATCTATTCACTTCATCTTCAACTATTTTCATCCTGGCTGCTTATCCCACACCTGGAGGACTTTAAAACCCCCCTCTTCCCCCAAGAGGTCTGAATTTAAAAGGTCTTGGCTGGGTGCAAATTTCAGTATTTAAAAAATTCTTCCCTGGCAATTCTAAGAGAATTGAGAAATTCCTGTTTATAGGAACTGAGGATGTAAAGCCGAAGCACAGCGGGAAACCTAGTGGAGCGTGACCTCCTGATAATCAATTGGGATGCTCTGAGCCTTCTCTCTCTGAACCAATCAGTACAATATTAGCCTCCCAGTGACCCAATTAGAATAGTATGCACCTCTCCGTGAACCAGCTGACCTGGTCTATATGAAATAGACTCTGACACAGTGTTCTCCAAACTTAAACGTGCACAAGAATCACCTGATCCTCTTATTAAAATGCAGCTTCTAGTTCAGTAGGTCTGTGTGGAGTCTGATAATCTCAGTGGCTAACCAGTTTCCAGGGGATGTGTGTAGACCACACTCTGAGTAGCAATTATTTAGGATATATCTGGTCCCATAATAAAAATATGATAAGGTTTTATTTTCAAAATTGATTCAAAATTTATACTGCTATGAAAGGGTACAAGATATTTAATTTTTTTAAAGATTTATTTATTCATACATACATGAATCAGGGTACAGGCCAGATGCACAGGGGGGTGAGAGGATTCATCAGAGACAGAGCAGGGAGCAGAACAGGCAGACTGGCTGAAATAACTGCTGAGGGGAGCAGCAGGTGAGGCAGGAAAGGGCTGCCAAGCCATATGGATAGCTCCCTGGCCAGCCAGGGATCGAACCCATGCTGCAGAGGCTGCAGACAGCTTCACAGCGCTATGCTCAACCCACTGTGCCACCAGGGGAGGCCCTACAACATATTTATAATAGTAAAAATTTTTAAATAACCTAATGTGTAATATGAAAGGATAATTTCCAGAACTTGTGTTTTCAAAGAGTTTTTAATTGCATGAGGAAAACAATAAAATGCATAACGAAAGGAGTACACTACAAAATTATATATGTGAATATTCCAGTCACAATCATATGGATGGACATCAAGTGAAGGAAGAGTGATTCAGTGTGTTCACTGTGATTATGACAGTTCTTGCGACGATGAACAACTTTTGTTTCCTTACATCATCCTGTGTTTTCCATTCTCTCTGGCAAAAATGTATTATCTTTATAATAAGGTAAAATAGTTTAAAAGCAAAGTACTGTATTGTATCAGATCATACATCTATTTCTGACATTTGTATTAGTGGATATCTACCAGATTCAATCCCCATTAGTTTAACTCTGAAATACCCTAATTTCTATGGATAGGTGTTTTTTTTCATGATAAATTTTATGTGTTCATTACTATGCATATGCAGAGCAGTACCTTCTTAGATTTGTTTAAAAGTAAAAGAAAATATTTCAAGCTTCAAGAGGACTGAATATTGATGATTGTAAAGATCATAAAATTTCATTTGATACTCTTAATCCTTTCTCTATAGGAAAGTGCAGGGCTGTCATACTCATTAAAATAAATATCATACGTGCATATTGCTGTATTTGTTGCTATATTGCTTATGGTTTTGCGTATATTTTTCATGAGTGTGATCATGCATGGTTTATCATCTATGCTCATATATCAAGTGGCATAATCAAGTTGTATTTATTCCAGAGTTGCAGGTTGATTTAATATTTTTAAAAAATAGTAAAAATATGATGTGATACATTATAAAATAGGACCTAACAAAGTGAAGCTCCTCATACCATGACAGATTATTTTATAATGTTTAAGTAACAACCCCCACTCTTCAATTCACCAGGGTCAAATTCTCCTCAGTCTTATCCTAGTGCACTGAGAATTCATCTAATGAAATAGAGCACATGTTCCCCGAGGCAGCAAACTAACAGAGAAACCTCACCACTGCCTCAGAAATCTCCTAAGAGAAATATACAGTAGTATGTGGGTGGATGAGAACTCAGCACTCCTTCAATAGAAAATGGGTTTTCTGAGCACATTTGGAGGGGTCAGGAGGATTACCATATGCAGTCTAGGTCTAAACAAGGAATAAGACAACTTCAACTAAGATAAAGCCTTTCTTGAGCTGAAAACACCCAGGAGCTCCCTGAAGTAATATCTGACAAACAACCAAATCACTTTGTGTGTTTGCATGTTCATCTGGAGCGACCCTCATTTAGACACAGTCTTCTGACACCAACTCACATGTTTCCTCTTGTTTTAACCCCCAGAGAGTTCCAACAAGCAGTAAAGATTGAGAACCCTCATGACAGCCTGCCAACTTGACTCACCATCACCTTGAACAAAATAGAGAAATTTGGAATAGGGTCATTTTAATATTGATCAAAAATCTAAGCTCCCCACCCCCACCAGTTTAAGGCAAGAAAATGGAATTTTAGGCATCACTGTGATTCAAACAGAAAAAAACAAATGGGAGGAAAAGAAAAACACAAAAATTTTGACAATAACAGAGCCTCCCAGGGGCCTCTGAACTCAGTCAAAATAAGTGGTCCTCTTCCTAAATAGTAAAAATGGAAAATTTTTCTCTCATTTTAGTGTACTTGGATTTTTTTTACTCATTTTATCCAAACTCAAATCTATTTAAGATTTTCCAGACAGGCTGGAGCTCTGTTGGGCTATACTGATATAACTAACACTAGAGCTGGAGAAAATTATTTTTATGAAATTTTCACATCTATTGCCCCCACAATATATTTCCAATAGTAATGATCAGGGTGTCACCATGAGCATCTCATCCCTGTCAGGTGTTTGCCTCTGTCCTTTCCGTCAAATCTAACCCAGAAGCCCTACAACCTCCATCCTCTACCTCAAATTAATCTGATCTTTTCAACTAGCCTTAACCTAGATGCTTTCTCTTCTCTAAAGTTATAATTTTTCTTCTCTACCCAACTTTATATTTCACCAAATTAGAGTTACCAAGTGAAATATAGGACTCACAGTCGAATTTGATAAAGAACAAGTAATTTGGGACACATACTGAAAAATTATGCATTGACATCATATGCAAATTCAATTGAACATTTTTTTTTGTTTTTATTTTTTGCTTTCGTTTTGCCAAATCTGGCAACCATCTATAAAATATACCCTGAAATGCAGCAAAGTATTTCAGGAATTTGACACTGAAATTATGGCAGAAGAAAACCAAGTAGTGTCAGATCCAAACTTAAACACAATCATACCAAGAAAAGGAAAGCTGCTATCTCTAACCTATTAGTTAAAGACTTGAGAGGAAAATGGATAATCAAGCAATTTTTGTGGAAATCAGTCTAACTCAGCATTTAAGAGATTAATTAAAGAAAAAAGATTGATTTTGTAAATGTTATTATCAACATGACATTTCTTTGTAAATTGCTTTTCCATTGAGTAATAATTTTCTGGATAAAGTGTAAAAGTCATCTGCAAATCAGGGAGATTTTCTTTTAAATTTTAAAGAAAAGGAAAATAAGATTATAAAAACAGTATTTGATTTTGTTGCAGCTTGTTTGTACATGCACACAGTACCAGATTTTTGTACTTAATCATTTTAAGGTATAGGTTTTAATTATTTATGAAATAATTCTTCTAACAATTAGATATTTAAGCCTTAAGCTAATTTTGGCCTTATATCTTTTTTTTTTTTTTTTTTTTGGTGATATGTAATGTCCACTGACTTTTTTTAAATTAAGTGCTTTTTAATTTTGGTAACATTAGGATTCTCTCCATCATATATCACACTGTAGGGTACCCACCAGAAATTACCCACAGTCCACCACCACAGTTCATTGTGCTACCATCCCTCTTTCCTCCTACCCCTCTTTTACCTCTGCCCCACTTTGGATGCTCCAGTTCTTTAGTCAGTTTTTAAGGGTTAGCTTTTAAGGCTGTCTTTCTCTGGTTCTTGATTTGGTTTCTCTATATTCCACTTATTAGTGACAACATCTGGTGTTTATTTTTTCCTTCTGACTTATTTCACTTAGTATTATCTCTTTCAATCCATCCATGTTGCTGCAAATGGCATGTGTTTACGTTTTGGATTACTGAGTAGAACCGTAGTGTGCGTATTCATACACACACACCACATCTTCATTATACATTAATCTGTCTTGGGCCATTTAGGCTGTTTCCATATCCCAGCTATTGTAAACAATGCCGCAGTGAATGTGGGATTGCAGGTTTCCTTTCAAATTAGTGTTTTTGTGATCTTCAGGTAGATACAGGAGTGAAATAATTGGGTCACATGACAGATCCATCTGAAGTCTTTTGAGAAACCTCCATACTGTTTTCCATAGAGATTGGACCAGTTTACATGCCCCTCAACAGTGTAGTAGGATTCCTTTTTATTCATATCCTCACCAGCATAAATTGCTTCCCATCCTTTTGATATGGCTATTTCTCACAGATTGTAAGATGGCTTCTCATTGTGGTTTTGATTTACATTTCTCTGACAAAAGTGATGATAAACATTCTTTCCTGTGTCTGTTGGCATTTATGTCTTCTTTGGAGAAATGCCTACTTAGGTCTTTACCCATTTTTTAATTGGGTTATTTGTTTTCTTTTTGTAGAGGTGTATTAGTTCTTTGCAAATCTTTGTTATCAGCTCCTTATCAAATGTATGGTGTGTATCCCATTCACTGGGGTGTCTTTTTGTTTTAGATAAAGTTTCTTATGCTGTGCAGAAAATTTTTATTTTTTATGTAGTCCCATTTGTTTATTTTCTCTTTTGTTTTCTTTATTGCTGGAGATGAATCCATAAAGATGTTCCTGAATCATAATGTTATGGAGTGTTTTGTGTATCTTTTCTTCTATGTATTTTATGTTTTCTGGTCTCATGTTCATAGCTTTTATCAATTTTTTTTTAATTTTTTAAATATTTATTTATTTATTTATACAAGCACTGGGGTACAGTCAGAAGCGGGGAGGGTGAGAGAATTCACCAGAGCCAGGGCAGAGAGCAGAACAGGCAGAGTGACAAAGTACACTGCTGAGGGCAGCAGCGGGCGTGGCAGGAGAGGTCTGCGTGCCATGTGGGACCCTTGCCGAGCAGCCCAGGATTGAACCGGCGCTGCAGAGGTTGCGGGCAGCTTCGCAACCCAGTGCTCAACCACTGCACCACTGAGGAGGTCCCACTTATCAATTTTTTTTAAAAAAGATTTATTTATTTTTATACAAGAACTGGGGTACAGGCCAGATGTGCGGGAGGGTGAGAGGATTCACCAGAGACAGAGTGGGGAACAGAACAGGCAGACTGACTGAAATACACTGCTGAGGGAAGCAGCGGGCGAGACAGGAGAGTGCTGCTGCACCATGTGAGTAGCTCCCTGGCCAGCCAGGGATTGAACTTGTGCTGCAGAGGTTGTGGATAACTTCAGAGTGCTGTGCTTAACCCTTTGTGCCACCAGGGGTGCCCGCATCAGTAAAAATTTTTAAGAAACAAAGAGCAGGGTCTCATTAAATGAGAAAACTGAAGGATGCAGATAAAATCAAAGATCAGGAATAGTGGAATTGTTAATGACAGTTCTTGAAGTATATGACATCATATCTTTCAGTTATCATACTCAGAGAATAAGACATATATGCTTTAGTGGTAGAAAACTATGACAAGGTTTGTGTGGTGGTCTGGAGATCGGGTTGCTGAAGTCAATTGGTAGGTAAATTCATTTTCATTAATAGGACATGAAATCACGAAGGGACTATAACCCACATCCAAAGTAATGTTTTCTAGGATTATGACATGACTACAAGTGGGGAGGAAGCTTGCGAGTCTGCCAAGGAATTCAATGAAAGCAGTTACTTTGCTAGAAATTAAATAGAACACAGAGACTTTGGTGGTATAGTTAGCTTACTGAAATTTTAAAGCATTCTGACATTCTACCCCAGAAAACGGAGGAGGTATGGTCTACTAGTGCTGAGATTTTTACTTAAATACCATAAAGACCTTTATAATTGAATCTACAGAATTCTCAGTCTATCAGTTTATATTTTTTGCAGTTCATACTCATACTTAACCCACTTAATTTATAAGTTCTAAGCTTCCTAGGGACTATATTAAGCAAATCAAGGGAAGCAATATCAATGTACTATATCGTTGGGGGATGCAAAACATGTATGTGTAACGTCAAAGAAGTTAACTACCTAGTGAAAAGGGTGGGCATAGTCACACTATTAATAATATTAGGAAAACAATAAAAGTCAAGGATAAGAATGAGGAAAGTGTTGAATGTTGGTTAGAAATGAAAATATTGCAATAGTTACTCAAGTCTCTAAATTAATGCCCTCTTTCAAATGCTGATGAGAAACACATAACTTTTTTTTTTTTTTTTTTTTTTTTTTTCTCCTTTAGCTGGTTCTGGCTGGAATTTATTTATTTATTTATTTTTTTAATCTTAAATTTTATTTTTATATTCCCCCATACAATTGCAAACGCCCCATTCTGACCCCAATCCTTCCCCTCCCGCCCCCCACCCCCCAAAAAGTGTCTCTGGTTCATAGTTTTTTGTTGATTTTGATTTTCACTTTCTTATATTCATTTTCCTGGTCCCTTATTTAAGTTTTCTAGATTCCTGCTATGAGTGAGACCATCCGGTATTTTTCTTTTTCTTTTTGGCTTATTTCGCTGAGCATGATCCGTTCCAGCGCCATCCATGTTGCTGCAAATTGCATGTGTTTATCTTTTTTGAATGCTGAGTAATATTCCATGGTATATATGTACCACATCTTCTTGATCCAGTCATCTACTTTTGGGCATTTGGGTTGTTTCCAAAGCTTAGCTATTGTAAACAGTGCTGCTATAAACATAGGGGTGCAGGTGCTCTTTGGAATTGATGTTTCTGTGTCCTTTGGGTAAATACCTAGGAGTGGAATTGCTGGATCATATGGAAGCTCTATGTTTAGTAGGTCCAGAAATCTCCACACAGCTCTCCATAGTGGTTGGACCAGTTTGCACTCCCACCAACAGTGCAGAAGAGTTCCTTTTTCTCCACAACCTCGCCAACATTTGTTGTTGCTAGTTTTTTTAATATGTGCCATTCTCACTGGTGTGAGATGGTATCTCATGGTAGTTTTGATTTGCATTTCCCTGATTACAAGTGATGTTGAACATTTTTTCATATGTCTGTTGGCCATTTGCATTTCCTCTTCAGAGAAGTTTCTTTTTAGCTCTTCTGCCCATTTTTTGACTGGATTATTTTCTTTGTTGTTGCTGAGTCTCATCAGCTCTTTGCAGATTTTTGTGATCAGTCCTTTATCATTAGTGTTGGGTGCAAAAATGTTCTCCCAGTTGGTGGGGTTTCTCTTTGTTTTTGTTATTGTCTCTTTTGCTGTGCAGAAGCTCTTTAATTTGATGTAGTCCCAGCTGTTTATCTTTGCCTTCACTATCACTGCTTTGGGTGATGTGTCTGTAAAGATGTCTTTGATGTGCAAATCACGTAGTGTTTCGCCTATATTTCCTTCTATGTATTTTATGGTTTCAGGTCTTATGTCTAGTTCTTTAATCCATTTTGAGTTGATTTTTGTGTATGGTGTGAGGTAGTGGTCAAGCTTCATTCTTTTGCATGTAGCGACCCAGTTTTCCCAGCACCATTTATTGAACAAACTTTCTTTGCTCCAATGCATATTCTTTGCTCCTTTGTCAAAGATTAGTTGACCATAAATCTGTGGGTTTATTTCTGGATTTTCTATTCGATTCCATTGGTCTGTATGTCTGTTCTTGTTCCAATACCATGCAGTTTTGATGATTATGGCTTTGTAGTATAGTTTGAAGTCTGGGAGTTTGATGCCTCCATTTCCTTCTTTTTTTTTCAGTAGAGCTTTGGCTATTCGGGGTTTTTGGTGATTCCATATGAATTTCATCAATAATTGTTCTATTTCTTTGAAGAATGCCATTGAGATTTTGATTGGAATAGCATTGAATCTGTATATCGCTTTTGGTAGGATGGCCATTTTAATAATGTTTATTCTTCCAATCCATGAGCAGGGGATGTCTTTCCATTTCTTTGTGTCTTCTTCTATTTCTTTTAACAGTGTTTTATAGTTTTCTTTGTATAGGTCCTTTACCTCTTTTGTTAGATTTATTCCCAAATATTTGATTTTTTTTGTTTCAATAATAAAAGGGGTGGTTTTTTTGATTTCTTCTTCTTCAGATTTATTGTTTGTGTATAGGAAGGCTACTGACTTTTGCGTGTTGATTTTGTATCCTGCCACTTTACTGAACTGACTGATGAGTTGAATTAGTTTTTCTGTGGAGATTTTGGGGTTCTCTATGTATATTATCATATCATCTGCAAATAGTGATAGTTTGACTTCTTCTTTTCCTATTTGGATTCCTTGGATGTCTTTCTCTTGTCTTATTGCTCTGGCTAGGACTTCCAGTATTATATTGAAAAGCAGTGGTGAGAGTGGACATCCTTGTCTTGTTCCAGATCTTAATGGAATTGCTTTCAGCTTTTCACCATTGAGAATGATACTGGCTGTTGGCTTGTCATAGATGGCCTTTATGATGTTGAGGTATGTTCCTTGTATCCCAAGAATTTCAAGGGCTTTTATCATGAATGGGTGTTGCACTTTGTCGAAAGCTTTCTCAGCATCTATTGATATTATCATATGGTTTTTATATTTCTTTTTGTTGATGTGTTGGATAACGTTGATTGATTTTCGGATGTTAAACCATCCTTGTGCCCCTGGAATGAATCCAACTTGGTCGTGGTGAATTATCTTATGGATACATTGTTGGATTCTGATAGCTAAAATTTTATTGAGGATTTTTGCATCAGTGTTCATTAGGGAGATTGGCCTGTAGTTTTCCTTTTTTGTGTTGTCCTTATTCGGTTTTGGTATTAGTGTAATATTGGCTTCATAGAACGTGTTTGGTATTGTCCCTTCCTTCTCAATTTTTTGGAAGAGTTTGTGAAGGATAGGCACTAATTCGTCTCTGAATGTTTGGTAGATTTCATTTGTAAATCCATCAGGTCCTGGGCTTTTGTTTTTGGGGAGGTTTTTGATTACCATTTCAATTTCGCTGCTTGTAATTGGTCTGTTTAGGTGTTCTATTTCTTCTTTATCTAGCTTTGGGTGATTGTAGAGTTGTAGGAATTTGTCCATCTCCTCTAGATTGTTGAACTTGTTTCCATATAACTGTTCATAGTAGTTACTGATTATTCTTTTGATTTCTGCTGTGTCCGTTGTGATTTCTCCTCTTTCATTTATGATCCTGTGTATTTGTGCTTTTCCCTTTTTTCCTTTGTGAGCCTGGCTAGGGGTTTGTCTATTTTATTTATTTTTTCAAAGAACCAGCTCTTGGTTTCATTGATCTTTTGGATTGTTTTTTTAGTTTCAATTTCATTTATTTCTGCTTTGGTTTTTATTATTTCTTTTCTTCTACTGGATTTGGGGTTTTTTTGTTGTTTTTCTAGATCTTTGAGCTTCGAGATTAGGTTGTTTCTTTGAGTTCTTTCTATTTTTTGATGTGAGCTTCTATTGCTATATATTTTCCTCTTATTACTGCTTTTGCTGCATCCCATACATTTAGGATATTGGTGTCCTCCTTGTCATTCAATTCAAAGAATTTTTTAATTTCTTCTTTGATCTCCTCATTAGTCCAGTGGTCTTCCAGTAGTGTGGCTTTTAA
The DNA here is from genome assembly GCF_014898055.3 of Talpa occidentalis. Lineage (NCBI taxonomy): Eukaryota > Metazoa > Chordata > Mammalia > Eulipotyphla > Talpidae > Talpa > Talpa occidentalis. The sequence continues at coordinate 90,315,245 of NW_023602073.1, forward strand.
TCTCCATGAGGTAGGATAGTTCCTTGCCTTCTTTTTATGATTTATTTCTAGTTTGATGCCTTCATGGTCAGAAAAGATGGTTGGTATGATTTCAATCTTGGTGTATCTGTTGATGTTTGTCTTGTGCCCCAGTATGTGATCGATCCTGGAGAATGATCCGTGTGCGCTTGAGAAAAATGTGTACTCCGTTTTTTTTTGGGTTTAGTGTTCTATAGATGTCTGTTAAGCCCAAATGCTCTAGGTCCTTATTTAGAGCTTTAGTTTCTTTACTTATTTTTTGTCTAGTTGATCTATCCATTGTTGATAGTGGTGTGTTGAAGTCTCCCACTACGTATGTGTTTTCTCTGATGTCTGTTTTCAGAGAGGACAACAGTTGTCTGATATATTTTGGTGCTCTTTCGTTTGGTGAGTATATGTTAATGAGTGTTATTTCTTCTTGAAGTATTGTCCCCTTAATCATAATGTAGTGACCATTGGGGTCTCTTTTTATTTTTTTGAGTTTGAAGTCTGTTTTATCTGATATAAGTATAGCTGTTCCTGCTTTCTTTTTTGGCCCATTTGCTTGTAGGATTGTTTTCCATCCTTTGACTTTGAGCCTATTTTTATCTTTTGTAGCTAAATGTGTTTCCTGGAGACAGCAAAAGGTTGGGTTTTGTTTCTTAATCCAGGCTGCAACTCTGTGTCTTTTTATTGAAGAGTTTAGTCCATTTACATTTAGAGTTAATATTGATATGTTAGCATCTGTATTTGCCATTATGTTTGTCTTTCCTTTGATTTTATTTATTCTTTTAATAACTTTTTTTTTTTTTTTTGGTCTTCTTTCGTTGTTATCCATCCCTCTGAGGTTCTGGCTTTAGGATTCCTTGTAGTATTTTTTGGAGTGGGGGTTTAGTCGCAATGAAATTCCGGAGTTTCTCTTTGTCTGGGAAGGTCCATATTCTTTCTTCATGGAGGAAAGAGAGCTTTGCGGGATAGAGTATTCTTGGTTGGCATCTGTTTTCTTGGAGTCTGTTGACTATGTCCCTCCACTCTCTCCTTGCCCGTAGTGTTTCTTCAGAGAAGTCTGATGTCAGCCTGATTGGTTTTCCTTTGAATGTTATCTGTTTCTTCCCTCTTGTCAGCTTCATTATTTTTTCCTTGTCCTGGATTCTTGGGAGCTTTACTATTATGTGTCTTGCTGTGTTTTTCCTTTCGTCGTGGAAGTTTGGTGTTCTTGCTTCTTGTATATCAATTTTCAGCTCGTTCTTCGCATTTGGGAAGTTCTCTTCAATTATCTCCTGGAATATTTTCTCTGTTCCTACATCTCTCTCCTCTCCTTCTGGAATTCCTATAACTCTTATATTTCCTTTCCTCATGGAGTCAGATAGTTCTCGAAGTCTTTCTTCATTCTTTTTCCTTCGTACTTCTCTTTCCTTTTCTGTTTTGGTTCTTTTTATTTCTGTGTCTTCAAGAGAACTTATTCGTTCTTCCATTTCATCTATTCTGCTTTCCTTGCTTTTCCCGGAGTTCTTTAGTTCCTCCATTAATTCTTTGATCTCCTGCATTTCTTTTACTTCCCTCTTTAGGGACTCAATTTCATTCTTCTGACCATTGTTTTCCCTCTTTAGGGACTCAATTTCCTTCTTCTGATCTATCACTTTTTTAATCATGGCAATTTTAAATTCTCTTTCCGGAAGGCTCAGAAGTTCTTCCAAGTTGCTGTCGTTGCAATCTGGGGAGTGGTTTTCTTTTTGTGGTGTGCTTCTTTCCTGAGGAGTTGTTAGGTTGCGTGTGGTTCTTCTACTCCCTACTGTCTGTTTTCTAATTTGTCGTATGCGTTGGGACACTGTGATGCTCGGACTGACTGGCATCTTGGGTGAACTTCTCCGCTCCCCTCTGGCTCTTCCAGGAGCCATCTCTGCCTTCTGTGGGAGCTTTCTGCTGGTTTTAGGCAGTTTTTACTGAAGAAATGTCCCTGTTCTCAAATGGCGAAGCGGGATGCAGTCCCTGCGCCTCCGGTTTCAGGCACACTCTTCTGCGCACCCGGTCTGCCCCGGACGTGGGTGCCTGCTCCCTCTGTGGGCTCAGACTGCTGGTCGGAAGGGGCCTGGCGTGGAATAACTTCCCGGCTGGCCACTGCAGAAGCCTTCTGCCCTTTTCAAGCAGTCTTAAGAAATTTCCTGTTCTATGGGGTGTTAGTGACTTTTTTTTCTGGTCGCTAGGTGGCGCCAGAGATCTCTCCTATTGTCCTTGGGGGGCTGTTTTTCGCCCCCCCCCCACCCCGTGGGACAGGGAACAGAGCGGGAATGGTAGCGTACACCTCAACAGCTTTGGGGTGCTGTGTCTGCCTTGTGCCCCACCGTCGTGGAGAACCCACGCCCCGAATTTTCGTGCCCCGGGTCTCAGTTCAAAGCCCTCAGGTCCAGGACGCGGGCTGTAGCCCAGTTCAGTGGCGCGGGAATGGCGCCTTTTGCACTGCTCCCGTGCCCGGGTGCCTGGTTCCTGCTTACTCAGGGAGGGACCTTCACCTCCGTGAGGACCTCCGCGCGTCTCCCCGCAAGCCTAGGTCGTCTCCCCGCAAGCCTAGGTCGCAGGCGCGGGGACCTGGGCAGCCGCGATTCGGTCTGCACTTGCTTTTCAAGCTCCCCGAGCGCGCCGCGTTTCCGCGCCAGCTTACAGGCAGCCCGGGCTGTGTGCGCGTCTCCCGGGGTCTTTGTTCTTCTCTAATGGGGCCCGGAGCCGTTCGCTCACCGCCGCGGCGAATCCTGCGGGGTTCGCCTCAGCTCCCGTTCACGGGGTGTGGTGGCTGCAATAGTTCCTTTCCACTCCCAGTCCCGCTTGCTGCCTCGTTTGTTTTTGTGGGCCGTTTTGGTTTGTTGTTTCCCTCCTCTCTGCCGGTCGGAGAGTGCCGCCTCTGTGGGCGGGGGAGGGGAGCAGGGTTCTGCGCTTCCCTCCCTTCTAGTCCTCTTTTATGGCCACTTTCTTCTTCGGGTAGTTTGCTGGAGTCACCCGTTTATCTTCCGTGTCCCAGTTCTCACTGGGACCTGCCGCTTTTCCTCCCTATTAACTTTTTTTAATGGGAGATCTTACTCGCAGCGTCTCCTCGCCGCCATGTTGCTCCGCCCCCTAGTCCGAAACACATAACTTTCTGAACTGACTGAGAGCACAGATTCTGAGGCAGTGAGTACTCTTGGGAACAATATTTGTAAGGATGTGAAGGAAGCAGAATTGAACACAGAAAAGTTGAATTGCAATGTATTTGCAATATTCTACCAATCTGACAGGGAGCTCTGTAGATGGAATGGCTTTTCATAGTTTTCCCAAATGTAGAAAAAAGGGCAGGCTTTTGTTTCCACAATGTTGACCCATTATATGTGTGCCATGCCTGAGAGGGAGCATAACTCCTAAAAGACATCTCCTTGACAAAAGGGAATTTCCAGGAAGGGATTCAAGTAAGAGCAATCAGCAACTATCACTCTAAGCAAATGAATGCCTTGGTGCTAAAATGTGGCACACCAGTGCATTAGTAAAGCCCACCTGTCAAGCTGCTCAAATTCATTTGCTTCATATATTAAGTTGACCACACCTGAGGAAGCTACTTCAAGCTTCTGGCTGGTTTTCTCTTCTGGGGGAAATTTGTAAAAGGATGATAAGGGAAGAATGAATTACATAAATCCTGACACTGCAGGTATACTCAAGGTCACAACTGATACTCATCTTCCTCTACTACTACCTATTCCAGATTCCACATACCCTTGGCTAACTCTATAGTCTAATTGGCCCAGGCTCTCATAAAGCACTAAGTCACCTGTTCATCAAGCTCTTCTCAGGTTGCCATATTATCCATTTACTATAAACACTAGAGAGGGCAGAGATGTACTAACAATTTCCTTTACTGCCAGGTCTACTGCTAATCAATGGCAAAGTGGTAGCTTCTCTTTCAGCCTGCTTATCTCTTGGAGTCTGAAGTGCTAAGGCAGCAGTCATAATTTCAAGTTTAATGGATGTCTTACTGTATCCTCTGGTGGAAACATTCCTTTGCGGAAATTAGGATATCTGGACTCACAGAGGCATAAATTCCCCAAAGGGGTAGCTGGAAATGTTGGTAAGTGGGGTTTGGTTTTTGGTTCATAGGCTATTTATTTTACCAGCTGGGGACACACCACTAAATAACGGTCATAAATTAAGGTATATGCTGCTTCCCCAAAAATGGTCATCATCTTCTCAGGGTATTCTCTACCAGCAGTCAATTCAGTTGCACTTTTATAACTTTCTCATGTCAGAAGTTTCTAGGAAGTGTGGTATAGAAAGACCAGTCATGCACCTACTATCATACTCCCTTTGCTGTAAAGCTGATCTCTTGATCTAAGGTGATATTATACAATATGCTTGTTGGTAGTTCAAACAATGCATAAGACCTTAGCCAGCAGTGCTGGCTGAGGAACCAAAGGTAAGAAAGGAAAACCACACGTGGCAAATATGATGATTCGAAACAAGTTGATTCCCCTCCTCTTTCTAGGATGGTTTCATTGTGGAGAATAGCACACCAGGGCCTAAGCATTTATCTCTACTGTGAGAAGTTTAGAACAGTTCATGGACATGGTGGCTGGATATGTTGTAGTAAGTGGAAGTTCATGTTATTGGGCACGTGCACAGCCTGCATGCCTACTGCCATTCTTATTGTGTCAGTGACCTCATTAAGCCAACAGTGAGTTGGCCAAAGATAATGATAAACATCTAAATGCTGACTTATTCTTTCTACTTGGTTGTTTCATGCCTCATTTTGACAGGTGCTTTCTTGTGGGCATGTGATACCAAGATCTACACACTTCATGCCAACTCCCATAGACCCATCCTGTTATAAAATATACCTTTTATTGTCATTCAGATATGGTTAGGCCAACAGGTCAGGAGACAGCTGCCCTTGAGATGGCAGTTTTTTGTATTCGCAGATCCAAATGACAAGGAGTCACAGAGGGAGGGCTAGTGTCAGTCAGGAGACAGAAGGAAGGGGAAAATTGACAAGAGTTTGTGTTGTGTTTTCTGTGGGAAGGTAGCTCAGACAAGATAAGCAAGTTTAAAACTGAATAGTTTGAATAATTCCAGCTGACTGTGGGGTGCAGAGGCTGCCCCCATTTGTTTGGTACACACCCCCTGGGTGACTGGGGTAGATAAATTGTGGCCCTGAGCATGATCAGCTGAAAAGGAGGAGGTTGGTTTATTTATGAAAGGTGCAACTGCAGGTGAGTTGTTTGCTATCGATAAGAAAGAGCTAATCCTAGAAGTGGTGATCACTCCTGGGTCAGCCCCAAAATATCAAAACATAAAAAATAAAGAATAATAAGATTAATACAACTCTAAATGCCTCTTCCCCACACCTCTTGGTCTAAGATTTTCTAGGTTTTATCCTTTCAGGACCCTAAACAAACAAAAACAGCCCAAACTATTCACCATTGCCCATGAATTGGTATATATGTTTACTTCAAGTCACTCTCTTCACAGAAAGTAAATGGTTTACTGGTTAAAATGAGGACCCTGAGAGTTTTCACCTCATAGTGTTTACCTTCTGGATCAGATATGTTGATTATGTTTCACCAAAACCCTCATAATTGCCATGACTTACTCATCTGATTAACCTGGTATTGTCAATAAAATAAACATCTATGGAATGTCCAGATGGTTCAGATCTTCGAGACTACATTATGTCAGAGACTAGAAAGGTTAACATAGCCCTGGAGCAGGCATAGATGCATCCTCTTGGCTGCCCCACATTATTTCAAATTGCTTCCGTTATTCTTGCTTTAGAAAAAGACACAATCACCAGACTAATGTGGCTAAGCCTGTGTTGATCAGCTTTAGAAGAGAGACCACACCCAATTGAGCAGTTGCTTTGGGGTTACTGTTTGCCTAAGTTTATAGTAAATTGATATCATTTGCCAAGTTCTATTTATTTTCTAAGAATAAGACTGGTGCATTAAATAATGATATGATGGGGACCACCGTCCTTGAGCCCTTTCCATTTTGAAGGATCATATGATCTGATGTTCCTTCTGGAATAAGATTTATTTTATTTTAATTTATTATCATAGCTGGGGATGAGGACAGTGGTGGGAGGTAAGCACATTTCAGATCTTATTCCTCATGTTAAGAACTAATGCAGGCAAGTGTATCCATTCCAATTACATAATGAGACTGAAAAAATAAATACCAGACAGACATGTGAACCTAGCGAGTGAGCCTGGAGGAGGATTCCACTTTTTAATTTAATCCATGTACGACTCCCTCTCTAACAGGGAGTCTTAGTGATATTTTACATCCCAGTGTTAATCAGTCTCCACCTTAGTCCCTCATCCAAAAGTCTTCAAAGCATCTGGGTATTCCCCTTAGCTGTGTAAATGCTATAGGTTGCTTTATAAGGGTGTTACATACCACTGCTCTTCTTCATGAGGATGCAGCCTTTTCTTCAGTCAGTAATTCAGGATCTAAAAACAAGATGAGGTCTGAAAACTGAACAAAGAATCATGACATTTTATTGAGGTTATATCCCAATAAATGTTTGATTTTGGGGGCTGTATAGATTTTGTGAATTAAGGAATAGTCTTATTGCCCCTAGGAAGATCACATCCTATAATTCCCCGTGGTTCTTTGTAGGGCAGGTCTAACAGACTACCCTTCAAATCTTGCTGCCAATTATGACTACTTCATCTACACTTCTAAGGTATAAGTTCTGCCACCACCTGGCCTCTATTACTATGAAACCCATCATTCCCATGGAAATCAAGAAGCACAGTTCTTTAACAGCATCTCCTTGGACAACCATGACCTATAAGTGACATTTATCACTGAGTTACTCAGAAATATCGGTACCCCAGTTTTAGAATGTCTCTTATTAGTTTGATAGGTGGAGTTCCCTCCAGTTTCTTTCACAGTGAGCTGGAATTTTCTAACCTTATGTGGTATACCTCTTCCAGCATGTTTGTCTCTCATCTCTTGATCTCTTCCTCCACTCTGCAATAATAGTTCTAGCATCTCTAATTTAGTTATTGAAGATCATCACTTTTTTATATTTCCAAGAATATTAGCATGCTGGCACTCTTTCCCGAGGTCCTCAACAGAGTAATAAATCTCAGATTTTGTAATAGTGCTCTTATATTGATTAATTATCTTTTATCAGAGTCATGTTCTACCTTCCCATGTTGATTCAGCACATTCAGAATCCAGTCCAATATATATATATATACTCTCCTCCAGCCTCCTAAGAGTACATGTCAGCTCATCACAGTATTTTCTGTTAGATGCCAGCATTTCTGTGCCAGGGCAATTGACCCCAATTACTTTTCTGGTGGCTATTAGGAAAGCTGGAGATAGATCCTGAATGGTGTATATTTTCTTGAGGCAGATGTATCTGCATTGTCATAAAGCATGAGAGGAATGCTCTGCTTTAACAGGAGAGAGTGAGCTACTTCTATTAGTGCAGTGTACAAGAAAATCTGGAGATTCAAGATTAGCAAGCACATTCATTCAAATATCTCCATCCCATGCCTCAAACACCTCTGCACAAAAGTCTTGACCATTGCAGTCTTGCCAGATTAAGGATTGAATACTCCTTGGAACTTTTTGGCCAATATGATTAGGTCTCAGGCGTAATCCTCAGTTACTGTTTTACTTCTAGCTGTTATGGGTGAAAGTATCTTTACATGCTGTTTAAGAGACAATCTTACTTTTACACATCACCTCAAATTAGTGATTCATAAACTTTTACTGGCCTTTTCCAATAGCCTAGGAATAACGAGCAGAATTCATATTCCCTGTACTTCTTACTTTCTTCAAAGTCCTTCAAATTTTCTAATTTCAAAAAAAAACCTCCTTTATAATATGTGTTTAAATGGGTATATAAATTCTGTAATAATATTATAACTAAAGGGAGATGGGTCTACATTTTCTTAAAGTAAATAATTCAGATAAACAAAAGTGCACATCTCCTTTCCCATCTATTTCTTTGAGTTAAACTACTAGAATTTTGTGGTCAAAGGGTATATCTGTCTTAAAATCATGTGTTATATATTTTCAGATATGTTCCAGAAATGTTAGACTAGTTTTGCCCTCTCACTACCAGAGAATGAGAAAACCACGTCCCCAGGATCATTTCAGCTTTTGTAATATCACTTATGGTATTTTTTTTTTGCTATTATGGTAAGATAAAAATAGATTTTATTTAAACATTTTTATTTTTAAATGTTAATTGCTATTTACGCTTTTCTTTTGTAAACTGCCTGTGTAAATTCTTCAGAAAGGGGAGCAACAATGTTCAGAAGGGCAATGAAGGTGACCTAAGGCATTGTTTACAAACCTTGCTGAATAACCCTATGCTGAAACTGAGCTTCAGGGCTTAGAGGAGGGGAACTTTTCTGGGCAAAGGAGAAGCCAAGCTGTGGAGGAGGGGAAGAGACAGCACTATAGGTACATGGTACACACACACATACACACACACACACACACTTTGTTTCAAAGAGTATTGACATTTATTTGTATCATATTTATTTGATTTCTCGTAAGATTTTATTTGAAGTAAAGGGTCAAGTGAACTCACTTTGAAAGCCATTAATTCTTGCTTAACCCCCTTAGTGTTTTAGATGTGGAAGAAAAAAATCTCAAAATATCTGGAGATTTCAGAGCAGCCATGTGGAGATCAGTACCTGGGGTTGGTGCCAGTTAAGCAAGTGTACATTCTTTGTTTCAAATTTTCTTTTTCTGACTATCCAACCGAAAAATAGTTCAAAGTGATTCAAGAATTAAAAAGTGGAAGAACCTTCTCTTTAAAGCCACTTATTTCCCTTCAGGAAGAGTTATAACTCTTTTATTAACACCTTTACAACTATCTATTCACTGCAGTTGGCCTTCATGTTCTGCAGCTCTCTAGATGCAAAACATGTGGATTTCTACAAACACATTATTTTAACTAAATGCCAAGATTTAATAAACTGCCTTAACTTTCTAGCTGTTGTGTATTGGGATGCATATTTTTCCCTCATCTCTTCTAAATATCTGATTAATAATATACTAAATGTTGTTTTTGTTTATATTAGTACATAAATTACCAAATCATAACTTACTGATTCACCTTGGACTTGAGGAACTTTATCTTAATTTTTCAGTCAATTAGTCAGTCAGTCTTTGGATGAATAAATTTCTGTTTTGATTTTACATATTTTAGCAATTGTTTTTAGTTCATGAACTTTTTCCTTTAGGCAGTTTGAAGAGAGTACAGTTTTAAACATCAAAAAGGAAGTAATGATAAATACTTCACTTGAACTTTGAACTTCAGGGCTAACAACAAGTTTTGCACTCTAAAGAAAAATCTTCATCACCATCTAAGTGTTTTCTATTTTGTCTATTAACACTTTACCTTCATATTCAATATCATATCCTGTGATATATACCTATCATTTATGATGTACTTTTATGTGATAAGAATTTATCTCTATCACCTCATTTAATCCTCACAGTAACAATATTTAGGGGTGTGAGGGGCTGTTTATTTATTATTTATTTATTTATTTATTTATTTATTTATTTATTTATTTATACAAGCACTGGGTACAGTCAGAAGCATGGGAGGGTGAGAGAATTCACCAGAGCCAGAGCAGGGAACAAAACAGGCAGACCGATGAAATACACTGCTGCGGGGAGCAGCGGGCGGCAAGAGAGGTCTGCGCGTCATGTGGGACCCTCACTGGCTGCTGGGGATTGAACTGGCACTGCAAAGGTTGCGGGCAGCTTCGCAGCCCAGTGCTCAACCACTGCGCCCTCAGGGAGGTCCCAGAAATGGGTCTTAAAGAGGTTAAATGTCAAAGTTTTGAATAATGGTTCATCTGTTTCTGGAATTCAAGCTTTTTTAAAATAAATGTTATATTTTTATTTTTTTATTTTTTACATCATTGTTTATTTTTAAACAATATTTGCTTCCGCCACCCTCTCAGGTGTAGTCCCCACAGAATTTCCTTCACCAATGCACCTTTTCCCCCACACCACAATCTCCTGTGCTCCCCCGCCCCTCCTTTTGCTCCTAATAATCCCTTCTCCTCCCCTGCAGGATGTCTTTGATTTATAATTGGCTGGGTTTTTTTTTGTTGTGTTTTGTATTGTTATTATTTTTTACACTGATGTCTTATTTGGTTCCCCTATATTCAAGCTTTTATCTAATAAATTTTATGTCTCCAGATAGTAGCTCATTTGATTGAACCTTAATTTCTGTGGTCCTGACAAGTAATCCAAATAATATTTTAAATCATAAGAACTTTATCAGCCACAAAATATAAAATATACTTTATATTCACAGGCAAAACTGTCAAGACTCAGCATTCTAAGAGATCCTATTACAACCCAATATCATGTCAGTGAGATATTCTATTACAGATATGCATACACTAAGCTGTCATCAGAGACCCATTTGGTAATTGCCTAAAATGATGTACAGAGTCATAATTGGTTTGGTTTATAAAATTATAAGTCTTTTGAAGGCAGAGCTTTATGTAGCCAAAGACATACATGTATATTTGCAAAATATGAGCCTAGAAAGTTGAATTCAAAAAGATCATGGACAAGTTTGTTAGATTTGTCTAACTTTCAGAAAACATTCTTTGACTTTCTAAGTCTGCTCATGATAGATTTCAAGTTTTTGGATATGAGGTGATAGAAATAAGAATTATACACTTGAATTAATCTAAATATATCTTAGTAAATCTATCAGCATATCTATTCTATCACTATTATAGATAATTTGAAAAATCATTAAATGATGGGCATTAATTTTGGCTCAATAACTATGCTTTGATCATATTTAAGATCAAAGAAAAAGCGAGGACTATTGACACAGTTATTAGCATCTCTTACAATAATAAAACTTACCTAGAATTCAGTTTCACACTTTATATCTGGCCACACCAGGGTACAAAACCTTGAAAGCAAGTATTTTATTTGTCTTACATTTTAATATAGTAGGTAAAGAAAATGATGTACCCCACTGACAACATTTTTGTGAAATGATGACTAGGTTTATATATATATAAAGTTATATATATAAATATATAAATATATATATGTAAAATAAACCCCATGGGGCTAAACACAGATAAAAGATTGTATGAGATTATATTTTTGTAAATCATTAAAATACATTAGTAGCCATTTTCAATATTGATTCTGCTTCTGCTTGTCTCTACTTGTTACTGACTAGTATGATTTTTCCTTTATATCAATGTTTTTATTAAATTTGTGAGAGATGGATCTAATTGATTCAGTTCACCTTTTGATTCAGGTCTCCTATAACAAATGTGCCTTGCATTGACATCATAGTCTATGATAAGCAGGACTGCTGACAGTTCCACAAGAGAGTTGAGGCCCGTGAGTTGCTCTGGAGGTCACCAGATTAATACTGGGCCCTTGGATTATCTTAAGGTGTTGTGCCTGCTTATTTGTAGAATAATTATGAATTTCACTGGAAACTTACATAAAGCTCAAATTTTATTTGAGCCAGTTTGAATACGTTTCTGTTCCTCATAAACAAAAGACCTATTCAGAACTGATTCTAACACTTTTATCAAAAAATTTCACTTCTGCTTTTTATGCCTTAAAATATATAACATTATTAATAATGCATTATTATATCTTGAAAAATTAAGTTCTTTATAGAAGAAAGTTAAAAATTAAAAATAATATGATCCACTAGCTTGAAAATAAGAAACCTCAATATACAGGAAATGAACAAATGAGGGCACTTTGAATGAGGAAGTAGGAAAAAGGGAGGGAGAAAAGGAAGATAAACAATATATCCTTTGCTTTATTTTTTCTGAATGATTTTAGATGTTAGTTGGGAAATTTGTGTTAAATTGAAATATAAAACGGCAGGTGGTTATTTTGGTAGCTAGACTGCTTAGGTTCAAATCATGGCTTTGCTAAATTTAGCTGGATCACCTAGTAACCTAATTTCTTTGCAGTTCAGTGTCTCATCATTTAATTTGGTAGACTTATCTTCAGTCCTTAATAGTTACTCTGGATTTTTAAAAAACAAACTAAAACCTTTTTTTGATATTTTATGTATCAAATATAAATATATTTATCTATATATTATATACATAAAATCCTCAGTGGATATTTACTATACCCTATTGACTGAACAAAGACAGGACAATAACCTTGGTCATGTTCTGGCTAGAGAGTCTGAGGGCAAGAAGACTGAAATTTCTTTCTCAGTTGCCTAAAAGAGTACAGACTCTATTGCCCAAAATACCCTACTGGGGACTCAGAGTAGCCTTATGAAATAACACAGGTGTCCTGCCATCAAGAAATCTGATAATTTCAAACTTTTTATCTCTTTATTCCCTTTTCGCTGACAAATATCCACTTAAAATATCCAGTCTGCTCTGGGATTGGATAGCACCTAGGCATGAAATGTTTTCAGTGATTCATGGCAGGGAACACTTTGACCTTTGCACTAAGATCTCCTGTTGCTACACATCTATAATCTAGAATTGCCTAGATTCCTTGCCTTGACTTGCAAACCTTGTCAGCCTGTAGGGTTCTGAGCTTAAAAACTTTGCCTGAGGACCTCACCATTTTGATTGGTAAATATTTCTTAGTTGCCTAGGTTCAATGCTATTACTTTGATGACCTAAGGGGGTACTTTGTGTTCTGTAACTCTAGACTGGTTTCAAACATTCAGAGTTCACTGTCTGAGTTTCAACTGTTCCTCTGTCAGCTGTGTTTCCTTGCCTAACCTCATAGTCAGATCTACTTGGTCCTGGACTCTAGGTTTCTGCTGCCCACAATCCCAGTATTATCATATCCAACCCCACTCTTTGGGAACAGCATAATAGGTGGGCATCAGGACATGGACTAGAACGAATATTTATAGAATGATTACCAAGTTTAGGAGGTACACAAGACAGTGAAAATTTGTGTGTTTAATCCTTATTAAAACTTTGATATATGAATGGTTGACCTCATCAAACAAATGAGAAATGTGAGGCTTAGAAATAATATTTAACATTAAAATTTCTGGTTCTTCATCACCTCTAGTATGGTGTAATTGTATCTATGACACAACATTAGTTAAATGTTTACCTTCATCCCGGCTTGCTTTCCTTCACTTCTTTGTGAAAAGAACTGCCCATGTGGCTTTTATTTCTAAATAATTATTAGCTATTAAAATGAATCCGTGTTTTCTGAAACCACCACTCAAAGAGATCCATGTTTCATAGATTCCTCATGAATTCCTTGACTTTCAGTTAAGACATAAGAAGAGACAGCATAATGGTTAATACACAGGTTTTGGGGTTAAACAAATGTAGAACAGAGTTCTGGTAACAGCACTAACCCATATATAACTTGGATATGACTGCTTAACTTGTGAGACTGCAAATAAAACTCTTACTAGTACTTAAAAAGTGATGAAGAATGAATATTCAGTGAACAGTAAGTACTTCTCTGTTAAACATTTTTCCCATTATTATTTGTCTATACCCTCCCCTCATGAAATCCTATGTTCTGAACTGAGATCAAGCAGAGAATAGGACAAGTCAAAGTTAAATAAGAGGTATTAAAAAAAAAAACTTTAAACCATAGTGCATTCTTTTCAGCAACTATTTTCAACAGCCTGTCAAGGCAAGAAAACACAGGATGGAAGATTTAAAGCTAGGAAGGAGGAAATGAAGACCACACTCCAATTCCTTTCTGAGAATTCATTTAATCTATTATTATTATACATGATCACTTTGAAACTAGGAAAAGAGAATGGCTTATGGATTTTTAATACAGAGGTTACATGGAATCAGATTAATGAATGGAAGGTGAGCCAGAATTTACTAATGAAATGTGGAATCTTTATCCCTGGATCTCTGATCCAGATCTGGCCAGGTCATTTCACTATTTCAGACCATGAAAGCTTTAACCACAGTTCTGGAGACACTTTGCACTCCATGATTGTCAGAACGACACTAGTTCAAAAATACTTTTGAAAATTTGAGTGTAAAGGAGTGCAGTGGCCTGACAGGCTAGACACACACCTAGAAATGACAAGGACCTGGTTTGAGACCTGGATTCTGGTGGGAGAAGAGAGGATCTCCTCAGAGGGTGTTTGGGGTGTAGGAACACCCCCTAAATTTTGAGAGTGTATTCTCTTAATAGCTGAGTTTCTCCAAATAAATTTTTTAAAGCACATTAGCCCTGTATTTGTTCATTGATTAAACATCCCTTTCTTATATTGACTGCATACAGTGTCACAAGCGAGTGAATACTGAGTATAAAAAAAACATATAAACAATTTTAAGTGCAAATAGTCAACCTGTATTCCCATCATCCCAGTGTTACATGATCTGAAGCTGATTGTTTAGTGTCTCTGGTCTTTCTTTTCTCATCCATAAAACAAGCATCTTTTTTTTTTTTTTTAATAAATTTTATTGTTATATTCCCCATACAATTGCAGCCCCCCCATTCTGACCCCAATCCCTCCCTCCCACCCCCGCCCCCCTAAAAGTGTCTCTGGTTCATAGTTTTTTGTTGATTTTGATTTTCACTTTCTTATAGTTATTCATTTTCCTGGTCCCTTATTTAAGTTTTCTAGATTCCTGCTATGAGTGAGACCATCCGGTATTTTTCTTTTTCTTTTTGGCTTATTTCGCTGAGCATGATCCCTTCCAGCGCCATCCATGTTGCTGCAAATTGCATGTGTTTATCTTTTTTGAATGCTGAGTAATATTCCATGGTATATATGTACCACATCTTCTTGATCCAGTCATCTATTTTTGGGCATTTGGGTAAAACAAGCATCTTAATGGCATGATTTGTATGTTTTTTTCTGGTTAACAAATCACTCTCCAATGCATTATCTCAGTTCATAAAACAACCCCCCCCCCACTACCTCCTTAGGTTGCTGTGGAGATAAAACAAGTTAATAGGCATGAAAAGCTTTTAAAAAGGTAGAGAGACCTGTCAAATGAGTGCAGCAATAATGGTTTCACAATATATTTAGAAAATATTACAGAGAGGAACCATGTTTCCATTGTTTAAGTAGTCAATGTTCTTAAGCCATTAGCACAGATCTCCACTGGATTTTTTTTAGCTAGTGAGCATTTAATCTGCATTGCTGAATTCAAAAACCAGCCAGCCCTCTGTAATACAGAAGGCAGGGCAGCCAATGGGGGAGAGCCTTCAGAGCTCCATGCCAAGTGCAGCCTCTGATTGGCTCATTTTGAACAAGGACAGTTTGTAGCTGTTATTCGAAGAAACCCACACACCACAGAGCTGCTTTTCCTTTTACACTTCCCACTGGAGTAGTAAATAGTAAGCTCTTGCCAACCATTCATAAGCCATTGTGCCACACACGTTTAAAGTACCTATTTTGAGACATTCTCAGAAATGTGCAATATGCAATCTTTAAAATGGTTAACATTTCTTTAATTCTCACTTTTCCCTTTAAGTTCATAATTTAAAAACATTTACATAATGAAAAAGGCATTTGAAAAGCACACAATTATGAGCAGTTTTTGACAAAAATGTGTCATAAAAATGCAATCTAAGAAGACCTAGATTCAGGAAAGCAACAATCCATTTTTTGCTTCAATGAAAATCTAGCAAATCTAAAAAAAAATCTTCTAAATACACAATGAAGGAGTGTTAAGTAGTCATTGATAATTTAGCATGCCTTTCATGAATTACTGGCATATGTTCCATTTATTGCCATTTTTGCATCTTTTAAAATTAATAAATCAAATTGCTACAAGGTAGAACTCTGTAGGTATGATTAAATTAGCTAATTGTCATGTTCCATAAAAAAAGACTTCATTTTAAATATTCATGATGATACATATCATACATAATACTTTTAAAAGTACAATTCAACATTTCTGAGAATATCACTGATGAAAATTTATAAACTATATTATCAACTCTTAAGAGTTCTCAGTGAAACTAATTAATTGGCAAGCAAGAACCTGTTGAAACTTTTTTTAAATGTTAATCTCTTTTTTACTTTCATTGTACCTGTATATAGAACTATAACAGAGAACTATAACAGGAAAAATATGTGAATAAAAACTCTGACGATTGGGCCTCCCTGGTGGTGCAAGGGGTTGAGTCATAGCACCACTAAGCTGTAAGCAGCCACTAAGCATGAGTTGGATCCCTGGCCAGGGAGGTGACACACATGGCACAGCAGACCTCTCCTGTCTCACCAGCTGCTCCCCTTAACAGTGTATTTCAGTCAATCCACCTGTTCTTTTCCCCACTCTGTCTCTGGTGAACCTTCTCACCTCCACACCTCTGGCCTGTACCCCATACTTGTATGCATAAATAAATAATTAAATAATTAATTTAAAAAACTTGTATGCATAAATAAATAATTTAAAAAACAGGTAAATAATTATCTACTCTGCTTTATCCCCTCTTTACCTGCAGTTCCACTCACTACAGAGAAGTGCATATACACACACACACACACACACACACTCACACATACACACACACACGACACTAGAAAAGTCCCAAGGAGGGCTTTAACTTTTATCTTAAATAAAGATTTATGCAGCTTGCTAACTAGTGGATAATGCTTTTCATTTGTGTTTGTGAAAACTCCCAGAAGCTGAAAATGATTACAGATGTATTATTCACAAGTTTATACTTGCAGTGAAAAGGTGAAAAAAATCTAAAAACTTTTTTATTACTTTGTGTTTTGAGACTATCATGAAGACATATTCAGTATTGGAATCAATTTTTTTAACTGTTGAAAAAAAATATGCTTACTTCATATAAATCAAATAGGGCTGACACTGGAAAATTGTCCAACATCTCTCTCATGTGGTGATTTGGCTACTTTTCATCCTCTTTCTGGGTAGAGGTCACAATTTAAGATTCCTACAGATTGTTTTCATTCTGAAAGTATCTGACATAAACTTGCCCACTCCCCTAAGACTCAGAACATTTTCATTGTTTTTGCTGAGAAAATAAAGAGTTTTAGAAACAATAGAGAAAAATTAGGTTAGAAGTTCTGGTCTGTAGAAAATGGAGAACATAATCCAGGAAAGAAGGAGCTAGAGGGAACAGCAGAGCTGCCTGGTGACCAACATGTTACTCCTTCCCCTCCCATATTTTGACTTTATTCAGGACTTCCTTTCTTTTACATGTAGGTGGTCTTTTTACATTACTTCTTTCCTCTTAAAGGTACATTTCTGACTCCACTAAACCAACAGATTGGTGCAGATGACTGGGATATTGTAATCCTTTTTACTGTTCATTAAAGAGGACATACACTAGTCTCTCACTGCCACTAAAATAGTTCAAACAGGAATTAAAATGAAATCTTTATTTTATTAATATGATATAAAACAGTCCCTAATCAATATATTCTTTGAAACATAAGTCTGTTGTTGAACTTTGGAAATAAGTAGATAGAGTATCTAAAGAAATTTCGAGATGTCATTTGTCTCCTGAGCTTATTACCCAAATAAAAAAGAGAAATTATACCAAATGGTTGAGAACTTGACCTATAATGAAGATAAATTTGTGTTGGTGGTATAATCTGACCAGGAGGTAAATCTACCTGCTGGGTTACACCAACATAAATTTGGTATAAGATTGTAGTTTTGATTTAAATAAGAAAGGCTGCTGGTGCCTAGGAGGTTATATCTACTGATATTAGTATTTGATAAAAGAAGGAGGAAGAGAAAGGAAATGGGAAGGCAAAATAAGAGAAGAGGAAGGCAGATAACAAAAAAAGAAGGAAACAAAAAAGCATTAAATAATATTAATTTTTCTCCATGAATTTTTTTTTGCTTAGTGTTGTCTTGGGTTCCACAGGGAGGAAAAGGAAGCCTGATTTACATGATTGGAAAAATGTTTTAAAAATAATCACGACAATGAATATTTGTTCACCAGAAATTGAACCAAATTGTTAACCAAAATTAAGGTGTTTTCTTGGTGTTCATATATACAAATACGGCCTATCTCTGTGATAGAAGCCCTCAGTGATTTTGACATGTTAACACACAATGCTTTTTTGCTAAAGTTGGACTTATTTATATATATAGGCTGCCTGATGCTAAGATCTGAATCAGTAATTCTATTTTTGGATTAATGAAGATGTTTCCATGACAAAAATATTTTGCTTCATTGGAAAGTAGTGTTCTGATCATCTGCTTACATAAATTCCTTATAAAGTATAAATCAACATGATCAATAGTATTTATTGCTTACAGTCATACAGATTTTAAACAATCATTATTTTTATTGAGGTAACACTGGTTTACAATACAGTATGTGATTCAGAGGTATAGGATCACACCTCCTTATAGACCTCAGCATCCATCAGATGTATGTTATCATACCACATTTGATTGATTCTTAAGTTATTGGTTTATTTTGACATTTGTACTGTGCCTGTGTAAGGAAGAAGAATGCATGTTTACTGTTTCATGGTTTATGAATGGATTTAAAAAGTATTTTCAAAATCTCTTTTCACTGAAACCAAACCAATCCACTCTGACCAAAAAACTCACTAAAATTGCAAGTTTTTCATCAAGCTACATAATCTTTATCTACCAACCTATAGGTCCAGGAACTTTTCAAGGAGGAAATAATTGAATTTTGAAACTTACATATATATCCAGACCACCTGAGGTTCATTCCATCAATAACTATTATATATTATAGTAGGCCCAGTACTAGAGGACCTGTAAAACAAAATTACTACTCTTGAGGAACTACAGTTTTGGTGGAACATAAGCACACTTTTTGATTTCTAGTTTTCTGACCAGGGTTGCTTTTTAGAGGATAATGTTAAACAGTAAGAGTAGGTAATAAAGAATGAGCTTGTAAAGAAGGTTGCATTTAGAAAATCCAGAAATAAACCCACAGATTTATGGTCAACTAATCTTTGACAAAGGAGCAAAGACTATGCATTGGAGCAAAGAAAGTTTGTTCAATAAATGGTGCTGGGAAAACTGGGTCGCTACATGCAAAAGAATGAAGCTTGACCACTACCTCACACCATACACAAAAATCAACTCAAAATGGATTAAAGAACTAGACATAAGACCTGAAACCATAAAATATATAGAAGGAAATATAGGCGAAACACTACGTGATTTGCACATCAAAGACATCTTTACAGACACATCACCCAAAGCAGTGATAGTGAAGGCAAAGATAAACAGCTGGGACTACATCAAATTAAAGAGCTTCTGTACAGCAAAAGAGACAATAACAAAAACAAAGAGAAACCCCACCCACTGGGAGAACATTTTTGCACACAACACTAATGATAAAGGACTGATCACAAAAATCTGCAAAGAGCTGATGAGACTCAGCAACAACAAAGAAAATAACCCAGTCAAAAAATGGGCAGAAGAGCTAAAAAGAAACTTCTCTGAAGAGGAAATGCAAATGGCCAACAGGCATATGAAAAAATGTTCAACATCACTTGTCATCAGGGAAATGCAAATCAAAACTACCATGAGATACCATCTTACACCAGTGAGAATGGCACATATTAAAAAACTAGCAACAACAAATGTTGGCAAGGGTGTGGAGAAAAAGGAACTCTTCTGCACTGCTGGTGGGAGTGCAAACTGGTCCAACCACTATGGAGAGCTGTGTGGAGATTTCTGGACCTACTAAACATAGAGCTTCCATATGATCCAGCAATTCCACTCCTAGGTCTTTACCCAAAGGACACAGAAACATCCATTCCAAAGAACACCTGCACCCCTATGTTTATAGCAGCACTATTTACAATAGCTAAGCTTTGGAAACAGCCCAAATGCCCAAAAATAGATGACTGGATCAAGAAGATGTGGTACATATATACCATGGAATATTACTCAGCATTCAAAAAAGATAAACACATGCAATTTGCAGCAACATGGATGGCGCTGGAAGGGATCATGCTCAGCGAAATAAGCCAAAAAGAAAAAGAAAAATACCGGATGGTCTCACTCATAGCAGGAATCTAGAAAACTTAAATAAGGGACCAGGAAAATGAATAACTATAAGAAAGTGAAAATCAAATCTACAAAAAACTATGAACCAGAGACACTTTTTGGGGGGTGAGGGGCGGGAGGGGAGGGATTGGGGTCAGAATGGGGGGCTGCAATTGTATGGGGAATATAAAAATAAAATTTATTATTATTTAAAAAAAAAAGAAGAATTGACCTTTCTACCACAAAGGATTTTTTAAAATGTTTATAATAAAATGTGTATGAGAAGCATATAAAAAAAAGTAAAATTATTTTACAATTCAAAAGATGTAAAAAATAGTAAAATTATTTTACAATTCAAAATCTTCAACATTTTTCCTAGATAAGTTTATTAACTTATTTAATTAGCATATATCTCACTCTATTATTAACCTAGACTTAGGAGATAACTGCACTGAAAATTAATGTTCATACTTAATTTACTTATCAAGAGTAGAATCATGAGCATTTCAGGAAAGTGAGGTTTCTCCTTTTAATTCATGTTTTTTCTCAATCATATTAAAGATATCCTAAATAATCATTCTCTTCCCCAAACAAGCTTAATTACTTAAGTATATTTTCATTATTAGAACACAACTACTAAAGCATATATTTCATTTAAAGAAAAAAAATGGACTATAATATATTATACTAATGTTAGGTTGGTCTTTAAATGTTATATTTTTGCACAGATTAAAAAAAAGTTTCTGTTTTATCAATACTGAACTCATTGTCATTCATGTGGTGGCAAAGACAATTGAAACGCATTGTTGGAGCACTGACACCTCATTAAAGACTAGAGACGAGGTAGAAAACTCATTCATAAAAAATGACAAAATATCCAGATTCTTTATTCAATGAATACCTCTGAGAAATAGAATTAATAGGCTTTCTGGCTTTGCTATATCAAATGTGCTCTCAGTTTAGTGCTATAATTTGTTGACATTATCAAGGCGATATAGCAATTAAGGCTAATAAATATTTTTCCCACTTTCTCAAAGGGAGATATATTTGCCATTTTTTGTTTGAAGATCACTAAAATAAATATTTGAGGTTTTTTTTTGGTTTAGTGCTAGTCTTCTCTTATATAAATATTTCCTAAAACAACTATTACACATCTGAAAAGAAACAGGGGAAGTGGAAGCACACACAATTAGTCACAAAATGTGAATTCCAGAAATGCAGTAATTATTAACCCAGATGATGTGTACTAGAAATAACATCTCAACAGCATACAAACTACTGACAATAATAAAAAAGTGTTAATGTAATAAATTGATTTCACATTTCATTTCATAGAGATTTAATATATTTTTTCATTTCTTTCTTAAACGTTTAACCCTTCCTCACTGAAAAGAATAAAGAAAGTCTATTCATAGGTACAGTGGTGAAAAAAGACTTAAATATTTAACATAAACAAACACAAAGGAGACACAGCAGATGAATATAACCACATCAGATAAAATTTTAACTTCACAGTATAAACAAATATAAATTAAAAAGCACACACTAAAAAAATCAACATAAATCACAAATAGAAGCTAAACATAATTTGACTAAAAAATAGGAACTTCCTTAACTTGATAAAAAAATACATACATAAAGCCTATAGCTAACATTATGATGGTGAGATACTTAAAACTTTTCTACTGAAATCTGGTACTAAACAAGGATGTCACATTTCAACATCAAACTAGAAATTCTAAGTAATTTACTAAGAAAAAAAATGAAAAAATAAAAAGATGTGTACATTAGGAGACATGGATTGAGAAGAAATGAAGCTGTGTTTGTTATCAAATTACATGAGTACCTATGCAGAAAATCTGAAAGAAACAACCAGAAAACCTCATGGGCTAAAAAGCAATTATAAAAAGGTAATAGGATAGAGGTAAATATGTAAAAACTAATTGATTTACTATATGCCAGCAATGAACATGTGAAATTTAAAATTAAAAACAGAATACCATTTAAATTAGCATCCCAGAATGAAATTACTGAATATAAATCTAATATAATATCTATAAAATCTATATGAGAAAAAAACCTCCAAAATTCTGATCAACAAAAGCAAAAATTAAATAAGTGGGGAGATATTTTATGTCTAGGGATAGGAAGAATCAATATTTTCCAGAGGTCAATTCTTCACGACATGTTCTATAGATTCAATGCAATCCCAATCAAAATCCTGGCAAGATATTTTTTGGAATCAACACACTGATTCTGAAGTTTCTATGAAGATGCAAAAGACCCACAATAACCAACACAATATTGAAGGAGAACAAAGTTGAAGACTGACACCAACTGACTTCAATACTTATGACCAAGTTCAAAAATCAAAGAATAAACAGATAGCTCAAGATGAACAAGTTGCCTGCTCTATACAGGCAGTTCTTAGGAAAGAAACTCTTTTATTCATTGTTACAGGTAGATAGAGCTCTGGGATATATTTGAAATGAAATAAAGTACCAATTATTTCTGGAATAACACTATGTGAGGCATGTATATTTGTCTGTGTGTTTTATTAAATTTTCAAAACAGATCCATGTAAATACCAAATAAAAATAATAAAATTTTGCCTATCCAAGTAGAGGAAACAGGTTCACAAACAGGGAAACAAGATTTTTGTGAATTTTTTGCTATTTTGCCTGGAACTATGTAAATATTTTTTAATTTAAAAGTCTGCCTCAAAAGGAAATATATTTCTAGGTTGTAAAACATTCTAAAACAACAGCTGTCACTTCCAGTAAATGTCAGCGTATATACCAACTGACAGTGCACTATCTGCTAAGGATTTTTGTACCCTCAGTTTTGAACTTGTATAAATTTTCCAGGTGTACATGTAAAACTTCCTATTATGTGCTAGATATAAAAGACTTTAAAAAGAAAAATATGCAGATTCATGTTAAGTGTTTTTCTGTCTCTAAAATCTCTCTTCTTTCATGTGAAGTTCATCTTGCTCAAAACACTTATTTGATAATACCATTGAGTAACCAGTGTTACTCAAAGAACTAATAGAAAGTTTCAGTCTGTTTTACAGAATGAAAATCTCCACAGATCCTGTTTCATGGGTTTCTTCTAATTTCTCGGCTTCACTTCCCTTTTATCACCTGCACACAGATTCCGCTTTGTATCCAGTTCAAGATCTTTCCAAACTCTAGTACATTATAGATACCTTATCTGTCATCTACCTTACTGCCTCCTGACGAGTAACTTTTCCTTCCATGAAAAATTCCTAATATAATACAATCTCTTCATCAAATGCTGTTATTACTTACTAGTACTTTTGTCTTTTAAATTAATTCATTACACACACACCTTCTCTTAACCCCACCAATATAATTTTTCACTTAATTACTACTAATTCTAATCTCTGTATAACTCAATATGTATTGCTTCTTTCAAAGTTGAAGCTCCATCAGTGCAGAGAATTATTTCTGGTGTATTCCTCAACAGCATTAAGTCTTCTGTGGACTGAAGAGACTCAACCTAAGGTCTCAACAGTTCTACTCTACTGAGATAAGAGTTACACTTAGGCATTAATGAGCTAAGGGAATTTGACTAATGTTATTATCTGACTGTTCTGGGAAAGGCTGCAAAATATTCATGAATTGATCTGTACACCAAAAATTTTATTAAAGAAAATTATACAATTAGCCAGGAATTTATTTGCATATGCGGGGAATACAATGACCCAGAAGATAAGGATGACATGAAGATTTTAAAGGAGGTCACTTAGCCCGTGACAAACCAACGGGGTTTGAATCTAATGGTGATGTAAATTAGAGGCAGCTCGTCTGTCAGAGCACACAATTTCCTGGGTAAGGTAAGCATCACACCTTCAGCAGACACTTCCAATAATATGCAGTCAGAAACATTCAAATTACTTTCTAAATATCTCCCCAGACACAAATGCCTTACCATTTCAGACCAAACGCAACACTTGAAGGTTTTTTCTAAGAAAAATCTCATCCCTATACTGACAACTGAAATCTGGCATGTATCACTAATACTTTCTATATAACTTCTTGCATCATACACTCTGTAAAATAGGTAGAATCCACAAGGAAGAAATAAGATTCCTTCCCAAATTGAGACAGAATTGAGGTAAGCAAAATATCAAATAGTTCATAATACAAGATGATCATTCTTATGGTATTAGGCAGTACTCACCATTGAAAGGAACCTACAAAATACAGAGGAGAAGAAAGAAATATCACAGACCAATATTGAGGTATATTCTGAAGTTTGATTTCTATATTTTTAAAAGCTTAAATAAACCATTCCCAATCTAGAGTTTTATATTAAATAAGTTAATAGATTACAAGTAATTTCCACAAACTTTTGGTCCCAGTACAACAGATAATCTAGAAACAGAGGCATGGTTTCTTTGGTAAAACAAGAACATGTCTTGTCTTACCACATCACTTTGAGTCGAACCTTAACCATACCTGTTTGGACACATAATGTACATGCACTTCCACAATTTAATCCACTAGGAACACACACCTAGCAATGGCGAGGAGGAAGCAACTTAGAGGAATGGATGAAGGCGGGAGAGAAGGAAAAGGGGATTGGAGTGGAGAAGACGATGACTGTTAACACAAGTTTGACTTTGGAATTTTAATATGAATATGACTGAAATAAGACTTAATTTTTTGAAAAATTATAAACTTAATGAATCACTTCCAACAACTGTGGAAGAGGATTTAGCATACAGATACTGTTATCTGGCTGATATTAAAAAAAAAGGAATGTATGTATATGGCGAATATATGTATATCACGGTGACTTACATGCATGGTTGACTTGACACATTTTAAATCAAGTTTAGATTTGGAAATTCAACATTTTCACTTTTCTCTGGAAAAAAATTAAGGCAGAGAAAGTAATTACTTTAAAAGCAACAGGATTGAAATATTTTTCTACAAGTTCAACCTTCAAAATTTTACACATAGAAGTTTCATGCTAAAGCTCTCTTCCCGTTATTGGGAATCTTGAGGACACTGCTCTTTTTCAATATGAAAATTAAACATGTCCCCTTGATACTTTGAGCTCGTAAACTAAAATTTGGGCTAAATGAGTTATTATTAATGGTCAAAAATGCATTCAACTGTCATTAATTAGGGAACTTGGGAACATCAAAACATCTTTGAACTTAAACAACAAAAATAAATCTTAAAAGAACAAATACTAGTATACAGTATCATTTTGTTAAATTCAATAAACAGGTACTAAGAGCCTTGAATGAAAACAGAATCCATCAGATTAGTAAATATAACATCAAGCTGAAGAATTTCAACATAAGTATTTATTTGCTAGCTGGTGGTATACAAATGTATGTGAGCAAATATACATAGCCCACTTATATTTTCCTCACACATCATTACGAATGGAAATTTCAAGCTTTAAATCTTACTCATAGGTAGTACCATTTTCTTTAATAAATGTTTAATAATTTGTCCTTGAAAAATTACTTATATCAATTTTATCCTAAGGAAAAGAGTAGTAATTCTTAATGGACATGCAACTGAAGGACAATTAATTCTCTTATAGGAGAAATGTAGGGGAACCAAATAAGGGATCAGGAAAAAAATAATTATAATAAATAAAAAAACAAAACTAACAGGCAACTATAAATCAGAGACATTCTGCAGGGGAGAGGGATCAAAACAGGGGAGGGAAGAGCACAAGGGACTATGGTGATGGTGCACAGGTGAATTGGTGCTGGGAATTCTATGGGGACTACACCTGAGAGGAGAAAGCACACATTGTACAAAAAGGAAGAATGATGTAAAATATATATAAAATAAAAAGTAATAATTTAAATTCTACAAATTTTATACTTTAAAGAATATTAATTAAATCATATCAATAAATATTTAAAATCATGTATTTTGAGTATGATTTTGAAAATTATTTAATGTGAAAAAGATTTAAAACATCTCCTTAAAGAAAAAGTATAAAAACTTATTTTGTGTACCTATGGCTTAAATTTATCCATAGGATCTTTCCCAAATGTAATATCCCCTATCTTACACAGTAGTATTCATTCTCTTAGGGTGGGATTTGCTTAACCAGGAAGAATTTGCAGGGAAGGTCCATATTTATATTTTCTTTGATGATTTTTTAAAATGCATGCCATCTATGTAACAGATTCTCACATGTGAGAAGGGGAGGGAAATGTTTATTTTAAGAATGTGCTCCATTTGATTCTGACATAGCTACTTCAGCCCATGTTACCTATATTTGAGAACCTATATTTGAGAACCACAGAGTTGAAATTTTCAGTTGTCAAAAGATAGTATGTATTTAATTGAATTTAATATATATCTTTAGACCTTTATGAAGTCTAGGATTTTCCTTTAATTCTCAGCTCAAGGACAACTTCACTGACCTTTGCTCATACACCTTTCTTCCCACTGTCTAATTAGGTGTCCTTCTTCTTTGCTCACAAAGACCTCACTGAAACTCTCCAAAAGAGCAGTTACTGGGCCTCCCTGGTGCCCTGGTGCTGCTAGGGGTTAAGTCTCAGCACTATGACACCATCAGCAGCCACTGCAGCACAAGTTTGATTCCCGGCCAGGGAGCTACCCACATGGCGCAGCAGATCTCTCCTGTCTCACCTGCTGCTCCCCTCAGCAGTGTATTTCAGTAGATCCACTTGTTCTGCTCCCCACCTTGTCTCCGGTGAATCCTCTCACCCGCTCACCTCTGGCCTACATCCCAGCTCTTGTATGCATATATAAATAGAATAAATAAATCTTTTTTTTTTTTAAGCAATTTGCCTGTAATTGGCTCTTTTTGTTTTTGAGTACAGATATTCTTCACATATTTCGAACTTAGAGGAATGTTTACTATAAGGATACACACAAAGTGTTTGACAGGTTAAGGGGTGAATGAAAAGTTACATTCACAGATTTGATAAACGGTGAGTGTCAGTTAATTGTCTCAGGCACTGTTCTAGGTTCTGGAAATATTGTCACACACAAAGAACAAGTAAGTGATGGTGAAAGAGGAAGGGGTGGAAAGTGAGGGGGTGTCATTAAATATGAGAGAACAAGGAATAATTTGTCTTCTCAAGGAACGTGTAGTCTAATAAAAAAAACAACCAACTTTTACTCCTTTAGTCAGCAGTCAACATATATTTAGGGAGTTCTACTTTGTGTCAGGCAGTGAGAACAGTGAACAGAATGCTTCAGTTGCTTACCTCAGTAATCTTAGGATTTAGGGAAATAATACACAATAAATATATGAAAATAATATGTATTGTATTAGTTAGTGATATATAATATTCAGTAGGTGATAAATGCTAGAGAGAGGAATCAAAAGAGAAACTAATGGAGCAGGACAAAAGGAACTAGTTTCTATAGGACACACAGGGAAGGTCTCTCTGTAGTGTTACCTTTAAAAGACCTTGTAGAAGGCCAGTTTCAGTGCTTTGATATCTCTTATTAAATTTGTTATGTGTGCAAAATGTAACAAAAGTTCTTATAAAAAGAATTTATGAGAACAGACACATTCTGTCATTCTCTATAAAGTCACATTGTACTACCTATAAGTTTTACTACAGAAACCAAGTTCATTCATCTGCCAAAGTAATGACTGAAATTCCACTGTAAAGCCATCAAATCAAACAAAAGACATGTACGATTAATCATGTCTCTTTAGTAATGATTTTTCTATTCACCCCACCCTACCCCCATCTGTTCTCCAGCTGTTCAGCCCCTCCTAATTCCCATTTTTAGAACCTATTATTTCATCTTTAAAAGAAACCTAAATTCTCCATTTATTTTACTGATAAGTAATTTTATACCTAAATATATCCCATAACCTGAACTACAACTTACTATGTCAAAACTTACACATACTGTAATTATATGTAATTAATTTCTTTACAAATAACTGCTGTCATCTATCTATGCCTGTTTCCAGAATCTACATTTGCAATTGATGTTTTTAATACTAGTATATACTTGCCAAAATCTCTGGTCTTTGTCATAGGCATCTCCCATTCATATTATCAAATCCTCCTGTTAAACAATCACTCTCATATGATGTCAATTTTTAGAACTATAAAGGAAAGAGAAGAATACAATGAAATATTGACCTTTTGATTATTAATCTCTATATTCTTACTCTCTCATGCTGTGTCATTTATCCTAACACTCACCCTTCCTTGGCTTCATTTAATACCTTTATACCACTGTTACAAATTTATAATTTCTAGTCTTACCCTCCTCACCATATTAACAACTCCCTGCCAGATTCCAACACCAGAAATTATGCAGTTTCTGAATAAATCTTATGATTTTACTGTCACTACAATGAATTCTAACTTTTCATGTCCATTTTACCAACCTTCCAATCACTCAAGTTCAAAATTTAGTAGTAACCTTTTATTTTTCCCTTTCACACCATAATAATTTTTCATTCTGCAGTGTGTCAATCTTTTTTTTTTTTAAAGATTTATTAATTTATGCATACAAGAGCTGGGGTACAGGCCAGAGGTGTGTGTGTGGGGAAGTGAGAGAATTCACCAGAGATAGAGTGGGGAACAGAACAGGCAGATTGACCGAAGTACACTGCTGAGGGGAGCAGCGGGCAAGCCAGGAGAGGTCTGCCGTGCCATGTGGGCTGCTCCCTGGCCCACCGGGGATTGAACTTATGTTGCAGAGGCTACGGATGGTAGCCTCTCTTGCGCCACCAGAGAGGCCCCTCAGTCAATTTTCTGTTCTTTTTCATTCCCACTGCACAACCAATGGCTCAGATGTAGTTTTTTGCAATAGGAAGACCACTGGTTTCCTAATTCCATCCCCAGCTTCCTACGTCTCCCTTAGTTTTTGTTACTAATAATTACCATGTTAGGCATCCTAAAATACAAAGCTGTAGGATCCCCTGATCCTACAGAAATATATTAAAATTCTTCAGTTGGAAATTCAAAGCTTTCCATTATAAAAATCATATCTACATTTTTAGTACTGAGCAACCATACTGTTATTACAAAATTACTCACAATTTTAAGTACACATTGCTTGTTTCCTCCTTCTTGACTTTGCTATGAAATTCTTTCAACTTGAAATGTCTCTCCTCATCTCTTCCTCTACTGGGTAAAATTTATATTATAAATGATATGAGTTGCTATTTTTCTGCTTTTTTTCTGCATGTTACAATTTCTTCACCATGGGATTACATTATTATTTTAATTAAAAATATTAAACTTTATAAATTGTATAAATCAATTTAGACTTAACTCAAAATTCCATTGCCTTGACCATTAGAAACATTATATT
This sequence comes from Talpa occidentalis, assembly GCF_014898055.3. NCBI lineage: Eukaryota > Metazoa > Chordata > Mammalia > Eulipotyphla > Talpidae > Talpa > Talpa occidentalis. The sequence goes on from NW_023602073.1 coordinate 90,344,520, forward strand.
TTCCCTTCTTTTTTTGTTTGAATTATTTTTTATTTTCTTTTATTATTTTTTTATTATATATATATTTTACATCATTTTTCATTTTTGTATAATGTGTGTATTTTCATCTTGGATATAGTCCCCGTAAAATTCCCACCACCCATTCACCCATTCCTAAATTTTCTTAGGAAAATTTTCTCAATTACAACTTCTTTTTTTTTTTTAATAGAGGCATGTTATTTATTTATTTATTTGTTTGTTCGTTTGTTTTTGTTTATACATGCACTGGGTACAGTCAGAAGCGTGGGAGGGTGAGAGAATTCACCAGGGCCAGAGCGGGGAGCAGAGCAGGCAGAAGGAGCGAAGTACACTGCTGAGGGGAGCAGCGGGCGGCAGGAGAGGTCTGCGAGCCTCAATTACAACTTCTTAAATACAAGTTTTGTCTTGTGTTATAGTATTACTACTATCTACCCCTTTATTACCATCTACACATTAAATAAGATGTGTGCCTTAACTTATTTATGTATGCATTTTTAAGCTAGAATACTCATTTACTCACTCTTTCATTTGCTTTTACATGTAATGTTAATTCAAAAGAATTTAACATTCCTTATAGATAAAATTATAGTATAATCATTAAAATATAATAATATTAAATACATAATAAAATGTGATAAAATAAGAGTGAATGTATTAGAGTTCAGGAGTTGGAGAAGTAAACAATATCTATACTATTAAATGTATATGTTTCTTAATTGTTCACCATAAATAGATACCTCTGAAGACAATTTATCACAATACCATATATCTAGAAATAGATTAATAACTGTCAATTATTAATCAACTGAATCATTTTTCTCCCTTTTTAAAGAAACCAGTAAAAATTCAGATACTAATATTAACATGCCCAGGTAGATTTCTCAAAAGAGAGTATCATATAGTAGAAAGAAAATTCTAAATGAGCTACATCTAAGCTTAAACATACAAGCCTGAAATCTTCCTGGCTATATAATTTATATCTTTCTTGTGGATTTTTTTCTTCTTACCCTTAAAATTAAATAGATAACTTCTTTCTCACCCATGTATAGGGTTTATTATTATAAATGAGAGAATATATGTAAAGTATTACACACTTGGAGGCACTCAACATATATTACTTCACATGATCCTAAGTAAAAGAAATTAAATAGATTAAATTTTATGTTGTGTTTCACAAACATTATTACACATTGGAGGTGAAACTTATATCTGCCTTATGTAGCCTATAATACTATCACTATCTACAAATTTAATACTTAGAATTTGGCACTCAAAAAGGTAAATAACTTGAATACCACTCTATACTGGGTCACTAGGAGTTTACACTCAGATCTTAACATTTTAAAAGTCATTTTTTTCTGTCCTTGATTCATAAAGGAGTTTTTCTGTAATGTTGGAACTATCTGAACTACTCTACTAGGAAAAATATTCACTGGTTATAGCCATTTGGTCAAACCCAAGAAATAGGACAGAAGACTGCTTAAGTATGAGGAAAATAAAAGGACAGTTATCAAGTAATTAGCTGTATCTTACCTTCCACCTGTCCTACTCCCCCAACTAAAGTATCAAGTATCACTTAAGTAGAAGGCTTTATAGAGTTGAGAAGTCCAACCAAATAGAACCTATTTCTAAAGGACAAGGGGTAAGGGGAAATTTTGAATTTATCATTATTGCTTTAAGTAGGTTGTTTACTCTTACCTATTTTTGACTCCACCAGATTAAAGAAATGGTGGGAGATGCTAAAAATTATAGAAAGACTACAAAATAAACTATTGCAGTAATTCCCTCTAAGCCAATCTCCAAACTTGACATTTCTTAATGGATTTGTACAAGGTTGTACAAATCACTGCTTGCGAAAACTAGAGCCCACTGAAACCACTCAGCTGCAACATCTAGAAGCAAAGTTCCATAACCACCTACAGAATGGTTTGCCTTATTTCCTATCCATGGTTTAAGAACTCTAGTTGCATTATGGCCTGACTGACCCTTTCTTCCCAATGGGTGCTCACAAAATAGTTACGATGGCCAAAAATAATTGATTGGCTAGGAGAAGAGAATTTAAAAATATGAAAAATATCTCTTCTCCTAACGTTGATAGTGTTTCTCAAAAATACCATCCCACATTCCAGAAGATATCTGTTCTAAACATTAAATGCAGCTATCTGTTCTAAGCATTAAAATTTAGCTCATGAATAACTTAAAACATTTGAGAGTAGTTTATTTAATTTTGCTCTTCAAAAAACTTTTTTTTCAATCAATATTTGGCTAGCTTTGAGAACTCTGGCAATCATTTATTATTTGGTAATGATGATGACTGTCCCACTCACTTTCCCTCTGCCTTTGAAACCAAATCTGGAGAATATTTCTATTTAAATATTTTTTTCCTTTTTCTAACATCTGGCTACTTCATTTTTACCTCCCCTCTCAATTAGTTTTAAAATTGATATAACCTATAATTATATGGTAACCATATTCAAAAAATAATGTATGTATTCTAAATATGAAGTACTTAGTGGGAGAGTAGCATAAAATAGTTAAAGTATAAAATGAACCAGAGCATCTAGGACATGTGATCAACAGGCACATAGTAATTGCTGATAAATGTGCATTTTTCTGAAACCTTTATTATTGTTCATTGTTTGAATAAAGTATTCAAAAGTATAGTAACAGGCTGTTTTTTTAACAAACTTTTCCTGGAAGCGGACATGACATAAACATAAGATATGTTGGATAGAAGTGGAAAAATCCAGCCTTATGATCACAGAAGAGAGAATAAAAGATACTGGATTTCAGAGCAAAGGAAACTGAGACATTTTTCATGAAAAAAATGTATAAGGAGTACAGCAATTACTGGACAGCTTAGAATTCCAAAGCTTCTGTTAAATATGTCTTGGTTTCCTCAATGTCCAAAGAAATGACATAGACCCCATTTCAGGGGGAAACCAGTCTCCGGTATAAAAGGCAGCACAGTGCAGTAAAACACAGGAGAACCTGGAGAAACAGAGGGCAGGGTAACATTGTGATAACATGAAGCTTGGGCCTCAGCCAACATTCAGGCTGAGTAGCTCAATCAACAAGGAGAAAGTGGAAAATGTAAGCAGAGCTTTCTTTGATGACAACATGGAAAAATAGCTCCCCCATCACACACACAAATGCACACATTCACCAGACAACTGTTAAGTACATTTGGGAAGCACAATTATGAGACTCCAAGCTGAACTTTGGGATGTGGAACATATTTCTATCTTAAATACAATGTTTGTTGCCATTTCTAAGGCCATTTTTAAGAACCATATTACATTCACAGCAAAACTGAAAGGAAGGTACAGAGATTTCATGTTCACTCACATTCATAATCTCCCCATTATCAACATCATCCTCTAGGGTAGTACATTTTTCAGAATTAATGAATCTATATTACAATCTATATAAAGAACTATATAGAGATTATAACATATTATAGCATCATAATCACACTAAATCTAGAGTTTACCGTAGGGTTTACTCTTGGTGTTGTACATCCTATGGGTTCAGAAGTTTGTTGCTTCTTTCAGTTACAAATACATTTTCTTATAATGATAGAATCTTTTTAAATGGGAATTGTCAGCTTGTTTCTCTAAGCAAATTTTCCAGTTATCATCATGAAGATTTGAGTAAACAAAATAGTATAAAATGAAAACCAAAATATAAAGTGTACCAGGGTATAATTTCTAAGGGTTTCCCAGTACAAGAGTTATATCAAATTACAAGATTAGAGAGGTAGTGCATTCAATTCATCCATTCATCTAGACTGTGTGCATCAAGTATTGAACAGCTTTAAATGAATGTCCTGGAACCAGGGGCATATGACATGTGCTGAATAAATTCACCATGTGTCTTTCTTAAGAAGCTTACAGATGAAGAGGTAGAGAAATAATACCATCTAAAGAGACAGATAAATAGAAGGTAGAGCAACCATGCACAATTGCCTAGTTTGGCTGGCATTTGTTGCAGACTGGAGATTGAAGTTATAGAAAGGTGGAGAAGAGAATTCACGGGCCTCCCTGGTGACTTAGGGGTTAAGTCTTATTGCTATCACTCTGACAGCCTACTGCAGCAGCCTGAGTTCCAGCCACAGCCAGGGAGCTAACCCACATACCACAGCAGATAAATCCTATCTTCCTGCTGCTCCCCTTAGCAATGTGTTTCAGTAGATCCATCTGTTCTTCTCCCCATCTGTCTCTGATGAATCCTCTCACCCACCGCACCTCTGGCCTGCACCCCACCCCAGGTCTTCTACTCAAAAATATATAAAAAAAATCTAAAAAAAAAAGGAGAGAGAAGACTTCACAAATGGCTTATCATGTGAGATAAAACTGAAAAAACTTATAAGAACAGTGAAAGACAATCAGCAGTTAGCCTTCAAATGAGAGACTAATTACCTTACTTGCTAAAGGCTTCATTAATACAATTACATTTACCAAATATGATGGTAATAGAATGGCCAAGTCGAGAGAAGAAGTAATCACACAACTGAAAAAGTAACTTAACAAGACTCTTGACATTCTTTTAGAAAAATTCTAGTCTAGTTGACATGCTACTCACTCTAAACACAGTGCTAACTAATGGATTTTTAAATCTATTTCAAGTACTGCAAGGTAACTCCTCAAAATAATTTGGACAGTAAGACTGGAATTCTACATTCTTTTGCCTTCATGGATATGTGAATGGGTATGTTCTCAATATAAGGCTTTCTCTACACCCTTAAATAATTGTTTTTCTAGGAGATGGTGGACAGAAATCAGAGCAAAGTCATGTAAAAGTTTCTTTCTGTAGTCAGTCTGTCTCTTCATACACTGATTAATGACTGTACCCTGGAAATTTTCATACTTTTTGGAAAAATAGCAAATGACATAAATCCAGAATATGTTAGTAGGTAGAAGATTTATGGTCTGCTTCCTTTACTTTGGCATATTTGAATAAAACATCAAGACACTGTAAAGTCTAAGAAAATGGAAATCTTCATTTAAAATAAGTGACCCCTTTCCCCAGTCTCTATTTTCTTACAGCCATTCTCCTGTAGCCACATTCATATACATTTCACTTGTCTCCAAATTTGAAAAATGTACCATCAGTTCATCTATAAACACACACACAGACACACTCACATCTTAGGGTTTTTTCCTATATGTCTCAGGGGATTGGGTGCTAGCACCAAATAAATAAGACATAATCCTTGCTTCCCTTGAAGTTCTAGAAAAATTAGACAATAAGAATACAAATAAACATATAAGCAGCAGCTGTGCAAACACTAATGAATTATATATATATGTATATATATATATGTTTCAAAAATGTTAGTAAATATGGCTAATGTGAGGGAAATAAAAAGTAAACTGAAAGTCCTTCCAGCCATTAGTGCTAAAAGAGGCTGTTGAGACCATCAAGGTCGGTAGCCTCATTGTGCAGAGGAAAAACTGCAAGCACAGTTTCAAAGGTGGGAGTATTCTAAGGAAATCATAACATCATGTCCCATTAGTGCAGTACGATTCTTTGTTAGATCTCTGAATGCCCTGAGCAGAAGGGTTTTGAGCTGGCGGTCCAAATGATTAGATAAATTATCAACCTGAAAACAGGTTTTTCAAATGGCATCAATTTTCCTTGACAAAGTGATAAGACTGAAAAACCTTCAGTACTAGTCCTTTTTGGGTTCCAAATCTTTCTCTTGTATCTTTCAGCAGTTCCTTTTCACAGAATCAGATGCCTTATAGTAATCTCAAACAAACCTCCCTGCTTCATGTTTGCCAAAGGTACAGAAAACAAATTCTGGATGAATTTCAAAATTCCCATATGGTCAGACTAAAGTTGTTAAGTTTCAAAAAAGATATTCCTGATTTCTGGACTAAAAGATGAAATTACACAGCACCACTGACCCAAACACTAGTTTTTCCATCTTTTTTTGAATCATCGTAAGACATTAAAATGAAAGACCATGGAAGTCAAATTTAACAAGTTCAACTCAATGTAATCAGATGGAGAGGATCCCCTACTATCCTCTTTTATATTATGTGTAACCAAACAAGTAGAAATACAAAATTAATGTTTTTTCTGACCCCAAAATAATTGTATTATTAAAATAAAAATATTTCCAATAAATTATGATAGTTTCAAAATATTATAATAAAAATTTTAAAAGTATGTACATGTAGCACAAAAATGTTGAAGCAGACTCGGTTTTATTTTAGAAACTCTAAGTGTCACCCATTTATTCCCAAAGGTACTCCTCAACATCAATATTTAAAATGCCTTCCCTTAAATAGCCAGTGTGGAGTTCTGTATACATGTATTCAAGAAACTTGCTCAGCAACTTACCTACTCACTAATAAATTTGCCATTGTTTTGTGCAAATTTAAAACATCTTTATCTGAAAATAATTTGTGGAAATCCATGGTACTTGAAAATAAAAATAACAGCATATTTTCTCATGTTTCATAATCCTTTTTTCTCTTTTCCATAAACATACAAATAACAAGGTAGGCTCCGAGAACTGTCACAGCTCCGTTGTAGTCTCCTGAATCCTTACGGAAGATTATGTCCCTTTTTATCTTTAATTACCTGCCCCTGTTTTGGTACAAACAGCAAGCCCTATATTTGATTTTTCAGTTTAGAGATTTCATTCTTTGCTGAAGAACAATGATTACTCAATTCCCCTGGTCATCTTACCTAAGTAATTAAATTGTTAATATTATAGGCTCTGGCACAAGAGTGATTAACCCTGTTCATGAAAACTTGAGAATCATACAATTATTTTTATTAGTTCCTTGAGACTTTCAACATATCTGTTTTTATATTTAAGACCTGAAACATTTTTATTTACCTAAACTATATTGTCTATTACAAGAATTAAAACACAGCCTAAATAAAAATGGTTAAAATGGGGAAAATGTACTTTAATAAGAAGCAAAAGATATGAAGTTTTATTCACCTAAAGAGAGAAGATTATTGAATTTATTTCTGATTTTCTGACACTAAAGGCAAATTTCTGCTTTGTGCTTCCTGATCCAGGCTAGAGCACCCTCTCTGTGAAGATTCTCCGGGGTTCTTAAGAGTACTTTCCTTCCTTAGAGATTTTATACACTTAGGCTAATACGAGTACTTATCTCATTTTGTTTAATATTTTGCTTCTAAGCCCTCCTTTACTCACCAACTCCTCCAAATCAGGAACCACAGCTGTGGTTTCTGGTTTTAAATCAGTATATATCACTCACTGGTAAACCTGTGTTTCTTTCTCCCTAGAAATTTCTGCAACTTTCTCATTATCCTTTGAGTTTTGAGGTAACACCAAATAGATTGACTCTTTCAGTCTGAATACTCGAACTGCCTTCCTTGATTGCACAAATTTTCTTTTTCTAATACTAAATCTTTTACTTTTTCTAAAACTCCTAAAAATACAGCAGATTCTGAATTGATTTTAAATAACTCATCACTATTCTACTCATTTCTTTTTTCTGTTCTATGTTTTGCATTTATCAATTTTATCTTTTATAATAAATCATTAAATTGGTAATTTCCTTTATAAATTTTCCCAAAAAAGTGTTAGTTCCAAAAATTATTGCTTAATTTCAAAAGTAGTTTGGTTTTCTTTTTTAATTTATTTAATCTCCAATCAAATCTTTATGAGAATGTGATCAGAATAATTTTCAGGTTCTCTTACGTTCATTGAAATAATTACTTTTTCCTTTGTCATCATTTGTTCCATTTCATTAGCTTGTTTCTTTGCATTTGGATTGTTGGTTTTCTTAAATTTTCTGGTGATCTTTAATTGGTGATTCATATGTATGAATGAAGGATTGGATTGATAAATTAGGGTAGCTGTCACACTCTCTCTGTGTCGGGTTGGATCTATTTTCCCAGAAGGCCTCTCATGGAATAAGCAGACTGCATCTCTGTCTGTGTAAATAGGTGAGAACATATCCACCTGCAGACATCATTTTAGAACTTGTGGCCAGGGGATAAGTAGGCAAGCTGCACAAATGCCAAAATAACAAAACTTACTCTGGGATTGGAACATATTTCTCTCCAGGTCTGATATGACTTTCCTTTTTACATTTCCTCTGTTTGGCTGCACAGTTTTGATGCATCAGTAAAGTCAGTTCTGCTTCTATTTCATATGGCAAAGGTAACATTGGATGACTAACTTTTCTTATGCAGTCTATTCAGTTTCTTTAGGAATAAAGTTGCTGCTGTCAGTCACCATGAAAAGGTGGTAGAAGGCCACTGGTCCTCTCGGGTTACAGATGGATTTTTAAAGAATTGCCTCAATTACTGCTCCATAACTCTTCCCTCCTTCTCCCCTTTTTATTAAGTGAACTTGGATTATTTCCCAAAGTATCCAAAATATCTCCTTTCACTGTGTTGGACTCCCTATGTTTTCTTCTAGTATGAATTACTTGTTGGTAAGTTCCCACTCTCCAGAAATTATTTTCAAACTTCAATTTGTTCTGGTAGTATTACTATTTGCAGTGCAGCTATAGATTTTTTGTTTTCCTTGTAAAACAACTTTGCCATGTCAATGGCACTGGGAAGGCAAAAAAGTAAACTCACTTCCCAAAGATCCACATCTTTGTTCTAGATAAAGACTCTCTGAGTTTGAGTTCTCAGCTGGAATTTAGACTTCATTCTTCATTTGGACTATGGACCTAAAAGCAAGCACTGCTATCTACTCTATCATTTTTTTTTCATTCATTTAGTTTTATGCATTTAGTTGTGCTGTTGACTTTTACTAAGTTCTCTAATTACTTTACTTTGAAAGGTTTATTTAACTTACTTGCTGTTCTGTAGAATGCTTCATTTGTCTAATTAATCTTTAGAAAGGTTCTGGTTTTATTCAGAAAATTACAAAGGCCAAATGTATGGAAATTATCTTTTGGCCTTCAAAAATGTGAAGGTCAATTAAATTCAGACACCGGACAAAATCTGACACCTCAGTCAGGAGATTCAGTAGTTATGATTATGTAAGGGATAAAAAAAAGTCCTTGATGCATATCTTTCAACAATAATATAAAAGTAAGTTTCCTAAATGTTTTTTAAAAATCTTCTAACTGATTTCAATAAATATAACTAAAAGCCAAGTAAAATCTAAGTAATTGTGATCATATATAGCATATGACATACATATTATATAATCATTACATATTATATAGAATTATATTATATGTTTGGATTATGTTTATATACTAATTTCCTATTTACAAAGTAAAAGATGTTCTCAATTTTGCTCTTTGATAAAGACTATCTAAAAATTCCATCTAATGCTTCTTCCTTTGAAGTCATTGGCTATATGTTTTTTAAATCTCACCATTAGAGGCAGTCTTCGATTACTTTGCAGAATGAGAAGCACTGACCTTCTCAGTTTGCTCTGAAATCACAAGAAGTGTGTTTTGAAAAGAAAGTAGCATTAGCTTCTTTCTCATCAGTTATTTTAGATTTAATATTTTTTAGTAATTCCAAACATAAGTTGCATTTTTTTCTATTTCTTTTGTATTTCCTTTATGTTTTCCATCTGATTCAGAAAAGAACAAGAATATTTTTTGTTTCCTAGTAACATTTATTTCATTAAGTTTTTTTAATAGGGCAAAGCAATATATTATTCAAAATTTCCCCAGAATTTTCTTTTTTCACTTTCTAATACTCATGAAACAACTTTCCTTTCACACACCTCAAAATATCCTTTAAATCTTATCTAAGCAAATTCACTGTGAAATTAAATCCAGAAGTGTAATAAAGAACACAATATGTGTCATTAATCATTTTTAGTTTTTCTCATGATAAAGGCAATACATATCATATCAGTTAATATCAAAACATTTCAGAAGTCATCCATTTCAAGTCAAAATGTTAGTGAATGCAATCACTAAAATTACTTATGAAAGTGCTTGTAAAAGTATACAAAAGGGCTTGGGTGGATCAAAGTGGGCTGAAATACACTTACTATTAGGTAATTAATCTCAGCACTGGGGCAGGGATACTTTTTCTTTACAGATAACTTTCCAATTTTTGTAATTGGGAACTTGGATTTTTCACTTTGAATAACAAGCTAAAAATGGATAGTTGGCATTAATTAAATGTATATGGTTATAAATAAAATCATTGCATGCCAACAAAATTATTTACCCTGAAAATATATCATTATCTAGTAGATCACAGTATTACTGTCAAGTAGTTAGCATGTTCTCTTCTCCATGGGGAAATGCAAACTAAAAAAAAAACAAAACTGCTATATGAATATACATTCAAATTTAAAGAATTACTGTGACATTTATAATAACTTGAAAGGATATAAGCCATTGTAATAGCTATAATAGGTTAACAAATGTTTGCTGAGATAATAAATCATTAATCAATGATGTCATTCATTATATTACAGTAACCTGATGCTATCATTTCAACTACAGGGCTTTTCCCTCCTAAGGGAATCTGATCTAACAGTGTATGTTACTATTTTTTGCATGTTTTCTTCTCCTATTAATCTGTGGGATCCCTGAGAGCAAGGACTATGTCTTATTTATTTCTATATCACCAATTTATGAATGCCCAGCAGAGTTCCTGGCATTACTACACACTAAGCATTTTTTTTTATTGAATTGAAATGAAATATTTAACTTAGCTAGACAAAAGAGCATTTCACACTTAAGAAGTTTAGAAATATGCTTATCTCCAAGTGACATGGGTTTTTAAATATGGATTTACTAGGAAAATAACCTAGATATGTTTATATAAGTCTCTGATTATTAGAAAATGACACCTTTAATAATACAAGCCAATATCTGAGTCTCATGTACAGATATTATTGCCTGGTGAATCTGACCAAGTTCTCTTTAATTTTTCAAGTTGTACTTTTCTCCTCTTTAAAAACTCTCACTCTGGCCCTCCCTGGTGGTGCACGGGGTTAAGCTCCGCACTATGAAGCAATCCGCAGCCTCTGCAGCCCGAGTTCAATGCCCAGCCAGACAGGGACAACCCACATGGCACAGCAGACCTCTCCTGTCTCTCCCACTGCTCCCCTCAGCAGTGTATTTCACTCAGTCTGCCTGTTTTGTTCCCTGCTCTATCTCTAATGAATCCTCTCACCCCCGCATCTCTGGCCTGTACCCCAGCTCTTGTATGTGTAAATAAATAAATCTTAAAAATAAAAAAGTTGGCTTTACAAAAAACAAAACAAAACAAAAAGGTGGTTCAATGAGCTCTCCAGCAACTGTGTGCTCTCAGTTTATGACATCTTCATGGATCTTGGCAATAATATTAGTAGTAAAAATAGCTAGCATTCACTGAGGAAAATGAACTTCTGATGACCATGGAGAGGGTAGGATAATAGACACAATTCCCAAAAGACCCATATAGAGAATAAATTTGTACTCTTCCAATAACTCTACATGTAACACACTAAATAAAGACTCCCTGGACTGAGAGTCACCCTCTTGAGATGTGTGGATCATTCTGAAAGTTAAGGCAGGCACTACAGAACACTAGAGGAACACAAAGTTGAGAGAAATTCCTCCAAGGCATTCCAGTCTGTCTTGACAGTTCACAGCTACTCTTCCAAAGCCTAAAGCTAAGTGGGAGGGCAAAAAAGATTATCTTTTATGAAGAAAGAGCTGGGAACTGAACAAGAAGCTACAAACAAAATTCCCATGGTTCCGAAAACTAATTATTTTGCTGTAAAATGCAAAGATATCTTTGGAATCATAACAATATGCAGATGTTAAAGATATCAGACAGAGATTATAAAATAATTACAAAAAATACTAAAGATCTAGTGGAAAAGATGGATCACTTGTGTGGAGATGGGAGGTTATAGTAGAGCAATGGGAACTATTCATAAACAAGAACAACTCCATGGTTATCTGACTTTTCATCAAAAAACAAAGTTCACCAAAAAATGGAATCATCCGTTGAACAATTCATGAAGAAATATATAATTATCTGAAAGTATACCGTGAGAAAAAATACATATTGCTCTATATTATTACAGAAACCACACAATGCACAGAGAAATACCTGGGATAGTGAGGGGAGGAGTAAAATGTCAAATTAAGTATGAAAGATATTTAATTCACCAAGACAAGAAAATAATGGACAAAAAAAATTTAAAAAATACAATGCATAAATAGGAAGCAAACGGTAATGTTATATAGTAAAACCTACAATATCAGTGATTATTGTACTGGATGAAAAAGCAAGGCACAATAGGTATAATTTATTAGAAATGTGATATAAAGACAAAGTAAATGGTTGAAAGTAAAGGTATAGGAAAATATACAACCATAATAAATGTAGTATGACTTGTCACTATTAGATAAAGAAAACTTCAAGACAGAAAAAAATAGACAAAGATAAACTACAATATTCCAAAATGAAAAGAGAATCAACCCATCAAGAAGATATATGATCCCAAATGAGTAGACACTTCATTAAAAGATTTTGAGACAGTAACCACCAACATGAACTAATGGACATTTATAGAACATTACATTCAATACAAATCATTGGGAGGTATGGATGAAACATTGAAGATAGGTCATAATTAGACCCAAATGTAATCTTTAAATATAAAAAGAGTGAAATTGCAAAGCATGTATTGTGAGGTCACACAAGCATTAAATTAGAAATGAATAATAAGCTTACTTGATTTGAAAATTCCCAAAATATTTAATAACTAAACTGTATACATTAAGGAACCTATGAATCAAAAAAAAAACACAGGAAAGTTACAACAATGCTTTGAAGTAAAAGAACAATACCTTCCACTACAAAAATGAAAATGCAACCTATTGAAATGTGTGAGATTCAGATGAAATAGTGTTTAAGGGCAATTTATAGCATAACTAAATAATCATTAAAGAAAACAAATATGTGTGAAGTCAGTGTGATAAGCTTCTGTTTAAGAATTTAGGAAAAGAAGAGTGAATAAAACATTAAGTAAGTAAAAGAAAGGAATAACAAAAATAAGAGAAAAACATAATTAAATAGAAAGCATGCAAATAACAGAAAAAATTAACAAAATTAGAAGTTACTATATTGAAAAGACTATAAAATTGACTAAGCTCCAGGTTGATTAAGAAAAAATCATATAAACAGCACAAACTACAATATCAATCTCAAAATATCACAAAAGATCTTACAGATACATTTCACATCCTAGTTGTATTTTAACATGCTAAATGAAATGTACAAATTCCATTAAAGATACATATTATCAAACCTAAAATAATTTTTTTAAAGAAAACTATATCTGCTAAAGAAATTGTATTTGTATGTAAAACTATCCACAAAATGAACATTAGATCCGAAGTCTTCACTGATAAATTTTATCACACATTTTAAAAAGAAATTTTATAAATTTTATCACACATTTTAAAAATAAATAATACAAATACTGTATACTTCTTTCACAAAAGAAGGGAGAAATATTTTCCAATTCATTTTAGGACATTAGTATTACCAATACTAAATGCCACCAAAAGAAACAAAAACTATAGACAGATTTTTATCATAAACAGAGATGCAAAGTTCTTTAAAAATATATTAGCATATTAAATCTAGCCAACAATCAAAATGAACAATGCTTCATGATCAAATGATGTATGTACATCCCATGAATGCAAAGTTAGTATTCGAAATTCAATCAGTATAATTTACTATGTTTTACAGAATAAAAGAGAAAATAGTATTATCTAATAATAGTAGGATTATTTTAATATATGCTGAAAAGTATTTGACAAAATTCATCATCTATGATAACAAAACTTTTTTTTTTTTGATGGGACCCTCGCCGGCGGTCAGGGAACGAACCGGCACTGCAGAAGCTGTGGGCAGCCTCTGCAGCCCAGAGCTCAGCCCCTGCGCCACCAGGGGAGGCCCTGATAACAAAACTTTTAACAAACTGGGAAGAGAAAGAAATTTCTTCAATCCGATAAAAAGCCTAATATACTCAATACTATGGTACAAATCCTCTCCTCTAAAATTGGGAAAGAGCAAATCTCCATTTTTTTTCCATGTGCAAGAAGAAATAATAAAAAGCCAAACTATAAGAAGTTAAATTCTGATTACTCACTAATGGCATGATTATGTATTTAGAAATATCTAGTTAGCTACAAAAATACTAAGTGTGGGCCTCCCCGGTGGCGCATCAGTTGATCACCGCACTGCGAAGCTGTCTGCAGCCTCTAATGGGCCAGTTTGATTCCCCGCCGCCCAGGGAGAACCCCACATGGAGCAGCAGACCTCTCCTGCCTCACCCGCTGCTCCCCTCAGCAGTGTCTCCCCCTCAGCAGTTCTGCTTCCTGCTCTGGCTCTGGTGAATTCTCTCACCCTCCCGTGCTTCTGACCTGTACCCCAGTTGTTGTATGAATAAATAAATAAATCTTTAAACACACACACACACACAAATACTAAGTGAATTATATTTTGATATACTAACAACATAAAATTGGAAAATGAAAATTTTTAAAAACTCATTAATAGATTTCTAAGAAATCTAGTGAAATATGTGCAATATCTCCTCAATATTAAAATTATAATATAATTTTAATAAACTAAAAAAAATTAAAGAATGCCTAGGTAAAGAAAGAGATAATAGACTAATGGAAGAATAATGATTTTATAAAAGTAGTCCCTCAGATGTATTTCAACTGAGATATCAAGTAAATTCAATGGAAAGGTTTATTTTTTACAGCTTTTTTTGAAGTCAAATTGACAAATAAAATTATAAAATATTTACACATGAAAGATAAAACATGATGATTTACTTTTGTATATGTATACATTGTCAAATGATTCCCCTCATTGACTTTTTGTTGACTTTTAAGTTTTATGCTCAGCAAATTTCATTTCTACAATATAGTGTTAACAACTACGTCATAGACATTTAGATCCTCAGGCTTTATTTCTAACATAACTGAAAGTTTGTATGTTTTAAACAACTTCACCCTATTCGCTCCCAACCCCACCCCTGGCAAACAATAATTCAATTCTCTATTTCTATGAGTATGCCTTTTTCTCTCTTAGGTTTTACCTATAAGTGATTCCACACAGTATTTGCAATTCTAACAAATGGTTCTAGAACAACTAGATTATTTATGGGAAAAGAAAATGAACTTTACACCCTATTCCATTCCAAACATAAAAATTCAAACTGGATTAAGCTGGCGATTGGCTTAGAACTGGTGTGAACCAGGCCAATCCAGCTGTCTAATTAAAACAATTAAGACTTCCATTCCTACCAACATGTAGTAGGAGTACCCGGATTAACCATTCTGCCTGAATGAAACAGAAAACATATATAAAGCAATATTTTTTAAAACATGCGATATTAGGCAGAGAAGAACAGTGATCCCAGAGTGAAGGAAAACATATTAGACGAATCCTAGAGTTGTCCCAGCTTATGGTCTTGAGAGGGTATCCAGGGAGCAGCACAGAGGTATGTGTGTGGGGGGATCTCCTTCAGAACCATGCAGGCTTGCTGAGTTCAGGAGACCAAGGGGACTAAAGTTGACAAGGCAGAGTATAGGAATGTAGGAATTACAGAAATCAGTATGATAAAAGTTATCTGATATCTACCATGACTTTTTTTCCCCCTCTTCCAACACATCCTGTTTATGTTCTTTCCTTCATAAGAGTTATTTGTCAAGTATTGGGTTATTTATTGTTTTTCCTTGGAATTTAGTACAGCTCAAAAATGGTTGATTGAAACGGTTCTTGTGGGTTACATAGTGTAAATAGTTTTTATCTTAGATAGTAATAACTAAATGCATATTGGTTATCAAATATTTATGATAGCTTCAGACTTCAAATATTAGGTCTTTCCTACATCACAGTTCAGATCCTTCATTATGTTCTATTTTCAACCACAATGTAAGCAAAATTACACAGTATTAAGAGCTGCATTGTTTCAGACTCAAACTCATTAAACTTTAGCAATGAAATAATTTTTACTGACAAAAAATGTAGAAGGTTTACATAACACTTTACTACTTGGGCTGGATATTTCAGAAGGGATATGATAAAACCCACCAACTCTTTCAGGCCAATTTTTGATAAAACAATGTCATATCTGTTATTCAATTAAAATGACTTACTCTATGGCTTTTGCATTTTATCTTCATGTTTCCTACTCTTATAAATAATGTACATATGACTACAATTAAATTGTATTTTAATGGAGATTATTATAGACAGATAATTATATCTCTTTATAAAACAAATATAATATTGTTTATATAGATTTCTTTAGAGCATATGGAAAACTTTTCATCTACATGACATAAAATTACTGCTTTTTACAAAACACTAATGACTTTTAGAAATCATGATTCAATTATATAAAATGTGTTTTTTATCCAGTGATTTTTTTATGAGTCAATGTATAATAGAGGACATTATGTCCATCCTCCTCAAACATATTCTACCGATTTTAAATATGTCATTAAGGGATTTGTGATTAAAGAAATTAGAAAGCATGCCAAAACAAGACTACAGATCAAGTGCAACATATAACAGAAAGAACCTATCAAGTGTATGCCAGGGTATAGTCCAAAGGATACAGAGAGCCAGTAGGGCTGATTCAAGGAGCTGAAACTGGGTTAAATTCTTCAAGAAGTGACCATTTAGTGGAATTGCTAATAACTCCAGTGGGAGGGTAATTTAAGGAGCATCTGTCTTGTTTTCTCTAAACTATATGTCTGTGAAATTTTTACTTATCTTACATCCACAGAGTATGATTTCCTAATGTGCTTTGTGTTTAAGCCTACAGTGACCAAGAGGGGCTTTGGCATCCAGACTCCATTTGTATCTTCACAAAAAATGAGTGTTTGTCCATTTGAGTTTTCTAAGCTTAAAGACAAGTACATTCTTCTCCTTCTTGCTGAATAACATATTTGGCCATAGTTTTTCTCAAAATAAATTACTCATCCACTTATGATGAAGGTCCTTGAAATTCTTGGGATAGAAGGAACATATCTTAACATGATAAAAGCCATATATAGCAAACCCACATCCTCCAATATTATTCTCAATGGCAATATTATTCTCTGAAGGCCAATATTATTCTCTGAAGGCCTTTCCTTTAAGCTCAGGAATAAGACAAGGATGTCTTCTCTCACCACTACTCTTTAATATAATAGTCAGAACAAGACAAGAGAAAGATATAAAAGGAACCCAAATAGGGAAATACAAAGTAAAACAATCAGTATTTGCAGATGATATGATAATATACATAGAGAACCCTAAAAACTCCACAGGAAAACTAATCAAAATAATCAAATAGCATAGTAAAGTAGCAGAATACAAAATCAACACACAGAATTCAGTAGCCTTCCTATATACAATCAATCTGAAGAGAAGAAATCAAGAAAATCATCTCTTTTATAATTGAAACAAAAAAAAATCAAATACTTAGGAATAAATCTAACAAAAGAGGAGAAGGACCAATACAAAGAAAATTATATAGCACTGTTCAAAGAAATAGAAGACACAAAAAAATGGAAAGACATCCCCTGCTTATGGACTGTGAGAATTAACAATATATTGGGCCTTTCCTAGTGGTGCAGGCGGTTGAGCACAGTGCTGTGAAGCTGTCTGCAGCCTCTGCAGAACCAGTTCAATCCCAGCTGGCCGGCGAGATGCAGCAGACCTCTCCTGTGGTGCCCATTGCTCCCCTCAGCAGTGTATTTCGTTAGTCTGCCTGTTCTGTTCCCTGCTCTGTCTCTGGTGAGTCCTCTCACCCTCCCGCAAATCTGGTCTGTACCCCGATTCTTTTATGGATAAATAAATCTTTAATAATAAAAAACAATTAGCATTATTAAAATGGCTATCCTACCAAAAGCAATTTACATATTCAATGCTATTCCAATAAAAATCTCAATGACATTCTTCAAAGAAATAGAACAAATACTGATGAAATTCATATGGATCCACTCAAAATGATGAATAGCCAAAACCCTACTGATGAAAACAAAGGAGAATAGAGGTATTACACTTCAAACTATACTACAAAGCCATAATAATTAAAACAGTGTGGCACTGGAACAAAAACAGACACATAGGCCAATGGAACCAAATAGCAAGCCCAGAAATAAAGCCATACATACATGGACAAAGGAGCAAAGAATATGCAGTGGAATAAGGACAGTTCAATAAATGGTGCTTGGAAAACTGGACCACCACTTGCAAAAGAATGAAACTAGACCACTATCTCTCACCATGCACAAAAATCAACTCAAAATGGATAAAAGATCTGGACATAAGACCTCAAACCATAAAATATTGAGAAGAAAATATAGGTAAAATACTACAAGACATACATCTCAGTGACACCTTTGAAGACTCACACTCAAAGCAAAGTTAAGGAAAGGATAAACACCTGGAATTACATCAAACTGAAAAGCTTCTGTACAGCAAAATAGACATTAACCAAAACAAAGAGACACCCCACTGATTGGGAAAAAATCTTAGCACTCCAAACAACCAATAAGGGACTGATCACAAAGATCTATAAAGAACTCACAGAACTCAACAAGAAACAAAGAAAACAATCCACTTAAGAAATGGATAGAACTTAAAAGACACTTCTCCAAAGAGGAAATGCAAATGGCCAACAGGCATATGAAAAAATGTACAACATCCTTTATAATCAGGGAAATGCAAATCAAAACCACACTGAGATACCACCTTACACCAGTAAGAATGGCACATATCAAAAAAACAAGCAACAACAAATGTTGGCAAGGATGTGGTGAAAAAGGAACTCTCCTACATTGCTGGTAGAGTGCAAACTGGTCCAACCACTATGGAAAGCTGTCTGGAGGTTCCTCAGTCTACTAAAAATGGAGCTACCATATGACCAGGTATTCCACTCCTAGGGATCTACCCAAAGGGCACAAAAACACTGATTCAAAAGAATACATGTACCCCTATATTTATTGCAACACTATTTATGATAGGTAAAACCTGGAAACAACCCAAATGCCCAAAAATAGATGACTGGATCAAGAAGATGTGGTACATATACACAATGGACTACTATTCAGCAATCAAAAAAGATAAACCAATGCCATTCGCAGCAATGTGGATGGAGCTAGAAGGAATTATGCTCAGTGAAATAAGTCAGAAGGAAAAAGCAAAATATCAGATGGTTTCACTTATAGGAGGAATATAGGGGAACCAAATAAGATATGTGGGGAAAAAATAATAACACAACACAACAAAACAAAAACAAACAGACAATTATAAACCAGAGACATCCTGCAGAACAGGGGACTGTGGTGATGGTGCACGGGTGAACTGGTGAAGAAAATTCTATGGGGACTACAACTGAGGGGGGAAAAAAAAGCAAACATTGTTTAAAAATGAACAATGATGAAAAATACATATAAATAAATAAAATAAATTACTCATCCATATAAAAATCTATGGATGCACATAATGCCTCTCATGGTGAGATTCACAGTAAGATAGCATGTACTATCACAACATTTGATGATATACAGAAAGGAAAAACGTCCCTGGGCCTGTAAATCATTCTAATTTTTCAGAAAAAAGTTTCATCAGCAACTTTTTCATCTCTACCTTCCCAGTCTTATCCTTCCTGAGAGAGAATTTAGTCAATTGGCTTTCCACATTTTACTGACCTTTCTAGACATAGTAAATTTGTTTTAAATATATAATTTAAAAAATATATATATATAATTTTTAAATTTCATCTACAATTATTCTTTATAGTTTGCTGAATATCACTGATTGCAATCATTACATTTATCAAAGTTAAACGATTTGTTACTTGTCCTTTTGAATTGTTCTGCAGTCAATAATTTTTCCCTTACAATCAGCTCATTTTTACCCATCATAATCACAATGTATAATAATAATCCTTAGAACATACTTTCTGAGCTCCACAAGACAAACTAATAAAAGTCTCTGATTTCAAAATGTAAAAATAAATGTTTTTTAGAGCAACTTTTTCTACCTGAAACTGTACTGCAGGATTATCTGGGAAAATTTGTTCAAGCTTAATAGCCCCTCTTCTCTACCACAACACATATTATTTAAGAAAGTGACTGGAAGACTCTGATATATTTCTGACTTAGAATACAACAGTAGAAGATTCAGCTTAATTATTTGGTTACTTTTATAGTTTTATAATCACAAAGATAACGAAGAAATATATATATACACATGCACTTATACACACACTATACACAGCAGATAGACACACTGACATTATATAGATAGACACACAGACATATTACATATATATAATACTGAGACATGTGATCTGCCCTTGCATCCAGGAAATCAAATATGAAAAGGAAATAAAAAATAATGTCAAAATTTTTGAACATTTACAAAGATAATTATAATAGAAAACAAAAAGAAAGAACAGCATCTTCCAAAGCATGTGTTTCCATTCAAATTAAAAGCCAGTTTGATGTGTTGTCTATAATACTTATGAAGGTGATTTATTAATTTTCATGAAAAAATGTATATATAAAAACATGGTTTTATTTCATTAAAACATTTTAATAATTAAAAAATAGCACAAAAAATAAAATTTAAAAAAACCCTGAAGTTGAAGTTCTATTTACTTAAACCAAAGATGGTTTAAGTATAACAAAAAAAAAAAAAATGTGAGAATGAGGGCCTCCATAATTATTTTCAGGTTATCAGGAAAATTATAAACCATGACTCTCAAAAAAATAAAATTGAATAAGAGACTGTTTTATACTCAGGATCCATATTCATAGAATGATAATAGACAACTATAGCATAGTTTGTATAGATAACCGTAGCATAGTAGGTATAGACAACTATACCTACTAAATGTAAGTAACTTGTTAAACTTTTACCCTCTCCTTTATCAACTCTATTAGTTCTCTACTTTTTCACAGGAAATTACCCAAAAGTTAGCAGCTTAAAAATAATGCACACTTATTATCTCAGTTTCTGTAAGTCAGAAATTCTAACATGGCTTAAATGGCTGAGTCATGGTTTCTCATAGTCCACAGTCACAAATGAATTTGGTAGGGATCTACTTTCAAGTTCACTTATGGTTACTGCAAGCCTTGGTCCTTCCCTATGTGTATCACTCCCAGGGCTACCTCATGACTTTTAGCTGACTTCCCTCTAGCTGTTAGTGATTTAGAAAGAATGAGAGAAGCCAAGCATCAGCAAGCTAGAAGCCACAATCTTTTATAACCCAACCTTGAAAGTGACATCCCCTCACTTCTGCCGTGTTCCATTTAGCAGAAACAAGTCACTAAATCAAGTCTACCATAATTATCTGGGATTTACACACTTGATTATATGAGGATCATTAGATGTCATCTCAGAGGATGTCTTCTAGCTTAGTCTTAAAAAATTATAACACAAACAAGTATTCTCTCTAATTCACAACACTGATGATGTTGGCAATTAAACAAGATAGACCTGTAAAGAGGATAATAAAAATCCCCATCACAGGTTCATCATATTACTTCTACAAATCATGACAGGAAAAAAATCACAATCTGTGCCCACCTAATAGGGTTCTGGGATAGAAATTTAATGTTGCCCTCTGACAGCCTTCTCAAAATTCCACTAAGAAAGAACATGGCTTTTCTGCTTGGTAAACCACTTGCCCCATGGAATTGTGGGAATAGTCCCTTAGGCTCCAAGGTGTGTATGAAAGAATTATAGCCCAGGAGTCAAAAGGACTGCACTGGTTCCAGGTCTAATAATAAATTTTCTGTGTATCAGTTTCCCTATGTATAAATTTAATGCTTTACAGAATTCCTTTTGTCCTGCCAGGATTCAAAAAATAACAATTGGAAGAAAAACTGAGTAATACTACTTTTATGACTTACCTACCATTGTTTTTCTGCATGCATAAGGTAAATCTAAAAGTCCTATTTGAGTTGACTAAATTTGCTAAATGAACTCAAATTTCATAGGTACTCCAACATCATGTCTAGATTTAAATATCAAGAAGATAGTAAAATATTACTTTGTCCATGAAAAGGTTCTTTGCTTATTGCTGCAAAATATTATTTCCTTACTTTTTAAAAAAAAAAAATGTTATTATTTTCTGGCTGGGGTTGTGTGTATGTGTGTGTGTGTTTAATAAATTTAGGGTGGGGAATTTTGAATTTATGGAAATGTTGTAAAGATAATACAAAGAGTCTCCATGTATGCTTTATCTAGTTTTCCATAAGGTTAAAGTCTTGTATAACCATACACATATGTCAAAATTAATAATAACATTTTATTAACTGCATGATAGGCTTTTATTCAGAATCTACCAGTTTGTCCACTAATGTCCAATTTCTGTTCCAAGATCTAACACAGAATACCACATTCTTCTTCCATCTGTGAAAGTTTCTCAGTCTTTCCTTGTTTTTCATGAGCTTAACACTTTTGCATAATAGTGGTGAGTTATTTTGTAGGTTTCTGTATTTACACTAGTTGATGTTTTTCTCTTTAATAGGCTGCGGATATGATTTAAGGGAAGAATACTACTACAAGATGAAGTGAACTTCTCATCACTTTATATCAAGGGATACGTGTATGAATTATTCAATATTATAGATGAAGTTAAACTTTATCACCTGGATAAGATGGTGTTTGCCATGTTTCTCTACTGCTAATTCATTTTTTAAACTTTCTGTATTCTGTTGATAAAATAAAAGTTGCTATATTTACCCCACACCCAAAGAAAACCAGGGCACATTTCATTGCAACGCTTTTGTCCAGTGGCAAATTCATTTTAGAAATTTCAGTATGAATATGCCCCCTCTCTAAATCTAAATTTGTATGATCTTTCAAAGAAATTCATTTTCCAATGAAAACTTCACTCCATACTTATCTCTCACATGCCTACCTAAGATAACATTTTAAACATTAGAGAAAGTAAGAAACATTTAATGATCATTGAAGGACAAAGGAGAATATGACTACTTGACAAAATTGAATTGACAGTAGTAATTTATCCTTGAGTTATGACTCCAATGATGCCATGTTGAGGAAACAAACAAAAAGAGAAAAAAATGAATTTGTATACAGCTTTTGCACTATTAGAGAACTGAAAAACATTCCATATCTTAATTTTATAAAATGACAGCACTCTAAGTTTCTTATTTTTAAAAAAACACATTTAAGTGAAAGATTCCAAAGCCAAACTTTACAAAGTATCAGTCCTTGCTTAGGTTCTGAGTCTAAAATGTCTTGGGTTTTAATCTTTCTTATTAGCCACATGAACCCTGACCATAAATTTGAAGGTGATCTTTATGCTGCACTAATGGCCACAAAGTAGTTGTTCATACAACAGATCCTGCTCTTCCTTAAATATTTAAAATAACATTCCTGTTCATTTCCTTCCCTATTTAAGAAGTTTGAGTGTGATTCTCTAAGTAATGATTTGGGCTGCAAGATTTTGAGGCTAGCAGAAAAATCTCTCTAAATAGAGGTCCTACAGCTGTGAAATGTTCTCTCACTGACACAGTTTAAGTTTTGGAGGCATTTAGAGTATGAAGTAAGAGTCTTCACTTTTATTGCCTATGTGTGGGTTGTTTGGTTTCTTGGCAGGCATGTCTTGCATGTTGAATATGTCCATGAATACTTTCTTTTTGTTTAGTGTTTTGGAGCCTCTAGTTCTAGCAGGTAACCAATAAATTAAGCTAAACAAATTATCCCTTTTATTCATGCTTTGGTTGTACACCTTTAATAGGAAAGTGTTTGGGATCTAAATTTTCTACTTAATTGGCTAAATTCTAGATTTTTGTTTTGCTTGTTATAAACCCTCAACGAGTTTATAATTTCCATTTTGTGTTTATTTATTTCTACAGGGCTCCATACAGTGCTCAGCATAAAACATGACTTCAAAGTAGAAAGAAAAGGGACTCTTTTACTCATTCCTAACTTTTAAAAAATGTTTGCTAACAAATTAATATTGTAAAATTAAATCAGGAGATGGTTTAAGTATCTAGTGACCAAAAAATGCTCCAATATTTTAATAATATTCCTTCATACAACACATATGCTACATACATCTCATTTACTCGTAGAATAGTTTTCTGCATATTCGCCTTTTCACTTCTCTACTGAACTCCTTATATTAACTTTTAGGAAACATTTAAAATATTCTTTGTTCTTTTTGTCACTTATGCTGTCCATTTTGAGTGTTGTGCCAAGAAATCAATCTGATATGATGAATCATAGAGGTTTAAGTATATACATAGAGACTCTTTTCTCACACATTATATAATTGTGTCTGATTTCCTTTTGTACTACCCATGCTAGGATCATCATCGCAGGTGCAAGCAACTATGGCCAGTTCCCCTTTCTTCATTTCATTTTTCAAATTGCTACTACACTCATCTCTGTAAATCATACCCTGGTCTTACCTCTTTTGTATTAAAATAAAACCCACAGTTTTCCTATGTCTCATAAAATGAAATCCATAAAATATGGCTCCTAACAAATATTTCAAGAAAAAATCAAATGTTCAAGGAAAAGAATTTATAAGATGAAAGGAAGGTAGGAAGGGAGGGAGGGATGGGGGAAGGGAGGAAAGATGTGAATGTATTTCTCTATATTTTAAAGAACATTATTCACTACTTGGCAATGAGAAGTAGCTGCAGGGATTTTAGCAGGGGAGTGATATTGTAAGATTTGTATTTTAGGGACATCATTCAGTCTACAGTATACATAAACAGGATAAAAAGGGACTGATGGAAGAGTTGGATAGAAGCCTATCTCAGTTAATTACAGGTGAGATGATAAGGGTATAGAGGGAAGGAGATATAATCAGAAGAATAAGAAAGAAATAGGGTAAGTAAGTTGAAAAGAGTAAAGAATGACCTTGAGGTTCCCAGTTTAGATGACAAAGTGGATGGTTTTTGCCAGTAGAAAAAAGAAGATATTTTAGTAGAATAACAGATTTGTTTATACACAAAAAGGAATGGGTGATTAGTGCTGAAAATGTGGTATGAAAAATATGCTGATTTTAGTGTATTTGTTGAAGTTGAGGGTTCTATGGAATAGTCAGAGAAAGTATGTAATATAGAAGTATTTACATTAGAGTCTGCATATAATTTTTCTCTTACTTCCTGTAGTGTCTAACATATTGCCATTACTTTCCAATGAATACTTCTTTTATTTTGGTGGTGAGTTGGTATGGTGTATGTAACTTATATCTGAAGAGATGTGAACCTATACACCTAAAACATATACAGTGTCTTAAACCAACATTACCACACTAAAAAAAAATACAATACAAAATTTATTTTATTTATTTATTTTTTAATAGAGGCATGTCTGTTTATTCATTCATTTATCTGTTTGTTTGTTTGTTTTTGTTTATACATGCACTGGGTACAGCCAGAAGCGCGGGAGGGTGAGAGAATTCACCAGAGCCAGATCGGGGAGCAGAGCAGGCAGAAGGACGGAAGTACACTGCTGAGGGGAGCAGCGGGCGGCAGGAGAGGTCTGCGCGCCATGTGGGACCCTCCTCCGGTGGCCGGGGAGCAGCCGGGGATCGAACCGGCTCCTCAGAGGCCGCGGGCAGCTTCGCAACCCAGCGCTCAACCGCTGCGCCACCGGGGAGGCCCACAATACAAAATTTAAAAATAAAAACTATAAATGAATGAACGATGATGAATGAAGGAATGAGTAAGTAAATGATTATATTCAGATTCCCAAATAAGCAAAGTGGAGTTTCTTCTATTCTACCCCATCCTCTAGGCTGGCTCATGAGCACCTAAAGAAGAAAAAGGACCTATCAGAGCTCTCTGTGGGAGTGTTCCTTGTACTACACATGTTATTAGGCAGTCATGGGCAACATCAGATTTACTTAGGCCTTGAAAAGAACTAGTAGTCTCAAAATGAGGCTGAATAACCTCAAATGTCCATCAGTGCACATGATCATGCTAGGAGAGGCAAAAAGAAAAAAATAAAAGGTTTTTTGAAAGCTGTCCCAAATGTAGGGAACTCTCCCTTTATTTTGCTTCTTTTTGTTTGTTTGCTTGTTTGTTTAAAGTTCTTTTTGTTCCCTTGAGCATTTTCTCTTCTTTCTTGGTTTTCCTGTCTATTAACATTTTTTTAAATCTCATTCTTCTCATAAATGTAATTTATCATATTTCAGAGATTGAGGAAAAATTATATAGTTATTAGCTGGTGGTTAGAAAAATTCAAAAGCAATTTAATTTTATCAAAATGGTAGAGGGATTTTCAATTTAGCTTGGTTAGAGGACATTCAAATAAAATGTGCTGTAATATAACTTCTGTCAAAAATCCAGAGATAGCAAAAATTAAAACCAGAGAAATGAAATAGTATTTAGAAAGTCTATAGGGCATATAAGAATGACTCACAAAGTATTAATCTTCAAACCAAAAGTGTCATGATGCGTACAAACATGATGTTACAGGAGGACTTATAAAGGGAAAATAAGGCAGTTGTTTTATCCTAGTAATGATTAGTTATTAAAATGAAGATTTACAGACCAGAAGACTGGTTAAAAGTGATTATCTTATACCATTTTAGGAAATTATTTTATGATTACCAAGGACATATATTTACAAGAAATAACCTAATTTTCACTCATTTTTTTCCTCAAATATTTTATTTATTTTTTTAAATTTTTTTATTTAAATATTTTATTTTATATAACTCTTACATCTTTTTCCATCTTTGCACAATGTATGCATTTTCATTTTGGTTATATTCCCCATACAATTGCACCTCCCCCCTTATTTTGACTCTAGTCCTTCCTTTTCCGGCCCCTCTCTCCGCCCTCCCCACCCCCCACCCCCACCTCCCCCCCCACCGCCAGTGTGTCTCTGGTTTATAGTTGCTTGTTGATTTTGATTTTTACTTTGTATTGATTAGTCTTTTTCCTGGTCTCTTATTTAGGTTTTCTAAATTCCTGCTATGAGTGAGACCATTCGGTGTTTTTCTTTTTCTTTCTGACTTATTTCTCTGAGCATGATCCCTTCTAGCTCCATCCATGTTGCTGCAAACTGCATGTGTTTATCTTTCTTGAATGCTGAATAATATTCCATTGAACTTTCACTCACATTCATGAAATAAACTACAGTTGTTTTTCTTTCTGTTTTTAATTGAATATATTTGACATATAACACTGTGCTAATTTTAGTTGTATTTAAGTGGCATAAAAGATTATGTCTGCTTGGGGAATTTTCAAGTCAGGTCTCCATTTTGTTTTCTTTTAACGATTTCCCCCATTTTGGTCCTTTGGCAAGCTGGAAGTGTTACCAATTAGTGTAGTGTTACCCTAGGGCACCACTGTTGACCTAGTCCTTCCAGAAGATGACTATGTAGTCATTGTTACCAATACTTTAATAATCATTACAGACATGTGCAGCTCCACTCCTGAGTTCATTGAGTTGTTTAATCCTGATTGATATCACTGAAAGGCATTTAGAAAACTTGAGAAGAAACAATGCACTAGAGAAGTTAATAGTTAATATGGTGTTTATGAGGAGAATTACAGGCAAAGACTGAAAAAGTCCCCAAGGCAGCAATTTCCAAGAGCCAAGTTTTAAATGAGTCAAACAGTTTAGCATCAGATTCAAGTTTTACCTTTCTAAGACAATCTAAATTTCTGGATAATGTGTAATTGAGTTTCAATGTTTTCCTCAGTAACTTATTAGCAATTAAATATATTCATGATGACTTGGAACAGAATAAACAGAGAAATATTCTATTTTATAATGTGATTTGCAGGTAAGTTTCCACCTAGAATGAACTTCTACATGATGTTTGTAATTTAGCATATAAGAGAACTTTCTATGGAAATAAAAAATGTGTGCAATTTAGTATATAAGAGAACTTTCTATGGAAATAAAAAAATACAAATGTTAATAGGTAGGACAATTTATAAATGCAATTTTTGAGTTGAGAGTAGGCAGCTGAGGAAATTTCTAGATTTGAGTTCAAAGTATCTTTTGACAGTGGAATGAAGACAATAGTTTCAATCTGATGGAGTTTCCTGATTTTCACATTGACTGTCTTTGATGGTGTCATTCAGTGTTCGGATGAACACTCTTGAGTGGCCCATGTAGTAACATATATGAAAATTTTCCACAAATGATCTGTTGTGGTTAGTTCTCTGAAGTGCACAGGTAGTTAATAAAATCTTGAAAACAATGAACAGGATTTAAATCTGATAAAAAGCATACTATAGTTTTGTATTTAACATAATTTTATTTCTATAGTCATCAAATTTTATCAAAGTTAATTATAGACTAACCTGTTTGTAAAATCAATCTAGTGTCATTAAGCATGACACGATTACTTTAAAAAAATCTATCATACAATTGTCTCTGGTTCATAGTTTTTTGTTGATTTTGATTTTCACTTTCTTATAGTTATTCATTTTCCTGGTCCCTTATTTAAGTTTTCTAGATTCCTGCTATGAGTGAGACCATCCGGTATTTTTCTTTTTCTTTTTGGCTTATTTCGCTGAGCATGATCCCTTCCAGCGCCATCCATGTTGCTGCAAATTGCATGTGTTTATCTTTTTTGAATGCTGAGTAATATTCCATGGTATATATGTACCACATCTTCTTGATCCAGTCATCTATTTTTGGGCATTTGGGTTGTTTCCAAAGCTTAGCTATTGTAAACAGTGCTGCTATAAACATAGGGGTGCAGGTGTTCTTTGGAATTGATGATTCTGTGTCCTTTGGGTAAATACCTAGGAGTGGAATTGCTGGATCATATGGAAGCTCTATGTTTAGTAGGTCCAGAAATCTCCACACAGCTCTCCACAGTGGTTGGACCAGTTTGCACTCCCACCAACAGTGCAGAAGAGTTCTTTTTTCTCCACACCCTCGCCAACATTTGTTGTTGCTAGGTTTTTTTAATATGTGCCATTCTCACTGGTGTAAGATGGTATCTCATGGTAGTTTTGATTTGCATTTCCCTGATGACAAGTGATGTTGAACATTTTTTCATATGCCTGTTGGCCGTTTGCATTTCCTCTTCAGAGAAGTTTCTTTTTAGCTCTTCTGCCCATTTTTTGACTGGATTATTTTCTTTGTTGTTGTTGAGTCTCATCAGCTCTTTGCAGATTTGTGCAATTTTATGGGGAATATAAAAATAAAATTTATTATTTAAAAAAATAAATAAAAAAAATAAAATTGTTAGGAAAAAAAAATCTATCAAAGTATTCCTACATATATTCTCAAACATGATATTTAGACAAAACTTTTGCTAATATTTGAGGGTCTGATTCCATATAGCTAATTTTGGTCTTTAAAATTATCAGGGAATACACAACATAGCAAAAGTCATATAAGACAAAACCACAACTAACATCATTCCAGTCACGAAAAACTGAAAGTTTTTCCACTAAGATCTGGTACAAGACAATGATCTCCACATTCACCACTACTATTCAACATAGAATTGGAAGTCCTACCTAAAGCAGCTAGGCAAGAGAAAAATATAGAAAGAATCCAAATCAAGGAAGAAGTAAAATTGCCGTTATTTGTATATGACATAAGATACAAAAAAACCCCTAAAGATTCTACTTAAAAAAAAAAAACAACTAATTGAAACAACAAATCCATAAAGTGAGTCTTTTAAAAGTTTTATTCAAAGAGATGTATAATACATTCAAACTCAAGCATAAACGAAGAAACGGGGCACTAAAGATTTCTGTTGGGGTCAGTGTTCTAACAACTGTCAACAGATGTAAGCGTTATCTTTGTTATAGGGTTGGGAATAAGTATTATTTTCCCAAACAAGAATCCACATTACTAAAATTGACAAGTATTTGGAGAACTTAAGGGAGAAAAAGAATGACATGGGTCATGATTCTACTCAGTAAATATTTGTTGAATTAACAAATTTATCATCAGAATACAAAGGTGTGTTACTGCCCTAATTAAATCATTGCGGATTCTGTTAAGCAGATTCATATTAGTATAAGTCTTATTTATTACTTGTATAACAGAGTGGATTAAAAATCTTTGGCTCAAATTACTCCTCCAGTTCTTAACTAATAAGAAATTGTTTAATCTCCTTATACCTCACTCTCTGGTTCTAAAAAATGGAGATTATAGTACCTCTTTCTTTGGGTGAGAACAAATATGAACATGAATGACAGCAATTCACACAATAATGGCTGCATAGTACACTGCTCTAACTACTGATATTTTCTCCAAAAGTTTTTAATGATTTTCAAGGAAACAAAATTAAAAATCTAAATTTATCACAATGTTGAACTAACACTAAGCAACAGAAGAAATTTCAAACTTTCTCTTGACAAAAAATGAATGATGTTGCCTTTTCCATTGATAAGAAATCAAATGTGATTTATTTACACATGTCAAATGCCATGTCCTCTTCTAGGGTAGATTTTGTGTCAGCATCATGTGTTTGAATTGCTCATGGGAGTTTAAGTCAGGTAAGAATCTTGCTTAGAGGCAGCACAGGTCTAGTGATTTCTAGGATCTCAACTGAAGAAAGTATCAGGTGCAATTAATTTTATGGATGCTATCAATGAGCAAAAATAGATAAAAAAAAGTTTTGAAGAGGGGGCAGCATGAACCACTCTTCTCAACTTATAAAAGTGGACAACAGGTATTGTATTCATGCAAATGATAGAGAAGAATGACTCACTGTATTTAATTTGCATTACTTTCACTGGGTAGGAAGGTTCCAATTCAGGAGAAACACAAAAAACTCCATTATTTCTTTGGCAGCTCTCTTGCTCGTCTTTGATCCTGCTTATCTCCCAAATTAGATGAAGTAACAGAAATCAGGTAAGGTTCTTAAAGTGGTTTAGATAAGAGAAAGACCTGTGCAAATTCTACCTGAAGTAGGACAGAAGAGTTGCCCTGGCTAAAAGCTGAGTGATCACAATGTGAACAGAAGAAACAGGACATAAAATATTATTTTCTTTTTATTTCAGAAAAGTGAGGATAAATATTTTTTCCTCTTTCAACTTAAAGACCTATAAGAGTACCTGAGATTTTTCTATCACCTAGGATATTAACTAAAACTTTAGTTCAAGCTCTTTCAGAAAAATACGTGAGATCTATGTGTCTTTCAACTTGTAGTCTTACTCTTATTAAAGAATCTTAAAGACTACACAGAGTTAAAAGTTAGAACAGATATAAATGGTAACAGGTAATGGTGAGCAATAATGTATCATGGTGATATAAAAAATGTTTCAATAATTTGGAAATAAGCAGATCCAACAATACTGCATGCACTGCTACACAGCACAAGCACAGAGCAGGTTAACATCAGTTAACTAAACAACATAGAACATTTGCATCTTTGATGGAAAGTATTTAATTATTTTAATCAGTTCATATAATTGAGTCTTACCACTCCTTGGAAATGTATGTCAAAAAAGGGGAGCTCTATACCATAGTTTACAACTGATCATTTTAGGAGGAAGACAGAATGCTAATGGTATTAGCATTTCCCCCAAGTGATCCAAGCATTGTCCTTTTAAATAAATAGATAGTAAATAAATAAATAAATAAATACTTTATTGATGCAATGACTGTTTAGTTCTCCCTGATATGTATTCCCTTCCAACAGCCTCATAGGCAGCTGCAACTAAAACAATTTGAAGTTGTTTGCTCGCATTTGAACCTTGTTTCTGAACTCAGTCCAGCATTTTTCTTATCATTGCAAGAGGCACCATAAATTATAGTTCCAGGAACTCTTCATTGACCTGTTTGGAGAGACTGTTCAAGGGGAGTGAGTCCAGTGAGAGATTTTGGCTCTAGTAACTTCGTATCTCATGATTCAGTACACAAGAACTAAGGAAGAGTGTTTTTCTTTCTAGTTTGAAAAGGAGCTCAAAGTCTAAGATAGAAACTTCCTGATGCTAACATCTAAACATCTGAAATGTTGGGGAAAACAGATTTACAAAAAAAAGTTGGCCTCAAATTTATAGAATATGGAATTTTCTTATTGCTTGAGTACTATAGCACAAATGCAGTTTCTCTTCAACTAGATATTATATAAATATATTTCCAAATGTTTTCTGAGAATAGAATCTAATTGAGAAGAAATTCATCACAGAACAATGTGACCAGCTCATGTATTCTCCAAGTTTCTATGCTGCATTCCCCAAATAACCATTTATAACATAGTATTTCACTCCTACCCCCCAGGACACCAGGCAACAAGAATATATGTTTAACTGGAAGCAAATTGTGAAAATTCCTAAGCAATTTTTAGAATTAACAATGCAGTTTAAGGATTCTAAATATAAATTCTACTAGTAGTCCTGCAAAAATTTTGTGTCAACTTATAAGTTCCAGGTGAAGAGAAAATTGAAAAGAGGGAAACCTATCCTGGTCAATCCAGAATAAGTCAGACGACTACAATTAGAATATAGACAAATCCACCCTTTCACAATGCTTCAACTCTTATTAATTGCTTTTACAGTTCACAGGGGTTATGTTTGTGTTCTAGTATAGCAACCAAATCTAAAATAAATGTTCAATGTCCAGAACTATCATCCAGAGAGGGCAGGCTAATATTAGAATAGGATTGTAACAGATCGCTTACCAGATAAATGTACTCATCATCTACCACAGTCATCCAGAAGTTGAACAACAGAGTGTAGAGGAATGTGCTTATGAGTTTTCATGAATGATGCCTGGAAGTAGAATGCTTTGTTTGTATCTCACTCCATTACTTATAACTCTATGACATGGCTAAATTTAACTTCAGGGAAGCTGGGTAGACAGTCAAGTGATGCTACCAGAAAGTTGAAGAGAGCATGGATTTTGCAGAATATCTAACATTTCCTGACATATAACTCATCCTCAAACCATTCTAAATTTTATTTTTAAACAAATTCAGAAAATCCAAAAAAAATTAGGAATCAAAATTAGTAACACTTAAAAGATCAAATTTCTGGGAAGGGGACAATATAAATGGATTCCTACAGGTACAATCTAAGAGTCTTCAGGTGACCTGTGAGGAGAAAATGATATAAAAATGATAGCCTGAAGAAAATGAAATAAAAATGATATGGGATAGGTTATATGGAAATTATGTCAACATGAAAAATTATAATGTTTCACCAAATGCCATGAACACCCTTCCTCTGGAATCTCAGTGGTACAAGAGTGTTGAAGTATTTGGGTTTATTCAGCAATCTTATTTTGTAATTATTTGAGGTCTGCAATCCCATCCGTAGTTAGTTGTTTTATGTCGGTTTTGCATAAAATGTATGCTAATGTGTTAAAAATCTTTGATATGTTTTTACTTCCCTGAAGAAGATTGTCATTCAAATTAAAATGGACCCAACCCTAAAGTTAAAAACTTAAATATATTCTATTTTTCTCCCTTTAATCATTTCTGTATTTTACAGCTGTCTTATAATCTAGAAGTAATTAATGTAAGATTTACATATCGGCATTATATTACTTGTATTGTTTTTAAGGTCATTTTTTTCTTTTTTTACTTTTTCAATAGGAAACCAAATGTTCTTTTTTTTTTTCCCTAAAGATTTATTTATTTATTTATACAAGCACTGGGTACAGTCAGAAGCAGGGAGGGTGAGAGAATTCACCAGAGCCAGAGTGGGGAACAAAACAGGCAGATTGACTGAAATACACTGCTGAGTGGAGCAGCGGGTGCAGCAGGAGAGGTCTGCGCACCATGGGGGACCCTCGCTGGGGGCTGGAGATCTAACCGGCGCTGCAGAGGCTGCTGCGGGTAGACAGCCCAGCGCTCAACCACTGCGCCACCAGGGGAGGCCCCAAGGAAACCAAATGTTCTTTAGTAAACTTATTTATTTATCTATTTTTAATTATTTAAAAGTATGACTAAGAGAAATGGAACATTTTGCCAAATTCACAGTGAAAATGACAGTGAGTCATTTTCCCAGTTTCCTATCACTATTTGGGGCAACTGATGGCAATCAAATCTAACAGAATGTTGCTTTTTTTTTAAAGTATTTATTTATGCATACAAGAGCTGGGGTGCAGGCCAGAGAAGCAAGGGTGGGGGTGTATGTGTGAGAGGATTCACAAGAGACAGAGGCAGGAGCAGAACAGGCAGGTCTGCTGAAATACACTGTTGAGGAGAGTAGACAGGAGAGGTCTGCTCGCCATGTGGGTCATCCTCCTGGGTGGGGATTGAACTTGTGCTGCAGTGGCTGCCAATAGCTTGACAGTGCTGCATCTTAACCCCTTGGGCCACCAGGGAGGCCCCAAATGTTGTTATTTTTAATTGACCTTTTTAGACTTTTTTTTTTTTTTTTTTTTTTTTTTATAGAGGCATGCTTTATTTATTTGTTTGCTGGTTTGTTTGTTTGTTTTGTTTATACATGCACTGGGTACAGTCAGAAGCGCGGGAGGGCGAGAGAATTCACCAGAGCCAGAGCGGGGAGCAGAGCAGGCAGAAGGACCGAAGCACACTGCTGAGGGGAGCAGCGGGCGGCAGGAGAGGTCTGCGCGCCATGTGGGACCCTCCTCTGGTGGCCGGGGAGCAGCCGGGGATCGAACCGGCGCCGCAGAGGCCGCGCGCAGCTTCGCAACCCAGCGCTCAACCGCTGCGCCACCGGGGAGGCCCTAATTGACCTTTTTATTTTGAGATAATTTATATTCACTTCTTGTTGTAAGACATAATAAGGAGAAATCCTTTGTCCTTTACCCAATTCTCTCCAATGGTAATATCTTACAAAGCTATAATAAAATATCAAGCCAGAGCCTCCTTGGTGGCACAAGGGGTTAAGCACCACACGATGAAGCAATCCATAGCATGAGTTCAATCCCCGACCAGGGAGAAACCCACATGGCACAGCAGACCTCCCCTGTCTCGCCTGCTGCTCCCCTCAGCAGTGTATTTCAGTGAGTCTGTCTGTTCTGTTCCCTGCTCTGTCTCTGGTGGATCCTCTCACCCTCCGCATCTCTGGCCTGTATCCCAGCTCTTGCATGCATAAATAAATAAATCCTGAAAAAAAAAATATCAAGACAGGCTATTAACATCATTGCAATTCACTGATCTTATTCAGATTTCCAGTTTTACTAATGTTCATTTTTGTATATGTGTGTGAATATTCAATTCTATGCAATTTCATCACATGTGTTTGTTTCTCTACTATCAGAGTCAAGATACATAAAAATTCCATCATGGGCCTCCCCTGGTGGTGCAGCAGTTGAGCGTTGGGCTGCGAAGCTGCCAGCAGCCTCTGCAGCGCCGGTTCGATCCCCGGTGCCGGCGAGGGTACCACATGGCGCGACAGACCTCTCCTACCGTGCCCGCTGTTCCCCTCAGCAGTGGATTTCATCAGTCTGCCTGTTCTGTTCCCCGCTCTGGCTCTGATGAATTCTCTCACCCTCCCGCGCTTCTGACTGTACCCAGTGCTTGTATAAATAAATAAATAAATCTTTAAAAAAAAATTCCATCATGCCCAACTTAAATGCCATTAATATCCCAACATTATATCTGAACATATTCAAAATTTGGTAATATAACAGAAAAGATATAAAAACTTATAGCCAAATTAGCTAATGGGCCTAGCAACCTTACAGCATTTTTTTTCATAATTTATGAACATTAAATGCATCTTTTGTTCTAGCTACTGCAGATCTCTACAAAGGAGTCAAATACATGCTCAAGTCACCCCCTTGCTATAGCTTTTTGAAAAATTTAATCTACCTTGAGAAAATAGAAAATTTGGAGAGTGACAATAATAAAAATCTTCCAACAAAGAAAAGTCTAAGACCAGATGGTTTCATTAGTGGAGTCTAAGAAACATTCAAAGAAATGTTAATACCAACCCTTCTTAAACTCTTTACAAAAACAAAGAGGGAAGGAAGGAAGGAAGGAAGGAAGGGAGGGAGGGAGGGAAGGAAAGAAGGAAGGGAGAAATATAAGAGGAAGGAGCACAAACTCATTTTATGAGCCCAGCATTACCCTGATACCAAAAAGAGGCCACCGTTGGAGCTGAGTAAGGGGAAAGGGAGAGATCTTAGCCAGAGAGTACAAACTTCTAGTTAGAAGTTGAGTAACCCCTGCCTATCTAACGTGCAGCATGTTACCAATACTGTATTACATTATTACATTATTGCTAAGACTAGGTCTTAAATGTCACCACGAAAAGAAAAGGTTACTGGGCCTCCCCGGTGGCGCAGCGGTTGAGCGCTGGGTTGGGAAGCTGCCGGCAGTCTCTGCAGCGCCGGTTCAATCCCCGGCTGCTCCCGGCCTCGGGAGGAGGGTCCCACATGGCGCGCAGACCTCTCCTGCCGCCCGCTGCTCCCCTCAGCAGTGTACTTCGGTCCTTCTGCCTGCTCTGCTCCCCGCTCTGGCTCTGGTGAATTCTCTCTCCCTCCCGCGCTTCTAACTGTACCCAGTGCTTGTATGTATCAATCAATCAATAAATAAATAAATCTTTAAAAAAAAAAAAAAAGTTAAAAAAAAAAAAAAGAAAAGAAAAGGTTACTGTCTGATGTGATGGAGGTGTTAGCTGTACTGATCATCATTTTCCAATATAGTATCATATTGTATACCTGAAACTTATACAATGTCATATATCAACCATATCTCAATAAAGAAACTCCCTTTAAAGTAACTCTCATTACTGAATATTCACTACATATGCTAGGTTGAAATTTAAATATCAATAGCTGGTGTTTATTGAATGTTTATTGAGCCCCAATGCCATGAAGTGGGTGTTATTTATATTTTATCTACTGCACAGATTGCTAGGAAGTACTTAATAGTCAGACTTAGAAAGAAAAGGGAATCATGGTATAATAAAAACATTAACAGTAGTGACTCAAGAGGCTTTTCTCTAGGACACAGTCATTATATTTCCATTCAATATTATGGAATATTTGTCTGTCTTACCAAAGATCCAGTTCCCAGAGGAGAGGCTTGTTTAGCTCAGATTAGGGAAAGTTCTATCCTATGCATGGATCAACCAATTGAGGCCAAAGCAGAATCACCAGTTCAGTCACTGGACATTTTGATTGCGATGGGAGATGGGAGAAGTTGGGAGGAGATAGAAACAAGGTTATAAGACAATTCTTGTCACCTTTATTCTGTGAAGTCCCTGGTAGGGGTGAAAAATGAGCAGGAGCCATTTATTCATTCAACATTTAAAAAATGCTTCCTGAGCTCCAAAGTTGCGAATGACATTTTAAAATTTTGCCTTATTATGATGTGTTATGGTTTATAAAAATCTTTTACATAGACCTTTTTCGGTCCTCAAAATAACCACAGAATAAGTAGTACACAGTATTCTTTCTCTTTTTACAGATGAAGAAACTCATGTTGACAAGTAACTTGCTCAAAAGTCAGCTTTGGGAAATGGGAGTGGAACTGGGAATTTGACATATGACTTTTTAATCCCAGTGAGAGCTCTTCCTGTTAATACTTGATGTATTTAGTATTGGAGAAGTGATACTGAAAACAGCTTATTTCATTCCGGAGGAACTTAATGTCCACTAGGTGAGTAATAGGTTTCGGATGAAAGATTTGATTAGCAATAAAATTAAAATGATAGCAGAAAGAGAAGTTATCCAGAAAGAAGCAGCAAATTTATTGATGGGATTTATTTAATAAATGACAGTGAGGAGTAAAATAGACTTTGTCATTCTAATTTAGGAAAGAATCACTCTGAAATAAATAGAGCAATTTTCTCTGATGATATATGAAAATACTCCACACATAGCAAGATGATGAGCAATGTTGTCAACAGCATTAAACTGGAGAAGAAAATCAGTGGTGAAAAATATCAGAATTAATTTTAACATTCTTGGAGAAGATACTCCAATAGGATTACTGAAGAGTTACTTCACTGCAGATAATCTTTGCATCATCTCTGTCATGAAAAGGTTGAAATGGAATTATAGGACAGATGAATTTTTCAGATCAATGTCTCCTCCTCAGCCAAGTTAATTCTTCATTAACAAACAGTCCCAGGCTTTTCCCCCAAGAGAGTAAGGCACAGAAAGAACAACAACAAGAAATTATCTAGTGTCTTTTGCTATAAGAAAAATGACTATTTTACCCTACTTCCTGAATTTTCTTTTCAGGCAATTTCATTGTTACTTCTAAACATGTCTGCTGTTATATGAAGAGATAATTTTACCAAAGCAGAATGTTGTCACTACCAGTCTTTTATTACTATGAAATGAAGACTAATACGTTGCCTCTGCAGTTACCAAATCTAAATATCTACACCAACATTCTGTATGATTTTTACCAAATTTATCCTGCAGGTGGGTTCCAAAGACTGAATATCAGCTAGCTGAATTATCATGGTGTAGTTTTTGTCACCCTGTGAGATAAATGTTGCATTGATTTAATTATAATAGCTTACTCTCATTATTGAAAGAAAACTTTTCTGTTTATGCAGTGCTAAAGATTCTTTCATATCTCCAAGATATGAAAGGGAAAAAAGCAAGTTGTGGAACAATGTTTCACATTCAGTGGTGTGTGCTCAGGGTCTAGCACAGAGGAACACCAAACAGTGGAGAATTGTTGAATGTGGGGCAAGGAGGGGAAGAGAGAGGAATGATGCATGGGGAGAAGGGGAACATTCATTTTTTTCAAACTATTTCTGTGCGGTTTGAATCCTTTACAACAATAATATATTCATGTATGACTTGTGCGATATTCAAAGGACAGTAAAACAAAAGATTCATTCAGTCAATGAAAAATGAGATTTTTTTTTTTTTACAATGCTGCTTAAAAGTCCATTGATGGTCTTAGTTGTGACCATGAGTTGTGAAGTCCATTAATGGTCTTAGTTTCTAAGATAAATTTTATTTGGGTTGTAATCTTGCATTTAATTTCTCAGGATTTTAATTATCTTCATTTTTTTTTTTACTTTAAGAAGGTTAAATATTAAAACATATTAAATGTACTTAAATTTTAATTTTGGCAGTATTATATAGAATCTATCCAGGAATAAGAATGTATTACCAAAACATTAAATATGGACTCTTACAACTTTTCTAATACTTTTTTCCCCCAGAATTAAGCTAAGAAAAAAAAATCTTTTAAAATTCTCATTATGTTGCTTACAAGAAGTCATTCTTTCTCCAGTCTTTTACTCCACTCTGTAAGTGGTCTGAATCCTGCTAAATCCTGGCTTTGGACCTATAAACCATTTCTTAGGATTTTTTTTCCTGTAGTTTAATAATTATCATTAGAAGGTTTATGTAAGTACACACTTGTGGAGAGAAGGAAGACTCTTCGGACTATCCCTATTAATTTCTTTGATGAACTCAGTGTCTCCTATTTATATTATTATCTTCTACTGTTGAGGATTCTAGGTACCTTTTTTGGTCTTCCCTTGTTAAACTCTTTGTGGGTGATTTAACTTTAGCCAATTCTCAATTATTCCAAAACATTTAAACTAAAATCAAAATATATAGCCCAGATGAATTTTCAGGTCCTACCTCCAGCTTCACATCAAGCATATTCAACTAGGTGTTCCACATACATGGCAAACTTAAAAGGTATAAAAGTGAACTTATCTCTTTCTCTACCCCAAATCTATTTCACCTCCTATGAATCCAGTTGTTCCCAATCAAGAGCAATTTTGCCTTCTAGGGAAATTGAGCATATCTAGAGATAACTAAGGTACAGGAATACTGCTTGCTGGCATATGATGGGTAGCTCCAGATATGCTGCTAAATATATTACAATTTACATGACAATTTCTCCCATCCACCAATAGTGAATTTCCTTGCCCAAAATGTCAACAGTGCATGTTTAAGAAAAGCTTAATTTTCCAAATGGTTGATAAATGAGTAACTTAATGGTCACTGTGTTAACATCTTAGAGCACAAGGACACCATAATCCATCCCTGATAGCATCCTTATTTCCCCCCACCCCATGTCTTATACCAAGATATTCATCAGTCTCATGGATTCCAGATACAATTAATCTCCACATTGTCATCATCACAAACATAGCATTATAATGTATCCTGGACTACATCATTCTTGTTATTGATCTCCCCTCTTCCAGTATCTCTCCACATCATTCTCTTTACTGCTGCTTAAAGAATCTTTAAAAAAAAAAATCACTGATACTACTCCATGTTACTCATATGGCTCTCATTGTCTATGGACAAAGTTCAAGCTGCCAATTCCTTTTTTGTCTGATAAGTTTTGATCTCTTTACTGTCTTACTTCCCAAATTCCTCAGCTCAGTCACCAATTCTCCAAACCTTCCACATATATCAGCAACTTGCAGATCTGGAATGCTTTTTGTTATCTGTCAGCATGTATATCTTAGCATGTGGACCATAGACTGCCATCCCTTTACTCAGTTCTGTTGTTCTTGTTCATTCATACTTATGACTCATTATGCAGCTCATGTGTAATCTTATCTGAGATTAACTTTTTCTCTAAGCAACCCAAGTTTTCATGGAATGTACACTTATCAAGGTTCATAGTTGAACATAACAGAACAACATTCTATATAACTTAAATATAAAAGAATTTATTGAAAGGATGTTAGTAGCTGCACTGGATTTAAAGGTATCTTTAAAAAATTATGTGATCATTTTATAAATAAGGTTTTTTCCAATATAATCAAGTAAAGAGGAGGTCATATTCAATTAGAGTGGTCTATATATCCCCCATGATTGGGATCCTTATAAGATAAAGGAAACTTGGGAAGAGATGTATGCCCACAGGGGAGAAATTCATGTCTATGTGAAGACAGAGTAAGAGATCGAAGTGATGCATCTACCAAGGAACAAGCCAAGGAATAACAGGAATAACAAGGATTTCGGGCAACTGCCAGAGGCTAAGGAAAGAAGCATAGGACAAATTCTCATTCAGAGCCTTCAGAAGGAACCACGCTGTGACAGTTCAATTTCAGACTTCTGATACCAGAATGAGGAGATAATAAATTTCTGTTGTGAGTATTTGTTATAGTACTTGCCTCCTTCACCTCTTGATATTCAATGTTGCACTCTAAATCCTCAGGCACCATCAACTCTTTCTAATTCCCCACATGACTTTGTCTCACTCTTTCAAATTAGGTGAAAGTTGCTTACAATAGGACAGGTTGCATAATTTGTGGGGTCCTGAAAAATGAAAATAAACGAGGTTTCTTGTCAAATAATTATTAAGAATTTCAAGACAAGGCCTCCCTGGTGGTGCAAGGTGTTAAGCACAGCACTCTGAAGCAATCTG
Organism: Talpa occidentalis; assembly: GCF_014898055.3. NCBI lineage: Eukaryota > Metazoa > Chordata > Mammalia > Eulipotyphla > Talpidae > Talpa > Talpa occidentalis. Next base: position 90,385,717 of record NW_023602073.1, read on the forward strand.
CAGCCTCTGCTGCATGAGTTCAATTCCTGGCCAGCCAGGGAGCAACCCACATGGTGCAGCAGACCTCTCCTATCTCACCTGCTGCTCCCCTCAGCAGTGTATTTCAGTCAGTCTGCCTGTTCTTTTCCCCATTCTGTCTCTGGTGATTCCTGTCACCCCCTGCATCTCTAGCCTATACCCCAGCTCTTGTATGCATAAATAAATAAATCCTTAAAAAAAAGAAAGAATTTCAAGACAATAATATTAGAACATTAAACCAAGTGCTGGACCTTCACACACATGAGGGAGTCCCTGGCCACTAAGCTTACTTGTGAGACATATTCACACTCCTCACTGAAAGGACTCATAATACTATGTACTCTTTCCAATCTTTGTAATGGGGAGCAAGACCCTACTTCCACTCAGGTTTCCATTCATCTAAAATAAAAAGGTGATCAGATATTTGTCAACAAAAAGGCAAAGGAATATATCTATGCCTATATATCTATCACTGCATTGCACTTCACTAACCATATATTGCCTCTTTTGCTAAACTGTTAAGAGATAAATGCTTAGTTAGGCATGCATAGTGTTCTTTCCTGTGATCAACACTTTATATCAGAGATGACTCACAAAGATGATATATGAAAATTTCATTTCCATGATATTTTTTTCCTTTTGTGTAGATAATTTATTGCAATCATAAAAAAATGTGTAAAACATGTTGATGCTTTGTGCTTATTTTCTATCTACTAAATTGTTATGAAGAACATGTTTTTGAATATCAGTAACACTGAGGATGCATGGAATTTGTTTAAATGCAAACTATTGTTCAGGCTCTGTCTTTTAAAATATCAACCATTTTTAGGCAAATGGTTTTCATGTGTCCTATTTCCTTCCTACTAACTAGTAAAGGACTATCTTTTCTTACAGCCCCCACATGACTTCATGTGCTCATCCAGTTTCTGATCCAAAGTTACTAAGCACCACCTCCGGAAAGATTGGATCTCAAGACTGAATGAACTATCCACATTCTCTTTTGAAAGATAAACATGCACTGTATAAACTTCATTGACCTAAACAACAGAAACATCTGTTTAGACTCATGTGTAGCTTTTTGGCTGAGTTCAGCAACAGGGAGGTTTAGGAAGTGTGCTGATCAGTTGTGTTCTGCAGCACCCAAACATCATCGTTGGTCAAAATGATGCAATGTAGAGATTACCAAGCATGGGAATAACTAAACTGGATAGCTAGTCATAAACAATCTTTGGTAATGCTATTACACTGTCCTCACATCCCACGGTTTTGTCTTCATGAGAAATAATTTTAGAACACAAATAAGCATGAAATATACAAGATTGTTGAAGTAAATATGGTTGTTAGAACATTTAAATATACATAACTGGGCCTCCCCTGGTGGTGCAGTGGTTGAGCACTGGGCTGCGAAGCTGCCCGCAGCCTCTGCAATGCTGGTTCGATCCCCGGGTTCCGGGCGAGGGTCCCACATAGCGTGCAGACCTTTCCTGCTGCCCGCTGCTCCCCTCAGCAGTGTACTTCGGTCCTTCTGCCTGTTCTGCTCCCTGCTCTGGCTCTGGTGAATTATCTCAGCCTCCTGCGCTTCTAACTGTACCCAGTGCTTGTATAAATAAATAAATGAATCTTTAAAAAAAAAGATTAAAAAATAAATACACATAACTGAATAATTATAGAATAGTTTACAAAAGCCTCACAAAGGTTATTACTCCACCCAACAATGCTTATACTCAGTCACACTCACCAGCTTAAAAATACAAAATATTTTTCTTTACAGGTTGTAAGTAACATTTGAAATATTATCTATCCTTAGAACTCTGGTTCTGTGAGTTTAATGACTCAACAGTGAGTAGAGGAATATTTACCAACTACTATATGACAGGCTCTGTTTGAAAAATCATATGGATTGGTAGAGACACTTAAAAAGTGAATTTCAGGGCCTCCCTGGTGGCGCAGCGGTTGAGCGCTGGGTTGTGAAGCTGCCCGCGGCCTCTGCGGTGCCAGTTCGATCCCCGCGGCCTCTACAGTGCCGGTTCGATCCCCGGCTGCTCCCCGGCCACCGGAGGAGGGTCCTGCATGGCGCGCAGACCTCTCCTGCCTCCCGCTGCTCCCCTCAGCAGTGTACTTCGGTCCTTCTGCCTGCTCTGCTCCCTGCTCTGGCTCTGGTGAATTCTCTCACCCTCCCGTGCTTCTGACTGTACCCAGTGCATGTATAAATAAAACAAACAAACAAACAAACAAATAAAAAACATGCCTCTATTTAAAAAAAAAAATTTAAAAAAAAAAGTGAATTTCAGGGCCTCCCTGGTGGCACACGGAGTTAAGATGCAGCACTATGACGGTATCCGCAGCCACTGTAGCCAGGGAGGCAACCCACGTGGCACAGCAGACCTCTCCTGACTCACCTGCTGCTCCCCTCAGCAGTGCATTTCAGTCAATCCACCTGTTCTGTTCCCCACTCTGGCTCTGGTGAATCCTCTGCTCCCCACACACACACCTCTTACCCCCCAAACCTCTTGCCTGTACCCCAGTTCTTGTATGCATAAATAAATATTTAAAGTGGATTTAATTACCTTCACTTGATGAAAGAAAGAACTGAAACTCAGAGTGTCAGTGAGTTACTCTATTAAAAAGTTAACAGATGAAAATATCAAGCTGTAAACTGAAAACTATTGAATCTATATACTTGTATTATAGATATTGTTCTTTGCTACTATGACCTATAAACTCCTCTTTTTTAGTGTGTATCAGTTATTTTATGTGATCTTTAGAAGGATTTAAGTTTCCAGATAATTCCTAACATTGCAATCAGAAAACAGCATGTTTTACATGAGTAGATAAAGGAAAAGTCCCCTGGAATGGACAAGGAACAGAAAAAGTAGAACAGTTAATAAGCAAGAATGGGTGATTAGAAATAAATTCATCCATGTTATACCTTTACCAGGGTCAGTGCTGTTTTTATGTATCTTTATTTCAAAAAGGTGACAGAAATAAATGATAAAGTGTGGGCCTCCCTGGTGGCGCAAGGGGTTAAGCAACGCACTATGAAGCAATCCGCAGCCTCTGCTGCACATGTTCTATCCCCGGCCTACCAGGGAGCAACCCACATGGTGCAGCAGACTCTCCTGTCTCACCTGCTGCTCCCCTCAGCAGTGTATTTCAGTCAGTCTGCCTGTTCTGTTTCCCACTCTGTCTCTGGTGAATCCTCTCACCAACCGCATCTCTGGTCTGTACCCTAGCTCTTATATGCATAAATAAACAAATCTTTCAAAAATAAACAAATAAATAAATAAATAATAAAGTGAAGGAATATGTACCCAACTTTACACAAACATATATGGAGGCATATTAGAGCTACTTGACTTTACTAGTTTCAATAAAATTACATATGTATACATATATAGACAGATATAGAATGCTTTCCATTAGAGTCTTGTTCCTCTATTTATATATATTAGTTATTTGTGTGTGTATTTGAGTGCAACAGTTAATGTTCATAAATCTGCAGAGAATCTTTGTTTCACATCAAAATCTTGGCAACAAAAACAAGCATTCCAAGACCTGAATTCACTAGTTCCATACATGAAAGATGGCTGTGCTATTCAGATTCAAATTAAAATGCTGTTAACTGCACTGTAGTTCATTGTGCTCCCTCCCCAATCTCCTCCTACTCTGATAGCCTCGATTCCATAGTTAGATTTTTATGGTTTGTTATTGCTTTGGCTTTACCTGGCCCTCCTATACCTCTAAATCATATAGTGTTATAAACCAGTAACCTCAATTAAAAAAAAGAAACAAATAACTTGCCTGCAGACTGAATAAAAAAATACAACACAGCTAAACAAATATAAAGATTAAAATAGAAGAATCAGCTTATTTGACCTAAAACAAAATATTAAAAAGAATGCACTGTTTAAGTAAATGGGTTTCATATTTATGTCACTATCTGTTGAATTCATGACAAAAGGTAAGCCCACAAAGCTAAAAATCAGAATTCCATTCCATAAAACTGAAACAACAACAACAAAAATCTAATTCTGAAATTAGTGGCCCTCCTTTGAGGTAAGACTTTTTTTTAATAAATTTTATATTTATATTCCCCATACAATTGCAACCCCTTATTTTGACCCCAATCCCTCCCCTCCCCATCCCCTACCCCCCATAGAGTGTCTCTGGTTCATAGTTTTTTGTTGATTTTGATTTTCACTTTCTTATAGTTATTCATTTTCCTGGTCCCTTATTTAAGTTTTCTAGATTCCTGCTATGAGTGAGACCATCCGGTATTTTTCTTTTTCTTTCTGGCTTATTTTGCTGAGCATGATACCTTCCAGCGCCATCCATGTTGCTGCAAATTGCATGTGTTTATCTTTTTTGAATGCTGAGTAATATTCCATGGTGTTTATGTACCACATCTTCTTGATCCAGTCATCTATTTTTGGGCATTTGGGTTGTTTCCAAAGCTTAGCTATTGTAAACAGTGCTGCTATAAACATAGGGGTGCAGGTGCTCTTTGGAATTGATGTTTCTGTGTCCTTTGGGTAAATACCTAGGAGTGGAATTGCTGAATCATATGGAAGCTCTATGTTTAGTAGGTCAAGAAATCTCCACACAGCTCTCCATAGTGGTTGGACCAGTTTGCACTCCCACCAACAGTGCAGAAGAGTTCCTTTTTCTCCACAACCTCGCCAACATTTGTTGTTGCTAGTTTTTTAATATGTGCCATTATCACTGGTGTAAGATGGTATCTCATGGTAGTTTTGATTTGCATTTCCCTGATGACAAGTGATGTTGAACATTTTTTCATATGCCTGTTGGCCATTTGCATTTCCTCTTCAGAGAAGTTTCTTTTTAGCTCTTCTGCCCATTTTTTGACAGGATTATTTTCTTTGTTGTTGTTGAGTCTCATCAGCTCTTTGAAGATTTTTGTGATCAGTCCTTTATCATTAGTGTTGTGTGCAAAAATGTTCTCCCAGTCAGTGAGGTTTCTCTTTGTTTTGTTATTGTCTCTTTTGCTGTGCAGAAGCTCTTTAATTTGATGTAGTCCCAGCTGGTGATCTTTGCCTTCATTATCACTGCTATGGGTGATGTGTCTGTAAAGATATCTTTGATGTGCATATCATGTAGTGTTTCGCCTATATTTCCTTCTATGTATTTTATGGTTTCAGGTCTTATGTCTAGTTCTTTAATCCATTTTGAGTTGAATTTTGTGTATTGTGTGAGGTAGTGGTCAAGCTTCATTCTTTTGCATGTAGCGACCCAGTTTTCCCAGCACCATTTATTGAACAAACTTTCTTTTCTCCAATGCGTATTCTTTGTTCCTTTGTCAAAGATTAGTTGACCATAAATCTGTGGGTTTATTTCTGGATTTTCTATTCGATTCCATTGGTCTGTGTGTCTGTTCTTGTTCCAACACAATGCAGTTTTGATTATTATGGCTTTGTAGTATAGTTTGAAGTCTGGGAGTTTGATGCCTCCATTCCCTTCTTTTTTTTTTTTTTAGGAGAGCTTTGGCTATTCAGGGTTTTTGGTGATTCCATATGAATTTCATCAATAATTGTTCTATTTCTTTGAAGAATGACATTGAAATTTTGATTGGAATAGCATTGAATCTGTATATTGCTTTTGGTAGGATGGCCATTTTAATAATGTTTGTTCTACCAATCCATGAGCAGGGGATGTCTTTCCATTTCTTGTGTCTTCTTCTATTTCTTTTAACAGTGTTTTATAGTTTTCTTTGTATAGGTCCTTTATCTGTTTTGTTAGATTTATTCCCAAATATTTGATTTTTTTGTTTTGATATTAAAAGGGATGGTTTTTTTGGTTTCTTCTTCTTCAGATTTATTGTTTGTGTATAGGAAGGCTACTGACTTTTGCATGTTGATTTTGTATCCTGCCACTTTACTGAACTGATTGATGAGTTGAATTAGTTTTTCTGTGGAGTTTTTGGGGTTTTCTATGTATATTATCATATCATCTGCAAATAGTGATAGTTTGACTTCTTCTTTTCCTATTTGGATTCCTTTGTATGTCTTTCTCTTGTCTTATTGCTCTGGCTAGGACTTGCAGTATTATATTGAAAAGCAGTGGTGAGACTGGACATTCTTGTCTTGTTCCAGATCTTAATGGAAATGCTTTCAGCTTTTCACCATTGAGAATGATACTGGCTGTTGGCTTGTTATATATGGCCTTTATGATGTTGAGGTACGTCCCTTGTATCCCAAGAATTTCAAGGGCTTTTATCATGAATGGGTGTTGCACTTTGTCGAAAGCTTTCTCAGCATCTATTGATATTATCATATGGTTTTTATATTTCTTTTTGTTGATGTGTTGGATAACGTTGATTGATTTTTGGATGTTGAACCATCCTTGTGTCCCTGGAATGAATCCTACTTGGTCCTGGTAAATTATTTTATGGATACATTGTTGGATTCTGATAGCTAAAATTTTATTGAGGATTTTTGCATCAGTGTTCATTAGGGAGATTGGCCTGTAGTTTTCCTTTTTTGTGTTGTCCTTGTTTGGTTTTGGTATTAGTATAATGTTGGCTTCATAGAAAGTGTTTGGTATTGTCCCTTCCTTCTCAATTTTTTGGAATAGTTTGTGGAGGATAGGCACTAATTCGTCTCTGTTTGGTAGATTTCATTTGTAAATCCATCAGGTCCTGGGCTTTTGTTTTGGGGGAGGTTTTTGATTACCATTTCAATTTCACTGCTTGTAATTGGTCTGTTTAGGTGTTCTATTTCTTCTTTATCTAGCTTTGGGTGATTGTAGAGTTGTAGGAATTTGTCCATCTCCTCTAGATTGTTGAACTTGTTTCCATATAACTGTTTATAGTAGTTACTGATTATTCTTTTGATTTCTGCTGTGTCCGTTGTGATTTCTCCTCTTTCATTTCTGATCCTGTTTATTCGTGCTTTCTCCCTTTTTTCCTTTGTGAGACTGACTAGGGGTTTGTCTATTTTATTGATTTTTTCGAAGAACCAGCTCTTGGTTTCATTGATCTTTTGGATTGTTTTTTTTAGTTTCAATTTCATTTATTTCTGCTTTGGTTTTTATTATTTCTTTTCTTCGACTGGTTTTGGTTTTTTTTGTTGTTGTTGTTGTTTTTCTATATCTTTGAGCTTCGAGATTAGGTTGTTTCTTTGAGTTCTTTCTTGTTTCCTGACGTGCGCCTCTATTGCTATATATTTTCCTCTTATTACTGCTTTTGCTGCATCCCATAGGATGACATGTAGGAAATTGTCATTCAATTCAAAGAATTTTTTAATTTCTTCTTTGATCTCCTCATTAGTCCAGTGGTCTTCCAGTAGTGTGGCTTTCAATCTCCATGAGGTAGGAGAGTTCCTTGTCTTCTTTTTATGGTTTATTTCTAGTTTGATGCCTTCATGGTCAGAAAAGATGGTTGGTATGATTTCAATCTTGGTGTATCTGTTGATGTTTGTCTTGTGTCCCAGTATGTGATCGATCCTGGAGAATGATCCGTGTGCGCTTGAGAAAAATGTGTACCCCATTTATTTTTTGGGTTTAGTGTTCTGTAGATGTCTGTTAAGCCCAAGTGCTCCAGATCCTTATTTAGAGCTTTAGTGTCTTTACTTATTTTTTGTCTCATTGATCTATCCATTGTTGATAGTGGTGTGTTGAAGTCTCCCACTACATATGTGTTTTCTCTGATGTCTGTTTTCAGAGATGACAATAGTTGTCTGATATATTTCGGTGCTCCTTCGTTTGGTGAATATATGTTAATGAGTGTTATTTCTTCTTGAAGTATTGTCCCCTTGATCATAATGTAGTAACCATTGGGGTCTTTTTTTATCTTTTTGAATTTGAAATCTGTTTTATCTGATATAAGTATAGCTGTTCCTGCTTTCTTCTTGAATTTGAAATCTGTTTTATCTGATATAAGTATAGCTGTTCCTGCTTTCTTTTTTGGTCCATTTGCTTGTAGGATTATTTTCCATCCTTTAACTTTGAGTCTATTTTTATCTTTTGTGGCTAAATGTGTTTCCTGGAGACAGCAAAAGGTTGGGTTTTGTTTCTTAATCCAGCCTGCGACTCTGTGTCTTTTTATTGAAGAGTTTAGTCCATTTACATTTAGAGTTAATATTGATATGTTAGCATCTGTATTTGCCATTGGGTTTGTCTTTCCTTTGATTTTATTTATTTATTCTTTTAATAACTTTTTTTTGGGCCTTCTTTCATTGTTATTCGTCCCTCTGAGGTTCTGGCTTTAGGACTCCTTGTAGTATTTTTTGGAGTGGGGGTTTAGTCGTAATGAAATTCCAGAGTTTGTTTTTCTGGGAAGGCCCTTATTCTTTCTTCATAGAGGAAAGAGAGCTTTACGGGATAGAGCATTCTTGGTTGGCATCTGTTTTCTTGGAGTCTGTTGACTATGTCCCTCCACTCTCTCCTTGCCCATAGTGTTTCTTCGGAGAAGTCTGATGTCAGCCTGATTGGTTTTCCTTTGAATGTTATCTGTTTCTTCCCTCTTGTCAGCTTCATTATTTTTTCCTTGTCCTGTATTCTTGGGAGCTTTACTATTATGTGTCTTGCTCTATTTTTCCTTTCATCATAGAATTTTGGTGTTCTTCTTGCTTCTTGTATATCAATTTTTAGCTCCTTCTTCACATTTGTGAAGTTCTCTTCAATTATCTCCTTGAATATTTTCTGTTCCTACATCTCTCTCCTCTCCTTCTGGTATTCCTATAACTCTTATATTTCCATTCCTCGTGGAGTCAGATAGTTCACAAAGTCTTTCTTCCTTCGTACTTCTCTTTCCTTTTCTGTTTTGGGCTTTTTATTTCTGTGTCTTCAAGAGTACTTATTCATTCTTCCATTTCATCTATTCTGCTTTCATTGCTTTCCCCAGAGTTCTTTAGTGTATCCATTAATCCTTTGATCTCCAGCATTTCTTTTGCTTCCCTCTTTAGGAACTCAATTTCATTCTTCTGATCATTGATTTTTTTCCCCTTATCATTGTTTTCCTTTATGACTTCTGTCATTTTTTTTTAATAATAGCAACTTTAAATTCTCTTTCTGGAAGACTCAGAAGTTTTTCCAAGTTACTGTCATTGCAATCTGGGGGCTGGTTTTCTTTTTGTGGTGTGCTTTTTTCCTAAGGAGTTGTTAGGTTGCATGTGGTTCTTCTACTCCCTACTGTCTGTTTTCTAATTTGCCATATGCATTGGGATACTGTGTTGCTGGGACTGGCCAGCATCTTGGGTGAACTTCTCTGCTCCCCTCTGGCTCCTCTGGGAGCCATCTGTCGGTTTCAAGCAGTCTTTACTGAAGAAAGGTTCCCTGTTCTAAAATGCTGATGCAGAGACACGCTCCCCTGCGCACCTGGTCTGCCCCGGCAGTGGGTTCCCACTCTCCCTCTGGGCTTGGACTGCAGGTCAGAAGGGGCCTGGCGTGGGCCAAATTCCCAGCTCACCTCTGGCTCCTCAGGGAGCCTTCTGCTGGTTTCAGGCAGTCTTTACTGAAGAAATGTCCCTGTTCTAAAATGGTGATGCGGGACGCACTCCCTGTGTGCCCGGTCTGCCCCGGCAGTGGGTTCCCGCTCTCCCTCTGTGCTAGGACTGCAGGTCAGCAGGGGCCTGGCGTGGGCGAACTTCCCAGCTCACCTCTGGCTCCTCTGGGAGCCTTCTGCTGGTTTCAAGCAGTCTTTACTGAAGAAAGGTCCTTATTCTAAAATGGCGATTCAGAGACAGGCACACTCTTCTGCGCGCCGGCAGTGGGTGCCCGCTCCCCCTCTGGGCTCGGATTGCTGGTCAGGAGGGGCCTGGCATGGGCAAACTTCCCAGCTCACCACTGGCTCCTCCGGGAGCCTTCTGTGGTTTCAAGCAGTCTTTACTGAAGAAAGGTCCCTATTCTATGGGGTGTTGGTGATTTTTTTTTCTGTTCACTAGGTGGCGCCACAGATCTCTCCTAGTGTCCTTGGGGAGCTGTTTTTTTCACTCTGTAGGACGGGGAACAGAGTGGGAGTGGTGGGGAAAGCCTCAACGGCTTTGGGGTGCTGTGTCTGCCTTTTGCCCCACCATCGTGAGGAACCCACGTCCCGAATTTTGTGCCCCAGGTCACATTTTCAAAGCCCTCAGATCCAGGACGCTGGCTGTAGCCCTGTTCAGTGTCCGCAGAAATGGCTCCTTTTGCACCCCGCTCCCGTGTCTGGGTGCCTGGTTTCTGATTACTCAGTAAGGAACATTCACCTCAGTGAGGGCCCCTGCATCTCTCCCTGCAAGCCTAGGTCACAGGCGCGGGGACCTGGGCAGCTGAGATCAGCGTTTGCTTTTCAAGCACGCCGCTTTCCTGCACAAGCTTACTGGCTGGCCCGGGGCTGTGTGTAGGTCTCCGGGAGTCTTTGTTTTTCTCTAATGGCGCCTGGAGCCGTTTGCTCACCTCCTCGGTGAATCCTGCAGGGTTCTCCACAGCTCCAGTTCAGGGGGTGTGGTGGCTGAAATAGTTCCTTTCCACTCACAGTCCCGCTTGATGAGTAGTTTGTTCTTGTTGGTTGTTTTAGGTTTTTTTTTGTTTTTTCCTCCTTTCTGTTGGTCGGGGAGTGCCGACTTTGTGGTTGGGGGAGGGTAGCAGGTTCTGAGCTTTCCTCCCTTCTAGTCCTCTTTTATGGCAACTTTCTTCTTCAGGTAGTTTGCTGGAGTCGTCCGTTTATCTTCCATGTCCCAGTTCTTGCTGGGACCTGCCGCTTTTCTTCCCTATTAACTTTTTTTTTTAGATTTATTTATTTATTTTTATTTATTTATACAAGCACTGGGTACAGTCAGAAGCGCAGGAGGGTGAGAGAATTTACCAGAGCCAGAGCAGGGAGCTGAGCAGGCAGAAGGACCAAAGTACACTGCTGAGGGGAGCAGTGGGCGGCAGGAGAGGTTTGCGTGCTATGTGTGACCCTCCTCTGGTGGCCGGGGTCAGCCGGGGATCGAACTGGCGCTGCAGAGGCTGCGGGCAGCTTTGCAACCCAGCGCTCAACCGCTGCGCCACCGGGGAGGCCCCCCTATTAACTTTTTTTTAATGGGAGATATTACTCGCTGTGTTTCCTTGCCGCCATGTTGATCCACCCATCCCTTTGAGGTAAGACTTTTATCAAAATTCATTTATAGAAAAAAATGACTTATAAATACATTACAACAATTGAAAAGTTAGTGTATGTTTATTGAAAAAACATTTTAAATATTGGCAATCACACATTGCCTACAAGTTCAATATTCATAATCATCCTTAATATTAATCATTGGCCAGTATTTTATGAAGAATGATAGAAAAAAATGGTATGCTGGTCAAAAAATATGCTGCCTTTTTTAATTAAATGAATTACTTACAAAAATAATCTCATCATAGAAAATTCAGTGAATACAGAAAAATAGAAGAAAAAAATCTCCCATATCTAGCACACTTAAAAAAAATCACCCATATCTATTATTTTAGATTTGTGCATTTTTATGCCACTTTGTTTTGGATGTTGCTGATGATATTGCTAGCACTAATTATTAGACAAATAACCACAGATATAGAGAGAAGATAATATAAAAAGAGGCTTCATGACAGAGAATATCTATAATTCCTGGTTTGTTAATCTTTTCTAATTTAAAATACAATCCTCAAAGATTCAGGTCTTTTAATATGAGCTTTAAAGATCTAGAAAAACATAGCTAAAATTCCTTGGCATTAAAAATGAATTTTCTTTGTACAGTTGTGTTTTATGGATGGAAGCAAAAATACTGTGTCCAACCTTCCAATTTTGCAAGTACTTTAGACATTGTTAGCAAGGTCGAGCAGGAAATGAAAACCATAACATTTTTAAGTAGCCACATGTATATCAAGGGATAAACAGAGACAAAGGCTTTGCCTACTTTTATCCAGGAAGCACAAGCTGAAACAAAATAGTGGAAGGAAACATACAGGGCTGAATTCCATGCCAGGCTGTAGAATTCACCTGACAACATAGGATTCAGTCAGATCCCAAAGTTAGGAACTTCAATTTAGCAGATAACCTAAATATAACCCATACAATCTTTTAAACCAAAACCTTTCCTGTATTGAGATTTTTATTTTGGTATGCCTGCCATTGATCATATTTAGTCCTCACATAAATTTTTAGAGCAATTTCTAAAAAATTGTTGACATTTTCTCTATCCTTGAATTTTCAAGAATGTGTTCTACAACGTATATCATTTAGGGATTAGTACTTTTAAAATTCTGTTGGAGAATCTCTCTTATTTACTAACATTTTGCTGTGTAAAAAATCAGCCCATTTTTTATTGTTTTGATGACTTCTGTAGCCTGCTGTGGCACATATGGTAAATTGATACAACCATCTTTTAGGACATCTTCATCTACTACAAAGGCCGGAAATCTACAAATTATGTTTTTCCAATTCCTTTGCAACAAGGGATATGGGTAAGTTACTTTTTACCAATTAAATGCACTCAGATGCTATTTAGATGTTGAAAGTAAGGAGGAAGCCTTCTTCCTTCTGTTTTTGGTTATTATATTTCCAAGCACATTTACAGATAGATACACTGAGTTCTCTTGCAGAAACATTCTAGGATCCAGAGCTAGTGCTACAAGTATTTAGCAATAGTTATGGAAACTTTCTGATCTTTGCATTGCAGTTTCAGCAACATATATTTGAAGTCTAAAATAATTCAAGTGGTGACCAAATGGCTCTTCCCTTTCCTGATTATTATACTGGTACTAGCTCTCTTTGTGACTACGTCAGTGGTGTGGCTTAGGGAATTTTTATCTAAAAGTTTAGCCTAGGTGTTACTCTGCAAGACTATAATTCCTCGATTAAACACTTTTTTGCTTAACACAGCTACAATGATTTCTGTTTCTACTATATGTATTAACATTGTAATGGCCCTGACTGATTAAGAGGTGGGGATAATTGAGAAAAACAACTACTTGTTATGAACTACTGATAGACAAAGAGATAAAAGCTCACTACTAAGAGGCCTGCCTAAATTAAAATTAACAGGTGGTCCTGATAATATACCTCTGAAGAACAGTAATAAATGTGAGAGCTGAATTTAGCCAATTTTAAGTTCCATGCCTGTGGTCTTAAAATGTTTTGCAGGTTTTTGCAAAAGCAGCCAGAGAATCTTGCTCTGAGAAACGACCTTCTCCTCCCAGTGAACAGAAAACCACTAAGAACTTTCTGGATTCATGTCACCACCCACTTGGTCACCAGTCTTCCAAACCTCGCAGAGTGGTTTGTGATACGCCCCCTCTTTCACTGCCAATTGAATTGTATGCTGATATTGCTGTAACATGGATTATCCCCTCCCCCATAAAATTACACCATGATTATATGCAATTGAGTTGAGTTTTAAGTGAAAGCTTTCCAATCCAGTGCAAGTTATCACTTTTGAGATCTGAGCCTCCCATTAGCTTCCCACCACTGATGCTGATTAATATAACCTCTTAGATGTTTTGTTATTGTTATTTTTTTAACTTTGTGTAAGCTGCCAATAGTAGTTTATAGTGGTTTATAATTATAGGTAAGTTTCTCTTATAAATTACACCAATATTTCGATTGCTCCAAACTCAAAATTCTTGATCACAATAGTTAGTCTTTCACAGTATTCCTGTTTCCCAAGTATTTCCAGAATTCTTTGGTAAACTTATGTGTATGCATGAATCATCCCTGGGTTTACCACTGGATTAGTTTAGCCAAAAATTCTCAACTCTGGGAATCATTTGTACTAGAGACATGTCACTCTGAGCTGGAACTCCGCTCTTAATGCTCAAACCACCCAGTTGTGATTTTCTAGGTTCTGAGGAAACTTTTTTAAAACCAACCAACACCTTTTCAATTTTGGTGTGTTTTAGCTAAAACTCTATAACATTTAGGTTTTAGATTGCAACTGCAACTTGATGCTATGAATTTGGAATTCCACTATATCTTAACAGTAAAGCAAGCTGAAACTCAACTCTGTGTTGATGCCAGAAATCTATGTCCTGATTCTTACAAAATATTCTGAAATGGTGTACTTGAGTGAAAATGTCAGAAAAGTCTATGATGTGGGTTTTTTTTTTTTTATAGAGGCATGTTTTATTTATTTTATTTATTTATTTGTTTGTTTGTTTATACATGCACTGGGTATAGTCAGAAGCGCGGGAGGGTGAGAGAATTCACCAGAGTCAGAGTGGGGAGCAGAGCAGGCAGAAGGAAAGAAGTACACTGCTGAGGGGAGCAGCGGGCGGCAAGAGAGGTCTGTGGGCCATGTGGGACCCTCCTCCGGTGGCCGGGGAGCAGCCGGGAATTAAACCGGCGCCACAGAGGCCGCGGGCAGCTTCGCAACCCAGCGCTCAACCGCTGCGCCACCGGGGAGGCCCTATAATGTGGTTTTTACAACTCTTTGTGGGCATACTGTTAAGTTGAACAGGTTGAAATGATTTCCAGTAGTGACCTCTAATAGCGAATGGGAAGCATTCTCCAATGTTGTAAAGACTATGGTTAGTCATGGAGACTTCCATTGGTCTATACCTAAGAAACTTATTCAGATCTTGACAGTTACTAAAAATAGAAATAAAAAAGAAGACAAAAATAATTTTGTAAAGTTGCCTCACTTTACCTTAGGCCTCTGCTTTTCTGTTGATATATACTTCATATTTACTTCTCTGCTCTAAAGCTTTTGACAAAATATGTAATTACTTAGTCCAAAATTAACATTCTTATCTCTCCATTTGGGTGACCCTCAGATCAAATTCAAAAGAGACAGCATCTTATCAAGGCAATCTGATTAGGATATCCAACTGAAGTTTAGTCAACCATTCATAACCAGAGAGAGAAAGTCCTGTAGCACAAACACACCAGGTGGATTATGAGGAGAATCTCCAGGGCAAGAGAGAATAATTGTTAGTCTGCCAGGTTGTATGTAAACTTGTTAAGTTAAATAGGAATTCCCCATTTAGAAATCATTAAGTAAATGATTTTAGGAGAAAGTCCAAAAACCTTACCAAGAGATATGTTTTTTTTTATTATTTAGCTTTAGCTCTTTCCTCTATTTATCTGAAAACCCATGCGAATTGTTCATCACATATGTACTCTCTTATCTCTGATGCTTAGAATTTGTTGTTTCCTCTTATTGAAGTGTCTTACACCTTTCTTACACAATTGCAATTACCACTAGCACTGGCCATTTCCCACTAGCACTTCCAAATTAACTCAAGCATCACACTCTCTGCAAAACTTCCCACCAATAATCCTGAGTACGTATTAAGGACCTCGTAGTATGACAAAATACCTCAAGTTTTTATCTGCTCAGCTGCCTCCTAGTTACAATAGAAATTCTTAAAGGAGAAGCAAGAATTAGTTCTTATGATTTGTTCACATTTCAGTACCTGGAAAACTTCTTGATATCATTGAGATACAAAATATTTTTTTTTTGTTGTTTAAATGATGGAACAGGGAAGAAAAAAAAAGGAATTTGAAAAAAGAAGTATGAACAAATCACTAGCTAGACCAGACATTGATTCCTTGGAAATACTGTTTATCACAACCTAAGAATTAGTGCACAGTTATTACTGGGCTTGAGGTTTATCAAACTGCTCATAAGATAGTATCAGGCCTCAATTTAAACCTTCTTTAGTTTATGTTCTCCATGCAAATGTGTTTGATAAGGTTTGGACAATACATTTACTAATCACCTGCCTTTCTACTCATTTCTCACTCTTGTCTTATCCTGAATGAATTTTCCCCTTTTCCCATAGTCTGCCTGGACAATACTTTTTGACCAAAACAAGGTCTTCCCTGTCTCTCAAGGAATATTTTATTGCCATGTCAGTGCAAACTGATCTTTATTCTCACATAGATTAACTCAGAAACTAATTTCGGTTTTATTAACCCTTATGCTCACAGAAAACATGCATTCCTCCCTTTACAAAGTACTTGTTGATATGGACTTGTAAAATAATACTCAGAGAGCAGATCAGTAACTGTAAAGTCCCAAAACTCAAGTTCTCAAATATGCATAGATATATTTTTTTCTGACCCTTTAGGAAGTTATTCAAGACTAAAAGGATTCTACTGAAATGTGACAGATAGGGAATAAAAGGCAAAGATGCTTGAAATTCTGAACTTCCTTTTGAGATCCTGTTAATGAAGATCTGGCTTTTAGAAAATTAACCCTCCAAATATAGTTTCCTCTAACAAAGTGATCATAGGCTAACCACACTTTATTCACTCAACAAATATTTTATGAAGTGTAAATGTACACAAATATTGTCACAGCCAATGAGGACAGTGAGCCAAACTCCTGACTTCTTGAATTTATGATCTTGTGGAAGAGAATGACAATAAAATGACATTAGAAGTATATAATTATAAATCAGAGTACAGGGCCTCCCTGGTGGCCTAGGGAGCTATTACTGCAATGGCCTGAGTTTGATCCCTGGCTAGGGAGCTAACCCACATAAGGCACAGCAGACCTCTCCATCTTACCCACTGCTCCCCTCAGCCATGTATTTAAATAAATTCAGCTGATCTGTTTCGCACTCTGTCTCTGGTGAATCCTTTCTCCTCCCACACCTCTGGCCTATACCTCAATTCTTTTATGCAAAAATAAAAAAAAATTAAAATTCTTTAAAAAAGAATAAAAAAATCAGAGTACATATTTTGAAAGAAAAAAAATGCAGAGTTCCATGAAAATTCTAACATAAGGGACTAACTTTATCTTGGGGATTAGGAAAAGTTTACCTGAGAAATAATTTTATTGATCATGGTAAAAATGACAATTCTTTAGTTCACATGAGCTAATGATGTAATGAGAATTTTACACATGCATCTTCCTTTCAGCCCAATGGCCACAAAGGATATAGTGGTGTTATTATCCCTATCTCTTTGATAAAGAAATTGTAAATTAAAAAAATTATAAATGACTTGCCTAAAACTACCAAGTTCAATAAGGAATTGTTAGCTGAGACCTGAAAAGAAGTAAGATTTTGGCAAGCGGTGGGGAGCAAAGGGGGATGCATTCCAGGATAGGGAACTGTGCATGAGTCCCAAACCTGAGGCTGGGATGAACATAGCAAGGAAATACCTAGTAGTCCAGTTTGGCTCCTGGTGAGAGAATCCCATCAGTATAAAGGTAAAGGCAAACTGGTATGGATTAGTCAACTTAGTGGGAGTTTTAGAGATGTTAAGGACTTGCATTTGTCCCTAAAACAATGGAAGCCAATTAAATTTTTAAATAGAAAAAAAGACATGATTAAATTTGTATTTTTTAATGAGCTTTTTAAATTTTTTTATTTTATATATTTTTACATCATTTTTCATTTTTGCACAATGTATGCATTTTCATCTTGGTTATAGTCCCCATACAATTCCTACCCCCCTTGTTTTGATCCTATTTCCTCCTCTCCCCCACCTCCCTGTAGCAACATGGTAGATTATGAATTGGAGAAAGCAAAGCATTTTTTAAAAAATCTTTGTTTAATATTGGAGAGCTTAGCTTCTGGAACAGAAAATTACATACTCCTCCCTGTCTTAATCCAGTTTTCTGAGATGACCCACCTGGCGTGTGTCTCAGGGGTGACATAAAAGAAATCCACCCCTTTATATCTTGTACAAATATACTCGAAGTTATATTCTATGAGAAAATACAATGTCCCTTGTAGCATATTCATGTGATACATTTCTCCCAAAGGCTACAGTAAGGAAAGTCCCAGTTGTACATTGTAGGTATAAACCTACCCACAATCTGATATTGTATAATATATAACCTGGAATTTTTCTAGAGTTGTTTCTGAAAGTATTGACTTTGACTCAATTAGCATGTAAACCCCTAGCAGCAGGGAGGCTGCCTTTCAATTTTCTTATGTCCAGTTCAATATCTAATAGAATGCTAAAGCACATATAATCCATGATATATATTTGTAAACTGAAAAACAAAGAACCAGATAAAATGAAAGCAAATCTAGAACTGTGAAATAAATCAACCAGCTAGTTGAACAGAGATGAAAAACAAATAGCCGTGCTAGAAAAGGATTACTTCAAAGTCTTCACACTACTAATCCTGGTCTCTAGGGACTCAGAACTCATCTTTTGGCTGTACAAATAAGTTGAAAAAAAAAAAGTAATGAACAGACCCACATATCTCATTAATTAATTACAGTTGCAAAAACGTTTACTTGTTCAGTCATCTCCTACTTGATTTCCCTGAAGGTCCTTGAACAGAAAAGCGATTCCTTACTAGAAATGGGTTTCCTTGAGGTAATTCATATTGTTCTCATTTTTCAAATAAATTAAGCCTAGAGCTATATTAAGTGTTGTCCTCAAAAGCCCACAGCCATTGCTTAGTAGAGCAGTGACTGGATCCCAGATTTTTTGGGGTCCAAAACCTGTGTTCTTCCTACTGTACTTTTCTATCTATCTTTCTAAAATGAGGTTTAGAATGAAAGATAAGTATTTAGAGAAAATCAACCCATTCTACCACTATAATTCACTAAGTGCAAAGATTTCCCCCCTAAAAATAACTACATGAAGCCAAAAAGAAAACAATTCCTTGATTGAATAAATTTTTGAAAAGATAAAGGTATTCACAGGAAAATATTTGTAATATTTTGTAGTTTTTCAACAACCTATTGGCCTCCCTGGTGGCGCAAGGGGTTAAGCAATGCAATCTGAAGCAATCTGCAGCCTCTGCAACAGGAGTTCGATCCCGGCCAGCCAGGGAGTAACCCACATGGCACACCTCTCCTGTCTCACCCGCTGCTCCCCTCAGTCAGTGTATTTCAGCCTGTTCTGTTCCCCACTGTCTCTGGTGAATCCTCTCACCCCCTGCATCTCTGGCCTGTACCCCAGCTCTTGGATGCATAAATAAATAAATCTTTAAAAAAAAAAAAAAACCTTGAAAAGAATATGGAACATGGAAACAAATTTTTATCATCCTAGCCAGAAATCTAGTTATGTAGAGAAGTGCCTGCTGTAAGCTCAGGCCTATAATTCATGAAGTCCAAAAACCAAGTGAAGGGGGACCCTAGAAAAGGAAAGTTAAAATACCAAGTTCAAGGTGACAGGTGGAGGACTATCACATTAAAGTCAAAGGGCCTCTGGACCTCAGTTCCTTTATTTGTAGAATGGGAATCATAACAGTATAAGTGAATTGGGAAGAACATATATGAAACTTAAATATTGCTATAGTCAACACGTCTCAGCTATTCTATTGACCACAGAAAAAGCAAAATTGAAGAAATGGGATCAAGAAATCAAGGCTAGACATATCAAGGCTAGAATTAAGGCTAGAAGGAGGATTAAATTAAGGCTAGAAGGACAATTTTATTCAGAGCCTGATGTAACAAAAGCCAGTTCAAGATAGGGAGAGAGAGAGAACACTGACAGGGAGAGTGAGAACTAGGGAGGGAGTGAGGCAGAGAGAGAAGGAGGAGAGAGAATTTCACAAAATCAGCACCAAGATGAAAACAGTCTTTCCTCTGACATTCTGACTCGCCCTCTTTTTATGCATAACAGAGTATCAGAATATAACATACCACTCCTGAAAAATGGCCTCTTTCTAGCAGTATTAAAAGAAAAGGAAATCACAGTAAAAGAGGCACGTTTGACTGATCACTTCTAATCAGAAATTTAAGGATCAGCATATAATTCATCCTGTTCCCTTTCCCTTCCATGAAGACCATGGAAGCATGTGTGGCAATGAAATATCCATATCCTGGGCCCTTAAGTGTCAGTGGTGAGCAGTGCACCCCTTGAAGACCTTATTTGACTACATTATTCCCCAGAAATAAATTCTCATTGTTATAAATCACTGAGATTTAGGATTATCTGCTACTGCAATATATTCTAAACTATTGTGTTCTCAAAGAGTGGTCCAGGAATAGCAGCATCTGCATCGTTTGCACACTTAATAGAAATGCAAATCATTGAGTCCCTCTCAAACCTATTTGATCGGAAATTCTGTTAATCATTTTGCCATTTCCACTGTTTATAGTGTAGTACTCTGACTTCATTACAAATTCTGAGAAGACTAAAAGACTTCATTACAGAAAAGATTTAACAGCATTGCATCTTATGACTTTCTAATATTTAGATTCTACTCCCTTCTCCCCCTATAAAAATTTTTTAAAAATAAATAAAATTACAAATATTTAATTTACTTTGTCTGAAATATAATGGCATCTACAAAATGATGACAGAGGCCCTTTGAGACCTATTTTAATGATTTTATATATCTATATAATATCTACATATATAGATATAGATATTATTTATATATATATGTATATATATATACAGTTTGTAAAATAAGTGATTGATGTTTGTGGGCAAATAAATTCCAAAGGGATTACAAAGGTTTATCCAAAGTTAGATATGCTCTGGCAGTTTTGTTTGCCTTGTTTTTGAAATTACCTTAAAAATGTCTTTGCTTGGGAATTGTGTTCCAGGGTCATCTAGGAGAGAGGTGAATTAGATTCAGTCCACAGCAAAGAGGCCTTAGTGGCTGGAGAAGGGTAGGACAGTTAAATACGGGATAAGGTCAGAGATATAGCAAGAGTAAGACTGTATAGGACAGTACCTTATAATCTATTGCAAATTTTTAAATTTTCACTCTTGTAGGGTGTAAATAGTTGTTTCAAGAAAAAATATATTCTGTGATCATATAACCATGGATTATGTGAAGTAAAATCAGTGTTTTTAAAACTTTTCTAGCCTTTGTTCATTGCAACCTATGTTTGTCCACAAAGGTCAAAATAAGGGGGTTGTAATTGTATGGGGAATATAAAAATAAAATTTAAATTAAAAAAATTATGCATGTCACATAGGTGGAATTCAACAAATATTTCAAAATAAAGTTTTTGCACATGAAAAAATAAATAAATAAATAAATTATGCCCATATGTTTTTGGACCTAAATTATTTCCATAACTTTTGGAAATGGAATTTCCATTTTGTTGAATACAATGGCTTGATAAATTCCAAAGCTCTAGCATTGTATTCACCATATAGTTGCAGTTTGATGAAGTACACATTTGTATACCTGTACAAAACACACAAAAATGCTGATATCTTTATGCTTAAGAAAATATCCCATGGGATTCAGTACTTGTTTCTTTTTTTTTACATTTTGTAGTAAAAGGATTTTCACTTAATAGTGGGTGAAATCCAATAAAATACACACATTAAGGCTTTTCCATAGCCCATTGAAAATATATGTAGTGTAAAAAAAACCTTCTTTTTATACAAAAAAAAAAAAAAAAGGTGACTGCGCTACAGAAAGGGGCATGACACTGCTACATAGCTGAGCATACATGGGTAGATTAAGTGTCACCAGAAGGGAAATAACAAAATTGAAGATCTGACTTTAGAAAATTAATCTTTGAAATTTTAGAAAAATCATGAATTTAATATGTAAAACATGAATGTAACATGCAAAAAATGCCTCAGGGAACATCCAGGTAGTTACCCAAAAGATAGTAGAAAAATAAGTTTATATTAAAAAAAAAAACACCAGAGGTAAATAAATAGATTTTAGAATCAAACTGAAATAATATTTATGACATCTACAGTCACACTACTTATATGAAGAAAAGAATGAAGGATCATTCATCCCATCTATAGAAGGAGGATTAGGCTCTGAATTTTATATTTGAGTTATTCTTTTGTGATTGCTCTTTGCTAGCTCATTTTTATCTTGAAAATATGCAGCTTGATTCCAACATCTATTTCTCAACAAATTTTATTTTCTATTATTCAGTATCTTCATATTTGGGCTTATTGAAGTTCACCAAGAAATACAAAGGGGTGGAAGAAGGAAGGAAGGAAGGGAGGGAGGAAGAAGGAAGGAAGGAAGGCAGGAAGGAAGGAAGGAAGGAAGGAAGGAAGGAAGGAAGGAAGGAAGGAAGGAAGGAAGGCAGGAAGGCAGGCAGGCAGGCAGGCAGGAGGAAGGAAGGAAGGAAGGAAGGAAGGAAGGAAGGAAGGAAAATTAAATATAGAGAGGGGAGGATAAGGGAGAGAAGGGGATGGGAAAAGAGGAGGAGGAAGAGAAAATAAAAAAGCAATGAAGGAATGGAGGGAGAGAGGGAGGAAGGAAAGAAAGAAAGAAAAAAAGAAATGAAAAGAAAAGAAGAGAAAGAAATGAAAGAAAATATATCCAATCACTCGGTTTCCTTCTTTAGACATTGCTGTGCTTCTGTTTTATGTCATCACTGGTTTTTTTCCAAACCAAATAATGTGACAAGAGTAATATATCCAAAAGATGACTCACCTTTCCAAAATATTGAAAGATAATTTGACTCACATCTCAAAAATCACCTTCATTTTTCCTTTGCCTTTTTTTTTTCTGGAAACAAAAAACTGGATATTTTGGTAACAGAGTAACTTGGATCTTTTGCTTAGTATTTTAGTGGCAAATTTGACCTAATGTACCAAATTAGCAAAATGAATCATAGTATAGTGAACATTCGCTGGCCAGATTTATTCAATTTCTACTATACAGTCACCTATAGTCTCTCAAGGGAAATGTTTCCACCTTCTAAAGGCCATATGCTATATTCTTGACATACTGTAGTTTTAATGAGGAATGGTTTTTTCATTGAACTTGGTCATCAGATTAAATCATATCGAGTTCTAGGGCACTGCTTTTAAATGTGAATACTTGAATTTGATTCAGAACTATGAAGCATGCTAAGAACTTCAGTTGGTTAATCCTGCTGGAATCTTAGTCTCTAAAAACCAAAATCACGGAAGTATGTTTTGGCTTTACCTCGCAGACATTTTTCCATTGCCATAGTCTTTTGTTTTAAAATTATTCCCTTGAGAGCTGCTAAAAGAGACTTTTATATCTGCATTTCCTTAACTCATGTTTCAATTCAATTAAAGATAAAGCCACTAGATAAGTTATTTTAAGTGAAGAAGAGAGAATACCCAGTTTATTTCTTATTATTCAACACAGAATGATATTATCATAATCAAATATTTTATAAAACCTATCCTGAATAATGACCAATGCTTATTTAGTGATGTCACCAGAAATAGCACACTATCACATTCATCTCTGAGCCCATGAAAGCCTAACACAGAAACATTTGCCAACACGTATCAAACAGGTTTCCTTTTAAGGTAGCAAGCTAATTTTTAGGAATCAGTAACTTTACTTTTTTAGTAATAGATAACTTTGTGTATCACCATGAAACCCAAGTGAATTAATGTGCTTGGGAACTTTATTAGAGGAAAACAACAATGACAATAAACATGTTGAGTACTTATGTGTGTGTGCAATGCTATCTCACAACAATCCATGAGATAGGAACTTCTTAAGTCTCCTTTTTTATTCCCAACTACAAGTGAGAAAATTAAAGCACATCAAGATGAATTAAGTTATGACTGGCACATAGGGTAGAACTAAGATTTGACAGAAGAGAGTTAGAATTCAACATGTATGCTTTGAACCCCCATACTATACTAACTCCCAAGTAGAAAGAAAGGAAAATCAAAAAAGAAGAATGAGAATCTGGCAAGATAGTGGCATCATGAAGATGTTGGGCTCACCTCCAATATACACAACTAAATTTTAGTAAAACAAAACCAAAAAATAGTGAGGGAAAAATGGATGACCACAACACACTAGGAACAGTGGTCCAGCAGAGAGGGAATAGGGAAAACTTTAGGTGAAATTTGCGTGGAGTAATAATGGGACAGTGCAACCCACTTGAGGGAGGAGCAGCTGTTGTGCAGAACCTATGACAACTATTGACTCAGGCACACACTAAGCTTGGGAACGCCTGACATCATGCACTGCACACTAAATAAGGGGCTGTGTGAGTTACAGCCAGGGCTGATACACTGTTGGAAACCTTCAGGGACAGGGACACAGAACAAGGACTTCTGACTTGAGACTGAGGCTCTTACTATAGAACTGGAACCTGAATTCACAGGAAGAACAGGTCCTGAACTCACAGGGAGAACAGGTCAGAGAACCTGGGTCTACTTACAGAAAAGCTACCACTCAAATTCCAGGCTGAGATACTCAAAATACCTGCCACTCCCATCCTAGGACTAACACTAAAACAAATGCTTGAACAAATTAAGAGTGCAAGCATCTACCAATAACAAGAGCAAACACCCCAATATAAGATTGTGCTAGAAAATAAAAGACAACACCTCCATATCACAATGCTGCATCTAATGCTTAAAAATAGCCAAGAATACAAGTGGGCAAGAAACCATAAGAGATACTAAGATCATATCAATAAAAGTAAAGGTAAAAACCATCTGAGGGGCAACCTGGTGGCACAGCGGGCTGAACGCAGTGCAGCACTGTGAAGTGTTCACAACCTCTGCAGTGCAGGTTTTGATTCCTGGCTGGCCAGGGAGATTCCCACATGGCATGGCAGTCCTCTCCTGTCTCACCCGCTGCTCCCCTCAGCAGTGTTTTCAGTCCTTCTGACTGTTCTGCTCCCTGCTCTGTCTCTGGTGAATTCTCTCACTCTCCCACCTATCTGGCCTGTACCCAGTTCTTGTATAAATCAATAAATCTTTTTTTAAAAAATCTGATAATATCAATAAATGAAAAAAAAAAAAAGCACTGACAGCCTGAGGTGATGGCCATGTGCACCCTGATGCTGCTGCAGCAGCTGTGGGCTGCCCTGCTGGTGGACACAGGTTCCAGGAGTCCTGGAAGCAGCCTGGCAGGTACTCTTTTATTTTGCCCTGTTGGGCTTTACATTAAAAATCAGACAGATTTTGAGTAGAGGGCAAGGAACTTTGGAAACTCAATCCTCTTTTGATGAGTACCCTGGGCAAGGCCCTAAGAATACCAGCCAGGAGACATCCATCCCTGAAGCCCTCCAGGAACAGACACGGCACCAGCTCCTCTCAAATTACCAACCATTGACCTGGCTACATTGAAGCTGGCTCTGGGTATCCTCAGCCTCCAAAATCGGAAGGCTCACCAGCAAGCCGTGAACGCCCACCTCGATGGCCAGATCCAGAGGCTGCAAGGGCAGCTACAAGAGGAGCTGGAGTCACACCATCAATGAGTCCTGGCGCTGGATATCAGGAGAGCAGAGGAGGAGCAGCACCTGACCATCTTAAAGCTGCTGCTCAGTGCCTGCCAGGGCCTGGACTCCGTTCTTCAGGCCCAGGACCTATACAAGAAGATCATCCACACCCAGACCACAGCCCTGCGGAGAGCCACTGCCTGCCACCAGTAAGAGCTCCACCACTGGGAGCAGAGGGCTCAGGAGAGCCAGGAGGCTGCCATGGCCAAGGAGACAGCTCCAGAAGCTCAAAATGTACAATGGATGCCTCAGGCAGGAGCTGGCCAGATGGGAGGCCAAATACCATCTTTCCCCATGTGAGCCTGGTGCCCCTGGGGCTCCTCCCTAGAGGCCCTGTGCTGCCAGGGGCTTTCCTGAGTCCAGCTATGGTGGGGCCTGGGAGTTGGGTCCCCTCCAGCTACTGACACCCCTTCCTGTGAGCTGTGCCCCCATATTGAATGCCCCATAGATGCCTCACCTCATAATATCTAATATAGTTTGGTAGTTGAAGATTGTATTTTTTTTAACTTTTTTTTTTAGATTTATATATTTATATAAGCACTGGGTACAGTCAGAAGCGCGGGAGGGTGAGAGAATTCACCAGAGCCAGAGCGGGGAACAGAACAGGCAGAAGGACCGAAGTACACTGCTGAGGGGAGCAGTGGGCGGCAGGAGAGGTCTGCACGGCATGTGGGATCCTCGACCGGCTGCAGGGGATTGAACCATGCTGCAGAGGCTGCGGGCAGCTTCGCAGACCAGTGCTCAACTGCTGCACCACCGGGGAGGCCCCGAAGATATTATTTTAAATTAAAATTGTTGATTATTAAAAAAATAAAAATAAAAATAAAAATAAATAAAATGTCCTTGTCCAAGAATAACCACAATGAGATACCATCTCACTCCTTTGAGAATGACACATCTTAAAAAGATCCCCAACAACAAGTGTTGGAGAGGGATGTGGAGAAGGAAGAACCCTATTTCCTTAAGTCAGAAAAACAAGCATCTGAGAATGAACTTCTCCAATGTAATGAAGACACAATTCATTATCACTATGCTGATTTTATTATATATATTTTTAATTATTAATTTATTTATTACATAGATGGAGAAGCAGTGATAATATTAAATGAAACAAGTCAAGGAGGGCGGAGCAACATGGCGGCGAGGAGACGCTGCGAGTAAGATCTCCCATTAAAAAAAGTTAATAGGGAGGAAAAGCGGCAGGTCCCAGTGAGAACTGGGACACAGAAGATAAAGGGGTGACTCCAGCAAACTACCCGAAGAAGAAAGTGGCCATAAAAGAGGACTAGAAGGGAGGAAAGCGCAGAACCCTGCTCCCCTCCCCCACCCACAGAGTCTGCACTCTCAGACCGTCAGAGAGGAGGAAAAAAACACACTAAAACGACCAACAAGAACAAACTACGCAGCAAGCGGGACTGTGAGTGGAAAGGAACTATTGCAGCCAACACACCCCGTGAACGGGAGCTGCGGAGAACCCTGCAGGATTCGCCGCGGAGGTGAGCGAAGGGCTCCGGGCGCCATTAAACAGAGACCCCGCCCCCCAGGAGGAGGCCAGGACCAGCACACAGCCCCGGGCCGCCCGGTAAGCTTGTGCGGAAAAGCTGCGGGCTGGAAAAGCAAACGTGGATCGGGATCGAGCGGAAAGGTGGTGTGCTGGAAAAGCAAATGCGGATCAGGATCGGGATAGCACGGAAAAGCAGCGCGGTTGAAAAGCAAACGAGGATTGGGATCGCGGCTGCCCAGGTCCCCGCGCCTGCGACCTAGGCTTGCAGGGAGACGCGCGCGAAGACCCTCACTGAGGTGAAAGTCCCTCACTGAGTATCCAGGAACCAGGCACCCAGGCACGGGAGCGGGGTGCAAAAGACGCCATTCTGTGGACTCTGAACTGGGCTACAGCCCGCGTCCTGGACCTGAGGGCTTTGGAACTGAGATCCAGAGCACAAAATTCGGGGCGTGGGTTCTCCACGACGGTGGGGCACAAGGCAGACACAGCACCCCAAAGCCGTTGAGGTTTGCCCTACCATTCCCGCTCTGTTTCCTGTCCCACGGGGTGAAAAAAAAAAAAAACAGCTCCCCAAGGGCTGTAGGAGAGATCTCTGGTGCCACCTAGCGACTTGAAACCAGCAGAGGCTCCTGGAGGAGCTAGTGGCCAGCTGGGAAGTTAGCCCACGCCGGGCCCCTGCCGACCAGTAGTCTGAGCCCACAGGGGGAGCGAGTACCCAAAGCCGGGGCAGACCAGGCGCGCAGAAGAGTGTGCCTGACTCTGGACACACAGAGAGTGTGTCCCGCATCGCCATTTTAGAACAGGGACATTTCTTCAGTAAACACTGCCTGCAGAAGGCTCCCTCAGGAGCCAGAGGTGAGCCGGGGAAGTTCGCCCACACCAGAACACCTCTGGCCTGCAGTCCAAGCCCAGAGGGGGAGAGGGAACCCACCGCCGGGGCAGACCAGGAGCACAGGGGAGTGTGTCCCCACATCGGCATTTTAGAACAGGGACCTTTCTTCAGTAAAGACTGCTTGAAACCGACAGATGGCTCCCGGAAGAGCCAGAGGGGAGCAGAGAAGCTCACCCAAGATGCCGGCCAGTCCCAGCAACACAGTGTCCCAAAGCATACAGCAAATTAGAAAACAGACAGTAGGGAGTAGAAGAACCACACGCAACAAAGCAACTCCTCAGGGAAGAAGCACACCACAAAAAGAAAACCAGCCCCCAGATTGCAATGACAGTAACTTGGAAGAACTTCTGAGCCTTCCAGAAAGAGAATTTAAAATTGCCATGATTAAAAAAATGACAGAACTCATAAAGGAAAACAATGATAAGGGAAAAATAATCAACGATCAGAAGAATGAAATTGAGTCCCTAAAGAGGGAAGTAAATGAAATGCAGGAGATCAAAGAATTAATGGAAGAACTAAAGAATTCTGGGAAAAGCAATGAAAGCAGAATAGATGAAATGGAAGAACGAATAAGTTCTCTTGAAGACACAGAAATAAAAAGACCCAAAACAGAAAAGGAAAGAGAAGTACGAAGGAAAAAGAACGAAGATAAACAGCTGGGACTACATCAAATTAAAGAGCTGGTTCTTCGAAAAAATAAATAAAATAGACAAACCCCTAGTCAGGCTCACAAAGGAAAAAAGGGAGAAAGCACAAATAAACAGGATCAGAAATGAAAGAGGAGAAATCACAACGGACACAGCAGAAATAAAAAGAATAATCAGTAACTACTATGAAGAGTTGTATGGAAACAAGTTCAACAATCTAGAGGAGATGGACAAATTCCTACAACTCTACAATCACCCAAAGCTAGATAAAGAAGAAATAGAACACCTAAACAGACCAATTACAAGCAGCGAAATTGAAATGGTAATCAAAAACCTCCCCAAAAACAAAAGCCCAGAACCTGATGGATTTACAAACGAATTCTACCAAACATTCAGAGATGAACTGGTGCTTATCCTTCACGAACTCTTCCAAAAAATTGAGAAGGAAGAGACAATACCAAACACGTTCTATGAAGCCAACATTACACTAATACCAAAACCGAATAAGGACAACACAAAAAAGGAAAACTACAGGCCAATCTCCCTAATGAACACTGATGCAAAAATCCTCAACAAAATTTTAGCTATCAGAATCCAACAATGTATCCATAAGATAATTCACCATGACCAAGTAGGATTCATTCCAGGGACACAAGTATGGTTCAACATCCAAAAATCAATCAACGTTATCCAACACATCAACAAAAAGAAATATAAAAACCATATGATAATATCAATAGATGCTGAGAAAGCTTTCGACAAAGTGCAACACCCATTCATAATAAAAGCCCTTGAAATTCTTGGGATACAAGGAACATACCTCAACATCATAAAGGCCATCTATGAGAAGCCAACAGCGAGTATCATTCTCAATGGTGAAAAGCTGAAAGCAATTCCATTAAGATCTGGAACAAGACAAGGATGCCCACTCTCACCACTGCTTTTCAACATAATACTGGAAGTCCTAGCCAGAGCAATAAGACAAGAGAAAGACATCCAAGGAATCCAAATAGGAGAAGAAGAAGTCAAACTATCACTATTTGCAGATGATATGATAATATACATAGAGAACCCCAAAAACTCCACAGAAAAACTAATTCAACTCATCAATCAGTTCAGTAAAGTGGCAGGATACAAAATCAACACACAAAAGTCAGTAGCCTTCCTATACACAAACAATAAATCTGAAGAAGAAGAAATCAAAAAAACCATCCCTTTTTTTATTGAAACAAAAAAAATCAAATATTTGGGAATAAATCTAACAAAACAGATAAAGGACCTATACAAAGAAAACTATAAAACACTGTTAAAAGAAATAGAAGAAGACACAAAGAAATGGAAAGACATCCCCTGCTCATGGATTGGAAGAATAAACATTATTAAAATGGCCATCCTACCAAAAGCAATACACAGATTCAATGCTATTGCAATCAAAATTTCAATGTCATTCTTCAAACAAATAGAACAATTATTGATGAAATTCATATGGAATCACAAAAAACCCCGAATAGCCAAAGCTCTCCTGAAAAAGAAAGAAGGGAATGGAGGCATCAAACTCCCAGACTTCAAACTATACTACAAAGCCATAATCATCAAAACTGCATGGTATTGGAACAAGAACAGACATACAGACCAATGGAATCGAATAGAAAATCCAGAAATAAACCCACAGATTTATGGTCAACTAATCTTTGACAAAGGAGCAAAGACTATGCATTGGAGCAAAGAAAGTTTGTTCAATAAATGGTGCTGGGAAAACTGGGTTGCTACATGCAAAAGAATGAAGCTTGACCACTACCTCACACCATACAAAAAAATCAACTCAAAATGGATTAAAGAACTAGACATAAGACCTGAAACCATAAAATATATAGAAGGAAATATAGGTGAAACACTACGGGATTTGCACATCAGAGACATCTTTACAGATACATCACCCAAAGCAGTGATAGTGAAGGCAAAGATAAACAGCTGGGACTACATCAAATTAAAGAGCTTCTGCACAGCAAAAGAGACAATAACAAAAACAAAGAGAAACCCCACTGACTGGGAGAACATTTTTGCACCCAACACTAATGATAAAGGACTGATCACAAAAATCTGCAAAGAGCTGATGAGACTCAACAACAACAAAGAAAATAATCCTGTCAAAAAATGGGCAGAAGAGCTAAAAAGAAACTTCTCTGAAGAGGAAATGCAAATGGCCAACAGGCATATGAAAAAATGTTCAACATCACTTGTCATCAGGGAAATGCAAATCAAAACTACCATGAGATACCATCTTACACCAGTGAGAATGGCACACATTAAAAAACTAGCAACAACAAATGTTGGCGAGGTTGTGGAGAAAAAGGAACTCTCCTGCACTGTTGGTGGGAGTGCAAACTGGTCCAACCACTATGGAGAGCTGTGTGGAGATTTCTTGACCTACTAAACATAGAGCTTCCATATGATCCAGCAATTCCACTCCTAGGTATTTACCCAAAGGACACAGAAACATCAATTCCAAAGAGCACCTGCACCTCTATATTTATAGCAGCACTGTTTACAATAGCTAAGCTTTGGAAACAGCCCAAATGCCCAAAAATAGATGACTGGATCAAGAAGATGTGGTACATAAACACCATGGAATATTACTCAGCATTCAAAAAAGATAAACACATGCAATTTGCAGCAACATGGATGGCACTGGAAGGGATCATGCTCAGTGAAATAAGCCAAAAAGAAAAAGAAAAATACCGGATGGTCTCACTCATAGCAGGCATCTAGAAAACTTAAATAAGGGACCAGGAAAATGAATAACTATAAGAAAGTGAAAATCAAAATCAACAAAAAACTATGAACCAGAGACACTTTTTGGGGGTGGGGGGTGGGAGCGGAGGGATTGGGGTCAGAATGGGGGAGTTGCAATTGTATAGGGAATATAAAAATAAAATTTATTATAAAAAAAAAGAAAGAAGTCAAATGGAGAAAGATAAATATTGGATAGTGAGTGTCACTAATATGTGGAATATAGAGAAAACAAATGAAGGAGCAGATAAAGAAAAACTTAAAATCTAACCCTTGGAATCTGACTATAGAACTGAAGCATCAGGGGAGGGGTGGGGTAAGGGAAAGGTGAGAACAAAAGAGGGAAGGAAGCACTGTGAACTATGGTTGTGGATAGACTATGGGTGACTGCACCTAAAAAAGATAATATTTTATCTGTTATATGGGAGTTACCTTTTAGCAAGAGTGACCAAAAAACCTTGGTTTGCCAGGAAGGACCCCAGTATTCTTCTGTTCCATCTTTAATATCAATTATTCTACTTTTCATTTTAACTATGTTCTTGTTCTGTTACAAATTTTATGATTATCCAGATACCACCATTCTGTTAATTTCTCCAAAAAGGATAAAATAAATGATATCAAAGGCAATTTCATTTTCTAAGTTTCTCTGCACTGAAAACCAATAATTCTTAGGATGTGGTCAGATATTTAGTGTGGTCTTAAAAAAATAAGTATAATTTTAAGAATTATATTTTAGCTTTCCAAAAGGCCTATACCATAAGCACCAAACAAATTAAACTAAAATATCCAAAATCTTCTGGTCATATTTTCAAGCTGTCTACTTTTTTTTTTTAAGATTTCTTTTTAATTATTTATGGATACAAAATCTGGGCTGTAGGCCAGAAGTGCAGGGGTGAGAGGACTCACCAGAGACAGAGTGGGGAGCAGAACAGGCAGATCTACTGAAACACACTGCTGAGGGGAGTAGTGGGTTAGACAGGAGAGGTCTGCTGTGCTGTGTGGATTAGCTCCCTGGTGGGGATGGAACTCATGCTGCAAACGCTGGCGATAGTTTGGTAGTGCTAAGACTTTAACCCCTGAGCCATCGGGAGGCTCTCAATCTGTTGTCTTTCAAGGAGGAGAAGACTGCTTGAAATATTAAAACTCTTCATGTTCATCAAATGAGGCTGAATCAACAGTCATTTCAGATTCTTTATAAAACTATTTTGTGAAACAACCAGTTTTCAACATGCCCTCTTGTAGTGGTGTTTTCAACCCACGTTTTCTTTTCTTTGCTGAGTTTGATAAACACATGACTGATGCTTTAACTTAGTATTTTCTTGTGATCTGCTTTCTTATTTATTAGATGACCTGTGTTACTCTCTGATTTATTCTATTTCTAGTCACATTGTTTTAAATCCAAATAGGAGCATGGGAATAACTCAGAGAATGATCATTAGTTTTTTTTTT
Source organism: Talpa occidentalis (assembly GCF_014898055.3). Taxonomy (NCBI): domain Eukaryota; kingdom Metazoa; phylum Chordata; class Mammalia; order Eulipotyphla; family Talpidae; genus Talpa; species Talpa occidentalis. The sequence continues at coordinate 90,418,040 of NW_023602073.1, forward strand.
TTTTTTTTATTGCTTTGTAACAAATTACCACAAACTTGTAACATTATCTCATAGTTTCCACTTATCAGGAGTCCAGACACAGTTGAACTGTGTTTTCTGTTCAATCTCACAAAACTAAAATCGAGGTGTGGGCTTTCTTTTCTGGAATTTGAGGGTCCTCTTCCAAGCTCATGTAGCGCTTGGCAGAATTCAGTTACTAACAGTTATAGGACTGAGATTACTGTTTTCTTGCTGTCAATCACAGGACATTCTTGGCTATTTGGGGCTTCTATTGTTCCTTGCCACATAGCCTTCTCATAGGCACTCTCATGACGTGACAGCTTATTCTTCAAAGCCATCGAGAGGAAAGTCTCACAAGAGGGCAGAGACCATATTTAAGTGCTTTCACTTCATTATGTCAGACTTATCCATGTGAATAACAAAATCGCCTGTACCCACTCTCCTTCATGTGTAATCTAGTAATCTTGTCAAAGGACTGTTGCTCCATCACCTTTGCCATATCCTTTTGGCTTAAATCACTAGTTTTTCATTCAATCAAACCAAGGAGTTTATACAAGGATGTACTCATTGGAAGTTTATCCACCTCAAGGTTTGCCCACCACAGACAGTGTCAGATCTTTCATTTTCTTTGAAACTCCCTAGAGTAACTGGTAAACAAAAAATAGTGAGTAAATATCTGCTGTTTTGAAATCTTGAAGAGGAAAGTTACCACCGGATATTTCCAAAAGACATCCTCAATAGAAGAGTGTTGGTATTGGGAAGTGCGGCATCAAGATGTGCAAGCTCATCTTGACAAACTCACCAAATTTTAGGACTGAATTAGAGATTCAACAGAGGTCCCAGCATTTCTTTAAGAAAAAGTTTTCCAAACAATCTTTCATATAAATTTTCTCTGTTTTCTATTTGTTTTAAAGACAAATGCATTCCATTGTTGAAGGTGAAGAAGAAAACAGTGCAGATATTTGTAGTGACCAGGCAACAGAGAGTTACTAAGTCTAACCCAGTCATCAAAAGCCATGAAATGCCTCGTTTATTATAGATCAGCACTTAAGTGAAGTAATTTTTTTGCAGAAATGTGTTTTCCCTAATCAGCAGTTCTATTATAAAAATAAACTAATCTTTTGGGTCATCTAGGAAGATACAAGAAGGATTCATTTGTGTAGCCATGTCATTTCATAATGTTTTTGCAATTTAGATGATTAGTTCTACTTTAGTAACATGTAAAAATAATAAAAATATTTATAAAATCTTATAAACATAAAACAAATGCTCAAATGTACCATGGAAGGAATAAATTATGGGCAAAGGAAGAGCAACCACTTTCACCTGCTCATGTGTTTCACATGTGTAGCTCACTGGCAAAGAATGTGCTTATGAGCTTTGGGGAATAAACCAAACCATGTAAATCTGTTTTCACTAATGTTACCAAAAAACGCATGATCTGCCAACACCGTTCCAATGTTATAAATTCAACTGAGGAAAAGTGCTTGTTACTCAGCAGGAAATGGAGTCATATCTCATCTGGGACTTATTTGTTCCCTCTGTAATGATAATTTTGTAAAATAAACACCTTCAACTCATTTTTCTATACCTATGAAATCTCTCAACTATATTAAGGAAGTAAGTTTCCTTTTTTTAAACACTGAATACTTATCCTGCAAAAAGCAATAAACCCAATAATAGGGTACAAATGACACATGAAAATTAACCTGTATTGTGTCTTTGAGATTTTCTAAAGATTTCTAAAACATCTCAAAACTCTTCATCAAATATATTTCTGCAGGAAATTTGCAATAGCTAATCTTTTTAAGGGAGAAAATTTATTACATATAAGTCTATATTAAATCTTACTAAATCCCTGCAAAAGGAAACTCATAGAGATAATAATAAAGTCTATAACTCTAGGCAATAACAAGAAACAATGGGCCATGATGTGAAGTCCCAAATCGTTGGGGAGTTATAAAAAGACCTGAAGACATTGTCTTTATAGTTTAAAGATATGAAGGGCAATATTTACTATTATCTGATCACAATATATTTAAGTACACATTTATCACACAACTTATTTCCCCTCATTTAAGTATAAAGTATGAATTTTGAAAGCGAGACTCCATAGCATAACTCATAATTTCCCTCTCATGAAAAATTGGAAGGTAAATTAAAAGCATTAGCTACTATTGTTATTTTCAAAGTTTCTTTATAAATTTAGATGTATTAGCTACTATAATTCAGTGTGTTATGTGAATTTATTGCTTATGACCATAAAGAAGGAATGTTAACTCTATAGTCTTCACAGTGTCTCAAAGAAGGAAGATAAAGTTGGGATGTTTGCTGAAATTTTATAATCACATTTATAGTACACATTTCAATAAGGGGAATGGTTAGAGTACAATTGAGATTTTTATTTATTTTATTTATTTTGTGTAGAAGAACTGGGTGTAAGCCAGAGGTGCGGGAGTGAGAGGTCTCACCAGAGACAGAGTGGGGAGTAGAACAGGCACATCTGCTGAAATAAGGGGAGGAGTGGGAGAAACAGGAGAGATCTGCTGACCCATGTGGGTTAGCTCCCTGGCCAGGGATTGAACTCAGGTGGTGGTCACAGTGGGCCGATCCATTGGTAGCACTGAGACTTAACCCCTAGGCCACCAGGAGGTCTGGTTACAGTACATTTGAATGTCTGCTTTAATGGTTTAAAAACGCATTTATTGTAATTATATGTTACTAAAGAATACATATCATCTCAAAGTACAAATACATTATAAAACAATATGGCACAAATCCTTATAGTATCTTTCTAGACAACCCAAAATATTAGTTCATTTTCATAATAGAACTATAGGTTGGGGAAAAAATAAGAAGAGTAATTCATTTATCTATGTATTACTAAAAGTCTATCTATTATAAAAGGGGCATTTAATGTCTTTGATGACCAAGTAAGTAGTACTCTGCTGACTAGTCATGATGCATGCTTATACTACTCCTTCACTCTACACCTAGAAAGCTTATACGACTTATAAATTTTTCTTCAAAACAGATAAAGGAATTGGTTGTTATTGGGGCTTCCCTGGGGGCGCAGCAGTTGAGTGTTGGGCTCTGAAGCTGCCCGCAGCCTCTGCAGCGTCAGTTCTATCCCCAGTCACCGGCAAGTGTCCCACATGGCGTGCAGACCTCTCTTGCCATGCCCACTGCTCCCCTCAGCAGTGTGTTTCATCAGTCTGCCTGTTCTGCTCCCTGCTCTGGCTCTGGTGAATTATTTCACCCTCCTGCGCTTCTGACTGTACCTAGTGCTTGTATAAATAAATAAATAAAAATCTAAAAAAAAAAAGAAAAGGTTATTTTTATTTAATTTTACCTTCAGATAAATAAATTTGGGATTGAGACCCTTATTGAATTCATAAATTACTCTTGAATTTGGAGAGGATTTCAGATCCACCAATGGATGCCATACTACTTCTCTACATCAACATTCTTATATTTGAACATGTCTTTTGGAACTATTCCAGTAGATTTTTCCTTTCTAAGTTTTCAAATCAACAAGTATTAACTAACAATCATTTGAGAGTCAAGTGCTATTGGGGAATTTGGAAGGTAATATGGTGACCATATTATTTCCCTGGCCAACATTGGTTTTAAATAATGTAGAGACATGACAGCATAGAACACAGGCCATAAGTAATAAATTAGAATGTAGATCACAAGGATACTTACCAAGTTAAATAAACAGAAATGTTTATCAAGCGCTAAAGTAAAAAATTTGGGGTGAAAAAATACCATGAATATAGAAAACTGAAATAGTATTTATGGAGAACCTAAAATATTGATATTGCAAATGCATTTTATCTTCCTGCTGTTATAGAAAATATCTTATGAAATTTTTTTTTTAAATAGAAAAATACTTTCTGAAGAAAACATGTTGCAGCACAATCCCAGTTGACATATAAATATATACTTGTCATTAGATAACTTGAAAAACAGTTAAGGAATTTAAAATAACCCTTATTTACCACTTTCATATATATTTTCAGAAATAAATTCTAATCATAGAACAAATATTTGAATGATAAACCCCATTCTTTTCTTTTTTAAGTGATAATTTTTTGAATAGGTGATATATTTACTTGATTCAAAAATGAAATGATACAAACAGGGAGAGAATGAAAATTCCCCTCTCATCCTATCCTCAGCACTCCATATTCCTATTTTTGAGATAATTTAGTGTATGAGTTATCCTGTGTAATTTCAGAAATATTTTGAATGTGCAAGCAAGCATACACACACACACACACACACACACACACGTATGTCTTATTTACTCTCATAAACCCTTAATATTAAAATTTTCAATCTTCTTCTGACAAAAAGCAGGATACCTTGTAGCTATTTACCTGCTCTTGGTGGTTAGCTTTAAAGCTTCTAATTAGCTTTTAGTTCCCTTACATTCAGAGCCTTTCTTTATACCCAGAAAGAAAAGCAATGTGAAATCAAAACAAAGGCATACATTTTATACGTAATACATAGTAGACACACAATTTGAACAACTATGCAAAGTACTGAGCGTTGTGGGGAAAATTTTGACTTGAAAACATTTTCACATAATGAAACTTTTGAACATTTTAATTGACTCCAAATTTAAACGTCCTAGAGAATCAGGTGTGCTAAATAGCTATTACACCCCTATGGTTGTATTCACAGTAGTATCTACTACTAAAATTAGATTGGATTTTACATTTTGTTTCTTGTTCTGGACACTATCATTTCAAAAGTATATTGGCACAATCATAAAACTAGAGAACACATATGTGAATAAGGATCTCTTAGGAAACTTGCTTATATGAGGATTGCTTTTAGAACTGAAGGATTATATTTTGGGGTAGATGAGCACAGAGAAAACATTTACATGAACTTCAAATGTGTGAAGGAGTTTCAAGTTGAAGAGTTATTGATGAATTCTAAATTGCTTCGGGAGGACTGACAGGGAATAGACTTCCTCAAGAAGTAACTGTCCTCAGAAACTGAAATTGTTAATCCTAGATTATTATATCCCCATGGTATAAACAAGTGATACCCAACTCTTTCCATGGAAGGGGGAAGAAGACAGGAAAAAGAGAGGATAGTCTATAAAAACATGAGTCTTGGGAAAATCTGCACTGAGGAAATGTATTGGGAAAGGATGAAAAAGAGGGCTCGGATTAGCCCTGAGGCCTACTAGGTTACACTTCCAATACCACCATCTGATCATTTACTCAAGATCAGACTCAAGTTTTCATTTTTCTCACACTAAATTACTGTCTTTGAAATATGCCTTACTTTTCATTGTCTCTACTGTTTCTTAAATTGGAAATACATTTAATACTGAGAACATTGATGGGGACCAGTGTGAGGTCCCCATAACTTCCCACAAAAATTTGCTCTTGGAAAGCATCCAGATTGATATTTTATGGCATCTAGATTTCCTAGTGCTGCAAAATTATTTCACTTCTTTGTAGCATAGCAATGAATTTATCTATCACACAAGCAAAATCAAAGTATTATAATAGTCTTTAATGAGTCAGAAAAATGTTTATGGCACTTTTAAGACTGGAAAAACTTCATTTAAAAGTACTGAGGCATAAGAGGAAATGAAGGGATGTACTAAGATTATTTGAAGACAGCCCTTATCGCTGAGGGAAATGCTTTATGAGCAAAGCCTGCTCACCACAGCTGGGTCGGTTTGGAAAGCATAGACAGAAGGGAAGGAAGAGTGGAAAGGGAACAATCACAGCATGAATTTAGGGATCTCCAGGGTGGAATTAGGAAGCACAACAGGAAGTTTTTATATACAAAAGAGAATTTTGTTAATGATTCTGACATTGATCATGGAATTTCATGAAATTTAACTATTGGGCAATAAATTGTGCATAAATGTGATGGCTCTGTGGTCAGTGTTGAACTAATGCCTAAAAGCTAAGTATGAAAATTAGTAAATATTCAACTTTAGAAGATTGCTACATTTATTGGTTTCAACAATCTATGGTTCCAGACTTTCTACTATCCGTTAAAATAAATAGCCCATGTTCTTTTTATTTCTGGAAGGATTTCATTGTTTAAGATACCTTATTTTAAATTATTAGATAGTATGAATCATTAGATCTTGTTTGGAAATTAAATCTCTTTTAACTTGAAGGCATAGTAAGACAAAGTAAGAATATGTGTGTATAAGAAACACTTAGGATTCTGTCACATACATCAGAAAGGCCCAGTTCAGTATGTGTACCACAATTACTTTTCAGTTAGTAATCCTGAAGTTTGATGTACATGATACCAATTATCCAATTTTATTACATAACTGATGCCTTACTAAACAATTAAGTTCTTCAAGACAGATGCATTAGGACTATTACTTTAATTTTGGTGTCATTATATCTATATAAAGAAAAAAATTTACTTAATTTTTCTGCACAGAAATTTGCTAGAATCCATAATTTAGCTATTTTACTGTATACTTGAACTCTACATTTTCCTTTATTCTATGGATCAAATCTCTATTTCTCACCCATATATACAATAGGGAGAATGTTTAATAAATTACTAATAAGATATGGTGTGCTAATTATTATAAGATAAACCCCTGATAAGATAAAAGTAAAAGTTAGCATCTCCAATTCTCTTTTCATCAGGTCATTTCCTCTGTCTTTGATGACCTCTATTAAGTATTTAAGCAGTTTGCTTGTGTTCATCAGTACTCGCACGCTGTCTAAAATTCCTGACAAAAATTCATTAGTGATCTCCTTAAATTAGTATTAATAAAATGCCAATGGGCCTAACCTTCACTGAGCCTGAGTTTTGCTCTTTGTACTCATTCCCAATCTAATTTGACTTTTGCTTTAATGAGTTCCTTTCCTTTCAGGCACAGACCTGCATTCATTTCCTTTTTGCAGTACTCTCTATCAATATGTTACTCTTAACTATAATGTAACCAGTGCATTCAGTTTGTACTTCATCATGAAAGTTGTTTATTCATTTTACAAAAATGATTTATGGATGAGAACTTTAAGTACACAGAAAGCAAGGCAAAAATAAGAGAATAACAGTTCTGATCATGAATGCAGGTGCTGTTTAAAACTCTGGTGCTTTGTACATAAAGAAAACTTTACATGTTGTAAGAGATTTCACAGGCTTTGCTAAGTGGGTTTAGATTATGCCTTGAAGAATACAGTTCCTGGGGTCCAATTCCCAATAAATATCTATATTCATTTAGAGGATAAAGAAATAAGGAGAGTCTTCATTTTATAGTTCAAATGGTGCTTAAAGCATCTGTAGCTGTCAACTTGAAATTAAAGTGAGAAGCCTGTTTACATGTAACAAGCATAAATCAACTCCAAATGATGTTCAAATTGGACAGAGTTTGGATTTTGTCACCAGAGTCCCAACATTTCAGTTTAGATTAACAACAGACTCTGTATTCTACTGTGTCTCTGGAAGGAATAATTTCTCTTCTTTCAGCTGCTAGAAAGAAATCCTGACCATATTAATTACTGTCATACAATGCTACAACAAAAGATAGAGACCTGGGCCTCCCCAGTGGCGCAGTGGTTGAGGGATGGGCTGGCCACAGCCTCCGCAGCGCTGGTTCAATCCCCGGCCACCGGGTGAGGGTCCCACATGGCGCACAGACCTCTCCTGCAGTGACCGCTGCTCCCCTCAGCAGTGTACTTCATCAGTCTGCCTGCTCTGCTCTCTGCTCTGGCTCTGGTGAATTCTCTCACCCTCCCGCACTGACTGTACCCAGTGCTTGTATAAATAAATAAAATCTTTAAAAAAAAAGATAGAGACCTGAAGCACAGAAATGAATTTTCCTAATTCTTGAAAATACAAATTTTTATTTAAAAAAAATCCATGTTAATATGTATAACTTAAACATAATGTGTCATACCCTTCACATTAATAAATTGTTTATTTGAAAATAAATAAAACTCACTTAAATGTTTTCTTTATATATAAAAGTATTCCACATACATATTATTTTAATCTATCTCTTAAGCTATCGCAGTAAATCTACCAGCAAATTTTATTATGTATTAATTTTGATTTGGATTAAAAAAATAAAAAAAAGAAAGAAAAGTAAATGTGATCAGTGGCAAGTATAAAAGTCTAGATTTAACGCATCCTGAAATTACTTAAAAATATGGCCAATACCTGAAGGAAAAGAGAAGAATTTTTTATTAAAAAGATAAATAAATGATCTGAAACCTGGGCTGATAACCTGGAGATGGTCTAAAAAGGCCTTGAAAGCTTTGCTTAGGCATATTTAGAACCACAAGTTCACCAACCCACCAATCTTTTTAAGGAGGCAGGTACTTAGTGACTTGACTTCTCATTGCCTCTACTTCCTCAAATTTGTAGAAGGAAAATAAATTGCTCTGTTTGAGACACAACTAGATTAGTGGAAAATATAGATATTGTCAATTCACTTCAAAAGGTTGTAAGGATTTAAACTAACATAATATTCTCCTACATCTCCCCACACTCATACATTCATTTACTCATTCCTTAATAATTTGATAGGATTCCACTCAGAAGAACAACAAATTATTAGTTAGGATGTTATAATGCAATGAAAAATCCTAGCATTTAAGTAACTTTGAAGGACTTTTACTTCTTGCTTAAGCTACAGTACTGTTTCCTCAGATAGGTGAGGCAACTTATCATTTTTCAGGATGCTTGGCTGTCAGCAGCTATACCATCTTCAAAATGTAGCTCTTAAAATCAACCTAAACAGTTGCTATTCTAATCTACTGATAAGGAAAAGGAGAACAGAGAAATGCTTGGGAGCTCGTACTTAATCAGTTTGGAAATCCAGGCTCCATTCACTAGAACTCAGTTACATGTCTGTTCACAGTTAAGCAAGGGATTCTGGGAAATATACAATGTTCTTTTCTATCTGTGGCCACTCATGATTTACCTAACCCAGTCTAGTCTCAGTTGCTTTTATCTATGAAACAAGAAAAATATATTACCTACCTCATTAGGTGGTAGTGTGGATTAAGTGAGTTACACATAAAACAATCTTAGCACCTAGTGTTTGACAAGTTCACACAGTTATAATTAGCACAAAGACAATTTTGCTCACTGACCCTCTATTGTAATTCCTTGTTACAATCATTTTCACTTCTTCTAAACTCAGGGAATTGCAAATGAAATATAAAGGGATTTCCATTCCAATTCAATTAGCCAGTGGGTTTGTTGATTTATTCAAGTCCCTCTTCAGTTTTAAGGTGGAATGAGACTTTTTCGGGTAAACCAAGACAAGAAGCAGCAACACATTCAGCCAGGCCTCACATACATGTTTCCTGCTTTGGCTCCTCCCTCCCCACTAGGAAGGAAATGTTAATGGGAGAAAAAAAAGAGTAAAGAAGGAAACTGTTTGGGTACGTAGGGATTTTATGACATTTCTCAGAGTCTAACTGAATTGTTGTTCAGATGTAGTCATGAGGGAGCTAGGGAAACGAGTATGGGAGAACAAGCATGCTGACATGTGGGAAAGTCTGTCAGTGGTTATCACTGACAGGTGTAAAACAGATCCATGTACAGAAGCTTCCAAACAGTAGGGACAGGGACTAAAATTTCAGCACAAGCAGAACTACTTATATCAATAGCTAGTTACATCTGTTTCAATTACTGGCAATCAGATAATCAGTTTGGACTCTGCTTCTCTTATTTACTGTTCTTTTTAATAGCCATAAGATAGATCACTTACCATTAAAGTTACTTTTTAAAAAAAAGATTTATTTAGGGCCTCTCCTGGTGGTGCAGGCAGTTGAGCGCCACTCTGTGAAGATGTCCGCAGCCTCTGCAGGGCCGGTTTAATCCTGGCCGCCGTCGAGGGTCCCACATGGCACCGCAGACCTCTCCTGTCTCGCCCGCTGCTTCCCTCAGCAGTGTATTTCGTCAGTCTGCCTGTCCTGTTCCCCACTCTGTCTCTGGTGAATCCTCTCACCCTCTCACACCTCTAGCCTGTACCCCGGTTCTTGTATTTTTTTTTAAGATTTACTTATTTATGCATACAAAAACTGGGGTACAGGCCAGAGGTGCAGAGCGGTGAGAGGAGTCACCAGAGACAGAGTGGGGAACAGGACAGGCAGACTGACGAAATACACTGCTGAGGGGAGCAGCAGGCAAGACAGCAGAGGTCTGCTGCACCATGTGGGTCACCTCCCTGGCCGGGGATTGAACTCGTGCTGCAGTGGCTGCAGAAAGCTTCATAGTGCTGTGTCTTAACCCCTTGTGCCACCAGAGAGGCCCCTAAAGTTACTTTTTAAAATATGTACAATTCAGTATTCCTAATATAGTCACAGAATTGTGCAAATACAATTCCAGAAAGTTTCATCACTTGCAAAGAAACTCTGCACCTGTTAACAGTCACTCCTCATTTCTCTCTTCCCATTGTCCCTGGCAACCACTAATCCACTGCCTGTCTCTATGGATTTGCCTAGTCTGGATTTTCATATAAATGGAATCACATATGAGGCCTTTTGGAAATGACTTCTTTTGCTTACCATAATGTTTTCAAGATTCATCTATATTGTGACATTTACCAATATTTCATTTCTTTTTATGGTTTAATAATCTTCTATATAATATACCACATTTTGTTTATTCATCAGTCAGTGATATTTGATTTGTTTCCACTCATTGATGACTGTGAATAATGCTACTGTAAACATTCACATACAAGTGTTTGTGTGAACATGTTTTCTTTTTCTAGAGTGTATTATTTAAGGTTAGGATTACTTGGCCATATAGTAACTCTGATTAAGTTTGTGGCATTGTAAATTGTTATGTTACGTTCCCATCAGTAATGTATGAGGATGTTAATTGTCCACATTTTGGGCCATATTTATTATTGTCCATATATTTATTATAGCTGTCTTCAAGGGTGTGAAGTCTCTTATGGAGACATTGATTTACAGATTTCTAATGTCAATGATGTTGAGCATCTCTTCATGTGCTTGTTGGCCATCTGTAAATCTTCTTTGGAAAGCTGTTTATTAAATCCTTCTCCCATTTTTCCATTAGGGAAATTTCAATAAAATGTCTTATGTTATTGTTAAATGTTAAGTATTTTATATAATCAAGGTAAAAATGCTTTATCAGATATATGACTTGCAAATATCTTCTCTAACTGCATAGGCATCCTATGTATTAATGGTATTTTATACTTTTGAAGTATAAAAGAATTTAATTTTGATGATGTCCAATTTATTCATTTTTTTTTCTTATACTGTTTATGCTTTGGGTTTCATGTCTAAGAAATCTTGCCTCAAATGTAATTGCAAGACTCAAGAATGTACAGAGAAAATGAATTCATGCAATGGAAATATTCTCCATATGAATACAGCACAACTGGACAGCTTTGCTTTCTCTGTCTCCCAGTTTCTGTAGTGTCTGATGGGCTTTCCATGGATACTTAAATGTCACCTGCAGACAAAGTTAAATTGCCTTGCTTTCAGCACTGTCCCCTGAATTTTAACAATACTATCCACCTCTTCTTTAAATTGGTTTTGCTTTTCTCCTACCTTTATGCTGTTGTTCAATCTACTTCACTGATTTATTTTTCTTCCACCCAATGACCCTAAAAATTTCATGGGCTATACAGGTCCATCCTCAACCCTGTCTTTTATTTAAAGACTCAGGTTGTCATCAAACATCCATTCCAATGCTTTTAACTGGTAACAATATCTCAAGTTTAGTCTGACACATTGTTCCAAAGTTGCAATTTGTTATGGCCATGTGACAAAATCTTGGTCAGCAATATGTAAGCAGAAGTGTTGTTTAAAGTGGAAAAATCCAGGGTCTCCCTGGTGTTGCAGGGGTTAAACACAGCACTATAAAGCAATCTGCAGCCTCTGTAGCCTGAGTTCAATACCCAGCTGGCTGGGAAGCAACCCACATGGCGAAGCAGACCTCTCCTGTCCCGCCCGCTGATCCCCTCAGCAGTGTATTTCAGTCAATCTGCATGTTCTGTTCCCCACTCTGTCTCTGGTGAATCCTCTCACCACCCACCTGCACCTCTTGCTTGTACCCTAGCTCTTGTATGCATAAGTAAATAAATCTTAAAAAAAAAAATAAAATAAAGTGGAAAATTCCTTTAAAAAGTTTAGGTTGTGGGCCTGCTAATCCTAAGCAGCCTGTTTGGCCACCATTTTTGTTACCTATGGTTCTGCAATCCTATACAAGGTCAGAACTGTCCAGTCAATCAGTTACAGGAACCCAACCCTGCAAAGTGCCCTTCAAATCAATCAAGAGGGCCTCCCTGGTGGTGTAGCGGGTTGAGCACAGCGCTGTGAAGCTGTCCGCAGCCTCTGCAATGCAGTTCGATTCCCTGCCAGCCAGTGAGAATCCCACATGGCATGGCAGACTTCTCCTGCCTTGCCCACTATTCCCCGCAGCTGTGTATTTTGTCAGTCTGCCTGTTCTGTTCCCCGCTCTGTCTCTGGCGAATCCTCTCACCCTCCCGTGCCTCTGGCCTGTACCTCAGCTGTTGTATAAAAATAAATAAATAATAAAAAAAAAAAACCCAAGAAAAAATCCTTTAAAAAAAATCCTTTTAGGGCCTCCCCCATGGCTCAGCGGTTGAGCGCTGGGTTGCGAAGCTGCCCTCAGCCTCTGCAGCGCCAGTTCGATCCCTGGCTGCTCCCGGCCCCTGGAGGAGGGTCCCACATGGTGCGCAGACCTCTCCTGCCACCCGCTGCTCCCCTCAGCAGTGTACTTTGGTCCTTCTGCCTGCTCTGCTCCCCTCTCTGGCTCTGGTGAATTCTCTCACCCTCCCGCGCTTCTGACTGTACCCAGTGCTTGTATGTATAAATAAATAAATAAATAAATCTTTAAAAAAAAAAAATCCTTTAAAAAAAAAAATCAATCAAGAGCAGAAAGCTTGATCACTCTGGGAAGGGTATGATCATGAGGTATGGCTGGAATGCATGGGAGGCCACTGACCAATAGATAAACTTACTTCTGACTTATATATCACAAGGTATGACCAGGAACACCTGGGAGGCTGTTGACTGATGTCTGACAAGGGACCCCAGAAGCTACAGTAGAATATCTTGTTGATAAAATTGAAACCATAGCTGAGGATCTAGGGCTTGACTTTAGTTACAATACCAAGTCATCAAGCAGATGAGAAGTGCCTGGGGGACAGACTCATGACCCCTGACACTATAGAGGATAGAGCACATTTTCTAGTTTCACCCCTTCCTTTTCTCTTTGTCCTCTTTCCCCTTACAACTGATGCTGGATAATTCTCCTTTCAATAAAAGGGCCATGCTCTCGCTCTTCTAGCAGCATCCTGCATCCTACAGCTTGTTCCACAGCTCCCATTTGTCAGTGCCGTTTGGTCAATGCAACATTAAGTTACGCATCCTTATCTTGCTTTTCCTTTTGCTTGTAACCTGGCATGCAGTTCATTTGCCATATTGGACTCTATAGATGAGATCATACCTTACAAACGGCAGGACAGATAACACAAAAGAAACCGAGTCTTGATTACTTCATGCAGCTAGCATAACAATTCTAGATATGCCTCCCTGTAGTCCTAGTCCTATCTCTTGACTTGTCTTTTCTAAGAGATAGGAAAACTGGTTTTTAACATTTTTATAGCCCTATCATTTTTTTATATTTTAAATCCCTTTAAAAGTAATAACACTGTACTGTAACATTACATGTCCAGATCTTATTTATTTTATGACTGGAAAGTTTTTATTTCTTATCCCTTCTTGCCCCCTTCACCCATTTTACCCATCACCCAACTTCTGCCTCTGGTAACCACCAATCTGTGCTCTGTATTAAGGAGTTCTGTCTTTCTGGATTCCAAATATAAGTGTTAAGTGATGTAATACAGTATTTGTCTTTCACTTAATATGATGACCTCAAGATCCATTCAAGTTGTATATATTCCATTATAGATATATATATATGGTTCCAATAGGCTATACCATATAGCCTAGGTGTTAGCAGGTTATACCATTTAGGTTAGCTTTCTCACAAAAAAAGACACACTTCTCAGATTGTGCCTCCATCATTAAGTAATCCATCTGTAGATGGACACTTAGGTTTGTCCCATGGTTTGGCTATTGTAAATAATGCTGCAGTGAACACAGAGTTGCAGATATCTTTTTTAGATAGTGATTTTTTTCCCTTCAGATAGGACCCAGAAATGGAATTGTTGAATTATATTGTAGTTCTATTTTTAATTTTTTGAAGAAACACAATACTGTTTTCTATAATAGCTGCAACAATTTACATGTCCTCAAATATTTCATAAGTGTTCCCTTTTCTCCATATCCTCACCAACACTTATTTCTTGTCTTTTCGATATAGCCATACTAATAGGTATAAGTTGATATCTCATTGTGATTTTGATTTGTATTTCCCTGATGATAGCAATGTTGAGCACCTTTGCATGTGACTGTTGACCATTTGTTTATCTTCTTTTCAAAAAGCCTATTCAGATTCTCTGCCCATTTTTTAATCATATAGTTTCTTCTTTCTATTATATTACATGAGTTATTTGTATATTTTGGATATTAATTTCTTACTACACATATGATTTGCAAATATTTCTTCCCATTCCCTAGGCTGCCTTTTTATTTTGTTGATTATTTCTTTGCTGGGCAGAGCTTTTTAGCTTAATGTAGTCCTACTTGATTTTAACTTTCATTGTCTCTGCTTTTTGTGTTTAATTCAAGATGACAACAAATTATCCAAAATAATTTTCTTTTCCTAAAGTGTCCTTGTTTGACTTTATTTTGCAGGGTAATACTGGCCTTGTAAAAGGAGTTTGGAAGTATTCCTTTCTCTCCTAATTTTTGGAAGAGTTTGAGAAGGATTGGTTTTAATTGTCCTCTAAATATTTGGTGGAATTCACCAATGAAGCCATATGACTCTAAACTTTCGTTTGTTGAGATGTCTTTGATTACTTATCCAATCTTCTTATTAGTAATTGTTCTGTTCAGATTTTCTATTTCCTCATGATTCAGTCTTAGTAGACTTTATATTTCTAGGAATTTATTCATTTCTTCTAGACTGTCCAATTTGTTGGCAGATTTTTTTAAATTCCATTTAGTGAGACTAATTATAATTAATAAAACTTCTAATAGCACCAAGTATAATGTAGGCTATGTCTTCATGAAGTCTATAGTCTAACTGAGGATTCATAATACATATTATTACACAAGACTCCAAATAGCAATTAAAAATGTAATCATAATAACTTAGAAGATCTGTGGCACACCACAAAAATATAGGGAAAGAAATTAATTCTGTCAAAGGTCTTAGGAAATATTGTAGAGAAAGTACTATTTGCTTGATAGAGTTTATGAATAATGGAAAAATTTTTCCTTGAGGTTGTGGGATTCACAAATGTACAGGTGTGAAAATTCATGGTTAGTATAAAACATGAGTTATTAAGTGTTGTAAAGAACAGACTAATATGGGGGCCTCCCCCGTGGTGGGGCGAGTTGAGCGCAGCACTGTGAGGCTGTCCTCAGCCTCTGCAGCATGAGTTCGATTCCCAGCCAGCTGGGAGGATGCCCACATGGCGAGGCAGACCTCTCCTGTCTTGTGTGCTGCTCCCCTCAGCAGTGTATTTTAGTTCTTCTGCCTGTTCTGCTCCCCATTCTGTCTTTGGTGGATTCTCTCACCCTCCTGCGCTTCTTGCCTGTACCCCAGTTCTTGTATAAATAGATAAATCTTTGGGAAAAAAAGAACAGACTAATATGTGTGAGAGAAGTGTATGCGTGCGTGTGTGTGTGTGTGTGAGAGAGAGAGAGAGAGAGAGAGAGAGAGAGAGAGAGAGAGAGAGAGAGAGAGAGAGAGAGAGAGAGAGAGAGAGAGAAATAGAGCCTGGGAAGCAGCAAAAGCAAAGGACAAGGAGGAGGAGGAAAAAAAGAAATCTTTGGAGGACTATCAATAAAGAATTATGCCGGGGGCCTCCCAGGTGGCGCAATGGTTGAGCGCTGGATTGAGAGGCTGTGGGCCGGTTTGATCTCCGGCCACCAGAGGAGGGTCCCACATAGCGCGCAGACCTCTCCTGCCGCCCGCTGCTCCCCTCAGCAGTGTACTTCGGTCCTTCTGCCTGTTCTGCTCCCTGCTCTGGCTCTGGTGAATTCTCTCACCCTCCCGCGCTTCTGACTGTACCCAGTGCTTGTATAAATAAATAAATTAATTAAAAAAAGAAAAAGAATTATGCAGGGAAATGGGAGTCTGAAATCTTATATGTCAAATTGAGAATTTGTATTTTAACTTAATAATTAGAGTTATAAACTATGTTTCAATCTATGCTGACTTTATTTTGTCTGCTTACACTACTACTTTGAGAATAATCATCAATTTATATTTTAGATTATTAGAAACAGCAACATGCAGTATTACAAATACCTCCATAAACTTGAGAAGTGTGATAGTTATTTTTGTGTCAACTTGGCTAAGTCAGGAACTCCAGATGTGTGGTCAAACATTTTTCAGGATATTTCTGTCAGGATATTTTGTATAAAATTAACATTTGAAAGAAAACCTTTCATAATTAATCAGTACTACTATATTATCCTCTCATATTTATCAGATTTTTTTTCAGAGAAACAGAACCATGAACATGTGTATATATAGAGGTATCTATCAAAGAAATTGTCTTATGTGATTGTATTAACTGGCAAGTCCCTAATCTGCAGGGGAAGCCGGTAGGCTGGAGATCCAGGCATGAGCCAATGTTGCAGTTTATGTCTGTAGGCTGTCAGCTACAATTTTCTCCCTTGCTTGAGAGGGATAAAACTTTTACTCTATCAAGCTTTCAATTGATTGGATGAGGCACATTCATGTTATGAAGACACATCAGCTTTACTCAAAGTCTACCAATTTAAATGCTAATCTTATTCCCACTTAGCTGACATAAATGGACATTGCTTCAAGTCTTCTTGGAAAGTTAAGTTTAGATGGAAAGAAAATGTCTAGGAAATCCTTTGGCTTTACCTTTGAAAGATATGTAGCCTCCAAGCACTTCTCAAGTTCTATTCTGGTACAGTGTGACATAGATAACCATGGTCTCTCTTCTAGATTGATAATATCCTCCAATAGTCAATCCCTCTTCTATTTTCTGCGTCTCTATTGACTACTTTAATAATTACTACAACAGACAAATTTGAAACATTAATAAGGTCACTTTACTCTTTTCCTTGAACTCTTCAAAGTTTCCAAAACTAAACAAAAGTCAACATAATTACAATGGTCTACAAGTCTCTATAGGATCTGTCTCTATCCCATTATCTCTCTGAATTTACTTAATCTTTCCAATCATCCTGGATTCTGCCATTCTAATGGCAGAAATACCTGAAATACTCTTGGCCCAAATAACCAGGGGGCTCACTCTCAACCCTTGCAAATCTTGGGATAAATGCCACCTTCTCACCTTTTCAATCTGTAAAACTCTCCAAGTATTACTGCCTATCATCCTATAACATTGAGACATCTATCCTGGAGTATGCACTTAGCTTCATAATATCCTAAAAGACAAATAACCATAGGAGACACAACATCCAGCTGGACCTCTCCAGCTGGATTACACAATGTAGTGTGGTTCATGTCA
The DNA here is from genome assembly GCF_014898055.3 of Talpa occidentalis. NCBI lineage: Eukaryota > Metazoa > Chordata > Mammalia > Eulipotyphla > Talpidae > Talpa > Talpa occidentalis. The sequence goes on from NW_023602073.1 coordinate 90,435,657, forward strand.
AACAGCATTCAGATAGATTAATAAAGCTGTTTTTCACTTGAACTAGAATGTAGGGAGCATGAAATATAGTGTTAAAATACTACTCTTAGTAGTTCAATTCTATCCATTCCAATTTAGGGAAAAAATGCTAAATATTATGTTCTTTGCCTTTGGTTAAGTACATCACTTTCCTGAAATATTGAAGGAATGAATATAAACAAACTTTAAACCAAATAGTAAAATTAAGATCTCTAAAGAGTTTACAGTTTCAAAATAAACTATGTTATGAATTAAGGAGGATTGGATTGGCCAAAAGAGTTTAATTAGCTCTACAGTTACATTCCATGAGTCCATTCTACGAGTCATGTAACTTCTTTCCAGAGAATCATGTAAGTCAGAATACATCACTTTTTTTTCTCATTTTCAATTTTTTTATTATAAATTTTATTTTTATATTCCCCATATGATGCTGGGTCACAGTTACATGCAGTTCAATTGGCTTACTCAGGCTAGGTCACGTATTAAATGAGGCAGAGGCTCACTTGCCAGTGTTCATGTTACAGTTCAATATTGAATACAGCTTAAGGGAAACATACTTAGAGAACAGAAGATGGGTTCCACAAACTCCTACAAATCTTATAAAGACAGATGAGTCCAAACTCTGTTGTTTTCACTTATTATTTCAATGAGAAAAGACAAATCTACAGCCATCTATCCAGGAGTGTTTCTAAATTGCTAAAGAGAAAAATATCATAAGTTTAATGGATGAGAATCAGTAATCTCCAAAGAAATATTTTTAAAAGAAAAACAAATCCTGGAAAAAACTATTAGCCCTTTGATCCAAGAGGTCTAAAGAGTTCCAAACAAAATCATACTAATAGGCACACACCAAAACAGATTATAATAAAACTGCTGAAAACCAATGACAAGGATAGAATATTAAAACATCAAGAGGAAAAAAAAAAAAGGTTACCATATTAGGGAAAACCAACTTGACTAAAAGAAACATCACAAGCATGAAGGGATAGGAAGGAATTATTTAAGGCACTTAAAGTGATAGACTCTAGTTAGAACACTTTACCAGCAAGGTTAACATTCAAGATGAAAGAAGATATGAAGCATCACTGAGAAACAAAATGTAAAAGAATCTATCAACACCAAGATGTACATGAAAAAAATTTTAAAGTGGTTATCAGAAGGCAACAGAACAATGAATATCAAGATAAGAGACCTAGATCACTTAATATGGAGGAGGAGGAATTAGCAACGTGGTTGATCAGCACAAGTCAGACACCAGACTGTACAATGGGTCATAAAAATAACTCATCATATACTAATCTCAGTAGAAGAAAATGCAAACAAAAAATTGCTATAACACAAGATAACAGAAATGCCACTTAAATAAAACATAACAAGAAGGCCTCAAAAAATTAAAAAGACATGATCAGGGAAATGTAAATCAAAACCACAACGAGATGCCATCTCACACCAGTGAGGATGAGCCATATCAAAATGACCAGAAACAAAAGATATCCTACTACACTTGCGGGGAACATAGACTCATCCAGTCCCTATGGAAGAAGTGTGGTGATTCCTCAAAAGACTAAAAATGGATTTACTAGTCAAAGGTAATAGGTATAAAGAGAACTAGACAGTAGTGCACCAAAAGATAACCTCCATAAACAGGAATTTAAAATTTCTCCCGTGATGTGGGCGTTCGAGATACATTGTGGAGAACCATGGTGATCCTTTCATCCAGTTCCTCAGTATTAGTGTCTCTTGTAGCCTCATATCCACTTTCACTCTAAGACTATTTTTAAGCACTGTATTCAATGCCGAGCATAGATTGTAGTTGATGTGTGTGGGGGGGTTAGGATTTATACGCTGTTCTTTTCTAGCATGTAGTTTTACCATGATGTTTGCTCCTGTTAATGACAAGTGCTTGAGCTCTAGTTTGTTTGAGTGTTCCTTTGTTTTGGATTTAGCCCTGGGATGTGGGGGAGCAGCTCTCTTGAATATCGTAGCCTGTGCTTCACATGGTAGCCTCTACTATATAGAAACCCAGGTGCTTATGACCTGCTTCTCAATATTCAGGCTCCTGGTGTACTATATTGAGGACCTTCAGATCAGCCTAGTGACTGTGCCTCTGAACACCTACTCCTGCATGCCTCTAATAGTTCATCCTCTATCCTTAGTGCCAACCTACACACTCCCTTATTCGGTACAGTGCCAGATCTCAGGAATGCCTAATGTTGGCATTTAGCTTATTCAACAACAGTCAGGGTTGTGCACACCAGCCTCCCCTCCCTCTTGTGGGCTGTATTCTCCCATTATCACTATAAACAAAGTTCACTCAGTTTTTTCCACCTCTGTGCAGGACTATTGCTTCTAGTAGGTGCTGTGGTCTTTTATTTTTCCCTCAGTAGATTTTTGGCTTTGTTTTATTGCGATGTATTGTGAGTCTGCTTTCTTCACTCTACCCCCATCTTGCCAAACTCTTTCTGCTTACCTTTTCTAAAGGGAGATTTAATTTTTTTTCACTAATACTCAGACTTAGATTAAGTTCCTTTGCCATCTTTCTTTTCCAATAGATATTTTTTACTGTTCCTTCCCTTTTCACTGAGAACTTGTCTATGTTCCATAACCCACATCTCCATAGGACCAAGTCCTGGTGACCTGCCCCAATGTGGCTAATAAGATACAAGCAAAAGCACTCTGAATTTAGATTCAGCAACAGCTACTGCCTTCATAAAGGGCCATATATATATGGAGGCTATATAATCCACAACCAGCATTGAGTACTTTTATACGTTTTTCTTTAACCTGGAATGTAGAACAAAATCATTCTGCACTATTGATAGTAGCTAGCAGTAAACTGAATCATTGAAGCTATTGCTGTCTATGTTCTGATTCATGCAGATTAAGCTGGGTTTTCAATGGGAAGTAACACTAAGATAAAATGTGATGCATAGATGAGAAGTAGTAATAGAACGTTCTGGAAGTATTAAGTTCTGCTTCTACTTGTTCTTGATCTTAGATTGTTCAGTTTTATATCTGCTTATCCCACAATTTACTAATTCTCTTTATTATAAATTTACTTTAGGGCCTCCCCGGTGGCGCGGCGGTTGAGTGCTGGGTTGCGAAGCTGCCCGCAGCCTCTTCAGCACCGGTTCATCCCCAGCTGCTCCCCGGCCACCAGAAGAAGGTCCCACATGGCGCGCAGACCTCTCCTGCCGCCCGCTGCTCCCCTCAGCAGTGTGCATCGGTCCTTCTGCCTGCTCTGCTCCCTGCTCTGACTCTGGTGAATTCTCTCACCCTCCCGCTCTTCTAACTGTACCCAGTGCTTGTATAAATAAATATAAAATAAATCTTTTAAAAAAAAATTAATTAAATTAAAATTTAAAAAAATTTACTTTAGCATAAACTAGTTTAGATAATCTTTCTGGCATTTGTAATCAAAGATGTGATGGCTAATACATAATAGTTTTGTTTTTTTTAATATCTTTCTTTCAATATCCTACAAAGCCTACCTATTAGATGAAAATAGATGCTGCTGAATTAAATTGAGTATGATTGGCACATTAGTTCCACCCAGACCTGAAAATTAAATTTTATTTTTGTCCCAGCCTACTTCTAGTTGATACTGCTAATATGTTCTAACTATCAGGATTCAGAGAAATAAAGCAGCCCAACAACTGACTTACACTAGTCTCAACACACAACGTGAACAAAAATTAAGCTCTCCTCTATCACAAAGCTCACATATTTTTTTTTACAGAACTCTGAAAAACAACCTAGATATGATATAAATGTTCAAGTACTAATCTGAACTATTTGAATATTCAAAATGTTTCTTTAAGTCTCAGAAGAGGAAAGATCTCATAGTTATGAAACAGGAAAGAGAGCACATTATTAATCAATAATGATCTGCACATAAACAAAGAGAAATGGAAATCTGAGGCAACTGATCAGGCAATTTATCCCTAAATTTAAATAAAAATACATTTGTGCTTCAAGTAATTCATGTTGCATGCCATTAATGAGCAAATATTTGGCACTAATTTACACCTCTTGGACGCACAGAATCATTGTAGTAGGCCAGTGGTTAGAAGGATTAGGTATATGGAAATTAAATCTTTGATAAAAGAAATAAGTAAGAGGGAGAAAGACAAATAGTGGATGATTTCATTCATGTGGAATATGGATAAATAAATATGGAATATAGAGAAACAAACAAAGGAACAGGCAAAACTAAACCAAAACAAACCCTGGAAAACTGATTGTAGAATTGAGGTTACCAAAAGGTGTGGGAGAAAGTAGGCAGTAAAGCATAGAGGGGGCCAATGGACTATAGTGGAGTGGACTACAGGGCCTTGGTAGTAGGCCTGGGGCATGGTAACATATTTCTGAAGTGTTATCCTATGCCTCTGAATCATATACAGTTTTATAAACCAATATTATCTCAATAAAAAAGAAAACCTAAATAAGGGACCAGGAAAAAGACTAATCATAATAAAGTGAAAATCAAAATCAACAAGCATCTATAAACCAGAAACACACTATAGGGGGAGGGGGAAGAAAGGAGTTGGATCAAAACAAGGGGGGTGGGGATTGTAAGGGGACTATAACCAAGATGAAAGTGCCTACATTGTTCAAAAATGAAAAATGATGTAAAAATATATAAAAAATAAAAATTGTAATAAAAATACCACCAGGAAAAATGAAATTAAATCTTCGTGCTACCTTGAGAGCTAACTCTCACATAATGAATATATGCTAATGAAGACTTCCATTCTCATCACTTTTCTATATGCTAAACTCTAATTTCTAGAATGCATTCTTATCTAGTAGTTCTATTTGGCCTTATCCTGCCTCCAAATAGTAAGACTGAGATCTACATCCTGGATAGATACATTACGCCACTAAATTTTAAAAAGCAAAGGAGGAAGTGATATGAAAGCCAAAATGTATCATTGTGAAATATTCTTTTCAGTTTTTCACATAACTTTATTATTTAAATCATGGATTATTTATTTCTAGATAAAGTGTCCCCATTCCTAACCCATTATCTTCCCAACTTCTTTCTCAAATTTCAGAATTTATCTATTTGTTCTTTTGGAGAATACAAGTCTTCTGGGATATTCGTGTACTTCTTTAGTCTTTTATTTTTGAGAAATGGGCTCCTTCTCAATGGAAGCTTCTAACCGGATTTTTCCAAAGGAACCACACCACAACAAAGTGACTGCTCAGACAATTATTCTAGGAAAACTCTCCCTGCAAGTTGGCCAGACAGGATGAAATTGGATGATTTTCTTTAAACCCTAAAGAGAAGAATAAGACACTTGGGAATTAAGAGGGTAGCAGTGCCAGAACGAATTTCCTCACAAAGAGGAAGGAGTAGTCTAAAAGCAAAGCAGAAGACAAGGAACAACGTCTTCTAATGATGACCTTTCTACCAGGAACTTTGTTTTGTTCTCTCTATGGTTCTCCTTGGCTTTCCAGCCATATTTTTCAGTCGGAAATGAAAATAACCCAAGTGGATAAATAAATAAATGTCTTTCCTAGAAGATGCTGTGTTCACTGGTCAAGGAATTAAAAGTCCAGCGAATGTAATATATCTGACCCACTGAAAACAATACACCATCAGAACTAGTGAAGTTTACTTTTGTAAGGAGCACAATTTCTTGGTTAGCCCTTCAACATGTTATCAACATACCCAGAAGTATTTACTTTAACTGAAATACTTGCCATGCGGAGTTTTTAAATCTGGAAAAAAACTTTAATTCTGGTAAGGAATTATCCTTGAGGATTATAAACATTATTAGCACTCACAGAGAGTGCTAAATCCTTTCTAATTTTAGAGGTAAGAAAACTAAGACTTAGAGAGGAATTTAAGTTCACTCAGCTGGTTATGGCAGGGTCACAGCCAGAAATTAAGTATTCATGTTTCCTACCCCATAGCTTTAGCTAAGTGATCATCTTCTACTATTCTGCTAATCAGGATGTAAATATAATAATGATTCACATAGATCTAATTTTTAAACTATTTCTTTAAGAGTACTAGATATGAATTCATGCATTGCAAATACATCATCAAGTGTTATGTTGATAAATTTGGGTATCCCTTAAATAGATTTTAGATATTCAGAGCCTCCACTATATTTTATCTTTTTTTATTCAAATACTAAAGTCAAAAATCTCTGACCATAATAAATACAGAGAAATTAATTACAACATCATCAGTAGGAAGTAGGAGTACAACTGCCATCCTACCTGGTGTGAAAAATAGATAGCAAACTTAATCTCAAAGTTAATCTTAAATCAGGCTGATTATGTAATAGATAACAGAACTTAAATCTTGTGACTCCTCGATGCAAATTCCTAAACTAATGCTTGTCTTGTGAAGTAAGTTTTTATTGTTAGTCTTTCCCTGTCACTTCTGAGAAATTGTAATAGAAATTTCAGACCAGCCTCCATATAAAATAGGTTTGAATTCTGTTTTTTATAAAGGAGAAATAAAACTGATGCTAGCCTAGATGATGTAAAATAACTAGAAAATTAGAATTGATGGGAAATGTCATATTTGTGCATTTTTCACTGTTTGTAGTGAAAAATCGTACTGTGCCTCTAAACAAAACACTTTTTTAAAAGTGATCTTAAACTAGACATGTAACAAATGAGAAATTTCCCTGAAAATGATAAAAATTTGAATAACAGTTCAAAAGTTGCTCAGTGTGCAACATGAAACTGAAAATAAAGGAGGCCGTGAGGAATTCTGAGAGCAACCACAGTCTTGCACTCAATTTGTCTCAAGTCTAGTTGGCAGGCAAAAATGTAAATGCACTCCCATGTTGACTGGGGTATTCTCTCTTTTCAAAGTTCCTATAAAAATGAATTAATTCCATAGGGTTTGTAGTCTGAGGATAATTTCTCATTCTCTTATGTAATTCTTGCCAAAGTCTATCTCAGCATCATCCTTCTTCCTGCACTGTTGAGTCTTTGATTCCAGCTGAAATGTCATTAACACAAGGTGTTTGTGGCTGGCAGGTTATATTGAAGGTTTGAAGGAGTGAGGGAAGGAGTGACAGATCACAAAATCAAATACTAAAGGCCCTGATTATGAATTGAGGAGATCTTTGGGCCTCAAAGCTCTTTGGCTGTGCTTTATTTATTTATTTTTTTTTTCTGATCACTTTTCTCTAGTTTCCCAATTCCCTGTTATGCATTGCCTCTTCTTCTCCCTGCTTATCCCTCAAGTCCAATTCTCTTTAACCTCTTTCAGTATTTTTTTTTTTTATATTTCACTGGCTTCTACCATAGAATGCCTTCAAATACCCAGAATCTGCTGCTAACTCAGAACTGTGACAAATCAATGTTTGCTGTTCAAAATCAACTTTAAACAACTGGGCTGTACTTTTATTATAACAGTCCAAGTGTACTAAGTCTACTTTATAACACCTTGATACCTATACAAGTGGAACGGTAATTTAAATCTGTCTAATGGCAGTCATCTCTTTAAAATCTGCAGAACAAAATTCACACCACTTTAAAACAGGTAAAAATCATAATAATTTAAATGATTACCTTTAGGTACTCTTAACTGTAACCACTGAAACTCGAAGAAACCAAGCGGAGTTCTACAAAAGATAAGACATGGGAACATTAGTGTACTTATTATGGAGATTTAGATCACATGCTTATGTGTCAGCTGTGGTTTTAGAATTTATGACCTGTTTTTATGACATAGAAATTCACTTATTTATAGATATTGACTGAATAACCTACTCTGTCAGACAATGTCATGACTCTTGCTTTATTTAAATAAAAATAGTACAATAACCCTATCCTAGAGAAGCTTTATTCAAATTAAAATAGTACAACAACCCTATCCTAGAGAACTTCTAAAAACTTCATACTATTTTATCATCTTTTTTCATTTTAACTTAGTAATTCCTACTTTGAGACAGGGTAAAATCTTATATAAATTTGGACAAATTTTGACAAAAAAATTAAGGAAACAGGTTTTGGGTAAGATATTAAAAACTCTATAGAGCATTCGTGTTTTCACATTTGATGCAGTATCTTAAAATTCATACCAAAATTAATCTACTTAATTTAACATATTAAAAACTCTATAGAGCATTCGTGTTTTCACATTTGATGCAGTATCTTAAAATTCATACCAAAATTAATCTACTTAATTTAACATAATAATTTGGTTTAAAGTCATTGTCTCCCAAAGTTTTCCTCCAAATTCTAAAATTCTATACAAATTAATATTTCTCTCTCCTCTTTCGCCCTCCAGCATTCAGCCTTCTCTCCCTCTCAGCTAGATTTTTTTAAACAACTCTAGAAATGTTGACTTTTATAATGAACAGTGGAATGAATTTTGATGAAGCAAGGGGAAAATAGATTTTACAGCAGAGGAAATCCAACCCATCAGTCATGAGCGAACAGAGAAGATAACAATGAATAATATCCAAAAGTGAAGAATAAAATGTTGCCTGGAAAGCAAAAGCTTATCAAACTTTCTTTGATTTTTAAGCGGCATTAACAGAACTCAGTGTGCAGAATTCAAACATGCAGTCCAAGGAACATTAAGGCTGCAAAATGTAAGCAGCTGCTGAGCATAAATATCAAACAAATAAAAATGCTGATCATAGTGGGGTCATTTCCATAGTGACATGGAAATTAATGAAATACCATTTAATACAAGATTTTTCAAGATCTTTAATTTTCTAAAGTTATAGATTATGACTTTCCACAAGGAGTATATAATTTTCTACATTTATGAAATATGCTTGACTATGGAAACATTTTCTTGAAGAAGCACCTTGCCAAAGTTTCCAGGAAACAGATTCAAATGTTGTTGAGAGACTAAAGGAAATGATGTGCATAAATTCTGTTTCATTACCATGCCTGGAACAGAGCAGGTGATCCCTGAAAAAGGTAGTTATGGTGACAGTAATGGAAGTATTGCTAACACTGGAAAGGGAAGTCCTAGATTTTATGATGGCCAGCCCACACCTGAAACACACATAAAGTGTTTCAGAAAACAACGAGGTAAGAGATAGGGTAACTAACACATTTTGAGTAATATGACATACTACGTGTGTAAATGCAATATTTAATGATTACAATTATACTGTGAAGTTTGCTATGTGAACTTTATAGGTGAGAAACTGAGGCTCAGTATATGCTAACAGCCTCAAAGTGGCTTAAATAATGAGCCCATGTGAATTCTGAATTAATTTTCCTTAGTGAAACCATACTGATTCCTCAAATAAGGCCTTGATTTTATATTTACACAAGGTTTTTCAATTTTATACTTGCCTTATTTTACACCAGAGTAGTGTGAGGAAAAAAAAAAAAAACACAGAGCTAAGGGTGAATCTCATCTCTGCTTCTGTGTTACCTTGGACCTTAATTCCTTATCATAACATGGAAATATTCATTGATTCTTCCCTCCTACCCCTCAACCATTCCTTCTTTCTTTTCTATATTCTTCCTTTGTATATTATAACAGTGATATTTAAGCTATTCAAATGAAGGGAAGAGTAGAGAGAAGTCACTTTTGGGAGCTAAGCAAGGTAAAGAAGGGAATTTTAGGTCATGAGAGGAAGATTGGATTTTGTGTTAAATATAAGAACAATCACAGGATTTTAAAATCTAAGGAAGCACATTAATAGATTATCATAAAGTTACTTTAGCTGCTTTCTACAGAATGGACGATGATGACTGGGTGGGGATGGGGGGTAAAGTGAGGGACAAGAGGACAAGAATTAAGTAGCAGAACCATTTAGAGGTTGATGAATTTGCTGAGGCCAGAGATAGTGGAGGCCTGACAAAGATGGTGGCAGTGGACATGGGATAAAGAAGAGAATTTCAGATATATTTTCAGGGTATAATCAATAAGACTCGTTAATATATGTGGTATCTAGTTTGTCAAAAAAGGACTTCTAGATGCCTAAGTAATTTGATAAAACACTGATTTCCCATGAAAAGAGAAAGGGGCTTTAGAAAACAAACATGAAAGGGAAAAGACCCAGAATTCCATTTGGCATCTGTTAAATTGAATAATCTGAGACACAATTGAATGGAGATTTCAAGTATACATCAGGCACAAGAGTAAGAGCTAAGCAATATATATGGGTTCCAATGGAAATGTGGGAATCATCAGGACAAACATCCTACATCCTTTGGAACTGTTAAGAGCAAAGCTAGAGATAGAAAAGGAGACATATTACTGCAGAATTGATGCTACTAGAGGGGGACGAGGGGGGACAATGGCCTAGGGTAAAGAATTATGGATGCCTTGATGGTAAAAGATGTGATGACATACATCTGAGGTGATGTGAACCTATTCCCCTAAATCATATACAGTGTTGTAAATCAATGTTATATCAATTAAAAAAACAACAATCAATCAATCAGTAGAAAAAGAGACAGCCTGTGACCAAATACTGAGTTACTCCAAATGAGGTAGTCAGATAAGGGTCATGGGAAGAAAACAAAAAAATGGCCTAAGGGGGAAGTGAAGCAGGAGAGAGTGATGTTTCTAAGCTCAAAGAAAGTCAACAAAGTGACAGGTCAACAGGAACAAAACCAATAAATCACTAATGGTGTTAGGGAAGGATATTTTGAAATACTAACTTTCTCTGCCTAGAGTGGGATGCAGAACACACGTGATGTGTGGCTCATGAGAGGAGAGATGTATCTCCTCCATAGCAGAGGTATGCAAGTATGGGTTGGTTTGGAACCCAGAAGATGACAGAGTTTATGTGTGGTGGTGACAATTTTCCTAATGAACATGAAGCTCTAGTAGAGCAAACCTTAGATACATGGTGCCATTAAAACAAGGGCACGGTTTCAACATGTACAAACTTTTGTAACTGCAGGTTCTGCAGTTACCGTGCAGAGTGAGGACTGTCTATGGAAACACACAAAAAGCACAAAGGCAACAAAGATTACAAAATGGTATCAAATACTAGAATATAAGAAAAAATTAGCTTTCTGCCAAAGTTGAGCCTATTAAATACTTGATTGAACAGAAGAATGGACTGAAATGCATCAGAAAGTGAAAACCTCTCCATATTTTCCTTATTTGTGGAAAATAAAATATGGAACATAAAGTGGTAAACACAACAAAAATAACTCTTAGACTCTGTGAAAACCATGGTGGTTACCAGTTGGAGGGTGGGGCTGCAGAGAGGGGGGAAGGGAGAACAGAGGGGGTAAGGTGACAGGTTTGCAGCACTGGAGCTTTAGTAGGGGGCAAATGAAGTCTATGCACATATTGAGTGTGGAGTTGTCTTCTGAAACTTATATATTTTTTTCAAATGACATATCAGCAAATTTTTTTAGGAAAAAAAAAAAAAAGAAGAATGGGCAGTTTGTAGCTGCATGAGGCAACCTTTCTAAAAGTCAGTGGCCCAGAGGAAAGAGAGAACATTGACAAGGAATAAATGAGAGCTTTCCTTTCTTGTTCCTCTTTCTTTCCACTGTAAATTTTACTTTGCTCAAGGCCATGATCATACCCACAATGACAGGACAGCATAGGGACTCTGCTCTGCACCTCAGGCTAATTAACAGAGATATAGGGTGAGGGGAGGTGGGATATTGTTATTTTTACAGACTGACCCTGACATTGGTTTCTTAACCTAATTACACCTTGTGACTGGAATGATACAGTAAGAGTTCAGCAAAGAAAACTATAGATAAAATCCACCTCCAAAATGTGAAAGTAAACATAATTTGTACATTTTGTAAATCCTAATTCCAAGCTAATAAGCATATCAGGTTTCACAAACCAAATAAAGGCACACATAACTCGGCTAATCTGAGGGAATGAGTGCATGTATAAAGTATTCATAGTTTCTCCAAGTTTGCCCTAACTTGGAATTGGCTCTCCTTTTTGACCCTTGTACTCAAATTGAACTTTAGGAAAAACTCATCAAACTCGGGGACACCTTCTAGAATGAAATTGCCCACTATTCCTCCTCCAATATCACAGTTTGCTTTCCCTACTCTAGTCTCAATTACATCCAGTGCCTGGATCCTGTGTTCTACTCTCAAAATAGCTTGGAAAAAAGATACCATCTGTACCTATTAGAATGGAGAAAATCAAAAACACTGACAGCATCAAATGCTGGCATGGACATGAAGCAAGAGGAACTCTCAATTATTGCTGGTGGGAATGCAAAATAGTAAACCATTTTGGAAAGTGGTTTGGCAATTTCTTGCAGAAGTGAACATACTCATGTGATTAAGCAATCACATTCCATGATATTAACCCAACTGAGGTGAAAAATTTTATCTATGGAGAAACATTCATAATTTACATAATTGTTTTATTTTTTGTTTATAGCAGCTTAATTCCTAATTGCCAAAACTTAGAAGCAACCAAAATATCCTTCAATAAGTGAATAGATAAATAAATTTGTATATCTAGACAATGGAATATTATTCAGAACTAAAAAGAAATGAGGTATCAAACCATGAAAATAAATGGAGGAATATTAAAAGTGTGTTATTAAGTGAAGGAAGCTAATCTAAAAAAGTTATATACCTTATAATTCCAACTATATGACATTCTGGAAAACTTAAAAGCATAAAGACAGTAAAAAGGTCAGTGGTTGTCAAGAGTTGAAGGGAGGGAGGTGTGAATAGGAAGAATCCAAGGGATTTTTAAGACAGTGAGATTCTTCTGTATGATTCTACAATAGATATTTTTGTATATTTGTCAAACTAATAGCATGCACAACATCAAGAACCAACTCTAATATAAATAATGGCTCTTGGGTGATTAATAATATGTCAATGTAGGTTAACTCATTATGAAAAATAATACCTGTGTGTGTATTGGGGCAGAAGATATACAGGAACTCTGTGGAATTTCTGCTCAGTTTTTCTGTTAACCTAACATTGTGTTGATAAATATAGACTACAAATTATTGATTGAAAGATCTCATTTGAATAAATATCAGGTTAGCTGAAAAATCGCTATATCTCTTTTACATACAAGGTCTGCTGTGGTCATTATAAAAATTCTTACTTGAATCTCTCTTCAGCTAAGTAATAAAAAAGCCTTTATACCTTACTCTTTAGTGACCTTAATTCCCCTAAAGGCTTCCCCTCACCCTCCTACAGTTCCAATTCAAATAGTTCATAACACATTCTTACACATTTCTAGGATAATCCATGTTCTGGACAATATAACAGTTAAAATTCATTAGTTTTACATTTTTATAATCCCTGGCTTAAAAAAATCTTAAGTGAAGAGAAAATTCTATGAAGTCCCAGTTTATGATGTCTTTTAAAGTTTATTATTTAAGTCTGTCTTTATTTTGAGAAAAGTGACTTCAACAGGTCATGGTGGGCCTGAATTCAGACAGAACAAGCCCAAATTCCACCCCTCACTGCCATGCTAAACAGGAAGGAACACATAAAACTGTCAGGTCATTTCACTGCAAGGTCTGTATTGGAGTTTAAAAAAAAGGAACATTTCCAGTAGTCGTCTGGAAGGTTTTATTTCATTTGTTTGCCTTATAAAGTCGTGCTTGGTCATCTTATTAGAAGACAATCATGCTATAGAAAACACAAGCCTGTTCCATGAAATTATGCATCAACAAATATTGATTTGCACCAGACTGGACCCAGGTTGCAGTAAGGTAAAGTTATGGCCCAAATAGTCCCATTGATTCAGGATAGAGGAACTGTGTCTTCTGTCTATTTTGACTCTCCAGGATTTCTCTAACGTTTCCCTCATCAAAAATATATCAGTCTTCAGACTGAGGTGTTGAATGAATATGCCAGTAGGTGTGAAACAGTGGGCAGGAGTGGAGAGTTCTTTGCACTTTCCTGTAAAGTCGTGCCTGCCACTGGCAACCTTGCAAATGCCTTTCCTTTCTAGCCACTGCTCTGGCTTCATGCTCATTGCATTTCTTTGCTAAGTTTTCACTCACGCTCCATCTTACTTAGGAACAGAATAAAATAGGCCCACTTTCTTATCTTCACATATATGGTAGAATCAAGATAGATAGTAGTTTGGAAATGTAGCAGAGGGTGTGTTGAACTTATTACCTACATGTAGCAAAATTTGATAAAACATAATTGGTCCCCCAGTCTGTACTCTTCATTTTTTTTGCCTTAAGGAAGGCAGAACACATTTACTCAAAAGATTGTTGAGAGGCTGAGAAGGGGATTGAGAGAAACCTTTGTTGAGAAATAATAACTAAACTGAGACTCCAAGGATAGGAAGCATCCAAGATGTAGGATGAGTAGTCGATAATTTGGGCAAGGCTGGAAGGTTGCTCATTACTCCCATTCATGACTTCAGGAAACTCAGAAAAATGAAGCAACTTTCTCAGGTCCCTAGAGCTGTTAACTAGCAGAACTGGAATTCATTTTGCCCCACAGGCGACAGCAAGTCCTAAATCCAAATCATAAGTTGTTTCAATTTTACCTCCTTAAGCCTTAATTCCATCATCTGTACAATGCTTACTGAAATTAAATACTGAAATGACTATAAAATAAGAATCAATCAGTGGTTTTAATTCTATCATCAATGTTCATAATACTGAAAATTCTGAATTTGCCTTGTGTACTGTATATCTGAGGGTGTTATTCAATGCTTGGCATATGAAGAAAGATCCGTAAGTATGAAGAAATTCTATTATTTAGAATATAAAATGAAATAATATATATAATAGTTTCCTTCTTAAATCTTTTTATTATCAACATAATAGTGGTTTATAATTTTGTATATGATTGAGGAGAATAGTTTCATGCCTCTTCAGATGTATATCACCACAACCCACCCACCACCAAAGTACTTTTATCCCCTTACTATGGAGCACCTTTCTCCTCTTAAGGCCCTAATTCTGTAGATACATTTTTAGGGTTAGTTTATATTTAGTTTGTTTGGTTTCTTTGTTCTATTTCTCTGTTTAACATATACAAGTAAGATCTGTGGTTTGCTTTTCCTGATTTCAGTTACCTACAGTCAACTGTGGTCTAAAGACATTACATACAATAAGATATTTTGAAAAAGGAATATACACACACATACAGAACTCAGTACTAGTCATAGTTTCTGACATTCACTGTGCAACTGGGAATGTATCCTCTATGGATTAGGGGGACTACTGCATGATGTTCAGGAATAAAGTTGATTCTTTCTCAATAAATGTCAGCTTTGCTTACCTATCATCATGTCCATAAATCAATCTCCGTTATTTGTATCATTTGATTTGGAATATATGTGAGTAACTTTAACTGTCATTTGTCCAATATCCAAGTTTAATACTATGTTTAATATTTTTCTAATATATGCTTTTTGGCAATAGTCTAGACCTGATCAGGTATTAGCACCATGATCAACAGAGAAAACAACTAAGTAGAAGGAGGACTGATATATCCAAAACAGAATGTAACCATACCTATTCTCAGGACCCTGGAATTGTCCTTATGGGGAAATAGCTATAAACAAATGCTGTAAGTCATTCTGAAATCATAAAAATGCCTTATTTTCCTGTAAAAAATATACATTTCTTTGACTTCCTGCTGATATTTTTACTCTTTCATAAGCATTGATTTCAACCTTGAACAGTCTGATTATGTTGGAGCCCCTGGAAGTCTCTTTGCCTCCTTTGGACTACAGAGAACAGCGTGATCCACCCTGTGCATGATAGAGTGGATGCATTTCCCACCAAGTGCCTGTTGAAATGGTCACAGCTATCATTTCAGAAAGCAATTCTGGCCATTTAGCCAGCAAAAAGTGGTTGAGACTGGAATTTGATAAATGTCTTCTCTAATACTTGCCGTCAACCTCCAACTAGAGGTGTTGACTAAACTTGATTTATAGTTCACCCATCAGCTTCAAGAAGAAAGTCACAGAGTAAAATAAAAAGTAAATCAAGTATCACTTTTAATAATGAGAAAATGTAATGAGGAGCTTACAAGAAACATATCAAACAACTTATGTTTGTGAAATTTCTGAAAATATTTATCATTATCACTCTAGAAAACCCACATCATTTGACTCCAGCATAGATTATTTGGTGTAGCATCCATTATAATCTACTTTAATAATGAAAACATTATTTTATGATTAACTTTATTCTGGCACTCTTTGCTCATTTTTATTCCTGTAGCCCAAGGCATACTACAAACTGGAAGTGCCAATATAAGTACAAAATCTCTGGTAATCTTCCTTTTTGTAAAAAATGTGCTTCTTTTAAAAAAAAAAAAATAGTTGGAAAACTTCATGCTTCCAAAGCAGCACTGCCTGTGCCGACTGGCAGAGCTCCTCTGGCACTAGGTTTGCAGGGATGCAGAGCTAATGCCAGCACAGGTTAGTGACTTCAAGCCTGAGGCCTTCCACGAAATGCAACAATCTGTTGTTTGTTTCTCTAGTGGTTCCCTCTACAATTCAGCAACACATTCAAGCAGAGGATAAGTCGTAAAACATAAATGTGCACTGAATATGGAAATTGTATGCTGAATATTAATCAGATGCCTACAGGGCTCAGTTGGACAGAACAAATTGCATTTAAGAGGTTGATTTTCATTTTTACTTTTGCAAATAAGGTAATTCAAACAAGTCTGTCATAGAAGTTTTCCATATTTTCCAATTAATACATTTCTATTAAGAGACTATCTGCACACCATCACAAATATCTGAATGAGTAAGGAGATGTAGAATAAACTACACATCACATGTGCTTAAATTAGAGATTCCTTTACTTAAATGAAAACTTGATAAATACCCCTTCACCTACCTAAAGCTTAACCTTCTGCTTGCACTAGAGATTCCATTCACTTTTATTTCTTAAGGCTTCCACTCTGATGACTGTTTCCTGTTTCCCAGCAATATTAGCCTTTTCCTCTCTCCTAGACAATTGTCATCAGCACTTAAATTCAAAATCTCCCTTTGGTCCATCTCCAGCCTCACTCCTCTGTTCCTCTTCATAGCAACACCTCTCTAGGGAGTTATCTCTAGTCTATCTTTCTATTGTTTTCCACTTATTCTTTCCGGACAGGTTTTCTTCCCACAGCTCAGCCCCAGTGAAAGCAATTTGATTGTGTAGTGATTGTACACATCATAAATTCAATGCTCCATTTTGGTCTTCATCTTACTGAATCTTGTAACCACATTTACACGATCGATGACTTTCTCCTATGCAATATTCACTTCTTCACCTTTCCATGCATAACTCCCCAGGCTTTCATCCCCTTTCACACTCCCTGCTATCTTCCTCTTTCTTCCCTTCACCAGGGTTCAGGTTTTGTCTAGCACATTCCCTGAATGGCACCAAGTACCTCGGTTTTAAATTCCATTTGTATGTTGAAATCATATATATATATATATATATATATATGTGTGTGTGTGTGTGTGTGTATATATGTATATATATACATATAAGAGTATAAGAGTTTTGGAAGTCATCTATAGTGTATTTGGAAGTCATCTATAGTGTATACACACACATATAAAATACACTATAGATGACTTCCAAAACTCTTCCCCTGATTTTCCTCTTCTAAGTAAAGGCACCACTACACAGGTCCTAAGCCCCATACCTAGGCTTTTCCCTTACTTCTTCTATCTCCTTCTGCACACATCCAGTCTTAATTAGAATAACTCCTGCCTGCTTTCTATGTGATCTTATCACTTCTCATCATCCCATTGCCATGACCTGAGCCCAGGCTGTCATCATTTTATATCTGTATTTGAGATAAAGACCCCTAACTGGTTCCTACTCTCCATCCAGAAGCCAAAGAGATCTTTAAAAACACAAAAAGTGGGCCTCCCTGGTTGAGCGCAGCAGGTTGATCTGCCTGTTCTGCTCCCCACTCTGTTTCTGGTGAATCCCCTCACCCTCCTGCACCTCTGACCTATACCCCAGCTATTGTATAAATAAAAATAATTCTTAAAAAAAAAAAACCACAAAAATATTTTTTAAAAAAACTTTCAAATTTTTAAAACACACACACACACAAATTATATCATGTGAATTCTCTGCTGAAAATCCTTATTGGTTCTCTATCATATTTGCAATAAAATCCAAAAACCTTGGGCCTCCCCTGGTGGCACAGCAATTGAGCACTGGGCTGCGAAGCTGCCCGCAGCCTCTGCAGCACCAGTTAGATCCCCGGCCACCGACAAGGGTCCCACATGGCGCGCAGACCTCTCCTGCCGCCTGCTGCTCCCCTCAGCAGTGTATTTCATCGGTCTGCCTGTTTTGTTCCCCGCTCTGGCTCTGGTGAATTCTCTCACCCTCCCGCGCTTCTGACTATACCCAGTGCTTGTATAAATAAATAAATCTTAAAAAAAAAAATCCAAAAACCTTACATCACACATGAAAAATAGACTATAAAAATACAGCCCCATTCATCTCTAGCCCTCTCACACTACTATTTTATCCCTGTCCTCTCCTCTCTAGCCAATCAAGCAGCAATACAATTCCCTGAGCATACCATATTCTGTCATTCTCTTAATCTTTGCATTTGCCTTTGTCTCTGCCTGGAAAGTACTTCTTCCAGATTTTCCCCTACTCCTCAATGGCTTTCCAGGCTTGAGTATCAGCTCCTTGGAAAGGACTTTACGGCCAACCTATACACAATAAGACACCTTTTCACTGCCCAGGTGCTTTATTTATATTTTTTTTTACAGCATTTATCTCTACATGAAACCAGTTTGTCTATATTCATTAACTTATTTATTATAGTTCTCCTCAATTTAAAAGTAATTTTACAGGGCAGAAACATATTTTTATTCAAGTTTATATCCTTAGCAAACAAAACAGTGACTGGGACATTAAAGTCATACAATAAACAATAACTAAATTTGGCTAGGAAAATGATTAATTATATTTTTTCTTATCATATACTTAAGTCATTACCAAATCAATTATGAAATACTTGGATGATAAGAGGAAATATTGTGCAGATACTGATGTCCAAAATCTTTTTAAGAATTAAGAAAAAAATTATTCAAAATCTGAAAAAAATTTGAATGAAGGCAGAAGTTTGCATAGGTGATACCTGACAAGCAGCTGGTCCAAAGTCAGTAAGTTATTCCTACTATAAATAGTAAATTCAAAAGAAAATTACTAATCTTTTGGTAGGAAAAAAAAAAGACAAAACTGAGGTTAACAATGGTGTAATTAAATAAATAAATACAGGTTCAAATGGCTTATCAATTTTACTAGGCAACTAAAAAATTTCTCAATATTCAAAAGGTATTCTCAAAGTATTAATAATAACAAATTGAAACTACTTTTTTCAAAGTCATTCAGTCCATACTTCCCAAAATAATCTAAAGATTCAATACAGGGCCTCCCTGGTGGTGAAGCAGTTGAGCGCCACACTGTGAAGCTGTCCGCATCCTCTGCAGCGCGGGTTGGATCCCGGCCGGCCAGCAGGCAAGAATCCCATCTGGCGAAACAGACCTCTCCTGTCTTGCCCACTACTCCCCTCAGCAGTGTATTTCATCAGTCTGCCTTCTCTGTTACCTGCTCTGTCTCTGGTGAATCCTCTCTACCCTCCCATGCATCTGGCCTGTACCCCGGTTCTTGTATAAATAAATAAATCTTAAAAAAAAAAAAGATTCAGTATAATGCCCACAAAAATTCCAATGCATTTTTCAAAAGAAATTGAAAAAAATCAATCCTAAAATTTATATGGAACCACAAAAAGACACCAAATGCAATCTTGAGCAAAAAGAGCCAAATAACTGGCAGCGTACCTCCTGATTTAAATTTTATTACAAATCTGTAGAATTAAAATAGCATGAGAATGACAAAAAATAGATATATGTGACAAGGGAACAGAATAAACAGCCCAGATATAAACCCATATGTACATATAGTTAACTAAATCTTGACAAAAGTGCCAAGAACTCATAATGGAGAAAGAATATTCTTTTTATAAATTACATAGAAGAAAATGGATATTCACATGCAAAGGAAGGAAACTGTACTCTTATCTTACAACACACACAAAAATTAATTCAAAATGGATTAAAGGTTTAAATGTAAGACCTGAAACTATAAAACTCTTAGAAGAAAACACAAGGAAAAGCCACTTGTGATTTTTCTTGGCAATGATTTTTTTATACATATGATGCCAAAGCATAGGCAACAGGAGCAAAAATAAACACAGGGGATTATATCACATTAAAAACTTTGTACAGCAAAAGAAACAATCAACAAAATGAAAAGGCAACCTTACAAAATGGAAAAAAAATCTTTGTACACTATGCATCTAATAAGGAGTTAATACACAAAATACATGAGGAATTTACACAACTCCAGAACAAAGTTAATAACCTGATTTTAAAAACGGACAAAAGAAACTAAATACACATTTTTGCAAAGAAGATGTATAAATGACTAACAGGTAAGAGCTCCACTTCATTCATTATCAGGGAAATGCAAATAATGAGACATCAACTCACTCCAGTTAGGGTGGTTATTATATAAATACATACATATATACATACATACATACGTACATACATATCAGGTGCCAGTGAGGATGTGATGAAAAGGAAATCTTCATACATTGTTGGTAGGAATATAAATTGGTACACCCAATATAAAAAACAATACAGAAGTTCCTCAAAAAATTAAAAATAGACAACCATATAATCCAGGAATACAACTTTTGGGTATTTGTCCAAAGGAATTAAAATCAGAATCTCAAAATAAAAAATACCTGAATATTTATTGCAGCATTATTCACAATAATCAAAGCATGGAAACAACCTAAAATACTTTCAACAGATAAATGGATAAAGAAAATGTGGTATATACATATAATGGAATATTATTCAACCTTAAAAAAGGCGATCCTTCCACTTGCAACTACATATACAGACCTGGAGGAGATTATTCTAAGTGAAATAAGCCAGACAGAGAAATACAAATACAGCATGATCTCACTCATACATAGAATCTAAAATAGTCCCACTCATATAAGCAGAAAATATTGTACAATGGCAGTTGCCCAGGGCTGGGGGAGGGGAAAACAAAGAGGTGCTGGTCAAAGTAAACAGATTTTTAGATATGCAAGATAAATAACTTATCACAATCTACTATACCGCATAGTACCTATAGCTGATTCTTTATTGTACAGTTAAAATTGCTCATAGTAAATCTTATGTTAAACATACACACATGCACACACACAAATAATAATAAAGGAGGTTGGAGGAAACTTTGGGAGGTAATGGATTTGTCTATAGCCTGAGGGTTTCACTGGTCTGTACTTATCCCCAAACTCATTGAGTTATATAAAACAAATATATACAGCTTTTTCATTGTCAATCATACCTCAAAAATGTTTTTAAATGTATTATACCATATTTCATCTAATCTGAGTCTAAATTACAGAAAAATTTTGAGTATCACTAAAAAAAATGTGATATGCTATCAATTGTAAAATGTATGTGAATTACAGAGATAAATATAAAAGGTGGGCAACTTAGTACCAATGAGATATCCCATAACAAGAGTATTAATTTAAAAAATTCAACTTCTTTACCTAATAATTTAAGGTGCCTTATGTCTTTTTATGATGATAAATCACTTCTTTTTAATGTTGAATAATAGCCATTGTATCTCATCTTCTTAAATGGTGATAGATTCAGGGAAATCTTGTGAACAGTTCTCTCCATTTCTACATATACTTCCGAAACTCCCATTGTATTTCATAGCTTCTTAAATGGAGATAGATTCAGAGAAATCTTGTGAACAGTTTTCTTCATTTCTACATATACTTTCCAAACTCTACATGTTTACACAGTAGTGTCTATTTCATTAGTAAACAGACAGTTTGCCCAAGAAGGCAAACTTACTAGGGGGAAGTTTGGCCATGACACTAATGTCTAATTCAATTTGTCTCACCTTGATTATTAAATTATCTCTGTTTTTTGAGAGACCAGTTTGCTCATTATTCATTCAACAGGGTAGAACAGTGAAGTGTGGGGATGGAATCTCTTTTTCTTGTGATTCATAGGCCATTTTACTCTTCATAATTTTGTCTATCACTAGTGGTACTGCCAATAATTTTGCATTTGCTACAATTCCCCAAGCTTCTTTAGCAAAATGAATTTTCTATTAAAAGATTTACTGATGGGCCTCCCTGGTGGCTCAAGGGTTTAAAATGCAGCTGTAAAGCAATCCGAAGCCTCTGCAGCATGAGTTCAATCCCCAGCCGGCCAGAGAGCAACCCACATGGCAGAGCAGACCTTTCCTGTCTCACCCACTGCTACCCTCAGCAATGTATTTCATTCAATCTGACTGTTCTGCTCCCCACTCTGTCTCTGGTGAATCCCCTCACTCCCCACATCTCTGGCTGTACCCCAGCTCTTGTATGCATAAATAAATAAATCTTTTAAAAAATCTTAAAAAAATACAGATTTACTGATACTGCTCATATATAAAAAATAAGTTTTTTTTAAAAAAAACTGATATGTAGAAATATACTGTTATCTTTCCATTATCTGTGTACTATAAATTTCTTGTGGGCTTCTTTGTAGTGGTTTATTTAATTTTTATTTTAATTTTTCTCAAATGATAGGGTTCTATATAATGTTACTCTACCACTTATTTTTTAGTAATTCTTTCTTTCCCCTTGTGGTTTTCCATGATGGTTCTATGATGTTGGTTCCTTAAACTTGACAGGTATCTTAAATGATTTGTGCAGGAAAAATTTTGTTGATGGATAAGTTTGGGGATAAGCGAACACAAGCACAGAACCTGTAATTCCTGCAAGCGCCAGAGAAACATTCCATGCACACACCCATCCTGAAGCTATTTCTATTTCACCCTCCTTACCAATTAAGGTTTAATTTTTAGATAGTTCTACAGCATAAAAATAGCAGTTTTTAAAACTTCCGATCCTTTAAAGCATTTCTTCACAAGTGCTGAAATGTAAATATTCTAACAATGGTATTTCATTGAGAATCTCAAAAACTAGGCAGAGCACATTTACAAAAACAGCAATTTCTAGAAAGCAGACCAATCACAACTCCTTAATTTAGATATAGTAAATGACTGAACCTTATTTTATAGTCATAGATAATTGAGGTTTCAGAAATTTAGGATCCATACACATAGATGAATTCTTCTTTAAATTCAAAGTGCTATGTTATTTGAGCATGTGAAGCATTTCAAGCACAGATTATGTAACATGAAACACATGACAAAAACTCCAGAACAGTTTTATTCAATTACTTGTGTGCTTTCTACCAAGGCATACTACATATCGTTTTTGTCAGGTGTTTAAGAATAGCTAAACAAAGATTATAAAAGTGTAGGTATCTTTGAGATTATTCAAGATACTAAATTCACACTGCAACTCCAGCTATTGAATTGTTAGAATCAATTAAGCTAAATATTAAGTAGAAAAAAAAATATGACAGGAAGGAAAACAAGGAAGAATAGAAATGAAAAAACTAAAACTGCAAGAAAAATGAGCAGGGAAAATAAAATCCAGCAGCTAAATTGCTGTTTGTGTGAAGGGAAGTATTGCTAGTGGACAGAGATTTTAACAGTGTTACTTATGTGATGAGACATGAATCCATCGATCTGTATAGATTCCAAACTCTCCAATTTAGCCTCTGATATATCTAAAATAATCAAAACCAAAAAATAATAATAAAATAAAATAATCAAAACCTAAGTTATACAGATTTTCTTGTCAGTGTGGTTCCAGATCTTATCTACAGGAAAAGAGATAGGGACAGCAGCAATATGGTTGGAAGAGAAAACCAAGAGCATTACCCTATTATGTTTTCATATAAGTGCCATTATTTTTCTTAAATGTTGGTTATAGAAAAATAAATAAAATAAACTTTACTAAAGAGGTTCTATTCACATTTTTAAAAAATATTTAAAATGCTTATAGTTCATTTTAAAATGTTTTATTACTATGAGATTTCAGCAGTTGGGGACACATTTGACTATAAATTTTAGAATATTTGACTTAAAGGTTAGATAAGAGAAGCAATTAGAGAAGCAATTCTAAATTTGGTACAGCAACTCAACAGTATAATCTGTTTCACCATCCTCAGAGTATTATATTTTTGTCCCTGGGCATGTGTAAGAGGCAGGAACGGCCACAGTGCAGTTTTTCTGATCCCATGCAGACCGGGTAAAGGAGGAGTCAGAGTCCTCAGTAGTTTTTTTGCAGGTCTTTTATTGGGGTTCACCAGGCATATGGCAGGCAGGGGTGCTGGCTGGCAGGCTGGCAGGCCTCCCAGCCCCCAGCAAGTCTTCACTCTATCTGGGCTCTCCGGCCTTCTCTGCTTCTCTCTCGGCTTCTGCTACTTGTTTCTCGGCTTCTCTTTCGGCTTCTGCTGCTTTGGTTTCTACTGCTGCTGCTGCTGCTGGCGTCCCCGTGACGCCGCCCTTAAAAAGCACAGTCTTATCTCAGCTGAATCCTATCTACCTATGCCCACACCCTATTCCAGGTGCCCGCCATCAGGCATGCATTCAGGACAAGGATCCATCATCTATCCTGATGGCGGAAGGGCAGAAAAGCCTGACATTTTCTTTACCCTACAGCATGTCATCTCATGATTTCAAGATGTCTACTAAAGTCAAATATCATATCCACAAAGAACAACACTCAAGTAAGGAAGGAAAGAAAATAAAAGGTTCTGCATTTTTTTAACTAAAGAGAAAGTGTTCCAGGAGCCCCTGCCAAACTGCTTTTTCATATGCCATTGACCAGAAGAGTCAAATAAGAAGCAAAATAGAACAGAATTGCCAAGACAGGTTTGAATTAATCTTGAAGCATTTCCTGGGGCAACTCAAAACTTTGTCTTGTTCAAGTGTCTCCTTCCATGTCCACGTTTCCCATGGCGGAAGAGCCACCTTCTCTAAAATCAGTGACTGCCATGTGTTACCCAAACATGTTGTGATACTAACAGCAGGGAAAAAAAACAGAGGCTGCAAGGCAGTTGCAAGAAACTTATGAAAATATATTTCTCACTGCACATACCTGGGTGCCATCACTCTCTTGTATCCATATGAGATCTACAGACATGGATTTGTGTACTTTTAGCCAAACCGGGAGAATGAAAATAATGTAAAAATTTCTCTGGTCTCTAGGCATTCAAAGGTGGCAATGTGTTTCATATACTTTCAGATCCCAGCTGAAGAAAGTTAATAAGTAATTACAAGTTACACCTGGTTTCAAACAGGCTTTTACTCATCATCAAGAAATATCACTAAGAATTTCACTTAAGAAAACGGTTGTTCCATGGTATGACTGCAGAGGTTAAGACTGGCATTCATCATCTCCTTCCTACTGCCTGGGAATCCTAGTATCAGGAATTGTACCTTTATAGTTTGTTTCTTAGACTGACTCTCATGGATGTTAAAATGTAACTGGCAAAGGATGGATATTTAAGCTCTACGAATCAGTTTCTAAGAACCAGTTTTGGTAAGCAAAAGAGAGAGGTACTGTGAAGTTTAGGAGGTGGCAGTTAGAACTGCATTGGTGGTGAGTAGAGAAGACAGATTAGAGGAATTCTAAAACCTAATTTCATAGTCCCAATCTTTGAGTTTTTGTGCATTTTTAATAGAAAATGAGAAATGTATTGTCCATTCTATCCTGGAAAATATTGCTTTTTGTTCTTTTTGAGTTATTCTGCTTCATCTTCATTTTATAAACAATAAAAGTTTTCTACAGAATATTTTCCTTTTCTTGTTCCTTTTACAAGGCATTTCCTAAAATTCCTCCAGAATTTAGGTATGGCTCACAACTTTCCAAGAAGCAGAATCTATCTGTAAATTACACACTAACACAACTAGTAATATAGTATGTTGACTAAAGCATTGAGTTGCCATTTTCAGGGTGCATAAGTCTTTGGAAAGGAATCCAATTATGAAGTCTGTAAAATTATCTTCTGATTAGATTTTGAAGCACTCAAACCTATAATTTTCACTTGAATTAATTTTGATAAGACCAAAAATACCTGATTCTAAATGTTAGATATAAGCTCCAAAATAATAGAGATCTAGAAATTTAAGTAGAAATTAAAATGCAGTCACTTCACTAGGAGCATCTAAGTAATAATATTTTTTTGAAATTTGAATGTATTTATCAGAAGATAATTCAGTCTAACCACTTTTAACAACTCATCCTTTATACGAGGCGATCACTGTGTCTTGGATTGCCTAGTGCTGACAATTTTATATCCCAGGAAACCAGGATGGTTGGTCACACCACCAGTGTGGAACACATCAATACTAGAAAATCCAAAGACTACTACATTTCCGTTCATTAGATGGTAATCCATCAAGCTAACATTTAGATCAGCATGTAAGGCAATACAAGGCATTTTTCAATTCAGTACTCATATTAGTACCCAACAACTCATAATTAAACCATTGAATCAACATAATCATATTTTCTATTCTGTTACATAAAAAAATACTATGATGATTCACAGAATAGCATGTGCACAGTTTTCTTGGAGCACTTGGAGCTTGGGTGCTGTTTTAGTGCCCAAAACAAATAACTATTGTTGCCATCTGAATATTCTAAGAACCCTGAAAGAAACTTAAGGTCAGGTTTGTGAAATCAAAATGAAATAAATAATCTTATAATGGTGTAATGAATCTGAGTAAGGGTAACCATGGGCAGTCCTATAGCAAGGAGAATTCACTTTGTTCTGCTAAATAATTCTCATTGCCCATATATACTGTTTGCAACTCAAAGAATAATATTCATAACAGCCCTGCAGTTCATGCATTATTATCCCCTAAAGCTTAGCAAAGTAACTTAATCAAATGCACATAGCCAATACTCAGTACAGTTAAGCCTGAACAGAGATCTCCCTCTGCAGACCATGATCTTTCCATTACACCACCTCTTTCTGCCCAGGTCTGCTGAGAAAAAAAAAAAACAAAACCATCATTTCAAATTAATAACATAATCTATAATGTATGTGTGATTATAATGACAGTAAGTTACTTCCATTCAAAATTTCATTAACTAGGCAGTGTTAGTAAAAGAATGGATCCATATTTTAGTTTTGTTGTGTTACTACTGTGATTATTCTTGTCTTTATGGTTTAGTTGTGTAAAGCATGAGTTTCTCTGTGGGAAATGGTCAGACAAGAAAAGAGAGCAGAGCATTTGTGAGCAAGAATTAGTTGCTAGAATGGCAGCATGTGACACACAAACTGCTCCTGAAGTTATTCTCTGCACTCTCAGATTACTTGTCACACCTTCCTGGAAAAAGATGAACATGCTCTGCTATTTGGACATGAAGCATATATAAAAAAACTACTCCAGTCTCAGAAGCATTGGTGGCCACTTGCCTATTTTGTATAATACAAATGTTTCTTCTTCTTTCCCCAATTTAGGGAAGTTATTGATCTAGGGAGGGATCTCAGGCATTTCTTAGTATAGCAAAATGATGAAGGAAGTAGTCTCTGCAGTTAAACTACATGGTTTCAAATCCCAAGTTACTTCCTCTCTGGGCCTTAGTGCTCTTATTTATAAAACAGTGGTGATCAATTTCCCTAGCAGTTGCTGTAGAATTATCTAAATTAATATAAACAGGATCTAATATATAATCAGTGCTCTACAGCTTTGGTTATTACTGTTCTCCAGTCAAACATATACACATTGAGTGCTAAAGTCCACAGTGCTCTATACTATGTCCCAGAGATATTATAGGCTTAAGATGTGATCTTTAAGAATATTAGAAGCCAATCAAGGAGACACAAAAAGAAGTAAAAAGATTTAAAAAACAATATAAGGAGGATCAACAATTATCAAATTTGATTAATAACAAACTATACAGATACAATTTACTCTTCATGGAAGAAAAACATGAGACTCAAAGATTTCACCCCTGCGCCAAAGTTCATGCATCCTGGCTCATAACATATAAAGGATTATGACATCAGTTTCTTCAACCCCAACATCCCCTGAAGTCAAAAGACAAAGTATGAAAATCTTGCTGATCTTACCAAGGAAGGAAAATGTCTGAGAAAAGCAGAAAGATCCTGGAAAAGCTAACTCAAGAAAGTAGCATGCCAGGATCACACAGGCCTTTCCACTGTGAGTGCTGGCCTAGCTCAAGCTGAAGTTCCTTCTCAATAGCAATTCCTCCCTCTTTCATGGTATAGACTTCAGGAACTCAGCCAGCTCTCCTTCAGCTCTTAATGCTGCCATCACTCACTCAGTACTTTGAGAATTGTCTCCATATCCCTCAAATTCCTGAGGAGTTAAATGAGGCATCCTTTCTTATCATTCCCTCCTCAATTTCCCTCAAATGTTACAGCTCCTGGAAACCAGTTCATAGAGCTAATGTCTTTATACTGTTAAATGACACTTCATTTGAGGAAACAGAGAATAACAAATGATTGAACAGCAGAAAGTAAGTAAACCTGAGAATCTTACTAAATTCTTACAACCATGGTCCGCCATTGACAGCAGTGACTTCCTTTTGAGAAGTCAACAAGGAGATTTTATGTGTTTGACAACCCTCTTCAGATCCACAGAGGGAGTTGATCAAACCTCTGCTCCTACTTCTTCACTTTGCTAGATATAAATATCCTTTAGAATGAATGAACCATTAAATAATGGACCAGGAAAATGAAAAACTATAAGAAAGTGAAAATCAAAATCAACAAAAAACTATGAACCAGAGACACTTTTAGGGGGGCGGGGGCGGGAGGGGAGGGATTGGGGTCAGAATGGGGGGCGGCAATTGTATGGGGAATATAACAATAAAATTTATAAAAAAAAAAAAAAAAAGAATGAATGAACCAATCACCAAACAGAACATACTGCTAGCAGTAGAAAACAGAACAAACCAATTCTATCTAAATGGGGTTGATTCAGATTGAAGACTTTGAATGAGTCTTAGAAAAAATATTCTCCATCACAATTATTCTCTGTTGATACATCCAAATAGGAGCAACAATTGCTCCTAACAAAACAAATAAAAAAATTAAAAAACAGGCCATGAAACTCTGAAAGAGCTGAACATAAGGAAACCACATATTGCTGACATGGTTTTCAAATCTAAATCAGAAAGTGTCAATAATAATTTTGATAATTTATAGGAACACTAAAACCACCAGAAAAGATAAAAAGTATCACTTAGCCTACATCTGTAAAGCTGTCTGTCTCTGAGACTGAATATTGTGGATCCACTTCACTTTTCAATTTGAATATTTTATTTACTTATGTTCACTTGTGCTTCAAATAGGATTAAGGATGTTCAAACTGCACAGATGGATGGAGACCAAAAGTTAAATCTGATAATGACTGTTAATGTGTCAAGCTTAGAAGGCAGAGGAAAAGAATGACTCCTCAGACCTGAAATAATCATATTTCTTAGAATGATCACTAAGTATTTAAAAAGATGTAGTTTTTGTAGCAAATTGATTAATAAATAGTTTTGTTTTCATTATAAAAAGTCTCAAACAATTTCTAGAAAACAAAACTGTACTTTAAGTGACATGCATTTTATTTTACTAACATATAGGACATTAAGCAAGAATTGGTTGCCTTGGTCACAAATTGTCATGGAAGATGCATTCCTCACAAAAAGACGATATAAAATGCTTTCAATATATTATGTTCATTATAGAGAAATGGAAAAATTAAAAAAAAATACGCTGACCAAACATCCAATCTTGTGATGTTTTCAGAAATGTTGTGGCATGAGCAAAAGATCCCTTATGTTACTTTGTATTTGCTGAGCTCCTAAAAGCCTTTCATAGAGCATCTCACAATTTACTGTCAACTACAAGCTTTTAAAGAAAATTATTAAGTTATAGTGATTTATTATATGTGTTATTTTATAGTTCAATGTCCCAAAGTTTTATCCTAACTAAGAATTAATAAGAACATATTAAGGACTAATACAGTCCTAGATAAATGTCATCAATAAGTCCACTATTATTGCTCCATAACGTATGACAGACATTAATCTAAAACATGAAGAAAGTAATTTTTTTTATTCTGTTAGAGTACACTTAACCAAAAGGAAGTTTAGAAGATAATCTTCTAAAATGCATTCTTTTTTAAAATGAATACATTTGGGCTTGGTATTTTTTTTTAAATGCCACCAAACCACCATGCCCACACCCCATCTGCCTCTGTGCTCTTCCCCCTCTACTCTTCCCTCTATTGCCTCTGGTAACCATTATCTTCTTTTTGCTGAATTCAAATTTTTATGTCTTCTATTGTTTGTGTGTAATTTTTTTTTTTGGTATTTATATTCCACAGATGAGTGAAACCATCCAATATTTGTTTTTCACTTTTTGGCTAATTTTTTTTCAACATAATCACCTCAAGATGCATCCATTTTATATTCTTTAAATCACTATTCTCTAAAATTGGGCCTCCCTGGTGGCACAGGGGTTAAAGACACAGTGTTATCAAGCTGTCGCCAGCCACTGCAGCATGAGTTCAATCCCTGGCCAGGGAACTAACCCACATGGCGCAGCAGACCTCTCCTGTCTTGACTGCTGCTCCCCTAAACAGTGTATTTCAGTAGATCTGTCTGTTTTGCTCCCCACTTTCTCAGGTGTACCCCTCCCCACACCTCTAGCCTATACCCCAGTTCTTGTATGCATAAATTAATAAATCTTTTTAAATAATCACTATTCTGTAAAATAAATATGAGATCATTCTTGGGGCTTCTCAGGTAGCACAGGGGTTAAGTTTCAGTTGCCACAGAAAGGGCCTGAGTTTGATCCCTGGCCAGGCAGCTACCCTACAGGCTCAGCAGAACTCACCTGTCTTGCCTGCACTCCTCTTAGCAGTGTATTTCAGTAAATCTGCCTGCACTGCTCCCCACTCTGTCTCTAGTGAATCCTCACACCCCTGTACCTCTGGCCTATACCACAGTTCTTCTATGCATAAATAAATAAAATAAATCTTTTTTAAAAATGAGATGATTCTTAAAAAAATAATTAAAAAATTGAAAACTAAAATTAAATAAATTGTAAGTGTTAGTAGAAATATCATTTCTTCTCCTTTCCTTATCTTATTTTAAAAAAAGCAATTGTATAAAAAAATTGAATATATAAAAGTAACATATATTTTGGGTCTATAAAATATGGAGATGTGATATATTTGCTAAGAAAGTAGATAGAATCAAAGGTATATTAATCAAAGAAATGACTCCATAAGAATGGAATAATAAAATAATAAATGGAATCCATAAAAATAAATAGAAGCAAAAATAATAAAATGTAAATATATACTTGCCCAATTTTCATCTATCAGCTTTTCAATACATAAACTTATATACAGTAATATTTATAACAATGTATTATTCCATTTGTAATATAGCCATAATGCATATTATAATACCACAAAAAGGGAGAAGAGGGAATAAACCCATATAGAAGTATCATTTCCTTGTCTCACTGGAATTAATTTTAAAACTGAAGTTGTATCTGATATAAAAAAATGAGAAATAAATTGGTAGACTGGACAATTATATCAATAATAGCACAAATACAAATGCACATGGAATATTCTCCAGAAAGACTACGTGCTAAGGCAAAAAACAAACTTCAATAAATTTAAAAGAATATAAATACTACAAAGCATATAATATATAATGAAATTTAAAGTCAAGAGCAGGAAAAAATTGGGCAACTCACAGATACGTGGAAATTGAAAAACACACTTGTAAATAAGTAATGAGTCAAAAAAATAATTGAAATCAGAAAATGCTTTGAGATGAATGAAAATTATGACAAAACATACCAAAACTTATAAGATGCAGCTAAAAGCAGTTCTAACAGGGAAAAATATCTGTGAATGCTTATATTAAGACAGAAGAATGATCTCAAATCAAAATTTGAATCTCTACCTTAAGAGGCATGATTTTAAAAGGAGACATGATTTTAAAACATTCTACACAGTTATCAAAATAGTATAATACAGACTTAAAAAGAGGCACATAAAACAATAAATAATCCAGGAGTCAATTCACAATACATGGTCAACTAAATTTCAATAAAGGTATCAAGAATACACAATGTGAAAAGGATAGTCTCTTCAACAAATGGTGGTAAGAAAACTGGATCTCCATAAGCAAAGAATGAAATTTGACCTTTCCTCACACTATACAAAAATATCAAATCAAAATGAATTAAGGACTTAAACATAAGACCTGAAACTAAATAAATAAATGCATTATTTTTTATTCTAATTGGGGTCACACTGGTATATAAAACTGTATAGGATTTAGAGGTATAGATTCACGTATCTTCAGACATGTCACCACACCTCACCAGCAATCAAAGCACATTTAACCCTCCACCATAGTCCAATTGCTCTTCACCCTCCCCTCTCAATTCTTGATAACCTTAATTTTATAGTCAGATTTTCCAGGTGGAGAAATTTTTCTCTTTTTACTAAAGAAGAAAGGTAAATCTTGGGAATTCTATATGAGAAAGAATAAATTGTTTCATAATTCACACTAAAATTATTGCCATAGATTAGGAGAGAGTTGTTCAAATGAAGGGAAACTTCACTGAGAAGACCACCGCGGAAGAAAATCGAGGGCATATACACAGGTGAGAGCCCCATCTCTATCTCAAAATTTATTTGTCTCCTTACTATTAATCATTTGGATTATTTAAAATGATAAAAATAATCAGTACTGACTGAATTTTTAAATGTCATTGGAGAAAATCGCCATCAATATTCTGGTATTTCCTTTCCAATTTATTTCTACAATTTTTTAAAAAATATCTAAAAAGTTTCCTAATAGTTTAGCACACTCAGAAGAAACTTCTTTAAAGGCTATAAAACTTGTTCAGCCTGTGTATTGGCAGGATGGGCCACTGAGCAGGTTTTCTATGATCTGAGCAGATCCGGTAAAGGAGAGTCTTGGAGCCCTCGGTGTCTTTCTCAGGCTTTTATTGAGCTTTTACATGTAGAGCAGCAACCAGGTACATGGCAGGCAGGGGTTCTGGGGAGCCAGGAGGCTGGCAGACTTCCAAGCCCCCGGCAAGTCTTCACCCTGGGCTTCTCTCTCTCCTCTTGCGTTCTCTCCTCCTGATTCTCTTGGCAAGTATCTCAACACTGCTGCTATGGCCCACAGAAATAAACAACAAAACTTATAACAATGTAAGAAAATGCAGGTGCTCCATCAGGCAGGGCAAACCTAATGGCGGAGGACAGAAAAGCCTTAAAACCATTTACCCTACAATATCTTTTAAAGTATCAGAATTTACTTTTTGTAAAATTTGTAAAATTTCATTTATGAATATGACTATATTCATTTTTTCACATAACATTTGTATAACATGTGTCATTAATAAATGTTGTTACTATGCATGATCCATGTATTAATATCTTTGCAATATGGACAGAGGACAAAAGAAAGTGTCAGAGGCATAGCAATTTGCATAAATAAGAAATACTACACTAAAAATAATTCCATCATGTAAAACATGTCATATATGTTGATATAATTTATACATCATAATATACATTAAATAAATTTATGTTTATAAAATAGCTATTAAATTAGGCTATAATAATTATATTACATATTTGAAATATATGTTTTTGTATATATTGATACAAAATAAGAATATTAGGGGAAAACCTGAGTTTGGTTTACATATGCTGAGTTTTAAGTAGGTGAAGCCATACATCTGTACTGTTATCTTAGGAGTGGGAGATGATTTACTCTTATGTAGCTTGAGTGTTAAGATTTGCAATTTATTATTTTGTATTGTACTAGGGGTCAAATGAAAAATTTTTATAATACCATTTTAAAGTGCTTACATAAAAAGGTCAGCCAGAGAAAAAGAGCGGGGAGGAATATAGTCATATATTCAACCAAAATTTTGGCAGTTCAACCAAAATTACATTTTAAACATCTTTATGTACCTTTAAAAACTGATAGAGGTGTAGCAAATTCTGAATAATGATTATCTTTGGATGTTGGAGATATGAGTGTTTTTTTTCTCACTTTTTTCTTTTTCTAATGGTTTATAATGCATTTCAGTAGTTTTATAATGGGACAAAACATATTTTATACTTTCTTAAAATAAAAAGTACACTTGGCCTTGACTCTAGCCTGTTGCCCTTTAGCTGTGAACTGAAAAAATATTTAGTCTTCATAACCTTCATTTTCATCATCTGCAAAGATGATTAACAATATCTCCTGTGCCTTTTTATGCATTTTTGTAAGAATTTGTAAAAATGCTAGTGAAATGTACTATATAAAACACAATATTCTATATAAATATATGATATATCGTTCCAATATAATTTAGAAAGCTACACTTAAAGATTGCTAAGAAGAAGGAAAAAAAGAATGGGGATTAAATAGAGAAGGAGGAACCACAGAAATGAAAGAAAAATAAGTGCTGAGACCATTCATAGTTATCACTTAAACCAAAGGTGAAATTCCCTCATTGCTATGTTGTACATCCTGAAACTCCATCATCATCAGATGTTAAGATCATTCCAGATTTCTGGATATTCCTCTTACTTGATTATGTGACAAAAAAATAAAAGACAATTGTTAAATATCAATAGTTTCCCAGTTTATCCTCATCCCTCTTCCCTATTTTTCCTTATAATACTATACCAAAATAAGAATCCTGCAGAAACTGCTCATATGCTGTCATGTCATAACCCATTCCACTTTAAAATTTTTAATATTGCTTGATTTTTCTGAACAGAACACCTTTCTATAAGTAAAGCAAAACTAATAAGAATACAACATTAAAACAATCCAAAAACATGATTTTTTCATAAAATAATGTCAACTAGATCACTTAAGAGATTTATTCTTTTTTAATACTGTATTAATTTTTTATTGAGTAACAATGGTTTATAACACTGCATATAATTTAGCAGTATAGGCTTATATTTTCATATGGATTTTACAACACCATATCCACCACTAAATCACACATAATCCTCTGCCATAGTCCATTGGGCCCCCTTTCCCTTTAGTTTCCTACCCATCCCCCTCTGGGATCCTCAATTGTGAAGACAGATTTCTAAGGTTGGGTTTTGGTTTGTTTCTCTATATTCCACATATGAGTGAAATCATCTAGTAATTGTCTTTCTCTTTTTGATGTGCATTTTTGATGTGCATTTGATGTGCATTTTTATTTCACTAGCATAATCCACTCCAGTGCCATCCATATTGTCTTAAATAACAAGATTTCATCTTTTTCTTTAATATCTGAATAGTACCTCATTGTGTAAATACACATTTAAATGTGCTGAAGTAAAATCAAAACCATATTTTAAACTGGACACACACACACACACACACACACACACAAGCCACTAAATTTGCCAGTAGTTAAGAAATGCCTTTCGGAACTAAGAATTGGTATCAATCCCATTATCAAAAAACATCATTCTTTTAAAACTATACTTAAAGCCCCTACCTGTTTTGATTCAGCTTCTGTGATGGCTTTGTTTTATAGAGACTCCTCACTGCTGCCATAGACTATTACTTTGTATCACCACAGGTTCTATGGCCTTCAAAATAAGTCTTCTGTAGTCTAACTGTTCACCCCAAGCCCAAATTATAAGTGAAAAGAATTCAACAATAAAAGTGAAGACTATAAGGATGCATTGTGGCTAAATAATGGCTATTATTTAACTTCTATGGGGTTTGGTTTCCTTATCTAAAAACATAAATATTTGAATAGATCATTTTTCCCAAACTGTATTCTGGAGCATTCTGGTTTCATAAGATGCTCCATGAAAGCTAAAGGGGGTGGAGTGGAGTAAAAGGATCATTAATATGATGAATTTGAGAATTGAAACAGCCTATTCCCTGTTAAAGAATCACAGAGAGAGTTAGCCAAGTAGTAGATTCTAGGAAGAAATCTTTGAAATTCATTGCTTTCATAATTTACACAGCATGCAAACATTTTGTTATTTCAGGAGTAAGGTGAGGATGGTTAGAATCCAGAGTACTGGAATATATTTCAAGAAACTAGATTTTATAATGACTAGCATCTGTGCTGGCACTGAACTTTCCTGATGCTATGTTGGTTTATGAAAAAAAAAAAAAAAGCAACAAGTAAACCCTAATTATAAGATAATTATATTAGAAAGCTTTACTGAGTTATTTATATGTAAAAATTACAATACGGTGAAAAATAGATGACTAATAAACATTCCCATTGAAAATAATTAATGTCAAATATCCTATCTTCCTAATAGCTCCTACCACACAGAGTTGTCTCACAGCAACATAAAGCAGTGAAAAATGGAATAGAGCTAAGCATTATAAGCATCAAAAATTGCTGTTTTTACATTCCAAGTAAGGAATTGTTGTACAGTGCTTGCATGGAAGAGCTATCATTTGTATAATACAAAATAGCATAAATGCTGATATTGATGCTACCTTTAATTGATGCTTCTAATCTTTAGCATCCTACAGTTGTATGGTTGATGTACACCTAGTAAATGGGTGGACAGTACAGAGTAAATCACAGAGAAAATAGAACAAATTAAAATGAACCCAGAGCACATCCATTATTCTCAAGCACTTAAGGAAGGTAGAATGAGAGGCGTGGAGTCACCTTGGACACTAAGGTCACAACAAAATTACTTTTCAGTTACATTCTAATTAGCCTCCATCCTATTTTTGTCACTGAGGACATGTACTGGGTTTAGGCCTGGGTAATATCTTGCTAACAGAACAGAAAGAAAACAAGTGCCAAGATCGTGGATTTCAATTAGTCCTCATTTTTTTCCCTAAAATTAACATGAACCTTTGCTTTCATCCCGATAAATCAAGAACTTATCTTGTGTAACTTCATGACTCTTTTAGTTCAGGCAAATCCATTGATGTCTCTGAGCCAGTTTTCCTTATATGTAAAATTGAGGTGATTGTAAGTAATTTTTATATAATTTAAAGACTAGAGACAGCATCAGTTAAAGTACATGACTAATAGTTAATTCTCAATGGAGGTAGCAATGTTCATCACACTTATACAATCTCTATGCAGTTCTGAACTAGGCACAACAGGGCAATGGGTGGATTCAGTGGGCAGTTCTACTTCCACACCGTTTCTACATAACAATATCCTACAGATGTCCAGTATTCTCAGATCATTCAAGCTGAGGAAGCTACTACCTCTAGCCCTAAGAAATCCCAGGATGTTATGTTAAGTGAAATAGTGAAAATCGTTGAGAATTTACTCTGTACTCAGCCTATTAGACATATAATCTCACTGACTCCCCACAATAACTGAATAGGCTGAAAATGGTAAATAATGAAGTTGTGGAATGCGAATGGCAATGGTACTGCCCAAGGTTATCAGCATCAAAACTGACATTAAACTGAAGCCTTTTTCACTCCAAAGTTTTCACCCTTCCTAATACATATTAGTAGTACTTGTACTCAGATAAATAATTGAGAAGTTCTCTTCTGCTCTGGGCAAATGGTTTGCAGTTTTTTTTTTTCCCTGAATATCCTTAAAGATAAAAACTATGTAGACTTTAAAATAATACTCTCCAATAAATTGTACTTTTAATTTCCTTTGGGACAATGCATAAAGATAAACACTGCCTGGATCACAGACATGCTTCCATATAACGTGTTACTAAACATGACAGTAGCTATATACATTAGAAAAATAGATATACTATTGTGTGAAAGGCAAATTGGTTACCTAAATCTGTAACACACCCCTGGGATTCACAATCTAGTGCTTTGCTGATCCTTCTAAAACTTGTTTTTGACGTAGACGGTCTTCTTTTGGAAGTGTGGGATAATCTATATTTTTTATTTCCTTATCATTTAACAGTGATATAATACTTTTGCTCTAGTAGATATGGAAATTGTAGACACCCTTTCATTATTCTTTTATTTATACATATGTAATTTTATAATGTTTATACTACTATATCCCAAGTGCAAGACTATAGAAGGGAGAATGATTTTTTTGTCTGCCCTTATAGATTTTGTAGTCTTTTGGGACACATAAATAAGAAAGCCAACAATTAAAATACATTCTGGAAAGTATTATGAAAGGTAGTACCCAAAGAAATATACAGTGTCAGTAAAATTCTTCAGGAAATAAAGCAAACATTACTGAAATTTATATGGAACCACAAAATACATTGAATAGCCAATGTAATCTTGGCAAATAAGAAAAGGAATGGAGGTATCACAGTCCCAGACTTCAAACTATAATGTTATAGTAACCAAAATAGTATGGCACTATAATAAATAGAAACACAGACCAATGGAACTGAGTTGATAGCCCAGAAATAAACCCGTATTATATATGGGCAGTTAATCTACAACAAAGTAGCCAAGAGTATAAAATGGAGAAAGGAACGTATCTTCAATAGACGAGATTGTGCATCTGGACAGGCACATATAGAAAAATGAATTTACATGATTTTCTCATACCATACACAAAAATTAACTCAAAATGGATTAAAGGGTTGGAAGTAAGACCAGAAATCATAAAATACATAGAACAAAACATATACATAGGCAAGATATTCCACAATATTGGCTTCCGTGATGTATTTGAGAACTTGACTCCAAAAGCAAGAACAAAAGAAAAAGAAACAAATGAGACTATGTCACACTAAAAAACTAATGAATAGTGAAAGAAACTATGATTAAAATAAAAATACATCTTACCAAATAGGAAAAACATATTTGTACATCATATATCCGACAAGGGGCTAATAGCCAAGTTCTATATACAACTCAACATAAAGAAAACAAATAGCCCAACCAAGATAAGGACAGAAAAGCTAAAGAGACCTTTCTAAAGAAAACATGTAGACACATGAAAAAATATTCCACATCATTTATCATCAGAGAAATGCAAATCAAACCATAATGACATATCACCTCACTCCACTGAGAATTGTTCATTAAAAAAAACAAAACACACAGCAAATGCTAGGCAATGGTGTGAAAAAACCCGATTGTAGTGCCTTTCCCTTTAAAAGTCTGCGTATGGTCTTTAATAAGTGTCATGGATAATTTTTTTTATTTAGAACACCCCCAACACTGAGTGATTATGGTATAAGGATCAACTCATATGCAATTAAAAGTCCAGACCCACCCCCATATTTCAGACCAAGATTAGACTTGACCTAAAACTACATCTCTTGTTTCTTTCTTCTTCCCTACTCTGTTTTACTCCCTCCCATAGAGTTTTCACTGAAGAGCACTCCCTCCATAAATCCAAGTAAAACTGAATCCCTGGTCAGGCTTTGTTTCTCAGAAACACACCTTAAACTTAAAGAAAACTATTCAGGTGAAATACATGTAAGGATGTTAAAGTAAGTAAAGTTATCTTCAGATAGATGACTCAGCAAGCAGTTATTCATTTGATCTAGCCTCTTGGAATGACACAATAATTAAGAAAACCCAGTCCTGATGACCGAACACTGTTTCAAAATTACTTAAGTTTTCGAAGTGTAATCTAGTGAATATCAAACAGAGTCTACATAGATCAGAGTAACACTATATAAAGTTCTCTCATCAAGCCAATTTTCTCAGACCAAAGTTGCTTTCCAACCTCTCTCCTTAAAGATTCCCTAGCCCCTACTATTTCAGTCCCATCCCAAGGGATCTCTTATCCTCCCCATTTTTTCCTGACTGTGCACATTAAAGTATTAAATACTCTCCACTATACACCCTCAGAGGTTAAATAGAATCAAGTGGTAGGTAAGGGGGAAGAAAATACTATATATACATGCATATATTCATAATTTCTGTTCCACTATTGTCCAGGTGCACAATACCTTTTATGATTGCTTATTCGAGGATAAAATCCTTAATGCTTTTCTCTACCACTTCTGCATTTTATGTCTTAGCAAGTTGCACTCTATCAATAAAGCAGAAACACAAGTAGCCCCCAAAAGGAAATGAGTGGTGGAAGATGAGTGGATAAGAAGATGACTTCTTATCTCTGTCTCTCTTCACACATACCTTGAGGAAAAATGCTTATTATCATCAATAGAAGTTTCTTGAATACCAAGAGAATCTTCTTTAAAAAATGAATCGGACAAGGTAAAAATACAGGAGACAAATAATTACTTTCATCAAGGTAAATGATTAACCATATCCACCTTCCACCATGTTGCAGCTTTGAGAGTGTGGAAAACACTTTGCAACCATCCCTGGAAGTCCCTCAGGGGCATTCAGATATCCATGGTTGATCCTTCCAGATGTGCTGTCAGGAGCTACCTGTATTTTGCTAGCATCAACCACCAGAACTAAGTAAGTTCTTAGCCCTGCACTCTTAGCCCTGGAAAATGTATCTTTGAAATTCTTCCTTAGTTGATAGTGGCAGCAGTAGCAACAGTAGAACCCCATTTATTGCAACGTGTCAACACAACCAGTTACTCTGAATGTACAGCACTGTGTGTAGCAGAGCATGACTCTGCCAGAGCCTTCAGGAAGCCCATTTTCTGTCAAGTGGGTTGCTTTTCTATTTTATTAGATGCAAATTAAGGAAAATCCCTGTTTTTATGACTTCAAGAATTCTGTGTGCATACTTCAGGTGTCTGATTTATATGTTTTTCTAACCAACTCCAAAAAGAAAATATGACCATAGGTATTTTTTTAAGGAATGCAATGCCAGATTTTATTCCAGGGAGTTGAAGTAATGAATGTCTGAAGCTGCCTCACCTTTTCAGTCTATTTAGTCAGGATGAGATCAATTCCCCCAAGCAGTTTTAAGTTTCATCAACAAGATTCTATGTATTATGGAATGTTATATTCTAAGTATCCACCATATAATCAATTGATGCTTAAGGTTTTTGAGCTGAATATCCTCTACCCATTTAGTAATAAGGTAAGAAGTTTTTCTTGTACATCCAGGAATTACTCTGATAAATTGGTGATTGATAATGTATATTAAGTTACCGCCTCTCTTTAAATATACTGCTTTCCCATTATATTTTACAGTCTTCAGTTGCATGAGAGGAAGAAACCACATGTTTTATTTCTTCAGCATTTCTTCTCAATGCCAATACCATACACACACACACACACACACATTTCTACTAGATAAGTAGATAACATATAGTTTCTAATAAATCTTGAACTGACCTTATTTAACATAAATGCCATGGAAGAAAACAGAGTCTGGAGCCCAGACACCATATGCTGAAAGACTACTCTATGTTAAAAATAATCAAGAGGAATTTAGTTGGTACATCTTCAAGATATCTCACGATAGAATCTCTTTTATAATGCCTATACTTGATAAATTAATGACAATGTTACCAAGGGTATTTTACTGGTTCTACTCAGCATTTTAGAGAATTTAATGGCATACATTACAAAACTGGTGAAGGCAATGAACACATACAACTTCGGAAATTTCTTGGGCAATATTATGTGGATTTTATTTCCATGTAAACTCCCAGTTAAGTCTTTCAAAGGTATTCTTGATGGAATAGATTGGTATTCTTGATTGAAGTCAATTTTAAGATATCGCCATTAACTGGCATATTAAAGTCACCTAGTCAACAGGACTATATTGTTATTTGCATTATCCAGTTAAAAAAGAAATCTCTAATAGAAAGGCTGCCATTTGGAAAGTTCCTGCCATAAAGGTCTATAGGATACTGGTAATGCAAATTCAATTCTGACAAATTAAGTTCTGGCAGGTTAAGTCACATCAAATCACTGTTTTTTTCACTGGGATAGAGTATCCTAGATGCCCTATGGATATAATTTTTGGACAGAGTATAGCGTTTCTGAAAAAGAAGTGCTCCCTTAAGAGTGTGTACATTTAAAGTATCTTTCATTAAATACTGGAAACTGCTTCAGTGCCACTTCTTCACATGATAAATTTCAGAAGCTAAGATATATTAGGAAAGCGAGTGCTTTAATTTTCTGTAACATCCATATAAATGATCAATAATGGGAAAGAAGTCAAGGCACTCTGGATAAAATATTTTCATAAAGATAAAATATGATCCTTTGCTGTGTTTGTTATGCCATCATGGTTGATAAGAGTGGATCACAGAGAAATTTCATGGAAAAGCTTTCAAGTTATATGTTACAAAGGCTTTTTGAATAACAGAAGATTTTACAAATCTGAATCAATGTTACAAAAATATCTAACAATGAAACACTTTTTTTTAGATTTCCTAAATCATTAAATTATTTTAGCACCTTTCATGAAATACAAGGCATTAACAAATATTAGTTTCATTAAGTTGAAATATATTTGGAGACCTTTATTGATGCAGCTATTGAACTTTTTCAATTAAAAGCTAGATACTTATCTTTTCATTGAAGAGCGAAAAAATTACTAAGGTGTTTAATTACTGCATAACTCAACTATTTGCGTATGAACGGTGGACTAGACAACTGTTAGAGTTAATTTCTAATAGAAGGTAGGATTTCATGTAGTCTTCATAGGACTGTAGAAAATATTTTGTTAATAGAACAAAATATTTGAGAAATGTCAGTGGTTTGTAGGTTATTCTAATGGCATGGAATTGGTTCAGATTATAAAATTAAAAGTTGAGTAGCATTTTCCATGTATAGCTTTGGGTTTAAAAGTGAAAATATATGGTGTTGGTGAAGAATCTACATTGATTATGTAGAACTATTTTGAGGGTAGAATTTTACAAATGCTATAGACTTTTCCCCCAAACTAGCTTAAAGTGTTTCCTAGTCCAGTATTTTTTTCTGACAAAAGGTCTAGATTCACTGTCTATAGGCTGGAATCTGACCACAATGTCTCCTGCCATCATCATGCTTCATCAACCCCAAGAAAAAAGGTGCTCACACTGAAAGAATGGAGAAAAATATTCTGGATATGTCTAGCAGTTTAATCATTTCTTAAATTGGCACGTCATGGTCATTGTTGGGAGTTATTCCTGATGGTGAACTAGGCAGGCAATATATCTTGGTGTGCATCTCCAATTATAATTACATGGACAACAAAACTAAATTCTCTTTGTTGGTTAGTCTGTTTTACTTCTCACTTGATTTTAACAAAAGTTTTCCACTCTAGCATAATGCTAACATCAGTTATTCTGTTCAATAGTACCCCTTTATCTGAGGCCTAATTGACCATGGTTTCAGTTACTCCTAGTCAATTGAGGTCTGAAAATGTTAAATACAAGAAGATATTTTGAGAGCAAGAGAAAGAGGCCACATAGATATAACTTTTATTTTAGTGTATTTTATAATTGTTATATTTTATTATTAGTTATTATTTTAATCACTTGCTGTGTTTAACTTATAAATTAAACATTGTAATATATGTATAGAAAAAACTGTATAGAGTTCATTATTATCTGCAGTTTCAGGAAACCACTAGGGGTCTTGGAAAGTATCTCCCACAAATAAGGGGGGACTAATCTACTCTCAACTTTTGTTCAGAGAAGGCCACTTACATACCATGTGTTATTGGGCAACATTAAATTTGCTAGAAATATCAGAAAAGATATGAAAGAGGCGATTTTGATATAGCACATTTCATGACCAACAACCCTCAAATCCCTTCCTCAACGTCATAGATTTCATTATTTTAACAATAGTTGTACTCAATCCTCTCATTAACTTTGCCAAACAATTTGTTCTACCCCAATTCATATTGTACTCATATCCATGCAGAGCAAAAAAAAAAAAAAAAAAAAAAAGAAAGAAAGAATGATAATCCTTCTTGCCTAAAGCAACAAAATTCATCAGAAGATAGTAGAGAGGGCCTCC
Source organism: Talpa occidentalis (assembly GCF_014898055.3). NCBI lineage: Eukaryota > Metazoa > Chordata > Mammalia > Eulipotyphla > Talpidae > Talpa > Talpa occidentalis. Next base: position 90,479,352 of record NW_023602073.1, read on the forward strand.
CCGGTGGCACAGCAGTTGAGTGCTGGGTTGCAAAGCTGCCCGCAGCCTCTGCAGCACCGGTTCAATCCCCGGCTGCTCCCCGGCCACCGGAGGAGGGTCCCGCATGGCACGCAGACCTCTCCTGCCGCCCGCTGCTCCCCTCAGCAGTGTACTTCGGTCCTTCTGCCTGCTCTGCTCCCCGCTCTGGCTCTGGTGAATTCCCTCACCCTCCCATGCTTCTGACTGTACCCAGTGCATGTATAAACAAAACAAACAAATAAATAAATAAAACATGCCTCTATAAAAAATTTAAAAATTAAATAAAGAAATAAAGAAAGAAGATAGTAGAGAAAGGTGGCTCTGTTAGCACTCCTAGGAAAATATTACCACTAGTTTCATCCAGACAGGCCCTTGCTGTGGTATCACTCACTATATTCAGTATATCAAATTAGTCACTCCAAAGCTAATAAAACTTTCTCCAGGAAGTACTATTTCACATGAGTACAGATCCTCCCAATATTGTTTCTGTAGGAAGTTGAAAAGTTGTCATCTGGACCAGTATGATTCCCTACACAGTAACTGAAAATTAGGGTCTTATGTCTGAAACGGTTCAGAGAGCTGATGGCTAGTATAGTGAAAATATGAGGAGATATTCCCCATGAAGGGATAGAGCCACTGGGTTCAAAATTTTTAAAGTCATCTGGGTCTAGACATCATCAAGAGTATCAATGGAAAGGGGGTCACACTGGCTCTTTGGCAAACAATTATTAATATGATCTCAACTAACATGAAATAAATGCTTAAGAGTTTTAATTAAGCTTGGCTAATGAATTGGAGGGGTAGATTTGTAATTTACAGATTTATAAAGAATTATAGATGCCAGAAGTAATGTACTTTTTTTTTTCACTTTCCAAATAGTGATTTGCTCTTTTGAACTTGAATAGCTGTACTTCTAGTATGATTAGCTCAAAATAATAATTGCTTCAGTGAAGGATTTCTATTGAAATTCTGTTTATTGCTAGTTCAATATAGAAAGGTAAAATATTTATTAGCTATTTGGTCATTGTCTCCTGAAAAAAGAGCTTCTGTGTTAGGAAATTTAGTTGTACTTAACTGGAACTAGACCATAAAAAGAAAACATATTTGGCCTCAACCTAGAACAAGCACTGTACTGCATATGCAGAATTTTTGAGCTATACCTGGACACTATTCTACATAAGTATCTTTTAGAGGTATTTAAAACTCCATTAAAAGTAAATGATATTGTAATGTGAAGTTTCTTTTACAGAAAGAGCTTTTTATCAGCTCACACAAAAGAATCTAAATAAAAATATTCTCTTACATAATAGAATTGTAACAGTAATGAAAGACCGTGGTGATGTTGTTAATTAGTTAAGAATCATTGAAATGACGTATGTACTGTAAATGTAGACAAGCAACTTCGCCTTTCACCACTATGACTCATTTTTATTATAATTGTTTTTTCAGGACTTTTACCCTGTTCCCAGCCTTTATTTTATTAGCACAAAGACAACAAAATTCAGCAAAAGGTAGAAAAAGGTAGCTCTCTTAACACTGATTTCTTGTAAAGATTCTGTTTCTTTTTTTTTTCTTTAGAACAGTCGCCTCAGTTTGCAAAACATCAGAAAATGTAAAAATGTGTCCTCTGAAAGGCTACATCTCCCACCTTGCCCCCACCCAAAAACTCAGGGCCCTACATGAATTCTTCATTCCAATTAAAGCAGTCATGCCAAGTAAAAAACTCTTCTCCCAGAAAACAAAAAGCCAAATGCCAACAAAAAAAAACTGAGTTATTATTACCGTTTTTAAATTAATCCTAAACTGACAAAGCCAACTAATCTTTAAATAAATCAAACTCTACAACTAAGAGAATATTATACAGGGTGAGGGAAATTTTTATCCTGCCCCAATATATGAGAACTTTCCATAATGTCATAAACAAAGGAAAGAATGAACATACGCTTTTACATCAGACTTTAGTCAGATGTTTGAGGACACATATATCAACATGAGGAATATCCCAGGGTATCTAAGACTAGATCATATTTTTGGATTCAACCGTGGATTCAATATGAACCTAGTACCTAGAATTTGAACTAACAGACTAACCATGAAATGCTACATTTAAACATAATTGGTATCTTCTAGCTAAGAACATAATCTGTATTTAATGATACCATATGCATTTCATTTTCAAATATTATATAAGGAATAGCATCTTGTCTTTGTGTTGCTTCTTTTCAGTTATTCTGAGTGCTCTTTCTCACTTATCTTGACCAATGGGAAAGTGAAAAATTACATGCCGATGTCCTTATATTTGTTTTTTCTCTGTGCCAAGCTAAATGAAGTCAAAAAGTACATATTATTTATCTATAGAGATAGGGTTTATATATGTCAGAGGGTGAAGCAATTAAAAAGCAGCTTAATTTGGGACCCACAGGTAGTGTTTCCATTTAGATTCACAAGGTCACAGATTATATTATTCCTGAATCAAGCTACTTTCTAAATATTCAAGGATTACAACAACAACAAAAACCAATAAACTCCTTCCACACAGAACACACAGGAGAGTCTTTTAAAGAAATAGTCGTTTACTTCAGTTACTTTATTTCATTACAATTTGGTTTTAAATACTTAGTTTGGTAATAAAATCCCATCATTAACTTTGCAAGATGCAGAAAAGCTTATTCTTACATGCCTGGTACTGCCAGGGTCCCCATGAACTGGGCACAGTCCCTGGGTCTCTGGCATATTTCTTGGCTATAGCTTTTTAAGATGAGTTCTCATTATGAATGAGCTGAAATACAGACTAAATACAAATGAGATTCTTCCTATAAATGTGTGTATTGTACAGGATCACTTCTGGTAACATTTTCCATACAGGATTTAATTGCTAAAGAGCTTTTCTCTCCTACCTGCCAAACTAGTTTTTCTTGTGATCTTTGAATAATAAGGCACGTGAAGCTGCTAACACACGGAGTATAAACACCCCTAAACTGAATTTTTAAAAAGTCTATATGAAACATAATTTACTTGTCTGATTTATTATGCATTAATATGATTTGTTACATAATCAATCAATGTACTTACCGTAGAGAAAATACGGGCTTTAAATTTTACTTAATAATGTGAATGACAAAGGATGAATTTAATATATCATCCCTGTTTTCAAGGTGATCACAGTGTATTTGAAAGAATAACATGTTGAGCAAACATAAGCTTTTCAAAATATTGTATTAATAAAGCTAGATTTTGAGTGCTCACTTTAATATAGAGATGTCTAAAAGACAACTCAGACTTAACACCAATACTAAAATCCTGTTCTTATCCTACAAAACCTATTCCATCATCTGCAAAAGAATGTAACTAGAATGTAATACACAAAAATTAACACAAAATGAATAAATAATTTGGATGTCAGACCTGAAACTATAAAATTCAAAGAGGAAAATATAGATAGGTAAAAATTCCACAACATAGGCATCAATGATGTGAATTCATCTCCAACAGCAAGAGAAACAAAAGAGAATATAAATAATTGGGATTACATGAAACTAAAAAGGGTCTGCATAGTGAAAGAAACTATCACTAAAATAAAAAGACACAATTCTGAATAGGAAAAATATTTTCACACACACCATCCATCTGAGAAGGGGCTGATATTTGAGCTCTACAAAGAACTCATACTATTCAACACAAAGAAAACAACCCAGTCAAAAAATGAGCAGAAGAGCTAAATAGACACTTCTTCAAAGCAGTCATACAAATAGACAACAGAAACATGAAAAAAGGTACATACATCACTATTATCAGGCAAATCAAAACAACACTGAGATAATACCTCACACTGGTATCATATCAAAATGATGGTCCAGGGCCTCCCCGGTGGCGCAGCGGTTGAGCGCTGGGTTGCAAAGGTGCCCGCAACCTCTGCAGTGCGGTTCGATCCCCGGCTGCTCCCTGGGCACTGGAGGAGGGTCCCACATGGCGCGCAGACCTCTCCTGCCGCCCGCTGCTCCCCTCAGCAGTGTACTTCATCAGTCTGCCTGCTCTGCTCCCTGCTCTGGCTCTGGTGAATTCTCTCACCCTCCCGCGCTTCTGACTATACCCAGTGCATGTATAAATAAACAAACAAACAAATAAATAAATAAATCTTTAAAAAAAAAAATGATGGTCCATATCAAAAGATAAGAAACAAGTGTTGGTGAGGAAGTGGAGAAAAAGGAACCCTTGTATAGTGTTAGTGGCAATGCAGACAGGTCCAGCCATACAATCCAGGATGATCAAGAACTTTAAAGTAATTGTATCTTCAAAGACACTTTTCCAAATAAAGTAACATTCACATGTTCTGGGGATTATGACATGGGCATATCATGTTGTAGGCCACTACTCCACGTAGTACACTGAAAAATCTCATAGCACCCATAGTGTGCTTTATCTCTCACTACATAGAATAATAAACCCATCTTGTTCAACTCTAGGTATGTTCCTGATGACTTTGGCTGGAGACATTGACAGGACAGAGAAGAAAATGAAAAGGGATTTCGTGAGTATATAGCATTGTCTTTCACATAGGTATGAAGTAATTCAATGTCTAAATGGAAAAGTGTTCCAGAAAAGTTGGGTTCATTCATCGAACTGCTCTTACATAAAATTTTTGGTCATTATCTCTAAAAAATCTTGGTTGGCAATGAGCAGAGACTTCACATGATGAAAGTGATAAGAAATGGGTAAGAGTAAAAGGAAGCTGAAAGAAAGAGAAAGCAAATGACTCAGCCTGGTCAGTAATCAAAATTAAGAGGAGATGAAGCAGAATCTTCTTAATCATGAGAAGAACACTCCATTCCCCTCCATTCCTCCTCACTTTCATCCTTACTCATTTGATCTACCCAGGACCTTTTTTTTTTTTTTTTTGGTTCCTCATATGAGTGTAGATTTAACACAATTAAAAGATCAAAATAATGGCCTTGATTCTGATGTAACTTCTGTCTCTGGTGAGTGATGCCACAATTACAGAATTTAATTAATTATATGAATAAAAACCCTATTAGTATAAATTTTCTTAGAATGTTCCCTTATAGGAAGAAAAATATATCCAATTGTTGATTACAAGTTTGATCATATCTTATTAATTTTTTAAACAAGTCATCTTCCTTTTGAAAAATTAAAAATCCTCTGAACCATTGTTTCCAATCCTCAATTGAGAATATTTGTTTTGCTTTGTTTTGAATTCTGATATTAAGACTCCATGTCTCATCAATTAAGTCAGAATGTCTTGAGGTGGAGCCCAAGAATTCTTATGTTTTAAAATCTCTCTGGGTATTTTAGAATGCTTGCAGAGTTAAGAATTACTGCACCAAATGGAACATATGTGTCATTACAAGTCAGTTGTCTTATCCATTAGTACCTACTTTTGTAAAGAACATGCCCGCAAAAGGAACATACAGAATTTCTGACAAAACCAACTTTAACAATCATTATTTTTGGCAAATCATCTTGGATAATTGAAACTTCAAATTGAACATTGTGCAGCACAATGATGTAACAGATTCCAGAGAGTACGGTGAAAACTTAATTTTGTAGCTGCCATTGTTGTGAAGATGTAACAGTATTTTAAAAATTTCAATACTTACTATAAAATCATCTTTAAGTCAGTCTATAGAAACCATCCTTTTTTAATGTCTACAAGTGCATAGAGCCACTTGTAGACATTAAAAACATTTTAATTTATTTTTTGCTTCTACTTGAAACAGTGAAGAACTCTGAGATTTGCTATTATTACAAATAAGATTTCCTTATGCCAGCTGGGTCTACATACCATTAAAAATATATACTTTTATTTTTCAATGAAGTGGTCAATAAAACAAAATTCTAGTTCAAGGATCTAGTTAACCCACCAAACAAGGTTTTTTGATTGATCAAACTATTTCCTCCGCTTACATTGCTGGATGAATACTTGAATGAAGTTGAATGATAAGTATGGTTCTAGCAAGAGGATAAACATGAGCTCCCTGCCACTTCTGCGCTAGCCTCATCTTCAAATGAGGAGGAAGAGTCACTAACTCTAACTTATCTATGTCTCTTGATGTCATGTCTCATTATGTCATTGATGAACATAATGATAGCATATCAGATGAAAATGGTTAAAAAAAAAAAAACTGCAGTAAGGTCTACAAGAGATGACCAAAGGGGCAAAAAGAACAGCTTACTATAAATTCATTTACCCATTTTCAGTGTAAGCAATTTTTTTCTATTCAGAATAATAAAGTGGTTATGCTACTTGATCTCTTTTTCATACCAACTAATAAAGCAGAGATTAAATGAGTAAAGAGCCTCAGTTTGAATACTGTATTTGTCCAGCACAAGTTGCTTAACCTCTAACTCAATTTCATTCACTGTAAAATGGAAATGATACAATAATATTATCTACCTTGCAAAGGCTGAAAATTGATGAAGCTATATGTATTGTAAATATAAAAATAGTATCGGACACATGGTAGGTAATGAGCATATCAGTACGTGTGTACATGATTAGAATCCTGTATTGCACTAGTCAACATAAGCCAAAGGTCTCCTATGCTTTCCCAAAGGTAAATTCACATATCCCAAATGCACAGCAAGAAGCTAATAACCTCTCACCTGGTAGAGACTAACAAACCTCTTTTTTTCACCTGCACTAATTAATGTTGCCTATTTGAGCAACTGTTATATAAGGAAACAAATTGGTTCACTGATTAAAACCCTCCATTTTTCTAATGTCTTGCCATCAAGAAAAGACATAGTCTAAGGGTAAGTAGTTAAGTCGATTACTTTCAGAATCACACCATAAATCAACAAACAGGCTCACTTCAAAATATGAAAAATGGAAAAATGTTGCTGCTTAGGAAAGTGAGTATACATTTATGGTGTGGTGGACTGAACACTATTAATAAAGAAAATTAAACTAAACTATAATATAAAATGTAACTTTTGATTTTCAATAAAAAGTTTATTTATATTGCATAGATAATCAAAATTAGAGCTGTTATGTTTAAGCATCACCTTTGTCCATGTGTTTAATGTTTTTTTTCTATTTTGCATACATATTTCCAGGATGTTGTTTATAGTCTTCATTAGAAAATAATGTGCATTGGAATGAGATGTATGTTTATTATTGATTTAGGCAGTTATTGGCTAGGAATGAATATTTCTTTCCTATTTCTCCTTTAAGGGATGGGAATTTTTCCAGTTATTCCCAGTGCTCTTTGATATGTACTTTACTGCAATATCCTAGATTGATTAGATACATAAAATAAAATTCATTTTTAGGTATTTTATTATGATACTTACCTATATTCTTTAAATACTACTTTCCTTCTGACTTATTTTTTATAATTCCTTTTTTAAAAGATTTATATATGCATACAAGAATTGGGGTGCAGGCCGGAAGTACAGGAGATGAGAGGATTCACCAGAAAAAGTGGGAAGCGGAACAGCTGGATCTACTGAAATACACTGCCGAGGGGAGCAGCAAGTGAGACAGAAAGGTCTGCTGTGCCATGTGGGTCAGCTCCCTGGCCGGGGGTCGATCAAACTCATGCTGCAGTGGCTGCCAATAACTTGGTAGCACTGTGTCTTTAACCCCTGTGCCACCAGGGATGCCTGTAGGGTACATTGGTTTTCAGGCTTTTCTGCCCTCCCACCATTAGGATTGCCCTGCCTGATGGGGCACCTGCAGTTGTTATATTGCTGTAAGCTGTCTTGTTTACTTCTGTGGGCCATGGAAGGAGTATTGAGATAGTCAGAGAGAAGCAGAAGCAGGAAAGAGAGGCAGGAGAGAGAAAGGGAGAAAAGAGGCCAGGGAAGCCCAGAGTGAGAACTTGCTGGGGGCTTGGAGGCCTCCTGGCCTCCTGCCTGCCCCCCGCCGCAACCCTGCCTGCTGTGTACCTGTTTGCCACGCTACAGGTAAAGCTCAATAAAAGCCTGAGAAAGCCACCGAGAGCTCCAAGACTCCTCCTTTACCAGGTCTGCTCGGATCATAGATATCCTGCTCAGTGGCCATCCTGCCACTACAATGCCCCATTTTTTTAGTTAACTTTTAAGGTGTGTGTTTGTGGTTGTAGTGCCAGGAAGGCACAGAGATGGTTCTCTATGATCTGAGCAGATGGGTAAAGGAGAATCCTGGAGCCCTCAGTGGTTTTTTCAGGCTTTTATTGAGGTTTTACATGTAGTGCAGCAACCACGTACATGGCAGGCAGGAGTGCCTACCAGCCTCCCAGCTCCTGGCGAATCTTCTCTTTACTGGGCTCTCTCCTGTTCTGCAAGTTTCCCTTGGCAAATATAAATACTGCAGCCATGGCCCACAAGAGTAAACAATACAACTGAATATAACAATGTATCAAAATTGAGGTGCCCAGCATCAGGCATGCATTCAGGACCACTTAGATTCATCATCAATCCTAATGGCAGGAAGACAGAAAAGCCTGACAATCATTTATCCTTCAGTGGTCTAATTTCATTCTTCTGCATGTGGTTGTCCAGTTTTTCCAACACAACTTGTTGAAGAGACTCTCCTTTTTCCAGTGAATACTCTTGGCTCCTTTTTCATAGATTAAGTGTACAGATGTGTATGTTTAATTCTAGGCTCTCAATTTTGTTCCATTTTTGGTGTCTTTTCTTGGTCCAGTACCATACTATTTTAATTACTTCAGCTTTGTAATATAGTTTGAAACCTGGGAATGTGATACCACCACTCTCCTCTTTTTTTTTTTTTTTTTTTTGTCACAATTTCTTTCTTTTAGGCCTTTTGTGGTTCAGTAGGAATTTCAGTATTGTTTGTTCTATTTCTTTGAAGAGTATCATTGAGGCTTTGATAGCAATTGCACTGAATCTGTATATTGCTTTGGATAGGATAGCTATTTTAGCAGTATTCTGTCAATCCATAAGCAGAGAATACATTTCCATTTACTTGTGCCTTCTATTTCTTTTAACAATGACTTATAGCTTTCACTGTATAGATAATTCATTTCCTTTGTTAAGTTTACTCCTAGATATTTAGTTCTTTTTGTTACGATTGTGAATGGGAAGTTTTCTGCATTCCTTCTCTAGAAACTTATTGTTTGTAGATAGAAATGCAACTGATTTTTGTTGATTAATTTTTCACCTTATACTTTATTGAATTGATTTATTATTTCCATTAGATTTGTAATGGAGTCTTTAGGGTTTTCCATGTATATTATTGTGTCATCTACAAATAATAACAGTTTTACTTTTTTCCCAATTTGTATGCCTTTTATATCTTTACCTTCCTTTTATAGCTATATCTTTATATCTTTAGCTATATCTTTATTCCTTTTATATCTTTAATTTAGCTGATTAGCTAAATTAAATGAGTTAGGAGAAAGACAAATACTGGATGGCCTCACTTTTATATGGAATATAGAAAAACATAACATATAGAGAAACATAACAAGGGATGAGTTGAAACCACACCAACAATAAACTCTTAGCATCTGACTGAGAAACTGAGACAACTAGAGAAGGAGGGTGTTAGGGTGAGCATGGGGGAAGGAAGAGACACAATGGAACATGGAGGAGGATTGTTAGGGCACTGGTGGGGTGCAGGATGTGAAATTAAACATTTGTAGAGGGTTTCAACAACTAAACCCCAGAGTGATATTAACCTAAGCATAATGTAGGGGGGGAAAGAAAAAAAAAAATACTACCTTTATAGACTTAGTATACAGTTTCTCTCTCAGTCCTCTGTTTGCATCTTCAGATTTCTTAATTATTTTTACTTAATAGTTTTTTAAATCTATACAATTCTCTGTCATTTGTTTCTAGAACTCAGTTGCCCAGAATTGACTACTGCATTGCTGAAACTGTAAAATCATCTTCAACCTGGTCCATGAGGATCCTTCCTCAAGAGGCCAAAGTTACATCAGTCTCAATTTATTGACACCACAAATGGCAAAGTCATTTACTCTCTGGTCTCATCTGTCTCTTTTGGCAATACAGTAGTCTAAGTTTCTTCTGCTCATAAAATACTTTAGTTTTGGATTATTATTTTTCAAATTATTAATATACTTTGCATTCTTTCCTGTTAGAATTCATTTTTCTCCTCAATTGCCCTAACTACCAATCTATGTCCTCACTTCTTTTATTCAAAAATTTCCTGGAATATTCATTTCTTAATAATTTTTTAAAAAGAGTAAAATATTAATGACTAATGCCATTTTTAAATTTCAGAGACTGTTTTCTTTGAAATTTTGTGGTATATAAAGTCATTAAGTACAACACAAGGCAAAGTAAATTTTTAATAAAATAAAAGTAACAGAAAATAAAAGGTGAAACTATTATATACATTCCTTTTCAAAAAAAAGATAATAGAATTAATGTCAAGAATAATAAAAATGAATGGGTGATTAAATCATACTTTACTTTGAACCTTCCAAAGAGTAGATTGACTTCCTCTAAAGTACTGAGGAATCATAGATCTGTATACATTTCATATGATCCATTATATGAAATTTCAAATGAAAAACCAACTTGAAATATACTTTTTTGTGATTAATCTTCCTTCTGCCATATATTGAAATGCATGAAAAGTTTACATCTGCTTCCTCAAATTTTTATAGATTGTTATTTAATTCTCATTTCCATTCCTGTTCTCTTTTGATGTGGTTTAAAACCTCTTACCATATTAATAGCTACACATGAAACACACTATTTTTAATGCGTATTTTTAAATGTGACAATTGAAATCAAACAACTGATTTTTGATGATCTTTATTGGCTTGTGAACAATATAGTTATGCCAGGCCACCATTTATGGTGAACAATGCTCCAGGGAGTTATGTAACATAACTGCCTAGATTAGCACTCAACAATTATTACATCTTACTTCAAGTAGTTGTCTAGTGCTCCAATAGCTTAAGAGTGTAACTCTACCTCTAAGATTATATTGCAGCTAGAATTGGTAGAAAATTTGTTCTACCAATTAGAAGCAATCATGAGATATTTGGAATGCATAAATAAGGCAGAGGCCATCTTATCATAATATTTTTGTTGGGTGTCTTCTGCTTCCAGGAATGTTTATAGAGGTTCTGACATCCAATCACAGCCTCGTGGTGTTGAGAGGCATTTATCACTGAGAGAGCTGAGTTCCACATACAGTATGTTCAGGAAACTGCAGCAACTGCTACTGCCTGACTCTAAGACTGAAATTACAGTTGTGTTGCAGTTGCAGTGAAATTTTTTTGAATTCACTCTTTTCAATGGTGATCTTCTGATTACCCATCTTTCCCTCTGCCAGGTAAATCTCATGGTATCCTTTGAATCATTCCTGGGGGACCAGTCTAACATCTGTTTCTCTAGCATTTCCAACAATCACCATTATAGTTCACTGTATTTAAACATTTTCTGCTTCAAATGCATAACATATTTTTTGTTTTCTGCACTAAACACTGTGTGTCACAAAACATTAGGAATAGAGAGACTATTATGTACCAAGATCTGGACTCTTCACCTCTATTACACAGAAAGTATTATATCAATTACTTACACACGTTTGAGTTATATAATGATGGTGTTCTACTATACTCTCTAGTCTTTTGGTGCTCCTTATGGTCAAGAAGTCACCAAGGGCCTCCCCGGTGGCGCAGTGGTTGAGTGCTGAGTTGCGAAGCTGCCCGCAGCCTCTGCAGCGCCGGTTCGATCCCCAGCTGCTCCCCGGCCACCGGAAGAGGGTCCCACATGGCGCACAGACCTCTCCTGCCGCCTGCTGCTCCCCTCAGCAGTGTACTTCGGTCCTTCTGCCTGCTCTGCTCCCCGCTCTGGCTCTGGTGAATTCTCTCACCCTCCCGTGCTTCTGACTGTACCCAGTGCTTGTATAAATAAATAAAAATAATAATAATAATAAATCTTAAAAAAAAAGTCACCAATACTCAAAAACAAGTCTCTGAAGATCACAGGTACAAAGATTTAACAGCAATGCATAGAGAAGCTAGGACACAGAGCTGATAAAAGGAATTCAGAGGGCATAATAATATATATTACACAACTTTTGAGTCATTTGAGATTTGATAAGACTTGAATCTGTACTTTAGCCATAGTGTTAATAAACATGTTGTCTAGCACTGGGTCTATCATAGAGAACTCTATTAAACAGCACTATAACATTGTGAAGAGAAAATTATATGAGAAATATTTTGTTTTATTCTTTATTTACAACATAATGGCCAAGAATTGGTATGCAATGAGAAATGATCAGTGTTATTTCAAAAACCATTCTTTTGTTTCAGCCCTAAGGCCATTTACATCTCCAACTAGGATGAGATCATCTTGATGATTCTAATCCTGCACAATCAATGTCTAGCTTCAAGATCATATTTAAGAAAGAGTTAGACATAATATATTATCACCTAAAGGTTCATGAGTCTGACCTTTTAGAAAATGTCTAATTGATAACTCAGAAAAACGAATAACAAATATGTTCTCAAATTTACAAGTATTGCTAAACTAGGTCAGCCATTTAATACTCAAATTTTAATGCAAAGTGGTTTTTCTTTTTTAAAGATTTATTTATTTATACAAGAACTGGAGTACAGGTCAGATGTGCGGGAGGGTGAGAGGATTCACCAGAGACAGAGCAGGGAACAGAACAGGCAGACTGACGAAATACTGCTGAGGAGGGCAGCGGGGGAGAACAGGAGAGGTCTGCTGTGCCATGTGGGTTTCTCCCCTCCCCCAGCGGGCCGGGATCGAACCCGCACTGCAGAGGCTGCGGACAGCTTCACAGTGGGGCGCTCAACCATCTGGACCACCAGGGAGGCCCCAAAGTGGTTTTTTTTTAAGATTTATTTATTTTATTCATACAAGAACCGGGGTACAGGCCAGATTCGCAGGAGGGTGAGAGGATTCACCAGAGAGAGCGGGGAACAGAACAGGCAGACCAACCAAAATATACTGCTGCGGAGAGCAGCGGGCATGACAGGAGAGGTCTGCCGCGCCATGGGGGGACCCTCGCCGGCTGGCCAGTAGCTAACCGACGCCACAGAGGCTGCGGACAGCTTCACAACGTGGCGCTAAACCCCCTGTGCCACCAGGGGAGTTCCCCAAAGTGGTTTTGATAAGAAAAAACCTCTTACAAAAACTTCCACATGTACTGTGAACGTGTATTTGAATTTGGATAACACACACAGAGACACACACACAGGTGTATGCAAATACGTAACAATTAAAGTATGTGGCAGTACCAAACGACATTTTTAGGAGTTGAAGAAATTTTTTCAGCGTATCCTGAGGACAGACAAGAAAGAAAGAACAAAGCCAGGAGAAAAATGATTATTTTCAAATTCACAAAGGGTCATTTTATGAACAAAAACCATAGGGATATAGATAGAAAGAAGCTAATTTAATTAAAGCACAAAGAAAAATGTTTGAGCCTTTGATGATATCAAGCAGGATCTTTTGATTTTATCTAATCATTGGCTAATGGTCTGGCAGAGGCATCTTCAATATTCCCCTGAAGATCCACTTTCACAAGCTTCCCTCCTTGCTCACTATTTTGGAGACATATCTACAATGAATCAGGTCAACATGCCCCCCCTCACCACTCCCTTACTACAATAACAGTCCCATTGGTGCCCTCTGGCTTCCAGCTTGATTTCAAGTTCAGCCAAGGAAGATACTCAACAGATTAGAGGGAGAGTAACACAAGGTCAAGGTACTTGTTTCCTTGTCCCCCACTCTGCAAGTTCCTCTTGAGCTATATATATTATTTTGAGGATTAATTTTCCTGGGGAAAAAAAAACTATCAAATAACACTGCTTCCTATTTTGTATATACCTCAGGAGTCATTTTTAGAGACTTTTCTACAGAAACCTTAAGTTTATTTAGCACAACAACTATTTTTATCTTGGACATCTGCATAAAAAATGCAAAATATTTATCTTTTAAACAGTTGGTTTAATCTAACTTGTGTAAAATGTTTTATGGCTTAGTTTCTTTGCCTTTTAACTTTCTTTCCAAAATAAATATGTCCTGTGGCCCTCTGGTCTCCCTTTTACAACCATTAGCTTTCATTACTGGCTTTTCCCCATGTGGAAAGGAAGAATTGGATTTAATTCTTTACAAAACAAAATTTTAAAAATGTATTTGCCAGTGATATGACCTAAGCCAAAATGGATAACTCTAGATTTGGCTACATTGTTCTGGTTCTGGGTCAAAATGATTTGTCCGGCATCTATTTGGAAAAGGTTTAGTATGTGACTGGAACATTTTGAAAGGCAAGGCTAGTGACAGTTTTGGCTTTGTTCCCTCCAACATCTTGAATCATCATTGCCTGAAGAAGAGTCCCTCATCTGTCTCGGAAACAAATTGGGGGTAGTAATGAATATGTTCATTGTACTGAAGGGTTTTAGAAAAATGGGGACAAGTTTTGCTATGAATGAGGAGTGAAATTAGGATATTCTTGTCATACGTGGGAATTCACATCAGTGGACATTTCACATCAGTGATGTATTTAAGCATCTTAGCAGAGTATTAAGTATTGAAAAGGACTGACCATGAAATGATAATTCAGCTTACCATTCAAAAAAAAAAATAAAAATCACCCTACCTAATGAAGATTAAACTGTCAATTTGCCTTTTATATAATCATCATACATATTGACCTTAAAGTGATTATTGTTTCTTGGTACATCTGATAAAAATTTTTGGTTCCCTGTTTCAAAGTTAAAATGCATATAATTGGGGGGAATTAAAAACATAGGGACATTTTCCTTAAAGAAGTGAAAAAGTGAAATTATTAGTTATCTTCCTTTTTTGAAATAGTCAATGAGCATGTCTTTCAAGGCACATACGGACTGTTGTATTGGGTGACAATAAGAAATAGAAAAGAAATCCTTTTTTAAAATTTTTTATGTGGAAGAACTGAGGTATAAGGCAGAGGTGTTGGAGGGTAGGGGTGAGAGGATTCACCAGAGACAGAGTGGGGAGCAGAACAGGAAGATTTACTGAAATACACTTCTAAGGGGAGCAGCAGGTGAGAAAGGAGAGGCCTACTGTGTCATATGTGGGTTAGCTCACAGACCAGGGATGGATAATAGGACATAGTGGAGACAGAACTGACATTTAACCCCTAGGCCATCAGAATCTTCAAGAACTTCTAATTCAAACAAGTCTTTTTACTATAAATCTCACTAGTTACTCTGCACTCTCAGAGAAAGTATATGCCACACTTATGCATACCAAATCCAATGAACCAACTTTCCCTAGTAGATCTGAGTTACTGCAGAAAATCAGCCTTCCTCCCCACATTATTTTAATGGGATGGAAGATTTAGTGTCTCAGTGATGTTCTCTGGCAAGTTAGGTGCTTGTCAGTGGTCTCTAACAGATGATAACTAGAACAAACTTTTATCAACATGCCACATGATTTTAAATGGGATTATATCAGTCAGTCCAAAAGAAATGACTGGCAGATTAAATGTATAGTGTCCATAGAGAATATTTATGCATATTAAACAATAGCAAATAATTTAAGAAAATTCACACTGAGATTGGAAACCTTTTAGGACAGTTTAGGATTATTTAAATTTCATTTTAGCAACATAATTTCTCTTCACAGCTTTTCTATTAATCTTCTACAAAGTCTCTTCAATTAATGAACTGTTTAATTCATTTTGAATAGGACTAAATTCAACACTAAAGCCTAATACCTGAATTTTAAAATAAAACAAACTTGAGTTGAATTATTTCAGTTTAATAATGCTCAAACATACTCTAGAGTGTAAGACCGTCAATGGAAAGAAATTTTAATACATTTTTATGCAAAAATGACTAGAGAAAGGAAGAAACAGATAAATTAGTTTTTACACAAACACCCCAAGTTTCCCATCCCCTCCTGGGTATATGCCCCGCCAAACAGGGTTGGTCCAAGGCAGGACCGCTGAGGCATGGAAGCTTGCTTTTTTTTTCTCTGTCTGTATAACTTCCATTACACTCCTATTTCTAATTCTCACTTCCCTCCAAACATCATTCACTTTTGTTTATTGCATCGTTTCCCCCACCCCAATATCACACTGGCATTTCAAATATCCAATACTGAATTCATCACTCCCCCTCCAAAAATAAATTCTTCCTCATTATGTCCCTAACTCTGTAAATGGAGTATATTACATTTCTAAGACTAAATAACTCAAAAGCATTTCTTATTTTCCCTGTTCCTTTATTCTCTTCCAGTCATTATGAAAAATGATGTTGGTGTCTATCTCTAGAAACCACTCCCTCTTATTCACTCCCATTGTATTAGTTCAGACATCATTATTTTTCTTTATCATATTTTATTGAATTATAATATATTATAGGAAGACACACAGAATGTATAGCTCAATGAATTTACAAACACCCAGCACTGATATCATTTAGCAGAATATCGCCAATATCTTAGAATGCCCATAGTGCTCTCTCTGTCACTAACCCGACAGAATGTCACTATCCTAATGACTTAAAACATAGACAACCTATTGCCTATACTATCAAAAGCCTCTGGACTGAATGTACCGCCTCTAAGATCTTCTTAATCACTTCTAAATATGACCACAAGGATATTATTTCTAAGATACACATTGGTCAGTGGTATTCCCCGATCCTAAATTTCCAGGGGTTCTTTCTCCATGGATCACAAAATAAAATCTAACTTTTTGGTATTGTGTTAGTGCATTCCCCGCTCTTCCCACCCAAATCTCTGCACTTGACTTAGTCCTCCAAATCATACAGGTGTATTCCTTTTGTCTCTTTCCATGTCCTTTGAAATGTTTAATCACTGGCTATTATAAAAAGATAATAATCTTATAGTTGAATATTATTTACTTGGTAGTAAAGATATTAGTCTATGTAATATGTATGAATGATATTTAGAAAAGGGCTGAGAATATTGTGAGGAAAGAAGAAACACTTAAATCATATTTCCACATTTACATAAAATAGGTCTCTCTAAACAAAATATTGTCAACTGGGTAAAAAGGGAAAAGGAAAATCTTTTATTCATTTCTTCATTCTTTCATTCATTTAGTCATTCAGCAATCAGTTAGGTGAATATGTAGATGCTGCCACAATTCCAAAATATATGTCTTCACTTACACAGAGGTCTCCATTCTCCTCTGCCAGTGGTTTGGCACCTATGGAAATGTTAATTCATTTTAAAATAAGCAACTTCTTGAAAGAACCATATTCATTTACAAGTTTGTCTCTTGCCAGATATTCAAAAGCAGGTGTAATGGGGTCAGCTACCTCTGCGATACAAACAAAAGGTTTCGTGTATGAGTCAGTGTGACCTTTACTGGCAGAAAACAGTAGAACCAGAGCTGAAAGCAGGAGCTTATGTACCTAGTTAATCCAGTGGCATGAATAAGCAGAGTGTAAAAGGTACATGTGTTTTCAGTGAATGTAGATTAAATGTGGGCCTCATGGGGCTCCTTCTCAGTATTCATAGATGAAATAAATATGTTCTCCAGACTTAAATTTCTTCTTATGGACCCGTACCTCAGGACAGATGCATTCAAAGAATTATCACATTTCTCTCTCCAAAAGTTGGCAATTTCTCACCCAACAAATTCATCACCTATGTAAGTAGATTTTAATGAGTCTAAGTCCTTCAAACAACAACAAAATAATCTTCCTTTTGGCAAGGTAATAAAAAGAACTCTGTTCCTATATTTGGAATTATTTCAAATGTATTCCTCATACCTTTTAGTGATTTTTCTTAAATTCATTTGCAACTTTTTAAAAATGAAATTCTCATTTAAAAAGTTTTCCTTTTCCTTTCTAATATATTTTAGGAAGAAGATTTACTATTGTTAATGTCCTTCAGCTAATATCAGAGATTATTAAGCAGTGTTTGTTTTCACTGGTGTGTATTAATACTCTGAAATATCCTAGAAGCTAATTAACTTAACTTGTTTTTGGCATAAAGTATACAAACTAAGTGCAGTCTGGAAGCTCTAGTCTGGTTTTCTGAACTTAATTGGGCATACAATTTTTCACTTGAAGGTTTTTGGCACTGTAGAAGAAAAATATTGGTAGCATGACATTTATCCCGAGAGAATTCAAAATATAGTTAATTTCCAGCAATGGCATTAAGTTCCATTTTGCTGTCTCTATAAATGACTTGTAAAATGTGGACCCCCCCCATTAATCATCTGTTGAGCAAATTAAGAACTGAATATATACACATGTGTACAAAATTCTCAGGCACATGTAGCTTGACATTTCACTGGAAAGTGGCCCATGGTGATATGAGTACATTATGTACTATCACTTCGAGTTCTCTAAATCTTCACTGATGTATCATGAGTAAGCAGATGCACGGAGGCTGTCTCTGCCATAATTCTGACAGCCCTCAGTGGTCTTTGAGGTCAATATGTGATAACAGAAAAATATTTCTCAAATAAGTTATCTTTCTCCTCCTGCTCATATTGTTGATTTCAATGCCAGAGTGCATTTTCCAGGGATTGAGACAACCAGAAGTTTTTCGATGAACCTTATGTAAAACAAAATCCTTCTGAGAGGCTTTGCATAGAACTAATCAGGTTGTCCTTAACAATTTTTGAAGCCCAAAAAGCTTATTTTCTGCAGATTTATGAGATGTTATTTTTCTCTAGATTCTCTCACAGGAGAAAATGGATATCAATAATTAGACTTTCTAGCTTTATCTATTTTGATGCACTTAGCAACACAGAAACTTAATCAAGGTGCTTCCCTAGGTACACATCTTCTCTGTACCAGTCAAAACTTGATGACCTGCTATTCATTTTTCTCACACATTTAACTGAATTAAATTTATTGAAGAGTTACATGTACACAGAAAAGCACATGTTAAAGCTGTAAACAAAATCAAACATACCATGTAAATATTCCCCCTTTAATCAGTATTCCTTTAAGAGTAACTGCTATATTTAGTTATTACCATAGAGCAATTTATATGATTTTTAAATTTTATGTAAATGGACTCAAGTTATGTGCTGTAAAATGTCTTATTCAATATTGTATTTACAAAGAGATACCCATATTGTTGTATATTTTGTCTGAATGTTGGTATTTTCAGTGTTCTCATTATTACCAATCTAATCTTAGGATTTTGACGCATGTGTTATGAAATTATTTCATAGTTTGAATTTAATATTCCCTGATGACTAATAAAACTGCACAGATTTTCATATATTGATCATACATACTAGATAACCTCTTTTTAAAGTTCATATTTATAACTTTTGTTATACAAAGACTGTGGTCTAATTAACACCTAACCCCCAAAAAACGGGAAAAGAAAACAATATTATGTTATTTAATATTATATCATTATTCAAGCAGAACTCTGTATTTTCTTTTCTAGTTCTGCATTATCTTCTGAACAAATGAAGTATTAAAAACTACAACTATAGATGGACAGGAAAAATGAATGTTGCCTAAAGCAATTTATAGTTACTTATAGCAAAATGGAAGGAATTCAAGGGAATTATGTGTGTTCGAACAAGTCAGAATGACAAGGATAGATATTGGACATTTACATAGTGAATGATTTGACAAAGTAAAATACAGTCATAAATAAAGATTCTACAGTTAAGAGAGAGGGTGGAGAGAGAGAAGATCAAGGTGTCATACAGGATTGCGCTGGGGAGGGGAAAATGTATTACAAGTGAATTGAGGTAGAGAAAAAAGTTCATTCAGTCACCTTGCACTTCTCAGAAGTTTCACAATTTAACTGCTTTCTGAATATTCTGGCTGGCTTCCTTTAAAGCTCCCTAAATGCAGATGATCACAACTTTCTAGTCCCAAAATGCTACATTCAACAATCCACTTAGTTCTCAATTTGCCTCTGTGATTAGTTTTTCTGTGACTTCTCCCAACAGTCTCCTTCCCAGGACATTCCTAACTTAGTAGCCCTCACATCACTCCCTCACAGCTGTTACTACAGCACAATGTCACACTTTCAACTCTTCCTGGAGGCATTCTTCTCTATAAAGTGTTCCCCCAAAAAATTGTAGTGAAAACTGAATTCATTATATTTTTAACAACACTGTTGAAACAACTTGACTTAGGAATGTTAGATATAAGACAAAAATCAGATAAATGTGAAGCACATTTATCCTTGTGCCAAAAGAGAATGTCACTTATACTCTAGCAAAGTGTGTTTTCTCAGACAAGTGAGCTTTCTTCTTGAAAGATATATTTCTCCCTAAATATCAACATGAGATGTGCTCTAATGTGAATTACAGCTAAGAATTCTGGGGGGTATTAAAAACTTTTTTTTAAAAAAATGCATAGGTAATGACATTCTGTTTCCTTGTTTAACTGGAAACTAGGGGAAAAATTAATTTTCATTAAAAAAAATCTTAATTTCTTGGAGCACTCCAACTTTAGTAAACATTTTGATGATTAAAGAACCTTGCATATTTCTGGACACTATAGGCTTTAGGTTTTCATTTTAAAATTTCATTTCCTGGAACAGCATTGAAAAGCCCAGGTAAACAGTGTCTGCAGAATATACTAACCTAAGGGCATTTCTTAAAGAATATATTATTAAAATTATTTTTATATTTAAATCTTTGATATTATCATTTTGTTTTCTCTACATTCAAGTATTTTATAAGAAAAAAAGGGAAGCACAGAGAAAAGAAAGCATGAAAGGAAAGAAAGAAAAAGAGAAAATGGGGGAAAGGAAGGAAAGGAAAGAAAGAGGAAGAAAATAAAAGAGAGGGAGAAAGTCAATGAAAATTATATTTATTTGAACTTTGGCTTAATTTTGGATTTTAGTACACTAAATAAAGCCTAGTCTTCTGGTTCATTTGGATGTTAATAACATCAGGTGAGTAATTTAGTTACAAACTAATGAATTCTCTTTCTGAGCTTCCTTTGGAGATAAAGAAACTTTTGAATGCTATTATTTCTTCTTTATCCTAATAATTTACGTAAAAAATAAACTCATAAAGACAAAAATCCAACATTAACATTTATATTCTATTTGTATGTCTGATCATAGCTAAATTCCCCTTGCTTGTGAGGAAAAAGTGACATCAGTGCTGGTCACTGTAAACTATAGCTAGAGGATAATTGGATGTGTCAACTACAGATTTCCTGAGATTTATCTAATCTTCAAGACTGTTGAAAACCTTAATGAAAACAGTGTTCCAATTCTAATGTCTGCCTGAATCACCTCATGTAATTACCTGAGAAACACTCTCATGAGGTAGCAGAGCCAGATGTTTGGAGAAAATCTTTAGTGTAATTCTACATTGTTAGAACAGTTTTCATCAAATTAGTATTCAGAAATAGATGTTTCTGCAGATGAAATGGCTTAGCTGGGGAGAACAGTGATGCTAACTTCTAAAGTTAATTTTTACCGAAATATTTCAGTGGAGGAAATGTCAATATTTTTTAGACTTGCTCAAATGAAGACTATCTTACATATTTCAAAATTTAAACTCTAAATAATCTTAGATATTGTGTTTCAGATTCAATATTTTTCTCACTAATACAAGTGGATGAGGTAGTATAAACAGTTCCAGAATTTACCATGGACCATCTAGACATATACCTTCTTAAAGAAAATACGTTGAATTTTCAGAAATACTCTGGAGAAGTTTTAGTAAGCTCCCATTCCTGTTCTACTTACCTAAAATCTAATTTAAGATTCTGCCTGTGCCAATCAACAACTCCCTCAATCAGTGCATTTACTATAGCAATTTGAATTTTTGGTGACTTTGCTGGTGACTGCTCCTTTCTTCAGTCCACTGACTGAAGATATAAGAAGTTAATGTGTAGAGTGGTAACAGAGTCAGCTAAGTAGCTGTCTATGCTGCTTTGCCACAGTTTTTTGGAGGTGGGACAGCTGTTAATAAAAGGACCTGCTGTTTAAATATCAGGTATGTTGTTCCCCGACTATCATTGGTTGTACTTTTAGATATTTATGCTACTGTGAACAAATAAACAAAACAAGGTACATCACATTCTCATTCCATAAGTTTGATAATTTTATTAGCAACATGCAGGTGGTTTGGCAGAGTAAGGAGGTTCTACTCTTCATAGCTTTAGTTATGACTTGGAGAATGCTAACCTCTTTGTAAAATTCCAACACTATCTTTCATAATATTGAAGCCACCTTTATCCACTAGCACTATGTTATTCTATTGTTTTCCTTTAAACATATGATTTTAGAAGTTAAAACTTAAGGATATTTTTCATACTTAAAAAACATTTTACAAAACTAATTCTAATTTATTATTAAAACTGAAGGAGATAGTAGAATTTTATTTATAGAAAGTTATTTTTTAAGCAACTTGTTAGAAATTATCCCTTCTGATAAGGAACATTAAAATTTTGCTAAGTATTAGAAATTGCTTTCTTGAAAGTCATAAAATTTTTAAAAATAAATTTAAATTTATAGTAAAACTAAGTAAGTATATTTAACTTAGAAAATATATTTATACTAAGCCTCATTTTTCTCATTTGTAAACTCCAGATAATATGTATACCACTAGACTCTTGGAATTAAATAAGATGGATAGACAGGTGATGAGAGAGAGAGAAGTTGATTTTTTTTTTTCTGCTTGTGAATCACTCTAATCTGGTTCTTGTCACATTTTATAGCCTTTTTTTTAACTTGGAAGCTGAACATTGTGAGTAATGACAATGAGCATCTAGATTTTTTTAAGAGTACTGAGTTTTGTTCTAGCAAACAGTTTAATGACTGTAGGTTACTTGATGCTTTAAGACTTCTTTTTATTCTTTGTTAGGGTGGGTAAAGTGTAGTCTTTATTCTTTATTCTTTCTGAGTTGTCTATGATTTTTCAGTAGTTAACAAAGATTCTCCATTCTGACTGACCAAAGTTCAAAGAGCTCTTTGTTCTAAGTTTAGCTTACAGCATTCTGGTTGTTCTTTGCATGGCCTTTTGGAGTTTCACCATATATATGTGAATCTTACAATTTAGTAAGGGCTAAAATGGACTCCTATGCAGATTTCTGAATCTTATTTTTCTACTCAATTCCTTTTCAAAACTCTGCTTTACGGCTTCCAGACAATGCTTCCTTGAATTCTGATATCAATCTTAAAAAAAAACATACTTTGCTTGAGATAGCCCTCCATACCCAATCCAAAATGTGCCTCCAGGCAAAAAGTGAGGGTGATTATAGATTAGAGGGATTCATTTATTTTTTTCTCTCGGGAATCACATTGTTATTTTTTTTTAAAGATTTTTATTTATGCATACAAGAACTGGGGTATAGGCCAGAGGTGTGAGGGGAGGGAGGGTGAGAGGATTCACCAGAGACAGAGTGGGGAAAAGAACAGGCACAAGGTAATTACATTCTTATACTGCCTGTGGCCCTATGTTTGAGGACAATTGTTTAATACATTTTACCCTGTTTTCTAGTTGTTTAAGACAGGAGGTTATATGTTTTGTCTTAGTTCATCATATCCAGAAACAAAGTCTAAAAATCTATTTTGACTGCTTTTTCATTGACTTAAAATAATGGTATAATGATAGTATAATGTCTCAGGTTATGATAAGTGCATTTTAAAATATCTTATTCATTCACCATGAAAATAGTACAAAGGAGACATTATCGACACCATTATATAGATGTGGAAAATGGACTTGAATTAATGAAATACCTTGCTCAACATCAACACTTAGAAGATGGCATATGTGCAACTCACATGTGCCCTGTTCCATAGCCTCACCTGTTGTGTACTTCACTACCCTGCCCTTTGACTCACCTGGTACTGTAATCTGTAGACAAATCTTACTATTTCACATCAACATGAAGATAACTGACTTGGTTCAATTCATAATTAATAGATTTCATGATTAACTTCCTAAAATCAGAACATTTTGAGGTAGCAGAGAAGTAAGCTAGAGAGAGAGAAACAGAATATCAAACACTCTTAAGTAAAATTCTCACCTGGTGAGAAGACAGGTTTTCATTTTGGCCTGAGAGAAACTATAATCTCAAACATAAGACATTTAAGTGACACATAAAAACAACAGTAAGTGCCTATACAAAGAATCATGGGCCTAACAAGTTCATTTAATCATCTGGAATAACAGTCCATTTCTCTCTCACAAGAAAAGTTCTGTCTTAAGACATTTCAGTCTAAAGTTTATAGGGACTTTGGGCATTGAGAGAGAAAGGAATATCAGCAATTCTAGGTCTCCTTTTTTAAATGAACTGTCTGCTATGTAAAGGAGACTGTCTGCTTTAGTCATAGGAGTCCAGCTGATGCTAAAGTAATCAATGCAATTGTCATTATCAATGGTGACTATAGTCTGATGACAGTAGCATGACAGCCTAAGAGCATAAAAATTCAATCATTACGGAAATGAGAGTCAATGCACATACACAAAATGTACTGTTTTAGAGATTAGTCTACTATTCTCCCAAATGTATAAACATAATCACCAGCAATTGCAGACTCTAAACTTTTTGTCCTTGATGATAATATTTGAAGCAGAGATGACACAAGCAGATTTTCACAAGATGGCTTACCATGAAGACGTAAAGCCAAGGACAACATAAAGGGAAGGTTAGAATTCTTCAACTAAACTGCAGCAATGCATATTTACCATTCAACTGGATTTTGAAAGTGTCATTTTCTTTTTAGGTTGTATTTTCCTCATGATAACATTAAAAGAACTCACTATTAACACATTATAAACTTAAAATCAACCACCCTTATTTAAAGTTGAAAGGCAAAACATTCTTTTCCAAAATGCTATGAAATGAAATGATATAATTTGTTCTTTTTCTATTTCAGACTCATCTTAAGGAGGAAAGAAAATTATATGAATAACCAAAAAATAGAGAAATAATTAAGATACTAGGAGAGTAGATATTTCCTTAAAATCTTCATTACTTTGACATATGAGTATACCCATAGTTACTTAATTCCTGAAACTACTTATAGTGTATAATTAGAATACCACTTCTAAAAACAGTTAGTGCCTTTCTTTTAATTACCATAAAAGAAAAAATATAGTATCTCAGATAAGTAACCAGAGACACAAAATTATCAATCTTATATAACCATATGTAACCAAGCACTACAACTATTTCTTACCACTACTCTTAAAGAATTCATATTGATTGATGTTTACATTTTATTTCAAAAATACATTTTGTGGGGGCCTCCCTGGTGGCGCAGCGGTTGAGCGCTGGGTTGCAAAGCTGCCCGTGGCCTCTGTGGCGCCGGTTCGATCCCCGGCTGCTCCCCAGCCACCGGAGGAGGGTCCCACATGGCGCGCAGACCTCTCCTGCCGCCCGCTGCTCCCCTCAGCAGTGTACTTCGGTCCTTCTGCCTGCTCTGCTCCCTGCTCTGGCTCTGGTGAATTCTCTCACCCTCCCGCGCTTCTGACTGTACCCAGTGCATGTATAAACAAAAACAAACAAACAAACAAACAAATAAATAAAACGTGTCTCTAAAAAATAATAATATAAAAAAATACATTTTGTGATACATATAGGATACAGCAAAAGATTACCTCCATGCACAGAGCCATTTGTCTAGGACCAAATTTTTGAATTGGAGACTGTGTTTCTCCATATTTAAATGTTGGTCAAGTTTCTCTCTCACATCCTTAATTATCAACACTAAGAAATTAGTATTTTATAATTATCATAGGATGGTTAAAAAATATTCATCATCATTAAAGTGAACTACATACTAAGAAAAGCGGATAAGAAAAAAAATTCACTATATCCAAGACACGCAGGGGAAGGCCTAAGTGCATTTGATAACTTCAGCAGATTAAAAGGGAAATTTTCCTTGAGAAAGAGACATCTTTTTTTTATTAATTAATTTATTTTTAACTGAGGTAGCCTTGGGGTATCCTCATTAGGTATCACCATCATAGTGCAGCCACCCACATTCCACCACCACAGCACCACAGACTGTTGCACTGCTCTCCTTCCCTGCGCTTTCTCCTCCTTCATGCCCTCCTCCCCCAACCTTTGTGTCTCAGTTCTGTAAAAGTCAACGATCAAGGGTTAGTTTTTCAACTTGTGTTTATCTGACTATTAATTTAGTTACTTCATATCTAAATTAAATTTACCTAAGTCAGAAGGAGAAAGGAACATTTTTATACCTCAGAACTAACTTCTGGGAGCCTTTCTTACCTGTGGGGCTGATTCATTGTATCCCTTCAGGACAGATTGAACAATTTCTCAACTTTATTTTGATGCTTATTATAAGCAGACATGGTAGGAAAAACAAACAATATTTTACACTAAAATGATGATACAGTAACATTCCATTTTCAGCCAGCTTTTCATCATTTTGTACAGATGCTAAGTGTAACTTCCCTTAGGGTACCATTAAATTACTGCAGCTAATTTAATCACTGCCTCCTGGAGGCAATTCTTTTCTGGGATCATAGGTGAGAAAGTCCATCATTAACTCCATAGCCTGCCTTACAACCTAATAGCTACCCTCTAACCTACTCAGCTAAATTCCTTCAAAAAAGCTGTGTATTCAGATTGGGGATGATTTCAAAGCTTGGATTCCTGGAATAGGAGATATGCTAATCTTCCAGGGTCCACAAGACTGCACTTTAGTATTTTATCCAACACAAATTTAGTAATAAATAGCTTGTAGGAAAAGGTAGAGAAAATAAGAAGAAATTTTGGCATCCTTGCAGTCAGCTTCACACTTCACAGATGAAGAAACTGAACTTAGGCAACTGACTTCCTTAACTATTGGCAGAGCCAACCCATGCAAATATCCTGACTCCCACTTTGCGTGCTTCCCATACAAAAACAAAAACAAAAAAAACCACAAAGTCATTATCTCCTTTTCTTAGAAGCAATGGGAAATTCTTCAACAACAAAAAAGGTGTTGTTCAAGAAAGTCTTTTGTGATGACTCTAATATTCTTTGTGTGTCTCACAACTTTTCCTTTAGGTCCGTCCACATGTCTGTTTGAGCTAGTCTGTTAGAAGTATTTAGGAAACTCGGTCTCCCCTGGTGGCGCAGTGGTTGAGTGCTGGGCTGCAAAGCTGCCTGCAGCCTCTGCAGCGCCAGTTCGATCCCCTGCCACCAGCAAGAGTCCCACATGGCTCGACAGACCTCTCCTGTCTTGCCCACTTGCCCTCAGCAGTGTATTTCGTCAGTCTGCCTTGCTCTGTTCCCCGCTCTGGCTCTGGTGAATTCTGTCACCCTCCAGCACTTCTGACAGTACCCAGTGCTTGTATAAATAAATAAATCTTTTAAAGAAAAAAAGAAGTAATAAGGAAACAGTTAAACTGAAACAAAACAAAGATAAAGACTTGCTGTTATAATAAATTGCCAACATGGGTTTTCTAGACACATAAACATTTGCAATCAAGGAGTTCTCACTTTCAATTCAAAAATAGGTATCAAATCAAGTGGCTTCATTTCAACAATATCAACCAATAGATTTTCCATTTAACCTAATCCTCTATTTAGGGTCATATTACACACACACACACACACACAAGAGGTAATTGCACTTATAAAAGGTGTCTACCATAGAAAAATAAAATTTAATGTTTCACTAACCCAGAATTGTCAAAGTGAATAACTGAAGACAAGATAAAATAAATCCAAGTATACAGAAAGATGCCATTTGAGTAACTTAAGTTAGTTCTAACTGCTAGGATTTAGTACTAGGAAATTTTTCATAAGAAAAGTGATACCTCAACTGGTAATTTCCAACTGCAATTAAAATATTACAGCTGGAAAAATATACATATTGGAATTCATAAAAACATTCTCATGAAAACAAGAGAGGAAGTCTTCTCTTTACTTGAAGCAAATGTGGAAAAGACATTAGGTACTGTCATAATCTAAACTGAAGCCTGATATCTTTACCCTATTATTAATGTGGAAATAGTGGCATAACAGGTAAAAACTACTGCTCAAGAGCTGTCTTTAGCTTGTAAAATAATAGAGTTTAAATATCCAAAAGAGGTGCTTAAAAATTAAAAAAAAAAAATCAGAACTGGTAAATAGATGGTCTTCGTATATCATTCTTTACAAATGTGAAAGAGTAAGTTACAACTTAAAACAGTATCACAAGAAAGTGTCTCTTTGAAAAAGATAAAGTGAGCAGGTCTATGATTGTGTAAGCATAAAATATTTAGAATACATTTTGATTAATGTGATATGGATTAAAATCATTAATTATTGTCTTAATTACTCCTATTTTAACTATAGCTACCTTAGGAGTATAGAGAGTTATTTTTATTCTTTATAAAAATATTTTGAATCTCTGAAGAGGATATCACAGAAGAAAAATGAACAGCATATGAGTACTATGAATATAAGTACTATGAATATGAATATGAGTACTATCCAATGAATATCCTCAAACAAGGGAAGAAATAGAAAAAAATTCCTCATATCTTGAATGACTGCTTTACCAGATAGATAATGAAAGGAAAAACCAAAGAAAAAATAACTTACAAAAATTGAGTCATGGAGCTGATTTTTATTTGAAGAATTTTGTTCCTTTTCTCTAGTAAAAGTAATTTATATTTTACACAAATGCCAAAACTACTAAATTCACATATTATTTTCCTACTCCTTAATTTTACTGCTATCCTCCCAGTCATGAGCCTGTAGGTTATCTATAAAAACTTTAAATTTTACATTTGATTTTGCTGAACACTTTTAATTTGATATTCATCTTGGTAAAAGAAAATATAAAAGTGATTTTATTTTCTCTTTTCTCTATGAAAGCATTTTCATCATGTCGGTTGCAAAACTGCTAAACAGGTAGCATCCCTTGGGACTGGATTTTTAGGAGTGAAATTAATGTAATGTATATAGTAATTGATGCATACCTGAATCTTACATAATGTTATAATGCAATGTTACTCCATTTAAAAATTATTAAAAAATAAGATTCCTAACAGTTAAAAAATGAAAACAAAAACAGGAGCATCCCTACTTTTATTTATTTTTTTAAATTTATTTCTTTATGCATGCAAGAACTGGGGTACAGGCCAGAGGTGCAGGTGGGTGAGAGGACTCACCAGAGACAGAGTGGGGAACAGAACAGGCGGATTGACTGAAATATACTGCTGAGGGGAGCAGTGGGCAAGACAGGAGAGGTCTGCTGTGCCATGTGGATCACCCCCCTGGCCGGGGATTGAACTCGTGCTGCAGTGGCTGTGAGTATCTTCATAGTGCTACATTTTAACCCCTTGCGCCATCAGGGAGGTCCTATTCCTACTTTTAGAATGGGATTGGAGAGCATCTTTAGTAATGTCTTATGGGAGAAATTATGGTCTTTATGTTATCATCATACTATCAATCTCCACTAGGCTGTAGATTCTGGAAAGAAACTCATTCAAATCTTTGTATTTTTTTATCTGGTAAGTATTAAAGAACTATTTGTTCAGAATCTATTTCTTATTTTCTGAAGATAATATACCTACTATGGTTCTGATTATCTGACCATAAAAAAATCATGAATGTTCCAAAGCACTGATCTTTTGTTAGCACAGCTGCCTAACTTTCCCCAACCATTCTTTTCCTCTCCACACCATTTTTAAGGAATTGGCAGCTGACATATTTGTTTCACTGTTAGGATTTATCTATACTCCACCAACCTATTCTTAGAAACTATTTTGGCGCATCTCATTTTTCTTGCAAGAAGTATCCTAAACAACTTTTTTATCCAGAAGTAGTTGGTGGTTGGTGGAAATACTGTTGGGCAAGTTTTTCCTGAGCTAGCAGAATCAACATTTCTCTGAGAAGTACGGAGTTTCAAAGAATCAGACAGTAAAAAAAAAAAAAATCCCTTTTCTAAAGTTTACAGATTTGATATGGGTAAACAAGATATTCCCACAGGAAGGCTTTACTCAAGAAACCTGAAGTTGAACTTGGAGGAGATCTGAGTACATGCAAAAGCAAACTCAGATTTTTATTTTCCAAGAAGCCCCTTGTAAGTGGCCATCTATTACAGTTTTCATCACATGTAAATGTCTGTGCAGAATGACCCCCTTCTGCTAACTTCTTCTTTAGGGAAATATTACATGACTCCTTTTAGGTCTCATGAAATGACTTGTTTTTATCTATAGATGTATACAGCAAATTTAGTATAACTTTAGATGGCATTTCACATAAATAATTCCTCAATTTATTTAATTGAGATGATCAGTTTTATAGAAAAATATGTTTTTCTTTGAAAATCTATATAAACACAAGAAATAAATGTTTCTCTAAAATTAACATAGGATAAGTACTTAATTATCACACATAACTGAAGGTGGAATTGTTACATAGATAATGAGCCCATATGAGCAATTGAATAAGGGTCAGAATCTGTTTCCAAGGTTAACTATAACTATGGACCTGTCATGAACTTTCTAATTCAGAGAAATCTGTGAAACTGGTCTTTTGGGATCTGATAGAGCTGAGTTTCAATGGATTCGGACCCTTATGAACTCTGAGATCTTGAAGAAATTATGTAATCACAATGAACTCATTTCACCCAGTTGGAGAAAGGAAATACCACTCATCTTAAAGGGTTGTAAAAATCAAGTAAGGGGCGTCCCTGGTGGTGCAGGGGTTAAAGACAATGTCATCAAGCTATGGCAGCCTCTGCAGCATGATTTTGATCCCTGGCCAGGGAGCAAACCACATGCACAGCAGACCTCTCCTGTCTTGCCCGCTGCTCCCTTCAGCAGTGTATTTCAGTAGATCTGCCTGTTCTTCTCCCCTCTCTCTGGTGAATCCTCTCACCCCCCACACCTATGGCCTGTACCCCAGCTCTTGTATGCATAAATAAATAAATCTTTTTTAAAAATCAAGTAAGACTAAAGGAGGAAGAGGGTGAAAAGGGACATTTACCAAAAATGTATGTAACACTATTTCCCTAATCTTGAAATTCTTTTGAAATTTCCCCCTTTCCTCCCTCCCTCCCTTCCTTCCCCAAATCAAAAATAAACAAAAATCTGTATTTGATCATATCTGGGGACTTTAGGGAAACTTTCAGTAGTCTGGATTGTCCAAAACCTTGGGCCTTTGCTTTGTTGCAAGAGATATGGAAACAGAAATTGGAGAAGAATATCAATGTTTGGATATGTGTTGGCAGTGGGGAGTAGGACAGTACTACTGAGAATCTATTTCTCCTATTGCACTATTTTCCTGCAACCCTGGATCACGAACTCCCCTCTATTTACAAACACTTTGCTGTCTCTCCCATTATAACGAAACTTCCTACTCCAGCTATGTCCATTTCTAAGTTCTCCTTTATAGCAAAGCTTTTTCTACCTGAATTTATCTATTCTTTCTCTCTAATTCCTCTGTTCTCATTCTTTCCCAAAACATGCTAGTCCAGGCACTACTAGTAGTACCACTACTTCACTTAAATTGCTTATGGAAGTAAGTCCCAAATGATCTTTACTTTGTTAAACTCAGTAGTGAATTCAAACACTCATCTTGGCCTTGGTGACATTTGACACAGCAGATCACTCCTTTTCCATGAAACAATGTCATCTGACTTCTAGGACCATAGTTGCCTGGTTTTCTTCCATATCACTGGCTGCTCTCTCAATCTTCTGATTTGGTTTTTCTTCATCTCTCTAACTTTTTATTGTTTCCTACTCTCTGGACTCAGGCCTTGATCTAATCTCTCATATATTATCCATTGGTAATCTCATTTAGTTTTGGCATTAAATATCTTGTGTAGGTCTATAACTCTAAATTCATGCCTCTGGCCAAATCCCTCCTCTGGAATCCAGACCTTTACATATCTAATTGCCTTTATCTCAAGATAGATAATGGGTAGTTGACTTAATAATACCTGAAATTGAATCCCTAATCTCCTCTTAAAATTGCTCTTCTACAGTTTATCTCATCTCAAAGGATGACAATTCCAACCTTTCAGTTGTTAAGGTTGAGTCCTTCTTGACACTTCTCTTTCTGTCACTCTGTATATTTAATCCATAAGCAAGTTCTTTTGTTTTCACCTATAAAATAGATCCAAAATCTAACTGCTCTTCACCATCTACACTGCTACCTCCCTGGACTTTGCCATCACCATCTCTCTTAGTTTATTTTCATAGCCTCCTCTTAGTTTCAGTGTCTCCCTGGAATATGTTAGCCAAAGAGATTCTTTTAAAATAGTGTTTGTTCAAAAACTTTAATACATGTCCCATAGCACTTAAAGCTAAATCAAAATCTTTACCAGGGCCATGCAAGACTAGGCCTCGCATTGCACATGCACACACATGCACATGCATGCACAAGCACATGCATTATAAATACTCTTTACTCTCCTTGCTTTTATTTCTTGCTATCATTACTTAACTGTTTAAAATTTATTTTGTTTAGTGTCTATTCCATTCCTCTCCTCCCAAACACAAAACCATAACCTCTGTGAGGACAGGAGTCTTTATCTCATCTACTCACTCATCTATCCTTTGTAATTAAAACAGTACCTGGTACATAATAGGAGCTCCAGAGATACATACTGAAATAATGAATAAGTGAATGAGTTTGAGGTTATGAGAATTACACATATTTGCATATAAGATAGACCTAGTCATGCAGAGCAATACTATTCTCTTTATCCGCATATTCTAGATGAAAATTTTACAAAATAAAAATAATATTGAAAAATTAAACTCTATCATGCCTATTTCCTCCAAAAATGTTTCTTATCAAGACAAATGAGTCAAGCACCTGATTCCCACCCAGAGAAAACAAGACAAGGCAAATACTTGGGCGTATGTGTGAGCAATATCTGATGACCTAGTATTCTGGGCACTTGATTCAAGATCTCTCTTTCCATTTCCTCTACCCCAGAATGTCTTAATCTTCATCCAACATGTCAGAGCTTCTTTTCCGTCTTCTACTTTTCTCATGAACATTCTTTCTATCATTTATATGCATTATTTCCTCCCAGTTGGGTAGACTAAGAGCACAGAACTCACTGAGTTAAATGACAATAATGGTAGCAGTACCAGAAGCAGCTAATGCTTATCCAGTATTTGTGTCAAGCACCATAAATATACTGCACACATTAAGCCATTTGGTGTTAACAATACCATCCAGAGAGAACTATCATCACCCTGAGAAGGAAACTGATACTTAGCCAGGTAATTCTTCATCTTAACATAGTAAATGTCAAAATTTTACTCTAATTCTTCTTAACTACCAATTAATACAAATCACCTTCAAACTTACTACAAATATTAATTTCCAGGGCACTTCCCTGGAGGTTCCCATTCATCAGATTCTGGGTGGAGCTGGGAATCTGTTTTTAACAAGAGCTCTGGGAAATTCTTTTTATAAGACTGGGAAAGACTCCACTAATTATTCTGCCTCTCAGTCAGGCAGGCAGTTTGATAATTACAAATTAAAAATGAAAAAGAGAACTGCTTATTTATAGAGTGCTCCTTCTACACTCTCTCCTGCTAATCAAATGAAAGTCATTGTCAACTGTAATGTGTTATACAACATGTTGTCACAGATGTGTGTATGTATTGTGTTTAAATTTTATTTAATTTGTAAATAATTCTTTGAACTTATCTTTCTCCCTCCTATTAAGCCTTTACTAATATTATACTCAAAATTATAATGGAAATGAAAGAAAATGATTCTAAGTCCTTGAGTCTTTAGCGGAAGTTGTTTATAACATATATGCCTTTTCTCACCTTCTCTGAGTGTGGACCGCACCTTGTTCTTTCCCATCAGGGTGTTCAGCAGTGAGATGTGTCTAGGACATCTACTTCACTCCCAGATGATGCATTCAGAGGATGACTGGTGAAAGTCTGTAGCCCCCACAATGAGCAGTTTCTTCCTTACTACAGGAACAAATAAATAAATTATCAAAATACACAAGCAATTGTATGAACACATGGTATTAATTATGTAAAAATATAATCAATATAATAAACAGAGTGTCAGAAAGACCCCAGACTTTTGAGCCAAGAAGACTTAGAAGGAAATCCCATTTCTTGTTTGATAAAACCTCAGAATCTGTACTCACAAGAAATGTCATCGTAATAAAATATATCCATAGAAAACATTCTGAGACCAATTGGTGAATGTAGACAGATTTTGTGGTTAAAATGGGATTTAATAAATAGGGAGAACTCATAGTTAAGCTGCTTTAGCATATTCTGGAGATTTATGCTTTAATCTCTAAAGGAAGAAATCAATTTAAGCTCATTTTGCGTTTTGTCTTTTAGGCATAAAATCTGTCTCTGGATAGCAATTATATATGTTAATGAGATGACTCATAATACATTTTCCTATTAATAATCATTCAGATCCACTATTGATTCTACAAACCACATATCAACTTTGTGATATATTCTAATCAAAAACCTTCACACATACAATTCATCATCAGAAGAGGTAGCATTTATTCTCCATGTTATGCTTTGCTTAGAAACTACATTTCTTGGCTTCTTTAACAGAGCTATAAAATGATATTCCTTCAATTTTTATCTTGGTTGTCCAATTATTTGACCTTAATTTTACATGTGATAAGCTTTCTACCCAGTCTGTGTCTCAATTCCTATTGGTAAGATGAGAAAAGCATCACAAACAACTCATCAAAGAACTGGAAAGAGTTTCCAATAAAGAACTTCAAGGAGTTTTCAAAACTTATATTTGTGAAGGTTCTAATTAATGTAAAGGACTAGGTAGTTCCAGTGATTAGATTTTAAAAGAGCAATAGTGCAACGAGAAGAATGGGCTGTCTGTTCCATTTTTTTTTAAAGGCGTATGTAGGTTGAAATTCTCTTAGTCTTGAAAGTGTTACTACAAGCACTACAAACACTATTGTATATCCAGATCAACAGAGTTCATAATATGGAATTAGAGAAGAAAAGAATTCAAAATTAGCAAAGAATTTCTTTAAAATATGGACATAGGACTATAGTACCACATGAAAATACATACATACAGAAAGTGTAACAGGTATATTGAGAAAGGAAATTGTACTGTACAAACAAAAACAATGAAAGTCATTTTGAAAAAATAAGGAGTATATTATTATATTCTACTTCATAAAATCAGTGACTAAAAATACTTAATACTCATTACTATATTGGCTTCCTTCATTCCTTCATTTAATTCACAATTATTGAAAACCTGCCATTTGTTAACTACTGAGATGACGACTGTAATATGAGGTTGAAGCCTCTACCTTACTGTAATGTACCTAACAGTAAAAGAAAGAGCTCATTTATGAATAAAATATTTAAAAATATTTAAAAAGTAATAAAAATATAAATGAACAGTTCCTACTCTCAATTATTTGTATTCTAAATGACAAAAGCACATTCATATGCAACACTTTGCTAAAACTCACTTTCAAAAATCTCATGTTTTATTCTCTTTGACATTAAAAAAAAAGACAGGTGAGAATAATAAAGTGAATATGATGCTTCCATCATGTGAATGACAGTCAATCACATGAACCATGAATCAGC
The DNA here is from genome assembly GCF_014898055.3 of Talpa occidentalis. Classification (NCBI taxonomy): domain Eukaryota; kingdom Metazoa; phylum Chordata; class Mammalia; order Eulipotyphla; family Talpidae; genus Talpa; species Talpa occidentalis. The sequence continues at coordinate 90,514,804 of NW_023602073.1, forward strand.
CCAATGGTTCCAGTCAAGAGCCCAAAGATATAACAGAGCTCGGTTAAGACTATAAAGACCACCTTCCTAACTCACAACTGACAGGTCTGTGACACTGGCCTGGTCTATATTAGCAAAACTGTCTAGGCGACCCACACAGGAGAGAATAATATTAAAATATTAAGAAACCACTAAGTTTCAGAGTGGTTTCTTACAAATCAAAAGCTAACTGATACACATCAGATGGGCTGATGGGAGGATTAAATAAGTTCAAATAGTGTCTGGTATACGGTAGCATTATGTAAGTACTTGGTGTTGTTATTAAAAATAAGTTAATTTCAAAATTCAGACAATTTGCCTAATCTCTAAATCAAAGCCAGTTGGACTTCTTGCTGGTTCAGCATGCTGATAATGGATGGTGGTAAGGTGGCTATGAACATGACATCTAACAGTCATGCTCAGATTCCAGGGGTCTCATTTTTTGTGCAAGTAATTTCCATCAGAGGAGAATGGTTGTCTAAGTAACTCCAAATTCACTCACTAATTGGCAGGAAAGGTCATGTATGAAAGATCAAGAAAGCCAACTATTCACAATTCTTCCCAATAGTCTGGTTGTTATCTCTACCTCTATTACTCAAATATAAGCAACATCCTAAAATGAGCAGTGCAGAAGTACACAGGAAATAATTTTCTGAATATGTTTCCTTGTATTCTAAAACCAATAGCATCCATTTATGACAAGAACTCTTAATAAAATGGGGATAGAAGGAACATATCTCAACACAATAAAGGTTAATATATGGCAAATCCACAGCTAACATCATAATCACTGGTGAAAATCTGAAAACTCCCTCCAAGATGAGGTACAAGGCAAGTATGTCCAATTTTACTACTACTAATCAACACAGTATTGGAAGTCATAGCTAGAACAATTAGGCAAGAGAAAGATATAAAACGAATCCAAATTGAAAAATCATAAATAAGCTATCACTTTTAGTATAAAACATAATATTATACATAGAAAACACTAAAGACTAGAAATTATTACTAGAAACAATAAATCTGTACAGTGAAATTGCAGGCTACAAAATTAATATTTAAAAGTTTATTGTGTTCCTATACTCAAAAAACAGAAGATCTTGAATAGTCAAATAAATTCTGACCCAGAAGAACAGAGGTACCACACTGCCAAACTTCAAGCTACACAACAAACTATAATCAAAACAGTATGGTATTGGAATAAAAAATAGACACACAGGTCAATGGAAAAAACTTGAGAGTCAACAAATAACAACATAGTTATACAAATAGTTCATCTACAACTAAGTAGCCAAGAGTATGCACAGGAGAAAAGAAATTCTCACCAGCAATGGTATAGTGAAAACTAGACAGTCTCGTGTTAAAAAAAAAAAAAAAATGAAATGAGACCATTATCACATGCCATAATAAAAATTACTGAAAAATCAATTAAAGACTTGGATGTGAGATCTGAAACCATAAAAAACATATAAGAAAACATAGGAAAAACACTCCATGACATTGGATTTAGTGTTGTCTTTGGGAATTCAGCCACAACAAGGAAATCCAAAGCAGGAATAAATGGGTCTAGAAGCTTTAAAACAGTGAAAGAAATTATCAATAAACAAACAAACAAAAAAAAAACTTACTGAAAGAAACAATATTTACATCTGACAAGGGGCCAGTGTCAAAGATCTACAAAGAACCCACACAACTCAGCAACAAGAAAACAAATAGCCCTATCAAAAAAATGGGCAGAAAGGCTAAATAGACACTACTGTAAAGAAGACACACAGATGGTCAACAACCACATGAAAAAATGTTTACCATCCAGTACAAATCAAAAAGATACCACCTTACACCTGTGAAAATAGCCTTTATATATACCAGCATTAACTCTTTAGTATTTCTGAAACACTAAGACTTCTTTTAAATTATCTTTAGAAAGCCATGGAAAGTAAAGTTTCAACTGACCTCACATACATGAAGAACTAATTTCTATACTCTGCCAAACAGCTGGATCCAGTCGTGGGCCAAGAAGAACCAGAAAAATATTTTATTCCTTCTGCAATAATAGGAAAACTGGGAGAGAAACCTTCAAACATCATAAGATCTTAGCCTAGACCACAAGAGATTTTAAGGATAAAGCCTGACCCTTCCACTTTATAGTCTTCAGTTATAACATACAAAATCCTCCAATGTTTCCTTTTCTCACTCAGAAAATGATGACAAAATCCTATACCATCTATCCTCCTCATCCCAAACTTTGACCTCATCTTCTGTTTCTTTCATACATGACTTACCTCCAGCCGCAGGGACCTACTTGTAAAGACACACTCCTCTTGCATGACATTTGCCTTTACTGTTTTCTCTGTCTAGAACTTCCCCTTCCATTTCCATGTGGCTCATGTCCTTATCTTTTTCAAATATTTCCTCAAAAGTTACCTTTTAAGTAAGGCTTCACCCTGATTACCCTAATTAAAGCTGAAAAACAAAAGTCCACCCTCTGTATTCCCTATCCTTTTTCTGTTTTCCTATTTGTAGATTGCTTGTCACCTTCTAGCATATTATACATTTTGTTTGATGCTTGTTTTGTACATCAGAATGTCTACTCCATGAGTTCTATTTCTTTCACTGTGACAACAGTTCTTCCTGTTACACGGTATTCAGTATATATTGAATGAATAAAATGAGTGAAAAAGAAAGGTTCAAGATACTTAATGATTTGCACAAAGGTACACTTTGGAATACAGCAGAAAAGCAGGACTAAACACTAGTTTTTCTAGCATCCCTTTTATATGAATTAAATAAGATGACAGTAGCACTTTAGATTCATTTATATAATGCAGGGGTCAGTCTGAAACATAAACCTACCAAATTTATATAGACCTTTATTACTCAAAAAAATTAAGCTTAACCTTACACTTTTAATTCTGCTTACTACTCTATCAGGCATAAATTAGTATATCTATTTTATAGATTACAAACTTGATACCCAAAGATATTAAGAGAAAGATAGTTTAAGTTGGAAATAAATCTATCAAAATGATCTTCTGCACTCTGAAAGAATTCTCACTTTGCAAAAGGTGCACTGCTGAATTTTATTCATTAATAGCTCTCCTAGTACCAAAATTTTAAAATGCAGTTGAATGTTGACACAATATTTCAGATAAAATCTTTAGGCATAATAAAACATGTGTTTCCTTAATACCTTTTCATCTGAATTTCATCCTTCATTTTGCTCTAAGCTTTTATAAACACAATTCTGAGATCCAACAATAGTTATATAGCAGAATAGTTTACCTGTCCTTCTATGTATTTTGATTTTAAGTACATGTGTGTGTGTGTGTGTGTGTGTGTGTGTGTGTGTGTGTGTGTAATTGTTTCAGTGTGAAAGGATTTACCAGTCTTTAGAGGGCCTGGGCCTAATTTGAACAAATCCAATCACCTAAAAATGTCAGTATATTTAAAAGAATAAAACAACACTCAGAGAAAACAAATGGAAAAAAAAAAAAAACAGGAAAGAGAAAGCACAGATTTTTTTTTATAATAATTAACAGGTCAAAGTGCAAAAATTACTCCAGGAAGTTCTAATAATTTTCAACAAACAACCACTTGAAGCATGTAGCTGAGATCATTCTTGCAAGCAAATTATACTTCTGTTGACCTGAGACTTAAAAGAAAGCCATAGTAGCCACAACATCTTATGAAACAGTGGTCGAAAGGGTCAGATGGAGAATTTCACCGAGTTCATTTTGTGGATCCAATAGGCAGCAGACTGAGATGGAGAAAGAGCTTTATGGAATCATAAAAATGACCTGTATCATCCCAGGTGCAATGATTTTTCCCTTCCTGGGAGTTAAGTATATTTATGGCTTACACTTCAGAAAAAAGCTTCATATGGCTGACGAATGAAAGAAAGAAGACTCCTACTAAGGATTCTGTAGGGGCAGCACTATGAATGGAGTCTTCTATTTTTTAGAGTGGCCATGCCATTTATTTTGCTTGACATCCTACTTTAAATTTTTATCAAATCTAATTATGAAGTTACTAGTGTAAAATATGGTTGCCTGGGGCAAATCACCATGAGAGAGCTACATATTATAGGAAAAGAAGGGACTAACCATTAGTGAATTTGATCCAAGTAATTTAAGTGATTGCAGTGAAAGGAAACTTGAGTAATAAGAGTTAACTAAAAAGCAATTTCTAGAGTACTATCAAAGGAAATATCTTTGTTAAAGATTCCAAGAATGTGATGTGTTTGTAGTATATAAAGTCTGCACATTTTTTCCAGTAGATTGTAAACTGCTAATGTATTTGGATTAGATACTAGGATATTTCCTCTTAAATGCACCCCAATGAAGCAGATATAAACATTCAACATTTTTGCTGAGTATAGCCCTCACATCTACTTGTATGGCAGTCAGAAGCATGTGAAGAAATGAAATTTACCAGTTTGATAAAGAAATAGAATTAGAAAATCTGGGGCTACAAAATATACTTAAGATATATTTGAGTATATTTGAGTGAATGACTCTCTACCACAACTAAATGGAATCTCTTTTGAAAGCCAATAAACATTTCACAAATCAATGATAATGTGCTCACAACTAGAAACTTACAAAAGAAAGCTGATTTACTATAATAGAAGTAGGATCTGAGATTTTTTCTATGCATTTACCACAGAGGCTTTTGGTTTTAAGGTCAGGGTAATTTATCTGGGCAAGAATGTATATTACACAGCATAGGTTAAGCATTTATATAATAGTTATCTTAATCAAAATAGATAGTAAGCTAACAGATTATAGTTCCATATAATCAAAAACATCCCAAAAAGAATGCTCCCTAATGTGGTGTCTAGAAAGCATATGTATGCAACAAATTATGTGCAAAATAACAGCTCTAAATTTTGCTTTTTATGAACTTAAACCATGCATACATTAGTTGTAGAATATAGGCAATCTATAAACCTGAAAATAAGCAGATTTTTAAAAAATTAGAACATAATATAAAGTTTAAAAAGAAAATTCATAGGATCTTAGGCTCCAAAGAAATATGCCGATCATTCCTATTTTCAGTATTATAAAGTACCATCACGTTTAAGTCATTCTAAGGGGAGAAAAATCGATCAGCAATCACTACCAGAAATTATTTAACAACCAGCTTTAAGATTGCACTGCAATTGCTAATTATGAATTTTGACTTTTACAGACTAATTTTTTTATTAAAACTAGCCAAAATTAGACCCTTGATTCAGCTGGATGGAGCTGAATAGCAACAAAATTTCTGTTTTAGAGTATAGAATACACAGACTAATTTTGGGCTTGATTTGAGACTAAGGTTGTATGGATTACCCATTTCAAAGTGCTAGAAGGCACTAAAATTGCATTTCGTGAAATGTAAACTTTGTGGCAGAAAGATGAAATCAAGACCATTATAGAATATCAGCTATGATCATCACTTGGCATAGTACTGTAGTGTGTGGTGGAGCACAAGAGTAAGCTCAGAAATTGAACTGAGTCATCCCTTCAAACTCTGCCTTGTCAGAAGCTGAATTATCTCAAAAAATTATATTTTTTGGGTATTATTTCTCAACCCTTTAATTATTTTTGAGGCTGTCCTCTGAAAACCTTCCAAATGTTCTTCATTCTTCTCTAGCATCTTAAGTTACTTGATCAAATGTCAAAGGAGCTGTTTTTAGACGTTAGACTAGAATTTAGAATAATTTTACAAATGAATATACTCTTGGAAATCATGATTTAAATGAAAGCTATATAAATCAAAATATGTAGCTCTACCACCTCAATGGAATATGTTACCAGGAGAGATTCTTTTACCAATGTGTCACTATTCATAGGAACGTTTTTACTCAAATACATGTTACAAATATAATTTATTTATCTGAAATCTTGGGGAGGAGCAAAGAAGAAAGTGACTTCAAATGCTCATTGACTATGCTCTTGTTTTAGGAACACTAACTTATAAGTAGTAAAATATGGTAAAAGTATGTATTTTCATTAGAACACACATCTGTTATTGACATGCCCTTTGAAAGAATGGGCGCATGTTTTTATTAACACGCATATCAACTTTGACATTTTAACCTATAGGACATTTTGGTAAGGTATTTTAAATATCTACTATGAGTTCTACCTGGATAGAAAAAAGAAATTCAGCTGTCCTCCCTGCTTCAGTGGGGTTCCACCTCATCTATTTTTAATGTTTTTTCCATTCATACTTCCAAATACTCATGGATCAGGGTATAAACCTGGAGGAGTTCCCCAGGGTCTGTATAGGACTTGTGGAATAGTAGGGAGACAAGGTTGGTTCAATCCACTCAGTCTAGCGACCCAACCCTTTGAGCACAGACCCTCTGGTTCACGTCCAGCCCACAGCTAAAGGCTCAAATTTAGTTAGATGATGCCCAACGACATCACTGTCCCAATAAGATTAAGGAAAGTGTTAAGGTATTTATATATGTCACATATTCTTTAACATTCTCCCATGAAAAAATAGAGACTTATATGCAAAGTGATTTATTTCTAAAAAATAAGAAGTGGCAGTAATAACCCTATATGACTACTGAGTCTAGATTTCAAAAGATCATTTGACTTCCACCTGGTTGTCTCTATTGAGAAATGTACCTTTGGAACCCTGCATTGCTATGTAGTAAGTTCAGATTCAATGACGCTGCCATGTTAGAGAGATCCTGAGAAATGATAAGAGAGAGCACAGTGTTGACCATTCATGAGTGAAACCAAACGTTGATCTACTCTTATTTTCCCATCTGCAACTCATACTTTGAATATAAGCTTCTAGGTGTCTGTCAGTTATTCACTCCATAAATATTTATTGAGCACCTACTATACTCAAACACTGGTAAGAAAATTGTTCTTGCCTCTGGAATGGTTTGGGGAAGTCCATTCCAGGCCAAGTGGCAATGTATAATATGAATCACAAGAAATATTGATGCTTTCGAGTTCAGATTTAAAATATATTAAAGCTGTTAAAAGAACTTTTATATGTATTATCTCATTAAGTCTGAATAGCAATGATCTAAGTTATTTAGAGTTATTTTGCAATTAGTTCATGTTATAAATTAAGGGAACAAAAACCCAAAGTTAACTTCCGCAATGTTAAATAAGTTGTAAATTGTGAGAATATTATTCAAACCTAAAAGCTGAACCCCATATTCTGGACTCTTTCAACCATATAGCCTCGATGTTACTGACCCTTCCCAGTTCCAGGTTGATGTTTGGAGATGAGAATCATAACATGAGATTCAGTACCTCAGGCTCCCATAAGGTGGACTTTGTTCTCAGTGCTGGTAACTATCTGTTGTAGGAAACTAACATTATTCTAGATATTTCAGTCATAAAGGGTTTAAATGAAGAAAGAGGATAAAATCTTAGACAGGACTGAAGAAGGAAAAGTGAGAGAGATCTATTGGAGCCTTCGTTTTAAAATAATACGAACATAGGGACCTCCCTAGTGGCACAAGTGTTAGTTAAGACACAACCTATGAAGCTATTGCAGCCTCTCCAACATGAGTTCGATCCCCGGCCAGGGAGCTATCCACATGGCACAGCAGGCCTCTCCTGACTCGCCCACTGCTCCCCTCAGCAGTGTATTTCAGTCAATCTGCTGGTACTGTTTCCCACTCTGTCTCTGGTGAATCCTCTCACCCCCACACCTCTGGCCTGTACCCAGTTCTTGTATGCATAAATAAATAAATCTTAAAAAAAATAAAATAATACCAATATAGCTGCAATCTAGTGGTCAAAAAAAAATTATTGCTATCACCAATATGCACATTTACAAGAACTTTCTTGGCAGTACCACAGTGACATAAGAAAGGCATCTCTGCTACATTTCATGCAAGTTCCCCCTTTTAGTAAAAGCTAAGTTATAAGTAGAGCTCTAGCTTCAAAAGGAGCCTAGGAAATGGAGTTCTCACCTTCCAAATCCTGAAATACAGAGAAGAATACAGAAAGGTTGAAAAAGATGTCAATTACATACCAACAATATTCAACACTAGTTTTTTTTTTTTCCCCCCCCTCAGTACCTTCTCCTGTCCTTTATCAATCTGTTTTTTTTATCTTTATTTTTTTTATCTTTCTTTTTTTTTATTTTAATAATAAATTTTATTTTTATATTCCCCATACAATTGCAGCCCCCCATTCTGACCCCAATCCCTACCCTCCCAGCCCCGCCCCCCTAAAAGTGTCTCTGGTTCATAGTTTTTTGTTGATTTTGATTTTCACTTTCTTATAGTTATTCGTTTTCCTGGTCCTTTATTTAAGTTTTCTAGATTCCTGCTATGAGTGAGACCATCCGGTATTTTTCTTTTTCATTTTGGCTTATTTCGCTGAGCATGATCCCTTCCAGTGCCATCCATGTTGCTGCAAATTGCATGTGTTTATCTTTTTTGAATGCTGAGTAATATTCCATGGTATATATGTACCACATCTTCTTGATCCAGTCATCTATTTTTGGGCATTTGGGTTGTTTCCAAAGCTTAGCTATTGTAAACAGTGCTGCTATAAACATAGGGGTGCAGGTGTTCTTTGGAGTTGATGTTTCTGTGTCCTTTGGGTAAATACCTAGGAGTGGAATTGCTGGATCATATGGAAGCTCTATGTTTAGTAGGTCCAAAAATCTCCACACAGCTCTCCACAGTGGTTGGACCAGTTTGCACTCCCACCAACAGTGCAGAAGAGTTCCTTTTTCTCCACACCCTCGCCAACATTTGTTGTTGCTAGTTTTTTTAATATGTGCCATTCTCACTAGTGTGAGATGGTATCTCATGGTAGTTTTGATTTGCATTTCCCTGATGACAAGTGATGTTGAACATTTTTTCATATGCCTGTTGGCCATTTGCATTTCCTCTTCAGAGAAGTTTCTTTTTAGCTCTTCTGCCCATTTTTTGACTGGATTATTTTCTTTGTTGTTGTTGAGTCTCATCAGCTCTTTGCAGATTTTTGTGATCAGTCCTTTATCATTAGTGTTGGGTGCAAAAATGTTCTCCCAGTTGGTGGGGTTTCTCTTTGTTTTTGTTATTGTCTCTTTTGCTGTGCAGAAGCTCTTTAATTTGATGTAGTCCCAGCTGTTTATCTTTGCCTTCACTATCACTGCTTTGGGTGATGTGTCTGTAAAGATGTCTTTGATGTGCAAATCACATAGTGTTTCACCTGTATTTCCTTCTATATATTTTATGGTTTCAGGTCTGATGTCTACTTCTTTAATCCATTTTGAGTTGATTTTTGTGTATGGTGTGAGGTAGTGGTCAAGCTTCATTCTTTTGCATGTAGCGACCCAGTTTTCCCAGCACCATTTATTGAACAAACTTTCTTTGCTCCAATGCATAGTCTTTGCTCCTTTGTCAAAGATTAGTTGACCATAAATTTGTGGGTTTATTTCTGGATTTTCTATTCGATTCCATTGGTCTGTATGTCTGTTCTTGTTCCAATACCATGCAGTTTTGATGATTATGGCTTTGTAGTAGAGTTTGAAGTCTTGGCGTGTGATGCCTCCATTCCCTTCATTTTTTTTCAGGAGAGCTTTGGCTATTCGGGGTTTTTTGTGATTCCATATGAATTTCATCAATAATTGTTCTATTTCTTTGAAGAATGACATTGAAATTTTGATTGGAATAGCATTGAATCTGTATATTGCTTTTGAAAGGATGGCCATTTTAATAATGTTTATTCTTCCAATCCATGAGCAGGGGATGTCTTTCCATTTCTTTGTGTCTTCTTCTATTTCTTTTAACAGTGTTTTATAGTTTTCTTTGTATAGGTCCTTTACCTCTTTTGTTAGATTTATTCCCAAATATTTGATTTTTTTTGTTTCAATAAAAAAAGGGATTTTTTTTTTTATTTCTTCTTCTTCAGATTTATTGTTTGTGTATAGGAAGGCTACTGACTTTTGCGTGTTGATTTTGTATCCTGCCACTTTACTGAACTGATTGATGAGTTGAATTAGTTTTTCTGTGGACTTTTTGGGGTTCTCTATGCATATTATCATATCATCTGCAAATAGTGATAGTTTGACTTCTTCTTTTCCTATTTGGATTCCTTGGATGTCTTTCTCTTGTCTTATTGCTCTGGCTAGGACTTCCAGTATTATATTGAAAAGCAGTGGTGAGAGTGGACATCCTTGTCTTGTTCCAGATCTTAATGGAATTGCTTTCAGCTTTTCACCATTGAGAATAATACTGGCTGTTGGCTTGTCATAGATGGCCTTTATGATGTTGAGGTATGTTCCTTGTATCCCAAGAATTTCAAGGGCTTTTATCATGAATGGGTGTTGCACTTTGTCGAAAGCTTTCTCAGCATCTATTGATATTATCATATGGTTTTTATATTTCTTTTTGTTGATGTGTTGGATAACGTTGATTGATTTTCGGATGTTAAACCATCCTTGTGTCCCTGGAATGAATCCTACTTGGTCGTGGTGAATTATCTTATGGATACATTGTTGGATTCTGATAGCTAAAATTTTATTGAGGATTTTTGCATCAGTGTTCATTAGGGAGATTGGCCTGTAGTTTTCCTTTTTTGTGTTGTCCTTATTCGGTTTTGGTATTAGTGTAATGTTGGCTTCATAGAACGTGTTTGGTATTGTCTCTTCCTTCTCAATTTTTTGGAAGAGTTCATGAAGGATAAGCACCAGTTCATCTCTGAATGTTTGGTAGAATTCGTTTGTAAATCCATCAGGTTCTGGGCTTTTGTTTTTGGGGAGGTTTTTGATTACCATTTCAATTTCGCTGCTTGTAATTGGTCTGTTTAGGTGTTCTATTTCTTCTTTATCTAGCTTTGGGTGATTGTAGAGTTGTAGGAATTTGTCCATATCCTCTACATTGTTAAACTTGTTTCCATATAACTGTTCATAGTAGTTATTAATTATTCTTTTGATTTCTGCTGTGTCCGTTGTGATTTCTCCTCTTTCATTTATTATCCTATTTATTTGTGCTTTCTCCCTTTTTGCCCTTGTGAGCCTGGCTAGGGGTTTATCTATTTTATTTATTTTTTCAAAGATCCAGCTCTTGGTTTCATTGATCTTTTGGATTGTTTTTTTAGTTTCAATTTCATTTATTTCTGCTTTTGTTTTTATTATTTCTTTTCTTCTACTGGTTTTGGGGTTTATTTTTTGTTGTTCTTTTTCTAGATCTTTGAGCTTCGAGATTAGGTTGTTTCTTTGAGTTCTTTCTTGTTTCTTGATGTGAGCTTCCATTGCTATATATTTTCCTCTTATTACTGCTTTTGCTGCATCCCATACATTTAGGATATTGGTGTCCTCCTTGTCGTTCAATTCAAAGAATTTTTTAATTTCTTCTTTGATCTCCTCATTAGTCCAGTGGTCTTCCAAGAGTGTGGTTTTTAATCTCCATGAGGTAGGAAAGTTCCTTGCCTTCTTTTTATGGTTTATTTTTAGTTTGATGCCTTCATGGTCAGAAAAGATGGTTGATATGATTTCAATCTTGGTGTATCTGTTGATGTTTGTCTTGTGCCCCAGTATGTGATCGATCCTGGAGAATGATCCGTGTGCGCTTGAAAAAATGTGTACTCCATTTTTTTGGGGTTTAGTGTTCTATAGATGTCTGTTAAGCCCAATTGCTCTAGGTCCTTATTTAGAGCTTTGGTTTCTTTACTTATTTTTTGTCTTGTTGATCTATCCATTGTTGATAGTGGTGTGTTGAAGTCTCCCACTACGTATGTGTTTTCTCTGATGTCTGTTTTCAGAGAGGACAACAGTTGTCTGATATATTTTGGTGCTCCTTGTTTGGTGAGTATATGTTAATGAGTGTTATTTCTTCTTGAAGTATTGTCCCCTTGATCATAATGTAGTGACCATTGGGGTCTCTTTTTATCTTTTTGAGTTTGAAATCTGTTTTATCTGATATAAGTATAGCTGTTCCTGCTTTCTTTTTTGGTCCATTTGCTTGTAGGATTGTTTTCCATCCTTTAACTTTGAGCCTATTTTTATCTTTTGTAGCTAAATGTGTTTCCTGGAGACAGCAAAAGGTTGGGTTTTGTTTCTTAATCCAGGCTGCAACTCTGTGTCTTTTTATTGAAGAGTTTAGTCCATTTACATTTAGAGTTAATATTGATATGTTAGCATCTGTATTTGCCATTGTGTTTGTCTTTCCTTTGATTTTATTTATTTATTCTTTTAATAACTTTTTTTTTTTTTGGCCTTCTTTCATTGTTATTCGTCCCTCTGAGGTTCTGGCTTTAGGACTCCTTGTAGTATTTTTTGGAGTGGGGGTTTAGTTGTAATGAAATTCCGGAGTTTCTGTTTGTCTGGGAAGGTCCATATTCTTTCTTCAAAGAGGAAGGAGAGCTTTGCGGGATAGAGAATTCTTGGTTGGCATCTGTTTTCTTGGAGTCTGTTGACTATGTCCCTCCACTCTCTCCTTGCCCGTAGTGTTTCTTCGGAGAAGTCTGATGTCAGCCTGATTGGCTTTCCTTTGAATGTTATGTTTCTTCCCTCTTGCCAGGTTCATTATTTTTTCCTTGTCCTGGATTCTTGGGAGCTTTACTATTATGTGTCTTGCTGTATTTTTGCTTTCGTCGTGAAAGTTTGGTGTTTTTCTTGCTTCTTGTATATCAATTTTCAGCTCCCTCTTCACATTTGGGAAGTTCTCTTCAATTATCTCTTTGAATATTTTCTCTGTTCCTACATCTCTCTCCTCTCCTTCTGCTATTCCTATAACTCTTATATTTCCTTTCCTCATGGAGTCAGATAGTTCCCGAAGTCTTTCTTCGTTCTTTTTCCTTCGTACTTCTCTTTCCTTTTCTGTTTTGGTTCTTTTTATTTCTGTGTCTTCAAGAGTACTTATTCGTTCTTCCATTTCATCTATTCTGCTTTCATTGCTTTTCCCAGAATTCTTTAGTTCTTCCATTAATTCTTTGATCTCCTGCATTTCTTTTACTTCCCTCTTTAGGGACTCAATTTCATTCTTCTGACCATTGTTTTCCCTCTTTAGGGACTCAATTGCATTCTTCTGATCGTTGATTATTTTTCCCTTATCATTGTTTTCCTTTATGACTTCTGTCAGTTTTTTAATCACGGCTATTTTAAATTCTCTTTCTGGATGGCTCAGAAGTTCTTCCAAGTTACTGTCGTTGCAATCTGGGGGCTGGTTTTCTTTTTGTGGTGTGCTTTTTCCCTGGGGAGTTGCTAGGTTGCATGTGGTTCTTCTCCTCCCTACTGTCTGTTTTCTAATTTGCCGTATGCGTTGAGACACTGTGTAGTTGGGACTGGCTGGCATCTTGGGTGAGCTTCTCTGCTCTCCTCTGGTTCCTCCACGAGCCATCTGTCAGTTTCAAGCAGTCTTTACTGGAGAAAGGTCCCTGTTCTAAAATGCCGATGTGGGGACACACTCCTCTGTGCGCCTGGTCTGCCCCGGCGGTGGGTTCCTGCTCCCCCTCTGGGCTTGGACTGCAGGCCAGAGGTGTTCTGGTGTGGGCGAACTTCCCCGGCTCACCTCTGGCTCCTGAGGAAGCCTTCTGCAGGTAGTCTTTACTGAAGAAATATCCCTGTTCTAAAATGGTGATGTGGGACACACTCCCTGCGCGTCCGGTCTCAGGCACACTCTTCTGCGCGCCTGGTCTGCCCCGGCTATGGGTGCTCGCTCCCCCTGTGGGCTCAGACTACTGGTCGGAAGGGGCCCGGCATGGGCTAACTCCCCAGCTGGCCACTGGCTCCTCTAGGAGCCTCTGCTGGCTTCAAGTCGCTAGGTGGCGCCAGAGATCTCTCCTGGAGCCCTTGGGGAGCTGATTTTCCACCCCGTGGGACAGGGAATAGAGCGGGAATGGTAGGGTAAACCTCAACGGCTTTGGGGTGCTGTGTCTGCCTTGTGCCCCACCGTCGTGGGGAACCCACGCCCCTAATTTCGTGCCCCGGGTCTCAGTTCCAAAGCCCTCAGTTCCAGGACTCAGGCTGTAGCCCAGTTCAGTGGCGCGGGAATGGCGCCTTTTGAATCCCGCTCCCGTGCCTTGGCGCCTGGTTCCTGCTCACTCAGTGAGGGCCTCCGTGCGTCTCCAGGCAAGCCTAGGTTGCAGGCGCAGGGACCTGGGCAGCTGCGATCTGGATCCGCGTTTGCTTTTCAACTGCACTGCTTTTCCGCGCGATCCCGATCCCAATCCGCACTTGGTTTTCCAGCGCTCTGCTTTTCCGCGCAATCCCGATCTCGATCCGCGTCTGCTTTTCCAGCGCGCCGCTTTTCCGCACAGGCTTAATGGGCAGCCCGGGGCTGTGTGCTGGTGCTGGTCTCCTCCTGGGGGGCGGGGTCTCTCTTTAATGGCGCCCGGAGCTCACCTCCGTGGCGGATCCTGCAGGGTTCTCCACAGTTCCCGTTCACGGGGTGTGGTGGCTGCAATAGTTCCTTTCCACTCACAGTCCCGCTTGCTGCGTCATTTGTTCTTGTTGGTCGTTTTAGTTTGTTGTTTTCCTCTTCTCTGCTGGTCGGAGAGTGCCGCCTCTGTGGGCGGGGGAGGGGAGCAGGGTTCTGCGCTTTCCTCCCTTCTGGTCCTCTTTTATGGCAACTTTCTTCTTTGGGTAGTTTGCTGGCGTCACCCGTTTATCTTCCGTGTCCCGGTTCTCACTGGGACCTGCCGCTTTTCCTCCCTATTCACTTTTTTTAATGGGAGATCTTACTCACAGCGTCTCCTCGCCGCCATGTTGCTCCGCCCCCTCTTATCAATCTTTCATTGCTTCCTTAAATTCAATTCTATATTGTTGATATGCTAAAATCACCCCTCAACTATCCCTTTCTCATCTTCAGTAACACAACTGCATTGTAGAACACAAACCTTGACTGCCTTCCTCTTCTTTTACTTACTCTACAGGATATAAGACCTCTTCTCCTACACAATAACTTATGGGCCAGATGAAGCAAATGGAAATGTAAAAGAGGTACTTCCCCAAGAAGTGATGTTTGACCAATGGGAAAAGGGAGACAATGAGAATTTCTCCTCCTTTTCCCTCTTCTGTGTAGATACAGTGCTTTCCAAAAATTTTCTAAAGAATTATCTCCTATTGATTGAGCAAGCCTGCTGAATCACCTGTTCTGTTGCTTTACAGAATTTTGTGTGCAGTGGCCAACATGGTGACACACTATGTTGAAATGAATTAAACCTGTTCCTTATCTCAACATCCTGTTATTGTGTCTGACAAATAAAACAGTAGGGCCATAATCTCTGCCTCAGGCTCTGTTTTCCAGAGGGCCTAAGCTAAGTGACACAGATTTAGCACTATCAGCATCTATAAAGCAGGGGTTCTTAGCAGAAATGTGCTTAGAAACACTTTATAAAAATTATACTCTTGCCTCACTTGTGACTGGTTAAATAAAAATAGCTATGAGTAGGATTTGAGCATGTGTGTGTGTGTTTTATTAAGCACCATTTCAGAAATACACTAATTAGCATTAGAAAAGAACAAATGGTCCACAGATCTAATCTTGCCCCCAGTAACACTAAACCATCTACCAAATTACAAAGAATCATGTTATATTATTGAGAAAGGCTTATGACACCATTAAGCAGAAGTCACAAACTAGGAGAAATGAGAAGAAACACTTTTGGGGTAGCCTAACTAAACAGGTGTGATAAGCCTACAGCACAAGCAGACTAATGAACATTTTAGGTGTTACAGAAATTTATTCAGAGTTTTGTAAGAGGTTAGCATGTCTCATTACCCTCTTTACCTTTCCTTTCAGGCATTTTCTTCAAAATTAAAAAAAAAAATTCAAAAGCAGCCAGCTGGTAGCATGCGTTGTCAGTAAGAAATGACGTAAGCCAGGCTAATTGATCACTTTTTAAAGATTAAGTGGCCCATTCTCTATAATAGGACATACAGAAAACAGCTTTACCAGCACTGAAGTAGTTTACTGAATTTTGACTGCCAACTGAAAATTTAAATCATGCTTATTTTTCATAAGATAATCCACTCACAATAGGCAATTTACTTGATATCATCCCATAAGAAAAGCCCTGATGCTCTTCTGAACCTTCTACTTGCTGTGTTGTCATGGTGCACCTGCTTCTTCGATAGATGACTGATAAGAAAGGGTTGTAGAAGGACCTGAAGACCAATTTGTCTTGTATGTCTCAAGCAGAAATAGACTCTCACGCCGTGTAATCACTGAATGAATTCTAATGGCTTATATATTTTACGTATAAGCTCAGTCTCTATAGGTCTCATTTTCTTACCTTAAAAGTAAGATAAACATACTTTCTTTTTAACCTAACTTTCAGGATTATTGTGATGATTAAATGGAAAATATAATTATTTTATCAAATTGAACATGATCTACAAATATATATTATAGATGACCTATTATGGGAACAATTCATATATATAACCACTTTTTTATAGGGTTTAGACTATCTCAGCTATGCTGCCACCACATATCCCTTTTTCTACTCTTAAGAACAGAGGATTGAGGGTCTCCCGGTGGTGTAAGGGGTTAAATCGCAACACTATGAAGCTATCCCCAGCCTCTACAGCACCAGCACCGCAAGAGTTCTCTCTCTGGCTGGCCCTAACCCACTTGGCATAGCAGGCTGACCGCTCCTGTCTCGCCCACTGCTCCCCTCAGCAGTATTTCAGTAAATCTGCCTGTTCTGCTCCCCACTCTGTCTCTGGTGAGTCTTTTCACCCCCACTCCCACACCTCTGGCCTACACCCCAGTTCTTCTATGCCATATATAAATTAAAAAAAAATCTTTAAAAAAAAGTGGGCTGGGACTTAGGTAGGACCAGATTCAAAAAAGTCATACTGATTTTAATATATATAATTTACAGGGCCTCCCCGGTGGTGCTGTGAAGTTGTCTGCAGCCTTTGCAGCGCGGGTTTGATTGCTGGCCAGCCAGGGAGAAACCCACATGGCGCGGCGGACTGTCTGCCTGTTCTGCTCCCCACTCTGTCTCTGGTGAATTCTCTCACCCTCCTGTGACTCTGACTGTACCCCAGTTTCTGTATAAATAAATAAATCTTTAAAATATATATATAATTTACAATAATTAAATTGGAAACTAATTTTTAAATGACTTTTTGAAGTCCATATTCTCATTGTACCAGTATTTTGCTTAGTCAGTAATTATAAAACAACCCCTAAAATTAAAGCTTATTGAAACTATAGGCAAAAACACACAGCAGTCACAGGGTTTGATAACAAGGCAGCATTCTGAAATTGGGGCTCTCCTGAAAAATCAACAAATGGTCACAACAGGTATAATGCCCCAGGGCAAGACTGTTTTTTGAGTCTTGACTGGCTAATGGTGCCAATGGAAATGCTGATTGGTTTTTATTTTTCAGAAATGACTGATGAACAGATTGCTCCTGATATATTTGCCTTCTTCAAATAGCAGGGTACATTTCCTGCCTAATGGTCCACTACCTTTACTTAAAATATGAGACAGACCTCAATCTTTGTACTCATCATTCTAAAAATTTCACTCAGGAATTCTCCAGTTCTTGGAGTGGTAGCAGGTAATGAAAAAGAGACTGTAATGACTGCCCAGGAAAACTGCAGTTGTCAGTTTTCCAAGACGCTAGGTTTGATTTGGAACAAAGCAAACAGACCTGTGGGTGCTAGAAGATGTGCTTCCTGTTACTCCTGTCAATGAACACCATGTCACCGAAAGGCTCATAGCACAAGCCCACAGCTGTCAACAGTTCAAGCTCAGGAACCAAGAAGAGGTCTGAATACTCCAATCCTAAATATCTCCACTAAAATCATCTCTCTCCTATTGTTTAGTGCTCCTAATTTGCTTCTAGACTGGAATTACTCCACAAGATTCTCCTCTGCTCTTTCAGAGTAGAGTAGGCAATCTCTGAAGTCCTCTTATTTTAACAGCATTTTTGATTATTCACTCTTTTTACATTTTCTTTAACATTTTTCTAATGGCATATTATGCCTCACCTCTCATCTAAAAGCAAAAGGGATTCATTCATTCATTCACTCACTAAAATTTAACTACCTTCTATGCAGCAGGTTCTAGTTCAGACACTAATATGTAGTAAATTAAGCAAAGTTTTAGCCTTTATGAATTTTCATTGTATCATGACAATTAAACCATAAATAAAGAAATAAATCAACTTATACAATTTCATCTAGTGACGAGTATGACGGTAATAAACACCTAAAATCTTGACAAAGGCTAAGAAAGTAACTTGGTAAAAATGTTGGGGGGAACTCGATTTTAAGTAAGAGGCTCGGAGACAATCTCTGAGAAACATTTCAACAATAACAACAGCAATAACAATAATAATGGTAATAATAAAGTGATGGAGTAAGAGATGCAAAAATCTGAAGGAAGAACTTCCCAAGAAAGAACAACCAGCAGGCTCAAAAGTAGGAAAAGCTTGGACACACATATTTGGGCAAATCTTTTCATTTTACTGCTGCTCTGTTTTTTTTTTTTGGGGGGGGGTTGGGGCATATTCCTATGTCAATTTTTAATTATATCTGCTACACTTCACAGAGTAACAAATCAGGGGCATGAGAAAATATCTATTAAATGTTTTAATGATGATGAAAGCTGTAGATGTCTCCTAAACCATGCAGTCCCTGGAGCACATTATCTGATAGTTAAAATGCTCTACTCTGACTAAATAAATACCTAGACCCACAACACAACTGGTTTTACACAAATTTGGGAGCAGGGATAAGGTCTGGAGTGCATAGTATATTTGAAGCATTTGAGAAAAGGACTTTCACAGTTCTGGAAAGAGCAGCAAAAACTAAACGGTAATAACTTCAAGATGACAGCTAACCAGAAGTGGTTACATAAGAAACATTCAAGGGAATTTTAATGTGCTGCAGCAAACAGGATTATAGGGCAATAAAATTTCAAGGTGCATTCTAGTTAAGTTCCAAAGATTTTTGCAGAGATTTTGAAAAGAGAATTGCAAGTGTCCAGAAGCTTGGGAAGAATTTTTGCTTTTCTCAGCAGAAACTGCAGAACATCTACCCTTATCCTTTGCTGAAAAACAAGCAAATAGCCAATGCTTATCTAAGAGGGGCTACCTATGGGGAGCTCTCTCTGAAAGCTCCCAAGAAGGCACATTTCAAGGGCTATTACCCTCATCTAAACTCTCCATTAGTCTACAGAACTCTATTGTGTCTCATGCAGAGCTAAACCTCACGAGTAATTAACCACTGGGTAGCTGAAAAATTAATTTTCAGCAAGTAAGTTCTACTTGTAAGTGGAACCTAACCTTCTAAAGGGCAATGGACCAGGACTTTCACTTCTTTTGGGTCTGTCTCAGTCTAGCACAAGGCTAAACACATAAAACACATTCAGCAAATATTTAATGAATGAGCCATATTTCAAAGGGTTTGCTGCTATGGGTACTCAATGTGAATAGAGTGTTTAATGGTACCTAAAGTTAGATATTAACAAGTTATAAAATCTTCTTGACTCAAAATACAGTAGGAAACATTTTTAGCCTTGTTTCTTGACACTACAAAAATTATAGAGTTGCCTGATAATATGGTCTTCCAGTTAAATTTAAATTTCAGATAAATGTAGCCTATATTTTAGTAAAAACATGTCCAAAATACAGCATTGACATACTTTAAAAAAAAAAAAGTACCACTTATCTGAAATCCTAATTTAAGTAGGCATCCCATACTTTTATTTACTAAATTTGGCAATTCTAATTCAGTCTTTAGGTCTTGAACTTGACTGAACTGAATTTACTTTTTTCCCTCTGATAACTGGGTTCTTAAATGTAGATTTATTAGCAGGTTTTAATTATTCCCCATTAAAGCGAAGATCCATGATCTTCTTGACCTTAAAGAGATGTAGAAGAAACTCCAGAGCATATGTAATCTGGGATTACTGCATAAAATGACATTATCCATAGTGTTAAGTGTTATTATGTTGAATTTTGCTAAAAGAAAAAAAAAAAAAAAGGGTTTCAGCCGTTTTCTAATGACATGGCCAGATGATGCCACAAAATCTTGGCATTACTGATAAGTACACACTGTGCTGGAAAATCAACAGTTTCTGAAGGGGATCCTGAAAGGAACTTTCCATTATTGAGGTTAGAAATAACTTAGCCCCATACTCATAAATTCCTGCAGTTCTGTGTCCCTAAGTAAGAAAGCACGGGCTTTGTCCTAATTTTATAACTTACTGAACTGGAACTAGTGCTTTTAAAAATTATGAAGGGTTATCTACTTTTTAAAGTTACATTTTTATTTATTTCAAATGCCAGTAATGTAGTTGAAAAAGTAAATATAAGAACAGGTGACCCTTCATTTTAAGAAAGCCTGATAAGCTGAAAGAGAGAGTTAGGTGAGCAGATAAATTATGGAACTCATTTCAATATGCCACTAAGTATTAGACACCTCTAGGATTAAAAAAAATCCTACATTTATTTTCTTACAAAAGATTTCTAAATAACTTTTCAAGGTTTTCTGTATATTTGAGTTGTAAAAAATTTAACTCTTGATCATTTTAGAACTTCATGTTCATAAATATCTACATAATAGCTTGCAATTACACTTAACATTCCCTTTCCTTAAAACTCTAAGGGAAAAAACACGTAAGGCAAAATTAATTCCTTCTACTGTTCTACAGGCAAACATTGCCTATAGAACCCAGTTCTCTCCAACCACCTTCCTTTTCCCTAAAACTTGCAGGTAAAGTTTCTCTAAAACTTTAGAATAAAACATTTTATTTTCATTCCTTTATATGTCAACCTTTTAAGTACAGAAGACATTAAAAAAATAAAGCTCACTATTATTCTTTTTTAATAAATTCTTTATTTGAGGATAATTTTAGATTCACAGAAAAATTTCAAGATAGTACAAAGAATTCCCATATATCCCATACCTACTTTCCCCATTAAAAATGTCTGTCTTAGTAAGGTACATATTTTACAACCAATGATCTGATGCTGAAAACTCATTATTTCAATAATACCTTATTTAGATTTCCTTAGATTTTACCTTTTACTTAATGTCCTTTTCTGTCCATCCAGGATACCACAATAATTTGTTGTCTTGTCTCTGTACGCTCCTCTTGGCTGTAGCAATTCTCAGGTTTTTCTTGTTTTGATGATTTCAGTATTAGTCTGACATTTTATATGCTCCTCCATATAGATTTATCTGATGCTTTCCTCATGATCACGCAGGCGTTACAGGTTTAGGGCAAGATCACAGATGTGAGGTGCCATTTTCATCACATCCTAACAAGATGCAGGCTATAACTATGATTTATCACTGTTGATGTTGATCATGTTCAACCGATTTACACGGTGTTTGTCAGGTTTCTCTTCTCCCCTCCCACCCCCCGCCCCGCACCGACCCCCTTTTTGCACACTTTGGAAGAAAATCACAACCCACACTTAAAAAGTGAACTAAATTCCACCTCCTTGAGGGGGCAGTATCTACACAGATTATTTAGAATTCTGCACAGGAAATTTGCCTTTGTCCCCATGTACTTATTCATCCAGTCAGAATCTCATTTGATTATAACTTTGGGTTATAATCCAGTACTACTTAGTTATTCAAATTGTTCTAGCTTTGACCATTGGAGCACTTTCAGTTGACTACTTGTCCTTTTGACAAACCTCCCCAATCCTTGAGGTTTTATTTATTTATTTATTTTTTTAACACATGCTTACTTTCTGGAACAAGAAGATGCTCCAGGCATTCCTCTGCAGCAGTTCTAGTTTTGTCCATTTGTCCAAGGAGACCTGGGTACATTTTTTGGAGGATGGCATTAGAAATCAAGATTTTAAAATAACTTTTCCTCCCCATCGCCCACATTTCTTAAATGTATTTTCTATCAGACCAAAGGACATTTATACATTCAGCCTTGTTTCTGAGAAGTAAATTATGGTTTAATTTTCTGAAATAGTTGATGATTTTAATAGTTTTTATTCTACTTTACATTTGATGACTGATTTTAATTTCCTTGTTTTATGGAGGTATTTGTTGTTTCTCTTCTTAAAGGAACTTTATCTTTAGGAAATGGGCTTCCTAAGAAAAGGAAAGATGGGTTACATCTCTTTAAACTTAAGTAGGTACAGACTGGTAATTCAACTAGAAATAGCAGGGTGTATCTAAGCCAAGAAAGAACTTAATATATACCGTCCTTAGTCAACCCTTGTTTAAAAAGGATTATATGACAAACATGTGAGGGACTAGATGTAGAAACATGAAGAGGTAGCAACAAAGAAAAAAGAGAATAAAACACAAATACCACTATCAAATCAAATCATCACTTCTTATTTTTACGATGTGTATGTGAGGGAATACCAGGAAGAACTCTTTCATAGATGCAGTGCCAAGCATGCATTCTACCTGTCAGGAATTTTAATGGTTTTAAAAACCATGAGTATGTACTATCATAGCCTAGGGTGACCAAATTTTGATGCTACTAGTATTGAGAAAGTTTCCAAATTATACAGAAAATATTAGTTAGTATACGCCACCTGAACAGGTGAGACTGTGTTCAAATCAAGTCAAAAGAGGCAATTACTCTGCACACAGCATATACACAAAGTACAACATATTAGATCCTATAACTGTTTTCCTTCTACTTCCCCTTGCAATTCCTGCTCCCCACTCCACCCCACCATGTAAACTTTGAGTAAAACAGAAGAGCCTTTAACAGACAGTATAGATGACCACTGATGAGTGAATGCAGCACTTGGGCTACTCATGAAAATCACGGCTCTCTCAGGGATACAGGAGACCCGTAGTTCAAAGTCATGCGTCTCTACTGATACATAGCTCTAATTTTTGGTCCATTTAACACTGCTAAGTTTATATCCAAATAAAAATGTTTGGGACTCATTAGCTACATTCTTTTGAAGCTAATTGAGCTAGTTAGAGATGGGCTGCCTGAGAGCTGGGTATTTTAATGTATTGTACTTCAACTGAGAAGTTGAGTTGCTTAAGTCTTCAAGTACTGCCTTGTCTTTTCTCATGGACACAGGCTGGGAATCAGAGCACATGGTCTTTCGCCAGCACAGACACCGAAGACAACAGACACAAATCAATAGAAAAAAATAACTTCTTTTTATTTACAAAAAAAAAAAATCCAAATATTGGATGCTGTAAACAAAATTCACAATCTGTTCCCTCTAGCACTGATGCAAACATGTCAGTTTTTAAGAGTACATTCTCCATCAACTCCTTTTCTGCCTGTGACACAGTCTGAAGTCAAAATATTCCGAAAGAGTGACCCAAAGTGCAGCTTGCTGCAATAGGACATCTCAGAGCAGGCAATGATTGTAGAGGGGTTGGAGAAAGAGACAGCCAGCGGGCGGAGCCTCCTCCATTCTGCAAGGCTTTGCAGCAAATCTCGTCAAGTTACCTTGACATCTTCCAACTCTGTACTTTTACCGTACACTTTAGCCATTATTACAACAAAGTTTTACATAGAGATTCTTTCTTAGCACTGAAAAGGCTATGCTATAAGAAATCTTAAAGATTATATTCAAATAGGTGCTATATATGAAATCATTTTTTTTTTTTTGCTTTTGGTTTCATCTAATACACTTCCTCTTCAAATAACAAAAAAAGCTTATTTTTGAATTGCTGACAGCTTTCAACATAATACATTTCATTTACAAAATAGTTCACAATATTTATTTGACAAGCACTGCATTGAAAACAACTTTATGCACAACAAAGCAACCAAGACGAGCAAACAGAAGGGGGTGACAGAAACAATATGTTCATTTTTCATTACCTCCTTGGCTTGGCTTACAAATATTCTTCCATCCTTGCATTTTTTTTTTGAGTCACATTTTAATAGTCCACCCAATACCAAAGTGAGCAGATATTTGATTCCATTTCTGGAAAGGAAAAGTCCATCTTGATGTAGGAATTCTTGAGGCAACTAAAAGTAAATGAAGTAAACTTTTTTAAAGGCATTGTCACAGGTTAAGTGTTCTCTGACATGCCTGACTACACAGTTGAGAAGAGTCTCCCTAAGAGAAAACTTCTTCCTGTTTTAAAGTAACAGCACACTAGGCCAGATAAACAAAAGAGCAAGCAAATCACAGGCACTAATCAGGAGTTGAGAGCTTTTCTTTTCTCTGACCTATACACACGGCTCTCTCTCACCAAACATTCAAATTTTAGGCCACACATCCACAAAGAAATACATATATTCCACTGTTTGTTCAACTACATATGCACAAGACTATAGTACATACAAAGGAGAAATAAATTATATAATCCTTAAAGTAAATGCTGAAAGTTGTCTCGAGTACATCCTGTTCTATCTGAATGCCAGGAGTTGGCTCTTCCAACTATATACTATTAACCCTTGAGTAAGTAAAAAAGAACATAAATATTTGAGGAAATAAGTAAAAAAGTGTATCTTCAAATAAGGCCCCACCAAACAAAAATCTGTGTCACAAATCAACAGCAGGTTGCTGCAGAGCCAGAGAGACATCCAGATACATTTTAAAATAGTGGACGACTCATACGTCAACAGTTAGGACGAGAAGGAAGAAAACAGACTACCAGTTGCTCCTTGGTCCCAAGAGTCCCCTTAGTTTCCTTTCAGAAAACTTTCAAACAGGTGAGCAGGTGGAGCTCTGGTTTTTGATAGTTAAGTATTAGGCCTAATCTGCAAATGGATTGATTTCCAAGGAATTCACAATGAATTTTCAAACCCAGGGCTTGAGTGAGGGAGACTAAGCCAACATGGGAGAAGGATGAGTTCCTTCCCTAGGAAACAGTGAGTGGCAGTGCAGTAACTGTTACAGCTCAGACAGAATTCACAGGGAAGCTGCTACAGCAAACTCATCAAGTTCCTGTTAAGACTTCAAAGACAGATGCACAAAAGGTAAATTCAGATGGATTAACCTAGCACTGAGCAAGCATCTGAGTGATGCCCAGATAAAAAACAAATTACACTGCCAATGGAATGATGCCAATTTATTCCCCAATCCCTCTTTAACTGATGACAAAAATCTGCTTGGTTCTTCAGAGGAATTATCACAGTAAGCAGTCATCCACTATGGTGGGCAGCGATTATGTGGCTGTTTCATAATACAAAGGGAAGGTTTTTATGTGTTGGTATTGTTTTTAACATGCATTTTCAGAGACCAGTGTCCAAAGAATGAAGGTGTCCGAGAGTGATGGTTTTAAGGTTGGCTGTCATTAGCTAAAACAGTAATGACAGCTCATTTCACAAGGTATAACTGGTCTCTGGAGAAAGAAAAAATAAAGTTGGATTTGAGTCAATGCAAAGTGATTGAATTTGAAGTACAGTACTAAATATTTAAATGCAGTGTGATAACCAGATCAAAGATGTTTCATATTGGCATGAATTTATAAAATTTTATATATAATATATATCTCATATATAAATTTTAAGCAACTGTGCAAATACTCTTTAAAAAGGGTCATTTCACATTTACTAAATTCTAGTGGTCCTGGAATGCAGAATGCATTCATTAAAAAATTCATTTAAATATTAACAAGTAGTGTTCAGATCACCAGAAACTTGTTTTAGCAGTTAGGGATTTAAACAGACTCTCACTGATCCAAGATCCACTGGATTATACACCATGGAGGCATGCAAGTATTACAAAAAATAAAAGGGTTCAAACTGCCAAAATGGCAGTTTAGTATAAAAAGAGGGCTCTGCCAAATATTCTCCTATCAGTGGAATTCTATGGCTCACAAAAAAAGGAGGAACACTCACTAAAAATGTATCATCTCTGGTCTTCCTATCAAATATATTACTTGTTTTCCTTTTTCATTTTTTAAATTTTTTTTAGATGTGGTTTTAATTCATCACTGCAATATGCCCATGCCTCATGTCATCTTTTTGAAAACATAAAAGTACACAGTATTTAAACATTTCTATTTGCTACATTATTCTAGACGATAGTCATTGTAATGTATGTATACATACATGTCGCAAATATGTATACATACACGCATATACACGTACCTATGATAACATCATACCAACAATGTTAACTTTATACAAGTGTTTGTTGAGAAAAAATAGGGCATTTCCTCCACCATTCACAAGCTTATGTGTTGTTGTATTTTCTTTTTGAATCCCTGATAAAATAAAATCACTAGATCCTAAAATTTTCCACTTCAAATTTTCAGAAGGCAACAGGCACTTCGATGTATATTGGTGTATAACAAATATAGTAACTCTTTATATATTCTACTCTATCTCTTCTACTTGGGTATTTTTATCTGTTAAATCTTTGGTCCTTGAGCATACTTTCTTTGCTACAGCTGTTTTTGTTTGCATTTTCACATTTTAAAAATGTGAGCTATGCACGCAGCTGGAAATAATGGACTGTGTCATCATAAGTTCTGCTGTTTGTTATGAGAACTGCACCAACTTACTACTGTTCTTTCAGAGCAAGACATTTCTGTTAACACAATAGGATAGTTTCACGGAAAGCACTTGCTACAAGTCTTAGATCCCAATGTTGGAGTTTCCCTTCTTCCAGTATTATTGTCACTATGCACTCCCAAATTAATTAAGTAGGGGTGAGATCTTTTTTTCCTTTGTATTTTCCCTTTTGTGAATTCCAGATTATAAGAAACTCTCAACTTTCTTTTTTCATATGGCAAAGCTATGGGAGCAGGTACTGCAAGCCCATATTGTCATCAAGCAATTTTTCCCTCCATATTTTAGGAGAACCTGCTTGCTTCTAATGACAGGTCTCTTTTATTTCAAGATAGAATCCAATCGGATAGGAGAATTATTGTAGATGGGAGGGCTGTTGGAGGGAGGGATCATTTTGAGATCATGCTCCCATACCTATGCAAAGATCCACAAGCTTTGCCAAGCTTAAAACCAGGAGCAGGTTACCATTGCATAAAACACATCCCTAATCAAGGCTGGATCACCTCAGCCATTTCTTCTTCTTTTTTAATTTACCTATCTTGTCTGAAATGGCTGCCCCACAGGACATTTAAGTGATTCTTAATTGCAGGGTAGCCAAGTAGAGTATGTCTGTTGCTGGCATGTGAATACTGGCTGGACCTGTGCAATGTAGTAATTGCTAAAGTTGGCATCTGCTACATAGGGTGCCGGCTGGTAATAACAAGTGACATTAGCCACATTAGGGATGACATTTTGGTCAGCGAGCACACGGATAGCCAGCATTGTGATAAGGTTTAAAGTCTGTCTTCTTTCATGTCCCATCAGGCACACTGTACTCTCATTCACCACTCCGTGAAGGGTCATGAGATAGTCATACTTGCGGTCTTCCAATCCCACGAAGTGGTTCTGCAAATAGGATTCCAGTTTTCTCTGCTGCTCTCCAATGTCTGAGAAGTCGATGAAAAATCTGGAACACATATACCTCTGAAGGGTCTTAATCTCATCAGAGGCAGGCCTAAAGCCCCTCACTAAAAGGTTGCAGTACTTAAGGAGGCCTCCCCCTCTGATTTCCTCTGGGTTCCGGGTGGCAATGATCTTGTTACAAAGGTGATCAAAGGCTTCATGGAAATCGCCATAGACGCTCTCACCAATTATCGTGGGGTGAAATGTCTCAGTCATTGGATTCTCTGAACATTCGTAAAAGAGGAGAAGAGAGTCTAATTTGATTTGAAAAGAATCTACACTAAATTCAAATTGCCTCCGGAGGGAATCCACAAATTTCAGTTCCACATTTTTCCCACTGTTGTTCGACAGAGATATTAGACTCCATCGGTCAGAGTCATTGCACACTTTAACCATTTTCTGCACATAAGCTTCCTATAATTTAAAAGATAAAACAAGAAGATGAGAAAACCTAGAAAAAATAATAAATAAATACATCCTCTTCACAGCTGAGAATTATTCTGCTCCTTCCCTTTTGTCAAGTTTCAGCAAACCACTATCTAGTCTTCTGAAAGCAAGCAAACAAAAAATACATTTAACGAGTGGTTTTACCGTCTGGGAAAGAGACTAGAAGCAATAGTTTGAGGCTTTTGGCCGACGTAGCAGAGTACTAAGAGGTTCTTTGCCATGTCTGATACTTACAATGATACTTTCTGAAAACGGTCTTATTTTTTGAAAATGTACAATATTCACACAATGTCCACACAAGACTCAAAAGACAGAAAGGCACACAGGGACAAGTTGCTCTGCCTCTCACCCTTGCCCCTAGTCACTCACTTCCTCCTCTCCCCCTCCCCCAGGCAACCTCTGTGACTGGAACCCAGAATGTCCCTTTAGGGATACTCCACAGTTTACAATCAAATCTGAACTAAACCGGGAAATTCTGGGAGACTGGCTCCGCAGACAATCTTAAGTAATTACATAAAACTGGCTTTGAACCAAGGGGGGGGGGAGTTTCTAATCCTTATCCTCAACACAGGAACCACCCCTGAAACCTCCGTATACACAAGGAATCAGCTGAACGCAGACAGAGCCGCTATTCACATTTTCCGATACAATAATAAACCCACCGACTCTGCTTGGGGCTGCTGTTCTCCCAAAGACTAGCCCGTGAAATGACTCAAAACACGTACTGACATCATTTTGTTCTCCCAAGGAGCAGCAACGACTGTGGACAACACTCAAGCAAGGAAAGCCAAGAGCTAAAGGCTAAGAAGGAAGAGAAGGGAGAGGCGGCCCAGGCAGCCGGCGAGAGTTGTGGCGCCGAAGCGCCCAGCAAACTGAAACGACACCAGCCGCGCACGTCAGTTCTCTCCGTGGCCAGCGAGCAAGAGAGCAGGCGCGCCCGCCGCAGTCCCCGCCGCAGAAGCGCGGCCTCCGACGCCAGCCCCGCGCCCCGGCCGCCGCCCCCGGCCCGTCTGCGGCGGCTTTACCTTGAGCGTGAGCGGCGTGATCTTCTCTTTGTTCACCCCTTCGGGCAAGAAGTCCAACAGGCAGTCGAGCACGACGTCCTTCACAGTCTGAAACTCCTCTTCCCCGCGCAGGTCGGCGCAGAAGATGAGGTCCAGGTCCTTGTAGCCCAGGCCGCTGTCCTGGTGCAGGACGTGGCTGGCGGCCGAGCCGTTGAGGCGCACGTCGCGGACGCCGATGCGCTTGTCGGCCAGGCGGCGCCGCACCACCTTCACGATCAGACTGGGCTGCAGCTCGAGCGTGGGGAAGTTCCCGCGCCCGTGGATCGGGATGGTCTCGCTCAAGATGCCGTCCAGCCGCTGCACTTGCTCCCAGTTCAGCACGTTGCAGTGCGCCGTGGGGCTGTCGCAATAGTCCAAGCAGGGCCCGCCGAAGTCGCCGCCGCTCAAGTCGCCGCCCAGGGGGATGTAGGCGCCGACGGCCAGCTCGTCCTCGGCCATAGCGAAGTACCCTTCGCCCTCCGCCATGAAGTGCCCGCCGAATGCCACTTGGCCCTGGTCAGTCCTGAAAGAAAAAGGGGGAAGGCGCGCGGTGAGGACGCGTGGCAGCCCGCAGTGCCCCTCTGAGGAAAGTGCGCGCCCGCTCCCCGCTCGCCGCCCGGCGCCTCAGGCTCGCCCTCCCCAGACCCTCCCGGCCCCAGCCGCGCGCGCCGCGTCCCGCAGAGCAGCCCCGCACCAAAAGTATCTCTGATGCATCTGGAAAGCGCAAGCGGGAGTCCCGTCTGTGTCACCTGGAGGCGGCCGCCCCTTCTAGGAGCGCAGCGAGCGAGGAACCGCGAGGCGGCAATACTTTGGGGAGCTGCGAGTGCGCTCCCGGCAACAGCCAGCGACTTACTCCTCTCCAGACCCGGCCGCCCGCGCAGGCCACTCCCGCCCCTCGGCCCCGCCCGCGCCGCGGCCCCTGCAGCTGCGGTGGTCCCGGAGGTGGCGGCTCCTACTGCCGCCGCCGCACACGCTCCGGTCTCTGGAGCTTTAGCAGTTGTGCGGGGAAAACGTCTTCAAGTACTTTTTTTATACCGGGCCTCTCCGCGCTTCCGGGGCCCGAGCGCCGCGCGCTCGCCACACCCTCTCATCTGCATAGGGCGCCGCCCCCGCCCGCGCCGGCGGCCGAGCGACCGAGCCCCGCGAGCTGGGTGTGCGGCGCGACGAGCGCTCCCCAGGGCGCGACACCAGAGGCGCGCGCGCGCGTGTGTGTGTGTTTGTGTGTGTGTGTGTGCGTGTTTTCAGACACCCGAACACACACGCGCTTGTATTTATGCCAGATATTTGATACAAGTGCGGCCCCCCGCCCACGCTCCGCTTTCTCAACAGGGACACAAAATGCCTCACGAGTCCTAAGCGGCCCTAAAAGCCGGGTCGCGACGACACTCGCGCAACTACAAAAACTTCCCAAACATCACATTCTCGCCCACTACAGCGAGTCGTGACCGCTTCCTGACGGGCTCCCGAGGCGCTTCACCTCCCTTCAGACCGCGCACTTCATGAAGAGCCCCGGCCCGGTGTGAACGGACGAGGCCGTTCGCTCACGCACATCAGTCTCCGCGCGCGAGAGGCAGGGCTCGCTGGGAATTGGGTTTCCGTTTCGAGACCTCAGGAAGCGCCGGGAGCTCGAGGCGAGCCCGAGGGAGCGCGGGGGCGGGGCCGGGGCGGGCGTTGGGCCCCGCGCGCGAGCGGCTTGGGACGGCGGGAGCGCGTCGACAGCCCGCGCGCGTCACCGAGGGGGCGCCGCGGCCGGCGGGTCCCGAGGCCCTGAGGCCCTGAGGGCGAGCGCCCTTTGGCCCGGGAATGCGCGGCCCGGAGCGGCGCGGGGAGCGCGTCGCCGCCGAGCGACTGCCAGAGCCGCTGCGCCGGCCGGGCCCTCTGGGGCGCGTTCTCTCAGGGAACTTCCAGGAGGCGAAGCGCATTCGCCCTCGCGCTAAGTAAGGTTTGCGTTGCTAAGTGAATACAAACGTCTGTGTGAATTTAGTTTCCCACGAAACGTACAAAGTACTAGTTTAAAGGGTGAAAGAGTTTCTTGCCCTCAGCCTCAGTCGCTTCGGCGGAGCGAAAGGAGGGTCAGCGTCACCACCACGCGCGCTCGCGCCACAGTTTTTGCTAGGAAGACCCCCCCCTCCCGGAACCCTCCCCCACACGTCCGCCTCCCTTTTCTGGCGTTCGATTCCTGCTACTCCCGGCGTCTTTCCCAACTAAAAGTAACTTTGCTTCGCTGCGGAGACGGCGGGAGGCTGAGACGGAAGCTAAGGGGAGAGCGCGCTGGGGAAGAAGCGAAATACTACCTCCCTTGGGCTTGCGCGCCCCGACCCCCCACCCTGGGAGAACAGGCGTACCCACTAAACTGGGGGTGCCCGGCACTAGGGCCTACTCACTAAAGCTGCGCACTTCGGCGTGAGGGTGGGAGCGGGAGGGCGGGGCGGGGCGGGGCGGGGTTCGGCCGTCACCCGCGGAGCGCCTGGCTGCGTGACGACGCCGCCCCCTGCCGGTGCCCTGCGGAGCTGCGTCCCAAAGCCCGACCGGACCTGCGGGGAGGGGGAGGGGACAAGGGGGGCTGTCTGTCAGCAAAGCGTCCAGCGCTGTGGGGTGGGGTCGGGAAGGGACCCTAGAACAAGCACCCAATTCACCTGCTGATGTTCGCGCCCCCAACACCCCTCGCCCCCCATCCCAGCTATCCAAGCGTTAAGGCATCCATTTTATCCAGTCACCAAGTGTGTTTATTTTTTTACATGACTTCCTACTTTGTGGCAGGCACCAAGCTAAGTGCTGAGAATGTGAGAATCACTGTGTTTTACACAATCTAGTCGACAGAAAGTGGAGAACATGATTTTGGTTCAAATGTACATGTGTTATGAGAGACGTATGTTTCCCCACAGAAGTGGTGGTCTACTAGGACGGAGGGACTGGGAAAGAAGACCAGAAATGAGCTGTTAATTGGAATGAATCTTCAGAAATGGGCTTTCCTTGGTTGTCGAGGAAAAAGGAAATGGGCATTATTAACGAAGGGAAATGTGTGAGAGAATTAAAGAATGTTTGAGAAAGGATGTCTAGGCCACCATGCTAAGAAATAAGATTGCTAGTGCATTAGGGTAAGGTCTTCGGGGCTTCCAAAAACTTAGAATCTCCAGGCCATACTCTCAGCTCTTTATTTATTTTTTTTAAAGATTTATTTTTATTTATTTATTTATTTATTTATACAAGCACAGGGTATAGCCAGAAGGGCGGGAGGGTGAGAGAATTCACCAGAGCCAGAGCGGGGAGCAGAGCAGGCAGAAGGACCCAGGTACATTGCTGAGGGGAGCAGCGGGCGGCAGGGGAGATCTGCATGCCATGTGGGACCGACTGGGTAGCTGCTGGGGATCAAACCAGCGCTGCTGCTTCAGCTTCGAAACCTAGTGCTTAACCGCTGCGCCACCGGGGAGGCCCCTCTCAGCTCTTTAAATATAAAACTTATTTTCCACTTCAAGAGGAAGGTAGTCTATGTCACAGGGATTTAAACAGGAAAGGAGAGGTAAAGAGACTGAAACCCACGTTTCACAGCTAGTAAATGGTGGGCTCAGACCTTAAGCATTTAGCTGGTGTTCTTGAACAGGCTGTCTGTAGTTGGCTTACTAGTACCTTCTCTCCTGAAGGCAAGGTAGGTACAAATTGCAAACTATTTCAAAGAAAAGAGACCCATTAAAAATGTATTTTCTAAAGGACAATATGAATTCTGCCCTTTCTTAAAGTCAAAGGGGTAGTAGATTTACATTTGCTTAACTGCACTTTAAGAAAGAGAAAGGAAGTAAGGGAGGGAGGGAGAGTAAGAAAGAAAGAAAAAGAAAAGATCTGTGCCATTATTTTGTACTTTCTTTTAACCCTTTCTCCAAATGTGGGGGGAAAAATTGTCTCAGAGCTGGTGAATATCTGTACTTCAAGCATGTCTAAGAATTTGTTTTATGGGGCTAAAAGAATCTGTATTTTAGCAAATTGCCCAGTGTGATCATGATACAGAAGGACCCTGCCACACTTTGCACTGCATCTACAAGAGTCACTTTGGCCTGGCTTTCTAGGTGGGGATCTTTTCCTAAGCAAAACCAGCCCCTAGCAGTTCACATGGCCCCTCCCAATAACACAGGGCATGGCTGAGAGAGAGAAGTAAAACAGGAGGCCAGACACCAGAGAACCTGAACTGTGTCAGACCCTGTGTTGGAAAAAAAGATGAGTCCCAGCAGCAGCGGGATAAGATCTCTTCCTGGATCTGTCAGGGCATGTAGCTGACACGTTCTTAATCCTTAAACAAAGTATTTATTCCTTTTTTCCCAACCAGGTTCCAGGTTCTCCCCTCCTCTTCCAAATCTCAACATCTGGATCTTACCATTTCAAACACTGGGACATTTGAGATATCTTAATCCTGCCAGTGTCTTGGTGGTGCTTTGATGGAATTCACATGACCACATGAAGCATTATTAAATGAAAGCATATTGCTATTCTGTGTCCCTCCTCTGTCTTCAAATTGAGATAATTTTTAATTTCGGGGGGGAAATGTTAATCTTATATGACATAGTAAATTTTGAAGTTGAAAGCATTTTAGATAATCAAAACAGTTATTAAATGAGAGATTCTGTACCTTTTTTTAAAGATTTTATTTATTTATGCATACAAGAGCTGGGGTACAGGCCAGAGGTGTGGGGGATGAGAGGATTCACCAGAGACAGAGTGGGGAACAGAACAGGCAGATCGACTGAAATACACTGCTGAGGGGAGCAGCGGCGAGACAGGAGAGGTCTGCTGCGCCATGTGGATTGCTCCCTGGCAGGCCTGGGATTGAAATCGTGCTGAAGAGGCTGTGGATTGCTTTATACTGTGGTGCTTAACCCCTTGTGTCACTAGGGAGGCCCCTGAAATTCTGTGCTTTGAATCCATAGCAAAGACATCTCTCCACACAGTTACTCTCCACACAGTAACTACGAGTAGTTTTAGCTTCTGATCTTTTTGATAACTAATTTACCTTACCCCTCTTAAAGAAAGAAAATAAGATCTATATGTGAGTCTATCTTTTCCCTGTTTTCAATTTCCTTTTAGACTTAAAACTGAACTGGAACGGCACTCTGCTCTTACTTTCCAAGTTCTGGATATTCAGATTGAATACAACATTGAGGACCAAGGTATTTTTTATTTTGAAACAACTGTTGAGAGCCAGAAAACACAGCGACATAAGTGGGCTGATGACAATCTTACAGTTAGTTTGCAAGAAACACTGCACACTAAAACATGATGTGAAGTTTGGAGATTGCCCCAAGTTTATTAAGCTGTAGTGTTACTGTTCCCTTTTTGTCTTGTTTGCTTCCTGTCTTCTCAAAAAAAAAAAAAATGGTTTTATATGATAGGAAGCAAACAATTATGAAATGATTCCCTAAACTCCTACCCAGAAGGAAAGAGAAAAGAGCCACAAAAACTGCTATTAGGCCTACTACTTCTCTGTCCCATAGCACTCTGGCCAGTTGTCCCTCACG
Organism: Talpa occidentalis; assembly: GCF_014898055.3. Classification (NCBI taxonomy): domain Eukaryota; kingdom Metazoa; phylum Chordata; class Mammalia; order Eulipotyphla; family Talpidae; genus Talpa; species Talpa occidentalis. The sequence continues at coordinate 90,549,109 of NW_023602073.1, forward strand.
TTCTTACGTATCACATTCCTGACCTTTCCACACCAGCCCTCCCCATTCTTCTCCATAGATTTTCTACCCTCTACTATTCTGCTCTTTGAATCTTTCCCTACAAAATAACATCAATGTGCAGAACCACTTTGAAGTCAGGTAGAGCATTAGAATCGTGAAAAATTTGAGCCCCTAATCCCAAACTCTCTTGCCATTTACCACCTTTATAAGACAAATCCTAGTAATTCCGGAGACCACTGAGGGACAAAACAGGCATCTTTTCCAAGCTAGGACATGCAGATGTCTGCATTGCAGAGTAAACTGGAGTGTCTCCACTGTCCAGTTATTGTTAGAGCACAACTAATCAAAGTGCTATATGTAAAAATTAAAACTCAGTTGAAAGTTTTCACAGGGAAAGGATGCTTGTTAAATGACTTTCCCCATGTTTCTTCAGAGTAATAAATGTCTATTCAGGGACTATAGAAGGCCAGAAAGCTCCTGAGTCATACAGCTTCTAGGTTGGTTTGGGAATAACAGTCCAGCTTCTTGTTACTTGCATAATTATTAAAAACAGGTAACTTTTATAGTTTTAAATTTTTCAGCCCTTGTAATTCTGTATTATCTATTTTATCTTCAAAATTCTAAACACTGTGAGTCTTTAGAGATAAAGGCTAAGTGATTTTTCGAATTTATATAGCTAGTTGTGGAAAAGTTAAGTTATACTCAATTGCTATCAATCATGGGTCAGCACCCCTTTTTCTTGATCATACTGTTTAATTTTAAATCTGTGTGAGTGGACTTAAATGATCACTAACACATACTTAAGTTTGAAAGGCACTTCTATTTACACAGAGTCACTTGTGTAGGCTGCATCTTTACCTGTGGACACATTATAAGAGCATCAATGGTCTACTCTTGAGCATTTTGTGTAATTCCCTACGATATTTTTTAAGAGTATTTAATGTATATGACCATAACAATTCTATTCCGTCACAGAGCAGTGAAATTAAGAAATCCAATGGGAAAACAGTAAATAAATGTAGGCATACATACATCATCCTTCTTAAAATCAAACTTGTCCTTTAATTGTCCTTTAATAGAGGTCTTTATCAGAAAGATTAGCCATTAGTTTCTTGTGCGATATCAGTGCTGATTATGCCAGAAGTTTTTCCTGTTTTGACATCTCTGTGAAATGCTTGCTATTTCAATCAATGTTGCAAGTCCCATGGACCAGACTTTTTTTCTTATTTTAAATAAAAAAGACATTCAAAAGTTACATTCATTTGGCAAATGTAAACTAGGAATACACATATTTTAAAAAACAACACATACATTTTCAAAAACTACCAAATATGAATAAGTAAAATGCTTTTCTCTATAGTAATATTTATATTTTAAATGTATCCTTCTGTCCATTTTTACTGGAAATATATTTAATTTCATTGAAGAAAATTTTGACATTTCCTTATGGTGCTTGTAGAGCTTTATGAAGGGCACTAGCGAGAAATACAATAAATTATTCCTCTTTTATAAGAATGATGTGACCAAAAATATTGGTGTACCTTGTGAGGAAAAAAAAAATACAATCTTCTGTTGCTATGTCCATTTATTCTGATGTATTTCCAGGAAATTCTTGTCTTGAGCCTAGGTTGATAAATAGTTGGCCATTGATTATTTTGTATGAGCTTTCAAAATTTCATAGCAATATTAAAAATGGTGTATACACCTTTTGCCTAGTACCATCTTGGTATGCTTAATTCCAAAATGTGGTTATAATTACCACATGAGTTTGTGGCTGACACAGAAGGTTTATTTACTCGTATGTATAAACTATACATTGGTGCTCTCATTTGAGATAATTTTTCAAAAAACATTATTTTTACCATTACTTTGTCCTGCTATCTTCCTTCCTTTATTTCCAAACTATATGCTGCTGAGAGTCAAAAGGCAAATTAAACAATACAATTAATGTCTGGGATAAATTGCTATGAAATATGATAAGCAACCAGAAATTCACTGTGAGATTCTGAACACAACAAATAATTATTATTTTTTTTTCTTAAAGCTACTAGGATAATGAACTTTTTTTATAATACTTTTTTTTTTAATCTGTGCAAACATGATTGTTGGAAGAAGAATCTAACCACCTTGAAAATCCTGACCACCTTTTACTCCTTAATTAAAAGCTGCAGACAATAGCTAGTAGAAAGTAGCTGCAGACTTTTTTTTTAAGTAATTTTTTTTATTTTATACAAGAACTGGGGTACAGACCAGATGTGCGGGAGGGTGAGAAGATTCACCAGACGCAGAACGGGGAGCAGAACAGGCAGACTGACGAAATACGCTGCTGAGGGGAGCAGCAGGTGTGACAGGAGAGGCCTGAGGCGCCATGTGGGACCCTCACTGGCCAGCCGGGATCAAACTGATGCTGCAGAGGCTGCGGACAGCTTCACTGTGGCATTCAACCACCTATGCCACCAGGGGAGGCTGAGCTTCAGACTTTTTATGGGGGCATTAAGGCACCTGAATTTATTCTACCAATATGGGATAAAAGAGATTCAGGTTTAACTTTCTAATTAAAAAAAGCCTTCGGGATGCTACTATAGTAGGCATGAGTTGAAAAAGTATAAGGGCGTAATCAAAGTTATTGATATTTGACCCATTCTGACTAAAGAATATCAGCTTTTAATAAATCGCAACTCCAGCAGAGATTTTGGGGACTACAAGGAAATTTTAACTCACACATGATTAAGTAGCCGTAGTTTAGATAAGTAATACATCTCTAAAAGACAATAGAAGAACTGCCCTCCAAATTTTGATTATTTGAAATTACTCAAGGAAGTGTAATTATTTAGCATGAAAAAATAACATTTTTTAGAATAATAAAAAAAGGGGGGGGGAACCATGGCAGCTGAGATTCTTTGTCCCATCCTCTCCCTGGTTTCTATTAAAATTCTGAAGATATTTAATTTTTTCTCACTGGCATTAATTTGGTAATCACATCTCAATTTATCTTTTTAACGTTAGTTCTTTGTAAGCATTAGTTCAACATCCTTGCGCTGACTAGAAATATATGATTTTGTTTTATGTTAAAAATAAATGCTTCTTAAGAGCACTTGTGACTTATTTAGATTTGTTTAGAGTCATCTCTTCTAATCCTGAGTTGCCTTAAACTTACCTATATCATTCTGTGGGTTACAGGGTTGGTGGAAGAGATCAGCGTACTTAAATGTGACTTGGACACTTTGTCACCTTTGAACACTGGAAACTTCTGGAAGGTAAGCCCATTCCATGCTCAAAGTAGTGTGTCTGTATTCTTAATTCATTATTTAAAAAAAATCAATTATAGCATAATACTACATTTATGTAGTACATTGCATTGTATTCTATTTTCTATGTTATAACGATGGGCCAAGTACAGAGATGACTGAAATATTTATGACATGAAAGTAATTACCCTTCACATGTTGAATAGGTCATTATTTTGAGCCACATGCTCTTCATAAATTAAAAAAATAGAGTTATCATGACTAATTCTTAATCTATTCTGTGTCTAAAGATAGCAAACATTTGGATTAAAAATTGAAAAACAAGCTAATTATTTAGATGTTTAAGCCTCATGATATTAAACAGACAGATATCTGGTTATACTTCATGTTCTTAATAGAACAAAAAGGAAATTTCAGTTTTTTAAATTTAATTAAAGATCAATTTGATTAAAACATTTACTCTGGAACTTAAGTTATCAATTTTGAATGCCTGTATTGATCAAATTAACAAGAGGCTTTACAAACTTCACTTTATGCTTTGCTCCATTTGTTTCACTAAAACATGGGTAACGTAAGCCTTTAGTTCCCTGAAAGTTCTAAAGTAGTACCTAACTCCCCTATCTGTGAGATGCACTAACGAGGGGAGGGACATTGAACATTGCCAGGTCACATGGACATATGTGATTCTATTTCCCCTAATTGTTTTTCTAGGTGCTTGACCTCTCACATGTTCTTTCCCATTTCCTGCTCATTAATACAGATAAATAGCTATTAAATCAATCTAGCGCCATCAGCCACTATAAATTCTTTAGGTCTGATCACTATGGTTACCTCAAAACCACCTAGCAAATAATCTAGTTGGAATAGCCAAAATATGTTCTGTATATGTCTAATAAAAATTCTCTGTGGTTAGAAAGATAATGATTTCCATTGGGATATGGTCAACTTTAAACTTTCAGTTAATATCCTCAATGCTATTATGAAGCAAAATTTCCAGTTTTATGATCATCCAATTACTCTCTTGACAAAACCTCAGCTCATATGATTAGTAGGGTTTTACTTCAAATTTACCTCTTCTTTTGTTTGTTTTTCAACACTTCTAGTATATTTCATAAGCTTCCACTACTGTTCTATGGTGTTTTCCTTTAAATCAAGTGATATATGAAGAATAATCATTTTTTTCTTTCATATATGAGATGTAAAATTTAAAATATGCCATTTACTTTTATGAGACTATTATGTTACTGCTTATCAGTTCTATAATTATACTGTATTTTGACTAAAATGTGTCCTTATATTCTTAGTTCATTTAACTATAGTGATAATATATCCCAAATCAAAAATCAATATATGATCTGAAAACTAATATGTCTGTGAGGATAAAGGGAGAAAAGATTTTAAGCCTGTTAGCTATTCAGAAATCTAAGATATATAATGGCCATTCATCTACCTTCAAGGATTCTGATTTCTCCTTCTATTCATTTCTCTCTGACAGGGACATCTTGTATCATCGGTAGACCATTGTTAAGTTAGAGGAAAAATGAAATATAGGGGCTCCAATTCAACATTCTCAAACCCACAGAAACATTTCCATATCCTTCCACTTAAAATTGAAGGATTTTGAACTCCTAGTTGAAAGCACTGGCTATAAATATTAGCTTTGTAAAACTGAAATATAAGGTATTCTCCTAAAACCTGTGGACAGATGTGATATCTCATTCAAAAGCATGGTAGTCTTCTCAACAAAGGGGCCCCCAATTTTACATTTTAAATCTTCTGCTGTGACTTCTTATGTATCCATACAACTCCCTTCATCTTTGGCCTCAGTCCAATTTGCTTTTATTGTTTTTTAAAATCAATTTTAGCTTATAAATGCCTGCAATATATTTTACTATACTTAGTTGTACTGGGAAATTGATCTTTGATGGAAATTAAGTAGAACATATCAAATATAATATCATTATAGTGTAAATTGGCCCAGCATTTGTGTTAGATTACATTATACAAACACATAAAATAGTCAAATTTCTGACTTGACCATCTCCTGAAGGTAGTAACTTACTATTTCTTACCAGTTAAAATCCGTTTTTTTTTTATTCTTCTTCTCACTATCAGTGGATCATCTTCACAGTTTCATAAATGCTGTTGAACTCCCAGTGAGTTTCTATATTTTTATTTGTCATATTACTCTAAAATATGACATTACTTGAGAGAGAAAGGAAGAGGAGGGAGATAGGGAGGAAGGAAAGGAGAAAGAAAAGAAGGAAGACCTGAAAGAACCTCACAAACCCTTTTTAATCAGTTCTTAGGTAATGACTCAAACCCTAGCCCCAAAATAGCTAGTTCATTTTGTTTTTAATAAATTATAATTCAAAACAATTTGGCCCTACTAAGAAACTGGGTTTGTTCCAAAGATCCAGAGGCATTGCAAATCAGCTGTCCACGTTCCTTTAAACTTATAGCAAGGCTGCCTTAGTTAATGCCACATCTTCCTTATTTTTCATTGCTTGAGAAAATCAATGGCTGACACAGAAACAGATAAGTGCATTATTCTAAAATGAGGTGATTAAATCATAAGGCTGAAGGGTGGGTGCAGAAACTCTGGGGGTAGATGTATTTTCCTAATTTTTGGCATGAGTTCTTATAAGAACTTACAACAATTATTTCCTTTAAAAACAATCATGCTTTATTTGATGTGACCATTGTAAATTCTTCAAGGTTGAGTTTAGGAGGAGAAGGCAGAAAATAGTTAACACAAATCTTTGTTGAGGAATTATAGGGCACTGGAAAGATGCACATCCACATTATAGCTTTGGGGAAATGGTCTAGAATTGGGCTGAGAAAGGATAAACACAAGATAGTGATAGAGGGAGAGCATTAAATGAGCATTTAATGAGAAAACATTAAATGAGCAGCATTAAATGAGAAAACATAATAAAAATATATTTAGAATATGCCTGGTACTTTCTAAGACAACTCTTAAGCAGGAGCAGAACTGGAACCTAGTGCTTAGGAGTGGAGCCACCAATGGCAGAGAGAGGGGCCAGGAATCAGATGTTACTCCTCCTAGGTATCAGGTCCGTGGGGATTCAGATGATGTTCCTATTCTCAGGCTTCAGGGAATCTTCCTTCAGGGCATTGACCTGAGACTTAGGAAGATTTAATTGATTGTAATTCCCACCTCTACTTGAAAGCATGTGTATTGTATATCTCCATCCTCCAAACGACTGCTGGTAGGGGAGCCACCATGTGCAAATACATGCTTATACATCTAGAAATGTTGGCTAGAAATAGGGACTTCTAATCATTAGGACAAAGAAGCTAATAGTGCCTCTTCAACAGAACTTGCCATCTACAGATCTATCAAGTTATCCATGATCTCCATAATAAAACACCCTTTAAAATTAGAAAAGGGATTGTTCAAGGATGGAAACATCTGCAATAACACCATATTAAATTCTCTATATATATTCTGAGTCAAGAAGAGATTTTTGAAGAGAATCCCTAACTGGCAGAGCTGGCTCTACCAGCAGACTCTGACCCTTTTACCTGGTCACTACCTTTCTATAGGAGTTGTCATTACGATTACCTTTGCCACCACTTGTTCTGAAACCAATAGCCTCCCTTTAAATTGTGGGCCTATGTGTAACTATACCTTTCCATTTCTTCACTATTTTTTATGAAATAGTGACATACATTTTCAAAGTTAATGCGATTCAATACCAAACAAAAACTGAAAGGCAATAATTACAGGAAGACACTTCAAATAAAGTCAAATTTCCAAAGTCTAAGTATTTGATCCTAAGACAAATGACCCATTTCCCCAAAGCCATAGTTTCCTGCCAGGGTCCTCCTCCCTGTTACTTGGTCACAGTTTTCTAGCTGTCGTATTTTATCCTCATTTTTCCAAATGTGGTAACTATTCCAACAATAGGCTGAAATAGATAATAAGAAAGTATGACTTATTTCAACTAGTGTGGTCCAGGAAGGCCTTTCTATAGAGAAAATAATTAAGCCAATAACTGAAAGATAAGCAATAGCCAGCCCTGAGAAGGTGGAAAGAGTGTTCCTGGCAGAGGGAACAGCTTGTACCCAGGCATGCAAAAATCTAGAGTCCTGGAGGAACTGAAAAAGTTCTGTGGAGCCAAAGCATATTAAGGAAGGGAGAAGGGGAGTATAAAATTAGACTAGAGAGACAGTATCAAGGGCTAGATCACATGATCCTGGTGACAAATTGGACTTTTATTATAAGTACAAGACACCACTAAAGACTTTGAGCAGGAGAGTAACATGATCTGATTTAGCTTTTGAGTTCCTTTTGCTTCTAAAGAGGTAAAAATAGAAAAAAGAAAAGCAATTAATATGTTGTTATAAACAGCTAAACAAATGATGTTGCTGACTTCGACCACTTTTTCAAACTATAGGTCACAACCTGCTAGGGTCATACATTTATTTTGGTAGCCTTGACTAGCAATATCAATGGAATAGAATGATATATTATAGAAAATATCAAAAAACATTTTTTTGATCATTTCATCATGACATTTCTTTCAGTTTGTATGCATATGCATGTATATATGCAAGCACTAGTCCTGTGAAATGAATTTATCATTTTGCATAGTGATTGAAAGGACCCACTGATCTATGTTAAGGTGGTGATAGTGGATTCATCAATATAAAGATGTCTCCAAATTCATGGAAATGGAAGAGATCACCTTAGAAAGGACATGGAGAGCAGACAGAGTTCTGAGAAATATTCAATTTCACTTTTAATATAGCATTCCTATATTTATATCCTGCCTATTTTTTTAAAAAAATTACAATAACTTATACAGAGTAAATATATAATATTGTACCATTAACATCCATTTATAACATCCATTTATCTCTGAAGGGTACATATAAAAAGAATTAGCATATAACCTGATGGTCACTAGTAGGTCAATTTGTCACTTTTTGTCTTGGCATTACATTTCTAGGTAATTGCTCTATCTGAAGCAATATATCACTTGTGGATTTTATAAACAATTTTTGAATGTTGCATGCGATGTTGCAGAGGAAAATGTTGCATGCAGAGGAAAACAGATTATTGTTATTTAGTCTTCCTTCCTCATTCCTTCTGAGAGAGAATGTGTCTTGGTCTTTTGAGATAACAATTCTGGCCTTGCAGAATTTATTCACAATGCAGTATTGCATGCCTTGGATCAAATGACATGTTTATGTTTTATTTTATCTATTGTAGAATGTGATGACCTCTCAGGGAAGGTCATCTTAATGATACCTCTCTTCCCATATCTATTTTGAGCAGCTTGGGTTTAAATTACTAATTGGAATTAGTCTAAAAATAGATTTATAATAAAACACTGAAATTCAGAAATTTGTTTTGAAAAGAAAGGGTACATGTCCTGGGCAATTAGCAGAGCAGAAATCCTTTAATTATGAATCATGTCCTTACCTGAGAAACTTTATACTATGCTGACGAGAGACTGAATCTAATAATAAGCCTTTTCATTTTACACGCACATTTATATACACCCACAATCTATGAACGTGTTGGGGCCCATGTATGTTCAAACAACCCATTTACAAATTGCTAGATGAGAACGGCATTACCTCTTGGCTTGCTTGTGTCATTCGAAGAAAGCAAGTTTACATGTATCAATTTTAACAACATGCCTTTCTCTCCCTCTCCTGTCAGACACCTGTCACACCTGTCTTGTTTTGGGGTAGGTGACAACCAAAGATAGCAACTATATTTTAAGAGTACACTTTTAAAGGAGTGAGTCCCTCCTCATAGAAAATTAATTTCAAGCAATTCTAGTTACTATCTGAGATGCCTTTCCATTGATTCTCAAACCGGACCACCCACACAACTGATTGCATATGTTGAATGTCCAAACATTTTGATAAAGCCACCAAGAGAACCACTCCTGACCTGTCTAACCGTGCTGCTGACTCTATTGTAAAGCCATTCTTGTGTCAGAGAAGCCACTGAATTTCAGCAAGTAAGGAACTAAACACAGGGTAACATTATTTTCAATCTGTTTCTTCATTCTAAAAACTCAGAGTTGAACCATTCCACAGAATTTCAGTTTGGTTTTTATTATGCACTGAGGAAGTGTGGTAGATGTAAAAGCTTCCTTTTAGCATAGATAAGACTAACAGGCTAACAGTTCTTTGGATAAGTAGGATTAATTATCAGGAAGCTGTTGATAGTTCATTGCTGACCTGTAAAAACATAGTAAGAGTGAGGTCAGCTGAAATAATGGGTCCATTTAAAGTTTGGGTCATATAAGACGTCATTAAGGATCACATTATTTCAGCAAAGAAAATACTGTAGAGAGCTCTTCTCTTAAAGAAAATAGTTTTTCTACTGGAGAGCTTCCAAACCACACCATTGCAAAACTTAAACATTTCAGACCATTGAAAGCTAATGTTTAACTGTCTGGTTCTAGTTGTCTTGAAAACTCTTTCCCCCTTGGTAATTGATTTTTGTTGAAATTCAGGTGTTATTTGACTTTTAATCTCAATTATGTTCCTTATGCTGGATGAACATACTTTTATTGCCCCAGGGGTTATGTTTTTTACACCCTTCATAATTTAAAATGTACTCTACCCTGTTCTGTGTGATTAGGAGAGGTAGTAATCAGAGTTTAACTAGAGTTGGGGAAAACAGTGCAGAGTAGGGCTAGACCAAGGCATGATTGTGAAATGCCTGAAATTTTTAAAACTCTTGCCTCCTACTTTGTCATTTAACTCTTTTTGTGTCTTAATCTCTGTGAAATCTTGTTCAGCCTAGAGCTGCATGATCTCTCTAAGCATCAGTTTCCTCCTGTGTTGGAGGATGGACTGAGACCTTGCATATTGTAGTACATAACATGACCTGATACATAGCAGATGTTCAAAAATTGGTGGTCATCATCCTCATCTCCTCAGCATCTTGTAAGCCTTAAAACCAAGTGTTTTAATACTGATTGATGATGAGATTGTTTGTAAGAATATTTGCTTTTAATTATTTCATTCTTGAAGACTGAGAAAGTGTCTAAACCCAAAGGAATATGTCTCACTCTGACATTTTAGATCCTATGGGGGTGGAGAAGAGATTATGATAGTGGGTTAGAGAAGGCATCAATATCCTATAGCTTTGATAGTTGCCTGTTGATTTTAACTGGCCTTGTTGGGAAAAAACGATAATGTTAAACAGGCAAGGGAGCACAGCAACTTGTGTGACCCAATCACTTTACGAGAGTCAGAAAGCCCGTGTCCCAGCTCAGTTCTAAAACCACTTTCCTGGCAGACAACAGGGCTGGATTCTTCTGCCTCCCTCTTGACATGAATCATTTACTGATGGGTCTGATTAGTCAGTGCATGTTTTAAATGCCATAGTGACAAGGAACATACAAGATGTGTGAGATCTGAAACTTATACAATTATGGGATACCTCCTTAATAGAAAGAGTATAAAATAATAAATATAGATGTGACTACTTAATTAGAATAAAAAATCAACATAAAGTATACATTTAAACAGTTGACAAATACCACAAAAATCACAGATTTCATAAAAATAATCTGCTGTTTAGTTACCTTCCTGATCACACTATAGTGCTTTTCTACTTTTTTTTTCTCTTTTGGTTGTGTACTTTGATTGCTTCCTCATGCATTTTCTCAGGGGAAAGAGCATCTGAGTTAACATTGCGTCAATGAGAACTCAAATCTTTGCTTACAATTTTATGTGTAGAGTGACTGAAGAACTCACTGCATATGAGCTTCCGGCTCTAAACATTTCCAACCTTTTTTCTCCTCTATTATCCACACACTTCAGGCACTGTGGGACGCATTCACATCACATTACAACCTGTAATCTTGTATGTTTATTCCACAACTTCAAAAGAGTAGGCAATGGGAATATTATTGAAAATATTCTTTCATGAGGAAGGTGAAAACAGCTAAGCTATACCTGAAAGTGACTACAAACCACATAAATAAATCCCACTAAACCTAAAGTAAAGAATATCCAATTCAATTTCCTATTTGCCAAATGCCTATTTGCAAAGATGTCCAAAACCAGTCTGACATCACTCAATATAAAGGGACTTGGAGAGGAGTTTGATATGGGAAGAAATATAAGCCTTAACTGATTGTGGTTAAAATGTTTCACTTTTTCAAATTTTGCAAACACTTAAACCTGAGAAAATAAGAGTTCCAAAGATTTAAATTTCTTTAGCCTTACAGAAAATCCACCTCTGCGGAAAGGGTTAGCTCGACACAGAAATATGAGGTAAAGGAAAGATCCTACTCTCCCACACTTACAGAAAACGATCTTTTATGCAGAAGTGTTTGGCCATCTAAAATGACTTACACATATTTAATTAAAATAATATCACTATTATTACTAAGTCTATTATGCCTAAACTGAAGGCATTTTAAGTAAAAGAAATTGTGATAGCTGGTTGCTTGCAAAGTGGGGAAGGAATTAGTCAAAGAACTTGATTCTTTCTGTCCCATCCTTAAGACCTAACCATAGAGACTTAAGAAGCTACTTCAATTTTGTTAAGAATTTTTTAAATCTAATAATTTTAGTTGTCTGATTCTTTAAATTCTAATTCTGTTCTGCCATTGTTAACAAGCTGTGAGCTTGAACAAATTAACTCACCTCTCTCACTCTCAATTTTCTCATCTACAAAATGGCAATAATAATACTTCCTTGAAGACTTATGGGAAGGATTAGCTGGATAGTATATGAATACTGCTTGGCTTTTAGAGAATGACTAAGATATTGTAGCTATTATTCTAACTAGGAAGGTAATATTGGACAGCCAGGGATTCAGGAACTCCGGGTATACCATATGTAGCATGGAAGGTTGGACTTTCTTAACGCCAAAAGGGATACTTTCAGTTTCAGTTTTTCCACATTGCTCCAGGGCCCAGTAGCAACACAGTGAAAGTGACCTTTGCAACCTGACAATTACAATACTTTATGACCTTTTGTCAATAAACATGAGGTTTTTGGTAAGCAAGAGCAATTCATATCTGGCTCAGATCCTCCTGATGTAGACTCTAACTCTGAAATTGCATGAAGTTTGGAAAATGTTCTAGCCACAGATAGTTTGGTATTTGAACAAGAGCAGCAAAATGGCAGCAAAGAACTGGCACAGAGTGCCTAGGAGGTCGGGACTCTGTAAAGGTTTTTTATTTCAATTAAAGTGATCTATCCTCAGAAGACCTGGACAGTGCTCCTGAGCATGGCACAGGCTCTTAGTGCCTAAGATAGCAATTAATTTCAGGCCAGAGAGAACTGTTATTGGTGATAGATTCTGAAGCCAGACCACAATTAGGCCCTAAACCCAGATCTAGCACTTAACAGTTATATAATCTTGGGTACAATACTTGATTTCCCTGTGTCTCAATTTCCTTATTTTAAAGTGAGGATATAAAGTACTTCATAGTTTATAGTTTGCAAATGAGTAGTAACTGAGGTAATACTCCAAAAAAGCTTTGGCACAATGTAAATGTTCAATAACAGCTAGTTCTAATGTTAAATGGGAATTCTGGTGGAGATGTTCAGCATGTATTTTGTTTTATGGCTCTGCTACTTAGAAAAGACATAGCAGTTAAGATAGATTTTAGATTTTCTAATTGTATTATTTCCTGTGCCTGCTGTTTTATTTGTGTTTAAATCAACAGAAATTAATTCTCATAAGTTCTGGAGACCAGAAGTCCACAATCAGTGTTAGTGAGCCAACATCATGGTGTTAGCAGGCCATGCTCCTGCTAACTGTAGGGGAGAATCTATTCCTTGCCTCTTCCAGTGTCTGATAGATGCAGGCATTCATGGACTGTGATGATATCATTCTAGTATTGGGTTCATATTATTTTCTCCTCGAGTATCTGTATCAAATCTCTCTCTCCCTCTCATAAAGATATTACTGATGGCCTTTAGGCCCACCTGCATTATGCAGAATAACCCAGGTTAATCTCCCCATTTCAAGATCAATATCTTATTCATATCTATGAAATCTCTTTTTTCCAAATAAAGTAATATCTACAGGTTTCAGGGATTAGAACCTGATATCTTTGGAAGTCATTATTCAGTCTCCTTTGCAGTTAATATATAATACTGTAAGACATGGGTAAAGATGAAATTGGAAGAAAGCAAAGAGATCTAAGTATAGAACCTTGGAAACCATAAGCATGTAATAGGGAAGCAAAGAAAGAAGAGGATGGAATAGGGGGGGTGTTTCAGATTCCAAGGGTATAGTAAATTTTACAAAGGACAGTATGCCAGAAACCCTTCAGAGAATCCAGGAGGGGGAAGATTGAGAAGGAATCATTAATTTGACTATTAGGAAAAATATCCATAAATTTAGCCAAAGTAGATTTATTGTCAGGAGGCAGAGAGAGAAAATTTGGGGTGGATCAAAGATGGATCACTACTTTCTGTGGTATATATTTAAGAAGGAGATACTAGTATGATACTAGTCTTTTTGTACTTTTTTATAGAAGAGAAAACTGAGCTACAAAGATAAGGAAAAGTCACAGGGTTAGTAAGTATGAGATAAGTATTATCTGGGTCTATTTTCTGAACTACTATGACTTTTTTCAGCATTTGCAAAAAAAAAAAAAGCCTAATATACTTTTGAGGAGAAACATACATATGAACATTATTTCAAGATCATTTAATGAAAAACTTTAAGCATCATAATAATGCAAATCCTTATTTACTAATTTACTATTAAGATTCATATTTACTAGGCACCTAATATACTTGGCACTGTTCTAGAAACTTAATTTTCAATTGTAAACAGAATAAACAAAAATCCCTGTCCTCATGTGCAGGTGAGGTGATCTAACTCCAAATTTCTAGTCCATGCAATACTCAACTCTACCTACATAATCACAGGGCTAAGATGAAGCCAATTCTCCCTTCATTTTATAAGAGCACAGCTCTTGAATCACAGGAAGAAGAATTGCATGATATGGTAAAATTACCTGTTGACTATTTTAATTATTCTTCTGGGGGGATTGTGCTATACTGAACCATGGGTGAAAAATTACAGAGGAAAAAAAAATAGAAAACCATACAAAATTTTTTTTTTTCTTATAGTCCTTGACCTGTCAAATGTTTCAACTAGTAATCCAGGTTCATGTCTTCATGATATTGAGCAACTCATGAGATTTCTAGAGAAATCTCAAAACCTCAAGTGTTCAGAATAAATCAGTCCAGACCAGGCCTCTACAACAATCAAACAAAACCCCAAAGTTCTTCAAACTTCTCCCTTTCACACCCCTCAATTCCTCTTCATCAGACTTTATCATTGGGACTCATTTGCCCTTTATCCTAAAAGAAAACTCAAGATTCCCTTGTCATTTCTCATCCTTAATCAAGATTTCTAGATAAAAATATTAATTGTAATAAAGTAAAAATCAAAATCAACAAGAAACTATAAATCAGAGACATACTATGGGTTGGGTAGTATGGGGGGAGTATGGGATGGGTAGTATGAGGGGAGGAGGGATTAGGGTCAAAATAAGTCGGGGGTGGGAATTGTATGGGGAATATAACCAAGATGAAAATGCATACATAGTGCAAAAATGAAAAATGATGTAAAAAATATATAAAATATAAAAAAAAAAACAGGATGCCAGTTCATTTTAGCTCAATTCCTTGTGTTTTTATTTGCTGACAACTTTATCCAGGTCTCTCAACTCCTTCAGAGAAAAGGCCACAATATTCAGGAAGACTTCACAATATTCAGGAAGATCACCCCCCAAATATGTCAAATTGTGTTCTCTCCTCTCTCAACACTCCCTATATCAGTGTTACTTTTTCTCATAGCATTTATCATCATCTAATATATTATGTATTTTGTGTGATTTCATTTTTTTTTTAATTCTCTGCTCTCCTTTCCTCCCACCAGGATGAAATTTCTACCACTAAAGACATTTATCTACTCTGGTTATGCTATATTTCCAGTACCTACAATAATGTGTGGCACACTGTAAATGTATGATAAATATTTGTGAATGAATTAGTCAAATTAAATGTTTATTCATTTGATGTAAAAAATGACATTGCTGTCATAGTGAGTAACAATGAATGGTAATAATTAACCATTCAAATAGCTGATATTTATTGAATGTATAATATGTACCAAGCAGAATCCAAGGGATTAGGAACTGTTATTCCTAACTCAGGAATAGTTAGTTCAATAGAGCTGATACAAAGAAAAAAAAGTAACTTTTCTAAGGTAACAAAGGATAGTGATATTCAAACCCCGCAATATGACTCTAAAGTATAAGTTCTTTACTAGAGTCCTTTTCTTTGAAGAGTATTTTTACCTAATATCACTGCAAATATGAAAAAGGCTTTAATGTTCATGCAAACTATTAAAAGTTTTGTTTTTAATAACTAAATTATTGGCCCAGACCAAAAAATTTTGTTTAATGGATGCTTGTTTGTGAAGTGGAGCCTGGATGTGGACAGATTAGGACATGCTTATGTAACAAATAAGCCTAAATCAAGTTAATAGTGCATTAGATTGTAGAGGAGGATAAGGGAATTAAGATTATGGCTACTCATCATTTCCCCTCACTTTGAAGCTCAGAATCTTAACTTCAGCCCAACATATAACTGTCCAAGATATGATATATTCATTTAGGATGTTTTTTAGGACTTTGTTAATATGGTGAAAGACTTTGTAGCTAAAAACTGAAGCCATTACAGATTCTAGAACAAAAACAATGTTCA
This sequence comes from Talpa occidentalis, assembly GCF_014898055.3. NCBI lineage: Eukaryota > Metazoa > Chordata > Mammalia > Eulipotyphla > Talpidae > Talpa > Talpa occidentalis. Next base: position 90,565,107 of record NW_023602073.1, read on the forward strand.
CTTTGCTAATAATTAATTTGAACACCAATATATACAATTCTAGGTAGAAACTGATTTAACGTTCTAGTTTCTGCCCCCTAAAGAACAGGCTAAAGGAATGTGTCTTTACCACTAACACAAAGGAAATCCTCTCTAATCTTACCCATTTCAGAAAGTCCTTTTTCTCTTTTGTGTTGGCTGTTCTTAGGTCACACTTCCTAATCCTGGGTTCCATTTCTTGTATCAAGGTACTTATTATGTTTTCATATTACTTTCAGTATCTGCTAATTGATTTCCAATTTATGTTAAGAATCTTTCACTGTTTGATTTAAAAATTAATCCAATATGCTATCCCAGTAACAACACAATAACCAAGAGCTATTACTGGTTAACTATTAGCTGCTCTTTTTTGGACTTCCCCCAAGCATCTAACTCAAAGATTAGCAAACTATAGCCAGTGAGCAAAATCCACCAACAGCCTCTTTTTGTATTGTCTGGTAGGCAACTAGGAATGAATTTCATGGAAAAACATTTCCAGTCAGTTGGATGATGAGGAGCACTAATGTTAAATTTCAATTAAGTAAAAATCATACACACAAAAAAAGAAATCTATTCTTATTTCTAGACTGATTATTACTTTTATATTCTATATCTTATTTTTGTTATATTTTGAATTTCATCAAAAGTTATGGAAATTTGTTTTTTCTTTTGCTATATTGAGTTCCTTCTTGTATTCAATTTGGCCTAAAATTTGCTCATCTGATCTAAACTTTAATGTTGAGGCAGCATGATTCAAAAAAGGTCAATTGATTTTTACTTTAAAAGGGGAACAATTACAATTTCACTAATTCTGATTTTATTTACATGTAATTTAAGTATGCTACTTATTTGCCACATGCAGTGTTTTGGTGTTTCTTGGGAGGGCTGTTATTATTTTTCATTTTCATTTTCAAATAATTATATTTTTTAGCCTGCTGGTTAAGTTCTGTTGTCACAAATGTCTAATTGTTAACTCAAGTATTCCATTCTGGCAGCTTGTTTTTGGTGGTTATCAAATTATATGCCATGAGTAAAAGATAATGCATGGTTAAAAGATAATTTAGATTGTCTAAAAAAGTTTCAATACCCACACAATATTCAAAAGCTTTTCCTTTGAGGTCATCTTTTGCTATGTAAATCAACAAAAGTGTTAATAAGATTTTTCAATTTTTCTTCCCAAAAATTGACTTTCTATCATGAAATAGTAGATTGACTACTACTTTTTATTTCAGAAAAGTAAAGAGAATGTTAAAAAAAATAATTCACAAATCTCTATCCATACACAAAGGATTCCCTTTAGCTTATCCCCAAGAAAAGTATGGCACATCTTTAATGGAGCTATAAGCACAACTGTGATTTGTTCCATAATAAACATATTTTTCAAGCTTTTTTTTTTTTTCTGGTCGACTTTGAATCAGTAAATGGAAGAAGAGCAGTGTGGTGCATGGGAGTGGCTTCATCCCTGAAACTCCCTTTAAAGGTCATCATTGGTTTTAACCCAGCCAGGTTTGTGGAGTAAATAAGTTCAGCTTCAACCTCAGGCTATTTACTAATCCACTCAATGCACCTTTACTGAAATCTCACTGAGCTTACTAGGAGCAGTCTCTTCTTCAAAGGAATTTACAGCTAATTTAATCCTGTTTCACCAAGGGTAACCCCAAGCGAAAACTATTAATTCAGATAAATATGGTTAGCTGTCTCACTCTGTTTACCTATGTTGCTTTTACCACTTTAAGTTATCAGTATTGTTGCCCCTTAGATACCAAAGATGTGCTTACAGCCCTATCATCCCTGCCTTAGATTCTGGAAGTCAGAACCTACTCTCTGAGATCACCACTTAAGCCTTCAGTTTGGCTCAAATTTACAGGCCATCCTCAGAGTACCCAAAAACCAAAGTTTCTTTGGTCTTCCTTATTTACCTCTTTCCAGTCTCATTCCTCTAGGGCCAGACTGACTCTTAAAAAATCAACTAGAACTTTAGAACGTGGACTTCTTAGACTTTGAGATAAGAAAATTACTAATGTTGATCTGTTCTGGTGCTTGCTTGGACCAAACAATGTTCTGTACACGTCAGTCAAATGAATTCATATTCCTCTTATAGTAACCTTATGAAATAAATGTTCCTGTTATTCCAGATTTTGAGCATGAGCAAGCAGGTTAAAAAAATTTAATAACTTGCCCAAGGTTGCTTTGCTGAGAAGTATAAAGAACAGGATACAAAGCCATTCAGTCTGACTTACATCTTCTACTCTCTGTTGCCTCTTACAAATAAATAGTAACATAAATTTTAAGTTGATGAGCTATACGCTATTGTGGGGGAGAATCAGTGTAGGCTGGAGGTGCAAGGATGAAAGAATTCACTGGAGACCAAGTGGAGAACAGAATGTGCAGATTTATTGAAATACACTACTAAGAAAAACAGCAGGCAAGACAGAAGAGAGGGTCCTGGAGGCTCTATTTATACTTTGGAAAGTATACATCATTGACTGGTTAGGGTGACTAGTCCTGGGCGTTTCCTTACTGATGATCTTAATTAGCATAATGGATCATCAGCTGTTTGGATCATCAGCTTGATGTCCAGGTTTCATGGCAGTCTCTTCATCCATTCAAGCTCCCAAACATGCCTGCTGGGCAAGGAATGGGGACTTGGTTATTAAACTGAATAATGATACCATGATAGAAGCAGTCTTCTAAATTTGATCTTACTCCAGAGATTACTCTGGAGAGGGGAATTTTCAGCTGAACATGAAGGCACAGACCACCTTCTTTATGGAAAGAATCAATTTTAATAAAAGTTCCATCCTGTAATGGTCCACATTGAATGTTGAGGCTTGAAAGGAAAATTTTCCATTCACAAAACAGGCCCTCCTTGAAAAGTTAGAAATGAGCATACCTTTATGTGTCTGACTCACCTTGTTCTTCCCAGTGTATGGTTCTTCCAGTGGGGCCCACTTGAGGGTCCTTGTCACAGCAATAACAGGATGAATGTTGTGGCCAAATGAAGAGTGGCAAAGTGCAGCCAGGACTTGTGACACGCCCACTAAAGTAAGAGCCCAAGTCCTTTAGAAAAATGCATTCCTTTGTCACATCAGTAGAAAGAAACTGAAGCCAGATGGCCAATTATCAAGGGCTTCCTAAACTACAAAACCCTTAAGTGTGGGGCATGTCACTCAGACTTGGCCACTGAAAATGAATAAATGAATAAATTTAAATTGCCAGAATGAGAATTTGATTTTTAACTTCTGTGTCTGTCTTCCAGAAGCTATGTAGCATGTGTCAAAAGAGGCCTTTACATGTGAGCTCACACTAAATAAACCACACCAGAAGAGTTATAAGAACAGATTCTACAACATTCCAGAGCTTTCTGGCAACCCTTTCTATTCCTCCAATGGGCTCAGGGACTGGCAGGCTTAGATTCTAGAAGAGTATAGATAACTTGGCCCCTTCCTAGCATAGAAAGAGTAGCTGTGGGCTCCTAAAATGACAACAATCTATACCCCAAAGCATGTGGCAAGGATAAAGACAAAGACAATTCAGTTACCTCATCAGATACCAGTCATTCTTACCTATTTTACAAGGAGAGTTTCGACTTCAGAGCTGGCTTTTGAGATGAGGTTTTGACCTTTCATCTCACACACAATTCTTTACTACTCGTTCTCTTGCTTTTAACTGATATTTGATGTTTAGCTTGGGTAAACTAGATAATGGGATCCTAAAGTGTTTCAGAGAGAGGTTTCCTTATTTTTTTTTTTTCTACTTGCAAGTGCTAGGCTCTGTTCCTCATAAATAATTTTTTAAAAGATTTATTTATTTATGCATACAAGAACTGGGGTACAGGCCAGAGGCGTGGGAGGTGAGAGGATTCACCAGAGACAGATTGGGGAGCAGAATAGGTGGACTGACTGAAATACACTGCCGAGGGGAGCAGAGGGTGAGTCAGGAGAGGTCTGCTGCGCCATGTGGGTTGTTCCCTGGCCGGGGATTGAATTCATGCTGCAGTGGCTGCAGATTGCTTCATAGGTTGCGTCTTAACCCCTTGCACCACCAGGCAAGCCTTCCTCATAAATAAAGTAATTTGAGAGATTATTTGAAATAGATTTTCCAAGATACCAGAAGTTGTAAAACCTTTCAGAATTACTAGTTATTCTGTGAAAATGTGCTTTATGTCTCAGTGCACAAGACAGAATCCAACAGACTGTCCAAACCACATATTTTAAACTTTCCTGTAATAGGGAGCCCGATCCTCTACATAACTAGAAAGATGAGAGCAGAGAGAAAGACCGAACTGTAGGTGAGGTTAGACTTATAATAATGCCGCACGAGTAGAGGGGCCATGATTTCAGAGCTTCCTGTAAGTTTCTTGTTTTCCATCCTTTCCACCCTCCCTTACTACTTATTGCTTTGAAAGAGTAAATGATTTGAGATTTAGGCTTAAAGCCTAACTTTATCATTTCCTACTTGCTAGGGTCATTCTAGTACATAAGATAGGAATGATGCTCATCTCACAGGTAAATTAAGAGGATTACAATGAAACATTTACAAATTTGAGAATAACCAGTGCATAGTAAACACTCAACAACTAGAGTCACTTTTGCCTAACTTGTTTAGGTGATGCTGGAAGCCCCTTTAATTATAAAGAAAAAGCCTTTTGATTAGAGATAAAGTAATTAAAATTCAATTAATGTATTAATAGAAGAAACTTTAGACAGTGGTCCAGATGCTGTATTTCATACTTTAAATTTCACCAGGGTTTGTCAGGTAACTTAGCTGAGGAAATGTTAAGAGAATCTAGTCATTTGGGTTAGTTTTATCTAACTAAACAATCAAGCAGTTTCCTGCTTTGTTTTTGCTATTTTTAAGAGGTTATAAGGATAACAGTATAGTTTTTAAGTGTATCATTATTTTAAAGATATGTTATCTCATTAATAAGTAGTAATTACCAGAAAGAAATAAAAAAAATGAAAAGTTAAAGCAATGAATAATTACCAATATTTTTGAGTTCTTGTCCTTGTCAAACATTGTACTGAGTGTTTTTCATGTGTGAATCCAGGGGCACCTAACAACATTATGATGTTAGCTACCCTTATTGTTTCATTTATACACCTGTCATGCCCAAGATCATAAAACTAATAAATAATAGCTCAATTCAAGCATTCTGGCTTCTGAGCATATACCCTTAGCCACTACACTTCTTCCTGTATCTTTAGTTTCAAGGTAGTGACTAAAAAAACAGACATGTGGCATAGTTATCCCAACAGTATTTTACTCAAATTTAAAGTCATTTTTTGGTAACCAGTAAGCATTTAGATTTAGATCTATACTGTATAGTGTGAATAGTGTGAAAATGGGAGTTAATAATTGTCTTGTATATTCAAAATCATTTAATTTTAGGGCTTCAAGTGATATATACCATCTTGCCAAACCCCTAATTTTACTGTTAGAGAAATTGAGTGTCTTGACTAAAAAATATAGTTAATTAGTAGTAGTTCACTAACTAAAATTGGACTTCCTGACTTTCTGTTTTTTGGTTCAGGAGTTTTCTACTCTATTATTTTATTTCTAAAACCTTGTTACCAACCTTTTCCAAATTCTCCCACCCTGAGCCCAACCCCTGGAAATCCCTTTTCCTACTCTTTGTTAATATGTTTGACATTTTCTTTATTCCACATGTAAGTGATGACATACAGTATTTGTCTTTCTTGAATTTATTTTAATTAGCATAAAGTCCTCCATGCTCATCCTTGTTTTCACAGATAACAGAATTTCCTTCATTCTCATGGCTGAATAATATTCCAATGTATGGGAGAGTGTGTATGTGTGTGCATATGAAGATAGATAGGATAGATAAGTAGAGATAGAACTGTATATTTGTATGTACATACACAGTTGGCTATTGAACAATACATGGATTAGGAGATTAGGAACGCCAACTCTCCAGGGACCTCCATGGTGGCCATGGTGTCAGTGCTATCACCACTATGGCCTGAGCTTGATCCTGACCAGGGAACCAACCTACATGGTACAGCAGACCACTCCTGTCTCACCCACTGCTCCCCTTGGCCATTTATTTCAGTAAATCTGCCTGCTCTTCTCCCCGCTTTGTCACTGGTGAATCCTCTCACCACCCACACCTCTGGTATACACCCCAGTTTTACAGAAAAATAAAATTAAAAACAAAAAAGGAACACCAATCCTTCAGTTGAAAATCAGTGTAACTTTTGACTCCCCCTAAATTTATTTGCTAGTACCCTGCTGCTGCCTTACTACATTTGTTTACATTTTTCATGGTGCCAAGAATAGTCCATGTTTCTTGTGTTTGATTAACTTTTTATAGTAGACTTGTATATTTTATTGTAGTAAATGATAAAGCACACTATTATCCATATATATTCATTCATGTCTTACCTTATTTTTTCACATTTTTAGGATATCTAAGAGTTTGATCAAATTGTTTTAAATCTACAAAAAATTTTCCAATAAATTTATTGAAAAAGATCAGCTTATAAGTGAACCTGCGCAGTTCAAACCCATGTTGTTAAAGGGTCAGGTGTGTGTATTTGGGAATGGGGGTATGACATATTTTTTATTCATTTATCCAAATGTGGATACTTAGGTTGTTTCCATATTTTGACTGTTGTAACTCTGCATGAATATGGAAATGCAAATATCTCTTTAATATCTTGTTTTCTTCCTTTGGATATATGCCCAGGGAGAGATTGCTGGATCACATGGTAGCTATACTTTTAATTTTTTAATTACCTCCATGCTCTTTTCCATAGCAGCTGTACCAATTTAATTCCCACTAAGAGTACACTAGGTTCCTTTTCTTCACATCTGTGCTAATGCTTGTTATCTTTTGTCTTGATCAGTGCCATTCTAACAGGTATAAAGGTATTTCTTATTGAAATTTGGGTTTATGTTTCCTTAGTGACTAGAGATATTGAGCATCTTTTTGTATACCTTTTGGGCATTTATATGTCTTCTTTGGAAATTGTTCAGATACTCCCTATTTTTAAATCAGATTATTATTTTTTTGCTATTGAGTTGTATGAGTTCTTCACATATTTTTGAATATTAACTTTTTATCAAAATATGGTTTGAAAATATTTTCTGCCATTCCACAGGCTGTCTTTTCATTTTGTTGATGGTTTATTTGCAGTACAAAAGCTTTTCAGTTTAATATAGCCCCAACTGTGGATTTTTGCTTTTTATTGCCTTTGCTTTTGGTACCCAATCCAAAAAACCATTGCCAAAACTGATGGTAAGACACTTACTGCCTTTGTGGTTTTAGGTCTTAAGTTCAAGTCTTTGATACATTTTGAGTTGATTTTTGTGTATGGTGTACTATATTAATCTAGTTTTATTCTTTTTCATCTAGCAAAGGATTGTATATATTTTTGTATATATACTTTGTATATATACATAAATTAATCAGCACACATAATATATGTGTGGATTTTTTATGGGTTCTCCATGCTATTCCATTGGTGTGTGTGTTTTTATGGCAGTACCATACTGTCTGATTACTATGGGTTTATAAATAATACAGTTTGAAATCAGGAACTGTAAAGCTTATAGTTTATGGTTGACATTATACAGATCTTTTTTTTTTTTTAAAGATTTATTTATTTATTTATTTATACAAGCACTGGGTACAGTCAGAAGCACGGGAGGGTGAGAGAATTCACCAGAGCCAGAGCGGGGAGCAGAGCAGGCAGAAGGACCGAAGTACACTGCTGAGGGGAGCAGCAGGCGGCAGGAGAGGTCTGCGCGCCATGTGGGACCCTCTCCAGTGGCCGGGGATCGAACTGGCGCTGCAGAGGCTGCGGGCAGCTTTCCAGCCCAGCGCTCAACCACTGCGCCACCAGGGGAGGCCCGACATTATACAGATCTTATAGCTGCTTGGTAAAATTTATTCCTTAGTATTTTATTCTTTTGACACAATTGTAAATGGTTTTGTTTTCTTAATTTCTATTTCTGATAGTTTCTTGTTAGTATATGGAACTGCAGCAAATGGTTGTATATTGATTTTACATTGTATATTGTATATTGATATTGATCTGAAACCTCACTGGATTTATTTAGTGGTTTTAATAGTTTTTGGGTTTTTTTGTGGCAGCGTTAGGGGTTTCTATATAGATCATATCATCAGCAAAAATATAGTTTTACTTTCTTCTTTCCAATTTGGATGCCTTTCTATCTTTTTCTTGCCTATTTGCTCTGACTAGTATTGCTGGTATTATGTTGAGTAAAAGTGTTTTGTTCCTGATCTTAGAGGAAAAGCTATCAATTTTACACCACTTAGTAAACTCAATGAGTGGGCTGATACAGATTTTTTTTTATTATGTTAAGGTCCATTTCCTCTAGACCCAGTTTTTGATATTCCACTACATTTGAATAATAACAGTGAGTACTTTTTATGTATGGTGCTAAACATTGATTTATGTTTTCCTGTTTAATCTTCCCCAAAATCTACAAAATACTTTCATACTTACTTTATAGATGAGGAAACTTATATGGCATTTGTGTATATGATCCAAAGCTGATGTCAGTGCTCTTAAATAAAATCATACAAACCAGATTTGTTATTTAAGTTGAGACCTGAGAGATTTTTGTTTAGCTTTGTTTCATGTTATTTCATACAGTTTTCTCGTCAATACAATGGGTAGTAGTAACCTAAACTCTCTGTAAGACAAGAACATTAATATTAATAATATCAATATTCTATGCTCCCTGTTGGTCTTACTCATTTACATAAGAAAAAGGAGTAAAGCAAAAGGTTCCACAGGGCAAAAACTCTTCTAAGTGAAAATCCTTTTGAAAGGCAATAGAACCTAATTTTTGTTTCATGATTTGTTTCAAGAGCCTTTGTTATTTAGAAAGCAAAAGTTAGGAGCAAAACTGAACGCCGTCTTGATATGCAATGACATATGCCCATATCTGCGTACTTTACAAAAACATGAATCTGGCCACCAATCTGGACGAAGAGGAAAATCTTTCAATGTTTTCTAGTCACTGCCTGAAGAGAGTTAAAATGCCCTAAGATTAGGAAACAGTGCAGAATTCTTTTAACTTTTGTGAGTAATGCAAGTTTTCTCTCAGGTTTTGATTTTATAAACTTGCTGTTCTTATTGGTTTGTATTTTCTCCACTCTACTGCCCAGTTCAGTTAACACTTCATCAAATCATCTGTTGATAATCAGGCATATTCAAAAGTTGCTATAGAACTGTGCTTTCCACTTCCAACTCAAGGGAACATAATAGGCTCATTTACTTTGAGGGTTATTTAATATTAAATGCAAATTAAAATTAAATCATTATTAACTATGTAGTGTTTAATACATTAATTAGAAATGCAAATAATTGTAATACTAAATATATTACAAAGCACAAATAACCTAACCCACTGCAAATCTGAAGAAGGGGTACAAAAATAATGCAAACTGAGTGTTTAAACTAACTTTAAATTAACGAGTTCCTTTTAATATTTAAGAAAAAACATACAGGGGACTCCCTGGTGGCACAAGGGGTTGAGGTCTCAGCACTACCCGGCTATCACCAGCCACTGCAGCATGAGTTTGGTCCCAGGCCAGGGAGCTACCCACATGGTGCCGCAGACCTCTCCTGTCTTGTGTGCTGCTCCCCTCAGCATTGTATTTCAAAAGATCTTCCTGTTCTGCTCCCCACTCTGTCTCTGGTGAATTCTCTCACCCTCCGCACTTCTGGCCTACACCCCAGTTCTTGTATGCATAGATAAATAAAAATAAAATCTTTTTTAAAAAAAGGAAAGAACATACAAAACCCTTTTGAAATAACTGGAAATGAATTATTCACAATTGGAGCTATTGATTTTGAGAATTTTTAAAATAAAATCTGTCTTCTTTCTATAGCAGTATACACTATATATCTCATATATATGAGCTATACTATATACCTTGTGTAAAATAGCTGTCGCATGTGATTGTCATAAACATCTTAGGGAGGGGTAGGTTTGCACTGCAGTTCTCATTTTAAAATTAATAAACTGGTAATACTTTCTTATAAAATTTTAATAGTATATATGATTTGATCAGAGAAATGAGACATTTTTGGGGAAACAGACCAAATAGAAAGATAAAAAATTAACTAAAGAAAAAAGACACAAAACTCCAGTTATTCACTTTTAGAACTTTATAATTACTAGGATCCATCTTGGCCAATTTCATTTGTTTGACTAAAATCAAATGTTGATTTAATCTTCAGGACATTTCATTTTCTGGGTGCACCTTCACCACTCCATAATTCCATCTAAAAGCAAATAGAACTTATTAATGACATCTTATAAAATAATTTCATGCTTGTTACACATCTTCTGTTACCTCAAGCAAATACATGTCATACATCTTAACACCTACATTGTTTAAAATTTTAATTGATGTTCAGTGAGCTTAACATAAATGAAAAATTTAAGTAAATTTGGAAAAGTATTTCTGATCATCAATGAAAATGTGCCATTTAGAAATTAGAAACATTTTCTGTTAGTTTACTATAAATTAAAAACAAAAACAACATATTCTGTGTTGTGTGATTCAACTTTATGACCGCTAGACTGGATTTATTATGATTGTTTCCTTAGTATGTGAACAGCTTTTTAAGTACTTAAATGGCAATTTGCATTTTAAATTACATTTCCCAGTAATAATAGCTACTAATGCAGTTCCTAAACTTAGTGTCTTGCTTGATTTTAAGAATGGTACCTTAAATCTCAAGAAAGAGATTTCATAACTCTGTTGGTGTATGTAGGAAATAAATTGTGGAAGATAGCATTTTCCAAGAAGACTTCACCAGTAGACCACATCCATCTCCCACATCGCACATCCCACAGTATGCCCCTCCTCTTGGATTTGTGCTGGTTTATGATTTCCCAGTGACTAATAAAATGCAACAAAAGTTATGTGCATAATGAAAGAATACTTTTTTTCCCCCTGGGTATAAGGAACTATTCATCATTTGTTTACTTTTCTCTCCACCACTGACCCTTGTGTCCTCGTGTCCCTTTCCCTCTCCACTCCATCTTTGCATCAGAGTCCTCATGTTTATTGATGTCTAGTAGGTTTTGAAATTGTTTTCAGTTATCAAATTGTCTGTCATATGAATGCCCAATATTTGTTTTAATCATTTTGACTTTGCTGCATATTTTTTTTTTCAAATTCCCTCATTTTGTTGAAAAAATGGCAACATTTCAACCTTTCTTGTGGATATGTGATATTCCATGGTATGTGTGTACCACATCTTTTTTATCCACTCATCCATTCAGTATATTTGGGCTGCTTCCTTAGCCTAGCTCTGTTGTAAGTAATGCTACTATAAATATTGTAAAACATGTTTTTTGTTATTTTTGTTGAAACATAAGGGGTTTTTTGCTGGGTAATATAGTATTTCTATTTTTTTTTAAGTTAAATCCAGTTTGCTTTCTGTAATGGTTTCTCCAGTTCACTTTCCCATCAATAGTGTAATAGGGCCCCTCTTTCTCTACATCCTTTCTAGTGCTTCTTAATGGAGGTGTTTTTGAAACGTGCCATTCTCATGGGTGTAATATAGTGTCTCAAGATAGTTTTAATCTGCATTTCTCTTATTAGGAATGAGGATGAACTTTTTTTCATGTCTTTTGGCCTTCTGGATATCCTTTGTAGTGAATTGTCTGTTCATATCTATTGCTCATTTGTTAGTTGGGTTATTTCATTTTTTTGTTGTTATTGAATTGCATGATTATATATATATGTATATATATTTGGTTATCAATCCCTTATCAGTTATATATTATGTCTCAGATTAATTGAATAATAATTGTGGTAGAAATGATGACTTTGAAAGGGGCTTTCTGAATTCTGATAAGATGGCAGTAGTATGAAAACCCCTGACTCACCTCCTCCAGACATGCACAACAAAACTAACAGAAATGAGTAGGTAAAACTCTAAGTGAACTTTGTTTGAAGTAATAACAGAGACAGTATACCCACAAGAGAAAGGAGTGACTGTGGTGCCGAGAGCCTCCTACAGCTATTTATTGGGCACACGCCAACATGAGGACTCCTGTGACCCTGCACTGCCCTGGTAAGGGGGTGCATAGGCAGGCACTAGAGAGAGAGGTTGCATTGCGAAAGAGTAACAAAGGTAAGGGCACACAATCAGGGCTACTGCCTTGAATCTGAGGCTTTTAACAGAGAACAGCAGTAGCCTGAATAAGGTCAAAGCACATGGACTTCCTTTTAGATGAGATTACTACTGAAGTCCAGGTCGAGATGTCTGAAATACCTGTGACCTCCCCACCCAGGTTGAGATATCTAAAACACCTGCCACCCCCTAAACCAGACTGAGATATCTCAAACACATGTCACCCCTCACAAAGTAACATTTTACAGTAGGAATTTCAAATTCTTGAGTCTAGTTGCAGGTGATCCTTTGATTCCTGTTGCCTCAGTCCTCTTTGAAACATACTATCCTTTGCTGGTTCCATTCCCTGAACGACATCAATAACTATAAAAAAAAAAGCTGAAAATACAGCCTTACTAAAACACATACAGAATCAAAAATAAGGACACAAAGAACATAGTACAAATGCTAGAATAAAAAAAAAAACACTGAAAAGAGTTCCAACTCAGTGCTGAGTTATGGAGCATGACAGAAGAGGAATTCAGGGCAACTGCCCTAGCAATGCTTATGAAACTTAAATAATAGAGGATATAAAACAATAACACAATAAAGATGATGAAAATATGAGTTAGCAATATCAGAAATAATGGAGTTAAGAAGCACTATGATAGCTGATTTTAAAATTACAATTGAGGGCTAAAATAGCTTACAAATAGAAACACTGAAGAGAATTAATGAACTTAAAGACACAATGCTAGAGAATGCAAGAATAGGACAAGATAGAAAAAAAAAAGAATTAGAAAAAATAACACTATAAGAACTCTCTGGGACAGCATAAAGAGAAATAACATCTGTATCACGGGGATCCCAGAAGAAAAAGAAAAAGACAAAGGCATAAAAACCCATTTAAAAAAATAATCACTTAAAACAATCTCACTCTGTGATTCAAGAGATCCAAAGATCTCCAAATAAAATAATAGCGAATACACATTCTCCAAGACACATAATGATAAAGTTGTCGAGAACCAATTACAAAGACAAAATACTAAAAATATCAAGAGAAAAAAGGATAACCTGTAAGGGAACACCAATCAGACTATCAGCAGATTTTTCAACAGAAGCATTTTAAGTATGAAGAGACTTCCACCCAGAACAGTCCATGTTCATGGGTGGGGAGAATCAATGTAATCAAAATAACTATCTTGGCTATAATGAGAAACAAATTTAATGCAATCCCCATCAAAATCCCAGCAATATTTTTCAAAGAAACTGGACAAAAATATTTAAATTTATATGAAACCACAAAAGGTCTCAAATTGTAAAATCAACCTTAAGAAAAAAGAAAGAAATGGAATATCAGGTTACCTTACTTCAAACTTTACTATAAAGTAACAGTATTAAAAACAATATGGTATTGACACAAAAATAGATATGTGGACCTATGAAACAAAACTAAAAAAAAAAAAAACAAACATGAATATACCAGCACCTTATCTATGGTAAAACATCTACAGCCATCAAATGGGTAAAAGACACTCTTTAATAAATGGTGCTGGGAAAGCTGGAAAGTCACACATTAAAGAGTACAGTTGAATTACTAATATCATGCACAAAAAATAAATTCCAAATGGATTAAAGATTTAGACACAAGACCTGCAACAATAAAATATATAGAAGAAAGTTCTGGCAATATATTTCACAGTATCAATAATAAAGATATTTTTGGTATCTCAACCCCTAAGGCAAGAGAATTAAAAATAAAAATAAAGAGTTGGGATTACCACAGGTAAAAACTTTCTATGCTATACAGCAAAAGAAAACACAAGATGATTAAATAAACAACCTACTGAATTGGAAAAATATTTATACAATATATATTTTCCCTGCCCATATTGCGCTACCCTCTACCACCACCGCTAACACTCCTTTTTGCAGGATGAATATTTAAAAAATCTTAAGCAAGGCATGATTTTTAGAAATTCAGCCACCTGGAACAAATTTCTAGTAACTCTCTACTTTATGGCTCTTCATATATTTCAAACCTCATAATATTCAGAGTATATACTCCTAGATTATATACTCTCATGAAGGTAAATTAAGATTGCTACTCTGAAAGCATTTTAATGAGTACATGGCTCCCTTCATCTGAATACACACAATTTCTTAGCTGCATGCAGTGCCTTCATATGTCTTAGGGGAGACCAACATTTAAAGTCAGAAGACCTGATCTTAATTCAATCAGTAACCACATGTGTGATTTTGGGAAAGCTGTTTATATTGTGATACAGCTTATATATTTATTTATTTTCAGTTTTAGTTATATATTTCTAAAAAAAGTTAAAAAGATAGTCTGTGGCTTTTTTTTTTTTGGTAGGTATTAACTGGGGTATGTGTAAATGGTTTGTAATCTGTGAAAAATGTATACAAACATAAGGCTTATTATTATCAAAATAAGAATAGTATTTATGCTTAGCTATACCAAATTTTATCTTCCTGTTTTTTGCTCACCATCACAACTCGTGGAGAACTTTCTTTAAAATATTACTCTATGGACCTCCCTGGTGGCTCAAGGGGTTACAGTACTATGAAGCTATCCGCATCCTCTGCAGCATGAGTTCAATCCCCAGCCCGCCAGGGAACTACCCACATGGCGCAGCAGACCTCTCCTGCCTCTTCCGCTGCTCCCCTCAGCAGTGTATTTCAGTCAATCTGCCTGTTCTCTTCCTCACTCTGTCTCTGGTGAGTCCTCTCACACCCTGAACCTCTGGCCTGTACCCCAGAGTTCTTATATGCATAAATAAATAAATATTTAAAAATAAAATTAAAAAAAATATTACTCTATCTGGTTTAGTAATTCAGTAAATATTTACTAAGTATTCTGTGCAAAACAGCATTATCAGTTCTCCTCAAAGCCTTAGAAAGTCTATAATACTTTAATCTTTGGTGATTTATAACTGCCCACAGCTGTGTCAGAGTCTTTAATCAAAAGGAGTGATTTTATTCAAGACTTAAGATATTGTTCTTTGTACCTGCTGATCTGGAACCCTGGGTCAGGCTGCCCAGAGCAACAGCAGCAGCAATAGGTACATCCAACTTCACTATCAGGGCTGATACAAGGCCACCTGTTCAGTTTCCTATTCCAAACTTCCAGCACTAATAATGAACCAAACAACTGGCAAAATAGAGGGACCTTTTAATTAGTGTTAATTAATTAATGAAGTGATAGTCTGGGACCCAGACAAGTGCAGTGTGGTAAGCAATTGGATCAGGAACTCAATTATGGAAGGGACTGCACTTTTTTCAAGGACTCCAGTGGCATAGACAGAGGAATAAGCTGCAACATTTGGACTTACCATGCCAGTGCACAATATAACCACATGGAAAAAAAAAATGAGAGAAGCTCACTTTTTATATTTTGCCTTTTGCTTAATTTCCACTCATACAATAACACCTGTAAAGTACAGCAACTTTAACTCTAAAACACTATAAATGGTGTTACAGAGAATTACAACATATTCTTCAGATAGGATATGGCAAAGATGGATTGCTGATGTTTCCTTATTTATAGATCATCTATACTTTGAGGGACTTTATAGCTAGTATTACATGCTTATTTTGTAGGAGAGGATTGAGTTTCAGTAGTTTTTCAGTGGGTTACTTAAGATTCACGGCAAATAAGCAGCCATACAGACTACATTTTCATATCTGGTGAATTTCCTCCACACCCTACTGATTAAACAATGAAGGAGTTAAGTAACTAAATCTCTCTGTCTTTCTCTCTCTCTCTCTCTCTCTCTCTCTCTCTCTCTCTCTCACTCACATACACACACACACACACACACACACTCACACACACTTAAATTGGAGTGTGAGAGAAACTAGGACCAATGTCACTTATGATCTGTTCACAGAAGTTTCTCTTTATAAATGGGAACTGGGTAGACCAGTTTTTTACTTCTGGTGTTTATTAAAAGCTGAAATTAACTGACTGAAATCTCTGAATGGATTCATTGTCATTATGCAAACCCAATCTTAGTTTCATGTAGTGTCCTAAGATTCCATCAACATCTCCAGGAATATGGGATCTTGTAGGATTCCCTTAGGAATGAGGGGTTGAGCACAGAATTAACAAAGAAAAATGAAAGTCATCATGGTATATTTTCCAAAAGAGGTAGCTCCTTAGGGGTTAAGATTTATGTAGAGAAAGGATGAGACATGAAATAGAGAATGCGGGATAACATATAAAATAAACAGAAGCTAAAAATACAGAAACTAAGTAGTGTGAGGAAGATACTGGGCAATAGTCTTGCCTGGAGTGGGAGGATGATATATGGAGAATTAGTAGAATAAGGTGTGAAAAGGTCCTTGATACGTTGTTTTGACACTATCTGGATATGCTAATTGAAAAAGCCACCTCTACTACTACTTGCACAGCAAAGTAATCCCAGGATGCAAACAATGTGGAGACATTTTATATTTGTAACATCTTGTGGCGCAAGTTTCAAAGTTCAATGCACACCCCCCCCAGGCATGGGGTTGGTTAGGACTAATTAACACTAGCTCTGTTATACAAAACAAGAGAGCAAACTTGCTCACACTTCACGGAGTTTTTGTTGTTTGTTTGCTTTATATAAATCACTCTCTAAAATTAAAGCAAGTTCTTAATTTGAATTATTCTTGTCTATATATTCTGTTCACTTACTAGCATTCACATTTACTAAGCACATTCACATACACTGTTTTGACTTTCATCAACCTATGAGTTAGGATTTTGTTACTCACATCTCACAGATGGATAAAGCTGAGTCTTGAGAAGTTCAGTCAATTGCCTGAGACTACTTAGCATGCAGATGTCAGTCTTAAATCTCAGACCCAGCTTCTGAATATAAGTCAGAGTTCCCTTTCTCTTGACTGAACCATTACAAGGAATAATGAGGGGCACCTCTTGGAATAGGTTTACTGTGGAACAAAAAGTCTTCCTGGCAGAAGATATTTCTGCTTAGGTGATAGAAATAGTTACTAGCATCTGTGAAGAGTTAAGTATTAGACCAGAACCTTCTTCTCTGAAGGACACTTAATTTGTCTGACTGCTCACAGAGAAATCTGAAATAAACATCAGGACTATGGGTCTTGTGACTACAAAGCTTACTTATATAGGAATTTGGGATTTTGATGATTCTCTAAGTGGATTAAAATGGAAATATGAAGCATTGGTTTAGTATAAAGTACAGAGCCTTTGACCTTTCTATTTACTGGTTAAGATGAATTATATAAGCAGCAAAATTTTAGATTTTAATTGTCTTTGTAGGATAATTCCACCTTTGCATTTAATCTTCAGAAATTGCTCTGTTGCCTATAATTTTATGATTTTTGAGAGAGACACTTATTAAAATATCCACTGCTATTTTTTTATTTTAGTGCTTTAGTTTCATTTTCAATTTTAATAAATTGATATTTTTGAGTGTTGTACTAGAGTCATTTAGTCCACTACAGTATCAATGCAAAATGTGAGAGGCTTTTGCTTTATTTATTCATACACATCTTTGTTTACTTTTTTATGCTTTCTGATACATTTTTGTTTTTTTGTTCTGTGTCTTTCCACTTTGCCTTTTGGGGTTGAACCTTCATTAAAACATTTAGTATCTACTATTGTGTAGCTAAAACCCAGAACACATAGTATGAACTTTATGGGAACATTTATTTTTCAGTTTGAATAATCATCCCAAATAATTGAACTACTATGTAGGAAGGCAAGTTGCCAAAAATTTTCTAACTAATTAACAATGATTAAAAAAAAATTGAGCCGCGAGCCTCCCCGGTGGTGCAGCAGTTGAGCGCTGGGTTGCGAAGCTGCCCGCGGCCTCTGAGGCGCCGGTTCGATCCCCAGCTGCTCGCCGGCCACCAGAAGAGGGTCCCACATGGCGTGCAGACCTCTCCTGCCGCCCGCTGCTCCCCTCAGCAGTGTACTTCGGTCCTTCTGCCTGCTCTGCTCCCCGCTCTGGCTCTGGTGAATTCTCTCACCCTCCCGCGCTTCTGACTGTACCCAGTACATGTATAAATAAAAACAAAAACAATAAATAAATAAATAAATAAATAAAACATGCCTTTATTTAAAAAAAAAAAAAAATATATATATATATATATATAAAAATTGAGCCGGGTCTCCCCAGTGGCGCAGCGGTTGAGCTCTAGGTTGCGAAGCTACCCGCAGCCTCTGTAGCGCCAGTTCGAACCCCGGCTGCTCCCCGGCCACTGGAGGAGAGTGCCACTTGGCATGCAGACCTCTCCTGCCGCCCGCTGCTCCCCTCAGCAGTGTACTTCGGTCCTTCTGCCTGCTCTGCTCCCCGCTCTGGCTCTGGTGAATTCTCTCACCCTCCCACGCTTCTGACTATACCCAGTGCTTGTATAAATAAATAAATAAATCTTAAAAAAAAAAAATTGAACCTATTTCCTTCTACTCCACTCCTCCCTGCAAAATCCAACAGCTAATGTTCATTTTAGGAAGCACATTTGAAAGATTACATAAATTTGTCCTTTTGATTAGTCAAAAGATGTTCTAGAATGAGACATTTCAAAAATGGTTCAATTACAAAAAGTGGAAATAACATGGAGTAAAAATTCAAAATTTACTGTAAGTTTGCCTCTTTCAAAATTCACTATATATTTTAAATGGATTTTTAAAAAGAAATTCATTGTTAGTTCACTAAGCAAGGGTTGTCCAATCACATTTCTAACATGCTCAATTACCAAGTTTGCTTTTTAATAGCCTCCTCAAAGCAGGTTTTCCTCAGAACTTATTACTTCAAAGAATTAGAAGTTACTAGACAGAAAACTTACTAAGAAAACAAAATGGTCATTTTATAACTTTAACGTGCCAATAAATTAGTAGCAAATAGGGACCTCCCCGGTGGCGGCGCAGCAGTTGAGTGCTGGCTTGCAAAGCTGCCCGCAGCCTCTGCAGCGCCGGTTCGATCCTGGCCACTGGGTGAAGGTCCCACATGGTGCGCAGACCTTGCCTGCCGCCCGCTGCTCCCCTCAGCAGTGTATCGTCAGTCTGCCTGTTCTGTTTCCCGCTCTGGCTCTGGTGAATTCTCTCACCCTCCCGCGCTTCTGACATACCCAGTGCTTGTGTAAATAAATAAATAAATCTTAAAAAAAAAAATTGTAGCAAATAAAGTAGCAAACACTGCTGCTGAACAGGTATGTAGCACTTATTCAGTCTCAGAAACGTAACTCTTAAGTTAAATCCAAAAAGTTTCTGTCAGTTTTCGTTTTTTTTTTTAATTCTCAGAGTGATATTTACAAAACATTGAAAGAAAACTGGCTATTAGACAGTGGCACTATAATTTTAAATCACATAGTTCCACTTGGAGAAATAAGATGCTCTGTGGTTGTAATTTTGACACTGGTTAGATATATAAGGTTGGTGGTATCCTGCATTTATAGAGTATATGTTAATTTATAAATATGACTTTAGTATACTGCATTTATAGTACATATTTTAATTTAAAAATATTGCTTTGATATTAGCAATAATCTTAAGAGGTGTGCAGACAGCACACACTATTAATCCCAGTTTTGAGATGAGAGAAATTGAGATTAAAAGGTCTGAACAATTTACTAAAGAACAGATACTAGAGGAAGTTCCAAGACTCTAAACTTTTATTCTATGTTATTTCTACTTTTTGTAATTGAACCGTTTTTAAAATTGCTCATTCTAGAACATCTTTTGACTAATCAAAAGGACAAATTCATGTAATCTCTCAAATGTGCTTCCTACAGTGAATATTAGCTGTTGGATTTTTCAGGGAGTTGTGGAGTAGGAGGAAATAGGCTCAAATTTTTTATCATTGTTAATTAGTTAGAAAATTTTTGGCAACTTGCCTTCCTACAGAGTAGTTTAATTATTTGTGCTAATTATTCAAACTGAGAAATAATGTTCCCATAAAGTTCATACTATGTGTTCTGGGTTTTAGCTACACAATAGTAGATACTAAATGTTTTAATGAAGGTTTAATCCAAGCAGATTTGGCAACACATTTCTGAACCAATTATCCCTGACCATGCCCTATCATCCATCTGTCAAAGTGTCACTAGGTCTGTATCACTTCAGAAAATGTCAGAGAAATATTTCAGTGGTAACAAATCGATAAAGTCCACTTGAAATGTAATTATGGGCAAATAAAGATACCTATTTTGTGGTCAAACTTCATTATCAAAGCAGTTAATACTATGCCGAAAAACCCCAAAACTTACAAACTTAGAAGATTCTACCTTCTGGATTCTATCTGATTTTAAAAGAAATTTCAGTAGTATTAAAAGTCAATAACTCAGACTTAATGGAATTGAGAAAGGGAATGTGGGAAGAGTTCTAGCCTAGGAAATTGTCCTCATTCAGTCAGAAATAGAGCGCTCTCAATCTAAAAAGGATATTTGTTTCTAGTCAGGTGGGAGAGATTTTGTTGTTCTGTTGCTTGAGACTCTCCCAATGCCAACTAGTCCAACTGCCATCACTGCCTCCAGAGAAAAGCTTTAATATCTTTCACCTGTATGGAGAAGCAAAAAAATCATACCTTTTTGATCAATTATCTAGTATGCCATGCTCCCAGACCAGTGGGATCCACATACTCTCTGTTCTCTTTATGCCAGAAAAGGTCTTTATTCATAAACAACATGTTCCAGGAAGCTTCATACACCTGATATCAACAAAGCACCTCTCAGAACCTCAGAAGCTGGTGACTAAATGGTGTTTGGTCTGTTTCTTTCATTGTCATTTATGGACGACCATTATATGAAGAAAATTAAAGCTTAAAAAAGCAAGATGGTCAATTCTGCCAGTATTGCATTGATAAAAACTGTGCTACTGATTCCCATTTGCCTCACAGTTCATCCAGGATATTTGTCTATTTCATCTCAGTGTAAACTCATATTTGGTGTTTTGAAGTACAAATTGTGCTTCACATCTAGAACAGGCAGAACAGCATTAATGGCTAAAAGCAAGGACTTTGGAGTGGACTGCCTGAGTTTGGATCCTAACCCCACAACATACTAGTTGTATGACCCTGGGCAAATTCCTTAACATCTGTGCTTCAAATTTCCTATGTATAAATGGAGATGATAATCTATCTACTAAATAGGAATTGTTTGAGAATTAAAAGGATTATTATATGTTAAACTCTTGGAATAGTGCATGACACAAGGGAAAGCTCAACATAGACATGTTACTCTTATCAGTTCAGATGCCCAGCCATGCTAGTGAGACTATGTTCACTGTCAGAGAGATAATGTTTCTCCTTTACCTTACTGCTTCTCATGAATAGTGGCCACAAAAATTATAAATGAAAGGTTACTTCGACTCCTCATTTTAAGAAATCTATCTGAAAGTGAAAGGATCCAGGTTTTAATTCATGTTTGCTCTTAACTTGCTATGACCTTGGGAAGTTGCCTTTTTGTCTCAGTTTTTTGAGCTGTAAAAATAAGGAAATTTTGCAAAACCTATAGAGATTTGCCATGCTACAATTACTTAGCCTTTGAGGGGTAAAAGGAAAATCTGAATGATTGGTAAACCAGAAACAATTTTTTATAGTAGAACTGGGATGTAGACCAGAGGAGTGGGGGATTAGAGGATTCACCAGAGACAATGCAGGGAGTAGAACAGGCAGATTTGCTGAAATATACTACTAAGGGGAGCTGTGGGCAAGACAGGAGAGGTCTGCTGCTCCACATGTGGAATAGCGCCCTAGCCAGGGGTCGATCTCAGGGTATAGTGGTAATAGTGCTGAGATTTAACCCCTAGGCTACCAGGGAGGCCCATGGAAACAATTTATTCAGTGAACATTTATGTGCCACATATGGTTATGGATTCTGTCAGTAGTTATAGACTTAAACAAGCAGGACAAGAATGGTGCTCTCCTGGAAATTTACATTATAGAGAAAAGAACACATCGGTCAATAATAGACTAACGGATATAAACAGGAATATTTCAGGAAATTAACACAGGATGGAGGGATACGTAGGGTTACTTTAGTTTGGGTAGTCAGGAAAGTTGTCTTTAAGAAGAGCACAAGATTAAGGCAATTTATGTGAAGTCTTGGGGGAGGAAAACTCTAAGCTGAAAGAACAAAATTTCAACCCCTAATGCAAGAATTTGTTTATAATATTTAGGAACAAAAGGAAGACAAAGAATATAGAGAATGGAAAGAGATGAGGTAGGATAGACTCCTGTAATCTTTGAAGCCAAGGTAAGGAGTTAAGATTTAATACTAAATGTGATGGAAGCTACTGGGCATTTTTAAACCAGGGCGGGGCTGGCGGGGAGGGTGATTACTTACTCTGATTGGTGTCTTATAGTGTATATTGCATAGCACATTTATTTTTAAATGAGAATTGTTTTCAGAAACCTCACTAAAGGAAGCATTCTTAATTTCCTAACCAGAGGAATGAATTTACTTTATTAATTCATTGATTATTCTTTTCTTTTATTTACTTCATTAATTCTGAGTTCTTGTCTCAATTTAGCTCTTAATTGAGAGGGCATTTGGGCAAACCATATAATTCTTAATTACCTCCTTTAGTATTAGAAAAATAAGAATGAAAGTATTTTCTAATCCTAAATTTGGAGATATGAATAGAAGAACTAAAATTATGACTGTGAAACATTTTGGGTTGTTTTCAGGATAATGTGTCTTGTATATTTCTTATTCAGTGTTTTAAATGTTGCATAATCCTATGGGAAATTTGGGGGGAAAAAGGCAAGGATAGGACATAGAGCCATCTGCTATAGCTGGGCATTAAAAATAGAAACTGAACAGCTACTGACCAAGTAGCTGCATTTCAATCTTGAAAGACACTTCACACTTTTGTAAAATGTGAATAATAATAATGATGTTAATACTCAACTCAGAGTTATTATGGCTTTTAAATGAAAAAATACCCATATAAAGTACTTAGGATTCAACCTCGTACTTAGTAAGTACCAGTTTAAACCACTTCTTTGGATTCTCCAACATGCAAGCTCCCCACTTCGGGAGACTCCCATAATGCTATATTTATAGATGCCCTGCTATCCATTGGGGAAGCTGGGAACACTTTTCTCTCTACTTATTGGCATCCAAGTACATGTGACCTAATCTGGACCAATCTAAATTAATATGGTACAAAGATGGTGTTGTTACTAGATTTGATTCATGTTCAGGCTATTAATGTTATTTGAGAGATTTTGTGATCTCTTCCATCACCATGACTATTTCTGCCTAAAAGTACATATACTTGCCTATATTTTCCAAGTTTAGTCCTCCAATCTCCCATTGATCCTGTGAATCCCTATCATCCCATCAATTCATTCCCCTTGGCTTTCAATAGCCAGTCAGTTTTGTCTAATTGCAGTAAATCATTCCTAATGAATATAGGCTAAAACTTTCACTCTGGCTCTCACTCAAGCACCTTTCTCTCTTATACTGCATTTCATCTTCTAATATGGTTGTGAGTTGATAGAGGACAGCCAATGATACTACCAGAGCTGCCCAGTCTTGCCCAGCTAATACTACAAAATGGCTCAAAATGTTGTACAGTAGAAAGAACTTTCACTAAATCCTCTTTCACCAAAAAGCATAAAGACAAACCCCTCTCACCTTCATATTCCCACCACACATGGTTAGGACATCAAGTGGTAGCATTGGCCACACTTCGTTTTGCATCAGGATTATTTATTTAAGTATACGTCTATTTTTCCTCTGCATTATTAACTTCTAGAAAGCAGGAGTTCATATTATTCACTCTTAAATTAGTATTTGATGTACATTTAATTCAATGTAATCTCCTTGAAAAATTAAAACATTGTGTTTAATAGCTAAAAGTCCCTCTGACAATTTTTTTAAATCATGCCCCCCACCCCCCGCCACCTTAGTCCCTGAAGTAAAATGGAGTCATCAGGTTGGTGTATGGCCATAAGGGACGGTTGGCACACTGTCATCAAAATAACTCCTCCCTAATGTGAATAACTTGCAAGTACATTAGAAGGACCTACTTTGCAGGGCATTATTTCAGTGCTTATGCTATACAGCTGATAATTATGGAGAAAATATATAATGTTGGATGTGTTTATATAGACTGCCCTGCTGGATATGTCACATTGTATAGTTTTTCTTTAGCATCATGTTTTGGAGGTCTTTCCACGTACAAATCTACCTAATCCTGTACAAATGATGGATGATTTTTCCTTGAATGAAATCTCATAATTCATTTTTTAAGATTTATTTATTTATGCATACAAGAACTGGGGTAGAGGCCAGAGGTATGGGGGTTGAGAGGATTCACCGAGACAGTGTGAGGAACAGAACAGGCAGTCTGACTGAAATACACTGCTGAGGAGAGCAGCGGGTGAGACAGGAGAGGTCTGCCGCAACATGTGGGTAGCTCCCTGGCTGGGGATTGAATTCTGCTGCACAGATTCAGATAGCTGCACAGTGCTGTGCTTAACCCCTTGAGCCACCAGGGAGGCCCTCATAATTCATTTTGCAGTCTCTTATTGATAGGCATGTAGGTTACTTCTGAATTCTCACTGTTATGAACAGTACTTCAGTGAACATTTTTATAGCTTTACATTTCCCCCTGGGTTCAACTCAACCATATTAGAAGGTGTATACTTTGTAAACTGGATAAGATAAGAATCACTTTCTCATTCATTTTGTGTCACCCTTACATTGTCTAGTACAA
Organism: Talpa occidentalis; assembly: GCF_014898055.3. NCBI lineage: Eukaryota > Metazoa > Chordata > Mammalia > Eulipotyphla > Talpidae > Talpa > Talpa occidentalis. The sequence continues at coordinate 90,589,971 of NW_023602073.1, forward strand.
AATGTGGCTTCAGTAAACCCTTAGTAGATAGTTTTTAGACTGGTTTGAATGATTCTGGCTCATACCATTCTTTGCAGCTTACATTCTCTGAATTGGAACCCAGTGTAGAGACAAAATAAACTGACATCCATACTGCCTGTGCTAAGAACAAAGGCACCTCCTCATTTCTAGAGAAATCTGCATGTATAGACTAGAGGACATGATCAGGTTCAAGATTAATCATCATTCTTAAAAGAACTTATTAAAACGGGTAGAAAAGCAAGATTCAAATTAGTCTCAAAAAGGTATGGCTTCCATAGAAGCAGTAGGAACCATTTCTTTTTTACAGCATCTAAATTTATGAACATCTTCTTTTCTTCAGCCTAAATGCAAAATGAGAAAATTAGTTTCTATTGTGAATACTAAATGATATGTATGTAGTGTCTATCAGCTACACAGCTCCATATACTTTGTGACTTCATTTATAAATGGTAATAACAAGTACTGAATGATGAATTATTTCTCACAGGATAGTTGATTTCACCCCTACCCCCTTGTGTCACAATTCAATGTATCACCCTGAATGAGGAGGCTGACCTGTGGAGAGGAAACCACAAAAAAAGACAAATCAATGCAAAGCTCTGTGATCCAAAGCTAAGGTCACTTTTAATGGAATAAAAGGCACTGCACGGCTTTAGTTATTATACCACAATTACATGCCACTATGCCCTTAACTGTAACTAGAGCACAATAATATACATCCTGGGATATTTTCTTTAAGTGGCACTGAAAGCTGGGGTGTGGGGGAAGGGTCAAAAAGAAATGTTTTTGTAAGTAAAATGCAACATTGATTTTAAAAAGCCATTTTGTTTTTTCATCACAATTTTCAATTTTACTTTGCTTGCCCCACCTGTGTTCATCAACATGTACAAAGTAGCTGTCCCCTAAATAGTGTTGATATTAATAAGCTTATTACTGTAGGGTTTCAGAAAGTTAGCAATCATGAGGCTATTCCCTATTTTAGAGTTATGTAGTTTGACAATGAGCTTTTTGATATCAGAGATCATATATACACTTCTCAGGAGGGACAACAGGAGTAATATTAATGGAACTGCATCATCCTTTATTCACGGTGTGCCACTTTTGGGAGCAGGTGAGAGCACTGTGCAAAAAGTTCTCCAAGTGCTTTAGGCCCTGGAGATTTTCTAGTTCTGCAATTATATGTAGCCTTCATTAAACACTTCCTTGAAGTGACTAGAGTCCCCAACTTGAAAAGCAGTAAAGTATCAAGATTTTTTATAACAAATCATAAAAGATAAGTAAATATGTTCCTTACCTGTGAGGTCATTTTCATGAATATAATTTCTGTGCATTGGCATGGAGCTTTGTGTTCATCTTTTGTTCCAAGTTATTTGTTTCTGTCTGCATTTCTAAAACTAAATATAATTGATGCTATAAGGTAGAAAAGCATTCATGAAAAGATACTTCTCATAAGTAAACTTACTTACTCCATATGTGAACAAAAGGTTTCCATTGAACCAGAAGACAGAGTTTTCAAAAATCACATACTTTTTCTAAGTGAGGAAATAATATGATTCTGCTCAGGTGATAAGAAATTGATTAACTGAAGTATTTTGGGAATATGTTATTGTGAATCCTTTTATAATTATTTGCTGAATGAGGAGAGGAGGGAAAAAATACTGGACATAATTAAGGTTAAGAGGACTGGAGCAGAGAATGTGAAAGAGATCACAATAAAGTGAAAAAAAAAAGTGTGTAGAAACATGAGTTTAAATGGTCCCTATTTGGGAGAAAATGAGGAAATGGGGGGGGAGGAAATTTTTACTAAGTTTAAGGAAAGGGTATTTTAATTTTTGCTTCTATTTGTTTAACACCATAGTCACTAAGTATTCATTTAGTGACTCTAGTTTCTTTCATTAAAATATAATTAGTAAAATATGTCTGCTTTTCTCTTAAAAATATAATTACTAAATCACAATAGAATGTTTTGTATCTTAAGAGAATTATGCAGAATGAAAAATGTCAGTCAGAAATGGTTGCATATTATCTGATTGTATTATATGATATTCTTGAAATGACAAAGAAATGGAGAACAGTTCAGTGATTTCCAGGGATTAGAATTAGAGGGAAATGTGATTTAGTGCGTTAACATGGGTTTTCTTTGTGATGCTGAGATAGGTCTCTGTCCTGACTGTAGTGATGGTCACATGAATCAATACATGTTTAAAAGTTCATAGCAGTACATCCAAATACACACACATGCACACACAAGTACATGTGAAAATTAAATCCTAATAAGGTATACAGTTTAGTTAACAAATGCTCAGTTTCCTGCTTTGAACAATAATGTACTGTGATTATATAAGGTGTTATCATTGAAGAAAACTATATGAAGAGTACATGAGAACTCTGTGTAAAATACTTTAAAATAAAATAGAATAAAAAATACTATCATACCTTCTACTCTAAGGAAATAGTTTCACTTGTTTGGAACTGTTTCTATCACATGGCATATTTTCCCATTCCAGTTCTGACTTAATACTTTCTCTAGCCTTCCTTTCCCCCCTCCCACCCCCATTCTCTTTCCCCTCTACTTTGAAACATTTCATTCCTCTTGTATGCACCATAATATTCAACTTTGTAGTTAATATACTTTTGTCTTATCGCTCTACTGGATTTTAAAGTTTTCGAAGACAGAGATGATATCATTTGCATTTGAGTACGATCTGAAAGTTTTCCATTTACATTGAATGTGAAAAATACTGCCTCTAAAAACAAACAGAACCAAAAACAAAAATTCTATCTCCAGCATAGTTTATATTCAATAATATTTAATTAATTTCATTTTAAAAATTTCGTGTGGTTGTAAGAAAACAAAAGGGGTGAAATATTTGCTGTACTGCTTTGGTGATATTCTTAGCTGCCCTGAGCATATAAAGTTAAAAGTATTGAAATACACATAAAATATTTAGCACATTGTATTGATAAAGTTCTCAATAATAATATTTACTAGATTACACTAAGATCCACTCTTTGAATGGAAGAAGAAATAAAGTAATATTTTCCATATGAAAGTTCATATAATCTCTCTCTAGATTTTTGAACTGTTGATGTTTTAAAGAGACTTACTGTACAGATTGAATTTTGATGATGAGTATTGGTACCTTCTTGCTATAACCACTCCAAAAATCACAATAAGAGTATCAAATTACCAAATATCTAAATGCTGTGCTGTAATTGTATGAATTTCTTGAGGCACAACATCAGAATGATCCTGTTTAAAACTTTTCAATGCATACAACCTGTTTAAGAGGGATTTTGCAGGAAGTCAAGAAAGTAAAAGTTTCCTAATGCTTCCCAAACCTTGTAGTATTAGAATAGATGTAAAAGTTTCATGCTGTCATCTTCTTACATACTTAAGAAATTGTCCCTCAACATGGATGGGCCTTCATAGCATTATGCTAAGTGAAATAAGTCAGAGAAAGAAAAATACTGTGTCAAATACTTATATGTGGATTTTAAAAAAAACTCAGAAAAAGTGATTATCAGATTTATTACCAGGAGCAGAGAGGCTAGGAGGGGAAATTGGAAAAATGTGGTCAAAGGGTGTAAACTTCCAGATATAAGTAAGTACTACTGAGGTAATACACAATGGACTAACTATGTACAATATTGCTGTTTGATACATAGAAAAGTTGTTTAAAACTTAATTCTAAGAGTTATCATAGGGAGAAAGTTTTTTCCCATTTTTTTCTTTTTTTACTATATCTGCATGAAAAGATAGTTGTTAGCTGAATCTATTATAGTTATAGTTTCACAGTATATGTAAATCAACCTATCATGTACACCTTTAATTTAATTAATGATATATGTCAATTATTTCCCAGTAAAACTGGGAATTCAAAGAAATTGTGCCTTATACTTTGCTATTTTGATGGATTGAAGAGACAAGGAATATTCTCTTATTTATAGTTAAAATAAAAAGCAATTGTTTTCTCACATAAGGAAAAAAAGGCAATTTTATATAATATTTTTCTATCAGAAGGCTTTTCAACAAAAATGACATGAAGTCTTATAAGCAGTATCTCATATAACTGCATGGGAATTGATCCCCTTTATATTCAACAACTGAGCAGCTAAGAGCCATAATTTTATTGGACCTCTTTCTCACAGTATGTGTGAATAAAATTGAGCTATGTTTGTAAGTTATTGTCAGGGACAAATCCAACCATATTTAAAAAATCGATGCTATAAAGATTAAAAAGTTCTCTACAATCTGGCTTCCTTTCATGCTGCATGCTGAGTTCCTTTTAAGAAACATAGCAGAGTAAAGAATGGACATAAAAATCTGGGTTCTTCTACTTGACATTCTGGAGGTCTTGACTTTTTCTGACTGCTTTGTCTTGGAGAGCAGTAACATTTCTGGAAATGACAACTTGAGGTCAGTGGTTTATGACTTTGCTTCCTTTGCTAGCTGATATAAAATGCCACTGGGTACACAGTATGAAATGTTTGCCTGAGATAGGAAACCAAAAATTCTACACTATGGGTCTTGTTAATATCAGCTATAAAGCAAAATTATTCTTGGTTAGATGACATGATATTAGTCATACATTTACTTTTGCATTTTCCTATTGTTTACATGATTTACTGGTTATTCATTCAAGATACTTACATATTATCACTGAAGAATTAGATACCAAGTTTTTTGTAAAATATTATTTCTCACTTGATTAATATAATTGTGAGAAGATGTAGGGAAATTGAAAACAATATTTGTCATGGGTATTTCCCAGTCTGGTTATACTTTCCACCTAATTCCTCCTGATCTCTCTGGACTCAACATTACCAGATTTCCTTGTGCTCTGATTTCTGATTGGGTTTGGCTTATGGTAGGCAGCATCTGGAGGTTAGAAGAAAAATAGAGAGAAATTTTAATACTTATTTCATTTCTGCCAGATTTGAGTTTATAGTGGCTCTGTGCGCTTCAAACCTCCGATCAGGAAATTCTCTCTGATTGCTGCAGCTCTCACCAGATTCTGGTAACTGTTTTTCCCATAACATTTTAGACAGACTGTCATTTTTGTCAGTTATTCCACTTGGATGGGTCACCTATTTCCTGTCAGGATCCTGACTGGCAGTATAGCAATGATCACTCTCAAAGCCCTTACCTCAGGTTCTCTGCTTTATCTTCTCCACATAAACTCTCCACCTTGCTGCTATCATGCGATGATACTCACCTCTACTCTAAGGATGTAAGACAACTCACCCTCTCACCTGTCCAATCATATATCATGAAGTTTACATTATTCTGCCTATAATACCTTCTTACTGTACCTACCTACTCTCACTTAGCTGTTATGTATCAGATGACTGCAGCAAATTCTCATTCTCCTTTCTCATTCAGTATTTATTTATGCCTCCTGAAATCTTTATTCACACCACTAGTGTGAATGTTGTTCTCATTGCTAAATTTTGAGTCTAATCAGGATATTGATTTTATTTTTATAGTCATAATAAAATTATCTCAATCTTTGGGATAGGCAGTTATAATTTTATGAACTTGTGCAAGACGAGTAGCCTCAGTGTGTTTATTTTTGTTTCTTTACCTGTAAAATAGAGGGGGAATTATTGTTATCTACCTCACAGAGCTATTGTAAACGATAAATCAGATTGTAAACCTAAAGTACTTAGAACAGTGCCTGGGCTGTTATTTTTACTGCTAGACCCATCATACTTCAGCAAGAGTATGCTAGAGATGATACATTTAATTGTTAATATTTTTAGAAATTTAATGAGTCAATTGTCAAATATACCTATAATTAAAAATTAAATTTTATAAATTTATAATTCAATAACCTATATATATATATCACATTCCAATTATTTTACTCTATTTTAATATTGTCCGTGCTCTTGAAGTCATTCAACTTCATTGGATCAGAATGGTAAAAATACTATACAATGGTGTGCATCTCTTCCCAGTTTCATTTTAGTGATGTTGTGTTAAAACCTGAAAATGGTCATGGTGGCAAAGTTTCACCACAGAAAGTAACTGATACTACAACCAGGGTTTGGTTTATTGTTTCGGGGTTTGGTTGATTGTTTAGATTAAGGAAAGTGAAAGTGGTGAGAAAATGTTAATAATGCAAATTAAATTTAATGATGTGCCCAGTGCTGAAAATGAAAGGAGTTTCAATTTCATTAATATAACTTTTGTACAAGAGTTACAGCTAGTTCAACAATAAATCATACACTGGATTAAGTGATAAAATATATTGGGAAAGAGCAGGTTGGGATGTAACTTCGTTTGTCAAATCATGGCTGAATGGCATACAAAAGTTCTGCAAAAAATGAAAGCATTCTGTGAGACTCAGTTGGATATGTGGAATATAAAAAAAATTGTATATTTTTCATTATTTATAAAATGTGTGCTACACATCCTTTATATGTGAAAATTTATAATAAATATATATGTATGTACATATATGTAAACATACTATTTTTTCTAAGAGCTTTTTTGTGAATATCATCACACCATTCCTTTCAGATTGTTTTACCAAACAAAGGATAAAATAAAAGAAAAAATTGCTTTACTAAGGTTGTAATTAGTGGTGAAGGGTATGGATGAAAAGGAAAAATAGGTATCACCTTAGGTCAACCTTAGATTCACTCAAATGAGTACATATTTGTAATTAGCTATAGTTGAGCTACCACAAACTCAGAACCTAAAATGATGAAGTTTTTTGTCACTATGGCCTAACTGGTTAAGGATGTCTTCAATTCTAACAATGATCTGGCTCTTGACTGGGGTGACAAGGTAACTGGACCACATGACTTCATCTACCCAAGGAGCTCCAGCTTATTTTCATCCCATCTGGGTGAGAGTAACACAAATCCTCTTGAAGCACAGGCTCAAAGTAGCATAAACATACATCGTTCTCATTCTGTTGGCGCAAGCAAATCACAAATCCAGCTCAGATTCAGGAGGTAGAGAAATAAATTCTACTTCTTAATTAGAGCCTGTAAAGTTTCATTACCAAAGGTGTGACTATAGAGTGGCATGAACAATTGAGGTTGTCAGTCTACCAAAATGTTTTCTGCCATCTATACATATTCATCCAGAAGAGAACTGAGATCTGGTTTACCTTGTTTAAGTAAACTGTAAATAGAATCTGGCCAAACATTTTCTGAATGTTAGCAATTTAGCAGACCTGTTTATGAAAGGATAAAAGAGTTAAAATTTATATCCATGGTTCCTTCTTTCTTACAAAAGAATTCCATATAAGGAAGAATAATTCAAGTTGTAGAGAAGAAACTTAGTAGAATTAAAGAAACCAAATAAAATTTAACATCTCAAACATCAAAAATAAAAAATAAAAGCTCAAATGCAGTGAATTTACAAAGGATAAAAAAATACACTCAAAATAAATATATATCAAGGAAAAAAAAGAAGGGGAAAAATGGGACACTTCACTTCCAGACAGAGGCAAAAGTTGTAGGAAACAGCTGCATTGTGAAACCATATTTTCTATTTCTTAAATTCCCTTACCAAAATTTATGATTATTTATTTTCTGAATGACTGTTTTGGTGACTCCTGTTTCCTTATCACCTAACTTAATGTGTGACACTGCAAATACTTAAATGCTGAATTAATGCCTATATGAATGAGATGACAAGTTTTTATAAAAAAAAATGAAAACTACATGTACATTTCTATAACATTTTCCTTTTAATAATCACTTTTTGCATAGTCTTCAAAAGTAAAACAGTAGAATGGACCCTTCCTAAATATTGGAAAACATTTGGAGCCATAATTCTCTGCTTTTGAAGGCTTCAGAGGAATCCCAGAATCATGCTATCAATAATTTCTTCAAGCTAATCCTGTTCCTTTGGTACAACAGTGTAATCCTTATAAATAATGCCAATACATATGCTTATAATGCTATATTGAAGATCACATTCACCAATTTGACTTCTATATTAGTGGCTATTTAAGAAATAATTATTTAAGAAATTATGTAAAATAATCCTGCCCACTGATTCAGAACTGAATTAAGGAAGAAAAGAGAAAGGAGGATATTTAACATTCATTGAGTAATTAAATGTCAGATTCTGTGGGAGAGATGGCAAATACATTATCCCATCTCATTCTCTAAAAGAATTCTTCAAGATAATTATTATAACCCCCATTTTACAGGTAAAAAGATTTAAGGCTCAAAGAAGTAAAATAATTTGGTCAAGTTTATGGTTCATAAATGGCAGATAACAGATTTGAATTCTAGTATATCTGACTCCAAATGTTTTCTTCTTTCTTCCCTATAACTACACTATTTCATCTGTTCTGTCTTACTCAATCAAAATGTGTCCATATTCTTCCATTTTAATTGGGAAGAAATTTTATAATTTACTCATGGAAATGTAGTAGGGGAAAAAAATCCTATCTTTCTCCATTGTGGTACTTCTGGAAAGCACTATCAGCCAAGAGTATGTTATGTTTCAGCTCACAAAAATGAACATTCTCAGCATCTATGGTCCCTGCTGCAATAGAAATCTGCATTAGCGATATCTAAAATATGCCACTCGTTCTGCTAATGAAGATCCCAAGTCTCGCTTTATCCTTGGTATCATTCATCCAGTTCTGGTTGGCACTGACCTGTGGCTGAATTCCCAGAATCAGTACATTCCCAAGCCAAACCATTCTTCTCTTTCATATTATGTCTGCTTTCATGGAGAGAGTCTTGGAGAAAAGGAAACAAATATAGACTGTGTAAATAGAGCACATTGTAGGGTTGAGAGTGAAATAATTTTAGAGGAAGTTTGAAATTTTTGCTAAGTAAGAGCAGTTATAAAGTTTAAGAACAATTGCATGTATCTACCATACATAGCATGAAAGAGAAAGATACTATAAGCAGATGGTAAGAGAAATCAGAGACAGACACACAGGAAAAAGAAAAGAACCCTCAGAAGATTAATATAATTTCTTTTGGAGGTAAGCACAAGACATTTTAATTACACTCACTGTTATATTTGACTAACTTATTTTTATGATCTACTCTATTCCTAGCCAAATCTTTTCTAATCTATTGCTTCTCAAACTAGAGTAAGCATGAAAATTACACAGAGTTTATAAAACTGCAGATTCTGATTCAGTAGCTTGGGTGGAGTCTAAGATTCAGTTCTAATAAGCTCCCAGGAGATTTCTTTTTTTTAAATATTTTATTTATTTTTTATATAATTCTTACATCATTTTTCATTTTTGCACAGTGTGTGCATTTTCATTTTGGTTATATTCCCCATACAATACCCACACCCCTTATTTTGGCCCTAATCCCTCCTCTCCTCCCCCCCTCATTAGTGTGTCTCTGGTTAATGGTTGTTTGTTGATTTTGATTTTTTCTTTAGTATAATTAGTCTTTTTCCTGGTCCTTCATTTAGGTTTTCTAAATTCCTGCTATGAGTGAGATCATCATTGTAAACTCACTTTGAGGAGTAAGGTGGTTGTCCCTAAGATACTCTTGGGATATGGGGTTAAACAGGGGTGGAAAGAGTAGGCATACCTTAGAAAATGAGATAACAAAAGACATGCATATACTTTATATTTTTGAAAAGTTCTTCAGCTTTGGATTCTGAGCATTGACATTCCATGTCAAACTGATTTCAGAAGCCTATTATGCTTACCTTTTAAAAATAAAAATATTTATTTTGCTGACTTCTGTGATTTGAGGCAAGTTACTTCCTCAAATGTTAAGTCTCTGTTTATGTAACTGAGAATGAATTTAGACTTCTATTTTCAAGGGTCCAATAGATATTTTTTTTAAATATTGATGAATTTATGAAACCACAAAATAATCAATTTTATTCATTTTGTGTGGGTGTACATATATGTCATTCAAATAAAAATTTCAAGGTAAAAATTCATAAAAACAATTTTGGAGATTCCTTTTGATGAGCAGTAAAAAGTTTCATTTTAGTCAGGGATAACCTAATCTAAGAAAAGTTTTTAAAAATATGCAAGGATACAGATTTACTCCCTTTCAGAGCTTCAAACTAAAAAATAATCCTAGAGTAAGGTTTTCATTTGTAAAATGAAGCAGTATCTTTATCAATAATATAGTAAGAGGAAGGTTCAGTGTTTCTCTTTTTCTGGTTTGAGTGAAGCAAGGCACAGAGAGGTTAATCAACTTATTAGATGGCACAATTATCAGCTCCAGAGAAGACATGAGGTCAATGTTAGTTCACCAACACAGGCTGCAGAACACTTAGAGTCCATTCAGCTTGGCTTTCCACTCTCTTGGTTTTTTGCTTTCACACGTATCAGTGAACCCTTAATGATCATGTCTTTTATCATTGATTCACTAGAATTTTCTCAGGGACATTTACAACTCAATTTGCCAATGAGACTTGAAGATCTGGTTCTTAGAGCACCTGTCCTATTTTTTGATCAACATTGGCCTGATTTACTGGCATTTGTCGTAACATTCATTTACTCCTTCAACAGTTCCTATCAGCAACAAAGAGAGTTTGAGAAACCCAACCCTCTAATCTTCTCCTACCACCCCAGCCCACTCTCACTCCTTTCACATGGCTATTCTCAGCCCACACTCACTGACCACACAATTCTGCCCTCACCAAGTTCAGTTACTCAGAGAATCAAAGAGAAGGTAAACTATTATTGTGAAGAACTTTCTCCCATTCACAACACAAGCATATGCTCTGTTATTCACAACTAGGATGATCAAGTAATTTATAGCCAAAATGGATCCTTTTCAAAAATGAAAGGGATGGGATTAATATTAAACCCAGATTATAAACTGTAATGCCATCAAGGCACAGGGCAGGTTCTCTATGGACCCAGACAGACAGGTAAAGAAAGAGTCCTGAAACCTCAATGGCTTTTTTAGGCTTTTAATGATCCTTCTACACCATTTGTAGTCAGACAACCAGGTGCAGGGCAGGCAGGAGGGCTGGGGGGCCAGGAGGCTGGTAGAACTCCCAGTGCCCAGCAAATCTTTACTCTCTCTGGGCTCTCTGGTATTCTCTCATGATCTCTTCGCTGGTCTCTACTGCACTCTGCTGCACGGTCCTCTGCAGCCTCGCACCTCTGGGCTCTGCCGCCACCCTTATATGCTCAGTTTCTGGCTCAGCTGTGCCCACTCACGCACGCCCACACCACACTCCAGGTGCCGCCATCAGGCACATGTGTGGAACCACCAGTGTTGATCATGTATGCTAGTGGCGGGAGGGCAGAAAAAAACCTGCTAACTTCCATTTACCCTACATAAGCATAAAGTAGAACTTTCCTGGGTACACAAGCTATGGCCACCCTATTCATCTGGCTTGTATAAGTCTCCAAGATACCACTGGAATGAAGGATATTTGGTGGACCTGAGCAATCATCTGAGTGAAATGTGGGACTGAACCTCTAGAAGTTCTATTATATCATACTTTAAGGTATCAATTGGTTTAATAAATTTAATCACCTCATGGGCAGTTTAGGGTAAGGAAAAATGTCAGGCTTTTCTGCCCTCCCGCCATCAGGATAGATGATGGATGCTTGCTGTCCTGAATGCATGCCTGATGGCGGACACCTGGAGTAGGGTGTGGGCATAGGTAGATGGGATTCACCTGGGCTAAGACTGTGCTTTTAAAAGGGTGGCATCACAGGGACACCAGCAGAAGCTGAGAGAGAAGCTGAGAGAGAAGCAAAGAAGCAGAAGCAGAGATCACCGGAGAGCCCAGATAGAGTGAGGATTTGCTGGGGCTGGGAGGACTGCCAGTGTACCGGGTAAATCCCAATAAAAGACCTGCAAAAACCACTGAGGACTCTGACTCCTCCTTTACCCGATCTGCATGGGATCAGAAAACCTGCACTATGCCCATGTCCTGCCCTTACAAATTGGCATAAGTCGGCAAGATGATCCAGGCAGACGGGTATTGGAGACTTCCAAAGACCTGGAGGGACTAAGAAGTACCAGACTGTTTGCCTGTGACAATGCTGGAGGCATCATGGTGGCACAGGAGAGGGACAAGGTCTGTGAGCTACAGGACAAGAACTTGTGTGAAGGAGACACCTGAGAGGACCAGCCAATGACCCCTGAGGCAGCAAGAATCGTCGTCGGAAGAGAGGACCATGATTCGGAGCTCGCCAGTGCTGATGCAGGGAGAGGCCAATGGACTTGGACTAATGGGCTTGGACTGATGAATTTGGACTGACAATCCCACCAGAAGGCGGAGGAGCTTGGCAGGTTATGTTTTTTTGAGAATCTGGGGGTGGCCAGTGGGCCTTGATGGCCAAAAGCAGCCTGTGTATGCCCAGCAGCTAGGCAGAGGAGAAAAGCCAACTGAGAAGGCAAAAGCTGGTGCTGATGCTAAGTTGAGAAGCCCTGAGTGGCTGTTAAGCAGCCTGAGTATGCTGAAGACCAGTGAGTCTCATAAAATCACCTGTGGGTGATGCCCTGCTTGTTGTCGAGTGAGGGTGAGTTGCTGAGGAACCCGTCCTTGGGGGAATGGGTGGGGAATGTGGCTTGGGGTGGAGCCCAAGCCGAATGTAGAGTTTGGAGAGAGAAGCTGAGAAGAGAAGCAAAGAAGCAGAAGCAGAGATCACTGGAGAGCCCAGATAGAGTGAGGATTTGCTGGGAGCTGGGAGGACTGCCAGCCTCCCAGCCCCCCAGCACCCCTGCCTGCCATGTACCGAATAAATCCCAATAAAAGACCTGCAAAAACCACTGAGGAATCTGACTCCTCCTTTACCCGGTCTGCATGGGATCAGAAAACCTGCACTATGTCCATGTCCTGCCCTTACAGGCAGATACAGCAATGCAATGTAATGAATGTTGTATCAACTTAGACTACCTTATGGATTTTACTTCTAGAATATTCTCCCATCTGTTCCTCCACAGCCTCAATCTTTGTCTCCAAATGTGTCCTAACTCTTAGCCCTCTTCAACTATAACCCAGTTATCTTTAGCAAAAGCTATTCTGAACCAGTAACTCCAGTTTAAATCCTTTCAAGGGCACCCCATAAAGAAATACCAAGATCTTTAGTCCAATTTACAAATCCCTCCATCATCTCCACCACTAAGCTGTCATGAGCACGTAATTTGCTCTCATTTGTGGAATGTTTGTAACCAAAAATAAAAAAATGACATGCCAAGGCTGCTGCCTCAAAGGTTTACTCTCTTTGAAAAGATAATTATCCTGCCACTGTTAAGATGGACTGAAGCTCCCCAAGAGCTGGTTTGAGCACAGTTTTACTTTTATTTTTCTGAAATTAGAGGTAATTGGGGAAGTGAATGGAAGGAACTGAGAGCGCAATGAACAAGTTTTAGTCAGAAAGCAGGTAGAGGAACTATATCCTAAACTGTGAAGAGTAGCTGAAAATTGGAAATGGTGGGAACACTGGAATGGAAGGGAGAAGATAGGCCGAAAATGGCGAACTTTTAAACTATTTGTAAATTTCTTTCAAGTTGTAAGAGCTCATTCAAACTAGAGGAGACTGATGTTTTGTGCCTTAGATGTGAACCCTCTGACTTGGCTGCATATTAAAGTCACAAGGGGACTTTTGAAATTCTAGTTCCTAAGACTCTTCTCTTTATCAGACTCATCTCTGATGCAGCTGGTCTTAGATGGGGTTAAAACTGTATTGTTTAAAATCCCCCAGGTGACTCTTGTGAAGAGTAAATGAAATTACACATGTGAATGCACTTTGCACAGGGCTCTCTAAAGGTTAGCTCTTATTGATAGGATTACTAAATCAATAGCCACTGAATTTCAAGGCAGTGAGGAAAAAAAGCACAGTTATGGACCCTTAGGCCATAAACTCAGTTCAAAATAAGTCTTTGACTTGCACCTTAAAGTCCAAGTTAGGTAGAGAAGGGGGTCATACAACCCAGGAGAAGGAAGAGCATATGCAAAGTGGAGAAGTGAGAATATATTCTATGCAGGATGCAAGTTTCATTTTTGATTGATTCAAGAACCGTTTATTGCATGCTTAATCCATGATATTCATTGAGGGCTAACAAGATAACTGACAGAAAATTCAAGACTAAGGCAGGTTGGATAAAGCAAACAATCCTCTAGGGTGCTTAAAAAGTTGGGTTGGTCAAGTTGAATTTTAAAGAAAACTTTAGGAGCAAGTAGGGGGGCAAAAATGGGTTCCTTCTGTGAAATTTGCATGTATTAGGTAATTCAGAGTCAAAGAAATAGATGTCAAAAAAGGAATTTAGAAGTTCCAGTGTAATGAGGCCTCACAAGAGTAATGTGGGTAAAATATGATGCAATGTCACATCTTCTTGGCACACTGCAAAGTACTCTTCAAATGTGAAAGTTTTATTGTTGTTACTGACTTCTCAAAATGAAAGTTAATAAATTATTGAAAGAAAAAAAACTATACACACAAAAACATTAATCCCACATAAACCGAATACCTTTAATGTACATTACATTATTAATACCTTTAATGCATTAAGATTGAAAATTTACTCAGCTCTTTAGATGTGAAGTGACCAGTTCTCCTAAATTTTTGTAACTGCCTCAAACCCTTTGTGGAAAGATACATACATTTGTAAGTACTTACACAGACTAGCTTACAACTCTCCCCATGAATCTCCCTATAAATCAAGGACAATTGACTTGGTCAACCCAAAGAGAACTAGGACCAAGACTAAGAACCCCAGCACTGACACAATTCCATAAAAACAAGAATTGATAGAGAAAATAGGAGAGTCAAGGAAGACCAACTGCAACACATATTAGGGCAGTGGCCTGTAAATATGGCACTAGGACCAAACGCATCAGCATCACCTGGGAACCCAACATGTAGATTCTCAGTCCCTATTCAGGATACAATGAATCGGAAATTCTGAAGGTTGGATTGCTGTGTTTTAACAAAACTTCAAGGTGATTTGATACATGCTAAAATTTGAGAACCATTAGTGTTTCCTGTTCTTTGCTACTTGTTGAGTCTGCTTAAGGACATTAGTTTGCAAGGACTGCCATAACAGACACCAAAGATTGGTGGCCTAAACAACAAATGTTTTCTTTTCACAGCTCTGGAGACTAAAAATTTGAGATTAAAATATCCTCAGGGTTGGTTTCTTCTCATGCCAATCTTCTTGACTTGTGGATAGCCTTCCTGCGATCCAATTTCCTCTTTTTATCAGCTATTAGTAATATTAGATTGTGACCTTCCCTAATAATGTCATCTTAACTTAATTACCTATTTAAGGATCCTATTTCTAAATACAGTCAAACTCTGAGTTACTGGGGGCTAGGGCTTCAACATAAGAATAGGGGTAGGGGAACAATTTAGTAAGTAATGAGAATCTTTAATTAAAAAAACATCAATCTACATGAGACCAACCACCTAGGGGAAGGGCCTGGGATAACTGTTTCTGCAAAATTCACATGTGGTTCAAATGTGTAGCCAGGACTGAAAACCAGACTAAAATAGCTGGAAGGCTGAACAGGTGTACACATGTCAGGGAGTGTGGATATCAATGGCCACCTGCTGCACAGTCAGGCAGGCAAACCTAACAACGATGGAGTTACTATGAGATAGCAGAAATTCAACCATAGGAAGTCTGACTTAGGGCAGTATATTCAGCTAAATCCTGAAACAAGACTGGACTAGTTGAGACTTCAGAAAATAGAATTGTGAAGTGAGTGAGAAGCACTTCATAAGAAAGCAATGTAGAGCCTCCCTGGTGGCACAGGCGGTTGAGTGCTGCACTATGGAGCTGTCCACAGCCTCTGTACCGCAGGTTCGATCCCGGCCGGTCAGTGAGGGCCCCACATGGCGTGGCAGATCTCTCCTATCTCTCCTGCTGCTCCCCTCAGCAGTGTTTTTTGTCAGTCTGCCTGTTCTGCTCCCCACTCTGTCTCTGGTGGATCCTCTCACCCTCCCGCGCTTCTGGTCTGTACCCCGGTTCTTATGTAAAAGTAAATAAATCTTAAAAAAAAAAAAGCAGGCAAGGAAGCCAAATGGTGTCTGAGGCATCTATAATTTTTAATATCTCTTTAATGGGCTTATAGAAAAGAAAGAGAAAAACAGGACAAACAGTAACAACAGCTAAACCACTGACTTGAAGATGTAATGTTTGTATGAAGAGTTATGCAATTCTAGTGAGTTACTGGACTGTATTCTGTGGTAGTGACAGGATGTGTTACTGAGTGGCGATTAAACTTCTAACCATCCTTGTCAAAGTCAATAATCTCTGCTTTGTTCTCCCTCATGGAGAGGAAGCCCATCTTGTTCGAACTATCATTATTAGCTGCATTTCCAGCACACAAAATTAAAGGACTGTTGCAAATAAACAAATGGAGTCCAGGAAGAACACACAATCTCTTTTAAAGAGTTCACCTCCTCACCCCCTTATACCCACCTGGCCCAAAGATGCAAGAATTACAGGGAACCCAACTGAGTAATAATGTTATTGATTCCCTGCTAATAGGATTTTTCTCAAGTCCAGCAATTGTCAAGTGTTTACAAGATTTCTCATTTCAAAGCAACTCAAAAGTCACTCCCAGCAGAGAAGCTAGAAACCAGAAAATCAATAATACAGGAACTGCTAAGGATTTTCATCTACCCAGTGAGAAGAATATTTATTTATAGAAAAACTGGCCACTCCAGTTTAGTGTGGTAATAACATGGTACAGCCAGTTCAAAGAGTGGCATGGTTGAGCACAGCCTTGTATTATGCCCACCATAAATGGTCTCTATGAGGAAAAGCCTATAATTTAGAGGGATTTGCCATGAATGGTAAAGCCTGGGTCATTGTAACAGATACTTTTTATGAGCTCTATTTGTGGAGAGGGCATGTAAAAAGGAAGGAAAAAGGTTAGCTTCAGGAAACCTGAAAGAGGAAAATGAAGCTCATTTGGTTTTACCTACATGAGAGCTATATTATACCCAACCTGAAACCTTGATAGTTGAAGACTTATTTGTTACAATGGCATAGGATTTCAAAAATGGAATATTTGTTTTGCTCCTTAAATAATGATTTATGTCTTTCTTTATGTGCTCTTTGTACTCTGAGAAAAACTAACTGCCCTTTCAATTGCATTTTTTATAATAGGGTTTATCACTGGGTGGAAGTTAGTTAGGTAACACTGACTCAATGTGAAGGTATTTTCCAGGGAACTCCTTCAAGCATGTTTCTGTTCACCTTCTGTGATGTATCTTATCAGTCTTTGCAGTTGCTCCTGGAAAAACAAGAGGTACAAATTATTGTTATGCCTTAACCAGTCTCTAAAGATCCATGCAGCCATCTCTTAAACGTTCAAAAGAAGTAATCATCCAGTAAATATTGTGTCAGGAATTAGGAAACAGTAGATCTGAATTTCAATCTCTATGTGCTTATCACTGTAATTTGCAGTTTTGTTAGCCAGCTGTGATGCATTCCCAAGGATGACCCTTGCATGGTGAAATGCTGGTAAATGTTTAAAACTGGCTCTCCAGAGAAAATATCCCTGATTTATATTGTTTGAAATTTTCATGTTATAAATATTACAACATGAACCATTTAAAACTACCAACATAAAATCAGTAAAAGCCTAGTTAGAATGAGAATACACCGTTATGTAGTATTTCCAGAATATAGGGACAATGGAACTTAAATAAACCTGCAGAAGCACACATAGTAATAAATTGTAGTAAAATAATTAGAACATGATGCATTTTGAACATTTATGATCATGTTCTTAATATAATTTCTATAATTTAATTTTAATAACTATGTTTATCATCTAGCTTGCAAAACTTTCAGAAAATCTGAAATGAGTCCTCATGACCAGTAGAAACTAGTTCCAACACACCACTGGTCCTCCAGATAGTGAAGTCTAGATTTATGAATTAAAGAATAATTCAGGCCCACATCAAGCTCGTGATGCTATGCAAAACCTGAGTTTGTGAGCAGAGATGAACCTGATCAAATAGCACAAGGGTGGAGAATAAACCAAGAATCAAATTTCCAGATTCCTGCCTATAGGATCACCAACTAGTGACCTAGACATATGTTTTACGTGGGGAGTTTAGGCACCACTGGCTCAGCCTGTGCATTTACATGGCAGAAATTTACATTGCATATGAGAGGTACCATCTTTGGGCAAGATTTGTGAATGCTGACTTACCTATGCCCAGAACACTCCCTGTTGTCTCTTTGCCATAACTTGTTTCACTCACATACATTACCTCTAAATGTCACTGTATTCTAGAATGAGCACTTCACTGAGTTCCTCCTCTTGGGAGACATCTGCTTCATGACCTTAAGAAACATTTACCTGTTAATAACTCCCATATCTCCAATCTGGACTTCTCCCTTGAACTATAGACTCTCATCTCTAACATCCTACTCTCCATCTCTGTTTGGATGTTAATAGGCATCTCAAACATATGTTCAAAACTAAATTGTCATTGCCACAGTCTTTACCAGCTCAGAAAATAGTGTAGCTATTTTCCACTCTTTCAACTCCCTGGCCTTCAACTCCCTTTCAGACGGTAGCCTCTCCTTAACTCCTCTCATTCTTTCTGTCACATATTCTAACCATCAGCAAATCTTGCCACCTCTACCATCAAAATAGAGCCAGAAACTGACCTTTTTAAAATCATCTCCACCATAGCTTCTATAATCTCTCCCCCACTTTATTAAAATAGGTCCTAGCTAGTTTCTTGTCTTCTGTCCTTGTCCACCTCTAGCCCATCCTCACAGCTCAGAATGAGATTTTTACAATTCAATTTGAGCCATGCATTTTCTTTGCTGTAAAACCTCTTTCTTCCCATCTCACTTGGAGTAAAAGCAAGAGTGTTCAGTTTTGTTTTTGCTGTTACCTAATTGGCTGTTCCTTCGCAGTTGTCCCTATACCAATGACCTTTTTACCTATACACCTAGCACTTTTCCAATTGTCATCTCCTGACCTCTCCATTTAAATTCACAGCCTCCATCAATTCCTCCTTTTCTCCATAGCACCTTTATTGCCAGCTGAAAGATGACAAGTTTTAATAATGTTTTATCCCTGCTAAAATTTAAGCTTCTTGGGGGCAAATATTTTTGTCTATTTTCACTGCCATAACTCCAGCACCTAGAAATAATGCCTAGTAGAGAAGGAACTCATAGATTATCAGTAGAAGGAATGGATTATCCTTCTAATTACCATTAGACATATTTCAAGGTCTAGCAAATTTAAGTTGAGTAGAGTTTAATAAAGGAACTATTTACAAGGGCACAGACAGGATGAAAGAAAACCAAGATAATGTAGCACTCCAAAGCTTATACTAGCAGAAAGTCTGTGTAGGGTAAGGTAAAAAGTATCAGGCTTTTCTGCCCTCCTGCCATTAGGATAGATGACGGAACCCCGTGGTCCTGAATGCATGCCTGATGGCGGGCACCTGGAATAGGGTGTGGGCATAGGTAGATGGGATTTACCTGGGCTAAGACTGGACTTTTAAGGGCAGTGTCACGGAGACACCAGCAGAAGCTGCAGAGAAAAGCAGAAAGAACTGGAGAGCAACAGAAGCAGAACCACGAGAGAGCAGAGCAGCGGAGAACACAAGAGGAGGCCGGAGAGCCCAGAAAGAGTAAAGACTTGCTGGGGACTGGGAGGCCTACCATCCTCCCGGCCCCCCAGCACCTCTGTCTGCCATGTACCTGGTAAATCCCAATAAAAGTCTGCAAAAGCCACCAAGGTCTCCAGGACTCTCGCCTCCTTTACCCGGTCTGCTGGATTAGAAAACCTGCACTGTGTCCTTCCTGCCCTTACAATTGGTGTAGTCAGCAGGATGATCCATGCAGATGGGTATGTAGCCCTCTGAAGACCTGGAGGGACTGAAGAGTAGCAGACTGTGTTTGCCTGTGACAATGCTGGACGTGTCATGGTGGCACAGGAGATGGACAAGGTCTAGGAGCTGCAAGAGGAGACCTCGCCTGGAGGAGGAGACACCCGAGAGGACCAATAAATGACCCTTGAGGCAACAGAATCATTGAGGAAGAAAGGACCATGATTTGGAGCTCACCAGTGCTGATGCAGGGAAACTGATGGACTTGGACTGTGGACTTGGACTAACAATCCCGCCAGAAGATGGAGGACCTTGGCACGTTTGATATGTTTGGGGGACCCTGGGGGGGATGGTATCATTTAAGGCATGGCCAGTGGGCCTTGGTATAAGAGCCCACAGTTGGCTGAGGGAGGAAGCCCTTGCCAAGTTCTCTGCAGCCAGGCAGAGAAAAAGCCAACTGAGAAAGCAAAACCTGGTACTGAGATTGAGAGGCCCTGAGTGGCTATTAAGCACTAAGTAAGCTAAAGAAGGCCAGTGAGTCTCTTAAAATCGCCTGTGAGTGATGCCCTGCTCACAGTTGAGTGAGGGTGAGGAGCTGAGGAACCCGTCCTTGGGGGATGGGTGGGGAACATGGCTTGGGGTGGAGCCCAAGCCTAAGAGGGGACCGAGAGAGGCTGCATGTGGAGTTTGGATCCCCAACCCATGTGCTTGTGAAATGGGTTGGCCTGAGTGCAGGGGTCTGCGAGTCGCATTGCTGGCTATGAAAGCTGAGTGTTGGAGCGACCACAGACAGAAACCCTGGGGGCTGGCAATTACCCCCAACAGTATAGAATCACCAATCCCAGAGTGAGTGCATCCTGGGGGTAGATGCAGTGTGTGGCTTGTGGCCAAGACCACAGCCAGAGAAGGTCAGTAAGTCTGATGGCTCCTGGTGTGTGATGGCAGATGCCGTGAGTGGTTTCCCTCCCTTGTATGAGCAGTGCCTTTGGCAGCAGATTTGGTGGATCATCTGCTGGTGCCAATAATTGTCTTTTGCCACTAGGTTGGTGCCCTGCTTGGACTAATCTGTCTTCTGTTGTATTTTGTTAAATTGCTATATTCAGTTGTATTCTATGTACCTTTATAGGCCATGATTGCAGTGTTCATATTCACCAAGAGAAATGTGTGTATAACTTATACAGACTGTATGGCAGAAAACCATGTGGGCATGGACTGTAGTGTAAGGTAAAAAGTATCAGGCTTTTCTGCCCTCCCGCCATTAGGATAGATGATGGAAACCTGTGGTCCTGAATGCATGCCTGATGGTGGGCACCTGGAATAGGGTGTGGGCATTTGTAGATGGATTAAGACTGAGCTTTCAAGGGTGATGTCACGGGGACACCAGCAGAAGCTGCAGAGAAAAGCAGAAAGAACGGGAGAGCAACAGAAGCAGAACCACGAGAGAACAGAGCAACGGAGAACGCGGGAGAAGGCCAGAGAGCCCAGAAAGAGTAAAGACTTGCTGGGGGCTGGGAGGCCTGCCAGCCTCCCGGTCCCCCAGCACCTCTGTCTGCCATGTACCTGGTAAATCCCAATAAAAGCCTGCAAAAGCCACTGAGGGTTCCAGGACTCTCTCCTCCTTTACCCATTCTGCTGGATTAGAAAACCTGCACTGTGTCCTTCCTGCCCTTACAGTCTGTAACAAAGGAGAGGGTACTTATAGACCCAGAGAGGAAGCACAGAGTTCTGTGGAGAAAGCCAACTGACAAAAGCTGTGGCCTTTCGTGAAAAGGCAATCAAAGGGGTCTTCCTGGAGAGGGGGTGTATTTCCTGTTAGTACCTCCAGTGACCTAATAGAACCAGTGGGCAAAGAAATTCTTTGATAGAGACCTACTCCTCCTTGTGTAGTCCTAAGCACTATTGATAATAATATCATCACCGTTCTGCCTGCCAATTTGAAAACCTCTGGTTATTTTGACCTCTCCTTAGGATTTCATGTCCAATCTGTATAAAGGGAAAAAGGGTAAGGCAGCTATCAAGGAAGCTGACCAGAGTAGATGGCATTGATCTGTTTACAGTTTACTCCTCCCTTGCTATTCTCTGTGGCACTTTGTGGCACCCTTCACAGTCCTGGTCACAACTCAAGATCATCTGATAAATATCTTACAACCCTGTTTTACCCAAACAGACAAAATAAAAGGTAAATACAGACCTACCCCAATGTAAAGATTTTGAGGGTAAAATGTGTCTTACTCATTTTTCTGAGCAGTCAGCTCAGAGCTCCTGGCACATAGTAGATGCTTAATAAAAGAATAAATAAATAAAGGAGATAAAAGTAGAAAAAATTAACTTGGGGGGGGAAGTATATTCTTTTCTGACTCTTTATGACTCAGATTGGAAACAAGTCACTTTAAAAGGGACTGACTTTTTATAGACTGTCACTTCTTATTTAGGTGTTTTTTTGGTGAGCCTTTTATAAGAAGCATTAGTGTTTTCCATCAGCACAATGGGCAAAAACCATTACCAGGTCCTGAGTATCGCTGCAAAGTGAACAGGTAGAGCCAGTTAAGAACTGTGGGTGCCTATGTTGTTCAATAAGACTGCCTCTGTTATTACCTCATCACTCTTAATATCAGGCCTCTTTCTCTAAGCTTCCAGGTTAAAGTCCCTTTGCTATTTTTATTTGTTTGTTTGAACCTTGGTTGTTTCCAGCTGTTAGCTGTAGTATAGTGCCCATTTAAAAGCCTATCACACTTCCTCCTAGAGATAATTGATGTTAATGAGACGTGAATGAATCCATTAGAATATAGGTAGAGAAGTTTCAGTTTCTTTTCCTGGAAAATTAAAACTCCAAACATGATCATGTGGGAAAGTAAGCAATTTCAACAGAAGACTGATTTTAAAAATATAACCTTTTGTCACTGAGCTATCTGAACAGAGAGGGTGGTTGGGCCAAGGCAGCATAATTGTAATTTGTATTTATTATTCTCTCGACCCTGTCCTAATGAGTTCACAAGAATTGACTATAATGAACAATGGTTCTGATGAATGAGTTTATTGATTAATTCATAAAACATATGGCAGGCTTCCTTGCCAGAAGTATTTAGGCAAACGAAAAGCAAATGAAAATCAAGAATAAATATATAGCATAAAAAAACAATGTTTTGTAACAGATCAGAAAGATAACAAATTAGGGCTTTATTGATCTGAAAAGAGGAAATCCTATTTCTAATTTAGCCATATTTGCATATAGCATAACTTCAGATTGTGCTTTCATTAAAACCCATGGATGCTGCTCCCAATTTTTTTTTTTTAAGATTTATTTATTTATTCATACAAGCACTAGGTACAGTCAGAAGCGCGGGAGGGTGAGAGAATTCACCAGAGCAAGAGCAGAACAGGCAGAGTGATGAAGTACACTGCTGAGGGGAGCAGGGGGTGGCAGGAGAGTTCTGTGCGCCATGTGGAACCCTCGCTTGGCGGCCGGGAATGGAACCGGTGCTGCTGAGGCTGCGCACAGCTTCGCAGCCCAGCGCTCAACCACTGCGCCACCAGGGGAGGCCCCCAACTTTTTTTAAGATTTATTTATTTATACAAGAGCTGGGGTCCAGGTCAGAGGTGCAGAGGGAGAGGGGTTAAGTTATGTGTGTGTGTGGGGTGGGGGGGCAATGAAAGGATTCACCAGAGACAGTGGAGAACAGAATAGGCCCGACTGACTGAAACACAATGCTGAGGGGAGCAGCGGGCGAGGCAGGAGAGGTCTTCTGCGCCAAGTGGTTGTTCCCTACCTGGCCAGGGATTGAACTAGTGCTGCAGAGGCCGCCGATTGCTTCATAGTGCTGTGATTAACCCCTTGTGCCACTAGGGAGGCCCCCTCCTCCCAATTTATATATATATATATATATATATATATATATACATATTTTATTTTATTTTGTATATGTTTACATCATTTTTCATTTTTGCACAATGTATGCATTTTCATCTTGGTTATAGTCCCCTTACAATTCCCACCTCCCTTGTTTTGATCCTACTCCCTTCTCCACCCCCCTCCACCCTGTAGTGTGTCTCTGATTTATAGTTACTTGTTGATTTTGATTTTTTCTTTATTATAATTAGTCTTTTCCCTGGTCCCTTATTTAGGTTTTCTAAATTCCTGCTGTGAGTGAGACTATCCAGTATTTTTCATTTTCTTTCTGGCTTATTTCGCTGAGCATGGTCCCTTCCAGCTCCATCCACATTGCTGCAAATTGCATGAGTTTATCTTTTTTGATTGCTGAGTTTTATTCCATTGTGTATATGTACCACATCTTCTTGATCCCATCATCTATTTTGGGGCATTTGTGTTATTTTCATAGCTTAACTATTGTAAATAGTGCTGCTATAAACATAGGGATGCAGGTGCCCTTTTGAATTAATGTTTCTGTGTCCTTTGGGTAAATACCTAGGAGTGGAATTGCTGGATCATATGGAAGTTCCATCTTTAGCAGATTGAGGAATCTCCACACAGCTTACAACCTTCTATGTTACTACAGTTTTACTCTGTAAAATTCATGTTGCAAAATTAGTGAATGTTTTATACTAAGAGAAAATACCCTCCCCATATTAGTCTGGATAGGCATGCCTATCCTGTTATATAAAATAATTCCAAAATCACAGTGGTTTTACTTAATAAAAATTTATATCTACCTTACATAAAGTATACTGTTAGATGGTAATTTTCCAGAGTAGACTCACTGATCTTTTTTTACTTCTTTTTTGCCATATATTTCCAAGATTGTTGATTACTTCACCAGAAAATAGAGGGCTGAAGGGTCTTCTACCAACAACTATATACTCCAAGTAGGAAGTGTACCATAATGCCTGAAGTTCAAGAAAGGACTCAGAACCACTACCATAATACAAAAGCACTATAAAGCTGCCATCAGTATTGCCTCAATGCCCTTAATTGCAAAGTCCATAACATGGTCAAGTCTCTTGGCATTTGTCTTCTTGGAGGATGCTACATTTTTACCAGGACAAGATCACTGGAAAGAATTCACTTTGACTGCTGGCTCCACCAGCTACAAGGACAGGAACCTTGGACGATATGAACTTCTCAGATTTATTTTCCTCATTTGTCAAATTGGGGGAAATAGTTTCTAATCTTACAGGGTTATGAGATTAAAATGATAATGTATGAAAAGTATCTGACATTTAATAAGAACTCAATGAATGCTTAGCCACCCCAGAAAGTGATACATGGCCTAAATCTGTACTTGCTGCTATATCATACATTACCATCCACTGAGAATTATCTGTGAGAAAAAGAGATTAAGCAATACTAACTATAGAAGGCTGAACTGGGGGACAAGTAATGCCTGGATTTATAATCTTTGTGTGGAGGCTATGGAATGTCTGTGTCATTAGTGTAAGAGTTACCTCTGATTCCTGTAAATGTTGCCTTATGAATAGATTTTACAGAGAACTTTACAAGTGCCTTGGGAATTATGAAGATAAACAGCAGGCAATCTAATTCTCTGGAGCCATTTAAAAACTTATTTAAGTTTACTTTGCAATATAAACAATAGTATATATTAGCCTCATATATAAAACCTAGACAAGACTTTACCTAGAAGTACACTTTGTCTTTTCAACTTGCTTTTAAGAAGAATATCAGTAACTCTATTTAAACAGAACCTAATATATGAAAATTTTGAATTTATGTATGAGTATGATTCCTCTCTTTACAAACAGGATTCAAGATAGAATCTATTTAAGTAGCATGCCTCTGTATGCTCTTTACAGTGGTCTAATATTCCAACAAACTTAAAAAAATAGAAATTATCAAAATAAGAGGGTTGTAATTGTATGGGGAATATAAAAATAAAATTTAAATTAAAAAATGTAAATAAATAAATAAATAAGAAATTAACTATGTAGGCTTCTATGAGGGCTATGGATAATTACTAGAAGATTTCATTTCTCTTCTTCCTTTCTGCATCTTTCCAAAAGAATCAAATCAATATCCAAGTTAGCATAATCATGGGTATTTAAATTATCATTTCCATCCTCTATAGAAGGACAGATTCTTATTTCCAGAGTTACTGTATTATATTACCAGAAATAGTTCTGCAGAAAAAAGAAAATTATGAGACATTCAAGGTAACAAGAAAATGTGGTCCAAACATGGGGGGTAGGAGGGTGGGGATGTGGTCGGGAGAAATCTCTAGAAACTGTTCCTGAGGAAGTCTGCTGTCATACTTACTGAACAAAGGCTTTAAAATCAGTTTAAATGTTTTAAAATACTAGAAAAAACATGTCTGAAGAGTTAAAGGAAAGTAATAGAACAATGTCACTAAATGTAGAATATCAATAAAGGGATAGAAAGTATTTTTAAAAAGAGCCAAACAGAAAGTCTAGAGTTGAAAAATATAAAGACTGAAAAGAAAAATTCTGTAAAGATATACAGTATCTGCTTGAGCTGACAAAATAAAGGGCCTATGAATTAGAAAATATATCAATTAATTTTATGTAAACCCAGGGGTT
Source organism: Talpa occidentalis (assembly GCF_014898055.3). Taxonomy (NCBI): domain Eukaryota; kingdom Metazoa; phylum Chordata; class Mammalia; order Eulipotyphla; family Talpidae; genus Talpa; species Talpa occidentalis. Next base: position 90,616,253 of record NW_023602073.1, read on the forward strand.
CAGGGGCAGGAAAGGAAGAAGGTCTAGGAATGAAAAGATACTTCATCCTGAGTTAAAATGGAGAAAAGTATCTTTAAGATCTCCCAGACCAGGTGGCACCTTGGCTGAAGGACCTCTGATAAGACTGCTTCCAAATGGAAGTTTGTGAACTAGAATTCAGCTATTCATTAGAGGAAGACTGGCTAGAGGTTCCTGAGTCCTTTATTGCAACTCCCACAGGAGATGGGCTATGCACCAAGTGTGTGTCAGTGTTGGTTTTTGGGTGGCTTTCCTTTAAGAGCTCTGTCAAGTAAAGCTTTAGTAATTGTTATTGGACAGGACTGAAAGATAGCATATATGGTTTTGTCCTATTGACAGACTCTTCATATATTATATAGATTGAGTTTTGTATATTGAACAAACCTTTTGTTCCTGTAATTAATCCCGTTTAATCATACTATATAACGCTTGTTATATGTTACTGGATTCAGTATGCTAGGTTGGTTTGAGGTTTGTTGAGGATTTTTGTGGCTATGTGCATAAGAGATACTGGCCTATATTTTTCCTTTCTTGTGATATCTAATTTTGCTTAGTTTTGATATAAGGGTTATCTTGACAACAAAGGATAAATTCTAAAGAGTTTTCTGTATTTTGGTGAAGTTTGTGTAGGATTGGTGTTCTTTAACATTAGATAGAATTCACTAGTGAAGCCATCTGCTGCTAGAATTTTCTTAATGGGAAATTTTTTGAATGTTAATTCAATCTCCTTACTTGTTACATGTCTACAGTTTCTTCTTTATCAGTTGTAATAGCTTTTGTCTTTCTAAGGATTTGTTCATTTTATTTAGAACATCTAATTTTTTCACATAAACTTATTCATTTTGGGGGCCTCCCTGCTGGCACAAGGGATTGAGTCACCGTGCTAAGAAGCTATCCACAGCCACTGCAGCATGAGTTCATTCCCCAGGCTGGGAGGTGACTCACATGGTGCAACAGACCTCTCCTGTCTTGCCTGTTGCTCCCCTCAGCAGCATATTTCAGTAGACCTGCCTGTTCTGCTCCCCATTCTGTCTCTGGTGAATCCACTTACACCAGCTACACCTCTGGCCTGCACTCCAGCTCTTATATGCATAAATAAATAAATATTTTTTAAAAAACTTATTCATAGTGATATTTCTTCTAGGGCAGGCCTGTTAGCAATAACTTTTCAGGTCTTGTGTATCTGGAATTTCTTAATTTCTCCTTCACTTTTGAGAAGTAATTTTTCATTTATTCACTGTGTTTTCCTTCCAACACTCCAAATATGTAATATAATCCCACTAACCTCTGTCATCTGTAATTTCTGGTGGGAAATCAACTGTCAGTTTATTGAGATTCCCATGTATATATGTGATAAGTTGCTTCTGTTTCTTTTTTTGAGATTTTTCTTTTGTCTTTGACTTTCAAGAATTTTGTTATGAATTTTGGTGTAAATCCCTTTGAATTTATCCTCTTTGGAGTTTTATGCTTCTTGGATATGAGGATTAATGTTTTTCAATCAAATTTAGCAAGGTTTCCAGCCACTTTTTATTCAAAAGTTCATTCTGCTAGTCTCTCTTTCATTCCCTCCCAGAATTCCTCTGATATTTGTGATGCTATATTTGATGTGCCCCAGAGTTCTCTGAGGCTCTGTTACTTTTTATTCATTTTTTTTCTTTCTCTTCCATATATTAAGTAAAACTCTCATTAATTCTATGACCTGGAAACAAGCACCACTAACATTAAATATTCCATTCCAGTCTCTTTACAATTTATATACATATTTTTATTAAGTCAAGTGTGAATATATAATACTTTATATATATATTAGGTAGGTGTATACATATGTATGCATACACACGTATATATAATTTCCCCCCATTGGCATTATATTGTGAGATTTTAAGGACAGTAATTTTAAGAAATAGTTTAAGAAATTCTTTTACTGAAAATGTTTACTTGTGCCAATATTTTAGTTCAAGCTCATCTACTTGGAAAAATCTAAAAAAAAAATGCTTTTAGGGGCAGATCTAGGCATTGAAATGATTTGAAGAATAGTAAAATTAATTGTTGAGATTTATACTAAGTACCAAGACATAGGGAAATAATCAAACAATAATTTTACAAAAACTTTTTTTCTCCCCCAACATCCCCTCCTTTAATAAATATCCCTGTTTTTGAGTACAAGTCTGTAGTCAAAGGCTGTATGCTGGCTAATGGTTAACCAGCTGCCCCAACCAATTATTTGCCAAGTTAATGTCGTACAGAAATATTGCATGTTGGATGATAAAAGTCTTGGATACTATGCATTAACTGGTACAGTATGTATTCTGAAGGTCCTCTATTGAGTAGGAAAGTTCAGTACATTTTAAAATGGTTTCTTTCTCTATTTGCATTTCACTGAGACTAAAATATACCATTTTTTCTAAGTGCACAATCAGCTCCTGTGTCCTAATTTAGTAATAAAAATTAGAAATAGATTAGTAGATTAAGATACCATATTAAAAACAAAAATACTGAGATTCTTCCTGTGTACTTAAATGATATAAAATATTTTTGAGGCAAGGCAATGGCTCTTATAAATGGATCCTATGTGTGGTATTGTAGATAGATCTCAGAAGATGGTGTAGGTTAAATAGTTTAGACAATAGCCATTAAAGCATTCATGTAACACTTAGTTTTCTAGGACTTGTAATCAAATTAGTTTTCATTTACAGCATTAATAGTGACTTATCTTTTAAAAAAGGCAATTGAGATTTTCTTGGTTAAATTTGTTCAAATCTACCCTGTGACTCAATGGTAACTTAGAAGTCCTGTTCTTTAACTCCCAAGCCTAGTTCTAATGTGGCTGGGTCACAAGGCCTTTATAATAGAGCTTATAAAAACTCATTTTATGTGAGGCAACTAGTTAGAAAAAATATGACCTTTCAAATTATATCACTATTTTCCACATAAAGCTTCAGCCAGCCTCTTAATTCATGCGACCTTTGGAAGCCATAAAATCACTTCCAAGGAGATTTGATGTAGATTTGATTGGGGGCCTGTTCCTCTTGACCCAGAGTGGGTACAAGCCAACCACCCACGGCTCAGCTGTGGAATACTGAAATCCATTCCACACAGGGAGAAATTTGCTCTCTACCAAAGGCTTACTCTGAGCCCTGCAATGGACTTCCTAAAGACAGAGTGTTTATGCCTGCTATAGGTTTAATCTTTATATCCTGATAACAAACCAAAGAAAACCTTTAGACTCCCCAGCTGCCTAGAGAGAAATGTTTCTGAGTTGTTAACAAACACAGGACCATGGAAATGGAAATACTACGAGTAGCTATGTGCAAAAAAGAAACGCTGCCTGATGAAAAAATTGTTTATTTCATGGAATTTCTTTTAATAAAGTACTTTTAGGGGCCTCCTCAATGGCGCAGCGGGTTAAGCACTGTGAAGCGCTGTGAAGCTTTCGCCCTGTAGTGCAGTTCGATTCCCGCTGGCCAGGGAGAGTCCCACATGGCGCGGCAGACCTCTCCTGACTCATCTGCTGCTCCCCTCAGCAGTGCTTTTGGTCTGTCCACCTGTTCTGCTCCCACTCTGTCTCTGGTGAATCCTTTTGCCCTCCCACACCTCCGGCCTATACCCCAGCTATTGTATAAATAAAAAATAAATCTTAAAAAAATAAAGTACATTCATTTAGAATTGGTGACAAGCTGGTAAAACAGAACAAAGAGCAGAGAGTTCAGAAATTTTGTATCTTAATATTTTAAAATAACCAGTTTTTAATATAAAGTCTTTTTTTACACTATAGCTGCATAACAGGAAATACTAAATGTTTGAATGAATAGAAAAAAGTACAACTAAATTTTTAAGAAATTATGTTAGGTACTTGAATGGACAAAATAGTAAAAACTTTTTGAATTTATATCCAGTAGTCTTTCAACACATACAACCATGTACACAGGTGAGAGAGATCTTATTTTGATGCATTCTTTAGTCTAATTTTGTTCACAGAATCCTCCATGTGATTACAAATTCTATGATAATGTCATTTTAAACTGCTATTTAATTTCTCAGTATGTAAATGTACCATAATTATTGAAATAGTCCATTATTGAAGCACAGTTAGACAGCTTTTCTTTTCCTGTGTGTGTGTGTGTGTGTGTGTGTGTATAAATAACAATCCAGGGAACATCTTTGTGGATAAAGGTTTTCATGCATTTTAGTTTCTACGTTTTGGAGTAGATGTACTTACATGTTAAATCACCTTCATCATTAAAAATGAAAATCACCAACAGCCTTTTTTTTCCCTCTAGGTGAATTATAGACTTCTCTTTGCATCTGTTGTAATCATTGAATGTTGGCTATAGATCAAGGAGAAAGGTTCAATACCGCATTTTTACCATATGCTGCTGATTTCCTATAAGTTTCTTAGATGATAGTTTCTTTCCCTTGAATAATACCACAAACCCATTTAGGCTGTGAAAGTGAACCTTGAACAAGAGATAACTAGAATTATTAAGAAAAAGGCAGAATAAGTGATCTCTCAGCCTGATGATTTTCAAGCATGTTTGAAAATCTTTTTTTTTTTTTTTATGTTTTATTACCATGAAACTACTGGGGCCTGAAGGAATAGTTTTTCAAGTACAGCTGTTCTTGTACAGCTTCTCCCAGAAGTTCTCTAAACTGTATTTAAAAACTCACTGGCTTAGGACAGTAACATAGCAAATGTACTTTCTTACCTGGATTAACAAACCATTCTTTTCTGTTTCATGGAAAATTTTAAATGCTTAGGAAGTCTTGCCATTCTCATAGATAATATTGGCATTCTAAGAGCATTTTGGCCATCTGATTCCTGAGTGTTTGAGCCAACAGCTGTGGCCAAAATGGATAATTGTGCCTTGTTAAATTTAGTTCTTTCTGACATCACACATCACAAAGGAAAGTTCCAGAAATATTTCTTCAAGGAGGGTGGAAAATTCATATAGATGATTCAGAATCAAGGAATGAAATGACGAGACATTCAAGTGCAACCCTGAAACAAATCTCTTTGAGTTCATTGGTTCCCAAGTAGAATGAAGAGCTATGACTCCTGTGGTTAGTGGCAAGGATCCATTTGCAGCACTATCAGGAAGTAAAGGGGAGGCAACAGAGCAAAACCCTGTTACTTCTGTTTACACAGTTTCATAGGCTTCATCAATTATCATGCAGTCTTTTTGTGGAAACTAGATAAACTACATGCGTCACTGTGGCTATTCCACTCTATTAGAAAAATAGAAGGGAGTGGTTTATGAACTGCAGCTATCAACAGGTGTTTGGGTCTCTCTAAACAATAATTGGGAAAAATGAGGAAAAAATGAAATATATTCTGTCAGACTGATTAAAAAAAAACAAGTCAAATAAAAATATTTCCAAATATACAGATGTTTACTAGCTATTCCCAAAGGCATCCACGTGACTGTGACATACTCCCTATCACCCCTCGCTGTGTGGGGTTTTCCAGGCTAAAGAGACTAAATAAATCCTCTTTTCTACTCCCAACTCAAAGACACTTCTAGGAATTCTAGTCCTCCAAGATTTAAAATATCTTTATTTCTATCCTATACTGCAGACTTGTGCTGCTGTCATCTAAAGGCATGAGAAGCAAGGGAAGAGAACTTCTGCCCTCTATTACTCCTCCTTTCTCAAATCTTTACTTATCAATATTTGTTGATTGAGGAGATGATAGTATGGGTTTACCTCTTTATTTTACTTACTAAGTTTTGATAGATCCTTACCCTTTCTCCTCATCTCCTCTTTTTTGCAATTTTTTTTTATTTATCAGGATACTTTCCTGAGGAGTCTGGGTATCTATATAATGTAGAATGAGGAACATAATGTGGTGTGTATAACATACATATGCATTATTTATCTGTTCTTTTAGTCTTAGCTAACTAGTATATTTAAGTTAAAAGGCATTGTGTGGCTTAGGAAATGTTTGCTGGAAATTCAACCTTCCCTCTTTCACCCTCATCCCACCCCGGTCCCTTCCTATGCTGCTGTATGTGTGTGCGCATATGCATATGCCTGTACGTGCTCCAAAACTCCTGTGACTTCTCCCCAACCTCAATTTGTCCCAAATTGTGACAAGATTAAATTGCTGAAGTGTTTTCACAGGAGTGACAGTTGTCACAGTGATCATTTAGTTCAGTGATGTCCCTGACTCTGAAGGAAGTAAATGTCTGATTATAAAGGCAGAAGTCAAGTTCAGGGGACACAGTATAATAATGGGGAGGGAAATGAGTTTGGAGTCGATTAAAACTGGGTCAGAATCCTACATGGACAAATCTCCTAACATTGAAGAATATTAGCTTTCTCATCTTTAAAATATATCTAATATTGTCTACCCTGAGGATCTTCTGGATATGCTAAGTAAACTCATGTATGTGCAATGACAGCTTACAGATGACTAGTCTCAGGGTCAGTTTCCTCCAGACTCTCCTTTGTTCTATTTCTGACACGTAGACAAAACTTAATAAAATCTGTTCACTGAGTAAACTTGTATAACCATTCTGGTAAGTAGAACATGTTTGCAAAATGTGTACAGTGAAATCCACTTTGTAGCCAATGCAAATTGTTGCTAGGCATAGACTTCCTCGGGGCGCTAGAATTCCTCAGGTAGACAATAAGAGGGTTACAAGTGAAGAGAATGCTATCATTGTGTTTTATGTAGATTATATATATATATGTATATATATGAACTTTTCCCTTTCCACCCACCACATTGTGTTCTGCTTATCTGCTTGTTTGATTTTTGCCTTACCCTCCCAAATTCTCATTCTCTTGAGAGCGAAGTCTATATTTCTTGCTTTCCTCTGTGTTCTATTGGTATGCTACAGTTCCTGGCACATAGTAGGTACTTAAAAATATTTGTTGAAAGAACAAAGAGTAAAAGCACTTCACAGATTCATAGTCTTCTTCAAACGGTACTCCTGTCAGTAGGATATGCTTGCCACTATTTCCCATAATGTTATTTTATGTGATTTGGAGAACATGAAAATGATTTACTTCCATCTGAATTCCTGGTTTTCAATGTTATTAAAAACCAGAGGAATTTTATATTTGTCATATAAAATATAACCAAACTTCCAGTAAGTAAGCAGAAGAAATACAGGAAGAAACACCCCCTTCAAACAGTTGTATGTATTCATTTGTAATGAACAGCACAGTCATTTTATTTACAGTTCCCAATTCCATTGTAATCTACCCATGATTCTTCAATAAGGATGCAATCGCAGACATCGGATTTCTTTCTTAGAATCTTTGTGGTATTGTAGATGCAGGTACACTCCTTCAGTAAGTATAACATGATTCATAAGGTATATAACATCACAGAAGATTTGACAGAACAAAAGGTGACACTGACTGGTGTTACTTAGGTTACTATCCATAAACCTTGTGCTTATCTTGGGCTTCTGGTATTTCCAATCCCATTTAGCAATGGCTAGACCTAGAGCTACCTTAATGTGTCTAGTCCTGTAATTTATTAAGAGCCTGTCCTGAAGGGTGTCTATTCATAACAACAGAAAGCTGAGTGAAGAAAAAAAAAAACTCTACTGCTAGAAAAACTGATCAAATTATGGGAAAGAACAGTGGCTGGAAGTTTTAAATTATTTTTATGAAAATTTATTTTCTTAGTGTATGACCTCGTAATTTTTCATAAGACTTTTCCTAAATACAGATTGGTAAGTCAGTGCCTTCTGGTGGTGTTAGCATGTTGAACTTTTAGATGCATATATTCTACCCCTAAATGTCTTTTAGCACAGGGGGGAGAAAACTGAATGAAGAATGTGATTTTCAATTGTTCATGTTTGCCTCTCTTCATTTATAAAAATGGAATAATGGCAACATAGCTTTTCTCAAAATGTAGGAAGAGGTATCCACAGACTATCATAAAAATGAATTTAAATGATATAAATGAATGTAAGAAATAGCTGTGGACTTTGGACTCCATTTAAGCATAACAGAAATGTCAAAATATAAACGAAACAGTAAGTGAAAAATCTAATTCATTTATAAGGGAATTCCTTTATTTTAGGCAACTAATTTATGTGTCAGCGTTAGTTCTGGGAGCAAAGGGAAATAGGAATTAAATAGTGGAAAAATAGGGAAGGTGCTGAACTCTGGGAGTCAGACCCCTAAGTTAAATATTTAAAAATAATGCAGAAAAGTGTTTTCATACCTAAGCAAAGCACCAACAGAACACAAAAGAAGTTCCAATGCTTCCTGAGGAATCCAGGAGGCTTCAGAGAGAACATAGGCCTTGAACTTAATTTTGTGGATGGGTTCATATTTCCATATGAGAATCTCCGTAGGGATATCCATGGAAATTGCATACTGCGGCAGTCCATTGGTCTGTTGAGCAAAAAATTTGTAGAGGAAAATGAAACACATCTGAAAATGGATTGCCATCATAAATTACCTAAAAAAAATTCTAATGAACACTCATATCAAGTATATCTGTTGTTTGGGTTATTTCCTTCTTTTTATTTCACTCTTTTTTTTTTGAGGTAATGTTGGTTTATCACACGGTGTACATATGATTATACTGTGTATGTATGATTCAGAGGCAACTCTTCAGATGTATATCACCACACCACACCCACCAAGTACAAGGAACCATAGTCCTCCACTATAGTACATTGGGGCCCTTCTCCCTTTGTTGGAAAGCAAGTTACCTCTCCACTAGTAAATCCATCAGGTAGAATGCTACCTCACTGTCATCCCCATTTTAGCTACTACAAAGTCTCAAGTCAATATATTAATCAAGGAGCCAAACTCTAACACATAACAGTCAATAAAAATTATACATAACTTAATGGTTTACTCTCCCAATATAAGCACAAGAAAGTTGAACACAATTACAACTTTGCCATATTACAATATGAACTTCAAGAGGAATGTTGAGGCTACATCTACAATTTAATTCAACGGGACTAGAAAGAAAACAAAATTTTAAAACAAAAATCTATGTGTTTGATTATACATAACTTGCCAGTAGCTCCACCCAGAATCATTGTGCTCCTGTGGCCATCTTCTCAAACCTTGCTCCTGAGAGGCCCCAGTGAAAGTCAGCTCTGACAGACATGTGCTGACTCAGTTAAGAGAAGCAGCCAAGTGCTATTGAGAGAGCTCACCTGGTTGAAGGAGCCATGAGCTGGTCAGTTCACCTCTGATGTGAAAGAAAGAATAGTTTACTTCTTTTCTAATTAGATACCAGCAAACTAAATGAGTAGATTCATAGGAGAAGTAGGCTATCATTTTACCACCTGGATGAGAAAGCGAGAGATGGCAGAGATATGATTCTTCAGCAAATTGGCTACAGCTGGCAAATTGCAGATTTGGGCAGCTCAAGACAGCAAATATATAACAGAATATGTTAGGCCTAAAATTTTCTAAAACATGTTTTTATGTATCTTATGTTGTCAATCATCAGATGTGTCGGGTATATGCTATGAAGTGTAGATTAAACATTAGTTTGTCTTCCTGACTGGGTTGAGCTAGAGAAAGAACATGGAAAGGATGGATTCACTTAAGATTCATGACTTTGACTTCTTTTTCCTTAGCTTAGTCAAATGAATGAGACAGACTTATCTTTCTAACGATACTTCCTATTATTGAGCTGAAAGTAATGAAATGCTAAAATGCATTTTAAAAGCTAAAAGTACAAAGTATGATTTTCATTATGAATTATTTTCCTCTAAGTTATTGTGTTTTTATGTCTTATTTTTCTTTGTTTTGTTCTGTTCTTTGTAGTATGATAATGGTTAGTACTATAAATACAAAGAAAATTTGGCCAGATATAATGGTAGACAAAATTAAATCTCAATCTACAAAGGACCTTCACTCTTCAGATTAATAATATTTCAAGTAACAATCTCAAAGAGAATGTGTAATTAATGAGAAAAATGAAGTGTGATTGCAATAAATAAATAAGTCTCCAAATTTCTTGGTTTAACATTTGTAAACTTTGTGGACTTTGGAAAAGGATACAGCAGAAGAAATTACTGTTGTACATATCACATGTTGATTTTAGGGGCACTGAAGAATATGACTAGTTCAGCTCACAAATTATTGACAGAAAATTGTTTTCATATTTTATTTTATAATTTTCATTGAATGAAATATTTATGAAAGTAGGACATTAATGTCCTTTTTGTCTTTTATATTTCATTCTCTCTTTGTATATATGTATTAGGGGAGGATTGAGGGATGATGAGAGAAAAGCTTTATTAAAAGAAGACTATTTTTTTCTGGTCAATTTCCAATCTAAATTCCTAAGAAAAAAAGGCAAGTCTTCTATAGAATTGCTACTTAGTAGTCATTAGTTTCTGCTGTCATTTGCAAAATAACATAGTGATTTAATGTGTCGACTTTAAAATCAGATTTTCTAAGTAGGATTTCTACTCTACCATTACTAGCTGTGAGACATAGGGCAAATTATTTAACTGTTGTCTTTATGATATGATTCTCTGTAGAAAGAATAATGCAGAGCTGTTGTGAAAGCTCAAGTTAATATATATAAAGTACTTAAAACATTAATTTCTTAATAGGTTTTACTTATTATTTCCAGATATAATCACATTAAAAAAAAACTCTGCTTACAATAAAAGGTACTTTAATCTTGCTGGTTTGGAAATGAGATCCTTTTAAAATAAAAGGGAAAATATGGAATTATACTAGCTACAGAAGAACAAATTTTAAATGTGACTTAGAATTGAAATAGAAGACTCCTGATAAGAGAAGATTCAGTCGTGCCAGAAGAAAGAACAGCCCACAGAACTTGAACTATTGTTAACAGAGGCCATGAGGAGAAAGCAAGATCCTGCAGGCATTGTTTTTGACACAGTCTTTTTGGAGGAATGCCCAGAGATACAAATCAAAACTATCCAGTGTTCATTCTCTGTAACTCAGTGAACTGTCTTGGAAACCTAAATGCTAAGAAATAATTTGAAGGGGAATAAACTCTATCTTGATTATTAAGACTTTTTACAAGACCTTTACTTATTTTTCTCTGATGAAAGATTCTTCCAGATTGCCTTTTGAGCATTTAAGTTCTCCTGATGTACTGTTACACTTTTGTATACTGCTCATAAAAATGATCATTGTAATATTATATATTTTCATGAAAAACTAAGAAATAACCTAAATGTCTCATGGGGGAATGTCTATTTGATGGACTACTATACCGTTATTAAAATCACACTTGTAGCTATTAGTGGTATCAGAAAAAGTGGTTAATATTAAGGGGAAAAAAAGAGCTTGAAAAATCTTAATCTTAATACTGAAACTTTGTACAGACACATACTTATAAATATTTTGTGTAAACAAAGATAATAATCAGTATATGAATGCCTTTCTACACAATGAACTCTCTTAAAGCAAAAATTATTATTATATTATACTTCTACTTATCCCTCATTGGAAATTAGCACAGTTACCCCTGATAGTTGTATAAGACATGGAACTGAATAAATAAATTCTTAATATAGAAGGGCTAGGGAAGTTTATTAATACATCATCCAGATTTCAGGTAGACTCACATAATATAGCACAGAAATCTTCTTGGGAACCTGGAGTATTCACAGTGAGAATTGCCCTTGGCCATTTGCAATGAGAATGCCTTCTCACCACAGTCACTCTCTACCAGGCCTACTTTTTCCTTTCCTTTCAATTCTTCTTTTCATTTGATTGGAAGACTTTTTTAAAAATTTATTTTCTCTGCTTTTTCTCTCCCCACCCCTTATATCAGTTTACACTTCCAACTAAGAAAACACTACTCTTATTGAATCATTTAGAACAAAATAGCAAAAGGAAATTTTAGTCATGGAAAACTTCTAAGGAGATTAAATTATCACTGTAGTTGATTATTTGGATTTTTTTTAAAGGAACTTTACTTTTTTTTCTCTCTCTAAATGAGAGGTGCTTTCAAATTACCTTTTGAGTATTTGAGTTCTCCTGATGTACTGGCACAATCAGTTTTGTACATTGATCAAATTAGATGTTCCATATGCACTCATTTCCAGTTACACCAAATTTTTGTTTTGCTTTTTGTTTCTTAGATTTTATTTATTTGCTACTGTTTTCTCCTTTTCTCCTTTAAAGGATGGAAGAGTATATGCTATTTACATCTATTTTAGGAATATTTATTTGGAATGAAATAAGAATGATTTATAATTATATTTTAATGCCTCAAAATAGAGAACTGCCAAATTGCTTAACCAAATGCAGAATTGGTTGGGATTCCATAGTTACTTCTAAGTCAAGACATGGAAAGTTTGAACCTCTGCTTATCTCTTTAATTAATGGTTCTCTGCTAAGGGCAACGTTAAACTGATTGCTCACCAGGTTAAAATTTTGGCTTAGAAAAGTTGTGCATCACTGAACAGACTTCAAGACAAGCTCACATTGCATTTTTTTCATAGTTGTGGCATCTACTTTCCTCAGCTAAAACTTCCTTCATTTATATGTATGCAATCCTGATGAGCAGAACTGTTACAGACATAGTTGAAGATAAAGGAAGGATATTAGATAATTTTCCTGTGATTTCTAATCTTTTTTTTATTTTCTTCTTTTTCATTTTGACCTCATAATTGTTTGTGGCCTTTTACCAAAAATTATCTGGAATATTTCAGCATTCTAACCTACAGAATTTTAAAAGATGTACATATCTCCAGGCTTAGAGTAAAATATCCTAAAGTAGAGTTACATTTTTCTTGAGTTTTATCAAATTTTCAGACTTTTAATGTTAAACAGAGTTCCTTACAAAATGAAGTTTTCTCAGTCATGCCTGAATTTATATCTGAGCCAGTTGAGCTCAGTCTTCTAGGGAAGTAGAAGCCCACCATGGTAACTATAGGGCATTTAAAGCACTGTGGCTTCATTTCAGGAGTCAGCACTGTATTCCCCTTGGAAAGTGTATAATTCATAGTCCTTGGAAGAAATGATGGCAAAATTGATCACAAATAACTTCTATCACCTATTATAAAAATTGTAATTGTATTTGCACACATTCCCTCCTCTGAGGGGACAGTAGCCCAAGGTATAATTTTTTATGCCTACCTACATTTGGATTTTCTTTTGATTAAATAAATACTTTACATTTAACGTCCTGTGCACAAGTATGAAGGTATAACTTAATAGCTTGTTAGAAACATTTCTTTATGAAGAAATTAAAAAAGCAAACTGAAGTTTAGCAAGTCAGGAATCAATTAGTTTTAACTGTTAGGAACAAAAGCCCATAAGTTGATTAAAATATAAATATTTCACATTCAAAATAACATTAAAAAACTGAAAAACATCCTAAAATTAACTTAGAAACAAATGAACCCAATTTTATGTCACATTGAAAACACAACCACACAAAGAGAAAAAAAATATTCAAGTAACTTAAAACATTTCTGTGTACAAACGTCTCCAGATATAAACAATATCAGAAATACTGTAAACATTACTTAGTAGGTTTGTTGATGATTCTTAAAACTGTGTGTGTTTGTGTGTATTGTAAAATAGAGCAAATGAGTAAATATATTAATGCTGAACTTTCTGGTTCTCTTTATGGAAGCAGTGTATAAATATAGAATGGGGAAGTAAGGGAGGATCCCTGAAATGTTGGATTTGTCGTAGAGTTATCAACAAATATTCACGATTTAAAAAAAAACATGCTTTCCTAGTTCTGTCCATTGAAGGAAGCCGGAAGTGGTGTCACTCAGGGGTAATGAATATACTAATGGCAAGATCTTGGTTTCAAAATACTGTTCACCACTGAAGGGAATCAATATTCTCTGATGAAATGACTTTTTTCAATCAGAAAGAGAAAATATACAATGTGAGTCTGAACAATCAGATTTCAAAAAGCAAAAGAAATGTCCAGGAATGACAAGTACATGTGAAAAGAGCAAAACAGTAAGCAATGGAGCACCAAATACACAAACCTCTGGTAATTAAAAAAAAAAAAAAAAAACTGAAAATAATAGATTGAATTTAAAAAAATTTGTGAGTCCATGGTGACACCAGAGGAGAGGGTCTGTCTTCATAGAAAATTGTCAGATAATGACATGGAAGGAATAATATTAGGAAATCAGTATTTTGTAATCTCCAGTGTAATTCAGACAAGAATCATCAGTCCATGCAAAATCTTGTGGGTGAAAATATGTTCAGGAACAAAATGTTCTCGTAATATTAAAATGTCATCCCATAGATTACTTATTAATAAAAAAGAAAAAAGTATCTTTAAAGAGACAAAAGAAATCATTTAATCAGGAAGCTTAACATAAAACTTATATACTTTGTCTCCTTATGTGACACAATGAAATGTTCATAATTTCCCATATAGTATTCTCACTAAAAATGTTTAACCTGAATCTAATCTGGAGAACATAATCACAGATTCAGAGACAATCCTTATGATAATTAGCCTAAACTCTTCAAAAATGCCAAAGTATAGGTAGGAAACTGATTTGGAGTAGGTCTAAAATATCAGAACAACTCTATGCAAAATGTGTTATCCTTAATTGAATTTTTAAAATCAGCTAAAAATACGTTAATAAAAAGTAGACAAAAGTTACTATAACAATTGGAATAAATTCAATATCGATTGATCATCTTATTCACTATAGTACAAAGCTTTTTTCCTTTGATTCCTATTGCATTCGCTCAAATGATATGATTTGTATGCAATGGGTGTCTGTGGCAATGATCGAACATTATTCATATTTAAAAATACAGGTCTTCTAAGCATTTAATTTAATGCTTTCTAAATGTTAGGGTATTTTATAATGAAAGCACAGTTTTAAATGTAGAGATTGCCTGTATGAGTTCTTTTGTCTCTCTGCCCAACCAACTTTAAGTAATTTTTTACAGCTAGTTGTCTACCTAAAAATCCGATACAGAAAGCAAATTGGAAAGCAAACCCAACACGCCAAGGAAGAAAGCAAATTGAAATAACTCATGAAATGGATATGAACCTTAGTTTTTTTAATCTTATCTTCTTTCATAATTCTTAGCACAAGTATGATAAGCATAAGTGTGAGAAGTGCTAGCATATCTTGAGACATACCCAGTTTCCTGAAGGTTACTAAGACTGACTCAGAAACAGAGCACAATGTGAAAAAAAAAAGTTTCTAGAATATGTAATGAGACAGAAAAACATTGGTAATAAGTAGGACACCGTTGTAGAGCTCCCAATGATAGATGTTACATGGTAAAGTCTATGAGTCAACAGTGGGGATGGCAAATACCTGGTGTTCTTTGTCTTACCATCTGTTTCAACCCAGTGTCCAAATTTGCCACACACAATCAACTGAAAATGCATTTCATATGAAACAAAAACTATACTTTCAAAATTTTTATTTCAGAAATTGGATAGAGTTGCAAGTAGAGGAAAGACCATACTACTACAGCTATGAAAGCATGCTTGCAAACTAGCAACCAGTTAGGGATAAACAATAAACTAGCAGCCAGTTAGAGAGAAAAGGTAAACTCAAGAATGGGAGAACAGCAAAAAATAATTTCCTTCTATATTGCAGCATGTATATTGCTCTAACTATATAATATGGCAAACACTTACCTGGTTGCAAACTGAGTAAGAACAAGAGGGCTGCCCCACTTCATAAAAGCAAGTTGCTGATTGGGATATAACAAAGCAAGTCTGAACCAGATGGTTTATAAGGTGTTATTTCAAGGTTTTCGTGGGGCTGGTGGTATCTGCTAACCTGTGCTGTTTGAAATAAATTCATGGGAATTCTTGATTGTGGTTTCCCTATCTGACTCCTTTATAAATAATAACCATGCTTTTTCACTCTTTGAAATTCTACCATTATCATCTTTTTTCTAAAGTAGGCTTTTAGGCACAAATGTGATATTCCATAAAGCAGCTTGAATATATATATAAAATGACATGGTTTTGAGAAATGTTTATATAGCATTTTTTGTTTGCAAAATATATATTTTTTTAATTTCAAATGCCCCTAAGTAAATTATCCTTCCTAGTTATTCAAGAACTAGCTCACCCCTGAATTACATATGTGAAAAACAAGGCAGAGAGCTAAGTACAACTTGAGTTAACTAAACTTTGTGTTCCTTATAGCCAATGAAAATCAAAATAACTTGCCCAAATTATACAGTAAATCAATCACCCAGCCATGATTAAAACCTACAGCTTCTGAAGCTCTAGTTCAGTTTACTGTACCATTCAGCCTTTCATAACAATTTTATTATTTTATAATATATTGATGTTTTCTTAAAAATAAAAAATTCCCTTTCAATTGCCATAGTAATGTATATAGTTGTCAAAATATTTTTTTAAAGATATATTTTGCTTTTTATCTTCTACCTCCTATATTTCCAACATAGCTATCTCTTTCTCTATAGTTTATACATCTCCAATTTTATGAAATCTCCTTACTCTGACCCAATCAATACATTATTATTTTTTTCTTTCTAGTCATGTTTTTTGACAGAGTACTCTAAATTTATTGTTTTCGTTCTTATACTACCCAATCTCTCCTCAATCCACTGAATTTTTTCTGTTCCAACGAATCAATGGCTATATTCTGATAGGGAGAATTAATAGATCTTATTCATCTTACATAATTGAAATTTATACCAATTAATGTACAATACAGCATGTATAGTATTGTACTGCATGTGCACTTAAAACTTGGTAAGAGGGGGCATCCCCTGGTGGCGCAGTGGTTGAGCACTGGGTTGTGAGGCTGCCCGCAGTCTCTGCGGCGCCAGTTCCATCCCCGGCCATTGGCGAGGGTCCAAAAAAAAAAACTTGGTAAGAGGGTAGATCTCTTGTTAAGTGTTCTTACCATGTACATACATATGCATGTATATGTATATACATACATAACAAGGGACAAAATAAAACTTTTGGAGGTGATTGATATGTCTACTACCTTGATGGTAGTGATGGTTTCACAGATATGTGTATATGCCAAACCCATTAAATTGTACACATTAAATATGTGTAATATTTTTATATATCAATTATACCTCAATAAAACTTTTTAAAAGTTTGTCAATGTCCTCAAATTTTCCCAGTTCAAGATAAAGTTCAAGAAGACTTTATCTTCTTGGCTTTGACTGATACACGCTACTCTGTTGAGTTCTCTTTCTTGGCTCTATTTTTGCCTCTGTCCATTCTTCTTTCATGAGCTCCTCCTACTTTGTCTTTCTTCTAAACTCTGAAGTTTCTGAGTTCCATTCTTGGAACCCTGCTTTTCTCAAAGTAGAGCTTCTCTTTGGACTGTCAGTCACTCTTAGGTTTTTAACTGCCCTAGTGATTTTCAAAAGTAAATATCTATTGATGACCTTTCCTCCAGATTTCTCACTCACATTTATGAGGTTACTGGACATTTCCAATCCAGTGAGATCCACAGGTTAATATCCAAAGTGCATCCAAGCCTGGGTGGAAGGGGATGACTTGTTAGAAGGTCCTCACCAAAACACACTTAAGAATATAGTACTTGACTCAAAAGCAGAAACACAAAAAGAAACAACAACAAATAAAGGTTTATTTACACAGGGAATGAGGAAAAGAGATAATGGAGAAAGAGAGAAAAAAGAAAATTTATTGACCAGATGCCAGCTGTCCTACTCCACATAGTTCCATTAAACAGGTACCAGAGACCAAGCCGAAGCCACATGTGGCAAGATAGCAGGTGGCCTGCTCAGTAGAGCAAACTGGAGCAGGCCATGTGGAAGAAGGGTGTGGTTGTATGCTGAGGCCTGAGGACAAGCAGAAGCCACAGCCTCCCATATGGAGGGCAAAGGGAGGAAAAGACTAGACTAGAGTCATAGAAAGTCAGAGTCACACATGTGGCAGAGAACAAAAGGAAATTTGGGAGCCAGTGTTCTTTAAAGTTCCCATAGCAACTCCATTTTGCCCGTATTTCCTAACAGCCTCCATTCAAGATGTAAGAGGGGTGGAGTCTTGAGAGCCACTCACTCACTCAGAGATTTGTATTTTCCTCCACAATTCACTCACTATGTAGTGAATTGTGTTATTTTTTTCTTCAACACATTTTACCCACAATTTTATTCTTCTTATATTCCCTGTGTCATTTAATGAATTAACATCTACCAAATCTTAAATCTGAGTTTTGCTAGTTTTTTCCTTGCCTTCATTCTTCACATTCAGTTAATCAACAAGTTCTTCCAATTATGCTTCCTAAATATACATTAATCTTCTCTTGCCTACATCTACTAGTTCAGCATAGTTTTTGTCCTTGATAATTTTAATTCTGCTGTAGATGAGCTTTTTGTTTCTACTTTTGACATCTTCAAATTGATCCAAAACACCAAAGCCATAGTTACCTATGTGAAACATAACCTGATGATTCTTCTTCCTTCTGTTGTCCTCAAAGGTTCACAATTAATTTAGCAATGTCAGAATGTTTACATAATCCACATGGGACTTTATTAAGTTTTAGCAGATGTCTCTATATGGAACAATTTTCTGGTCTCTCTCCTGTGGCAGTCATTAGCACTATTCACCACTATTTCCAGATAGCCTCTTGTTATTTGGTATACAGCACTCTCTACCCCCTTGAAGTTAGCCATGATCATGTTACTTGCTTTGGCCAATGAAAAGTAACTACAATGAGTGCCAGATCCACACAGAAACTTATGGCAGCAGATACATGCTTTCTATCTTCTTTCTACAATGGCAACTAACACTATTCCAGATGCTGGAGTTTTTGTCAGCATCAGTATCTGAGTAAGGTCAATGTCCTGAGATAGATATAAGCAGATGGGAGAAATAAACCTGTGTTGTTTTAAACCCTTCAGGATCTTAAGATATTTATGACTTTTTTATATATTCTTTTTTATATATTCTGACCTATCATCACACACACACACACACATGTTCTAACCTTTTTATCTTAGTAATTACTACTTATGCTTCAATTTTTTTATTATAGATAAAGTGTTTTATAAAGCGTGCCTGTTTATAGAGTTGCTATTCTGATATAGCTTTATTGTCCAATTCTCATCTCATTCCATTTTACATCTTATTCATGTACATAACCCTTATATCTGTTAAAAAAGATCAAGCTAACTAATTTCTTTCACCAAATAGCTCTCTTTATCAAAATTCTAACATTGTAATTGCTAGTTAGAGAATTGGAACTATCCAGAATCAAGAAAAAAACACAGACCTTATAGTCAGTCTGCACTTACACTAAGTGGTCAAAACTTGTGTGTGATTAATATGTCTGGACTTCAGTTTCAACAATTATGGAAACAATGATATGTAAATATTTTTTCAGAATTGAAGTAAATGGCACACATAAAGAGTTTAAAATCATATCTGGTGCACAGGAATTTCACAGTATGTGATTTTTCAGTCCTAGTTACTATTATACTTACCATCTGTCATCATGAATCCTTAGAAAAGACTGTCATTCTGGGACTATGAATTGATTGTAACTTTGCTTTGTCTCTACTGCATTTTACAAGACTAGAAAATACTTCAGGACTGGTATTAGTAATACATATCGTTTACCCAGAACGCCAAGTAGTGCACTGAATTCAACTGAAGTTTTTATCAAATAATTTTCTTAATAACTCAAACTTATATGACGAGTAAGTGTGTTGAGGACACAGGGCTATTTTACCCCTCCATATGAATTGTTTGGGGATGATAGAAATCCCAGCTGGCATACAACTACTGACATTCTCTTGGTCTAGAAATTGTCTCTCCAGGTGAATTATTGGAGATTCTACCCATGATGCTAATATTTGTTCAAAAATCTTAAACGTATTTGTTTTAAGAGAGCAATAGATATGTCTTCTGGAAAATGTCATGCTAAGTACCTTACCTGAAGCTTCAGCTGGCTGGAGAATTGAAGGCATCTGGGAGTTGAGATCTCTACTCCTATATTACTATGGCAGCTGTGACATTGTGTGGGTGACATACACAAACTCCCTGAAAATGTTTGCTGAACTCTGTAGAAGGAAACCTTTGTAGTAACTGACAAAAAACTATAAATTGAAGAATTCTGTCACTCACAGCACAAAATCTAATTGATATATTTAGCATCCAAATTTGAGAATTTAGATTATGATCATAAAATTATTATATATTTTGCTATATTTCATGCCTTGATCAACTTTATGAGAGAATGGAAACAAATGAGCTTTAAATCAATCTATAAAAGAATGATAATCTGAAGAACAACCACAACCAGGAGGAATAAAAAAGAGAAAAGAAAATTCAGAGCATTGGATGGAGTTCAATAAACCACACAGACAAATTCATCAATAGGTCCTGATGAACTAGTATTGAACAAAGAGAATTCATCATTGTTTTTCCCTGCTACACAGTTCCAATAAACAAATCTGTAGGACTATAATCAAATAAATATCATGACAGTAAACTGGGAAACAGATTATTTGTCCTTTCTGACATAACTGACTTGATCAGTTTGTGCTTCGGGTGGTACAGTCATTCCAGGTGTCTCAAATGACCACCACAAGTGAAATCAAAGATCATTCTTATCCTGTACAGTGAAGACAAGACAGTGGACCTCCAAACCATACCACCACTTTGGACTTGTGACCACCACTGACAGTGCTGCTGGCAATAAGCAAGATTCATCAGCTAGTCCAGAGGAGTCCACATGATCTTTGTGTTCTGCTTCCATGCAAATGAATTCATCTCTTACCTACCTGATCAGAAACTGAAGTTACAATTAAAGTATAAAACTGGTATAAAAAATTGGATTTTATGGAAATGTTTTCACTAGCCAAAGAAAATACATTCATACAGTATTTTTGAAAGTACATTATTCTTTGTCTGGTTTGCATTTTGCTTATTTTGTCAGGCACAAGAAAAATTCTTTCTGGCCAAAAAGAGAAATATTCAAAAAGAAAACATGGAAGCAAAAGAATTACTGGAACATTTTTTTCAGATCTCTTCCTGAAATTTTATCTGGAAAGTCATTTTAGAAAACATAACACATAATTTGCTAAAAATTTAAAAAGCGACTGGGAATTTTTATTATCAATCCGAATGTTCTGACCAAAACTTTCCTTTTTAGCTTTAAGGGCCACATTCTGCATTGATGAATGCTTTTTTTTCTCACAGCTTCTCTGGATTTCATGATGTTACGTTGGTTCACTTTTGGTTCATAGTGATTTTGTGAGAAATGATACTATTCTGTAAAGAAAATAGTGGATAGTGATTTAATTTTTGCATAACTTTTTTCTTGGTCTAAACTATTAGTTAAATTTTGTTGGCACTATAGAATTTTTTTTTTCCTTACCTACAATGCTTAGTGTGGAGAATGGAAAAGGAAAAATTAAACTGGGCTTTCAAATTAAAACTAGATTGAATTCTATCTAATTACCTCTTAACCAACTGCATGAAAGCTGTGTAATAACTCTGAAAAATAGTCTCCTTCCTGCCCCTTCTCTTTTCCTTCCTTTCCTTCATCCCTCCTTCCCTCCTCCCTCCCTCCCTTCCTTCCCTCCCTGCCTCCCTCCTTCCTTCCCTCCTTCCTTCCTTCTTTCCTTCCTCCCTCCCTCCCTTCTTCTTTTTATCCCTTTCTTCCTCCTCCCTTCCTTACCCTTCCCTTCTCGTTTCCTCCTCTCTCCCTTTGGCCTTTCCCTTTTTCTCTTGCTGACCCTGTCTTTCCATCCATCCCTCCATTCATCCATATATCTTATCTAGAACTGTATGTATCAAAGACTTATTGGGAAAGATAAGCATATTAGAAGCACTTCAAACAGCACTTAGAATGTGGTAGTTCCTGAACAAATATTAGTTTCTGTTTAATTCACCATTTTACTATATGAGCAAACCCAGTTTGTTGATATGCAAAACATCTAAGCAGAATTCTCACACTTTGGCATATATGAGGAGAACCTGGAAGCTTGTTAAATGCAGATTCCTGTGTACCATCTCAGAAATTCTGATTAAGTAGAATAGGGGATAGATCTGGGAATGTGTACCTTCAACAAATATCCATGAATATTGGGTGCTGCTGGTGCATGAATACATCATGGGTGTCACATCATTCTAATAGGTATCAAATTTCATCTCTTGGTCCAATTCCAATTGAGTTCAGTCAGGGCTGTTAAGAAGATTCTGATATTTCTAATCCCCAAATCTGTATTTTTAATCCCTACAAAAATAGGAGCTGGGAACACTCCTATTTCTTTTGTTTACTTAACATTTTCTCTGGTGTTAGGTAAAAGCCTGTTTTCCTTGATGAAATCCATCATTCTCTCATATGTTATTCAAGTGAAGTATTGAACACATATAGAAGTAGAGTTATGTATAATTTTAGAGTCAGCTCAAATATAAATCATGTATAAGTGTTCTTAATATTCTTAAATACTTTGTTATCCACTCTTCTTACTATAGAATTATTTCATGTAAAAAAGCAACACACATCGACTCAGGGCTAATGATTCTTGTCTACCCCCAGGTTTTACATTTAATGAACATCCAATGGTTGTCTAGACTTCAATATTAGACATCCTGATTTTTTACTTGTAAGGCACCAGGATTATTTTTTAGTAAAGATTTTTTCCCATGTTCATTATCAGCTTAATTTATGTATACCAATGCATGATTTCCTCATTTCAAAGAAAAAACTTATTTTAAAGCATTTCAGTTCATTGATGAATTTCATGTATACTCAGAATAATGTATTATGACTGCCTAATAAAGAAATGACTGCTATAAAAATTATTTCTCAAAGCTCTTGAGGATTTAGTGTAATAAGGCATTAATTGAACCCCCTCCCATTCTGGGTATTGTTTTGTTTATGAAAATGGATAATCAAAGTCATTTGGAAATGTCATTCATTCTATTCCTTTTATTTTGGGAAATGTCTTTTTTTAACATTTTTTAATTTTTAAAATTTTATCATTTTTTACTTTTTTTAGACAATATTTGCTTCTCCCCACCCCCTCAGATTGAGTCCCCATGGAATTTCCTTCCCCAAGGCACCCATGATGCACCATCACCACAGTCCCCGCTGCTCCTCCCTCCCTCCCTCTCACCTCTCTCCCTCCTCCCCTGCAGGATGTCTCTGGTTTATAATTGTCTGTTTTTGCTTTGTTGTGTTTTGTACTGTTATTTTTTTTACACTGATGTCTTATTTGGTTCCCCTATATTCCTGTTATAAATGAAACCATCCGATATTTTTCTTTTTCCCTGTGACTTATTTCACTGAGCATAATTCCTTCTAGCTCCACATTGCTGCGAATGGCATGAGTTTATCTTTTTTGATTGCTGAATAATATTCCATTGTGTATATATACCACATCTTCCTGATCTAGTAATCTATTTTTGGGCATTTGGGTTCCAGGTTTTACCCACTGTAAATAGTGCTACAATAAACATAGGTGTACAGGTGCTCTTTTGAATCACTGTTTTTGTGTCCTTTGGATAGATCCCTAGTAGTGGAATGCCAGAGCATATGGTAGCTCAATTTTTAGTAGACTGAGGAAACTCCAGACAGCTTTCCACAGTGATTGGACCAGTCTGCACTCCCAACAGCAATGTAGGAAAGTTCCTCTTTTACCACATCCTCGCCAACATTTGTTGTTGCTTGTTTTTTTGATATGTGCCATTCTTACTGGTATAAGGTAGTATCTCAGTGTGGTTTTGATTTGCATTTCCCTGATTATAAGGGATGTTGAACATTTTTTCATATGCCTGTTGGCCATTTGCATTTCCTCTTTGGAGAAATGTCTTTTGAGTTTTTCTGCCCATTTCTTGACTGGATTGTTTTTGTTGAGCCGTGTGAGTTCTTTGTATATCTTTGTGATCAGTCCCTTATCAGTTGAATGGAGCACAAAAATTTTTCCCCAATCAGTGGGATGTCTCTCTATTTTAGTTAATGTCTCTTTGGCTGTACAGAAGCTTTTCAGTTTGATGTAATCCCAGGTGTTTATCTTTGCCTTTACTATCACTGCTTTGGGTGATGAGTCTTTAAAGATGTTTCTGAGATATGTGCCTTGTAGTGTTTTACCTATATTTTCTTCTATATATTTTATGGTTTCAGGTCTTATGTCCAGTTCTTTTATCCATTTTGAATTGATTTTTGTGCACAGTGAGAGGTAGTGGTCTAGTTTCATTTTTTTGCATGGGGAGGTCAAGTTTTCCCAGCATCATTTATTGAACAAACTGTCCATGTTCCATTGCATATTCTTTGCTCCTTTGTCAAAGATTAGCTGTTCATATAAGTGTGGCTTTATGTCTGGGTTCTGTATTCAGTTCCATTGGTCTGTGTGTCTGTTTTTGTTCCAATACCAAACTGTTTTAATTATTATGGCTTTGTAGTATAGCTTGAAGTTTGGAAGTGTAATACCTCCTTATTTTTGGAAATATCATCTTGAAATAACATTTGTTTGTGTTGATAGAAATTATTGTGGCACTTGCAAAAGGAGTTTTAAGGATAATAGTATCAATTATTTTTAAACTTTCTTATTATCTTGGACAACTCATATTGTCATGAACACCATGGAGGGAAATGTCTTGTTATTTATTTTGCTCTGCACCTTACAGAGCTATCATTGAGATCAAAGAGATTCCTGTGTGAGAAGGAGGTCCACAGAGTAAAGGGTGAACAGGCAGCTGGGGCCAAACAGGCAGGAGAGTCTCATTGTGGAGACCAATTTTAAATCCACCAAAAACATCATCAACTGATTTACAGAAACAAAAATCACATGATTATAAAGTTTTGAAGTCTAATGGTACATTAGAGAAATCCTGACCTGACATTTTTATTTCACAATTGATTATACAAAGGAGACAGAGCATCCTAAGGCCACAAAGCCAATTGGAAAAATGTTTATTAAAATAATCACAAGTCATGCTACCATGAAACCCTTAGGGTCCTGAGCCAAGCCAAAATTTTCCAGAATAAAAATAAGCGACACTTTCACTATTAAGCAGTCAATGAGAGGGCAAAATGAACTTCAAAATGCTAAGTGAAGAAAGAAAAACAAGAATCAAGAATCCTTTGCCAAAAAAAAAGGCAAATGAAATTTGTCATCATCCTCCTTTTACTTGTGTCTACAAGTATCTTAAGAATGAAGCAGAATCCCCTGGTTGAACTCTGGATTTAGGCACAGCTTCAGGCCAAGCTTCCCTATTGGAGGTACCTCAGGCTGTGCTCTGTCAAAATGCACAGGAAACCTGCATCTATATTGAAGCACTTGCATCTGTATTGCAGCATCTATATTGAAGCAACTGAGGCTTTGAGGGTCAGTGTCCCCATCAGAGACAGAAACCATTGGAGAAGTTGGGAAAGCCTGAGACAGTCCCCCAGGAATGGATGTCGTGGAACTAGGAGAAACACACATTTCCTCGCTAAGATTCATAGGCTTCTCAGGGCTCACTCACCCACTGTAACCTTGGAAACACACATTTCCCAGAGGGAACTCTGTCTGAAAAATATTCTGTCTAACAAAGGGATTGCCCAGAGCTTGCTTTCAAATAGCTCCCACAGACTCATGAAACAGTCTCCTCCCCTGCTTGGGCTTGGCAGCCTTCTGGCCTGCTACAACCACCCATAGTACCTATTCCCAAAACCCACATCCCCCAGCCACTCTAAACTTACCTGAGCCTCTATGCTAAAATTTCGACAAGACTGCAGTGGAGGGCTCAGTTGCAGTTTGAGACTTCTGGGAAAGCACTGTCAGTGGAATTTGCATTAAGTAGAGAGTGATTACAGATCCTTCCCTCAGCTCAAGCAGCTACAGTTTCCTGGGAGGGTTCTGCCCTTGGCATTCTAAACAGCAACTCTTTACTTCCTGTCTCCTTAACTCCACACTTTAGTCATGGGCCACCATCCTATATTGCTTCTTGAGCCCTAGTCATCTTGATTGTTGTTACCAATGTAACAACAGAAAGCACAATACCGATGGCCAGTACCCTGAAAACTTCAATTCTAACATAAGATCATTATACAATAATACTGAGAAGAAAAGCTGTTTCACATAATTTATAGAAATAAATACAGAACACCAAACATAGTTATGAGGCAGAGTAATACACCCCAATCAATGGATCAAGACAAAACGCTTGAAAAAAATTCTTATCAACAGAATTAAGTAAACTAAGAAAAGAAGACTTCAGAGCAAATGTTTTAGTAATGTAGAATGACTGATAAACAAAATGAGAACTATAACAAGGACAGAGAAAATAAGAAAAATTTACAAACAGAAATCATAGAGTTAAAGAATATAATGGTTGAAATTGAAAAAATAATAATAGAGGGCCTCAAAAGTAGACATAAGGAAGCAAAGGACTGAATCAAGTTGGAAGAAAAGGTAGTAGAAAGCAGCCAAAAATATCAGCAAAAAGATGAAAGGAATTTTAAAATTTTAAAAATTAAGATAACATAAGAGACTCATAAGACACCATCAAGAGGAACAACTTTAGCATTAGAGGGTTTTCAGAAGAAGAGAGCAAGAAAGAGGCAGAAATCTTATTTGAAGAATTTATAGTGAGAAGTTCCCCAAATTGAGGAAGGGAATAAACTTGGAAATCTAAGATCAAAGAGTTCTAAACAAAATAAACCCAAACACATGCATACCAAGACACATTATAATTAAAATGGAAAAAAGTAGAGATAAAATGAGAATCTTAAAAGTAGCTAGAAAAAAAAAAAAACATATAATGGAACCCACATAATACTATCCGCGATTTCTCAACAGAAACCTTAGAGACCAGAAGGGAATGGAATAATATATTCAAAATGCTGAAAGGACTATACCTCCAACTAAGAATTCTTTAACCAGCTAGGCAAAGACTCATAATTCAAAAGGCATGAAGAGCTTTACAGGCTAAGAACAGTTGAGCAAAGTCATCTACACTTAACTGGCTTTGCAAAGTTTACTAAACAGACTTCTACAGATGAAAAGAAACTACTCTTAGAAGTAACAAGACACAAGAAATAAAATATGGGTGTGTGTTGAGGGGGAACAAAAGCAAAAATAAACAACTACATCAATCTAAAAAACTTCTGCAAATGAAAATAAACTGTCATTAAAAAGACATCCTACTGAATGGGAGATACACATGCATCTGGCACGATCCACAATCTACAAGAACTCACAGAAATCACCACCACCACAACAACAACAACAAATTAAAAAATGGGCATAAAATAGAAACACTTCTACAAAGACATACAGATGGCCAAGAGACGTGTGAAAAAAAGCTTGTCAGCACTTATTAACAGGGAAATGTAAATTAAAACCACAATGAGATCTTACCTCATACTTATTATAATAACTATTATTTTTAAAAAGCTAGTGTAGATAGGGTGTAGAGAAAAAGGAATCCAGGGCCTCCCCTGGTGGCACAGCAGTTGAGCGCTGGGCTGCGAGGCTGCCCGCAGCCTCTGCAGCACCTGTTCATTTCCTGGCCACTGGTGAGGGTCCCACACAAAAAAAAAAAAAGAAAGAAAGAAAAAGGAATCCATTCCTGGTGGGAATGTAAATTTGTCCAGCCTTATAGAAAACAGTATGGAGGTTTATCAAAATATTAAAAATAGATCTACTATGTAATCCAGCAATTCTACTCCTAGGTATATCTATCTAAAGAATGTAAAAACATTGTTCAAAAAAAATATGCACTTCTGTGTTCATTCTAGCA
Source organism: Talpa occidentalis (assembly GCF_014898055.3). NCBI lineage: Eukaryota > Metazoa > Chordata > Mammalia > Eulipotyphla > Talpidae > Talpa > Talpa occidentalis. Next base: position 90,643,908 of record NW_023602073.1, read on the forward strand.
CTATATATATATATACAGATATATGAATCTGTACTTCTAGCACTATATATATATATGTATATATATATAGTAATAAAGATACGAAACAAGCTAAAGTTCCTAATGATAGATGATTAGATAAAGATGTGAGAATATATATAATGGAATACCATGCAGCTACACAAAGTTAAAATTGTCATTTGTGACAACATGGATGTAGCTGGAGGGTATTATGCACTGTGAAATAAGTAAAAAGGAGAAAGACAAAATGTGGGATCATTTCACTTACATGCATTTGTATCAATATAAAGAAACAAAACAAAGGAACAGTCAAAATCAAACCAAAACATATCTTTGGAATCTGATTGCAGCAGACAGACTACCAGCGGAGCCAGGGACCCAATGCACAGGGGCACAGTACTACTGGGACTTTGGTTGTGCAGTAACATATATTCGAAGATATATGAATCTGTACTTCTAAAACATATCCAGTGTTGTGAACCAAAGCTTCCTGGTACTTTGGTGGTACAGTAACATATATTTGCTTTGTTTGATTTTGTCTGTTCCTTTGTTAGTGTTATTCCAGGTAACCAGGAATTGTTTTCTTCTTTTGGATATAGTGGCATGCATGCTAGTATTCTAGGAAGAGAAAATGATAATATAAAAATTATCAAATAGGTACTTTAGTATGTATCCTAAATGAACTATTTATTATTTCCTGGACATCCAAGCTATTTTATAATTTTTTAACTGCACAGTCCATCCTAACTTCTTTTTTTAAAGATTTATTTATTTATGCATACAAGAACTGGAGTACAGGCAAGAGGTGTGGGGGGGGCGGTGAGAGGATTCACCAGAGACAGAGTGGGGAACAGAGCAGGCAGATTGACTGAAATACACTGCTGAGGGGAGCAAGCGGGTAAGGCAGGAGAGGTCTGCTGCGCCATGTGGGTAACTGTCTGGCCGGGGATCGAGCTCATGCTGCAGTGGCTGCGGATAGCTTTGTAGGTTGCATCTTAACCCCTTGCACCACCAGGGAGGCCCCCATCCTAACTTCTTAAAATATTCTTTCTTTTCCAAAAATCACTCCTTTTATATTTACCCCTAAAGACTCAGTTTCCTTAATCTTTCTTTTAGTATTAGAGAATACTGAATGCATAGTATTTTAAATTACTTTCTTATTTACCAGTATGTCTAGGACATTATTCCATGTTCCATCATTCTATATCAGCATCTATAGATATATTTTTAATCCACTACAAAGTTCCCTTTTAGATCACATAACACAACCTATTTAATCTCTTATCAAAGACTATTAGTTGCATTCACTATTTGTGCAATTATTAAAACACTGTGAATGTTTCTATATGTATTTTTGATTGTGAATGTTTGTATATGTATTTTTGAATACATAAGAAAGTACATCTAGAAATCATTGGGTTCAAGACAGTATTTAAGTTTTGACAACAATTTCCAGGGCTCTGTCAGCAATAAAAACAGGATTTAAGTGTGATTTGTGTTCTTTTTACTTTATTTTTAACTTCTACAAACCTACTTTTTGAAGTGTATGAATATTTTTGAACAATCTATTGTCAGAATTGTAATTAATTCTCTTTCTTTTCTCACTGTGTTATTTTTAATATTTACCCATAAAACTTCATCTTGTCTATTTCAACCATTCTGCCAACTTGTTTGTCAGTGCCATTATTTTTTTTTAAAGATTTATTTATTTATTTATACAAGCACTGGGTACAGTCTGAAGCGCGGGAGGGTGAGAGAATTCAACAGAGCCAGAGCGGGGAGCAGAACAGGCAGACCAACGAAACACACTGCTAAGGGGAGCAGCAGGCATGGCAGGAGAGGTCTGAGTGCCATGTGGGACCCTTGCCTGGTGGCCCGGGGATCGAACCAGTGCTGCAGAAGCTGCGGGCAGCTTCACAGCCCAGAGCTCAACTACTGCGCCCCCAGGGAGGCCCTGTCAGTGCCATTATTCAGTGCATCACACACACACACACCCACCCCCAGCCCTGTGTTTTTGTCCTTCAATAAATCACAGCAGTTGTCTGTCTTCATTCAACTTTCTGGTCACAATGAGCAATGGTCAGGACCCACCCACTTTAGATCCTGTGGCCCTACCTATTCTGACAGAATAACAGGGTAAGCTTTTAGTCCTGGACTTGCTGTAGAGGCATAGTTGCCCTTCTCTGAGTTCTAAAGCATGCTTGAGAGAACTCTCTTGCATGGGAGCAATAAATGGGGATTTTTCTGTAGTATTTAAATGAGCTTTGTTCACCCCCACTTCTCACCCCTCATATTGCCTCCACATGGCTGTTGTCAGCTGTATAATCAATCCTGGTGAGTCATGGTTTAACAACTAAGAGAAAGGAGATGAAGAAAAAGCTAAAGGAAACTGGTTCCTAATTTAGTATATAAAATCCACAGACTAAAGAAGATAATTTACAGGTTTGTTTTTCTACCAACTAATACTTGAATGTTATAGTGTCACCTGATTTATCAAACACAGTCACAAAAGTTGGTTTTCCTTCCTTTAAAGAATATACTAACTTTCTTTATTGGAAAATAAAACTGATCATTAATTGAATGAACTTAATTCATCCCCCTTTGCCTTTCTCTTCACTTACTATGTTCATCTTATTTTCATCTGCAGATTATTCAAATTTATTCTAATACCTTAGCATATACTCCTAAACATTTTTAATTGGAATTAGCTGCATAGCTATGTCCCCAGAGCAATATCCCAGGGGACAAGAGATGTTCAAGTTCATCTCCAAAGGGCCAAAGGGTGGGGTAGGCAGGAAGTTATGTAGTTCTTTAAAATCACAGTATGTCTAGACTTATGCCCAAATACATTGGTTCATGATAAAGTAGTAAGTAGGACTTTTGTGGAAAAATATATGGTAGAGAAAACAACACAGAAGCTTACATCCTTTGAAAATTGGACATTGCATAGGACTCAGGAATTGTCTAGCCACAGGTTGTTTACATGTGGTCTGAGCATTTTCTTAATGTGATCCTGTACTTAAGAGTATATAGGTTCAGCCAGAAAAGAGAAAGATGAACATCAAAGTTGCTGCAATGCCAGAAGAAAATTATAGGGTGGTTCCATGTTTAAAAGATCACTAGTCTTCACTATTGGTTTAGGGCAATGAATTATCCATAAATAAAAGCCTTGGAGTCCTCTGACCAAAAACATATACTGTGTTTACAAAAAGTACAAGTTCAATGAGTTGTCACTCCTATCATGAAAGATCAAGGGTACTCAATTAGGAAAAAGAAAGGAACTGAAAACACTGAAGTAGCTTCAGAAATACATTGCCAGTATATTCTATAGTATCCTTGCCAATATGGATGTATTTTTGTTACAAAAAGAAAACAGGAAAAAGGTTGTAGTAACTAACTTTATTTAGAAAGATTTATAAATAATAATGACTTTCATTTATTGCTTGCTTGCTCTGCTGGATGGCACTGTACTAAGAAATTTATGTGTATCATCCCATATGAGCATCACATAATTCTAGTTATTGGTCAGTTCAGGCCATGACATATTGACCTGGACACTTCAGCACAGTTAACACAAAAGTTTATTTTGATACAATGTGGGTCAGATACATTTACAGGGTGGTCATCTTCACATTCCAGGTTATACCCACAAGAAGCAGCTAATGATTACACAGAGGCTGCAAAAAGTCCTTGGACTAGAAGTGACACACATTACTTTTATTCACAGGCTACCAATTAGAAAATGTCTAGGGAGAGGAGGATCTAGCCACCACTGGGGCAGACCCAGGGTGCAGGGAAGCGCCCAGCAGACACGCCATACTTAGACAGGGAATTCTGCATGCATCTAGACCTCATAAAAGCTATTGTATGGAACTGAGAAAGGGATGTCCCCACAATCAGAGGTGAGCTGAAGCCCCCACAAGCCAGGCCCCCGCCTGGCAGCAAGTCAAAGCCCAGAGGGGGAGCCAGCGATTTGGAACCCAGTGGGCAATCCAGCCACTGCCAGGGCAGTCTGTGGGACCTCAAGACCCACCTCTGGAATTAAACAAATACAGAAGGAGGAGATTTTCAGGGACAGTGACCATTAACATTTCCATAATACCACTGACCTATGGGACTTCTGGCATAACAGAATTGGACTTGATTGGACCACCAGTTTCCAACATCCCAGAAAGAGCACACAAAAGAGATGCCAGCCAGTACCAGCAACACAGTGTCCCAACACATAGGACAAATGAGAAAACAAGTAGCAGGGAGAAGAAAAATTACAAGCAACCAAGCATGTCCCCAGGGAAAAGCCACACCACAAAAAGACAACTAAACACCAGACTGCAACAACAGTAACTTAGAGTAACTTCTGAGTCTTCCTGATAGAGAATTTAAAATCATCATGGGGCCTCCCCTGGTGGCGCAGCGATTGAGAACTGGGCTGCGAAGCTGCCCGCAGCCTCTGCAGCGCCGGTTAGATCCCTGGCCACCAGCGAGGGTCCCACATGATATACAGACTTCTCCTGCTGCGCCTGCTGCTCCCCTCAGCAGTGTGTTTCGTCAGTCTGTCTGTTCTGCTCCCTGCACTGGCTCTGGTAAATTCTGCTTCTGACCATACCCAGTGCTTGTATAAATAAATAAATAAATCTTTAAAATAAATGAATAAATAAATAAAATCACCATGATTAAAAAACTGAAAGAAGTCAAAAAAGATATGGGAAAAATAATCAATGATCAGAAGAATGAAATTGAGTCCCTAAAGAGGGAAGTAAACGAAATGCAAGAGATCAAAGGATTAATGAAGGAGCTAAAGAACTCTGGGAAAAACAATGAAAGCAGAATAGATGAAATGGAAGAACAAAAAGTACTGTCAAAGACACAGAAATAAAAAGAACCAAAATAGAAAAGGAAACAGAAGTATGAAGGAAAAAGAATAAAGAAAGACTTCGGGAACTATCTGACTACATGAGGAAAGGAAATATAAGAATTATAGGAATCCCAGAAGGAAAGGAGAGAGGCATAGGAACAGAGAATATTCAAGGAAATAATTGACGAGAACTTCCCAAACATGAAGAAGGAGCTGAAAATAGACATACAAGAAGCAAGAAGAACACCAAACTTCCATGATGAAAGGAAAAGTACAGCAAGACACATAATAGTAAAGATCCCAAGAATTCAAGACAAGGAAAAAATAACGAAGCTGACAAGAGGGAAGAAACAGATAACATACAAAGGAGAACCAATCAGGCTGACTTCAGACTCTCTGAAGAAACACTACAGGCAAGGAGAGAGTGGAGGGACATAGTCAACAAACTCCAAGACAACAAATGCCAACCAAGAATATCTATCCCACAAAGCTTTCCTTTCTCTATGAAGAAAGAATAAAGAACTTCCCAGACAAACAAAAATTCCAGAATTTCATTACAACTAAACCCCTACTCCAAAAAATACTACAAGGAGTCCTAAAGCCAGAACCAACAGAGGGATGAATAAGAACGAAACAAGACCAAAAAAAAAAAAAAAAAAAATAAAAGACAAACAAAATGCAAATACAGATGCTAACATATCAATATTAACTCTAAATGTAAATGGACTAAACTCTTCACTGAAAAAAAACAGAATTGCAGGCTGGATTAAGAAATAAAACCAACCTTTTGCTGTCTCCAGGAAATATATTTAACTACAAAAGATAAAAATAGACTGAAAGTAAAAGGATAAAAACAATCCTCCAAGCAAATGGACCCAAAAGAAGGCAGGAAAAGTTATACTTATTTCAGATAAAACAGATATCAAACTCAAAAAGGTAAAAAGAGACCCAGATGGTCACTACATTATGATCAAGGGGACAATACTTCAGGAAGACATAACAGGTCATTAACATATACTCACCAAATGAAGGAGCACCAAAATATACCAGACAACTATTATCATCTCTGAAAACAAACATCAGAGAAAATACATATGTAGTAGGAGACTTCAACATACCACTATCAACAATGGATAGATCAACAAGACAGAAAATAAGTAAGGACACTAAAGCTCTAAATAAGGATCTAGACAACATCTATAATACGTGACACCCAAAAAAATCTGAGTACACATTTTCCTCAATTGCACATGGATCATTCTCCAGGATCAATCACATACTGGGACACAAGACAAACATCAACAGATACAACAAGATTGAAATCATCAAACTGGAAATAAACCATAATAAGAAGGCAAGGAAACCTGCTACCTCATGGAGATTGAAACCCACACTACTGGAAGACCACTGGACTAATGAGGAAATCAAAGAAGAAATTAAAAAATACTTTGAGTTGAATGACAAGGAGGACACCAATTTCCTAAATGTATGGGACACAACAACAACAACAAAAAAAACAGTAATAAGAGGAAAATATACAGCAATACAGGCTCATATCAAGAAACAAGAAAGAACTCAAAGAAATAACCTAATCTCACATCTCAAAGAACTAGAAAAAGAACAACAAAAAAACCCTAAAACCAGTAGAAGAAAGGAAATAATAAAAATCAAAGCAGAAATAAATGAAATAGAAATGAAAAAAACAATCCAAAAGATCAATGAAACCAAGAGCTGGTTCTTCAAAAAAATAAATAAAATAGACAAACCCCTCGCCAGGCTCACAAAGGAAAAATGAGAGAAAGCACAAATAAATAGGATCACAAATGAAAGAGGAGAAATCACTACAGACACAGAAGAAATCAAAAGAATAATCAGGAACTACTATGAACAGTTATATGCAAACAAGTTCAACAATCTAGAAGAGATGGACAAATTCCTACAACTTTACAATTAACCAAAGCTAGATAAAGAGGAAATAGAACACCTAAACACACCAATTACAAGCAGTGAAATTGAAATCAAAACCCTCCCCAAAAACAAAAGCCCAGGACCAGATGGATTTACAAATGAATTCTACCAAACATTCAGAAATGAAGTAATACCTATCCTTCACAAACTCTTTCAAAAAATTGAGAAGGAAGGGAGAATACCAAACACATTCTATGAAACCAAACAAGGACAACACAAATAAAGAAAACTACAGGCCAATCTCTCTAATGAACACTGATGCAAAAATCCTCAATAGAATTTTAGCCATCAGAATCCAACAATCTATCCATAAGATAATTCACCACAACCAAGTAGGATTTATTCCTGGGACACAAGGATGGTTCAACATCTGAAAATCAATCATTGTAATCCAGCACATGAACAAAAAAAAATATAAACCCATGTGATAATATCAATAGATGCTGGAAAGTTTTTGACAAAGTACAGCACCCATTTATGATAAATGCCCTTAAATGCTAGGATACAAGGAACATACATCAACATCATAAAGGCCATATATGACAAGCCCATAGCCAATATCATTCTCAAGGATGAAAAGTTAAAAACATTTCCATTAATATCTGGAACAAGACAAGGATGACCACTCTCGCCACTGCTTTTCAATATATACTAGAAGTCCTAGCCAGAGCAATAAGACAAGAGAAAGACATACAAGGAATCCAAATAGGGAAGGAAGAAGTTAAATTATCACTATTCACAGATGATAAGATAATATACATAGAGAACCTGCAAAACTCCACAGAAAACTAATGAAACTAATCAATCAGGTTAGTAAAGTAGCAGGATACAAAATCAACACCCAAAAATCAGTAGCCTTCCTATACACAAACAATAAATCTGAAGAAGAAGAAATCAAGAAATTCATCCCTTTTATTATTGAAACAAAAAAAATCGAATACTGGGGAATAAATCTAACAAAAGAGGTAAAAGACCTATAAAAGAAAACTATAAAACACTGTTAAAAGAAATAGAAGACAAAAATAAATTGAAAGACATCTCCTGCTCATGGATTGGAAGAATTAACATCAAAATGGCCATCCTACCAAAAGCAATTTACAGATTCAGTGCTATTCCAATAAAATATTCAATGACATTCTTCAAAGAAATAGAACAAATATTGATGAAATGCATGTAGAGCCATCAAAAACCCTGAATAGCCAAAGCTCTCCTGAAAAAAAAAAAAAAAAAAAAAAAAGAAGGGAATGGAGGTATCACCCTCCCAGACTTCAAACTATAAAACAAAGCCATAATATTCAAAACTGCATGGTCTTGGAACAAGACCAGACATACAGACCAATGGAACCGAATAGAAAATCCAAAAATAAACCCACAGTTTTAGGGTCAAGTAATCTTTGACAAAGCAGCAAAGAATATGCAATGGAACAAAGAAAGTTTGTTCAATAAATGGTGCTGGGAAAACTGGGTTGCTACATGCAAAAGAATGAAGCTTGACTACTGCCTCACACCATGCACAAAAACCAACTCAAAATGGATTAAAGAGCTAGACATAAGACCTGAAACCATAAAATATATAGAAGAAAATATAGGCAAAACACTACATGACGTGCACCTCAAAAACATCTTTAAAGACATATCACCCAAAGCAGTGATAGTGATGGCAAAGATAAATAGCTGGGACTACATCAAATTAAAGAGCTTCTGTACAGCAAAAAAGACAGTAATCAATACAAAGAGACACCCCATGGATTGGGAGAAAATTTTTGCACACAACACTAATGATAAAGGACTGATCACAAAAATCTACAAAGAGCTGTTGAGACTCAACAGAAACAAAGTAAATAATCCAATCAAAAAACAGGCAGAAAAGGTAAAAAGAAACTTCTCCAAAGAGGAAATGCAAATGGCCAAGCGGCATATGAAAAAATGTTCAACATCATCACTTGTTTTTTTTTTTTAATTAATAAATTTTATTTTTATATTCCCCATACAATTGCAATCCAATTGTATGGGGAATATAAAAAAAATAAAATTTATTAATCAACATCATCACTTGTAATCAAGGAAATGCAAATCAAAACTGCAATGAGATACCATCTTACGCCAGTGAGAATGGCACATATTAAAAAAACTAGCAGCAACAAATGTTGGCGAGGATGTGGAGAAAAAGGAACTCTCCTGTACTGCTGGTGGGAGTGCAAACTGGTGCAGCCACTATGGAAAGCTGTGTGGAGATTCCTCAACCTGCTAAAGATGGAGCTACCATATGATCCAGCAATCCCACTCCTGGGTATTTACTCAAAGGACATAGAAACATTAATTCAAAAGGCACCTGCACCCCTATGTTTATAGCAGCACTATTTACAATAGGTAAGCTATGGAAACAACCCAAATGCCCAAAAATAGATGACTGGATCAAGAAGATGTGATACATATACACAATGGAATAATACTCAGCAATCAAAAAAGATAAAGTCATGTAATTTACAGCAACATGGATGGAACTGGAAGGGTTTATGCTCAGTGAAATAAGCCAGAAAGAAAAAGAAAAATACCAGATGGTCTCACTCATTGCAGGAATTTAAAAAACCTAAATAAGGTACCAGGAAAAAGACTAATTATAATAAAGTAAAAATCAAAATCAACAAGCATCTATAAACCAGAGCCACAATACAGGAGGGGAGCAGGGAGTAGGATGAAAATAAGGGGGTGTGGGAATTGTGTGGGGACTACAACCATGACGAAAATGCATACATTATGCAAAAATGAAAAATGATGTAAAAATATATAAAAGAAAAAAAAAACGAAAATGTCTAGGCATAACTGAAAATGAGCCTGGAAATGTGAAGGAACACATGGATTTTTAGTGAAATTTAAATGTCATTTTCAGATTCTATAAAGTAGACATTATCTCCATCTCATCAGTGAAGAAACTAAAGCAGATCTATAAATTCTAAACTAAGGAGAAGTAAATCTGGAAGTCAAACCCTAAACCTCAAACAGCCTTTCAATCTGGGAGCCATCTTGGTTTTGTGAATGGTGGTAATGGTGCCTTGTTCATTTTTTGCTTACATAATAAAATCTACCTAATGATAGATCAGCAAATGAACCCAATATGAATATGATATTTTTTCATGAATTGTCATATGGTTGTTTTTTAACTCCTCAGTGAAATTATAACTATACATGTTAGCTCTTCATTTCTAAACACAGAACTTATAGTAAATATCATTAAATATAGGTGTGTGTTGGTTGATTAAAATACTTGTCAGCTTCCCATTAATATTTTCTGTTTTGGCTAGTTATTTGTATTTTTATGTTCTGATGGCAGAGGGAGAGATAAAAATATTTTGAATAAAGGCAAAGGCCCTTCCAGGAAAGAAAGAGACTTGGCTTGCTTAATGATTTTCAATTTGGGCAAAGAACTTGAAAGTCATTAAAGTATGACCAACATGCCATAAAATACATCAAAGGAAACATTGCTACCATTTTACCATGATTTGACTATTATGTTCTTTTTAGCACATTATTATCAGTTTCCATTATAGTACAATTTTGCATGATTTTTGCCACATTTCTTCCTCTGCTTTTTTTATACGTATATATTTTTTATTTTCTAGTTTTTCATATCCTTCTATTCTCTTATTTTGCTTTTTTAATGTCTTCAGCTCTATTCTATTATTTTATTTTGTAATGTTTAATCTAATGTTTCTTTTTTCTTAATTGTTCCTTTTTTCTCATTTGTCAAGATGTTTTCACCTAACAGCTTCAAATGGACCTCTTTCTCTTCCTAAGATCCCTAAAATTATTCTTAGTACCAACACATACTTAGTTCTTATGGTCTTTATTCCCAGCTATGTTTCTCTTCTTTTTTTTCTATTTTGAGTTAAAGATTTATATTAATATTGAAAACCCAAGATGGTAAGGCTATTATTATGCATAAACCAACCTTCCAAGAAATTGGGACTCTCTGGGATTCTATTAGTCCCAAAGTACCTAAAAGCAATATATCTTAGTAATAAGATTTCATGCAGATGACAAAGTAGTCAACTGTATACAATGGAAAAAGGAAAGTGTCTATAAACCTCTATCTTATACAAAAATAAATCAAAATGGATTAAAGACCTGATACAACACCTGAACCTTAGCTTTCATGGAAGAAAATGTTGGCAATAAGCTACTTAGCATTGGCCTTAGCAATGTCTTTATGAATTCAACATTAATGACAAGGGAAACAAAAGCAAAAATAAATAAATGAGACTATCAAATCAAAAGGCGTCTGCATAGTGAAGGAAACAATCATCAAAATGAAAAGACAACCTATTGAATAGAAGGAGATATTTGCAAACCATAAATCCCACAAGAAGTTATTATCAAAAATATATCCAGAACTTATATAACTCAACAAAAACAAAAAACAACCTAATTAAAAAATGAGCACAGGATCTGAAGTCATTTTTCCAAAGAGGGTGTATGGATGACCAATACGCACATGAAAAAATGTTTATCATTACAAATTATTAGGGTAGTCCAAATCAAAACTACAACGAGATCTCACTTCATATCTGTTAAGGTTGCTATTATCAAAAAGACAGGAAACAAGTGTTGATGAGCTTGTAAGGAAAAGAGATCTACAGGAAGGCAGATGGGGTGTGGGTACTGGTGGATTGCTGGAGGCAAAAATCATAATAATAAAATTAAATTAAAAAAAGAAGGGAGAAGCAAAGTTACTTTTATATTTTAGCAGAATCAATTGTGAAAAGCTGAAATTTTGTAAATATGTTTCTCAGGGGTAGTTATTTCATAAGAATCCTGTCATTAAATTATTGGGCATGTATGTAACTTTTATCAGTGGGATCTGGCAACTGTGAATCTGCGTATCACTGCAATACCCTTTGTGAAATGAAAATTAACTAATGAATATTTATTATTAAGTTGTGTCAATTTTTTCAAAGTAATTGATGTATTTAAAAACAGAAGAATACCTTATTTCATTACCGTTTCCAAGACTTGCAAATTTTTATTGTAACTTTAGTCATATCCAAGAGGTTTATAAAAAGTATAGGGAGATGGTCTTGTTCAACTCTGTTTCACAAGCATTTTAACTGTATACAGTTAAACTTAAGTGAAAATTCAGCTTCTCCAAATAATTATTTCACCAGAGATTGCTTAAGTGTTTTTTTTTTTTTTAAATTGGCAACCTCAGTAGAAACACATAAAGCCAAAATGCAGCTTAATTAATTTGTGTGTGGTATAAAAATAGTGGTTCTATTATTTCATACAATTGCCAAAATTTGTGTTCCCAGACAAAATTAATAATGAATTTGGATGTATGTTAATACTTTTTCTGAAAAACAAAATTACAAACTCAAGTGATACTAAAAAAACTTTAAAAATAAAGGTTATTACTTAAAACCCATTCATTCTATAAGTATTTGTCAATTATGTGCAAGGCACACAAATTAAGTGAATGTACTGTTTCTTATGTTAATAATATATTAAGCAAGTTTGCCTTAGCATACCAATAGCAATATCAGTTAGGCATATTTGAGCATATTTGAAACCCAAAATCTTGTTTTAGAGAATTTTTGAAAAACTAAGACACTTTCTGAAGTATTTATGTCAATTTTTATAGTTATAATTTTGGATAATTATATCAATTAAATCAGAGTGATGACATTGTAGAGAATGAGATTATGCTTTAAAAATAAGTGGAAATAATATGGAAAATAGTGGTTGACAGTAGAAGGTAATAAAGAGCAGAGTGAGGGTTCAAGATGAGAAATGGAGAACTAAATATAATCACATCACTTAGTTTGCTCAAAGCCCTTCCAATGTACAGAACAATACTGTTGGTTTCCTTTCAATAGCTACTCCTCTTCCCTTTCAAAAAGAAAAGAAAAGTAAAAAAAAAAATGCTATTATTGGGAATGTAAATTGGTGTATGTATTCACCATAGGGTATAGTCTCCATATTGATGGAAAACAGTATGGAGATTCCTAAAAATAATACCTGACATATGATCTAGCAATTCTGCTTCTGGGTGTTTATCCAAACAAAATGAAAGAAATGAATTTGAGAAAATATATACACTCCTGTGTCCATAGCAGAATTATTTATAATAATCAAAACATAGACCCAACCTAAATGTCTATCAGCAGAGGATTGAATAAAAAAAAAAAAATTGTGGAATGCATGCTCAATGGAATACTGTTCAGCCATAAGGAAAAGAATGAAACGTTGCCATTTGTGTTAACATGGATGGACCTGGAGGGACTTATGCTAAATGAAAGAAGTCAAATAGAGAAAGATAATTACTATATGATTTTGCTTATTAAGCAAGTGAGCAAACAAAACATAAACAAACTCTTAGATACAGAGAACAGATTGGTGGTTACCAGAGAGTAAAGAGGGTGGGGAGTGGGTAATATGGGTAAAGGGAGGCAATTGTATGGTGATAGACAGAAACTAAGCTTTAGGTACTGATCACAATGTAGAATACATAGATACTGAATTAGCATGCTATGCATTTGAAAATTATATAATGTTTTAAACCAATGTTAACTCAGGAGAATTTATATTTTTATAAAAAGAACAACTGGTGGACTCAAGAGCCAGGCTACCTTTGTTTTATCTCTGTTCCTTCACTTATTATAGTTACCTCAACTATTTAGTTCCTATATAATTATCCAGCTTTGATTTCTTATCTGTATGGTTCCTTATCTATATATCTGTATAATTATACCTAATTTGCTGGATTGTAACAAGGATTAGATTAGTTAATACATGCAAAGTATTGGCAGTGATTGGCACACAGTAAGCACACAATAATTATGTATAAAATTAAATCTATCAACCTTTCTATAAAACTTCCTGTTTTTATATTTGCTCTCTATATTAATGTTCTCACCATCTTCCAGTCACTCAGGTTGTAATCTTGGTGACATCCATTGAAATATGAGCTGCTCAAGATTTAAGAGTGTGCCTGTCTTGTCTGCTATTCTGTTGGCAACATCTAGATTGTGCCTCTAGATGAGTGAATAACTTTTCACTAAATAAATGACTCATAATTATGCCCTCTCACCCTCTTAACTCATTAGGTATTAAAACCTATTGAATCAGCTTCTGTTTCACTCATTTTATAAAATATCTTCTTTATTCACTGTCTCTTCTCTAATTCATATTTTTGTTACCTTTAGTTAACAACTATAAAACCTTATAACTGACTTCCTTGTGTCTTTTTTCTCTTTCCACCCAAGTTCCTCTTCTCCCTCCCTCCCTTCTCTCTCTCTCTCTCTCTCTCTCTCTCTCTCTCTCTCTCTCTCTCAGTCTCTCTCTCTCCCTCCCTTTTCCCCATCATATCTCTATTGGACATACTGCCACTAGATTTACTTTCTTAAAATAATTCTGAATCAAATACAAAGTCATTACAAAATAATCAAGACCGGGCCTCTCTGGTGGTGCAAGGGTTGGGACACAGCCTAGATTCCCGGCCAGCCAGGGAGCAACCCACATGGCAAGGCAGACCTCTCCTGGCTCGCCCACTGCTCCCCTCAGCAGTGTACTTTGTTCAGTCTGCCTGTTCTGTTCCTCACTCTGTCTCTGGTGAGTCCTCTCACCCCCAGCACCTCTGGCCTGTGCCCCAGCTCTTATATGCATAAATAAATCTTAAAAAAAAATAATCAAGACCATTTATGATATCACTCTAATCTGCTTCCCAGTCTTAGATCCAGAATTGGGCCAAAAAACTAAAATGGAAATACATACATAGAAACATATGTTCTTCACAATAACATAACAAAAACAGCAAAAATGCTTAGTATATTATGGCAAAGGTCCTGTGGGTGGGTACATCTGGGAATGTTTACAAGTAAAAACAGTACTGAATCAAGCCAGTAGAGAAGGATAGAACTCAGATAATCAGGACAGTAAGAGAAGAGTATACTAAGAAGTTCAAAATAACATGCAAATATAAGAAATCCTAGAACATATACATGAATCAGTAGCAGATCGGAGATATTTAAATAAGGCAGGTTAGGAAGTGTGGAATCTAAACTATGATTTTTGGTGTTCAGAAGGGAGATACTTGAAGAATCAAATAACATGTCAGAGGAAGAATTTACTGATCTTAGTGGTAAGGTTAATATCAATTTTAAAAAGAAGCAAAAAATCTAAGATGTTGAAGGAAAGCTGTTTGGAGCAAAAAAAAAAAAAAAATAGATATGAATAGATTCAAAACTGTTAATTTCCAAGAGAAAAGGGCCCCAATTAAGATATCCAATGGAAGCTTTGAGCTCAAGTGAGTACTGTAGATTGAACTAGGGATTTTGAAGATATCTAAATACAGAGGGTTGTTGTAACCATGAAAAATAGAGAAAAACTCTGAGAAAGAATTTAAGATAGATTTTACAGAAGAAAAAAAAAAGTGTCAAATTTGGGGACTTCAAAGACAAAAGTAATCCATTGTGAAAGATCCATAGCAGTAGAGAGAGAACACCAAGAGAGAGCAATTTCATCCAGTACTTTTAAAAGAATTATCCACAATTTCAAAATTATTAGTTAAAAGAAGAGAAGCAGCACTGGATAAATCAATGATTAAAAACCTTGTGGTGACCTTGAAGAGAACAGTGTACACAGAGTCTAAACTGTGTTCATTTATTCCACTACTGTTGAGCATCCTACTAAGTTACAGATCCTGAACTAAATGCTAGAATCATAACAAGGAACTAAATAGGTGAGGTCCCTAACTTTAGAAATCTCACTTAGAAAACAACATTATAAGAGAGGGTAAAGTAAAGGGAGGTTCATAGCTAAGAGAACCCATAGAAAGGCTCAGGGAGGTGTTAGTATTACACTGTGTTGTTGTGTTGGGTTTTGTCTTGTTTTTGAAAAGATGACCATGTTACACAATGGAGGATAAACTGCAGTGATTTGAGTGTTCAATACTGATGAAAGTGATAAAAAAAAAGTAATCCAGAACGAGGAAAATATGTCTCAAAAAAAAAATGTTGCCAAGACCCTGAGACAACAAAAGACCTGGAGGAGAACACAGTGGCGAGAAAGGACATTAATAGAGGTCAGATTGTGCATGATCTTGTGAACTGAGCTAAGGATTTTCAACTACTTTGTCAAGAGACTAATGAGGATCCTTTAGAGAAAAAACTGACACAGTCGGACTTTAGGTTCAGAAATATTCCTCCAGATTCAGTGTGACAAAAGTTTTGCCGAAGGAGAACAAAGGGAATGAGGCAGGATAAGAAGTGATGAAAGGAAAGTCCAGTAACTGAGGGCAAATTTCAGTTGTGTTTGAGAAAAGGTATGTGTGTACTAAAAACTAAACATTTTATAGTGTTGGTAGAGAGCCCATTATATTGTCAACAAAGATTAATATGATTTTTTTCTTCTCTTTGGGCCCAATTAATGTTAGGTAACCTAAATCCACAACAAAATAAGTCAACAAATGCTATAAAATACAAAACTTCTTTGGGGAGGGGTGGGGAAAAAATATAAAACCTTTCTTTTAACATTGCCAAGTGGGGCCTCCCCGGTGGCACAGCAGTTGAGTGCTGGGTTGTGAAGCTGCCCACAGCCTCTGCAGCACCGGTTCTATCCCCGGCTGCTCCCCGGCCACCAGAGGAGGGTCCCACATGGCGCGCAGACCTCTCCTGCCACCCGCTGCTCCCCTCAGCAGTGTACTTCGGTCCTTCAGCCTGCTCTGCTCCCGCTCTGGCTCCGGTGAATTCTCTCACCCTCCCGTGCTTCTGACTGTATCCAGTGCTTCTATAAATAAATAAATAAATCTTTAAAAAAAAAATTGCCAAATGAACTTGGAGAATTTTAGCTTTAAGCCCACTCTGGAGTTTGGAATTAATATGACAGTCGGAGGGAGAGATTATGAACCTTCACAAATAATCATTATGTTGAAACTGCTCATCTTTAGCTTCCATCATCCAAAAATAGATTATCTAATAGCTTTTATCAGGAATAAAGATATAGAACTGATTTTGGAGAGAGAATAAGAATGGCATGGATGGTCGATCTAGATCCCCAGAGTTCCAGGATGGAATTGGAAATAGACTAGTAGGAGAGAACATTAATCATCAGATGTTGATCACTTGAATGCATTAAAGATCCTACAATATAAATTCAAATATCTAGGAATATTAAAGTACAAAATTATGATGGAAGGGATCTTTGTTTAGTTCATTAATCTGTTTCTGAATTAGTAGGTTTAATAAATGTTAGTTGGATGAATGACTGAATTTAATGATAACAATTGACTACCAGAACATATACAGGTAAAGAAGCAAAATTACTGGAAAAAAAGATAAGAAGAAGAATATATTTCTTTAGCTTAAATTTTCAAAGATAGTGTTATGGAGCTAGCTTAGAAATGAAGACTTAATAGAGAGAATGGCTCCAAAATGAAAAAACTTTTTGAAACTGAATGTATAGAATATGAATGTATCTCAAGAGCCCACAGTTTATTGGCACATTTTTCCTGGTCTGTTAGGTCAATATACAACATTGTATATATATAACCAGACCAGAATATCTTCCTTCACAGCACCATGGATGCAATAGGTTGGTTTTAATCCTTTGCTTTTTATTTTAGCATACAAAGCCTATTGGGAGACATTTGAGCACATACAAACACAGGATTAACTGTTTCAGTACACTCTAGATGTTAGGAATTACAAACACTAGATAGTAATCTACATTTCTTTTAACCCCTTACATTTACAGATACTTTTCCTTCTTGTTACCTCATTTGCCAGTTAGAATAACTGTATAGGCAAGAGAAAGGTACTTCATAGTTGAGTAAGGGATGCTCAAAGGCATACAGGTTTTACTCTGGACCACCTGATTAGAGGCCAAGTTGGGACTAGAATTTAGTCTGCCCAATCCAAACAAGCATTCTTTCCAGCACCCCACACAGACAAATCTAAAACCACAATTGAGTCACACTTGAAATCGTGGCTAAGGCCCATGTTGCACAAGCCTTCAGTCTGGTAGTTTAAATGCCACTTGGCTTCAGTGCAGTTTCAGCCCAGTGACCCAGTGCCGAGTCTCAGAGTTCATTGTGGAAATCTTGGTATAAATCCTAAGGCAAACGTTGCCCTTTTCCAGAACAGTAGACACTGGCATCCTTTAGTGTGCATTTTATTCAAGGAAAGTAATTGCTGTGAGGTCAAGACACAGCATCTTAACTATATACTCCTATCAGTTTTCTTTCATAGTGCTGATTCTGGACAAAATCAATGGGAGAGTTCAGGCAATTTTCCTTTAGATGGACAACATAAAAAACTGCAAGTAGCTGCTACAAAATTACTCTATGAAGGACTTAAAAATTACTATCAATCAAAAAAAAATCTGTTTTTCTCTTGTATTATATGTCCCAGAAAACTGATTCAATGTGATGTTTGAAAGTAAAGTCTACTTTATCTTATACTGAGAGGTTTGGTGCGTAGTTATCCTTTGCCAGATATGAGATTTTGATCAAGATGCTTGCTTTTCCTGAGCCTCAGTTTCCTTGTAAGTTAGAAAAAAGAAGATCTCTTCCAAATCTGTGATGTTGTCACTTGGATATTTTAAACATTGAAATTCAATTGAGATATACTTCAAAACTTGAACACTGGTAATATCTAGAGCATACAAATAAGTCATAGAAATATTGAATCATGTTAACACACATCAAAGCTGGGTTTAGTAGAAATATATTTGAAGGTATAGCTTTTCATATCTTTTTTTTCCACTCTGAGGTTTCTTGGGTCTTTATTCATTTACCCAAGAATGCTTAATTTAGAATTGGCCTGATTCAGAGTCTTTAGGATTGGTTAGGAGAATCTTAAATGCCACTTAAATGCCACCTTCCATTTCCTGAGCAAGAGTGCCTGGGCTGGCACAGCCCCATAGATCAGCAAGGCAGCAGTAGCTGTGGTAAGAGATGCAGAGGGGTTGCCGTTTCTGCCCCTGAAATTAGTGCCTAGAGAGCTGGAAATTCCAGTAGTCTCTGATCAGATGGTCCGGAACTGGAAATAACAGGAGTGAGAAGTTCATGAAGAGAAGGCTACAGTCCCTAGGGAAATATGCAGAAGCACTGCACACTGCTTTTAACTAAAAGGATTTCTATTCCATTCCTCCCTGGCTCATTGGCTCACTGGCTCCAGATCTGTTGTCTTCTCCTGATTACTGATATTTAATATTAAATCATGTGGCATCTGTGTCTACTCAGAGAGAACACCAACCCTATCTTTATCCCACCTCTACTATTCTCCTTTCTTCTGTTTCTTCTTTTCTCTCCCTTTTGTCCTTTTCACCTCCCCTTCTCTCTCATTGTAATTCTTCTAATACAATTTATACCCCAGAAATGCTTGCTTAATTTTTAAAATGCCTGTGAGAGAATAAACAGAATATGAAATGGGCAAGCTGAATGTAGTTTCTGTGTTGGCAGAGAAAGAAATAGGATTTTGTATAGAAGTTATCAGTTTCATATTAAGAATATACTCTGTAGCAGATAGAGAGATTAAGTACCTTAAAGCTATCAAAGATTTCTTGGCCAGTCCCCAACATCTCATGATCACTTATTCAGTGACTGGTAAGATGACTTACATAAGTGTAATCTTCAAGTAATAGGGGAGAATGTGTAACTCATGTCAGTATCCATCGCTAGTTTTTGGTAAAAATATCTTTTCTTCATCAATTCCAAAGAACACCTGCACCCCTATGTTTATAGCAGCACTGTTTACAATAGCTAAGCTTTGGAAACAACCCAAATGCCCAAAAATAGATGACTGGATCAAGAAGATGTGGTACATATATACCATGGAATATTACTCAGCATTCAAAAAAGATAAACACATGCAATTTGCAGCAACATGGATGGCGCTGGAAGGGATCATGCTCAGCGAAATAAGCCAAAAAGAAAAAGAAAAATACCGGATGGTCTCACTCATAGCAGGAATCTAGAAAACTTAAATAAGGGACCAGGAAAATGAATAACTATAAGAAAGTGAAAATCAAAATCAGCAAAAAACTATGAACCAGAGACACTTTTAGGGGGGCGGGGGAGGGAGGGGAGGGATTGGAGTCAGAATGGGGGGGCTGCAATTGTATGGGGAATATAACAATAAAATTTATTATCTAATAAAAAAAAATACTGGTTAAAAAAAAAAGAATAGAAATACATGCTATTTATTTGTTTATTACATACCATGTAAATTCCTCTAAAGCCTCAATAGATGGCAATAATAAATGCTGACATTTAAAAAAAATAAAATAAAATAAAATAAAATAAAATTTCACCTTCAGCCTAAAAAAAAAACTAGATTTGCCATATGGTCCAGCAATTCTAATACTTAATATTTATCCAAAATGCATTTAAAAGCATTAACTCAAAGGGATATAGGCACTCTTACATACATTGCAGCACTATTTACAAAACCCAAGTCTAAGTGCTGAAATATAGATGAGTGGATCAGAAAGATATGCCAAATATACATAATTGAATACTACTCATCTTTATTTTTTTCAGATATATGTTTATTTATTTATGCATACAAGAACTGGGGTATAAGCCAGAGGTGTGGGGGGGATAAGAAGATTAAAAAAAATATATATCTTTTCTTTTGGAAAGTAAAATAAACAATGAATTCAAAGTGGATATACAACTAACTCTATCTGGAAACTAACAGTTAGTGATTCTTGACAGTGAGGCAAGTGAGGGCACTGATAAAATATGAGAGACCCTGATCATCGGATTACTCCATCACTGAACTAACAAGTAAGAGGAAGGCCTGGAGTTATCTACATCAGGCTAAAGACCTTGAGGAGAAGATTAACCAAACTTAGTGTTTGAGAAGGAAAACTTCAGTTTACTGACTTTATTAACTATTTTGAGAATGTTAGTTAATAAGCAAAAGAGTAACAAGGACAATAAATAGGTCTGTCTGTTCTTGTCAGTCTTCAAGCTTGCCTATGTATTCAATAAAGCAGAATAATCCCATAATTATTTAGATGACAGTTGGAAGCTAGTCAAATTATTTTAGACTCCCTAGTCATGTATCTTACACTCTAACTGTTTTCATTTTTTTTCCAAACCAGCCTGGTCCATTCATGGCAAATAAGCTTTTGAATTCACTGGTTGTGGTTTGACATTGCCTCTTCTTCAAAATCAACTAAAATGCCCAAAAGGAATTAGGAGCATTTTCATGGGGGTGTTTCACAAAATTAATTGTTCTTTTCTCTTAGAAAATAAATTATACTATATTTTAATAAAGTGCGTGCACATGTGACCTTCCCCCATGTGCCCCTTTTCCACACTAACCCAGAAACTGAGTGTGATTAGAGCAGAATCATTTCTTGATTATTTTTGTGTGTCTTTTACTATCATTTATGGTTATCTGTTATGTGTCAGGCTTAGCACAGGTCTGATACACAGTAAGTGCTCAATAGATACTAAAGAATAAGTTGCCCCTGAAGTCAAATTACAGGTGGTTTTAGTGATACTCGGAGTCTAGCAAGTAAATTCAAAAATTTCATGGAGCAGCAGAAGCCTTAGGGAAAGTTCTCAACTCTCTGTTGTATATTAGACAATACCTAAGAGATAAGTTTTATGTTAGTGCTGTGCTATTGTATTCAGCACAATGAGATGAGCTTTCTATAACGATTCAGAAAAATAAAGGCAAGGAAACAATTCCTACACGTGTCTCAATGATAAGAAAAATCCACTGAAGTTCCAGTTAAAGTTCCCATTAATGAACTCTAGATTTATTTAAACTTCCAAATTTCTAAAAATTCAGGAATAGAACAGAAGGGAGGAAAATAAAACAAACTTACAACTGCAAGCAGAATAGTAATGAATACCTCACAAACATAAATGAATTGCAATCGCTGGTTCTGTCTTTTTAGAGAAAGCTTGCAAGTGCTTCCACAATGTATTATTAATGTAATGGTATTAACTTTTAACTTCCTGTAGTTCCCAAGGTGGGGAGACATCCTAAAAGGCTGGGAAAGTTTGTAGTTACCTCACAGATACTGGGAACAGATCTCTCTAATCTGCATGACTTCATGCCCTTTGGACTTTAGTTTGAAGAGTAGCCCAAGACAATTTTACAAGATAAGAAACTAAAAATTTTTTAAAGGAGGGAAAATAAAACAACATCCATGAGCAAAACCATTGAGGCCTGCTCAATGTGTATTTATGAACAATGGAATGATGACTTATGCATCCAATACAGAAATATTTTTCTTTGCAATTATCTCTATGTATTTTTGAGATCAGGAATTTGTGAACCCTAACACATAACTGAAAATAAACACATCAAGAAGGCAGCAAAATTACCTCATGGTATGACATGTGAGAACCTAAAGGTGAAGAGACTTGAGAACTGAGTTATCCACTGAGAGGCACAGGCATGGCTCTCCATTCATCTTAGCCACTTTAACAAGCACTGAGGCAGAACTTGAGAGGAACAACGTCAGGCCTTGTATTCAGAAATCCACTTCGGGAAGGCACAGCTGCAAAGACTGCTTAGTTCATCGGAGGACACAAGGAAGAGCAGGTTTGACAGGAATGGCATTTGTGCTGCCGACAGTTCTGTTGTGCTCTGTGCTATTGCAGGGCTATAAGGGAGCAAGACAAAAGGGCATTGATGTTCCTTGGCGCTGTCTGAATGAAAAAAAAGTTGTGTAAGGGGCCAGCAGGCGGGTAGAATGAATGGCATCATTTAGAGCCAGAAGTCAAGCAGAAGGGATGGGACAGGAACATTTTCATTTCTATGTTCCATCCACACAGTCCCTAGAATTGTTCCCAATATTCTTGGGAATTCAGTCAATTTTAATTAGGAAGAAAGAAGAAACACACTTAGAAGCATGAAGTGCTATTGAGAAAGACTGAACATGGGTAGAGACAGAAAAAAAAAAATGGGGAAGGCATACTCATTTTGAAAGTGAGTATGTGAGCATTCAGCACAATTGAAAAGCTTAACCCAAGCTTCTTCATAAATTCTCTTTTAGGATCTTAGAGCAGACTGATTTGAGTTTGCGTCTGCAGCAAATCAAAGGTTTTGTTTGTTTGTTTATTTGTTTTCTAATGGAAGGAAAGAGGAAAGATAAGGTCTGGTATGGCAAGCATTGCTGAAATTCTGTGTTATTAATGAACGGGGAACCTGGAAGACAAGAAGCTCATTAGTGGCTTCTGTGGAGAAGTCTGGGGCACTCGATGCTAGAAGGAAATGGAAAAGCTGCCAGTTAACAGCAGGAACATCTAAATCATCACACTTTGAAGGAGAACTGGAAAAACAAGACAGCATTTTATCCTCCACAGAAAAATAATAGTGAAAGAAAAGCCTTCATTGAGTATATATACGGAATGTCTTAAGTCAGGCTGCTAAATAAATAGCTGCTGTTGATGAAGGCAAGAAGATAAACAGGCATTCATAATGGTCAGAAGGGCAAGGAGCAATGACTGTGAGGTTGAGAGCACTTTCATTCTAGATCACTAAATTAAATGTACTCTATATAGTATTGACTCAGAAATGGTCATCTGATTGCCCCTCAATCTGTGGCAAGTAGGGCTCAATCTATTAAAATATAACATAGCGTGGTTAGGCTGGGTCATATCAAATAACCAACCGATATTTATTAAACATTTACCATGTATAAAGTCTGGTGTTAGTCACTGTGATAGGACATGGAAGGAAGCATCCTTCATCTCAAAGCATTTTCCATGAATTTGCAAAAATAGGAATTAAACACATACATGGGTAATCAGCATTGCAGTTTCCAGCCTAGCTGTGAATAGCCAAATGATAATAGTCCAAGGTTCTGAGAGGAGGACAAGATTGCCAACGTGTGATGTATTGAAGTGGACTGTTCAGAGACAAAAGTACATTTGAGTTGAAAGGAGTTTATAGTTTTTTAGAAATGAGAAAATAAGGTTCCCAAGAATTCATAATTTGTTCACAATATTACAGTGACTAATAGTCTTTCAAAGGATTTAATATTTGAATCTGCACTCCATCATGTATTTCTAGCAAGTTATTTAACCTACCTACACCCAAGTTAGCTCAAGGATAAAGTGGGAATTATAATATTCAGTGCAAAGTAAAGGGAGAATGAAATACAATTTTTATTTAGCCATGATGTTTATTCCCTCTGATCCAAACCCAGCCTCAAAATTCTTCTCAACACAAAGTACAAAGCTGTCAGTCCTTCACAACTGACCAGAATTTCCAGTAATATTAACATGCTTTCCATATATCAAAAAGTTCTTTTACTGCTATTTGTATCTCATTTCTTTAGACAGATTAAAACCCGCTTTTAAGTTTGTGATCTAATTTCTTTCTTTTTTTAAATTTTATTTTTATATTCCCCATACAATTGCAACCCCCTTATTTTGATCCCAATCGCTCTTTTCCCTGCCCCCCCATAGTGTGTCTCTGGTTCATAGTTGTTTGTTGATTTTGATTTTTTCTTTCTTATAGTTATTCTTTTTCATGGTCCCTTATTTAGGTTTTCTAGATTCCTGATATGAGTGAGACCATCCAGTATTTTTCTTTTTCTTTCTGGCTTATTTCACTGAGCATGATTCCTTCCCCACCGACTGGGAGAAAATTTTTGCACACAACACTAATGATAAAGGACTGATCACAAAAATCTGCAAAGACCTGATGAGACTCAACAACAACAAAGAAAATAATACAGTCAAAAAATGGGCAGAAGAGCTAAAAAGAAACTTTGCCAAAGAGGAAATACAAATGGCCAATAGGCATATGAAAAAATGTTCAACATCACTTGTAATCAGGGAAATGCAAATCAAAACTACAAGATACCATCTTACACCAGTGAGAAAGGCACATATTAAAAAAACTAGCAACAACAAATGTTGGCGAGGATGTGGAGAAAAAAGAACTCTCCTGCACTGCTGGTGGGAGTGCAAACTGGTCCAACCACCATGGAAAGCTGTGTGGAGATTCCTCAACCTACTAAAGATAGAGCTTCCATATAATCCAGCAATTCCACTCCTAGTTATTTACCCTAAGGACACAGAAACATTAATTCCAAAGAGCACCTGCACCCCTATGTTTATAGTAGCACTATTTACAATAGCTAAGCTTTGGAAACAACCCAAATGCCCAAAAATAGATGACTGGATCTATTAGATGACTGGAATATTATTTAGCAATCAAAAAAGATAAACACATGCAATTTGCAGCAACATGGATGGAGCTGGAAGGGATCATTCTCAGCGAAATAAGTCTAATTTCTTTCTTAAACCTAAATGATCTCTTGGTTTGATTTGCAACTTCCAAGACCCACGAGGTCATCTCCATTAGTTCAAATCAATTACACAGAGATTCTGTAAAAATACCTGATTGTTTCTATAATGTCTGCTTCAAAATGAAATTTACTTTTTTTTTTTTTTTTTGGAATGACAAGCAGCCATTTGGTTTAAGTTTATTGTGTGGCATTGTCATGAGATGCACATTTGTTCACTCACTTGCACTAACTGAGTTTTTCCCATCTTGGAAGCTGAGTTTTTCCCATCTCAACCTTTGGATAAGGAAGCTGAAGTCAATTATGATCACTTCAAGATGACCATAGATGATTCTATGGTCATTTCTTTAGATGATTCCCTTCATCATTGTTTAGCTATTATTTTATTTAATGGATCCTGTGATCCTAGGAGTCACCAGATGTTAATAATGGGAAGGGATCTTATAGTGATTTCGTTCACTCTCCTATCTAATACATAGTTCCTTGTCCCTGAAGACCATCTTCTGAGACAAGTTGGAAGTTATCCAGCCCCTATATTTAGCAAGACCAAATTAAAGGCATGTTCCTTACTTTGAACAAAAAGTCAAAACAGCTGAAAGTAGGAGTAGCTGTGAAAGGCCGAATTACCACCTATTCAGTAGTTTTTCAGGGAGAGGCCATCAACTGCTTGCATAATTCATTGCAATGTTATATTTGTGTCCAATACTGTAGTACTCTGAGAAGCAGGACTGAAGAAATCCTAATTCTGAATGATCAACAACATGATCAGTAAAAGGAAGAAGAAACGTGAAAATGTTGAGACTAAACATGTCTGCCTCACATGGTTCAAAGGGCATGTTTGCAATGCAGGAAAAACCCAGCTCCAGAAATGGGAAGATGTTGGGATGGAAGCAGGCAATGGATGACGGTGCTCTCCAGACTGTTTAATAGGAAGATTATGTGTTGTTGCAACTTTGTAATGGAGAGAATCTAAAGGGTTTGCCTATGAAATGCTGATGGAAGTGCTCAGCTGCAGACCATTATTTACCTCCTTTGATTCACTAAAGTATAAATAATCAAAATGATATATAAATTTAATTGCCGGTGTCGTGTAGTTATTTTTAAGGAACAGCCACAAATCTGAGATCTGGTATTTAACAAACAACTCAGGCTACCTACTCAGACTAAACACATAGTGTGTTTTCCAGGCTGTAATTTTATAAAAACAAAATGTCTTTAGAGAGAGAACAAGCTAGTACTATTGCTTTAAAAATCACTTTAGGAAAAGTTTCCTTACTAAAACTAAAATAAAAAGTAGACAATTTAATTCATTTTGCTGGCTGGCCCTGATCCGCCCTGTTGTGCTATGCTATTACCTTCATTTCATTAACATCCCACACGAATGTCTTCTTCTAACAGTCTCTGAGAGCAGATAAACTCCTCTCTTCTTTATTTTGGGGTTTGTTTCTCCAAAAGAAGAGGTTTGCAGACATTTTGGTTTTGGGTTCCTTTATAACTTTAAAAATTATCAAGTTCCTGAAGGTCTTTTGTTATGTGAGTTTGTTGTATCATGTTTGGAAATTAAACATTTTTTTAATAAAGTGACCTTCAAAGTAAAACAAATTTTTGTGAGAAGGGAACATTGTTTCACATTATTGTAAATCTTTTTGGTGTTTGAATTAACAGAGCAAAGTGGGATTCATCCATTTACAGCTTCATCTAATCTGCTGTGATATGTTTAGTTGAAGTATAAAAGAAAATCTATCCTCACACAGATATGTAGGTAATAAAGGGAAAAGAATTCTAGTAGTCTTTTCAGGGAAGTATAGATATTCTTTTACCATCCTATTCAAGCTCAAGTAGTAGTTTCTAAAAAATTTTTACCCACTCCTATGCTCATTGTGCACTGTTGACATTAGCCAAGCTATGGAAACAACCTAAATGCTCAAAGACAGATGAGTGCTTTAGGAAGATGTGGTATACATACATATTGGAATACTACTGAACTACAAAAAAGAAAAAAATCATGACTTTTTCAACATGAATGGAATGGGAAGGCATAATGCTAAGTGAAATAAGTCAGAAGGAGAAAGAAAAATACTGGATAGTGTCAATTATGTGGAATATAGAGAAACAACAAAAACCATAAGATAAAACCAAACCAGTTAACAAACCTAAAAAATCTTACTATAGAATTGAGGCTACCAAAGGGGAGTGGGTGAGGGTTAGAGCAAAGTGAGGAGAGGGCACAAAGGATTATGGCAAACGACTTTCAGTGCCTGAAGGGTATGAATCTATACTTTTAAACCATAAACAATGTTGTAAATTGGTGTTTTTAATAGTCAATGAAAACCTTAAGAAAAAAAATATTGTGCTTGTAAAACAAGACCTGTCCCCTTTGGCCCACAATTTTTGCCCAAAATTCTTAATTATGTAAATTTCTTAGATCTTACAACTGCAAAATGGAAATAATGTTAACACCTGTCTCATAGAATTGCTTGGAAGATGATTTAATTTCAAGGAGGAGAGTACTTAGCACCATACTTGACACATCATAAGTGCAAGGTAATTGGCTGTTATTTATTTTTTTAGTAATCCCTCATAAACTTTAAGTTTTCTCATTGTTGCCCAGTATGAAAATCTTCCCTTACAGACATTACAGCTATTTCTCTTTTTTTCCACATTTGAAAACTCTGAATCATGAGAGGGAAGATTTTTGAAGTACTTTTTCAGTAATAAAAATATAATTGTACTTCTTATAGTGTTCTCATTTCACAATGCTGTTTGATAGCATTTTCTATAGATTTTTTTTCAAATAAATGTTACTATCAAGGCAAGATTTGAAACAAAATGCTAAGAGCCTATACAATTAATACCTACTACATTTTATCTACAGGCAAATAAATAGGTAGCTCTTGGTACTACATGATTGTTAACTGGAATGATACTAGTATGGCAAAGAGTTTGTGAGTTTCATTATACTGTTCCAAATTTAAATGGTCAAATGGTATAAATTATTACTCTTGACATGACTTGACATTTCTTTTATTAGAAACTATTTTTTAAAAGCTAAGGAACAACAACATTAGCAGAAATATTTAATTTTGCTGAATATTGCTCTCGATGCTAGCTGGCATGGCATGAGACATGCTGCTCAGTACAAATTCCTCAAACTGAATGAAGGCTTTGAATTTGAATGAATGTTCACATACTTCAAAAAATGTTGCCTTCCTTCTGGCACAGATTTTGAGAAATACCTCTATTAATGTTTACACAATTTTAGGAGGGCTTCATGATTTATGATCAGATTAGTCTTTTCCTTCTATTCATGGCTCCCAAGTCCACATGGAAGTGTTTCTACAACAGCAATAATAAGTGAAGCCTGTGCTTCAAGAGTTCCTATAGTCATGAATAATCAAATCCTAAATAAGTTTTGGAGATACTAGATTTCAGGTAGGATCTTAGTTTAACAAAGTATGTCAGAGGGGAAAAGACTTGTTTCTTAATCTTAAACAATATTTGAAAATAATTCTTCCCTACCACACTCCCCTGAAATGCAATAAGATGAGTTTTAAGTAACAACTGTCAAGATAAAAATGACAGCTAGATTTGGGTTGCTGAGGGGATACAAAATGTCTGCTATATGCTTCTGAGCTGCTGTTGTCCTTGAAATGGGGCTATGAACTGAGCCAATGAAAAGATTCTCAGTAAATAAGTGGCTGTGACCATGTATGGGCATGGATCGTGATGTGCTATATAATCAGTTTATGGACATTGAGCCAATGAGGAATAGTATCAAAAATGATGGAATAGTATCAAAAAGAATAATGTATCATGGCTATCAGTGACTAGAGAACAATAATGGAAACATATTTACATATTTGTTTAAATACAGCCTATTAATCTCTTTTATTTGGCTGTGCTCAGTTCACTAACACTGATCATTGGATGATAATGTTCATTTCAACAACAGTGCTTTGTGCAAAGCATGAGACTAAAAGGGAGATGCTACCAGAACAACATATACTAAATTAAAAGGTGACCAGTGGGCATGATGTTCTTGGCTATAGGAAAGAAAGAATATGAAGCTTTGTCATCTACCTTAGCAGCAATAACATGTCTTCAAATAAGACCAGTGAGTGAGTAGATGAGTATGCAAATAGGTCATGAGTAATCCATCAATAGAAAACACAGGCATATTCTGCAACATGTCTCGTTACAGTAATGAAAAATTCACTTCCTTATTTCGTTTCTGCAGCCCCTTGAGCTCAACTTAATCTGTGCATATAGTGACAGCTGGAAGTAGTATTTCACTTCCACAACTTTTGAAGCATTTCTTGCAGTTAACTATTTGGTTTTGTGCCCATATTTGTTTTTGTACCTCCATGTGCTACACAGCAACCCTGCCTTCTGCAAGCCAAGACCAGGAACATTCTATGAGGCAAGTTCCAAATGGTTTACAGTGTCAAATTCCAGATATAAGGAGGTATTTTTTCCTCTGTCTCTCTTTCCTTTCCAGATGACAAGAATAATTTCTCTGCATTGTGATAATTGAAATTATGTCTAGCTTTCACTAAAGATAAGCAAAATGCCAGCCCTAAAATAAATGAAAGGAAACAGAATTCAAGAGCTCAGGAAATGTTGAGAGGCTTTTTTTCTTACTCATATGTATGGTTTTGGTAAAAGTTGAGCACTCTGAATTACCCTCTCTCCATTTCCATGTCCTCTAGATATTTCAGTGAAAGTGAGAGCAGAAGTAAGAGAAAACAGTTAAGGGTACTTGAGAATAAGAAAAGTGGTTAGACTTTGCAGTAAAGAGAACAAGAAGGAAAATCAAAGACATATTAGATAAGGTTAAATATAATTTCATTTAATATTATGTCAATATTCATATTTTTAAAATTGTAGAAGACAAGATTAAAATTTAAGACTTAAGTGTTTACCTTCAAATAAATGTACACAAATAACCGAAAATATATTTGATGCTCCTGGATTGAAAGAATTAATATTGGTAAAATGTCTATAATATCCAAAGCAATCTATGAGTTGATACAGTCCCTAGCAAAAGTTCAATGTATTTTGTTACAGAAATACAAAAAAAAAATCATAGAGTATGTATGGGACAGCCAAAGATCCTGAATAGGCAAAACATTCTTGGAAAAGAGGAATAAAACTGGAGGAATATCAAACTATATTGCAAAGCTATAAGTATAAAAACAGTGTATAGTTACCATAAAAACAGACACATTGATTAAATGGAACAGAATAGAGAGCCCAGCATAAACTGAGGCATAGGTAGTCAGTTAATTAATGACATAATAACAATGAATATAAAATGGGAAATGGCAGTCTCTTCAATAAGTGATGTTGGAAAGATTGCACAGCCAGCATACAAAAGAGTTAAACTGGACTCCTCTCATACACCATACCATAAAAATCAACTCAAAATGGTTTAAAGACCTGAATATAGTATCTGAAATGTTAAAAGACCTAGAAGAAAACATAGGGGATAAGTTCCTTAACATTGGTCTTGGGGATGATATTTTTTGATCTGACAACAAAAACAAAGGCAATAAAAGCAAAAATCAACAAATGGGGCTACATCAAACTCAAAATCTTCTATGCAGCAAAGGAAACCATTTTAAAAAATTGAAAAAACAACCTTCCAAATGGAAGTGAAATTCCTATATCTGCTAAGGGGCTAATATCAAAATATCTAAAGAACTCATACAATTCCATGGTAGAAAACCATAGAACTCTATAGAAACTCATAAAATTCTGTAGTAGAAAATTAATAATCCATTTTTTAAAAGAACAGAGGATCTAAATAGACATTTTTCTGAAGAAGATATACAGATAACCAACAAGTACATGAAAAGATGATCAACATCACTGATCAGAGAAATGCAAATAAAATTACAATAAGAAATCACCTTATGAACTATTAGAATGGCATTTATATCAAAAAGCCAAGAAATAACAAGCATTGGTGAACATACCAAATAAAGGAAAGACTTGTGCACTGTTAGCAGGATATAAATTGTTGAAAAACAATTTATGAAAACTATGGAAAATGGTATGGAGTTTTCTCAAAAAAAATAAACAAAACTTACAGAATTATCACATGACCCAGTAATTCCACTTCTGGGTATTTATCTGAAAAAAAAAAAACAAAAACACTAACTTCAAGAGATATGCACCTCCCACGCCATGTTCATTGCAGCATTACTTGCAGTAGCCAAGATATAGAAACAACCTAAGTAGCCACTGATGGAAAAAGAATTTAAAAATGACTAAAAATTATTACAGAAATATATACATATGCCATGATATAATATTAGACAGTCATTAAATAATGACTGACTTGTTACAAGAATGCCTTGCCCACTTGTTACAAGATGGATAAACTCGAAGGCATTGCATAAGTGAAATACGTTAGAAAAGACAAATACTGCATGTCATCTAATATCAAATCTAAAAATAAAAAAAGGTCATAGATACAGAGAAAAGATTAGTGGTTCAGAAATGGAAGGGTGGAGACAATGGGTAAAGGGGTCAAAAGCTACAAACTTCTAGTTCTACAGTTTATATAGTCCTAAAGTAAGTAAGTCAGAGTGATGTGATGTACAGTATGGTGACTATAGTTCATATTATTGTATTGCATATTTGAAAGTTGCTAAGACAATAGATTATAAAAGTTCACAGCACAAGAAAAAGTAATGGTGGCAGATGTTAACTAGATTATGATTGTTTTATAATGTGTTCATCCTATTTTACCCCTGAAACTAATGTTATATGTCAATTTTAAAAAATATGCCATCAACAACACAACACACACCATCCCTGCAAATTCTCAAATACCTACTCCTTCCCATTCTAATTACCCCCTGCAAATGTCATTTAGATATCATCACCTTTTTAAATGTCTGTAATGATTCCAAAATTTCTTTATTAAAAATAAAGTTCATAATTGTGGCATTCCAGGTCCATTAGCTATTAATTCATTCATCAATCATATATTGCATACCTAATTCACATTAGCCATTTGAAAGATGTTGGGAATAGAAATGGAAAAATAGTGAATTTATAGTATTGAACAACACACAGTTTTGGAATCTGATATTTAAGTGCTTTCCACCAATAAGTGTTATGAGTGCTATGGGGCTATGGAAACAAGACCTCTGAAACCCAGAGTTGAATATAAAAAGATTTCTGGGGGAGAAGATGATTAAGTTGCTTTTAAAATAAAATCTAGGGCCTCCCTGGTGGCACAGCGGTTGAGTGCTGGGTTGCGAAGCTGCCCACAGCCTCTGCAGCGCAGGGTCGATCCCCAGCCGCCGGGTGAGAGTCCCACATGACTAGCAGACCTCTCCTGCTGCCCGCTGCTCCCCTCAGCAGTGTATTTCATCAGTCTGCCTGCTCAGCTCTCTGCTCTGACTCTGGTGAATTCTCTCACCATCCCGCGCTTTTGACTGTACCCAGTGCTTGTATAACTAAATAAATAAATCTCTAAAAAAATAAAATAAAATAAAATCTAAACACTCTCTAGGTGAGTGAAGGGTACAAAGGTGATTATGAACACTCTTCTAGGAACTAAGAGAGAAAAATGGCTGGAGTGAAAAGTATACCTGATGATGGAACCAGACTTTTAGATAAGTGACAGCTCACTAAGAATTCTGCAGAGTTTGGATTTTAATTGTAATGTAATGAGATGATATCAAAGATTTTAAGAGGACATAAACATTATAATTTTGTATTTTAGAAAGATTTTTCTAAATTTTCATGCAGCATGGATTGATGTAGGGAGATTAGAGAACTGGTAGATAAATAATGAAGTTTTAAATTATGACATTGATTATGGGAAGTATAAAGTGGAAATACTATTGGAAGATAACTTTTAGAAACAGAATTGATAGCATCTGGTCACAAATTACACTGAGGTGTTATCACTGAAGAGAGAAATCAAGTAAGATTCCATTTAATGATTCTGGGACTTTGGAGAATGGCCAGGTCTTGAAGGAGAGGGACTCAATTTGGACATGTTCGTTTTGGATCACCTTTGTATATGCAAGTCTATGCTATAGGGTAGTACTGGAGGAGGAAGTATATATGTGAGTCATCAGTATATTATTTATATACATATCAAAAGCCAGAGAATAGATGAGAATTATTTGGATTTTATACTTAATACATTTAATCAGTGATCTAAAAAGTGAGTCAAAGAGTGATATCATGAAAGCTAAGGTAGAAAAGGTTTTAAGAAAGAAATAGCCCACAGTGTTAAATACAAGAAGGGTGTTCTATAAAATAAAGTCTGAAACCATCATGGGACATGGCAACTCTGTGACCTTTCCACAACAGTTTCATTTCAGTGTTAGGGAAGGAAATCAGTAGGTATGGAGTTAAATGAATGAAAGGCTAGAAATGGAGAAAATAAAAGTATAACATTTAAATTACGGGGATTGTCTAGGTTATCTGTAGGAACAAATTTCAGAGGCTTCACACAACTAAGGTTTATTTTTCATTGTACTGCATGTTGAATGCAGATCATCAGAGGACTTTACTCAACACAGGAGGCTCCAACTCAGCACATATATTTTCAACTGTTGCAATAAGAAAAAGAGAATGCCTGTGTCTCAAATGTCATTTAAGAGCTTTCTTCTAGAAGCAATAGCTGCAATTTTACTTTTATTTCATTAGTTAAGGCAAGTCACATGGTCATACAAAGTAGAGAAGTACAGTGCTACATTGTGTCTAGAAGGAAGTAAACTTAGGTATTTACATAGTTGTCATGAGGGGATTAGGAGACCACCAGCTAAAACGGATGTTCAATTTGAGAAGAGATTTTTGTGTGATTGTTTTCTGAGACTGACAATGACATTGGTGAAATGCACTTCCATAACTCACACTTTGTATGTACTCTTGTGTAATCTACCCAGTAAAAACTATTCATGTCTCACCTCTCTGCAGGAATATACTTCCTTCTACACTGTATGGGGCACCATTTGCCTTGCCTTCAAAAACTCCACCCAAGAATCAGTTCATGCATGAAGCTTTGTAGATAAGATTACTTGTCTACTTGGGTCCAATTTGGGAAGTCTATTTTCTCATGTTTCCATTGCTAGCAATTTTTTTTAAGATTTATTTCTTTATATAAGAACTGGGGTACAGCTCAGAGGCACAGGAGGGTGAGAGAATTCACCAGAGAGAGTGGGGAGAAGAACAGGCAGACAGACCGAAGACACTGCTGAAGAGAGCAGCGGGCGAGGCAGGAGAGGTCTGCTGCGCCATGTGGGAAATTCCCTGGCTGGCCGGGAATCGAACCCGCGCTGCAGTGGCTGCGGACAGCTTCACAGCGCAGTGCTCAACCAGCTGTACCACCTGGGAGCTAACTTTTTTAAATCTTGTTCACAAGTTTGAAAATCTTCCCCCCCCCCCCCCCCCCCTGAAGAGCAAGAATGTTCCCTTTTGTTTCTTTCTTTCCATAGGCTATGTGGCCACTGGTATCTACTCAGTTCATAACTTGACTAAATAACTAAATAACTAAATAACTCAGTTCATAACTTGCTTTTTCCATGGATAGAGAAGGCTTTACTGCAAAGTTCTTTGGATTTGACTATTCTTGAGCACATAGAATCATTACTAC
Source organism: Talpa occidentalis (assembly GCF_014898055.3). Taxonomy (NCBI): domain Eukaryota; kingdom Metazoa; phylum Chordata; class Mammalia; order Eulipotyphla; family Talpidae; genus Talpa; species Talpa occidentalis. The sequence goes on from NW_023602073.1 coordinate 90,678,635, forward strand.
AATGGCTTATGAAGAAAACTGCAGCTTGTTTTTTTCCATGGCTGAAGAGGCAGGAAATTGAGCAGCAGTGGCCTAACTCTATGGAAACTCCACCCCATGTACTGGCACCACAGTAATTTTGCTTAGTCTGCGTTCTGGGACTAGCCCAAACCTGTCAAGTTCTCACTTTAAAAACTTGCAGATGCATCCACAGCATATTTATGAACTTGTATTCATATGCAAAGAAGTTGCTACCAAGATGAGACACCTCATTAAGAAGGCTTGCAACTGAATTCTTTTTATGATGTGACAGATTTATTGTGGTTCACCTTCGTTCTCTCCTCTGGTCCTCCACGACCATGTATGGTGCAGGGTCTATCTATGGGTTGAGAGTACAGTCTGGTCTGTGTAATGTGTACAAACTGGCATCTAAGCACTAAAAGTATAACCTAGGTCTCATTAGTACAATCCAATCTACTGAGCTAAGCAACCACAGGTATGCAAATTCAGGAGGACTTTGAAAGTTGAACAGGTGTGTATGCATTTTGGTAAGAATTTCCATTATGCCCAAAGCTGAAAGTTTAGACTCAATCATTATATAAGTAACCAGGAGGAATCACAAAAACCACCCACACACAAAATAAATAGGTCAATACATAACCCAGACAGAGGCATTTTAAAGAAAGGAAAAATTTGTCAAGATGTGTATTAAATGGGAAGATGAGTTAGGCAGCAAAGACATGTTTTATTAGGGAAATGCTAAGCAACAGCTTTTTGGATGTGGCCTGAGGATAAGAATCTATTGAGAGTCAATGAAACTGCTAAATATCTTTAACACAGAGTAAGAATATGCAGTTTTTGATCCTGCTAATTTCAATTCTTGATTCAGGGTAGCAGAAATACTAAAGAAGCCTTGCAGCCAAATTATAATCATAAATAATTTCCCTCTCAAGTGAGTTGACTCCAGTTGGCAGTTATCAGTTTACAGGTCAGCACAAATGTTTTCATAATGAACTGTAGAAGGGGAAAGTATAGTCTAGACTGGCAGTCAGAATCCTGCTGCTTTCTCTCAGCAACTTGACTAAATCTGACTCTGGGTAACTGGCCAAAACTGATAATATCAGCTCCCTGACATGTTAGGCAGGGACAGGACCTTACCTTTTAAGTGGAGTAAAAACGTTGTAACAATGGGCAATATGTACTTCAGGGTTGGGTGGTCTGGACCACTGAGTGAATCCTAACATTATCACTGGCCTCCTTCCCCACCCATCCTGCCCCCTCCCCCATGAAGCACACATTTTATTCTCCTTCCCCCTGACTTCTATCTACTTCTATTTTCTTCTTTTCTCTCAATTTGTCTCCATTCTGAAACATTTTAATCCTGCTACTGGTACCCATTGCTAAGCTTTGTGAGAGGGTGGAAGAGGCCATTTTCCCATTATCTACAGTGAAGATGCTGCTGAAATTGAAGCTTCCTAATAGCAAATCTCATGCCTGCCTTGCACACAGTAGGCAATAAATACAGACATGTAGCATTTAACATATTTTCGGTGGTTGAAACACATTTCTTAAGTTTTCTGATGAAAATGTGTATGGACATAGTAAAGGTACTGTATCTATTCCCATCCTCCCAAATCTGTTAAGCACAAAGAGCAAAAAACTTCTTGTTACAGACTGTATGTTTGTTTCCTCCCCACCCCCCACCAATTTCATATATTGAAATCTAATCCCCAAAGTGTGTGAGGGGAGGGCATTGGGAGGAGATTAGATCATTAAAATAGTGTCCTCATGAGTGGGATTAGTGGTCTTCTAAAAAGAGGATATGAGGAATTACCAGTCTGCATCCTGGAATAGGGCAATCACCAAACCATGACCAGCTAGCACTCTGATTTCAGACAGTCTCTAGATTTATAAGAAATTTCTGTTATTTATAAGCCACCCAGTCTATAGTACTTTGTTATAATGGTCTGAAGAGACTAAGACACTGTTTATGAAGTATCAAGTCTCTGAATAGTTCCAGCTAGCCTCTCAATCAGTGGTTCTATTTCAGTAAAATCAAGAGAATAGAAATGGAAATAGAACCAGGAAATAGTTTGAATGTCCCAAACTCATTTTCTCATTTAGAACCAGACTTCATAGGATTTTGGAAATTCATGTTGTCTATGTTGTCTCTAACATTTTCCCCAGCAGTTAAAATCTCATGCCATTAAAATGAAGGGCGGGGGGGGAGGGTATGGAAACTACAATATGAAATCTGTCGGAATCTCTGATGAAAAATTAGTATTTTCTTGAAGAGGTGCTGGTTATAGCTCAGCAGACTTGTTGAAAGAAGGTAGGTAGGTGTGAACTCATAGAAGGAATCAGGCAGTGTTTGGCACAAGGGGAAATATTTTCTAGTTTGTTCTTCCAGATCTTGTCCTAATTTCCTGAAATCACATCAACAAACCAGTTAACAACTATTTGCTATATACTACTGTTACCAATGAAGACTATTAAATTCATTTATTCCATGACATTTTGAATTTAGATACTAAAATACTAAAATCACCTACTATAAACTCAGACTGCCATTTTAAATTTGAGGCTATTTTTGTCAAGTTCAACAGAAATTTTTAAGTAATTCATACTTAAGACATCCAACATTCTACATTTCATATCATATTTAGGAAAACTACCATTCTACAACTTTGCTGCTTTTCGAAAACAGAAACCAAGTTTCCTAGGTAAGAGTGGCACAAAGATATGTACCACTCCTATAATTTAATTAGAAAGAAATGACCTCAATGCAAAGATCTGTGATGTCTTATAGTTCAACCATCTGAACTGAGTCCTTCATTTTCCAGTAGGATGACAAAATATTTTAGCTTAACATCACAACTTGATTTTGTGACATAGTTTACATATTAATACAGATGGTCCAATGGGCTTTTCCCAGTTCCTTTGTTAATCCAGGAATGCCCATCAAAGCCATCCCCTCGGGGAAGAAGTTGATATTTTCCAGAGAGAGAACACAACAGAATATTGTGATAACTACATCCAACCTCAACATGCCCTCCTTTTCAACATTAAATAAGCCTTTAAAACTAGAAATGGAATGACCACTCATACCTTAGCATATTCAGGAATCCCTAAATCTCGAAGGTCAAAACTAAATAAAAAGTAATCTTTAGTGCAATAATTTAAAACGAGTTTATCTCCTTTCAGGCACAAAGGTTGGAAAGAAAAAAAAAAACAACTTGAAAAGTAATGAAATACTCAAAGTCACAAAGAAAACATAAGGAGACATTAGACTTACATAAGTAGACACAATATATCCTGAACAGTATAACTAGAATAATGTTATTTTTAGAAAACAGATAAGCTAATTATTCCTTTTTTGCATCCAAACCATTCACTCCCAGGGAAAAAGGGAATAACCATTTTCTATTTAAAAAAATAAGCTCCCTGATTTGGACAACCTAGAAAATCACACTTCTCTCTCTTTCCTAAAAATTTTTTTTTGTTCATTCTTTTGAAAAATAAAAATTAACATTTTCACTATTAAAGCATTTTTCAAAAATGATATTTTTATTATTAGGCATGAAATAAAGTACATGCAAAACTGGCTTGAAATTTTACAGATAAAAGTTAGGTGGGGGAAAGCAAATATTGTATAAAAATTTTTTAAAAAGATAAATGTTAAAATAAAAAAAATTTAAAATCCACACCTATTAAAAAAATAAAATTAAATTTAAAAAAGAATACACTCAGAAAAAAAAAGTTAAATTACATCTAATTAATACTTTTCAGTGAAAGAGAACAATTTAAAACCACTTAGATCCTATTATTTATTAAAGATAACTACATTGAATTTTTAAAAAGTGAAAAATATGACACTAAAATATTTCATTTTTTAATAAAATATACTTATTTTCACACATTGCTATTCATTTTTGTACAGTATTCTTTTTTCCTCCTCTCAAGTGTAGTCCCTGTGGTTCTCCCACCACCATACCACCTTGTGCTATCCAACACCAAAGTCCCTTGTGCTCTTCCCTCCCTTGTTTTGACCCCTCTTCCTCCTCCTCTCTTGCTATATGTCTCAGATCTAAGGTCAACTTGCAAGTTTTACCTTTTATCTGACCCTTTGTTCAATTTCCCTTTATTCCACATGTAAATGAAACGATTCGATATTTATCATTTTCTTCCTGACTTATTTCACTAAGCATAATCCCTTCCAGCTCCATCCATGTTGCCATAAATGGAATGAGTATATCTTTTATGATCACGGAGCAGTATTCCATTGTGTATAGATACCACATCTTCTTCATCCATTCATCTGTTTTGGGACATTTGAGTTGTTTCCATATCTTGGCTGTTGTAAATAGTGTTGCAATAAACATAGGAGTGAAGGTCTCCTTGTGAATTAGTGTTTTTGTGTCCTTTGGGTAGATTCCTAGGAGTAGAATCACTGGGTCATATGGTAGATCCATTTTCAGTGTTTTGAGAAACCTCCACACAACTTTCTATAGTGACTGGACCGGTTTATATTCCTATCAGCAGTATAAAAGGGTCCTTTTTTTCAAAACATCCACCCCAGCATTTGTTGTTTCTAGTTTTTATTTTTGTTGTTGTTGATTTTAATATGGGTCATTCTCACAGGTGTGAGGTTGTATCTCATTATGGTTTTGATTTGCATTTCCCTGATAATAAGTGGTGTTGAACATTTTTCATATGCCTGTTGACTATTTGCATTTCTTCTTTGGAGAAGTGTCTTTCAAGCTCTTTTGCCCATTTTTTTTTAACAGGGTTGTTTGTTTTATTTTTGTTGCATTGCATAAGCTCTTTGTAGGTCTTTGATAGCTGTCCTTATTAGTTGTGTAGTGTGCAAATATTTTCTCCTATTCATTGAGGGTGTCTTTTCATTTTAGTTACTGTCTCTTTTGCTGTGTACAAACAAAACACTCGAAATAATCTTGTGGTTGAGTAAATGGATATATTTGAAAGAACAAAAGATCAAAGACAAGAAATAGCCTAAATCTTGTCTCTAATACCAACTATGACATTTTGAGTCACTCCCTAATCATGCTAAACCTCAGTTTCTGAGCTCTAGATTGTGATAAAAGCACCTAGTTTTCAAGTTGCCTATCAGAGTGATATTAGATCATGTGTATAAAAAATATACACAAGGTAAAACAAGGGTGGAAATAGTACAAATTATAGGATAGCCAAATATACCTCTAAATTAAGAACATTTTTACAATTCTAAGGTGAATGGATTGCATTCATTTTATTATATATCTAGTGAGCACCAGGCCTCTGCTATGTCTGGGGAGATCAAAGAAAAAAAAAATTGTCTAGCAAACAAGGAACTCTGACCTTCTGGAAGATATTGATCCATATAAAAAGGATGATTGGAAGGAAATCAATAGATGAAAAGCCCACCCAGATTGGCAGGGCTTGGTTTAAGAGATAACTCTAAGAGAAGGGGCATAGAAAAAGGTGGAACAGATCCAAGAAACAGAATCACCTACCTTCCCTCTGCAATGTAACAACTACACTGGCAGCCCCTGAGGGGCCAAAACCTTGCCAGACAGAGAGCACTCCAGCTTCATGAGGGTATTTCTGAAAGTGGTGAGCTTCTAGGCCTGGAATCTAATTTAGGTCTTCTGAGCCACAGAAATATAAAATATAAATAGCCAACTTAGTCATATAAGTGCTGGTGGCCTTATAGAAATTTGAAAATGATATACACTCTGTAACTATAATATCATCAAATAATTGTATAGTTTACACTCACTGAAGTGTCTGGCTGCCATCCTCATAACAATAGCTGCATGAGTTCAAAAAGAAAAACAAAGTCCATATTGATTTTTGACCTTGGAATAACTTAAATGGTACTCTGATTGTGCAGACATCAACCTTACAAAAATAACTGTGGGAATGTAGAAAGAAAAAAGGGGTGTGGGGGTGAGAAGAATAACAAAGAAATATAAAGTTAAGTATGTGGAATCAGCATCTACTTTGAATCAGTTTCCTATATCACAAGTATTTTCCATTGCATAACATTTTCCAGTCAGATGTTATCATCAGGGTAACATGATAAGATCAACAAAGTGAGTAAATGAAGTTAAGCCCAATTGAATGAGCACTGCAGCACTCTGAATTCTCCCCACTCTCTCCTTTATATTTAGATAGATAGATGGTAGATAGATAGATAGACAGACAGACAGACAGACAGACAGAGAGGTGTAAGAGTTTGTGGTCATATAGCTTGATATAATTTCTTTGGTTGTTAGTAAATGCATATTTGGGATTAAATAACATTTTATGAGATATTTATACACTCTGAAGCTTGGAGTGCTAATGGAGTATCACTATGGTTTAAAGCAAGGCTTGAGAGGAATTGAAGAAATGAAATAAGGATCAACTTAACTATTGACCTCATTGTCGACAAAGGCTAGTTCTGTACTTCCAGAACCCTATCTTTCATACTTTCTCCCCAAAATAAGGTAAAAGAAACACAAAAATACATACTAATTCTACAGCTAAGTGGTCCAGGTTTGGCAGGGGTAATGACAAATACAAAATCCTCATTTGTCTGCCATAACACAATAGCCTGCCAACTATGATTCCATATTAAAAGGATGATTGGAAGGAAATCAATAGATGATTCCTTTCATCTTGGCACATGATAGGTCCTTCAGAAATGCTGATTGCCTCCATTACACCTTCTTCCACTGGAAATAAGCTTTTAATCCTTGGTTTCTCTTTCATTTAATGCAACTTCAACAAATTCAAATCAATAAATATCTAGTATCTTTTAAGAGTCTAATGTTCTATCTACTGAGCTAGTATCTCTAGTATTTTCTAAATACTATATGTTGTGGTAGACTCAACTACCTAAAGTGTCAAAATGAACAACTAAATCTCTCCTGTACATATAATTAAGCTAAGACTCAAGTTAAACTAAGTGGGGTTAGAAGATTTCTCTAACTGTTCTCTCATTTTTAGCCCTAGGTTCAGGGAGGATGCTATGAGTTAGCCTTCATTCATAGGTATTAACAAGTCCTGGACGTGTGCAGAATGCTTGTTTTGTTTCATCACTATTCAAAGTTTATTTATTTATTTTTTTTTTTAGATAATAAATTTTATTGTTATATTCCCCATACAATTGCAGCCCCCCCATTCTGACCCCAATCCCTCCCCTCCCGCCCCTGCCCCCTAAAAGTGTCTCTGGTTCATAGTTTTTTGTTGATTTTGATTTTCACTTTCTTATAGTTATTCATTTTCCTGGTCCCTTATTTAAGTTTTCTAGATTCCTGCTATGAGTGAGACCATCCGGTATTTTTCTTTTTCTTTTTGGCTTATTTCGCTGAGCATGATCACTTCCAGCGCCATCCATGTTGCTGCAAATTGCATGTGTTTATCTTTTTTGAATGCTGAGTAATATTCCATGGTATATATGTACCACATCTTCTTGATCCAGTCATCTATTTTTGGGCATTTGGGTTGTTTCCAAAGCTTAGCTATTGTAAACAGTGCTGCTATAAACATAGGGGTGCAGGTGTTCTTTGGAATTGATGTTTCTGTGTCCTTTGGGTAAATACCTAGGAGTGGAATTGCTGGATCATATGGAAGCTCTATGTTTAGTAGGTCCAAAGTTTAAATGAAACAGCAATACTACTCCCTTGGGGCCCAGATTAACCCCATTTCTAGACCTCAACTAAGTTTATCTGATATCAAAAATTTTGCAATGGGCACATTAAAAAATTAAAAGGCAAGCACAACTTTTCCTGTAAGCATAGGATGTGCCTAAAGCATATGTGCCTACTTTAATTACAAATAATTTAAACATCACTAGCATTTGACAGCTTGGCTTATATTCATAAAATTATCAACTCAAGGAAAATTCTTACCATTCAGGGATATTTTTACTAATCCCCCATAGATTTTGTTTGATATATCAATATTCATCTCTCATTTTGAGATGGTTTATAACAATGACTATGGAATTATGAAATTAAAAACTTACTATGTATGGTAATTACAGAGTTTCAAAAATATAAAGGATGTATATATTCTAATCCAACCTGCAGAAAGTCAAGAGATAATAGGTACATAAACAGGTAGACTTGGCCCTCATGCAACTATAAGCTTCTCTCGCATCACCTGAGGTTTCTAGCCTCTCATTCTTGCAGAGCAGTTTTCCAGCTATGCAACAAAACATAGATGCCCTAAGCCTAAAACTAGATGTCTAACTTCATGAAATTGTGTCATGAAGAATGACCCATCAGGATAGTGTCAAAAAAGAATGGACTGGATGCTTGAGGTTTTTCACTGCCACAGGCCAGTAATGAATCCCTAAGCCCATATGGTGTCAGGGGAGACCATCTGGGAAGTATGGACTGCCACCACCACTCAAAAGTAATGAATTGTTCCCCTTTCCATTGGAGTGGTGTCACAAGAGGCGTAGTGTAAAGTCAGATCGTTCATTATTGCCCAGTGGTAATAAAATCACCAATGCCTCAGTGTCAGTGGAGACCTCATGGAAAGTTGCAACTCCCATCTCTATTCAACAGAAATGAGTACGCACCTGCCTCCCAACAGTAACAAGAGAAAATGATTGGAGAACCTGGAATTCTACCTCTACCTGACAGTTACAAAGTAGATTTCCCCTGATAGAAAAGTGTCACACAAAACAAAGACAAAAACAAGCACACATAGCTACAATTTAAAGTTTATTTCAGAGATCCAGAATCTCATAGCATAATTCTGAAAATGTCCAGTTTTCAAATTTTAAATGTTCAACATCTCAGCAACCAAGAGCTAAAAAAAAATGCCTCAAACTAAATTTTAAAAAAATCAGTAGATGCTAGCACCCAGAAGACAAAGAAGTTAAAATTATTGGACAAAGATTTTAAAGCAACTATGAAATAAAAATGCTTCAAGAGTAATTGCAAATGCACGTAAGACAAATAAAACAGAGAGCCTCAATATATAAATAGAAGATATAAAGAAAAGTAAAATTTAAAACTGAAAATCCAGTAACTAAAATTAAAAAGCTATTTAGATGGACTCAACATCAGGATGGAGGGGAAATGAGTAAAGAACCAATAAGCAAGAAGACAGAACAATAGAAATTACCCAAGAGAAAATATACTGGAAAAAAATGAACAGAGTAACTGTAACAAAATATCCAGTATTTGTGTCATTGAAATACAATAAGGGGAATAGAAATAGGGTGGTGCTGAAAAAGTACATGGCAGAACTCTCTGTAACAGCAATGGCTGACAAGTTCCCAAATTTGACAAAAGACATGATCTAATAGACATTTAACATGCCATAAACAGAATAAAGTCAAAGAACTAAATTCCAAGACACATCATAATTAAACTTGAAGTTGTGTAACATTTAAAAAGTGCTGAAAGAAAATAATTGTCATCCCTGAATCCTATGCCCAAGAAAAATATTCTTCAGAAATGAAGGAAAAATCATGATAGTCTAAGATTAAGGAAAACTGGAAAGTTCATTACCAGAACTACCTGAAAATTATAGCAGAATGAAGTTGCTTAAGAGGAAAGGACATAATAAATAAAGGAATCTTTTAACATCAGAAGGAAGAAAGAATATGACAAGCAAAAACATAAGTAAAAATGTGTAGTTTCTCCTTTTGAATTTTCTAAATTAATTTGGTGCTTGAAAGCAAATGTTATTACACTGTATGATTTGTTTCTAAATAAATGTAGAGGAAATATTTAAGACAATTATATAATAAGTGGAGAATGATAGAAAGAAGTAAGATTTTACTACTTCACCCAAACTGACAAAATGACAATATCAGTAGATTGTGATATGAATTAAATACCTAGAGCTATATGAAAACTATATAAAATTATATGAAAACCTTTTTAAAGTTGCACACTGAAAAATAATGTAGATAAATAAAAAAATAGAAAGTTGTTCAAGTAATCCACAGGAAGGCAGCAAAAAAAATTGAAAAATGAAAACCTGAGAGAACAAAGAGAAAACAAAGCAAAATGACAACTTATGTCATGACAATTATATTTATACAATATATAAATATGAATCATATGATAATTTCATTAAATATAAATGTACCTATTTAAAAGATAAGGGAAATGAATTCATAATTTTGTAACTCTCAAAAATAAGAAATCTTCACATCTAAAATGATTTCACTGCAGAAGTCTACTACAAGTATTTATAAGAATTAAAATCAATTCTCTAAAGTGTCTGGCATAAGATAGAAAGTAAGGGAATATTTCTCAATTCATTTAATGAAAATAGAGTTACTTTGATGCTAAAATCACTCAAAATACTACAAAAAAGAAAACTATGAATTATTATTGGTTTTGAATGTAGATGTAAAAAAAACATAAGATATTAGCAAGCAGATTTCAGCAACAAATAAAAAGAATGACACACTATGAATAAATGGGATTTATTCCATAGATACAAATATGATTTGATGTTTAAATATTAATCACTATAATCTAATATCTTAAAAGGACAAAGAAGAAAAATCACAATTATATCAATTGATATAGAAAAGATATTGACAAAATTCAGTACCCACTCATGACACAAACTCGTATAAAAATAGATATAGAGGAGAGTTTCTTCAGTTTGATAAAAAGCATCTACAAAAAAATTATAACCAATATTATACTTAATGGTGAAAGGCGAAATCCTTTCCCCCTACTATCAGGAATGAGGCAATGATATCCATTCTCATTTATTCAACATAATGTTGCCAGTTCTAGTCAACACAATAAGACAAGGAGGAAGCAGAAATCAACTGTTCCTATTAGAAGATGACATGATGACCTACATAGAAAATCTTAAGTAATCTACAAAAAGTTTACAGGAACTACTGAGTCAGCAAAGTCACTGGGATATAAGACAGACATAAAAAAAAAGTCTTTCTATATATTGGGGGAGGCACATAGATACTTGTGAAAACATGATACAATTTGAAATTGCTCAAAAAGTAAAATGTTCAGTCAAAAGAAATACAGCTTGAATCCATGTGGTGCCATGGCTTAAGATTAGGCAACTAAAAACAGGCAGTAGTGAGTGGAGAGAAGAGCCTTTTTCATCTGCATGGGCCTAAGGCTCCTCTGCTTCTTCTCATAGGTGTTGGAAAACCATGCTAAGAAATAGACACTCCCCACTCCCTAAGATTCAGAGTTACAGTCTGATGACTCTCTGCTTAGAGACAGAGAAAGGTGCAGGATGCATTTTCCTGAGGACTGCTGAGCAAGTTCTCAGTGTCATGATAGAGGAACTCAAACAAGGCTGTGAACAATGTGAATGGCTTGGATCACTGTTTGGCTGAATTTAAATGATCTGGAAAGGATTGAAATATTTGATATGACCGTGGGTTCAGTGCATCAGTATATCAAAACCTCCAGAACAGGAGTCAGAAAGCAGTTAATCTACCACTGATTATTTTGCAGATATGGCTAAGTCTCACCAGCAGATGTGAATAATTCCACAGAAGATCAAGTTAAATAGGCTGCAATGAAAAAGCCCGAAGATGCTAAGCAACTGCAAGCTCTTGGGAAAAATAGAAAGAGGTGCAGAGATTCCTTAGAAGATATAGCAGGAGAAAGTATATATGATTACTGCCATTGAAATATACAGGTAAAACTGATAAAGTCGATTTCCTTGAGAGAAATAATAAACTTGTCACAAGGAATAATAAATAATAATAATAAATAATAATAAATGTCACAAATAATAAACTTGTCACAAAGGAAGGCACTAAAGATCAGCAGATGTAGAAGGGTCCCAGTGCCAAATGACTATGAAAATCAGAAGTTTCATTTTAGTGCAAAACAGAAAGTATCCAAGTAGAACACTTGTGAGAACTATGATAATGTATCCAGCTTCCAGGCTAAGAAAGCTTCTAGCAAGGACCTCAAAAGGCCTGGGAAAAAGAACCAAATAAAAATCCTGGAAAACTAACAAGAATGAAAATGAATAGCAGAGTACACTAATCAGGCAGCATCTTTGTATACAAAAAGCTGAGAAAAAAGGATGAAGGCTTGGAATTTCATAATGTTATTTGATCTCTTCTGTTGTTTTGCCTAAGTCTATCAATAAAAATGTTTTCAAAGGAAAAAAATGAAATATTTAAGTATAAGCCTGGACACACACACACACACACACACACACACACACATGATTTATATGCTGGAAACTACACAATGCTAATGAAGAAATTAAAGATTTAAACAATTGTAGAGACATATCATGTCCATGGATTGGAAAACTAGTATAATTAAGATGTTAATTCTCTTCAATGTTAATTAGTGTATTTAGGATTATTCCTAACAAAACCCCACACATTTTTATTTGTAAATATAAATGAAATAATTCTAGGGCCTCCCTGGTGGCACAGGCAGTTGAGTGCTGCACTGTCCGCAGAATCTACAGTGTGGGTTCAATCCTGGCCAGCCGGCGAAAATCCCACATGGCATGGCCTGTCTCACCCCGCTGCTCCCCTGTCTCGCCCGCTGCTCCCTTCAGCAGTGTATTTTGCCAGTCTGACTGTTCTGTTCCCCACTCTGTCTCTGGTGAGTTCTCTCACCCTCCCGCACATCTGGACCATACCCCGGTTCTTGTATAAATAAATAAATCTTTTAAAAAAATGAAATATTTCTAAAATTTATGTGAAAAGACAAAAGAACTAGATAGCTAAAAAAATTTTGAAAAAGAAGACTAAAGTGGGAGGAGCCAATCTACCTGATTTCAAGACATATTGTACAGTTATAATAATCAATCCTATTCTATTTGTGTAGGAATAAAGACAGACCATTGGAACAGAGCCCAGAAATACACCAACACATATATGCCAAAGTGATTTTAGATAAAGGTATAAAAAGAGTTCAATGGAGGAAAAATAAGTTTTCTAACAGATGTTTGTTGAAGTGATTGGGCAGAGAGAGAGAGAGAGAGAAGGAAGAATTAGGAGGAGAGAACTTAAGCTTAAGTAAGTCTCACACCTTATACAAATTTGAATAAAGTTATTTCATAGGCTTGAGGCCGGAGGGTAGAAGGTAAAGTGCGGAGGGAACCTATTGGACTATGGTGGAGGACTATGGATAATGTGGTGTGTTAACATATATCTGAAGATGTGTCATCCTATACCTCTAGATTACATACAGTGATGTAAACCAATGTTATCCGAATAAAATTTTAAAAAATAGACCACAGGCTAAAATGTAAAACACAAAACTATATAATTTTGGAAAAGAAAATCTTCAGGATATAGGGTTAGGCAAGAAAGTCTTACACTTGATACCAAACATCAATCAATAAAAAGGAATTGCTAATTTTACTTTATCAAAATTTAAAACTCTTGCTTTTTGTGAGACTTTTAAGTAGATGAAAAGACAAGCTACAGACAAAGACAAAATATTTGCAAACCACATACTTCACAAAAACTAGTGTCTAGTTTATATAAAAATTCTCAAAATCCAACAACAAAAATAAAAACCAAATAATTCTATTTTCAAAATGGGCAAACACATGAAGAGATATTTTATCAAGTAAGATATGCAAATTAGAAATAGTACATGAAAAAATGTTCAACATCTTAATCCATTCAGGATATACAATTTAAGGCAGCAATGAGACATCGCTGCACTAATGAGATATCACAGCACATCTATCTGAGTGGTTAAAACAGAAAATGTTATCAGCATCAGATGCTGGCAAGTATATAGACAATTTGGATCACTTATGGATAGTTGTTAGAAATGTAAAATGCTACAGCAACTTTGGAAAATCAGTTTGGCATTGTCTTTTAAAAAAATTAAATATGCACCTACAATGCAACCCAGTGATTTTTGTATTTATGGCTTTATTTTTTCCCAGAACAAAAAGACTTAAGTTTACACAAAAACCTTAACACACATTTTTATAGCAAATGAATGCTTAAGCAAACTGTGGTACATCCATACCATGAAATGTTATTCACTGATAAGGCAAACAAACTATTGCTATGCAGAACAATCTGGATGATTCTCCTGAGAATTATGGTAAGTGGACAAGTCAGTCAGAAAAGGTTACATACTGCATGATTCCTTTTATATAAAATTCTTGAAATGACAAATTATAGAAATGCAGAACATATGAGTGATAACCTGGATAAGGAAGAGATGAAGGAAGGTAAGAAGGTTATGTGGCTATAAAGGACAAGTGACATGAAAAATTCTTGTGCTGATGGAACATTTTATCTCTTGACTACATCAATGCCAAGATATGAGTAGTGATTGAACTCTAGTTCTGTAAGACATTACCATTGGAAGAAACTGAGGAATGGGTACAGGAATATCTGTGTATTATTCTTACAACTGCATGTGCCTCTACAATTTTCTCAAAACACAATTTTTAATTTAAAAAACAATACTGGGGGCCTCCGCTGGCAGTGCAGCGGTTGAACGATGGGCTGCGAAGCTGCCCGCAGCCTCCGCAGTGCCGGTTCCATCCCTGGCCACCAGCGAGGGTCCCACATGGCACACAGACCTCTCCTGCCGCCCGCTGCTCCCCTCAGCAGTGTACTTCGGTCCTTCTGCCTGCTCTGCTCCCCGCTCTGGCTCTGATGAATTCTCTCACCCTCCCGGCTTCTGACTGTACCCAATGCTTGTATAAATAAATGAATGAGTGAATGAATGAATGAAAATCTTTAAAAAGAAAAATACTGGGCCTCCCTGGTGACATAGGGGTTAAGTGTCAGTGCTATCATGCTATCACTGCTGCAGCCCAAGTTCAATCCCCACCCAAGGGAGCTAAACAACATGGCACAGCAGACCTGTCTCACCCGCTGCTCCCCTTAGCAGTGTATTTCAGTAGATCTGCCTGTTGTGCTCTCCATTCTGTCTCTGGTAAATCCTCTCAACCCCTGCACCTCTGCCCTACACCCCAGTTTTCTATGCATAAATAAATCTTTTTCAAAAAATAAAAAAAACAATGCCCAGAAGACTCCAAAATAAAATAAGGACAGGTTATTCGAAAAATACATATTTCAAGTTGTTCCTAATGTGCTATATGACATCTTCTACCAGATTTTTGGAAATTGAGAAATTTTATCATGAAGATTAAATTGTTACATTAAAAAGTAAGACCTGGAAAGATGACAAGTAAAATTGAACTCAAGTGCATTCTTTTTTTTAATAACATATTTGTTTTATTGAGGGAACATTGGTTTACAACATTGTATATGATTTGCGGGAATAGGTTCACACCTCCTCAGATGTGTTTTAGTTACTACACTGCATCCCTTCAACAACAAAGCACCTGTAATCCTCTACCACAGGCCACTGGGTTCCTTCCCCCACTTTGTTCCAACCTTTACCCTTCCCTCTTTTAGTCTCAACTCTGAAATCATATATATAGGATTTGTTTGATTTCATTTTACCTGCTCCTTTGTTTTGTTTCTTTATTATATTCCATATTTGAGTGAGATTGTAACTTGGATACATTCTTGATGGCATAGGGTACTCAGGCGAAGGAGCAATGATGGTCACGGGCCATTCATCACTTGCTTTTTTTTTTAATTTTTTTGAGATTTATTTATTTATGCATATAAGAACTGGGGTACAGGCCAGAGGTATGGGGGGTGAGAGGATTCACTATACAGAGTGGGTAACAGAACAGACAGATTAACTGAAACACACTTCTGAGGGGAGCAGCGGGCGAGGCAGGAGAGGTCTGCTGCGCCATGCAGGCCACCTCCCTGGCCAGGGATCGAACTTGTGCTGCAGTGGCTGCGGATAGCTTCATAGGTTGCATCTCAACCCCTTGTACCAGGAGGGAGGCCCCATGACTTACACTTTTAACTTAATGGTTTTTCAATAGGGTCTCTGACATCTTGGAAGCTCCAGAGACTGGAACTTTCCAAAACAGCACCCATTTACTTCCACTCAAACACTAGAGTTTAAAAGCTGCTAAATCCCTTGGGCTGTCACTCTGACTTTCACTCACTGTGCCAAGTGAAATCCCCAGGCTATAGAGTTGGCTGTTTAGCCTCTTTGCACAATGATCATTTGCTGGCCCACAAATACATTATGCAGTTCATTGCTCAGGAAAATTTGCTTTTTGTTTGACTTACAGGGATTAAAAGCATTACAATTTAATCCCTTTGATGCATACAGGCCATTTTGAAATTGAATGTTTTTCTATTAACTCTCCTACTGGGAACCGATTCACTGCCACTATAGCAACAGAACCAGGCAATCCTCATTAATTACAAAATTTCTGCCCTTCTGCCTTTGTGAGTTTTTCTAAAATATCTAGTAACAAAAGCACTTAAGTAAATCTATGGGGTTAATCAATGTTTCATGTAATTTGGAAAAAGAAACTTCAAAGCCTTTCAATAAAAATAGTGGAGAGAGATGAAAACTAGTAGATCAAAGAAACCAGTATTTAAGAATTCATATGTATTCAAGGATCAAGTCACGTCACCTCTCAAACTAACCAAAAAACTAATCCATGTTAGAAAATCAGCACACATTTGGCTTATTACAATTTTTGAAATGGAGAACATGAAATTAAATTATACGTTCAATTCAGAAGCTATTAATGCTCCTGTTTGATTTATAGCCTCCAATTTACAAAGGCCCAGGCTTACTAAACCATCAGGGAGGAAGACTGCTCATCAGATCTGCTTTTAGTAGATGGGTTAGCCTGAGCATTCTCCATATGGAAATCACAGCAATGAATGAAGTTAATTTTATTTTCCTTTGTCAGTGCTGGTAGAGAGAACTATCTTGGAAGGATTATGTCTCATGTAGAAAAATGAATATTATACTTCACTTTCTGAAGCACAGAAAATGGAAGAAATCAGTGCTGAGGGAAATTTAAACATCCCAGATGTAGGCTAGCACATGCTAAGAATTAGCATCCCAGGAATACCACAAGATGCAATGTGTTTTTATATGTAAAAGCCAGAATTTGTGCAAATGTAAAATTACAGCCTATTTCAACATATTATTTCTCATCAGTATCTTTGTTACCTATTTGGCAATAAATTTATTCCATGCATCATCAAGGATCTAATCATGACTGTTTTCACTCTATTATCCTACTCTCTTATGCTGGATTGGAATTCATTTCCTGAGAACTTCATTATAGATTTACTCTAAAGAACAGCAAGGATGGGGACTTGTTCACAGTTGTTTAAAAAGGTACTATGCTCAATACATCATGAAATTATTACATTGTGCCCCCACACACAATGTCTAAATTCTTAGCCATCTTCAAGCGTACAGTGAGATCTATCTCTTTGAAATTTGAAAGATGAAATTCCCTTAAGAGGTGTCACCTTTCAAGCTCATAACAAAATAGTCATCTTGGCTCTTCCCTAAATATTTTCCTGGGTGTTGTGCTCTTTCTCAAGACCATCTAGTAATACAAACATTGTAAAATTCATTTATTTTACTGAGGGAATTGGGATAGCAGAATAGAAAATGGCACATGCGAGAGTGGATCTATCGCCTGAACAAGTGTGTAACACACACTCTAGGAGATTCCATTGAGTGGAAACCCTCAATGAAGGCAAGATGGAATTCTACCTCATACTGTCCAAAGAGTCCCATTGCCTAAAATACCCTTAAAATAGGCACATATATGCCTGTTTTAAATTAGGTATTCAATTTTTTTTAAAAAATTATGCATAGAAGAATTGGGGTGTAGGCCAGAGGTTCAGTGGTTGAAAGCATTCACCAGAGACAGAGTGGGGAGCAGACTAGGCAGATCTACTACAATACACTGCTGAGGGGAGCAGAGGCAGAGACAGGAGAAGTCTGTTGTGCCATATGTGGTTTAGCTCCATGGCCTGGGATCAAACATAAGGCAGGCCACAGGGGCGATAGTGTGATAGCACTGACACTTAACCCCTGTGCCACCAATGCGGCCCCATATTTACTACTTACATCATTTCTTAGGATTAATTTTTTTGCTATGATATTTATAATAATCTTTTGTATTTATAAGGGTGAGCAACAATTAGCCCTTGCTTTTTAGGGCTTTATCGTTTCCTTAAAATATATAGCAGAGGTAATAACTTTAAGTATGTTGGGTGAATAAACAGGTGGATATGTGTGAATGTGTGATATGATGATCAAAAGGCAATAGGGAGTGGCTGGAGAAAGTGCAGTCCTGTCTAAAACGAAACCAAAACCAAGTTCACTAAGTTTCTTTGGTTTTGGTTTTGTTTATTTCACCAAAAACAAAGAAAATCTGTCTTTGGTCAAAAAAAAAATCTGTCTGTGGGCCAAGAGATTAGCAGGATCATCACTCTATCCTCATTTTTCTAATCTTCATGCTGTATACAGTTAGTCTCACTTCAACATAGTTGAGATCAACTATCTCTTTCATGGTCAATGTAAATGAAAGCCAACAGAAGCACATCACAGTATCATTTCCATTATCCCAGGAGAACCAGGCAAATGAACTTCTTCCAGTAACTAAACCTCAGGTGTCAGAGGGTCAAAATTATGGACCCTATTGCTTTATCTTTGTATTATGTATATATAGCAGTTTGCAAATACCAGACATCACATTCTCATGGCAAAAGCACATCACATAAAGGGGAGTGATAATACCTAACTGCCACTGAGTATTAATTTCTTGACAAACAGTCTGATAGTTTTCCATATGCTGTTTTGTTTGTTCTTCACATCTAACCTATTACGTAAGTATTATCATTTTCCCAATTTCATGGATGAGGGAACTGAGGCTAGAGTCACACAAGTGGTTAAGCAGAGATTCCATGACTCCAAAGTCCATGATTTTAACCAAAATGTAAATATTTATGATAAAGCAAGAGTGAGTCAGTGGTTCAAGGATTGTGCAATCTGGTGGAAGGAAGATATTGAAAGTAGGTAATATTTAACAGGGAATTACTGCTTGCAAAGATAGGTCCTGACAGCATTAAAGAGAGAGTAAGAATAGTAGGTTTGGAGGTGTTTTGACAGGAACTTGATGGTGGGAGAGAGAAGTAGGTGCAATAAGGGTGGAATGTGGGTATCTGACCAGGGACAGGTAGATAACTTTGAAACTAAGCTGCTCTTCTACCATAATTTCTTTCCTTCCCTCTGCCTCTTCCACCCTTCATCTCTCCATTTACAAAAGTTCCAACTATGAAAAACTAACCTAAAAGTTGAGGGGGGAGGGATATTTTATTTCATATATTTGAAGCACATTTGATTTTCCTTCTATCTCCTATCTTTTTCTTGGGGGCATAATCTATCAAGTCAGGAAAAAAGAAAAATGTAAACTTTAGTATTGTAGAATAAAGCACAAAGACTTCCCCCTTCATGAAACATGAGAGTTATTCTTAGGCAGGTTTTTTGTATCGGGGACACTTCCTCTAAATGAAACCCCAGAAGAGATCAGAGAGAATGAACCCCAAGCCCCATCAGAGCCTCAAGAAGAGGCTAGATTCTATGGACTCTGTGCTTTACTCAGAAATATAGAACATTTCTGACAGCACTTCCTAACATTAGATTGTGAATGTTAACTTTGTATGTCATCTTTGTATTAGTACTGTTATAGTACCCATGTATTGGGTCAAATATTATTCTAGATTTTTCTGTGAAGTTATGTTTTAGATAATTAAATCAGATTACCCTGAGTAATGCAGATTATCCTTGATAATGTGGGTGTTCCCCCGTTCAATCAGTTGAAGGTATTAATAGAAAAACACTGACCTCTCTGTGATGGAGAGGTAATCTGCCAGCACACCACCTTTGGACTCAAACTGCAGCTCTTCCCTGGATCTCCAGCCTGCCAGCATACTATGCAAATTTTGGATCTTCTAATTATGTGTGAAGGTGTGAACTACTTTCTTAAACTCTGTCTAGGTAGGTGGGTAGATAGATGATAGCTAGCTAGCTAGCTAGCTAGCTAGATAGATAGATAGATAGATAGATAGATAGATAGATAGATAGGGAGAAACATACACATATGTTGGATCTGTTTCTTTGGAGAACCTCAACTAATACACACCCTATTTTATTAATTCTAAGATCTGTATATTTTTTTTTTGCAGTTTGACAGGTCCTAAATAATAAGGTATCTTAAATTGATATTGTTTTAAATTAAATGAGTTGTCTTAATATTTGGCAGAGTATTCTACATCTCACCAACTAGATCTTAAATTGAAACATGCAGGCAATGGTTTGCTATATTGAGCCAACTGATTATAGTGTAACTACCATTCATGATTTGTGTGTCCACACAGTGACTTCTCTCTCAGAATATTGAAATCTGTGCACTTTGAAATAATTATTTCCTATAATCTTATAATTCAGCTGCCACCTGTAAGCTCTGAAAACAATTTTTTCCGTAGGAGATGCAAAATATGAGGGAAATAAAGCTCAGAAGGAATATTTCAAAAGGGAAGAACAGTAAAAGAGAATATAATTATCTTTCTCCACAAGCCTCATTACACCATTTTCCTTTCAGTGTAGATATAGCTATTGACCAAAATGCTATGAACTATGTACCATCCTCTTTCCCTCTGGCAACCTCTGAGGTGAAGCTTATACACATATAGTGGTGTGAAGCTGTACTGCCAAAACTTATATAATATTGTAAATTGTAAAGCAATGATAAATCAGTTGAACTTTATTTAAAACAGCCAATCTCTTTCATTTGCTCCTTTTCTTTTCTCCTCCCCATCCTCTCTCGCACACACACAACCCTAGTATTGAGGGATATAATGATACATAAACATATAAAAAGGGCCTCAACTTACATGCCACCAAAGTTCTAGTGCCATTTCCACTCTCAAATTGACTCCTTCTATCAAATCTGGTGACCACTAATTTTTCACAGAGTCCAAGAGTTATTTTTCTTGTGTTTTGCTATTTCATTTGCTTTGGTTAATTGTATTGCACATATGATAGAAACCATTAGGTAATTTACTTTTGCTTTATGACTTATTTCACTTAGCATAATCATCTTCAGTTGTATACAGGTTGTTAAAAAAGGCAAGATTTTACCTTTTTTAATAGTTGTACAGCACTCCTTTATCCAGTCTCATCCATCCATGGGCATTTAGGTTGTTTCCAAGTTTTGGCTATTGTGAATGATGCTGCTGTAAACATAGGGATGCATATATCTTTCTCAATTACTGTTTTCACGGTCCTCAGATATATACCGAGGGCTGGTATTACTACTGTGTCATATGGTACTTTTATTCTGTTTTATTTAAGTAAGGGGGATTGTCTTTTATAGATTGGTAATACCTTGAATGTGGTTAGTCAAGATTGCAAAGTTTTAGTGCCATCAAAACATTAGTCTGAATACCGGTTCTGCCACATAAAGTCTGTCTGATTTGGACTATTACATTTTTCTGTTTGGAAAGTAAAAATTATAATATCCATGCTGAAGAGTCTTGCGGAACTTTAAGTTAATTTTTGAAAGAAGCAGGCCTTCAACACCTGGATTAGATGCTATAGTTCTTGAAGGAAGTGTGTAGGTGGACTTAGCTACCTGGCAGAGGTACCTAACACAGCATTGGTGGTTTTGATGTGTTAGTTGCTGACACCAGCTGATGGAGCATCAAGCCTGGAAAAGGCAGCTTGTGAGGAGGCAGAAATGGTAGCTTGTGTTGTTCTGCACCCTTCTCCTGTTGTAGCAATTGGCACAGAGCCTTGCACTTGGAAGATTGTCATGTTTGTTGAGTAAATCACAAAGAAGTGTTTTGAAAAAAGCATACCCTACTTTAGTCTACCTATATAACATGCGATGAATTTCTTGGCCTAATTTTTATGAATACGAAAGGAAAAAAGCATTGATGATATGATCCATTTTTACCCCCAGTTTTGAATGTTTTCATCTGAGCCCTCGGCTTCATTATATTACTCAAGTTCTAGCCTCTCTCTCTTCTATAAATATTTGTTCATTTAAAAGAAAACAAGAAATAAACTATAGATACTTTAGTTAAAACATGGAATTTACATGTTTTACATGTAAATTTACATGTTTATGGTATTACTCATTTGAAGTTTCACATGAGGAACAAAAAAAATCTCATTTCTAGTTTTTTTTAAGATTTATTTATTTATTTATACAAGCACAGGGTACAGTCAGAAGCACGGGAGGGTGAGAGAATTCACCAGAGCCAGAGTGGGGAGCAGAGCAGGCAGAAGGACCGAAGTACACTGCTGAGGGGAGCAGCGGGCGGCAGGAGAGGTCTGCAGCCATGTGGGACCCTCCTCCGGTGGCCGGGGAGCAGCCGGGGATCGAACCAGCGCTGCAGAGGCTGCGGGCAGCTTCGCAACCCAGCGCTCAACCGCTGCGCCACCAGGGAGGCCCCTCATTTCTAGTTTTTAAGAGATAATGGCAACACAGATACCTTGGAGTCAAAGATATTTCTCTTCTCATTTCTTTACTTCCTTTTTCTTCTGTTTTCTTCCCTATCCACCATCTGTTTGTATGAGAAATCAATAAATGAATCATCCAACAGGCAAACGAACTCTGGATGACACATTTTAAGCCCCATCTGAAATGAATTGAAAGTTTAAAAGGCCACATAACATCAATTGGCGTGCATGATATTTTGCTAGAAGATGATCAGATGCCAAAAGGGTGCTTTGTAACAGATTGACCCAGGAACTATCACATACATTCTTCCTATGAAACACTGGCAGCCATGTTGTACTTACTGTTATACCTCCATAAGGCTTGGAAAAAAAATGATTCACTGTGTAACAGTAGTATTAAGTCAGAGATTGGAAACTAGTATCTAAAATAAATATCAGTACTAACTTTCAGATGACAATGGGAAAATCAAAGCATAGAGAAACTGGAATTTGAGGACAGGCAGGTGAAAGGAAGGTAGAAAGGAAAGAAAAGTAGAAAAGAAAGAAAAGTGGAAATTGAGTGGAAACAAATCAAAACAGGAACTTTATCCAATGGAGCCATTTATTAAATTCTTTGTTAGGAGACAATCTAGACACTGAGGATACATCATTGAACAAAATGGAAATCTATGAACTCAGAGATTTTATTTCAGTGGGGAAAGATACAATAATTAATGAAACCAATAAATGAATTATAAAGTATATTGAAAAAGAGAGAAATGCTATAGAAGAGAAAGTTCAAAGTAAAGAGGTTTGAGACTGCCATAGTAGAAATTTAAGTTTAAATAATGTAATCTAAATGTGAGGATTATTTAAATATTATTCATCATAAAATGACAGAATGACAAAATTAAAATGAAATCATTTTGTAACCTGACACAAAGAGGAATTTTATGGCATGTGTAAAAAGAATGACTCACATTTTTCACTGAACTTAAATAAGATATATGCTATGCATGTAACTCCAGAGAGACTCTTAAAACATTTCACAAATAATTACTGTTGGGGACAATGTATCAGGCATACAGACAATGATAAGATGGAACTATTTTTAAAAGACTTTGAAATTTCCAGTAAGTAAAACCTATATACTTGTAGTCTTTGTCTTAACAGTATGATGTTTTATTAGAGAAGAAGATGGACAAGTAATCATCAGAATGTTTATGACTAACAAAATGAGTTAGTGGATGGGATTATGGGAAATGCATGTCCTGAGCAGCATGCAAATGACTTCATCTTATGTGGTTTTGGCCATGTAAGCAGTTAAATTATCTCAGCAATTCTGTGAACTGGACTTTCTTCATGATTACCCCTCTTCCCATCTGATTATCCCAAGAGAACTGATTATTAAGTAAAACTTTGTGAGTTAAGGATGAGTGCAGATGCCTGAGAAAGACCATAACAATATGCAGAATATGCAATGCTACAAATTTCTAATGAAGGAATTCAGGAAAAGACTAAATACTGCCAAAATGTTTAAGTTCCAAAGTCTTTTTTTTCTTCTCAGAAAGTACCTTTTTGGCTCTCACTTCATAGGAAATTGACAAAGGCTTTATAGTTAGTCCCTTATCTCCTTTCAATTTTAAAATCTTAAGAACATGGTTAATACTACACATTTGTGGTTCAATTAATGAACTCACTGATTACATTTGGCAAATGACATAAATGGCAGCAAATCCATATAACTTAGGCTATATATGATTTCTTTAAATTTGAAATTCAAGATAAAATTGGGAAATTTGTCAAGGAAGGGTGATCATTTTAAGTCGTTCTATCATATAATTTGAAATTTGTGGCCAAGAGAATTCAGCTAAGTATTTTATATCACTTGATCATTTTGAAGGTTTTCCAAGTTACTGTAGACTAAACTTACAGCAGGATATTGTGTTAATCAACTCTTAAATATGAATATAGCCCTGCCAAACTGGTTTCCTTGAAACCTCTTTCATTTGTGTTACACTATGATTTTTTTCATGTAAAAGATGAAGATAAATGTTCAGTGCTGTTAACCCATTTTGCTACTTGAATTATGTTCACACATCCTCTCTCTCTCTCTCTCTCTCTCTCTCTCTCTCTCTCTCTCTCTCTCTCTCTCTCTCTCTCTCTTTCTCTCTGTCTCTGACACATACACACAGAGTGCCTATTTACCTATCCATGGAAACCTTCTTAATTTATCCACCTATCACTGTATTGGCACAAATTTTTCTTTCCTTGAAAAATGCCAGGATTTTCAAAATAAATGACTCTTTCTGTCACTGCTGCTCTGCTGCTTCTGATCTTGACCCCAAAACCCTAATGGTGGCCGTATAAGAGACGTCAAGCTGACTTGAGTGAAGGTTAACTGAATGAGAACTTGGGTGTTGCATCAGGTGTGTGAATTTCTGTCCCTTCCAGAAAGAAATCAGAACCTAAGAATAGAGCCCTATATGGTGGTAGTCTGATCTGGTTTGAGAAGAAATAAATTGGCTTCCCTATGACCACTGCGATGTCTAGCAGTATAACCTCACAGTTGGATTACAGCTAGGTGCCCTACATACAGCTGCTCTCAATAACCACACAAGGCTACCAGAAGGAAACTTTAACTAGTGAGACTGCTGGAGCCACAGCTGTCCAGGAAACTGGGAACAGGGTAACCTGAGCTGGGTTCCAGAAATTTTGAGGACTTCCATTTGGTTTCCAGCAACAATTCAAGGTGTTAATTCTGATTTATAAAACTGTCTGTGTTTTGGGCTAGTTACCTTAGAGATCAACTCTAAGGTTAGAGCTAAAGAGTTCCCAGATTTACACCTCAGACACATAAGAGCAACACCCTTCCATGAAAAGCCACCATGACTAGAGTTAAAAGCTGCCTTAATCTGACAGAATCTTAGTTTATAAATTCAGACATCTGCCCCCCGCCAGCCTCCATCTCCAGCTTCTCTTACTAAGAAAAAAATATGAATATGTAGAAAACTTTAGCATAACTGCTTAATATTGTTAAGTGTTAAAACATTTAAAGTCCAATTTTTAAAAACTATTGCAACAAATTCCAATGTATATTAGCTTCCTTTTACGACTCCATATTACATATTCATTTGTGTTAAATAATATATTTAAACCATATCTTTTCACTAGCCAACACAGATACCCATAAGCAATGAGATTTGAATATATTAGATGTCATCCTTTGTCAATACATTTTTTTTAAACTTCTTTATATTTATAGAACAGGCATTTAAAAGGATTTGGCAGCTTTTTTTTTAAATGAATCCCTTTATGAAATTCATTTAATCTGCATACACTCATACCTTTTCTACTTTATTCTAATTGACCAACATCTCATTTTTCCAAGAAATTGTGAATATTTTTTGAATACCCATAGTGAATTTTTGAGGCTGTCTGATAATTTACCATTCCCTGGAAGGGCAGTATCATCTATGCTCAATGCTACTCCATTTTAATATTCTATAGTGTTTTAGGAACTTTCTGTCACATACCTTTCACCAGCAGGTTGCCTTCCTAATATTTTCTTCACAGAGAATAAAACAAAGCCCAAGGCATTCCAACAGAGTAATAATAGAAGTAGGATTGGCATACTGTATCTCCTTGAAGATAGCTTTTTCTTTATATGTGTTTCCCACTAATTAAATTAACCTGTATACAATCAGCAAAGTAAAACTTGACAAACTGCTCTAGCTGTTACTGCTAAAACATAAATATGGAGCACAGATATATTATAAGGCCATATCAAAGGACAAGAAATGAGTAGGGCAGGAGCCAATTCACCATTTAAGTGGACCTAAAAGTACATCACTCAAATTATGTACAACTGAAAGTGCAAAACTTCAATATTGGATGGTTACTGATGATTGCAAATACTTTTGTACTGGTATAAAAGGCAGAGAACTGCAGTGCTAAAACACTGAGAAAAGTGGCAGTTACAAATTCCCTTTCATAAACTCACCAGTTCAGCCACCAGCATAGAAAGTAAAGATTGTTAGCAAAGCCTAACCACCTAATTGCCCAAGTAACCGTCTTTGCTTTTATAGGCCTCATTGTCCTGAGCATGAAGGAAGTGGCAAACCAGTAGGACTGTAATCTATTATCTGTTACCCCTGAGAGCAGTGATACATTGTGACACTAAGATAGAAAAGGGTCAGGGAGAGACAGACACAGTGAAGTCTCATCCAATAAATGTTGTGCTAGAATCTTCATCTTTCCTTCAGTTGACTCACATATATTCACTGGGGTGTATGTGGGGAAAGGGAGTGTAGAGGGTGGAAGAAGGAAAAACAGTGAGATTTGATAAAAAAAAAAAAAAAAAAGCTTAAATAGGGTGGGAAAAGGTGCCTTTACACCATAGTTTCCTGGTCCTGGTCCACATGTTTGTGAATCAATTACATGAGCATCCACACGCACGCACCAACGCACAAACACACACCCATGGATAAGTTATTCCTACAGATTGTTGAATGAAGACCATACATTAGATGGCAGAACACATGACGAATCCCCATGCCAGGACCCTTGATCGGTGCTAACAGCAGAAGCTGGGTAACACATGTCACAGGCACACTGTTTCTAGTCACTAGAAAGTGCATGAATAAAAGTAAATGCAAAAGAAGCTGCAATTGTAACTTTGTTTTTACTGAAGCTAATCTGACTGCCAAGTATGGTCAAAACAGCTTTTTGTTTGCTTGTTTTAAGCCTTAGAGTTTGTAGCTCTTGGCTTTTATGATTAAGACATCAATTTCAAGAAAATCCTTTAATTGTTATGCTTTTTTGAACCTTAATGCCTGCATGCCACTCTAAAGGCTTCCTTGTCTGCCTTCTGTCCTACACTCTAAAATGTCAGCTCCACAACTTCCAGGATCCAGTGCAAAGCTTATTAGAAAGATCATGAACTAGATGGCCAGAAATGTTAAAATAAAATAGTTCTTTTTTTTCCCCATGAACTAGAAAATAGTGTAACCTTTAATATGGTTCAAGCTTAAAGCTAAACTTCAAATAGTCCTAAAATCAGTTAATAAAAATATGAGATAGTGTTAAAGATATGGGAGTAGATGATCATATTATCTTTGCCTCACTCTTTTCCCTTTACAAAAAAGAACTCAGAAATAAAAACATGAATTAGGAAAAAAGTTCTAAAAAACAAGAAATGTGAGATAACAATGAAGAAATCACTGTTATTATAAATACTTGGCTTCTATAAAAATACTTTAAACATTCTTAATGAAATGTTTGGAAGGGAAAACCTTACTTAAGTACTAATGTGGCACCAGATTGAATTATTTTTGCTACAAATTAGAAATTAAATGTAGATAGATGTTAGACATCAAAATACTAGATATCAATTAGATATAAAATGGTGTACCAATCCGCCCTGGTGGCCCATGGGTTAAGTCTCAGAGCTATCATGGCTACTGCCTGAGTTCAATCCCTGGCTAGGGAACTAACCCACATATTGCGCAGCAGACCTCTCCTGTCTTGCCCACTGCTCCCCTTAGCAGTGCATTTCAGTAAATTCACCTGTTTTGCTCCCCTCTCTGTCTCTGGTGAATCCTCTCACTCCCTGTACCTCTGGCCTGTACCCCAGTTCTTTTACACACACACATACAAAAGATGTACCAAGTAAACATTATGATTGAATAGGGGGTGTTCTTTAGACAAGTAGAATATCCCTTAAAATCATATGAAAAAATGTGTGTCTATGTGAAGATTATCTCCATCAAAATCTCAAATGGGTCCATGACATATAAAAGAAAGCTTAAAAACCATGGACCCAAAGAATACATCTTACACAAGTCAAGTCTTTTCTGTAACCAGTAGTACTTTGCTTTTTTAAATATTTCTTCCAACTTAAGGTTGTTATACTTACCCAACTAGTAAGGCATTATCACAACCTTTCATAATATTTGGTCTGTGAAGTCATTGCAAAATGCAAATTCGTTTTTATCATCCATGCTGTGCAGAGGAAAGTGCCGAATAGAATAGAGATTATCTTATAAACTAAAACACTGGAGTTAGACCGTTAGAGGATTCATTTTATATCTAAACAAAAATGTATATATCCTGCCGAATTATTATCTATAAATTACAACACAGAGGCCACCCTGGTGGCACAAGGGGTTAAGCACCGTACTATAAAGCAATCCACAGCCTCTGCAGCATGAGTTTGATCCCCAGCCAGCCAAGGAGCAAACCACATGGCACAGCAGACCTCCCCTGACTCGCCTGCTGCTCCCCTCAGCAGTGTACTTCAGTCAATCTGCCTGTTCGGTTCCCCACTCTGTCTCTGGTGAATCCTCCACCTCCACCCCCCGCGTCTCTGGCGAACCCCAGCTCTTGTATGCATAAAGGAATTTAAAAAAAAATTATAATGCAATTTTTTTTTTATTTAGGTAAAAAAAAAGTGTTCTCCCTCTGCATTTTAAAGGTGTTCATAGGCACTTTAAGTATCTTATAAAAGCTTATTTGGCACTGTGTTTAATGATTTGAATACTAAGTGGTAATCTTTGAACTGGAAAGACTTCCTTTACTTAAACAAATAAGCGATCTTTCATTTCCAGAATATTTCATAAAAACTTAAGTAAATTCTCTTCTTTATTATCCAGGAGAAATGAACAAAGTCCAGGACATATTTTGTTTATCGAAAAGAATGTATTTTTCTTCTTCCCCAGACTTCTATGTATCAAAAGCTTCCTGACTATGGGAAACAAAAAGAAAGTTTTCACAAAGCTGATAAGGCAGTCCAAAGCTCTCTTTACGATGGCAAAGAATTTGTCAACACAGTTAGGAATAAATGCTCAATTGTTGTCAATATGCATCATGCAGATGAAAGGAATTGTGGTTCTTTGTCAATTTTAATCTATTTTATTAACTTTATATAAACACAATTCAAGAGATGTTTTGAAGAAGCTACCGACTCCCAGAATTGAAGCCTTATCTATATGTCTATTTTGATAAAGCACCACCAAATTTTGAAAGATGTCTAACTCATAAGGCATGTTATTAAATTTTTTTGCATTATTTGGCTTTTGCACACATTTTGTTCTAGTTAGTCATAGACAGACTCCAAATGAAAAAGAAAAGTTACCACAGGAGGAAAGGAAATGATGTTTGGAGTTTTCACTGTTTGGTCCAATTTTCAAGGATTTGATTATTGATTTTCTATATAATAATATCCAAATTCCTTATTATTGATATTCAAAGTTTTTATAACTTTTCAAGAATTGCTTGTCTTGATTTGCTTTCCAATTTAGCAGTGTGCTTAAGTCATGGATTTTGGGAACAGGAAGACCTGGACTCCAGCCCCCGTTCCACCATTTATGGACTGAGGGACCTCGGCCACTTGTTGAAATGTCTCTGATTCTTAGGGTTTTTTTGTTTTTGAAATATGAAAACACTAATACAAAAGAATTGTATGCCCCCATGTTCACAGCAGCATCATTCACACCTGCTAAGCCAAAAATCAACCTAAATGCCCATAGTTGACAACTGGATAAAGAATTTGTGGCATATATACTCAATAGAATACTACTCCGCTATTGAAAAATATAATATTGTGCTTTGGGGGACAATATGAACAGATCATGATGTGATTATGCTAAGTAAAATAAGTCAAAATTTGAAAGACAGTTATTGGATAGTTTCTTACTGAGTTGTGGAATATCAACCCTGCTTCCTCCCCTCACCCCGCAAAAAAAAAAAAAAAAAAAAAAAAAAAAAAAAAAAAAAAAAACTGGCAAACACAACAAAAAATAAAAATGACTCTGATTATATGAAAAAAGTGGGTGGTTAAAGGAAAGGGAAGGGATGAGGGGATAGAAGGAGTAATATGCTAGTATATTGGCACAGGAGCTTTACTGAGGGTAAGTGAAGCATATGCATGTGTTGAGCTGTGACGCTGTACTGAAATTATATAGTTTTGAAATAAAAAGTAAATCAGTAAAATTTGATTTAAAAAAAGAAATGTAAATTGTGTCATTTAATACTCCAATCTGTGGAGATAAAATTAGCTAATCTATAGAAGCTGTTCAGTGTCTGTCACAAAGTAAGAGTAAAAATCAGCCACTGAAGGTAAGGTGTTTCTATACAAATGTCTTGTCCTTCCTAGTTGTTTACTCAGTGCATGCTGAGATGTGTTCTTTCTCATCACCATGACTTCTCAGATGAGGCCACACATCCAAATGCCATTCATACTCAAGTCTCTCCCACATACCTCTTCTTAGGAACTTCCCTCAGAATTTCTTCAAACATTTTTCTCATCAGGTAATTATTGGCTATATATGTGTCATATGATATGTACTTTTTTTCTTGGCAAACTTTAATTTTTTTAATGAAGGATCATTAAAAAGCACACATCCAAAACACCCATAGTCCTCCATCATAGTCCACTGTGCTCTCCTCCTATTCCTCTCCCTAGTCTCAACCCTCCCCTAAACACTCCCCATCTGGATACCTCAGATCTATGATCAGCCCTCAAAAGTTGATTTTAAAGTTAGTTTTTGTCTTTGTTTGGTTTCTGTATATTCCACATGTAAGTGACACCATGTGGTATTTGCCTTTCTCCTTCTGACTTATTTTGCTTAGCAAAATCCCTTCCAGCTCCATTCATGTTGCCACAAATGGCATGAGTCTATCTTTTGTAATCACTGAGTAGTATTCCACTGTATATATATACACCACATCTTCTTGATCCACTCATCAGTTTTGGGGTATTTTTGTTGTTTTAATATCTTGGCTACTGCAAATAGTGCTATAATACACATAGAGATGTAGGTTTCCTTTCAAATCAGTATTTTTATTCTTCAGTGTACACCTAGGAGTGGAATTGCTGTGCCATATGGAAGATCCAATTTTAGTCATTTGAGGAAACCCCATACTGCTTTCCATAGGGGCTAGAACAGTCTACATCCCCACCAACAGTATAGAGTGTTCCTTTTTCACCACACCCTCGCCAGCTCTTTGTATATGGGCACTTCTCACTGGTGTGAGGTGGTATCTCACTGTGCTTTTGATTTGCATTTCACTGATGATAAGTGATGATCAGCATTTTTCATGTGCTATTGGCAATCTGTATGTCTTCCTTGGAGAACTGCTTGCTTATCTATTCTGCCCATTTTTGATTAGGTTGTTTGTTTTCCTTTTGTTTAGTTGCATGAGCTCTTTGTAGCTATTTGATATCAATCCCTTGTCAGATATATGGTGTACAATATTTTCTCCAATTCATTTTGGTTACTGTCTCTTTTGCCATACAGATGCTTTTTTAAAATGTTTGATATGGTCACAGCTGTTTATATTCTCCTTTGTTTTGTCTGCTGCTGGAGATGAATCTGCAAAGCTGTTTCTGAAGTTTCTCATGCAGTGCTTTGCCTATGACTTCTTCTATGTATTTTATGGGTTTCATGTCTTACATTCAAGTCTTTTTGCCACTTTGAGTTGATTTTTGTTTATGGTTTGACTCAGTGATCTAGTTTCATTCTTTTTCATGTAGCAGTCCAATTTTCCCAACACCATTTATTGAAGTGACTTTCCTTGTTCCAGTGTATATTCTTTACTACTTTGTCAGAGATTAGCTGTTCATATATGTGTGATTTAATTTCTGGATTCTCAATTCAATTCCATTTGGTCTATGTGTCTTCTTTTGTTCCAGTACCATCCTGTTTTAATTATTATGAACTTATAGTATATTTAAAATCTGAAATTATAATACCACCATCCTCTCCCCTTTTTGTGAGGAAAGCTTTGACTATTCAGGGTATTGTGTTGTTCCATATGAATTTCAGTAATATTTGCTCCATTTCTTTGAAGAATACCATTGACATTTTTTATTGGGATTGCATTAAATCTGTAAATTTTTTTTGGGTAAGATGGCCATTTTGACAATGTTGATTCTTTCAGTATGATAGGTAATACTTTATTGCTATCTGTTATCTCTACGTATTTTCCTAAACTATAAATACTATGATTTCAGTCTTTTGTGGTTTATGATTTCATGGATTTATAGTCAATATCGCAAAACAGATGGGTAAATTAAGGGCAAGCTTGTCTTATGTATTTTTCTATTTTCCATAATAACAAGCAGAATGTCTTGTACTTGTATGCACTATGTAATGTAGATTCATTTTTTTTTAGTCTATAGCAGAAAAAGAGAAAGAGACCTAGAGCATAGAAAGGCCTAGAGCATAGAACTACACAACCAGCTTTAGAGGCATGAAAAGTTATTACTAATAATGTTCTGGAGTTAGACTCAATGGTGTGCATCTCTTTTCTAATTTGACCTACAATTGGGTTTTACAATAGCTTGAAACAGCCCATGTTCTGAGTATTTATACCATGAAAATAGGCACCACAAATCAGTGTTTTTTCTTCCTCTTCTCTTTCATTCTTCTTTCATTCCTGCCTGCCTTCTTTCCTTCTTTCTTTTTTTGAGAGCAGGTTGTTGCACATTTCAGTACACTACTGGTTATAATCCTCAAAGATAGATTTACAGCCCATCCATATAGTGTACATAGATTTAAATACATATTAACTATTGAGTACACTCAGATAATCTGTGATTCTCTGCCAAAATCAGAGGATGTTTTGTGCACATAGGAAAAACACATTCTTATTATTATTGGAGAAACTCTAGTTACCATTTAAATATGAATTTCCTTTACAAATGATCTTGATATTTGGCAGATAAGCCATAGTGTGCATAGTGAAGCTATGACCTTAGTAGTTATTTTCCAGGGATTTTATCTTTGAATAGCTTGTAATCCTTCTAAACTGTGAGCTCTTCAGAGGAATTTACTGTATTAAAGACAAGTGTCAATCAAGAGCTTTACTAATGACTCTGCTGGGATCAGAGTAATCACTCAGGAAAAACATCTATTTAGTGCTTAATTTTAAAATCTAATGTCTCTGAAGAATTTATTTTTTTAAAGATTTATTTATTTATACAAGAACCAGGGTATAGTCCAGATGCGCGGGAGGGTGAGAGGATTCACCAAAGACAGAGCGGGGAACAGAACAGGCACACTGACGAAATACACTGCTGAGAGGAGCAGCAGGTGAGATAGGAGAGGTCTGCTGCGCCTTGTGGAACCCTCGCCGGCAGGTTGGGATCGAACAAGCACTGGAGAGGCTGCGGACAGCTCCACAGTGCGGCGCTCAACCACCTGCGCCACCAGGGGAGGCCCAAATGGGAATTTAAAAGAAAATTAATATGTTTTATAAACTAAACAATAACCAAAATACAAGTATATTCTCAGCTTTGGAATATAATGAAGATAGTAGCAGTTCCTGGTGGGTATGTGACTCTATTAGGTTTTTGTTCTGTAGTTCTAGCTTTTTTTTTTTTTTAAGATTTATTTATTTATACAAGAACCAGGGTACAGGTGCGGGAGGGTGAGAGGATTCACCAGAGACAGAGTGGGGAACAGAACAGGCAGGCTGACTGAAATACACTGCTGAGGGGAGCATTGGGCAAGACAGGAGAGGTCTGCCGCGCCATGTGGGTATCTCCCCGGCCAGCCTGGATCAAACCTCACTGCAGAGGCTGTGAACAGCTTCACAGCACTGCGCTCAATCGCCTGCACCACGAGGGAGGCCCTCTAGCTTTATTTTTTAAAAGATTCCACTATCTGTATTAAGTCAGCAATATAATCCTTGAGAAACTTATATTTATTCTTTAAAATCATGTTTGCTTTTTTTAAAGCACCTCTGATTCAGGCACTGAGTCCACTCTGAGCCTCCCTGTACTTTATCCAAGAGAAGTATTATCTAGTCCATTATGAAAAGGGATAGTGACAAGGAGAGTGTATATTATCAAAATCTTTGTTTACATTTGATATATTTTTTGTCATGTAAAAATTTCTTGTGAAGCTGTGTAAAACACCACCATTGACAATAAAAAATCATGACAAGGTTGTATTATATGTAAGCCTAGAAATTCATCTCCTATTTAGGGAAAACCAGAAACTTTCCCCCACCACAAAGGCACAGCAGTAAATCACCTTAACCAAGAAATCCAAAGAAGTACTGAATACCCAATGTAGACCCTTCCTATAGGGCCTACCTTCTTTGTTAAGATGGAGGCTGGCAAGTATTAAAGACAAGTTAGTATTTATATGAGGTTCTCACCCAGATGTTAACAGAGGAAACTAACAAATATTTTTGGACAGAAATTGTGCATCTCTGGAATATATTTTATGACAGGAACAAACATTCCAAGTATTTGCCTTTTGTGGGATCACTAGAACCTACCCGTTCACATTCTAAATGAGGAGAGTATCCACTATGGGACATCTAAATAGAGACCCAAGATTATGGTGCTTACTAGGGCAAAGCAGTAAGGAAAAACATCCAAACTAAAAAGGCAGTTTACTCTGTAAACAGTAATTTTAAATTGACATTTGACTTCAGATAAGTTGAAACATCTGAGCTTGAATCCCATGCCAAATTAAGACATACATAAAAACCATACTTTGGGGTTGCAAAGTTTCAGAGATGAAGTGGCAATGTAAGTATATTCTTTACACAGACCTGTTCCTAATCATGTCTCCTCTATGTTTAACACACTTCATTGTCCAATGTCCCAGAAAGGTGTGCAAAACCCTAATGATCTGACTACTCCCACCTCATGGTTCATTCTTAGCTCCCTGTCCCAACCTTCTCATGCTTCATTTCTTTCAATTATCTTGTTTTCAGGTCTTTGTTATTAAAGATGTTTTTAAAGATGTTTTTAAAGCACTAATTCCTATTTATTTGGATGTGGGGGAACATCTCAGCTTAGCCCTCTCTCCTTCTGGGAAACCTTTGCTGATTCCTAAAGGCAAGTTAGGTATTCCTCATATTTTCTCCATACCACAGCTACTTACTCAAGTAACATTATAATGTATTTTAAGAGTCCACTTAACTTATCTCTATTAATAGACAGCCAGCTGCATAAAGACCGGTAGTCTGTTCATTTTGTGTCTTGAGCATTATCACTTACAAAATAGGTTGTTAATAATCATTTGCTTACTAAATTAATAAATTAAGGTCTTGTAATATTATATATCATGATTAATGACCACAAGTACTCAAATGGTTAGTTTCATTGCATTCATGAGAGAAGAGAACTCATCCTGTCCACCACTGAATCCCCAAAACTAACATGATGCCTAACACAGCAGCAGCAGCTCACTAAACATTTATTCAAGACCAAAAAAAAAAAAAAAAATACTGTCTTGTTGGGTAGCATTTAAGGTACAATGCATTGTCCTGGACATAGTGGTTGACATGATATTAGTATTAATATCTCTAACAAGAATGTTAAACTTTTGAAATCTATTAAAATTATCAGAATAACCGGGGTGGGGGGGTGCGGAAATACCATTCTTGTGATAGCAATCATTACTACTGCTAATATTAATAGCATTGCCTATTACAGATCTAGAATTTTTCCTCTCTTAAACACTGTCCTGAGCAAATATTTCCTAGTCCATTAAGTAATATTTTCAGATTTGCATCTTTGAATTTCTGTAATTTCTGGTCTCGAAATATGTTACTTTTCCAAATACATGAAAGAGCTTCCTGATCCTCACAAAAGAAATGTGATTGGTTTCTATATTCCTCAAAGAGAAAAACAAGACAAGAGATTTACATACAATTTAATCCAGACAGCTTTTGGAAAAATCAACATCTAGCTCAAAGGATATCTGAGAAATAATCTGATTCAACACCAAGCTGAAGAATTAGTAGATCTTCGCTCACTTTAAAGAAAGAGGACAACAACTAGATATAACTAGTTGGTTCCAAATAGGTGAACATCCTTCCTTAAAAATAACACTAGTTGGGCCTCCCTCTTGATGCAAGAGTTAAGTCTCAGCACTATGAAGCTGCTGCTCAAGTTAGATCCCCTGCCAGCCAGGGAGCTAATCCACACAGCAGCACAGCAGACCTCTCCTGTCTACCTGCTGCTCCCCTCAGCAGTATATTCTAGTCAACCTGCCTGTTCTGCTCCCCACTCTGTCTCTGGTGAATCCTCTCACCCCCCACACCTCTGGCCTACACCCCAGCTCTTGTTTGCATAAATAAATAAAATTTTAAAATAATTAAAAAAATAATAACACTAGTCCACACATGTACACACACACACACTCACACATACACATAAACACACACAATCACTCCAAGTGTCATCACCTCTATACATAGAGCAAACAATTTGCTTAACTAGCATAAGGAATGAAAACACTTGTACATACCTCTCTGCTCAAGGAGAATAGAGTGTGCACAGACTCAAGGTAATTATACCACAACTGCCCAAATGCTCTCCAGCCTTCTCCTTACCATTTTAATGAAATACTCTCTTTCTGTCAGTTCTAAGTCAAGAAACAATAATGAGTTAGACTGAATAGTTTGCTATAAAATCACATTAATATGAAAATACACCCCTATTTTACTTTTAATAAACTACATGAATAAAACTTCTCTGGAATTCATTTCATAACCAAAGGAGTGACTGAACATTGCTCTTCCTGTGTTAGGAAAATGAGCAAATTACAAAGTTGGCATATTTCGTTCTTCTTTGCACAGCACTCCTCCTCACCTCCACAGCTCCTTATTTGCACCTGATTTCTGGAAACTTTCTTTTATTTGTTTGAACTTAGGAATCATCAGCCAAAGCCAGTACCATAAGAATTGTGCTTTGAGTGACTCACATTTGAGAAACTCTATTATAGGCAGAGCAAAGAGAAGCTGCAGTAGGAGGCTCCCTCGAGGTAGCCTGGAGAATATGACCTTTCCTTTCACAATCCAAGTAAAGTGGGAGCAGGGTGAGAGGGTGAGGGCTGGGACTTTTAAGGTGGTGGCAAAAGAAAAGTTTTGGGAGAAGTAATGTACCATTAGATAATGTGTTAGGAACCTGAACCCACATTCAAAGTCAGGAACTCAGGAAAACAAACAAGAATAAAGTAGATTCCAAGGCCGGGGGAAAGGAGAATACCAGAAAGGTTACTAGGATAGTAACCTTTGAAAACAAAGATCAAGGTAGGAGTAGATTATCAAGCTGAGCTTGGGTCAATAATGGGTCACTGTTGACTCGATGTTGAGCCAATGAGTGTTGATCTAAGTGGCTCATGAAGATCCTGGAAAAGGGTGTGCTAGGCCTTGAGGTTTTGAGAGAAAACATGTTGCACTGATAAAAGGTTAAAATGCCTGTACTTAGAGCAGAAATAACCATAGCTAACCATGAGTCAGTAACATATCACTGTCACTAAAAATAATCTGTCCCAACTATTCCTTCTTTCTTTTTGGCATTACTTACCTCTTCTATGTCCTTCAAAGTGTTCAGCTCATAGCTGGGCACATAGCTTCTTAAAAAGAATGAACTACTTATTTTTCAACTTTATTTTTCCAAAGTTATTGACTATAGGACACTTTGATCCCCTAATTCCTGACACTAATCAATCATCAAGTCATTTTTGTGTCATCCTCAGAATCTCAAAGTTGTCCCTCTCAGATTTATCAATCCCTCTCATGACCCAGTCTCCCCTGTGGCACTTAAAAATGTCTTTATAGCACTCCCACTTCAGTATTGGCTTTCAACTCATCCACTAGGCACAGCCAGAAAACTCCATTTTAAAAATCCAATTATGCCTCTTTTCTGCTTAGAATTTTTGTACACTTTTTTATTACACTTTGAATAAATTTCCAATATCCAACAGTGGCCCCCAAGGCCATGTGTGATCTGGTAGCTACCCCAACTTCTCCAACTTCCTCATGGGCCATGTTCCCCTTCTCCCTCTATCCCATCCACATGAGTCTCCTTTAAATTCCTCTCAGAGACAATGGTCGTTTGCCACAAGGTCTTTGTACGTGTTGTTTTCCCCATCTTACCCAGCACTTTGCATAATCAGTTCCTTCTTTCCATGCACAGAAACATTATACTTTCTTCCTGACCCCTCCCCATTCCTTCTCTTCCTTAGAGAGGATTGTTTAAGCAATGCCTTCACTGTATCATTTATTGCTTTCACTTTATTATCATAATGGGGGGTTATTAGTTATTTTCTGGTTTACATTTGTATTACTTCTCTTTTTTTAAAGGTTTATTTATTTATGCCTACAAAAACTGGGGTACAGGACGGAGGTGTGGGGAGTGAGAGGATTCACCAGAGACAGAGTGGGGAACAGAACAGGAGAATTAACTGAAATACACTGCTGAGCGGAGCAGCAGGTGAGGCAGGAGAGGTCTACTGGGCCATGTGGGTTACCTCCCTGGCTGGGGCTGAAATGTGTGCTGCAATGGCTGCTGATTGCTTCATAGTGCTGCATCTTAA
Source organism: Talpa occidentalis (assembly GCF_014898055.3). NCBI lineage: Eukaryota > Metazoa > Chordata > Mammalia > Eulipotyphla > Talpidae > Talpa > Talpa occidentalis. The sequence continues at coordinate 90,717,288 of NW_023602073.1, forward strand.
CCCTTTGCACCACCAGGGAGGCCCCTGTATTACTTCTCTTTAGATTATAGAATGCATGAAGTTAGGGCTCCTATGTGTTTTTCCATCATTGTATACCTATGTCTGACACATAAAAGGCACTCAGAAATATCTGTCAAATGCAGATTTAACAAATGAGATTTGTCTAGTTAACATATGATAGGTGCTAGAAATACAAAGTGAAATATATACAGGTCTCAATTTGGCTTAGCTTGTATTTCTTCCTAATTGCAAGTTAATTGCTTAAATGTAACTATGAAAAGATACTTTACATCAAAGTATACTATCAACAGGGTGAAAAAACCAACCCACAAAATGGGAGAAGATATCTGTGTATCATATCATATATTTGATAAGAGGTTAATATCTTAAATACTTAAGACATCCACAGTTAAACAACAAGAAAGAACAACCTAGTTAAAATATAGGCAAAGAACTTGAGCAGACATTTCTCCAAAGAATACATAAAAATAACCAATAATATTATGAAAAGATGCCCAAATCTTTTGATACCCATAATATCACTAATCATTAGGGAAATTAAAATCAATCAAACAATGAAAAATTACTTCACACAAATTAAGATTGCTATTATTAAAATAGAAAAGGAAATAACAAGGATATGGCATATATCAAGGATATGGAGAAATTGAAACCCTTGTGTTTTGCTGATGAGAATGTAAAATGGTGCAGCCATTATAAAAATGAGTATGGCATCTCTTAATACATTTTAAAATAGAACTACCATATGACCCAGCAGTTCCATTTCTGAGTAATGCCCAAACGAATTGAAAGCAGAAACATGAGCATATATTTGTTCACCAGTATTCATTGCAGCATTATTCATAGTAGTCAAAGGTATGAACACCAGTGTCCATCAATGAATGAATGGATAAACAAAAAGTCTGTACATGTGTTGGGATATTATTCATCCTTTAAAAGGAAGAAAATTCTGACATATTCTACAACATGAATGGATCTTGAAGGCATTGTGCTAAGTGAAATGAGCCAGTGATAAAAGGACAAATTTGCATGACTCCACTTATATATGGTATCTGGATAATCAAATTCAGAGACAGAAAGTTAGAAGGATGGTTGCTAATAGCTAGGAAATAGAAACAACAAGGAGTATATCTTCCTTTAGGAAGATGAGAAAAGTGCTGGAGATGGAAGGTGGTGATAGTTTTATAACAGTGTGAGTGGGCCTAGAGCCACTCAACTGTACATTAAAATGGTAAAGAAGATGTGGTATATATACACAATGGAATACTATTCAGCAATCAAAAAAAGATAAACTCATGCCATTTGCAGCAACATGGATGGAGCCAGAAGGGATCATGCTCAGTGAAATAAGTCAAAAGGAAAAAGAAAAATATCAACTGGTTTCACTTATAGGAGGAATATAGGGGAACTATATAAGGGATTGAGGGAAAACTAACAATAATAATCATAATTTTTTAAAAAAACTAGCAGGCAACCATAAATAAGAGACGTTCTGCAAGGGAGAGGGAGGAAACGGAATCAAAACAGGGGAAGAAGAACACAAAGGACTATGGTGAAGGTTCATGTGTGAACAGGTGGTGGGAATTTGACAGGGAATACACAATGATGTAAAAGATATAAATTTTAAAAAATTACAAAAAATGGTTAAAATGGTTAGTTTTATTTTATGTGTATATTATCACAATAAAAAATAGTAACATGTGTTATGTGAATATAAAAGAGCAAATAACTGGATTGGGAAAGATTCTAGTGAGAGAACGAAGGACATCACAGAAGGACTTCACTTCTAAACAGAAAGAAGAAAAAGATACCATTGGACAAAAGGAAGGGCATGAATAAATAAAAACAAGTATGAAAACACATGGTATTCCATTAGGGATGGCAAGTCCAAGGTTGATGCTTTATCTTGCATGATTAATTGTATAGGTCTATCATAAGGAAGCCAAATTAATATCACTTTATTATCTCACTCTGGCCATAAAGAGTTAACACAGTAAAGAGAATTAAAAATCATAATATTCTATCAGTATAATTTAGCATAGGTCATGTCAATACCAAAAAAAGTGTGAAACCATGTTTCTAACACCAAAATCAGTTTGACAGACCTAGAAAAACCTGCTTCAATTCATCAGAATGGATATGGTTTAATACACAAAAGAATGAAGGAGGGAATGCATGATCAAAACAATGAATTTTAAACAAACAAACAAAAAAAAGAGTTCATGATAGAGGAGCCTCTTTTAGCTGGTTCACTGCATTAAAAAATGGGCTAAATACCTTTTGAGAAAGCAATTTACAGTCCTTCAAGTGAAAAGTAAAGACATTTCTTCTGGACAAAAGTGTTGTCAGGTTTGATCATTTTTCATCCTTTCATAAGTCATCTCACTGAAACCTATTCTGTACTTTGTTTTCCCCTCTACTCCATATAATCCGTATGAGAACCTTGTTTAGTTAAGCATCCTCCACCCAGTGACTTAGGAGAATGGAGGTTGCTTTTGTCTTTGGTTTTTCCCGTAAGTATGTTGGAAAAACTATATTCTTCCTTCATATCAAAACCCATGCAGTTTCTTTCTAATTTTAGTTTCCCTCTGTGAACAGCAGCCTGCAATCAAAATTTTGGCAGATAAATATATCATAGGGCTTTTCATTTTATGAGTGCTGCTGTTGAACTTGAGCATATAATATGGGAAGTTAAAGAACATTTTTCATAGGAACCATTTGTCTCCTCCTCTTCTTTGCTCCTATCACACTGTAATCGACCTCCATTATTATATATACCATTACCCCTGTCCTCAGCATTATGTGATCTGTCCCAAGAAAGTAAGATTAAATTTAACTTACTTTTTCATTCAATAAGCATTTGTGGAGTGGCAGCTCTGGGCCATGGTTAGAGAGATAAAGAGAAGTCAAATAGAACTCTTCTCCTCAAGGAGTCCACTCTTTTTTCTATTTCATTACATGCATTTCTTACATTAAACCATATCACTAGATAATGTCTCAGTTGAAGATGGATGAGGGACTTAAGTTTCTTCAAACAATCAAATGTTTCTATAATGCTCTCACTTTAGTATATTTCCTTGTTTCCTCTGAATGATCTCCAATAGCAAATATTAAAGGAACTTAGGCCACAAGGATGGCAAAGAAAGGGTAGGGAAAGGCCAATTCTGACAGTACAGGAAGTGAAGGGAGAAACCAGGGAAATGTCCTGCATAAATTGACAATGTCCTTTTGCTGGTAAAGAGCAGCCGTGTCAGTCTTCGATGACATTATTACATACAGGGCTTTCTACATTTTGAGATTCACTGAATTTATAATCTAAAAGAAACTAAAGTTCAATTCATAATTCAAACTTTTATGAGTATCTAGACAGAGATGAAAGAAGAGCCTACATGGTAATATCACTCTGGCCAATTAATACCACAACAAATAATCAATGGATGAAAAAGGAGATTTAGAGTCTTAGCAGTCATCTTAAAATGTATTCATATTCTTGGGCATCCCCTGGTGGCACAGCGGTTGAGCTCTGGGCTGCGAAGCTGCCCTCAGCCTCTGCAGCGCCGGTTCCATCTCTGGCTGCCAGAGAGGGTCTCACATGGCACGCAGACCTCTCCTGCTGCCCGCTGCTCCCCTCAGCAGTGTATTTCGTCGGTCTGCCTGCTCTATTCCCTGCTCTGGCTCTGGTGAATCCTCTTACCCTCCCGCGCTTCTGACTGTACCCAGTGCTTGTATAAATTAAAAAAAAAAATCTTTAAAAAAAAATGTGTTCATATTCTTAGTTGTGTTACAGATTACATCAAGTTCTTTTTCCATGAATTTCTATTTAGGAAGCCCTTCATAGAAAATAATCATTTTCATAATTTTCAACAGTTATTGAGTGTCATACTGTGCCAGGTTCTATGTTGGGTGCTGCAGATTCAAAGGTAAATTTCAAGAGCAATTGGTCCTGTGAAGGAGCAAACAAATGTGCTGATGGGGACCAGATTTTTTTTCTTTTAAAACTGTTTCATTTAGATTTTTTTTTAATTGCAGTGATAACATTGGTTTTCAACATTGTTTGTGATCCAAATGCTTAGGATCACACCTCCTCAGATGCATGTCACCTCACCACACCCACCCACCAGCACCCATAATCCTCCCACCATAGTCCATTGGGTCCCCTCTATAGTTTGGGGTTTTTTTATTTTATATATATATATTTTACATCATTTTTCATTTTTGTACAATGTATGCATTTTCATCTTGGGTATAGTCCCCGCAAAATTCCCACCACCCCGTAGTGTGTCTCTGGTATATAGTTGCCTGTTGATTTTGACTTTGATTTTATTATAATTAGTCTTTTTCCTGATCCCTTATTTGGGTCTTCTAAATTCCTGCTATGAGTCAAACCATCCAGTATTTTTCTTTTTCTTTCTGGTGTATTTCACTGAGCATGATCCCTTCCAGCTCCATCCAGATTTTTAATCCTTCTCAATTTATAGTCACTTTAGTCACATATATCCTCCTTACAACTAAGAGAGTATTTAACTTGATTTCTTAACCTTTCTGAACTACAAAATTAGAAAAATAATGAGAAAGAACTAAGAAAATATATTAAGATGATAAAGAGATGAAAAGGCTAAATAGAAATATTTAAAGGAAAGAATGAAGCAGTGAGATTAAAAGAAAAGTCACATAGAACTTAAGCTAGTATTTGAGCAACTCTGGAATATAAGAGTTTATAATGTGGAGTGTAAGAAAACAGAAGAATAGGGCCTCCCCAGTAGCGCAGCAGGTTGAGCACGGCGCTGTGAAGCTGTTCACAGCTTCTGTAGTGCCGGTTCAGTTCCCAGCCGGCCAGGGAGAATCCCACATGGCAAGGCAAACCTCTCCTGTCTCGCCCGCTGCTCCCCTCAGCAGAGCCTTCAGTCCATCTGCCTGTTCTGTTCACCACTCTGTCTCTGGTGAATCCTCTCACCCTCCTGAGCCTCTGGCCTGTACCCCACCTCTTGTGTAAATAAAAATAAATCTTAAAAAAAAAAGGAAACAAAAGAATAGAGAAAACGATTCTCAGTTTTTCTAAGCTCAGAGTTGAACTCATTGTCTCTTTGGTTGAAAAAGAAAAGTTAGAATATACTTGAAATCATTTTTGACCTGCTGGGCTATGTTTCTTTGCAAGTGATTCTTTCACAGAGACAGAGCCAATGGGGTTCCAAGATTTGTCATGAATTTGGAAGGCAGGTTCTATCATTGCAGCATCTAAAGGAGCATGAACACTGAAGTTCACAGTTTGGAAAACCAACGCTATTTAGCAGAACTCTCAGACTGAAGGGTCATAATGGGTGATTTATTTCAATGTAACATTATCTTGAATATCAGTGAAGTTTCCAGGAAACAAGTTATGCATGAATGGTGAGTTGTATTAAAAAAGGAAAAGAAAAAAAAGGTAGGTATTGCATAATCAAAAGCTAGAAAAGTGATGTGAAGGAAAGATCAGGGCAGAAATAGCTGAATCAGGTAAGAGGAGGTAGAGAACACAGGGAGTAGGTCAGTTGATCAGCAGGTATTTGTCACCCTCAATTCTGCCATCCAATGCTGATGACACTTGTTCCACCTCTCCCAAAAGAAAATGCTCAAAATTTTATTTTCTATTTTAATGAAGAATAGATGACTTTCTACTGTGACATAACAAAATTAAAACTGATTTACTTTTTACTATCCTCATAGTGAACTGTATTTTCTTTATATCTTGTCAGGTTTTTAACAAATACAGTGTTGTTGATTTTTCCCTCAGGACACTTACCTGGTGATACAATATTATGGGAGCAGAATATTCTAATCAAAAACAGAATGACATGAACTATCATGACATACAGGAGAGGAATGAATATGTGTGCAACTAACTACAGGTCAGGTATCAGGTTGAGCTCTTAACTTGTCATTTCATAAACCTAGTAATAATCCTAGAGTATAAACATAAAACATAAAATCCCTATTTTATAAACTCATAAGGATTAAATAACATGCCCAAGATCACAGAACTAGCAGACATCAGACTTAGGAACCAAAAAAGCAATTAAATTCCCAAGCTCATATTCCTAACCACTTGGCTATTCTGTCCTCTCAGGAATATTTTACAGGGAGGTCTGAGCTTCATTCTCTAGGTCTGTACATCCCTAACTGAGGGCATGTGTGTCAGTTCCATCAACCCTGAAGAAGTAATAGCCATTTGCCTTGTAAATCAATTGCACACAAAGACCTGGGGGTAATTACATTCCAGTAAAGTGATGTTAAAAGGTAAGCATTTTAAACCATCTTATAGGAAAAATAAAGGCATTGTAGATTAATATGCAAAATGTGAAAGTTAGGAAGGTAGTAGATTTCAAGAAAATCTCATGGTCATTTTAGCCTATGCTCCCTTTCCTCTAGGGTTATTCATCTTCATATTTTTTTTTTTAAGTAGGGCTTTCAAAGAGATTTTTGTGAACTATTGTTGTAGGTATGAGAGCTGTGAGGAGTTACAACAGCACTGTGGTCAAGTTTACATTTAGGGAAATTTTTCCACAGATGAAGAGGAATACAAAGAGAGACTTAGGCTTCACTGGTGGAAGGCCGGGTTATATTATAGGAGACTAAGATCACTTGTAGACAGTCATTTTTAAGAGCCTGAGCAACCTCCAAGTGGGCATGCCTAAGAGGGCATATCCGTGAACCTCCAATTGGCCATGTTGTATGTGAGTCTGGAACCCAAGAAAGAGTTCACCCATAAAGACCTTGTATTGCCTTCTTGTAATACCAGCATTCAAAACTGGAATTACCACTTAGTTCCTACATAGTGCTTGATACAGAGTACACAGTTAAAAACTATTGAATGAATGAAGTGGAAAAAGGACATGTATTAATAATGTGTTTGATAAGAGGTTCTGCTTATACTTAATTACCTAAAAAGTTTAGAAATACAAACCCTTTGTATCTTTTGAATGTGATTATTAAATTCATACTTTAAGGGCTCATATCTACCTTATTTCAGCCACCCTCTGTTCTGGCAAACTTGGACTGTGGGATCACTGCTCCACCTCTGAAAACCTAAATCCAGCCATTTAATTCTCTGACCATATCTTCTTTACCCTTCCCCTCCAGCTCCCTTACATAGTGAGTCCTCAATATGTGGTTGTTAGATTCACTGTATTCTCCATCCACTTGATGACTTTATTTTCTCCCTTTCTGCTTCTTTGTCTCTTCATTTTCTCTCCCATCTACCTAAGAATCCATAGTTCATTACATCAACATTTTCTTGCTAGTGTTCTTGAAAACATTAACCCTTGTTCATCCAATTGTTCTGGACTAACAAAACCCAATTCTGTACAATTTACACATCTGCCCTCATTCTATTCAAAGACTGAAAAACACAGCTGAAAGAAAATCATGAAAATACATCCACTGGTGCCGATACAAATTAAGGTCTTCAACTACAACCAGATCCATGGTGCTGCCTGACCACATTTCCATGTTCCAGTCTCTCTCCCATTTTCCACAGTGCATTCCAAATCTCTGCTCTTCTAAAACTTCTTACCCACCTACATTACCCCTGCCATTCAAAGAAGATCACCTCATCTCATCCTTCACAGAGAAAAAAAGAAACCATCATTCAAGAAGTTCTTGAGTTTCCTGCCCCAAACCCACACATTTATTTGTATTTGTCTATATTCTTTTAACCTTCTCTCCTGCCTCAATAGGTAAGGTATCCCTATCTCATTGGAGGCTAATGCTTCTACTGAATGCAGAACCCATTCTTCTCACCTCCAAGATCCTGATGTAGCCATTTTCCTCTTATTCTTCTTTATTAATCTGTTCCTATCATTGGTTCCTTGCCTTTCAAATTTAAAAAAATTTCCTCCATTGACTTCATATTCTCTTCCAGTTTAATCCAACACCACAGGTTTTGTCTTTCTCCCTTGCATACCTGTATCAGTAACTCTGGTTCCTAACAATAACAATGTACTTAATCAATGGTTTTATCTTACAATATATGCAAATTGGGGCCTCTCCAGTGATGCAGCAGGTTGAGCACAGCGCTATAAAGCTGTCCACAGCCTCTGCAGCGCTGGTTGGGAGATTCCCACATGGCGCAGCTGACCTCTCCTGTCTCTCCCACTGCTCCCCTCAGCAGTGCTTTTGGTCTGTCTCCCTGCTCTGTTCCCTGCTGTGTCTCTGGTGAATCCTCTCACCCTCCCGCGCCTCTGGCCTGCACCCCAGTGTTTGTATAAATAAATAAATCTTTAAAAATATATATATGCAGAGAGGGGCGGAGCAACATGGCGGCGAGGAGACGCTGCGAGTAAGATCTCCCATTAAAAAAAGTTAATAGGGAGGAAAAGCGGCAGGTCCCAGTGAGAACTGGGACACGGAAGATAAACGGGTGACTCCAGCAAACTACCCGAAGAAGAAACTGGCCATAAAAGAGGACTAGAAGGGAGGGAAGCGCAGAACCCTGCTCCCCTCCCCCGCCCAAAGAGGCGGCACCCTCCGACCGGCAGAGAGGAGGGAAACAACAAACCAAAACGGCCAACAAAAACAAACGATGCAGCAAGCGGGACTGTGCGTGGAAAGGAACTATTGCAGCCACCACACCCCGTGAACGGGAGCTGAGGCGAACCCTGCAGGATTCGCCGCGGCGGTGAGCGAACGGCTCCGGGCGCCATTAGAGAAGAACAAAGACCCCGGGAGACGCACACACAGCCCGGGCTGCCGGTAAGCTTGAGGGAAAGCGGCGCGCTTGAAAGCGCGCTTGAAAAGCAAGTGCAGACCTGGATAGCGGCTGCCCAGGTCCCCGCGCCTGCGACCTAGGCTTGCGGGGAGACGACCTAGGCTTGCGGGGAGACGCGCGGAGGTCCTCACTGAGGTGAAGGTCCCTCCCTGAGTGAGCAGGAACCAGGCGCCCAGGCACGGGAGCGGTGCAAAAGGTGCCATTCCCGCACCACTGAACTGGGCTACAGCCCGTGTCCTGGAACTGAGGGCTTTGAACTGAGACCCGGGGCATGAAAATTCGGGGCGTGGGTTCTCCACGACGGTGGGGCACAAGGCAGACACAGCACCCCAAAGCTGTTGAGGTGTACCCTACCATTCCCGCTCTGTTCCCTGTCCCACGGGGTGGGGGGAGGCGAAAAACAGCCCCCCAAGGACAATAGGAGAGATCTCTGGCGCCACCTAGCGACCAGGAAAAAAAAAGTCACTAACACCCCATAAAACAGGAAATGTCTTAAGACTGCTTGAAAAGGGCAGAAGGCTTCTGGAGGACCCAGTGGCCAGCCGGGAAGTTATTCCACGACAGGCCCCTTCCGACCAGCAGTCTGAGCCCACAGAAGGAGCAGGCACCCACGTCCGGGGCAGACCGGGTGCGCAGAAGAGTGTGCCTGAAACTGGAGGCGCAGGGACTGCATCCCGCTTCGCCATTTGAGAACAGGGACATTTCTTCAGTAAAACTGCCCTAAAACCAGCAGAAAGCTCCCCCAGAAGACAGAGATGGCTCCTGGAAGAGCCAGAGGGGAGCAGAGAAGTTCACCCAAGATGTCAGTCAGTCCAAGCAACACAGTGTCCCAACGCATACGACAAATTAGAAAACAGACAGTAGGGAGTAGAAGAACCACACGCAACCTAACAACTCCTCAGGAAAGAAGCACACCACAAAAGAAAACCACTCCCCAGATTGCAACGACAGCAACTTGGAAGAGCCTTCCAGAAAGAGAATTTAAATTGCCCATGATTAAAAAAGTGATAGATCAGAAGAAGGAAATTGAGTCCCTAAAGAGGGAAGTAAGAGAAATACAGGAGATCAAAGAATTAATGGAGGAACTAAAGAACTCTGGGAAAAGCAATGAAAGCAGAATAGATGAAATGGAAAGAACGAATAAGTAATCTTGAAGACACAGAAATAAAAAGAACCAAAACAGAAAAGGAAAGAGAAGTCGAAGAAAAGAATGAAGAAAGACTTCGGGAACTATCTGACTCCATGAGGAAAGGAAATATAAGAGTTATAGGAATTCCAGAAGGAGAGGAGAGAGATGTAGGAACAGAGAAAATATTCATGGATATAATTGAAGAGGAACTTCCCAAATGCGAAGAAGGAGCTGAAAATTGATATACAAGAAGCAAGAAGAACACCAAACTTCCACGACGAAAGGAAAAAACACAGCAAGACACATAATAGTAAAGCTCCCAAGAATCCAGGACAAGGAAAAAATAATGAAGCTGACAAGAGGGAAGAAACAGATAACATTCAAAGGAAAACCAATCAGGCTGACATCAGACTTCCCTGAAGAAACACTACGGGCAAGGAGAGAGTGGAGGGACATAGTCAACAGACTCCAAGAAAACAGATGCCAACCAAGAATACTCTATCCCGCAAAGCTCTCTTTCCTCCATGAAGAAAGAATATGGACCTTCCCAGACAAAGAGAAACTCCGGAATTTCATTGCGACTAAACCCCCACTCCAAAAAATACTACAAGGAATCCTAAAGCCAGAACCTCAGAGGGACGAATAACAACGAAGAAGACCAAAAAAAAAAAAAAGTTATTAAAAGAATAAATAAATAAAATCAAAGGAAAGACAAACATAATGGCAAATACAGATGCTAACATATCAATATTAACTCTAAATGTAAATGGACTAAACTCTTCAATAAAAAGACACAGAGTTGCAGCCTGGATAAGAAACAAAACCCACCTTTTGCTGTCTCAGGAAACACACTTTAGCTAACAAAAGATAAAAATAGGCTCAAGTCAAAGGATGAAAACAATCCTACAAGCAAATGGGCCAAAAAAGAAAGCAGGAACAGCTATACTTATATCAGATAAAACAGACTTCAAACTCAAAAAAATAAAAAGAGACCCAATGGTCACTACATTATGATTAAGGGGACAATACTTCAAGAAGAAATAACACTCATTAACATATACTCACCAAACGAAAGAGCACCAAAATATATCAGACAACTGTTGTCCTCTCTGAAAACAGACATCAGAGAAAACACATACGTAGTGGGAGACTTCAACACACCACTATCAACAATGGATAGATCAACAAGACAAAAATAAGTAAAGAAACTAAAGCTCTAAATAAGGAAATAGAGCATTTGGGCTTAACAGACATCTATAGAACACTAAACCCAAAAAAAACGGAGTACACATTTTTCTCAAGCGCACACGGATCATTCTCCAGGATCGATCACATACTGGGGCACAAGAACAAACATCAACAGATACAC